>NC_141348.1:36899505-38329505 GCF_057382095.1 Aulonocara sp. 'chitande type north' Nkhata Bay | reverse complement strand
TTTATTGATCTGACATTTGCACATCTGCAGTGTGTCTGCCATTAATCTTAACTGCAATTTCACCTCAATGCGTGTGTTGCCAACAAGGTCGAGTGCTCTGGTGTGGTTTCCAACCAGACCAAAGCGATAGGATTTTCTGATTGCACCCTCATGGTTGCAACATGAGGAAGCCCTCTGGGGTCTGTCTGGGCAATGTGCGTACTTTTGCGTGTGTCAAAGTTATGGCTTCAGCTTTAAATCCCCCCAAAAGAAATGTCAAAAAGCAAAGCTACATGTGTTCTCGCAGATGCCTCCATCTTCTGTTGCATTCATTTTCATTTGTTGACTTGAAATATCCTCATTAGGCTTTTACCATTTCATGTAACCTTTACACAATGAACTTGTGAAAGTGTGTTGGTAGGGGAATATTGTCACATGTGGACAGAATGACTGTGTTTTTGCTTAGAGTGTGGTATCAGCCTTCTATCTAATGCTGTCATTTTCTGGGCACATTCCTCAGAGATTTTGGTTCATATTGACATGATAGCATCGCACAGTTGCCACAGACATGTCAGCTGGTCATCCATAATGTCAATCGCCTCTTCCACCACATCCCAAAGGAGCTCTATTGGCTTGAGACTCTGCACTGTGATGTTCAGCAAACCAGTTTGTGATGGCCTTAACTTTGTGACACTGTGTGTGTGATTTCTGCTGGAAGTAGCCATTAGAATGGTGTGCTCTGGTCATGAAGGGACAGATATGGTCTGTAACAATGCTCAGGTAGGCTGTAGCATTTAATCAATTGGTGCCAAGAGGCCCAAGGTGTGAGGAGAAAACAGTCCCCGCGCCATGACACCAGTACCACCAGTTTATAATGCTAATATAAAGCAGGAAAGATCCATCGTTTCATGTTATATGCCAAGATCAGATCCTGCCTTCCAAATGTCCCAGCGGAAGTCAAAACTCATCACACCAGGCAGCATTTTTCCAGTCTTCAATTTGAGTGAGCCTGTGTGAATTGCAGCTCCAGTTTTCTGTTCTTAGCTGACTGGTGTAGCCCACCTGCTTCAGAGTTTGACATGTTGTATGTTCAGAGATGCTTCTCTGTAAAACGTGGTTGTAGCCTGTAGTTATTTGAGTTACTTTTGACTTTCTGTCTGCATGGAGGAGTCTGGCCATTCTGCTTTGACCTTTGACTCCTACAAGATATTTTCGCACAGAGAACCTCCGCTCACTGGATATTTTCTCTTTTTTGGATCATTCTCTGTGAACGTTAGAGATAGCGCCAACTATTCAAAATCACTTTTCTTCCCCTTTCTGTTGCTCAGTTCTAACTTCAACAGGATGTCCAGACCATGTCTGCATGCCAAAATGTCTTGAGTTGCTGCCATGTGATTAACTGTTTAGATATTTGTGTTAACGAGCTGCTGTTCCTGATGAAGCGGCCAATGAGTGTATATGACTGCTAGCTAGTGGCGCATTCTAGAATATGTTAGAAATTTTGATTTACCAGTCAGGAATTTTTTGTGAGACACCCCCTCAAGTTGGAAATGGCAATATTAGTGGGAACAGATCAACATACCCTGATTTAGCTATCCAAGATGGCAGCACTGAATGTAAACAGTAAAACTGTAAAACTGCTACATGCAGATCAGGCTCTATCCACGAAAGTGCTTTTTAAGTGCTACAGTCTTTTGCTGAAAACATTAGAAATTGTTGCACTTTTGCTTTAAGTTTCTTTTTAAGTATTCCGCCTAGTTTTTCCTCCCTTTCCTTTTTACTTGCTCTATTATTCCTTTTACTCCCATAACTGTCACATTCTCCCTTTACTACTTTTAGTAAGCTTACACCACATTTTTCAGGGAGAAGATCACCTGTCGAGGCTACATTTGAGTTTGGAGT
Source organism: Aulonocara sp. 'chitande type north' Nkhata Bay (assembly GCF_057382095.1). Classification (NCBI taxonomy): domain Eukaryota; kingdom Metazoa; phylum Chordata; class Actinopteri; order Cichliformes; family Cichlidae; genus Aulonocara; species Aulonocara sp. 'chitande type north' Nkhata Bay. Next base: position 38,327,624 of record NC_141348.1, on the reverse strand, counting down.
AAGTTGTGCAAGTTTCAGCTATGAGGACCCACAGACCACTCGGTTTTCCCATGGCTCAGCAAATGAAGCTCAAGGACTTTTGAACGGAAAGTGTGTGATGTTGATTTTCCTTTAAAAGGCTCCAAGATGGAGGCTGACGGATCTGCATTTATTAACCTTGTTAGTGTCAAATGGAGGATATTTTTTGTTCCCTTTGCTCTTGGAATGCTTCCCACACACACTGACCACAGCCGCAGACATGTGTGCTGCTCAGTCGTTTCCCAACGTCCTTCCAGCTGATGCTCACACACATAAACAAACACACAACCGTAAAGTCTGACCTGTACATCCATCGACCACAAAGCCAGACTCAAACTCAAAGCAAATTTTTCCTCCTTTCAGCAGTCTGTCGGTATGTTGATAAGATTAATTCTTCTTTTTGCTGTCACAGGCAATGAAACATGTTTGCAATTTCCCCTATGTGGTGATGTGTTTGTTTATGCTCCCTGTCACTGCAGCTGGTGAAGAAACCCGGTCAGTCAGTCCCAGCTGGGCTCCTTTGGGAGAACCCGGAGCAGAAATACTAGTCAGGATTAATTAATTTCCACGGCTCCTTACAAGTCATCCAATTGGTCTGTTTTGTGTTATCTGTCCATGCAACATGTTGCCTAAGTGGTTACTCGCATAGAGCACAATGAATGGACACAGAGACAAGAGTCCCAGTCTGTGATGTGGAGTCATTTGGACTGGTATATTGGACTTTCTGTTCTTGCCAAAGCATTTCTATAGAGTGTTTCTTGAGGTCACTTGTCATTCAGTCCCTTTCCCTCTCTTGGATCTCCTTCCAGTTGGGCATATGGTTGCATTTACTAAAAGAGTGCTCATAAAAGCAGAGCTTAGTAAAACAAAATTGCTCATCGTGGGGTTTTAAGTATTCTTCTACAAAAGAGCCCTATTCCAACCACAAGTGAGGTGATGGTGTAATACATATGATAATATCCAATCCCAGTCTCCATTTGGAGGAGATGGGGGACTATTTTACTTGATTCACTTCCTACACAGTCAGTCACATTGCATTAGTTTTACCCTGCAATGGTTCCTACTGATTTATTTTTCCACAGCGGGCCCTAAAACTTCCCACTCATATGGCCTGTCACAGCATAGTGGTCAGTGCATCTTTTAAAACAGATTTCATTACATATACCAGTAAAACTTTATGTAAGACTGAGACTTGAAAGTTACATTTAAGCTTAAAGATGGATTTGATGCTTGTGGAAGTAGCTGAATTTATTAAATACTTTTTAAAAGGTAGAAATTATCTTTACAGAACGTGTAATAGCATTTAGAGTAATGTACAGTGACCATGCGCTAAAGAACTAGATTTACCAGCATTAAGGTATTCATAATAGTATGCTTTCTATAATCTTCAACAATTTTACACTACTGTGTTGATCAGAATATTTAATAATTGTATACTTCTTGGATGACATTAGACTGTTATTTTAGTGTTTCTTTTTCTAATCTCATTAAACAGTTAATTACTTTGAAATATAACTCCAGGTCCTCACCTTAACCCCCCAAATCAGCCTCTTCTCTTTCTTTAACCGCGACAAAAATCTTCTTTGTCACATTTTTTACAGAAATGCTGCAGGAACATTATAATTCCTAAAGCCAAAGTCTAGTTTCCTCAAAGACATCAGAATTTACAGTATTCAACAATATCCAGAAAGAATATGTTACTGACTACATACAATGTGGGTTTCATGCAGCCTTATGACTTGATAGAAAAATACTAATAAGCATTAAAGAGAAATCACTTATCAGAAAAGTAAGCTTACAGGTTTCTACATTCAGCGACTCACTGCTTCTGCATTTTTATTTACATTCATCCATTTTCTTCCGCTCATCTTATGGGAAGGCAGAAAGGCAGCATGCTGCAGTGGTTAGCACTGTTGGCTCATAGGAAAAAGGTCCTGAGTTCAGCTCCACCATCTGACCCCTCTCTTTGCAGGGTGTTCTGGGTTCTGTCTGGGTAGTCTGGTTTCCTCCCACAGTCCAAAGAAATATAATTAGTGGGATTAGGTTAACTGATGATTCTAAAGTGCCCATAGGTTTCAGTAGGTGTCTGTCTCTCTGTGCTAGTCCCTGCCTCTTGCCCTATAATGGCTGGGATAGCATCCAGAATCCTTATTGTGTTCATAATTATTTTAAAGCCAAGACCAGGAGAAAAGTTCTTCTGTAGGGGACGTTTGCTGCTCTATGCTAATTTCTTATATTAATCTTCACATTCTGGAGTGTCAAAAAAAACAACAGGTCGTTTTGTTTTATTATCCAATAGATGAATCCAACAATTGCCTTCAAAGCTGTTCCCTTATTGAGAAGAATGTGACAAATTCTGGAATGACAGGATTAAAGCCACCTTCCTACTCTACCCCTTGATGCACTCCGGCTCTTTTAATTGCCATCAAGCCTTACAAAACACTGCTGAATCCACAAGCAAAAATCATTCCTCTAAATCGTGTAGATTTACAATTCTTCCACCAGAGGTCAGTGCCGCAGCCTGTGAGCTGCGTGTGGTCTGGACGGTCAGTCTGTCATCCCCACTAACACTGGCGTTCGCCTCATCTGACTGATGACCAGCCAAAGTAATCTACCTGTCTTTGAGCTCATATATTCCTTCAGTTCCCCCCTACACACGCACATACGTACACTTTCACAAAAAACACACTGCACACATTGATGCACAGTAGACTGCAGAAGGGTTACCATTTATATGAGACCTCCGGGTTGCCCTCTGTTTGTTTGTTTGCATTTGTGATTACGGTCTGGCAGCGCTCGCTCTCCTCTCTCACGTCTCATCCACAGAGCCACGTTAAAAATAAGGCTTTATGTACGTCTTTATTTGGAGCTATCCTGTAAAAACAAGAACCAGATCCTGGCACTTTTAATTCAGGGCTTGCGGGGAATCAAGTGCATGACGTTGAAGTTGACCGCACAGCTGGTCCATCACGGAGAGAGATGTCTGTGTCTTCTTCACAGCTACTTCTGAAAATATTTAACAGAGAATCACTAAAGCTGCCAAAATGGAGGCAGCCTAGGTGAGGGAAAAATATCCAAATAATGTGTTGACATGAAGGCAGTGTTGGACCAATCTCCCCAGTATTTTAAATAAATCTTCCAACTTCTTCTTCTTCTTCTTCTTCTTTTAACTACATCCTTACCCTCTTTCTGTGCTCTGATCACTCTTTGTGCTGTGGATCAAACTCCCTAAACTGTCCCTGAAGTGCCTGTGCCCTCCTGGCCCTCCTTCCTCTCCGCCTGATTACTTTTCTCTCCCCCTGATGAAAAAGCCATGATATTTACGCCTCATTTGTCCTGGATGGATTTCAGATTTCTCCTTTCTTTCATCTGTCTTTGTTTATTTTCTTCTCTTTCTCCGTGTGTCTGTCAATGGTTTATGAAGTGAACGAAGTTCATGACAGTAAGGGGTGGAGTTTGGAGGGGTGAGGCATCTTCGTGCTCCAGAATGACAAGATTAGTGAGGTGCATGTGTGCACGTTCTCTCAAAAGCAACATTAAATGCTACAGAAGCTCATCATTCCACATATTTAGGTGACTGCTGCACATTATTCACAGTTCACAGCTGCTTTTTCAGGCTTCCTGACTCACTCAGCTGCCATCCAGATTTTGGATAGGTGTTAATAGCCAATGATTCCTAAGCGTTTTGGCTTGCAGCACCTGATAATGAAGGGGTGTGTGCTGGCTGCACAATGTTTTGCAGGATATCCACATATAGTGCACAATGCGCAGTGAAGATTGATATTCCTGCTTGTGGTTTTATTTTTTCTCACGGCTCCTCTTCTAATCTAAATAATTGAATTAATCTAGACGATGCAACCACCTGCATAATAACTTTTTACTCTTAAAAGATCCACTATTTCAACAGATTTTCACTGTTCAGCAGAAACAATAATTTTATTTATCGTATCCAAAAAGGTAAGAGTATGCAAACATGGGGTGTAAATATTTCAATACAACAGGCCGCACAACAGTTGTTCTACTTTTTTCTTTTAAAAAAGTGCTCTTTTTTTTTTTTTTTACTATTTACTATTTACTGTTTGTTTTAAACCATAAAGGATTTATTGTCTTCTGGTTCTACACCAGTGAATGACTATTGATACTCATATAGCCCTCCATATAATGCTTTGAGGACTTTATTCAATAATCCGTTCTGCTGAATACAGATAGAAGATGTTGGTGCCCAGTGCCTGTTGCTAAAAACACAGAATACACATTAAACATCTTCTGCGTTACCTGGACCTGCAGTTCTCATTTGGTAGAAGCTAACCCTTCAGCCAAACCTCCTGTTCCCTCGATGAGCTAACACATTTATTATAAAGCAGCCTAAGTTATCATTATCCCTTCAGCACATTTATGCTGTGTGATTCTGGGCTGTCTAAGAAAAAATTTAAAGGCGTGAGAGAGGACTCTCATGCAGGCTGACACAAACCTTGATTTGGCAACTAAAAATAATCTATGTTGACAATACTTCTGAACGCATGCTGATGGTATGGTATGCTTTTCTAAACTTAGTCCTTTCTTTATTGATTTAGATTCTGACAGTTTTATTGACACACGTTAAGCTTGATCAACTTGGTACACAGTCAATGCCCTCATTGTTAAGGCACTAGCATTCAAAACTGTAATTACTGAATTTATAATTATAGTCTTTACGGCATAGATAATGTACTGCTGCCCTGCTCTGTCTCCGCACAACAGCATGCAAAGTAGATTTTTCTCAGCCAGGGCTGTTTTGCAGGAATATCCCTTTCCTTTCCTTCCACCCTTGTCACTAAAGTCAGACGAAGGTCAGGCTGATTTAGAGGTTTTCCTAAGAACATGAGGTCCAGTGTGTTATTCTAACCCTGGGTCCCCGTTTCTTCTTTTGGCTTTAACCCCAGGATCTCATCGCAGCCTTCCAGGCCAGGAGTATCCTTCTGTCCCCAGGGCAGCACAAGGACAACTACTGTTGTCTTTTCATCACAGTGTAAGCTGCTTAATCCAACGGCCTCGTTTATTTAGACAAGGGATCAACAGGGGTTTGCCCAATGGATGCTGCTGCCAGTTCCACTGTGGTTAGCAAACTCTGGCTCCTATTCACAAAGCAACAACTCACACACACACACACACACACATAATGTCGTACTGCGTAAAACAGCTGTCTCCTCAAGCCAACACATCCACTTACTCTTCAACGATGTTTTTCAAAAGTCTCTGAAAGCCAGCAGCACATTGAAGCCCAACGCTGGATTTTGAGCTGTCTGACAACGAGGAGGATTCTTTGTTATACGAGCACCTTCATTCATTGTGGTCTTTTTTTTTTGGTGGACAGCCAAGGTACTTAAGATTTAGATAGTGGACAGGGAAGTTGATGGTCCGTTGATGTTTTTGGAACTGAAATTTTAATTCTTTCATCTTAATTCAAAAGCCTGGCTTGAGATGGTTCTGGAGATCTGGTTGGTGGCTGTTTCATGTACTTGGAGAGAGGTGGAACCTGCTACAGCCAAGATGTAGCTTAAACAAAAATGATTAGGGGTTGGATCAGACATTTTATTATCCAGTTCAAGCTGGATGTGTGCTGAAGGAGTTTTTTAAATCCAGTTATACTTGGTCACCTTTCCTTTTACACGTTCAAAGGTGGAGAAAATCTCCCAACAAAGTGTGGGTAAATGACAAGTTTTTCAAAAGATTAACTTTTAGAACTGAGCTGTTACTTAGTATAGGAAAGGAGCACAAATCTGAAATAATAAAACATCTGCCAAAAGTTATAAATACATAATCCAAACAAATTCCTCTTTAAAGCTTCTCTAAGCGGCTTTCTGCACAGTTTGAACTGTCCTGTGTGGAGCTGACGACTCAACCTTGCCGGTCTCCCACTGACAAACTTGAGTGGGGAAGAAGCGAAAAGCTCAAAGATACCAGTCTACTACTGAAGCATTGAGCAGGAGATGGTTCTGAAGGGAGGGGAAAGTAAGGCTGGCACCAGACAGATGTCTCCTCCTGTCTGCCTCCAGCCACCCATCACCCTAACCAGCCCTGATGGCCAAAATGCTTTGCTTCCATGATCGAGGCCAAGCGGACAGATCATCAGCTCGGCACAGCAGCTTGAGGTAGGGTCAGTAATGGCTGTCTGCTGTTATTCTAACCATTAACATAATGGCAACATTAGTTCCAGGGCCACGCTTCTCTGCTCCTAGGGAGCCATTGTTTAAAGGCACCAGCTTGAGCCCCTTTTTGAAGACTCCTCCAGTGGCCACAAACGCTTTGAAGACGCTCACAGGGGGAGATGGGGAACACAGACGGGCTATTCATAAGTCTAACATCAGCATAATTTGTGTTTAATTTTTCAAAGTGGTGATCCACATGTTGAGCTTTCATTTGAATTGTGACAAATAGCATAATGACTTCCTTATAATTATGAAGATGTCAGCTTTAATCTCTGTTTTTTTTGTCTGACCATGTGTTCGTTCTCCAATCTAAAGTTCTAGCTCTAGTTCTTACAAGAGTAAGCATTTACTGTCTCTTATTCTTTTCCTAGTGAAACATTTGATTACAAGGGGGTATCTGTAGCTCCGGATTACCTGCTGAAGTGTAAAATGTAAATTTTACATGACTCGTGGTCTTTGTGAGTTTAAGCCTACTGTAAAATAACATTTCTCTTCAACATTTTTCAAGAATCAAAATCTACACCAATTAACTACGCCGAAGTCAGTGCTTGAACTCACCTTGCCACAGAAACCAGACACCCCTCAACAGGTGACTGAATCGTCCGCTTGACATGTTTCCTGCTCCCGCGCCCTTCATTCACACACTGTGTTCAGAATATAAACTGTGATCCGTGGGAAATCCAAAACACAGAGATGGCTCCTGTCAACAAGAAACAATCATGCAGGATACCAACATGACAAGAGCTCATGAATGAAGTTCCCAGTAATCCCACAGACAAAACTCTAATTTCCACTTCAGCCAAAAAGGTGTTTTTTGTTTAAAAAAACAAACAAACAAACAAGTAAAAAAACTCTTCTTTTCTTTTAGCTCCAATTCTTGGCTTCCATGGTCTGATAAAAAAAGGTCCTCTGTTGAGGTCATCCGTTCATGAACCTCTGCACACTGGTGGTTTCCTTGAGCTGACGCGGGGTGAGAATAAACTCTCTCTCAATCATACACCGTTGTCTCACTCCAGTGCAGCACTGTGAATCTGTTCCACTCAAAGCATGTGCAGTGAGGGTGTGTGTGTGTGAGCAGGAGGATTGTATGTGTGTGCACTCCTGTCTGGCTCTTATAGTTTTGAGCTGAGAGGAGGGAGTAAAGAGAGAGAGAGGGATGGAAGAAGGGAGGGCAGATATAGGGAAAGTTTCAGCGTGTGTGTGTTTGTGTGTGTGGAGGAGGGGGATTGAGCTTCAAGCTTCCTTGAGCGAAGACTCTGAGAAGCTTTCAGAGCAAGGTGCAAAAGGGCAGGGATGAAAAGAAGTTACTGCTACGGTCACAATCCCACAGCACGACTCGGTTAAACAACAGCATAAAAATGAATGTATAGGTTCAGGCAAGGAACTGCAATCTCAGTATGTGACATTAGGGAGAAAAAAAAGTCAGTTTGTGTGGGTCAGTACTGTCACCTGCTAGTATTTATTCATTAAAGCTGTGGTGAAGCTGAGACTGAGGTATACCTAGTACACATTTTTTGATTCGGTCTAGATTAATCTCTGCTTTATGCCTTGTTAGCAGTGAAGAGCAAAACATTACTGCGCCTCTCCATTTATAACTCCAACCAAACTTGAGCCACTTCCCCAAAAATCTTCCTAAAATTTTTGGTCTAAATTTAAAAAAGAAAAAAATATGTGTGTGAACAATGATTGGAGGGACAGCGTGAGTTTGCATTGGAATTAATATAAAAAAAAAGATGTGTGTAAATAGCTCAGTTACTACTCCAAAGACTTTACTGTAGACAGTTTTTATTGGATTTAAGTTCTCCCAAAGAAATAGTCCCAATGAAAACTGTTGACAGTGAGGTTTGTGGCATATTGGGAGTAATGGAAACACAATTTCTGGGAAGAGATGCTGCTGCTGCTGAATGTTTTAGCATAAATTTGTTAATGCTGTGTTTGTGATACAAACTCACAAAGTTTTTAACATAAAATCAAAACAATCTACTGGTCAAACTCCCGTGGGTGCATTTCTTTCAGTTTGGGTGCACTGACCCTTTAAGCTGAGGGGAAAAAAAAGGCACAAATACATGTCAGCAGCAGCTGCGCACACACACGCGGTTTGCACAAACCTGCAGCACACATCATTAAAAAAGGCACATGCATAGACAGACGCTCCAGTCACACTGATTCAGAGGCTCTGCGTATACATGTGGTCTGATGGAGATGTTGACAGTGTTGACCACTGCAGAGGTAAAGAAAGGTTTCAAAGTGCCTGCCAAGTGAGAGTTGGCAACACATCTGCGATGGGTGGGCTGACCGGAGCCCTGGCACGCAGACAGGGCAGCATACACTCCCGACCTACCATTACACACATATGCAGTCAACGGCCAATGCAATTGGGTGAAGCAATTTTACCACCGGTGTAGTGTTTTATATGGCAGATTTGTAATGCATCATCCTGCTTATATTAAGTTTTCTGTGCCAATTGTCAGGCGGCCTAAGCATTTTCTTCCTGAGCCATCGTCTTCAAAGCAACAGCGCACAGTTTCTCACAGTCTTTGCACCACATTCTCAAGGTCACGGAGGACTAAACGGGTATTAAAGGATATTTATATGTGTGCTTGTGTGTGTGTGTTTTCTTCTTCTTCTTTTTTTTTTAATTTGAGGGGGAATTGTTGCCTTTGTACCTTTAATAACAACTTCGTGGTCCCTAAGTTAATTGCTGAGATTGGAAAACATCTCCAAAAGGGAGAAATGTGAGCAGCCAGACAATATGAGAAGTTTTAAAATGCACAACCAAGTTAGTCAAACATATCATAACACAGAAAAAAAACTTAAAATTCAAACTTTCACACACAGTGTTGAAATAAAATGAGGATTTTGTAAAACAAAAACAAAGTTACTTTCAAACAATACCAATTTGTTATGTTGCGGTATAAAAAAAGATTTGACGCACCAGATTTAGACATCACAGTCTGAAAATTAGAAGAATAGAATAAATAGCTACTCTGAGAAATTTAGGAAGTAGGGAATACTTCCATTAGCAGCAGCTTTAATGCTTTTAAATAGAAAAACATTAAAATAATACCAAATTTCACATAATCAATATTAATTAGTTTTGGTGCTGCAAGATTGGTGAAGTGAGAGCTCATTGTCCTTGGGTCCATCTGCTAAACTGACACACTAAAGTGGGTTTTAGTGTGTCCTTGTTGTTATCCTTGTGCCAGCATGGGTTCTCTCCAGGTACCCTGGATTCCTCCCACAGAATGTTTCCATTCTGGATGTTAGCTTAACTGGCAATTCTAAAGGTGTGAATGTCTCCCCGTGTTAGCCCTTCAATAGATTGTTCACCTGCCCAGACTGTAAAGCCTCTCTACCTTATGACAGCACCAGGGACAGGCTCAGCCTCCCACATCCCTGTATTTGATTAGTGAAAGTGGATGGTAAATGGCCTGTATTTGTATAGCGCTTTTCTAGTCCCTAAGGACCCCCAAGCGCTTTACACATCCAGTCATCCACCCATTCACACACATTCACACACTGGTGATGGCAAGCTACATTGTAGCCACAGCCACCCTGGGGCGCACTGACAGAGGCGAGGCTGCCGGACACTGGCGCCACCGGGCCCTCTGACCACCATCAGTAGGCAACAAGGACACAACGACCGAGACTGTCCAAGCCAGGGCTCGAACCAGCAACCTTCCGATTACAAGACAAACTCCCAACTCTTGAGCTACGATCGCCCCTGATAATTGGATAATATGGATGATAATTGAACCCTCACCTGCTGTGTTTAGTGGATGAAGACATTTTCAAGAAGAACAGACATGTTGTGGAAGAGATCCAGAGATAAATAATATCTAATCATTCAATGTAGAGTATTGTGTAAAGATATAGTGAGTGAAAAAAGTGAGAGAAGAAGAAAAATGCATCATGGGAATTCCACAGCAGCATAGACCTATTACAATTGTAAAGCGCTTTGGGGTCCTTAGGGACTAGTAAAGCGCTATATAAATACAGGCCATTTACCATTTACAAAGTAACTATAGGAGGATCCAGGGTCACCTAATCCAGCCCTAACTTTATGTTTTATCAAAAAAGGAAAGTTTTAAGCCTAATCTTAACAGTAGACAAGGTGTCTGCCTCTTGAATCCAAACTGGAAGATGGTTCCACAGAAGAGGGCCCTGAAAACTGAAGGCTCTGCCTCCCATTCTGCTTTTAAATACAAGTAAACCTGCAGTCTGAGAGCAAAGAGCTCTATTGTAGTAATACGGTACTATAAGGTCATTAAGATAAGATAAGGCCTGATTATTCAAGAAATTATTCATTATTATTCATTATTTATGTACTCTATGCTTCACTTGGTCTCCAAAAGCTAACTGACATTTAGTTTTGTCATTTCTGTATGTCTAAAATTAGAAAAGTTCAGCATGTTTTCTTCTGTTTTTTTGTTTTTTTTAGAAACACCTCATCCAGAACACTGGATTCCATCTTAAAGAGAGCCAGTTTATTGATAACTGTTCAATTTACCTTTCTCAGTTTTGTAAATCCTCTTTTCACGAAATCACAGCCATTATGCTTGATTGAAAAACCTGGTAGAACAAATACACCAATCACTTTAAAGAATTAATAGTAAGCTCTAGTTAGTGCTTCTTTGTTTGTTTGTGTTTTGAAACCGAAGAAGCATTTAGACCCCGAAAAGACGCTGTCTCAGGATGCTTAACACAACTTGTTTTCCAGCATCTGAGGTTCAAGGTTGAGATTCAATAGGACTCCTTTGGCTCCTTTGGACATGTCCGTCCTGGCTGCCAGCCGTCCCAGCTATCATTTCAAGAGAGCTTAATCTGATTGTTGATTAGTGCCTCTGGCGAAGTGCTAACTTGCTGTGACAGACCCCACAGAGAGTGAAGAGAAGGGAGGACAGAAGCGGCTGATCTCTGATCCCAGATCTGACAGCTGGCTCCCTCAGGAGGACACTGCCTGGGGTGTCAGAAGCTTTGATCAACTCAGAGTCCTCTCAGGAATGCACACGCAAAAACACATGCACACAAACACACACGTACAAACACGTACATCAGTGATGGAGCTCTGGTGTTTATGTAAATGCATGCATTAGCAATTTTTCAATCTCAGCCTCACTCCCTTTTTCTATTTCCTGACTCTAACACACAGGCGGATACACACAAAAACACACACACGTTGACTCCCACACAAATTGCTGGGCTCGGCCTGCTGGCATATGAATCCAGGAGCTGGCATGAGTTGCAGAAGAACACACAGTCAACGCTATTTTATAATCAAATAATTTCTCAATCTTGAAACTGATACGTTTCCACCGAGCAGGAGCTATCAACTGCGGTGGGCTGTGTGTGTGGTGTGTGTTTGCTTAGGCATATGTCCTACACCTCAACACACATGCATAGGCTCGAAAAATCACATCCACTTTCACGTGGACCATATATTCACACTCTGAGCTTTAAAGTGGATTCATTCATGCCGGTTATTTTGTATTCTGGTGGCTCAGAAGCACAGAGGCGGTTTTTGGTCGCTCTGCAAGCTGTCAGCGCCCCCAGTAGGGCTAAAAGTCAATGTGCATTGAACAGCAATTCGCTTTTTACTTTCTCCTTTGTTCGCTTCTTTCCCTTATTCTGTTGAGAAAAACTGAACACATACAAGAGACAAGAGAGAAGGAGGTTCCACAGAAATAGGGTTTGGTTATTGCTTATTGCTTACTAGTGATAACATATCACATAAACAACAAAAATGTATGTAATTTGCACAAAGTCTGGATAAATAACAGCCACAACAAAACCAGCTGAGAATCAAAACACAAAGAGCTTCAGTAGCATAAAATCTCAATGAGGTGTGGACCCATGGCACAGCCAAGATGTTACCCAATGTGCGAGAACTTCTGTGGGCAAAAGAGAGCAGACAGTAATTTTGCTGCTGCATATTTCCAGCTGTGTATTTTCAACCCTTTTAAAAATTGCTTACTTAAGGCTCCATGGGCTTTTTAACACTTCCACGAATTGACGTGAAAAATATAGTTTCTTCCCTTTGCGCCACTTGACAACATAATGTTTAAAGAAATAATTAAATTAGATGGCTATTAAACTTTCTAAATGTTATTTTTAATGGGTAAAACTCTGGTTGGTGAGCATTTGCTGTTTGGGCCATTAGCCATGGGTTTGGCTGGACACAGCCTGAATGAATAACAGGGTTCCATATGCCCACCACTTAAGTTCAGTATCTGTCCACTCAAGGCACAGTTTGATTTTTAGGAAAGGCACCTCTCCAGCGGCAAAGGAACCAAAAGTAGTGTATTTAGTTGTAGCTACAGTTGGAATGGGAATGATTCTGGGATCAAAGTTCGGAAAAGGGGCTGGACTTTATCAAAGCATATCCACTGGATCCAGGGTGTCTGTTTAGGGAATCTCAGGACTGGATCCCTTCCTTTTGTTGGCTATCAGAACGTGATGTTCAGCACATGCTGGGTCTGTTTGCAGCTGAGTGTGAGTCAACTCCTCCAAGTCTGAGGTCATGGTCCTCTGCTGAAAAATGGTGGATTGCTTCCTCTTGGTTGGAGGAGAGTCGTTCCCTATAATGAGAGTATTCAGCTATGTTGGTATTGTGTAGTATGAGACTGCTGTGGAGAGAGAAGGTAAAGCTTCTGGTTTAATCTTTCTGCATTCCAACACTCACCTATGCTCATGAGCTCTGTGTAGTGACCAAAAGAATGAGGTCACTACACACAAGCAGATGAATTGCTGGGCTTAGCCATCAGGATAGGCCGAGGAATTCAGAGTATACTTGCTGCAGTGTTACAGAACGGGCCTAAAACCCTTTTCCCTAATCTTTTGGAGAGACATACTTCCTCTTCTTCTTCCTTTTGCTTAATTTTTCAGGTTAAAAAACAAGACACGGGGTGTGTAGCTGAAAGGCTACGGTGATTACTACGTGAGCTTAAATGCCAGCAGGAGTGAGTCATTGATTTGATTTATGATGGGACCTTTACTTTGTGATCCCCTGCTGTCTTTACCCACATTTCCTGTAGTATTGTGCTTCCCTTTCTCTAGTTGTGACTATATAATAAAGGCAAAAATGAAAACAAGATATACAGTAAGCTGGCCTTCCTGACACAGCCACACACATCCTAAGCAGATAGCACCCTGCTCTTTAATCATCACACATTCACATCCCCACCAGTTATCTGCAAGATGCATGACTCCAAAAATGCAGCCAGAGAAAAAGCAGACACCCACATCTCTTGCATATTATTCTTCACCCTTTGTAATGTCACTGCGCAGAACAAACTTAGCTAGGTTTCACTGGCACCTGGGTTTGGTTGAGCTGTCACCCAGAGCGAAACAGTGCAGGCTACTTTCAGGGACTTTGGGTGTGTTAACAGTACTGGGTGGTAGGACTAGGTGAGATCTGAGATACTGTGATGTTTTGATATTTCCTAAATGTGCTGATACGAAGATAAGAGCCCCGTTTGAGTCTGGTGTTGTAATTCCAACCTCCTGCAGATGTCCAAACATGTTTCAGTGTAAACATGAAGAGAAATGCCGTAATGTCTGCCGTCACTACCACAGCCTGGGAGTATAGAAAGGCTTTGATAAACCAGGGAAAGCTTTCATCCTTCATTATTCAGATTTTTTTGAACAAGTTGGAACTAATTTCTGTAGTTTTGAAGAGAAACAAATGTATTTTTGAAGTATAAAGATGCTCTTGTGTCTTCTTTTGTGTCTTTAATTAAACAAGTCCAGTCCTTTCTTTTGGCTGGCCTCCCGTTGGCCCCCTATATGCGCTAATGGAATGAAAACAATGTACATGGTTCACATCTTGATTACTCAAGACTCATGCTTGCTCCTTTGTGATGCACCAAACGTATATTTTGTAATATCCACTAAAATAACAATGACTCTTCTTGGGGCGGCAGTTAGATTAATTATATGATGTTTAATTAAAAACTGTATTACTGAAATTTCTACATGCATCATTCCTGAGGAGTCAGTCAAGTATAATGGTTGTTTATAAAGGACCACACACCAAAGCCTGGTTTAAAAATTGTAATAATTATGGTACAGTACCACTTTCCATTCTAAAAGCCCTTTCATACCAGGTACGTAAAAGCCGTGTGGATATTTTGTGTTTAAAAAAATACTTTTTGGACTCACCTATTCTTAACACACCATGATTTTTCCGACGTTTCGGATCCGAATGAATAGATTTTATCAATCAGATCACTTCTTTTGGCAATGCAGCTCAACTCATGAACTTGTACTGAATATGCAATGACATTGTAATAGTAAAATAAATACCATTTTACCCCAAACACACAGCTGAACACTACTCCAGCTCACTTGGCTCTCTGAATAATGCTTTCTCTACCTCCTCATTCCAACTCCAGCAGTTCCAACTCTGCTAACAAGAGTTCAAACTTCCCCACTGACATCCTGAAATATGTACAAGAGCGGCTGTGATGCAACTTCCACACCTGGATAAAACCATGAAATTCTCCCTGCTGCTGCCTTCTGCGGAGAATTGGATGAACCCAGAAGTTGTGTTTCTTTCTTCTCTCATTACGGAGATCAAGACCAGCTCATCATCGTGTCATTTCAGTGAGGATGAATTTTTGCAAAAACATTACAAAAAGGTTACTGTACATGTCAAGTTTGCATCCATAAAATGTGTCTTTTTTACGCAACACATTCAGTGTGTAATGGCCTTAACCCAGTCATTTTGGGGTAACACAAAAAAATATAAGAAAGAATGAATATAAAAATAGTAAGTTATTGCCTCTTGATGACATTAATAGCCAATTAGTAGCAATGTAATTATCTTGTATCAAGAATAGTTGAGTAATGTTACACTAAAATCTAACCGGATACTCAACAGACCAGAAATTCGAGTTAATAATGTGGAAACAAATGTATGCCTATAGACAAAAAAAAGGTAATATACATACTGACTTGTAGTACTAACCTCATGTTGTTGCTTTAACATTCAACACACTCTGAAAATATTACTTATAACCACTGTTGACAAGATAATTACTTGGTTAGTACTTGGATATTAGATATTAGATTAGATATTAGATTGGTTATTAAATGGTAATAACCCACTGTTACCATCGTGGCTCAAGAGTTGGGAGTTCGCCTTGTAATTGGAAGGTTGCCGGTTCGAGCCCCGGCTCGGACAGTCTCGGCCGTTGTGTCCTTGGGCAAGACACTTCACCTACCGCCTACTGGTGTTGGCCAGAAGGGCCGATGGCGCAATATGGCAGCCTCACTTCTGTCAGTCTGCCCCAGGGCAGCTGTGGCTACAACTGTAGCTTGCCTCCACCAGTGTGTGAATGTGTGTGTGAATGGGTGGATGACTGGGTGTGTAAAGCGCTTTGTGGTCCCTAGAGGGGACTAGTAAAAGCGATATTCAAATACAGGCCATTTACCATTTACCATTTACTACATTATTACCAAGCTAAAAGGTCCAACCGGAATTATGAAATCTATGAAAACTCTTTACATGGAAACGAAGTATATATGTAACAAAAAGGTTACAAAAAGGTATATATATGTATATAACACCCAGCACGCCCCTGCGGGCGGTTTATCCTTCAAGCTCGGGTCCTCTACCAGAGGCCTGGGAGCTTGAGGGTCCTGCGCAGTATCTTAGCTGTTCCCAGGACTGCGCTCTTCTGGACAGAGATCTCCGATGTTATTCCCGGGATCTGCTGGAGCCACTCGCCTAGCTTGGGAGTCACCGCACCTAGTGCTCCGATTACCACGGGGACCACCGTTACCTTCACCCTCCACATCCTCTCGAGCTCTTCTCTGAGCCCTTGGTATTTCTCCAGCTTCTCGTGTTCCTTCTTCCTGATATTGCTGTCATTCGGAACCGCTACATCGATCACTACGGCCGTCTTCTTCTGTTTGTCTACCACCACTATGTCCGGTTGGTTAGCCACCACCATTTTGTCCGTCTGTATCTGGAAGTCCCACAGGATCTTAGCTCGGTCATTCTCCACCACCCTTGGGGGCATCTCCCATTTTGACCTCGGGACTTCCAGGTTATACTCGGCACAGATGTTCCTGTACACTATGCCGGCCACTTGGTTATGGCGTTCCATGTATGCCTTGCCTGCTAGCATCTTGCACCCTGCTGTTATGTGCTGGATTGTCTCTGGGGCATCTTTACACAGCCTGCACCTGGGGTCTTGCCTGGTGTGATAGACCCCAGCCTCTATGGATCTTGTACTCAGAGCTTGTTCTTGTGCTGCCATGATTAGTGCCTCTGTGCTGTCTTTCAGTCCAGCTTTGTCCAGCCACTGGTAGGATTTCTGGATATCAGCCACCTCCTCTATCTGCCGGTGGTACATACCGTGCAGGGGCCTGAAATTATTATATAATAGAAGGGCGGAGATGGTCATAAAGCCAAGTATCATTTTACTGCTGGAAATACTGTAGTTGTTTCTGGTCCTGCTGTGCTGCTTTGCAAAACAATCAATCTTCTATCACGCAAACACATCACTTAGAGCCAGAGGTTGCCTTATGGAGGAGCTGTGAAAGCTGTGTGCTGATTTCACACACTGATATGTCATCAGGTCTGGAGGTCATGGTAACCTTTCTAACTAGTAAACTGCAAAATAATTGGTTCACTGTGTCATTGTGGATGTGCGAGGAATTCATACTTGATTAATCATATATGTATAAATCAAGGAGAGCTCAAAGATGGATATTGACATCTGAGCCACAGATAGGGTGGTTAAGTGTATGTGTGTGTGTGTGTGTGTGTGTGTGTGTGTGTGTGTGTGTGTGTGTGTGTGTGTGTGTGTGTGTGTGTGTGTGTGTGTGTTGAGCCAAGTGTCTCATGACACAGACAATGTGGGCCAGATGGAGTATCTCTGGCAGATATGTAGACTTGGAGGAAAAGTTGAGCAAATATTCAGAAGCACAGATTGCTGACAGATAATTACCAGCCACTGGTTTATTGATTCCCCAGCTGCAGGTTGCATCAGCCTCTGCTCTGTCACTCCAAATTTGCAAACTTTCCATTTCCATTAGTGTGATGAAATTTATCAGAATAGATTTGTGCAAAGTTTGCATGTTGACAAGGTTTTTTTTCCAACATTTCACCTGCCACTGGGTACAAACAATGATTTATCTCTTTAAATCAGTCATCGGTATGTGTGCTGAACCCCATCCCAAATCACAATTCTACACTTGTATATACCACAGTAGTAAGATAAGAGCGGAACTTCAATGTCAACCATATATATTTAATTTGTGTTACATTCTGGTTTTTTTTTTTTTAGAGCTATTTGTATCTATCTATTATATTGTATTATTTAATTTAGTTTAGTTAGTTAGTGTTCTTACTGGGACCACGTTATTTCCTCAGGGATTAATAGAGTATTCTGTTGTGATTCTGACACAAAAAGCAGAAGTACTTATAAGAGGAAGTACTTTCCAGGATGCATGCAATATGCATGTGAAAGTCAAACGTCCAACTAAATCAATAACAGCATGCCATGATAGTTAAAGTGGGATCATGAGGTGGAAAATTTACACATTGCTTGTTCTGTCGCTCATCTCAAGAGTCAAATAATCTCACGGCATGAGTCATATCAGTGGTTTTGCTTTTCATATCTTCTCAGCTGCAGGAGCGATATTAGATAGCTAAATCCTCCTCTTGTACAAGAATGTGCTACCTTAAAAATATGACCAGCCCTTCATAACTTGCCTCGTAGAGCCTCTCGCATTATTGCTCTTTAACATGTAATCATCACATCTCAGCTTGTGCCAAGCCCTGTGAAATAACCGAGATACACTGTTATCATGTGTGCAGCTATCTATAACCTAATCCGAGTGTTTTCTATTAGTTTAATGTTTAAATGAGCATGTAGTGGGATTGAACATGTGTTTCAATTTAGCCATGTCAACTTTTTCTGATTTACGCTGCTTTGTGCACACACTTTGCAGTTTCATCGTCCTCCTGAATGGAAAATCAAATCAAGTTGTGTGCGCATACTTTCATGAACCATGTCCAAACTGTAATTTAGAAAAAGCTTTTCAGCAAAAGTATTTTAATTACAGTAATATACAGTTTAGGGCTGGAGCTATTTTGGGGGTTTGTTTGGCAAGCGCCTGTGAGTAGTGCATGGAGGAGTGAAACAGCCAAAATTTAAAAAAAGAAAAGAATTAATACTCAATAAATAAAATTATGTTTCAATTAGATCGTATAAAAATAATAAACTTAATTTAAACATCTACTAATTTATAAAATAAAACATAAAAGACTAAGTTATTTCTGTATTTACCAGTTAGTCAACATGCCTAATTTTATCGTCATTCAATTCAATTCAATTCAATTCAATTTAGACAGTGCCAAATCCCAACAGTTGCCTCAAGGCACTTTATATTGTAAGGTAGACCCTACAATAATACATACAGAGAAAAACCCAGCAATCATATGACCCCATATGAACAGGCACTTTGGCAACAGTGGGAAGGAAAAACTCCCTTTTAACAGGAAGAAACAGGAAGGCTCAGCGAGGGGCAGCCATCTGCCAAGACCGGTTGGGGTGAGTGAAGGAAGACAGGACAAAAGACATTTATCCTGATTTTTAACTTGATGGCAACAAAAAAATCTCACAAAAGTAGAGCTGTGCTATGCTTACCACTGTGGAGTAAGCATGACATTCTTACCAGTCAATTTTATAGCAACAGTTAGAAAACAATCGGGAGTTTGAGGAGACCAGCTGTTGAAAGTTTGTGAGAGGAATGGTGTACCTGATATAGGATTCTAACTGCTCAACAGTTCTGGGTTTTCAACATAATTAAAAGCCATGCTGTTTTAATAGTTGCAGTATGTGGTTTAGTGTTGTCAAAGCTGTAAAAAAGACACGATCTGGATCAAAGCATATGCTGCTCTAAAATCTGTACATGCCGTTCAATATATATATATAGCCTTTCCCGATGTTCCAATACCGAAGGCTCAAGTGGGATAGCCCCTCTCTTCTTTAATCCAAAAGATCTGGCATCCACATTTTCAAAAAATTATTTCAATTTGTCTGACCACAGTTTTGTGCGATAGTGCTTTAACCTACATTTGCGGATGGCACGGAGAACTGCTTGCTAAATTAGTTGTGAAATGTTCCTCGTGCTGTTTCTTTTTAGCATTTAGCAACATTTCGTTTTGTTGTCCCCTTGTGTAGCTGCCATCAAATTCTAAAAGAGATAATACTTTTTATGAAATGGCAACATTTCTTAGTTTAAACAATGTGTCCTGTGAAAAAATATAAAATATGGGTTTATGATATTTGCAGTGGACTTATTGTTGTAGCACATTTACCAGGAGGAAAAAAATCACGTATTAATGCTGAATTTTTTCCCCCTTTTTTAAACGGAACTAAATAACCAAATTAAAATCCAAACAACACAAACCCCAGAGACAGTGAAGGGTCATGGCTGTGACAGATGTGAGCAGGAGTCACATCTGCTTGGTATAATGTATAAAATGGAGCTAATGGGGTGAGAGGCTGAAGGTTCGAGGCTGGCAGATGTCAGCAGAAACTGTGCCTGTTATTGACATAGCTGCCATCTTGGGTCTTCTTTTCATCCATCAGCCGGAATTGACCGTGGATCCCCGCTGCTTTGTAATATGACCCAGATGATGGATCTCCTTTCACGGAATGTGCGGGCACATGCACACGGACACATAGAAGGAAAACACACTCTGTCTTTGGATACATGCACACACACACACACATTAGTGCTCTCTGCTGCTGCTGTCATCTGCCATTTGGATCCATATCAGTTGCTTTCCAAATCTGCCCACATATTATTTTACTTGACCTCAGTCGGCAGAGGAGATTTCGTCCGGAGTTGCAAATGGGATCCTGACATGCAAAAGTCATGTTGGATTAAATCTGCAGGCCAGGCAAGACCTTTTACAGGCTAACTTGAGCTGTTGACACTACCCGCTCACTGCCACTGATGATTTATGAGCGATGTAATCATCACATTCTTTTAGTGTCAGCCTCCCATGAAATGGCAGAAGTGGATCATTATGTAACATGTGCAGCACATTTTTAAAAATTAAAGTAGATCACTTCTTGGACTCAACATGTGTTTCATTGCAACAGTTTTCTTGATTTATCCTTCCTGCCATACGGACTTTCCAGTTTTACAGCAATGCCATTGTATTCTGTGTGATAAATCAAACACACCTCAGGTATTTCAGATGACCTGGGTCAGCTACTATTGTGTCTCATATCCTTCAGTTTATAGCTGTTTTCCGGTGTGTGAATGAAAGAGAGAAATAGAGTGGGAGGGAGGGATGTAGCATTTGCAGTCTCATGACTTGTCACATTCCAGTTAAGGTCTCTGCAAGGGCTTCTGGTCCCAGTATGAGAGATTAGAGAAAGACATGAAAAGGCTGCCTGAGGTGAGAGCTGATTGCGACCACAGATATCTCATCTGGGGGTAACAGCAGCAATTTTGTGATGGTGGTCTGCTTTAGATAGTGTTTTCTTTTCTAAAATATGACCAGTACTTAGTCATCACCAAAGAGTTTCAGAAATAAAGTCAGTCAAACTTAGCAACTAAAAATTCTACAAGTATTGAGCAGCCAGATATTTTATCAGGAGTTGTTGAAGACCCCAAATGCTGTAGGGAAAGGTAAAATGTAGATATACCATGTGCCCAATGAGTTTTCTAACTCTGGTCATAAAAAGCAAAAACCTTTCATAAGTTAAATTTAGCCAACCACCACCTCAGGTTAGTCTCCTTATGAAGCCCTGAAACACTGAACAACTACCATTTTTACAGTAAACTCAAAATATATTTGGACACTGAAACAAGTTATTTTTAACCTATTTACTAAACAAAATCAACCTATAGTTATATAATGTACATGAACATAATGTGTAGACTCTCTGCTTTCATTTGAAAGTATCCACGTTCAAATTGAATGAAGGGTTTAGTTTCAGCATGTGCAACCCTCTTTTAAAAGGGACCAAAGTAATTAAACAACTGACTCAAGGGCTATTTCCTGAGCAGCTGTGAGCAATTCCTTCATTATGTCATTATCAATTAAGAAGACTGGGCTGGAGTTGAGGGTGTGGTGCTTGCATTTGGAAGGTTTTGATGTGAACAGACAACAATCAGTGAAAGGAGCTCTCCGTGCAGGTGAAACAGGCCATCCTTAAGCTGTGAAAACAGAAAAAACACACCTGAGAAATTGCTACAATATCAGGAGTGGCAAAATCTACAATTTGTTACATCCTGAAAAATAAAGCAAGCACTGGTGAACCCAGCAATTCATAAAGACCTGGATGTCTACGGAAGACGACGATGGTGGATGATCACAGAATCATTTCCATGGTGAAGAGAAACCCCTTTACAACAGCCAACCACTGAACAACACTAAAGGATATATTGATATCCAAGTTTACCATAAAGAGAAGACTCAATAAAAGTAAATACAGAGGGTTCACTCAAGGTGCAAGTCACTCATAAGCCTCAAGAATAGAAGGCTAGACTGCACTAAAAAAAATCTAAAAAAGCTTTCACACTTGTGGAAAAACATTCTTTGGATAGATGAACCCAAGATCAACCTCTACCAGAATGATGAGAAAAGTATGGAGAAGGCGTGGAACAGCAAACCACATCATCTGTAAAACACTGCAGAGGCAGTGTGATGGCTTGGCTGTGCATTGCTGCTAATGGCACTGGGACACTAGTGTTTACTGATGATATGACATAGTACAGAAGCAGCCAAATGAATTGTGAGGTGTTCAGAGACATACTGTTTGCTCAAATCCAGCTAAATACAGTCAAATCGATCGGGCGGCCTTTAATAATACAGATAGACAATAACCCAAAACATACAGCCAAAGCAACCTAGGAGTTTATTAAAGCAAAGAAGTGTAACAGAGAGCAAGGCCCACAAACTGAAACTTTTTGGGGATCGGTATGAGCAGAAATTCTTTTTTTCTCCTGAACTGCCCTTCTGTGTTACACATTTCATTGTTTTCCCTTTATGCTGCCTAGCCTGACCTGTCTCCCCAATGTGATGTTTGTGTATTGTATGTATGGTCGGCAAGGTCTGTCATCTCAGTTGTGGGCATCTGCAACTGACAAATAAAAGTATTTCTCAACTCAACTCAAACAAACAGCAAAAGGCCTGGCAGAACATCAAAAAGGAGGAAACCCATCTGTTGATGTCCATGAGTCTGTCATTGCCAGCAAAGGGTTTTCAACCAAGTATTCAAAATAAACATTTTATTTTCAGTTATTCAGTTATTGTCCAATTACTTTTGAGAATTAAGGGATAGTTTTAAAATGCTTTCCAGGGCTCCAATTTAGCTCAATGGGGTGACAATATGCCGTATGGCTAGCCAGCTCGCCCAGGTTTGACTCTGACCTGTGGCCCTTTGCCACATGTCTTCCCCTCTCTACCTCTCCCTGTGCTTTCCTGTCAGTCTTCACTGTACCTATCCAAGAAAGCCAAGAATATGCTTTAGTTCCTCAGATTTTTGTGGAATCTTTTTGTTCAACCCACTGAAATAAAACTGAAAGTCTGCATTTTGACTGCATCTGAGTTGTTTCATTTAAAATTTGTTGTGGTAATGTACAGAACAAAAAAAGTTGTTTCTGCCTAGTTATTTATGGACCTAACTGTAGATCACTCCCTGGAAATCCCATTATGTGCATTTGACATGTGTGCTTTATATCCTTGAGCACCAAAACCTTTGAACCTAAAATGTAATTTTGAAAGAAAGAAGTTGCAGGGAGCCACATTGGAGAAGCAGAAGGTGTGGCTACAATCTACAATTGTGCTAGTTTATTTAAAAAAAAAGAAAAAGACAGTGCCTAATCTACATGCTTATTTTGCAGCAGTAAATAGAAAACAAAAAGATTTAAGGTTCATCGTTCAAATCACTTTTTTTCTACTACTGCGTATTTCACTTTCATTAACTGTCTCTTTGGGTGCTCTGAAAAGGAATATGTTTTCCTTGCTGTGTTTACTTTTAATATATGTGTGCCATGAGTTACTTTAAGCCAGTGTAAAGTTGAAACTGTATTTTTTTTTTTATACAGTGTATTTGATGAAAGAAAGGAAGTGTGGTATTTAATCACTAGCCATCACAGCACAAGTTAGACCTCCTACAAACAAAAGTTTAAAGTGACAACTTTACAAGGTTATAATGTCAGTGTTGTTTTTACAGCTTGTTTTCATTCCTCCAAGTGGCCAAAACATCAGTTACTGCAGCTTTGAGACCAAAGCCAACAGAGTCAAAGTAGTCTAAGAGCAGACAAACACACCTCCAGTCCTAAATGGTCATTTTGCATTTGCAGCTGCAGTGGATTCATCTAACAGAATTTTGTGTTCAGCTGTGTCTACAACTTTTTTATCTTCTTCAGCCACAAACAGCAGTAATTATTTAGCCTGACTGTTTGAGCGAGTGAGGATCCTGAGTCTGCAAAAACAAAGCCTCACCATCCTTTGGCTTTTCTTCTAACTCGGTGGGAGATAAAGAGCCAGAAAAGGATTGTTGTCTTAATATCTTACTGAATTTTCAGTGGAAAAGGGCGAATTAGAAAAACAGGAAAGCTGCAGCTACATCAAGCTTTGGATTTCTATTTGGAGCCTTTGAAAAGACTGTTTGTTTGGTTTTAAACACCTCTAGACTGGATATCTCTTACCTGATTGCAATCATCATTACCTCTATTTTGTGAAACTCCAAGTCTGTAAGTTAGTTGGAGATATTGATGCTGACAGATGTGGTGAGAAGCAGATAAGGGTAGAGAGATAAGAAGAGAGAACATGCAAGTGAGAGAAGACATTGTGTGCAGGCTAAAGCGCAGAATCTTTTTCTCTCTCTAATTTCATACTTGCAGACAGGTGCTTGGCAGAGCAGAACGTGCGTGTAAGAGGTGGAAGAGTCGTGCAGAGGGAAAGCGGGAATGAGGAAGACCTTCAGTGGGGATCAAAGAAGGTCACGCTATTCTTCCCGCTTCTCCCCCACTCCTCCACTGATCTGGAAACGATAGATTTCATTCCTGCTTTCACTCCTGAAGAAGGGAAGTGGTGTCAGATTATCCGGGTGGAGCCTGAGGACGTGATGTGGAACTAAATCCAGAATGCACTTGTGTGGTTCATCACAATGCTTTCATCAAGACCGAACAATGTAATGTCTGCAAAGTAGAAGGTGAATTCTAGGCCAATTCTAATAGCAGTAAACATACCAAATTTTCTCCTTAAGATAGGCACCAATGTGTCTCCACGTTTCCACAAAATGCCAGAAAGAGGTAAAAGGGCAAGAGATATGATAGTTCAAAGGACCCTTTACTGCTTTCCCTGGATTTTTTTCTACCTTTATCCGCAGTCTTTATTAGCAGAGCTGATTATAACAACAGAACACAAATTTTGCTTTTATGATGATGAAAAAATCTGTAGCTTTGTTGCAGCAAGCCTGTCTTTTACTTAAAACCAGGTATATCAAAACTCTGTGCTCCAAAGTAAATTAATAAATGCTTGTAAGTAATTGATTTTTACCTGTTTTAGTGCCTCTTTGCCTGTGTCAGTTGTGTCTGGTCCGCTTATGTTTTTAGAGTCTGTCACAGATCAAGTGTTTTGGAGTGCCATGATGTCCAATCAGAAGAGCTGGAGGAGGTGGCTGAGGAGAGGGAGGCCTAAGGGCATTGCTGCTAAGACTAGACTGGGTTAAGTAGTGGATGGATGGATGGACAAATGGACGGAAGGACGGATGGACGGATGGGTGCGTCCCATTCTCATGAACACAAAACCTCAGGAATTTTATGATGGAAGTTCTTCATGTTTTGTACCTTAACTTAAAAATTCACATTCTTATTATGACAGCATTGCACACAAACTTTGTCATCATAACCTTCTGCAAAGAACCTTCTGGGTCTCATGCATCAACTTGGCTCAGGAACAGAAGGAGACATGGCTATAAACTCATTATCAGCGCTTCAGTCAGTTCACCACTCTGGTCCAGACCGTGGACTTCACACCCATTTGCTTCACCTGCCTGGAATCATAATAAAAGTTCAACTTGATGTTTCTTAGCATGAATGTAGGAATCAGCAGGGTGGACATGTGGATTTGATAACATCAACATTTATTTTTTTTGGAAACTCTCTTAGACTTGTGCGAGGTACCACAAAACTCTGTGGTTAAACCCGTATAAGAGTACAAGCATCTACAGTACCTAAAGAAGGCCCTCACGACAGATCTCAAAAAGCGAAATATGTCTATGTTGGCTTCTCTAATGTTCAGTGGAGGGTTAGTGAAACAGTCTCTACTTTTATATACAGTCTGTGGTCCAAACAGAGAAACAAAGAAACTTTAGTTATTCCCTGATCACTATTACTTTAACAGGTTGTTTCATGCTTCAACAAAAATCTTGCTCAACTATGGACAACACACAGCTAAGAAGTGCTGGTGATACCAGTTTGCATTATAGCACCATGCTGTGCCCTAATACACCTGAAGCTTACAACTTTGAAAATGTTCATAGGCTCTTAGTTTTTTTCCCCAGTTTTTCCTGAATCACTGGTTCTAAGTTTGTAACACAAAATTGTGATTTTGGGTTTCAAATTCAACCAGAATTAATATTTCTTTGCAAATAATCCTCAAGTGTCTATGTCATCCAGAAATATTTCCCTAGTTACCCTCTACTTTATCACTTTTGGGATTTGTTTGAGAGGGTCTTTTGTTTTGTCCCCTAAAAGCATTTTTCATTTAATCCTTCATTTAATTGGCTGCTTTATGCACATTTTCTACCACACAATCTAGTGTATCCTGTTAACCCTCACTATAACAATAGACATCCTAGTTCAAGGCTTTATGGGATTTAATTTATGTAGACAGCTCAGCACAGCCATAATTCTCATCTGTGCAGTCTTTATAGAGCTGGACCATGTATATTTATGAGTGGAGTCCCTTTATGATTTCTGTACTGTAAAAGAATAACAGCCTGGCAAGTAGAGGTGTAGCCCCCGACCATTACTTACTGCGGTGTTGCACCTTGGAGACATGCAGCCGTGATACAGGACAGGAGGCATGCGGGAATTAAATTACACTAGAAATTTAGTGATCCTTCAAAAGAATGGGCTCCCTTGTTGGATAGGTTTACCTACATTTCGGCAATGGAGCTCCCCCTTTGGAAATGTGTGCGGGAGCAAATGGCTAAAACAGGTTGGAAGGAGCAAGTGAAAAATTTCAAATTAAGTGTCATGGTGGTTTGTGGGTGCAGAGTGCGGTTGACATGTTGGCTCCTGCGTGGTAGGCTCAAAAACACCCTGCTGGAAGTTCAGTTAAAGAGGGAATGGCTGATGTCTAATTACCTGTTGAGATGTGGTTTGGACCTGAGGAGCTCTTTAGGCAGTGTGTCTTTCTTCTTGATGAGGAAATTATAGACTACAGTCAGACTCCTATTCCCTTGATTTGCATCTTGAGGTCTTCACCTGCTCCCGTGCGCCTCTGTTCGTTTGAATTATGCAATGGAAAAAAAAAATTCCCCCTCATCAGAAGTCAAGTGTTTATTTTCACTGCTGCCTGGAGGAGCTGGAGGTTTTTGAACTTCAAAATCAGACATGAGAAATGTTTTGAATGCAGTTGATAATGACACCCTGCAATGTAAATGGATCTCAAATGCGTACTCTGCACCTCCTGACTGCTTAGATAATCACATTTATCATCAGCAGCGGGTTTCCAGGGCAGAGTTATAGTGATATGTTGTGTAGCAGTGTTTAGAGGAGTAAACCAGTGAAGTGAGATCAAATAGCATATCTGTGCGTGTGTTGTGGGTGTGTGCGTGGAGGCAAAGGGAGCACATTCAGGGCAGGATTATCAAACTGCCCTTGATAGCACACAGGTGGTTGATCCTCTAGCTTAGTGTCTGATGCTGCCCCTCGATCCACCACTTCCTACTCCTGTGCACACACATACACACCGCTAAATAAACACTGTAAGGGGAGTTGCAATATCATGACAGAGCTCAGGTTACTGTCCGGATGCACAGCTTTAGGGGTGTGTTGAGTTAAGAATGGGATGAAATAGATAGTCAATGTAATATTCTGCCAGTTCGTGCAGAGGTGAGGGGTTATTGATGGAGGCTTTGTTGTTTGAGTGATATATCTGACTACCCCAGGACTCCTGTTTGATTTAAAGTTTAACGGCCTGTTGCTGGAGAAATGAATAGTGCTATTCCAGGAGACAAAGTGGGGGGGAAAAGGAATTTTAAAGCACAAATAACTTAGGCAATCATTCTCTGTGCGTCTCTTGAGCACATTCTTAAGTGACGACGATTCATCTTCAATTTCACACCAGAGTTTTCCCGTGTAAGACCCCCATAAAGTTGTGCTCGAGCGAACTAAAACTCTCCCTGCTTGCTGTTGGTGTTAGCGGTGGGGGCTAGAGAGCGGAGAAGTTGACATTTATGGATGAGGTTTTCCACAGACTCTACTATCAGATTTTAAGAGTTGCTCCTAGCAGGGAGCCCCTCTGTGTTCACTGTTAAGGGCCGAGTGGAGGGATTCAACTGACAGGATCTGGGGTGGCTGCACTGTATTCACAGAGGCTTTGTAAACCATGGCTGTGATGTGCACATCCATCACTGCTCGGCGGCGTGCTGGGTTTCAGAATGGTGGTGCATTCGTTATACTGACACGGCCAGGGGCATAAGAGGCAGCGGGGGAGAAAAAGGTCAGGATTAGGGGAGCAGGTCAGTGAAGGCCGGGGTCAAGATTAGGGTGTCGAGGTTGAGTGGACTATGTAGACAAAATGGAGTGGGGGCTGGTTGGTGATAAGGAGATATTTGTGGTGCGTTAGGGGGATAGGGGTCCGTGGTAGCAGTCTAGCCACGGAAGAAATCTCACTTGTCCTTTTAAAAGTCTTTGCATTATTAGGGATGTAGAGAATGATGGAGGCCAAACTTTAAGAAGTTCACGAATAGAAACCATAGAAAGCCGTTAATGTCACTGTACTATGTGGAATACAAAAAAGAAAATAGGATATCTATTTAAAGCAGCGTAGGACTACTGTTTGTGCAACATGTGTGACAGTATGGCTTAAGTCTGTTGCTTTTGGACAACAGCAGAGTTGAATGACACAGATAACAGATGCGTAAAGCTCTGACCACAAAGGCTTTTAGTAGTTTTAAGTAAATTTTGAAGCCTTTGGTGGGTCTTTGCTGCTCTACCTGGTAAAAGATTAAACTTTAAAAATGTGAGACCTTTTATTGGGAGGCAGATTATAAATCATCTACATATATACAGCTCCACGATTTACAAGCCTGCTTGAATGGACCAGTTTTCTTTCCTCATTGGCTTCCGTGTGTGTTATCCAGAATAAACAGGATATTGTGACTGGAAATATTTTCATGTCATCTTCTGGTGCAGAGTGCAACACAAATTACACTTCATACATATATTAGGTTTTAAGATGGCAGCAGAAAAGTCATAAATGGATCATAATAGATGTCAGGAAAGATAAAAACGAGAAACGGACAAGTCTGATTTTTTTCCTTTTAGCATACAGACAACTTTTTTATCTCATCCTCCACCCTGTAATCTGGGCTAACCAGGGTGTCTGGTGTTGGATGGTGGGAAAGGAGGAGTGATACTGACGAGGAACATCAAAGCAAAGAAAGGAAGGAGAGAGCAGGGGGAGGGGTGAGGGGAAAAAGAGATTAGAGTGATGGAAGAGAAAGCACAGGTCAGTAGCAGAGCTGCATGGAAAACATGACACTGAAAACAACAGGTCTGAGGTAATTATCTTGTTTTAGACCTTATCAGACTCTGGCATGTAGACATTGCTGTCTGCGTGATGGGGATCTTTAGCGTGAAAAAGGAATCCATGCATTTAGGAGAAATAAAGATCTTGCCACACACAATCCCAAAACTTTATAGTGATTTAGAATGATAGGCGGTGTAGAGAGGCCTTTATAATCCTCGAAGCTGATTGCTTTATCACAAATACCATCTGAGAGCCAGTAGGTTGCCCAATATGTCACTCACAGACACGGTCGGGCTTTTGTCCAGGCAGCCAAACCCTCCAATCAGACATAATGATTTCCATTTGCTAGCTGCAGCTAGCAAACATCTGTTGTGTTTGGCAGTGGCTGCCTTCTCCTTCCTCTTTTCTCCATTGCTCCTCTCCTTCTTAGTCAGCCTCTATGACAAAAACTATTTGAGTCTTCCTCCCACGCAAAATTGTATGTGTTTCTTCTGTGGCCTAGACCCTTACCAGGGGAGAATGAGGGAGAGGCTGCCATGTGGGGCTAAACGTGAAGAGGAGGTTACAAATATATGAGCTCCTCTGTGAGAAGAGACTGCCCCAAGAAAACGAGAGCGCAGGATAGTCACATATTTCTCCAAACACAACACTGTCTGGCTGTTATATGTGGTTATTATTATAGATGGTAGCTTTGCTAATTCAGTAATGATCTCATGCTCTTCTGGCAGTACATTATCTTCCAGCTGTCCTAAAATGCATCTCAGATTCGTATTTTTCTGGACACATGAAGCACGAAAACATTAACTCTGTCCAGCAAAAACAGTTTTGAAAGTGTGTAAATTGGCCTATTATGAAAACGCTTCTCTTTGTGGAATATCAAATGGATGTGGTCAGCTTAATTATTAATAACTGTGACGTATGTGCCACAAGAATTCCAATAATTCTTACGTATGACAAAAAAAAACAAAAAACAAAACCTTATTGGAATCTTGTGAATCCTAGGGGTTAAAGTGGACTGGAATGACCCCGAATGGCATTCCAGATCATTCAGTTAATGAGTAATTAAATCTGATGGTCACTTTCATACAAAATACAGTCAAGCAAAGTAATTTTTCTGTGGTGCAGCCTGGTGAGCTTCCTAGCTGATGCCATGGATAAACTTACTCAATAACTTGCCATCTCGCAGTCCCACTTACACCCTTAACACATCCTTTTTCCCTTTTCATCCCTGTCATGCGTTCATGCGTGGCATCTGCACGCATGAACGCATGACAGGGATGAGAACTTTGTCATGTAGCCATCTAGTCAGGGTAGCAAAACTGTCTGTGCTGTTCGTGGTCACTCTTAGTTTAGATCAGTGGTTCTTAAACTGTGGGGTGGGTCCCACTCATGCAGCATGTTGAAATATATGAAGTGAAACTAAAGTGGATAAATATGATATCATATGATGATTAAAAACAAACAAACAAGGGTTTGCTGTTGCTACAGCATGGAGATATGCACCTTTATTTAAGTAAACTTCAACCCAGTCCTTTGTTATCAATCATTAACAACAGCAATTTTTTTCAGCTTTTTAACTGGGGAATGTTAAAAAAAACAACTTGAAATTTTGAAATCCAGTTGGTTGGATCAAGGCCAGCAGTGAGATATCTAAATTAAGGCTGATGATGCTGTTTAGGCTCACTGAAATTCTGTCTTTCATACTATCTTCATACTGGCTAAGGGTTGGAATGCTGCCATGATGGCTCATCCTTATAGACTGTTGTCTAAATCAAGAGATAGCAGTGTCAGCTGATTACAGCCTGTACACAAAAAGAAAAGATCTACTGGTGCACACAATGCAAATTTTTTTGACTTTTTGCTCTGAGATTTTCAGTTAGCAGCTAAACTAGTTAACTTATTAGAATACACTGGTAGCATTATAAACTAGGCAACAACGTTTTCAGTGTACAGTGTATTATTGATCATCCATAGAAAGAAGAATAAGTCTTTATGAAGCCATGTTAAAAAACTAGAGAAAACAGGTATTGTGTAGATGTCACCTTCTGTAGGTTTTTCCACCATTTTTCTAGTGCAGCTGGAAGTGCACTTGCAAATGAGCCACTTTACATGATCTTAATCTTGTACTATAAATTCTCTTGCTCAAATGTCCATTACAGTTTGTAGTTTAAAAATTAAAGTTAAAAAAAAGAAAAAAGAAGAAGGATTCAATATGTAATGCTTCCCATAGATGTTGATTTGACCTTTTGTCAATTTGTCTTTAACCTTTTTGTGTCTGACAGGGAGCGTCTTGCTGACCTGTCTGTCTCCAGCACTTTCCTAATCAGCCCTACAGTTGCTCTTTGTCTCCTTCCAGCCCCCTGCGCCTCCAGTCCTGTCAGGCATGTGATCCAATGATAGCTCAGCCAGGTAGCTTCGCCATGTGGAATTTAACATTGTCTCCCAGGGCATGTCAGACCCCAGGAGGAAAGTCTGGGTTGATGGAAGATAGGAGTAGCACAGTTTTTATTAGGAAACACATAACCTAAATGTTCAGAGTTGTAAATAATTTAAACGTTCCCCTTTCACTGTTGGGAATAATACATGTTTTTACTATAAGCCTGAAACAAAATAAAAGTAAATAAATAAATAAATAGTAGGCAACTGTTCTTTTTTATACGCATTTATCAGGTTGTGGATCAGGTGTGTTTGGGTATTGGGTACCTCGGATTAGTTAAAAGTGCTCATCTGAATTTTTCTGTTTTATCACACAGATAATAACCAAATTTAAGCAAAGGAAAATGTGCTTTGGTTAATACCTTCTGCTGCTTCTTAATCTTAGAAAATGTGTAGTTTCATAGCAAAAGTATTAGAAATGCAGCCAGAGACATTAATCAATTTGTAAGCAGGCAACAGAAACAGATCATGTGATTTAGTATTTTGGCCTTGTAGTATGAAATGGTTCAAGCAACCTCAAACAGTTCAAAAATAACCATTACTATCAGGATGAATTTTCTGTTTAGTGTTGTGAAATCTTGTTTTTGAATATTTTTCCAAATGAAATTTGGAAAAGAGAATTAGACGTTGAGGAGAATAGAAAAAATATGCATTCCATAATATGCTATCAGCGTTCATTATCTTGTCAGGCAGCAGTGCAGCCAGCTGGAGTTTATCTATTGTCAACAATAAACACACAACAGGAGCTTCAAACATATTGCAGGCATGTATTTCTTACATCTCCATAATCAGATTTTTCTTTTTTTATACATCATAGATGAGCGATTTCTATAACAACAACTGTGTAAGGACCTACTATGCCTTGCATCAAAGCAGCCAGCATGCATCCAGATAGGCAGATAGAGCACATACTGCACATACTACAACACCCGGCTGTTATACTGCACATGTTTCCTCCAACATTTCTCATTCGCCCTCCCATCCCTCGTCCTCACTCTCCGAGGATCGCCAGTCAGTGGCTGCAAAATGATTCATGAGCCGGGCGGAAGGAATGTGTATGAGCACCACATGTCTCCTCAGTTGCATGTTCAGCGCGCACATAAAAACATGCACAGAAATGGTAACAGGTGCAGCGCTGCAGGATAGGACGTGGCACTAAAGAGGCCCTTGTCAGCGTTGGCACCAGACTCTAAGCTGTGTCCTGTCGCAGCACTGGAAACCGTGTGGTTAAAGGCTGATATATGGGCATCTATATAGGAGCAGACATGCCATCACATTCATTCACTGTAAAGAAATAGTGGAGGAGTCAGGCATGCACATACTCTGCATTTGGTCCATTTGTCAAGACCAAGTACTCACCCAGATATGTTACTGTATTCAGATTACTCAACCTAATTATTTTTCCAGGGTTAGTTTACCTAAATAATAAAGGAGCAGATTTTCCTCTTAACTCTGGCTCAGTGTTGCTTTGCACAGTTTTTGTTATATTTTTCCAAGACCGAGTCAGTCATCGCCGACCTTTCTGCCTCCACCCCACTGTGGATTATCTGAAGTAACTGGGGACACAGTTTTTGAGAAGATATATTGGTGCAGATTAACATTTTTATTGCCCTTAAGAATTGCATCAACATGTTTCACAGGGACTATTTTAACAGTCAAAAGTAGCTCCAGTGACAACTGTTCACAGTTATGTCCTGAGTTTCCAAAACAACCTGATTAAAAAAAAAGAGAGACATCAATTAGGATTTTGTAATGTGTGTGTCGTTACCCAAGCAACTATTGCATGAAACTTGGTACATAATAAATTATAACAGTAGTTGTAATCGTAAAACTCAACAGGACGAGGACAAAGTGATGTTACAGTATGTGTAATGTTGTGTTTCTGTTAATGTCAGCATGAAAAAATGCAGGCAAGCATGTTAAACATATGTTCCTTAATACCAGCACAAAAACATCCTCTTTCCACAGAGCAGTGTGTGTGTGTGGGTGTGTTTTTGTGTATATGTTTTTTATTGTTGGGGGGGGGGGGTCATATGAAATTATTTCTTAATAATGAAAAAACTTACAATAGACTTATTTAAAAGCAAAAAGCTACCTTACCTTCATGCACAGTTATAATACTTGGGACTCAGAGGTATGATGTTAATTGACACTTAAAAAAATACCTGTCACAACATCATAGCTACATACATATACAGACATATATTCTTAGATCACAGGTCTGAAACCTGCAGCCTGGGGCCCATTTGCGGCCACATCAACCCTACTTGTGGGGCGAAGAAATATAATGCAATTTGTCCTTGAAGTTACTTTTTTTGTTAGGGAGGACTTGTTTGTTGTGGAGTGCAATGTTAAAATAAGTTCTTTAAAATGATAAAATGATTTAAAATGAAGGCAATATGAGCAGAGAGTACAAACATGTTGAGGGATTGACTGTGTTAGTTAAGTGAGAGTTATTTTTAAAGAAAACTGTTTTCACTAGGAGTCAAAAACTAATGTGTACACACATGTCTGCATTTTTATTTTGTTAAATACGAACAAAATTATAGCTGATGTGCTGCCACATGTCTGGCCTGACAGAGAGTACCAATTTATTTGATAGTTCACTGAAAGGCTTCAGTTAGTTAAGAGTGCGAAAAACTGTGTTCATGTTTGCAGTTTTGTCTTGTTATACAATATTTGAAATTAAAAACAAACAAACATACAAAACACTACATTTTCTGAAATATTTGTGGGTGTTTTCTTCTTTCTTTGCTTTGTACTACTTGAACATTAAAGTGGCCCTCCAATGAGACAACGGTGCCAACAGTGGCCCACAGCTCATTTAGGTTTGAGACCCCTGTCTTAGATAAATAGGAACAGGGATCATCTTAAAAGTGTTTCAACATCTTTATCTATTTTTGTTTTGCAACTGGCAGGGGGTGCTGTGATGTTTGCCTTTTGCAGCATTTGCATTAAACAAAGTGCTGCTCCACCCAAATATTGCATTTATGTATTACTGGAAAACAGTTGCGCAAATAATTTATTGTGTACTGCTTGAACAGGACTACTAGGTGTGTATTCCTGCTTTGCATCATGGTATAGTTATACAGGGCCGCATGTGCACAGCTTTATAAATCTTCATGCAACAAAGTCTAGTCTATACTCCACAAAATATTTTTTGGTGGAGCTGATCCCTTAAGGTTTAAGACATCACCAAGTGTTGAAATGTGTTAAATATTAACAAGTTGACTATTTAATCATCGCAGAAACATATGACTTTTATTTGAAACATTGTCAGAAAATGAGTAAAACTGCCTTGATTTTGCTTCGGTATCCATTCATTTGGCAGGATTAAATTGGTTTTGAAAGGGTTTAGTAAACCCTGGGGGTTAAATAATTTTGGCAGCCTTCAGGAGAACCATTAAGCAACAGCTTTCAATGAAGGAAAACATTAAAAGTCACAAGAATGAGGTCACGGGGGGGTTAAAAACTTTTCAGTGGGTAGTGATGATTAAAAACTACTTTCAAGAATTACACATTGGCGATGACAAATAGCCTTCCTAATCGATACATTCACATGCGTGTGTATATTTCTCTGTCCGTCTTTCATTTGGGCTCTCTGGGGGGCAGAAGGTTTAGCTAGCGAGAAAGAGACAGGTTAAATGAGTTGATTTTTCAGAGACTGAGACAGCTGCCTCCTCTGAGAAAAATGGTGTTAATAGATGCATAGAAATGTTCACTTTCTAATTAATATCACATGGAATATTGGAGTAGTTTAAATCCTGAATCCCAGTGTTTGTTAACCTGGGTGTAGAAATATAGAAATACATTTACTGGTTGGGTTGCGTATTGGTGTGTGGCCCCTAACCTCTGTGTCAGAGCCAGTTCTGTGTGTTTTTGGTCTGAGCATGTGCAAACATTTATACGCGACCAGAGGAATGCAGGAGTACCTCATTTAGAGTTCTGTCTTTCTGTCCAGGTCGTAACTGCGTGTGCAGGCTGACATGTGTGTATATTGGTGAACAGTCTCCACTAAAACAACAGCTGCCACAAACATCACTCTGGATGTTATGAATCAGATGCACTTTAATTTATTTACTTGTAGTCAATGTATTTGTGTGAAGAGTATACATTGGAGTTAACATTAAATCTAATTAATGAATCCTTAAGTTTTGTTTTTGTTAACATCCTAAATATCTTCAACAAAATACTTTTGTAAAACCACTAATGTACTAAACTATTTACGTACTGGTGTACTAGGTAGCTAGTATCACCTAGGTAGTATTATCTGCCATTTGTTTTAGAACTGAAATAGTTTTCTTGAACTTAAAGAAGTCCAGGTGCCTTCTTTTCAAGCACTGAAGATATCACAACTATTTAATGGGCTATTGCAATTTGTAGAGATCTGAAAATTCTTGAGGTTGTGCCTCATATTAAAATAATTCCACATGAATGAATACCTGCTACATGCTTGAAATAGATTGGTAGTCCCTCCTTTTCCACTATGAAGCTAAGCAGGCGACAAACATGATTGTGAAGTGTGATTATTTTGTGATCCTTTTGTGAGTACTCTATCCATACAATGAGCCAGAGAGTTGTACTCTGCTGAGGATATAAACACAGACCGCTGCAGACACCACAGACGAGTATTCATTCCTCTTCTAGTCCTTTAAGGTCTGCCTGAAGTGTGTGTGTATAGTTGGTATGTTATACTGTAGTGTCTCAGCAGACATGAAAACACTATCATGCCTCTTAGCCCCACTTTGTTAGTCTGAATGCACTCATGCCTTCAGAACAGTGAGTGTAAGTATGGAGGTACTTGATGTGAGATGCACTAGGTGAACACTTTAAGCATGAGCATTTTAGTATTTCCATTGGGTCACATTAGCATTTTCTCAAAGGATAATTACAGGCCCATGATTACCATGTATTATTTACCTTATCTACCTGCTTTTCTTTTCTCTCTTTTTTCTTTTATAGCGTCCGTGTCTCTCGTATATTTTTCTTGTTACATGCAAAACAAACATAGAGATCTGGCTTTTAACAATATTGAATTCTACATAAATACACCAGTGTTTTACACGTAAACCGTTTATTCGAGCACCAGGCACAGTGTGTGTTCAGTTCTGTTTGTCAAAAATTCGACCTCACAAGTTGAACTAGATGGCAGCTTGTGTTTGAGGTGTTTTCCGTTATGATTTCAACAGATGCCTGGCAGCCAATCACAAATACTTTTCCTCAGCCAAGGCTTAAATACAGATAAATTCACACCACCCAGTGTTACACTCACATTCATGTCTGTCAAGCTAATCAGTCACAAGTGTCTCAATACACAATTCCTGTTAAGAACTTCTAAGAAAACAGACGCTCCAGCATAACAACCGCCATAAATAATAAGTTACAGTACTGTGCAAAAGTCTCAGGCCACTCCCCATTTCTTTATATTTTACTTCCAAGGAGCCAGACTGTCTTGTAATTTTTTAAACTGCTCTTGAGCAATAGCTCTCCAGGCTTTCTGAAGGTCTTTCAAATTTTTTCTTTGCTTTATCACTTATTTTCAGTCCAGTGCTTGTACCTGCCCATTTTCAGAGCAATGTGTGCTTGTTTCTTTGTAAAAACATGTAATACTGACCTATGAAACAGTATGAATATGAATTCAAAATAATGCACCTAACTCAAGGGATGTGTTGAGTCTATACAGACCAGGCAACTTGGCAAAGGACCAGCTTTTTTTTTTGGTACTTTGCTAGAAGCACCTTGTAACAAAACACATAATTTGTTTCTTTTTTAATTGAATCTATGATAAACTCTAAATATAACACAGTTTGACGGGAATTAAAGAGTATTTTTGCACTAATGACGTGATTTCCAAGAGTTATTAGTCAAAAGCTGGGTGTGAAGTGTGTCTTTAAAAAAATTTGAGGAAATTTGTAAAGTGGAGGACAAAACAAGCAGTGACAGAAAGTATATGAACAGCATCTGATATTCATTTCCTTAAGAAATAGGAAAATAAATCCAGCAAAGACCTTACACAGGATCTGAGAGATGCTGGATCCATCTACTGTTTGCTGAAGCCTTGTAAGAAATGGTTTTAAAGGAACGCTGGCTACAAACCCATTAGAAATGCACAGATTTTGTTTTTGCTTTATATTCTCCATTTCCATGTATTTTTGCTTGTGTTTCTATAAATCGCAGAACAACGGACAAGTCTTCAAAATAGTCTCCTCAAGGAAGTAGAGGAAGTATTTTCCTGAATACTTACAGCACAGTTTTTTTTTTTTTTTTTGGCCTGTCCCGTTTGGCTCTTTTGCCATCAGAATTGTTGTCTAAAGGCAAAGAAAGATGCCCAACGGATTTACTTTACCAAACTGACCATCCCAGCCTTGCCGTAATGGTCCATTTGATTCACCTTTTATTGTTTATTTTATTTTCACTTACTGAATACGGGACAGACTTGACTGGGGGAAAGAAGGGGAGAAAGAAAGAGGGAAAGAGAAACAGCTGAGAAGAGGGACGGGGGAGAAGGGCAAAAGACAAAAACCAACAGAACGGGCAGAGAAAAAAAATGCATATATCAATCACCTGGATCACCTGCTGAGAAAGAAAAAAGAAAGCAAGCAGAAGAGAACAAGAGTAATAGAATAAACAACATCACAATGATATATGGGAATATGACAGTAAATACTAAATGTTAAACATTATTGTGCAGCACATAACAACAACAACAACAACCTTTATTTATAGAGCACATTAAAAGCCTAGGCATACCAAAGTGCTTTACAGAAAAACAATAAAATAATACAGTTAAGAGCATTAATATCAAATATAATAAGAACAGCAGACAATGTTCACAGTAGAAAGCCACTAATAAAATGGACTGCAGCACATAGATTATAGCAGACCCAGTGCCGCATGATAGAAAACACCAAGAATAAAGGAATAGTAAAAAGTTAATGCAATAGGTCGCAGTTAACAGTCAGCATTTAACGGGTAGAAAAGGCAAGTTCAAAAAGATAAGTTTTAAGGCGTGCTTTAAAAGAAAAAATAGAATCAGACTCCCGAATGCCAATCGGGAGGCTGTTCCATAACTCAGGTGCAGCAAAGGCAAACGATCGATCGCCTCTAGATTTCAACCGAGATCTGGGCTGAACTAACAATAACTGCGAGGATGACCTTAAAGCCCTGGCAGGGACATAAGGGTTTAAAAGTTCCTTAAGATAGGTTGGTGCAGTATTATTGATAATTTTAAAAGTAAGCAGCAAAATTTTAAATTGAATACGGTATTTGATAGGCAGCCAATGCAGCTCAGCAAGAACCGGAGTAATATGGTCAAACTTCTTGGTTTTAGTTAGAATACGTGCCGCAGCATTCTGAACTGTCTGTAATCTATGTAGAAGGGTAGCATGGAGACCAGCATGGAGACATAAGATCAACAGAACACAGTGTGCTTTGAGGTAGGAGCCAAAAAGGGTGTAGTTTGTGGGTGTGATCACCCGTGTGTACACCTGTGAGCATGGACGCGCTTGTTTTTTGTTTTTTTAAAAGGTTCCTTCATGTAATAATCTGCTAGAGGGTGTGGGGGGGCCACAGCCCCGTCCTCCAGGGCGTGAAGCAGGTGTGGAGGAGATCAAAACTCCAGACATCCAGAGGCCCCCAGAACACAAGAGACCAAGGAAGACCAAGACAGCACAGTTTCAAGTGCCGTCGCGCATTAAGGACCAAACTCTGAGCCTATACATTCCTGAGCCTGTGTGCTGGTTGCTGTCTGCAGCTACCGGACTGCTGCCTGGTTGATAAATGAACCAATAGTGTTCTTGCTATGTGATGAATAGACCAATAGAGAATGATGGATAACATTGTAGAGAGCGGGTGAGGGGCAGATCACGGTCTCAGTGAGGCCTAAAACATGAATGTAGCAGGAAGATGTTAAAAAGAGAAGGGAGGAAGAGGGAGGATGGGAGATAAAGAAAGATAGAGGAGACAGGTAGAGGGAGAGTGTGTCCACAGTGATAAGTGAGGGGAGAAAGGAGTGAGTGGGAAAGAGCAATGTGACAAAGTGTTAGCGAGGGGAGGAGAGCTGACAAAGGGAGGGAAGATAAATAAGCAGGGAGAAATGTAGACTGAGAGGAAAGGAGCTGAAAGACAAAAAACTAAGAAGGAATGATAGAGCCTGAATCAGAGGTAGCAGTTCTGAGTTTGTAGCCTACCAAGGTATTGTATGAGAGAGGTTTGAGCTCAAAGTTTAATGGGCTGTTTAACCCTGGAATAGTAGGGTAGCCTATGTCTACATTATGTCTGTTTGGCTAACAAATAAGCTCAGCAAACAGACAAAGTGGTACTATGCAGTTTGTGTCAGCTAAAGTTACAACTAATGTATTTCCTAGGCATAGGCTGAGGATAACTCATTCAGATGGAGAAAGTTGTAAGAAAGACAGGTCAGGAGAGGAAGAAGAGTGATTATTTCCACACTTATTTCGAGTCACATTTGATAAACTGACAATTTAAAGCTTACATGTAATGTCCTCATTTATTTTAGTTATTTGAACACATATATTTGTTCTTGCTCAAGTTCTTATTTTTTTCACAATGTGAAACATAATGTTAAACAAATTATTCTAAATTCAGGTTATTCAGTGGTTACATGAAAATACTAGGCAGTTTTGTTAAGGCTATACTGGTTAGTTTGCACTAAAATTTATGGCAATGCAGTATGTTGAACAGCTGAGCAGCTGTGGTGTTCATGGTCAGTGTAAGTGTAGATCAAAGGTGGCAGAGAACGTATCCTCCTAGGACCTGGCATCCACATATTTGGACATCACATTTTGGTTTGTCTAGACTAAAACACTAAATTTTGCTCTATAAGAGCCAGATATCTCTTGCGAGGAAATTATACTGCCACTATAGAAATTTAAAGCGAATGACCTCATATGTGAATATCTGGCCCTTATAGAGCAAAATCAGGTAAAATGATAATTCTTTGTTTCAGCCCAAAAAGCAAAGAGAAATAAAAAATCTGTGCCATGAAAGAGTTCGAGTCTTAGGAGGTCAAGGTAATTATACAGATTTTTCACTCGCAGAATTCCACTAGTTTTAGACTAGTATAAAGTATTTTAGACTAGCAGAGGTGGTAAATCCAACATCATAGCTTATATAACAACTACTTTTATCTTGTTGAATTGAGCTGGCACAATCCACAAAGATCTGCAGCACAGGCCAGCTCATCCAAGCTTGTACACAAAATCTAATGGAGCACATAATACAAATTATGGTGCCTTATATATATTTTATATATCATTCATTTTTAAGTTATTCTCTTCCCCGCACCTCACCACTACAACCAATCTTAGGGTTTTCCTCCTGCCAAATCCCACCCCATTATAACCCCTGAATTTACCTTTTTTTCTGTCCAGGAGTGGAGGCAGGTTCAAACAGATGCAGGCATAAAGGCCTTTCCACACTGGACGCGTAAAATCTGTGCGAACATTTTGTGCAGTGAAAATATTTTTTGGATTGACCTATCCTTAATAAAGCCGTTCACACTGAACTTGTACTTCCACCGCACAGTTTGCGGGATTTGTTTTTTCAAACCAATCTCAATTTTTTAGATTCGAATAAACAGATCTGATCAATCAGATCCCTCCATTTGGCATCAGCTGTGCTCAAATTGTGCACCAGTGGTGAATGTACAATGATATGGGAATATAAAATGATATGGAATTTTTTTGAACTTCCAAAAAACATCATGTTTTTTTTTTTTTTTTTACCTCAGACACACAGCTGCTCCAGGTCAGTTGGCTCTCTGAAATTATTTCTCTGCCTCCTCAGACCTGGTCCTGGTTCGGCTAACAAGAGTTCAAACCCACTGATATTCTTTCATATGTATGAAAGCGTGATACAGCTTCAGCTCCTGGAATCAAACCATATTATTCTCCCTGCTGCAGCTTTCTCATGAGAATTGAATGAACTCTGTTTCTTAATTTTCTCGTTTAGGACCATCAGGACCAGCTCATCATCTCTTCGTGTCAACTTCATTTTTTGTCTTAGAGCATTTTTGAGGATGAATTTCTGCAACAGCACATCACATTTGGTGTGCGTATAGGTTACAATCAAGATCGGATCTGTAAAATTCTGAATTCAGTTTTGTTTTTTCGCAATGCATTTAATGTGAAATGGCCTTTAGTCTATATTATAGGCAACAGGAAACAGAGCCATTTAAAAGCTGTGTTCAAGTTGTGTAAATTAATTTTGAATTGAAGCATGCACTCTCTTTTATTATGATATTAATATGACACAAGATTCAGTTAGCATAAAAAAAAGAAACCCAAACTTCTAAAAAACTGCTTTTATACTTTCAGTATATTTCAGAGCCTGTACTTTTTCCACTTTTACTTGAGTACAAAGTTGGATCTGTACTTCAGATACTAGAGTATCAATACATTTACTAAAGGAATGGATGTGTGTACTTTTGCCACCAGTGATTATAAAGTACTTTAGTCTACTACAGTTAGCAGTAGGAAGTGGTGCACATTTTATTGCTGTATATAGTGGTTTTTAGAAACCCTGCAGGTAATTTGCAGGTAGGCTTTACCTTTATTCTTGTCAACTGTAGCTAAAGTCAACTTTTCATTATGACAGTCCATTAGATAGCTATGTGAAGTGTTGTGAAATCTAGGAAAACTACAAGCCCTCATGGTGGCAAAAGTGATTAAGAGTCATATACTGGAAACTGTTATTGCGCTGCCAATCAGCAGACATCAAAAAAGTTGCTAGATCCACATTCAGAAGGGTTGCAGAAACCATTAGGTTTCAAAACAAGTGGAAGAAAGACAGTTATGGGATGATGGATTGACTCCATTACTTCTGTTATTCACTGAAGCGTGCACGCTTTTAAAATCCATCTACTGTATGCCATGACACCACAAAGACACTGCAAGAAAAAACAGCATGACATAAAAGCAGACAAATTTGCCTGGCAACCCTGCAAACAAATTATTGCAAACAAAGACTTTTTTGTTTTCCCATCGCCCAAACTGTGAAAAACAAACCAGTGAAAGGCAATGAAAGAGTGCAGAGTTATAACTCCATAAATAACTCCTTTGAACCCATTGAAGAAAGATTATATCCTTAGCTCATTCCAGCATCAAAAAA
The DNA here is from genome assembly GCF_057382095.1 of Aulonocara sp. 'chitande type north' Nkhata Bay. Taxonomy (NCBI): domain Eukaryota; kingdom Metazoa; phylum Chordata; class Actinopteri; order Cichliformes; family Cichlidae; genus Aulonocara; species Aulonocara sp. 'chitande type north' Nkhata Bay. Next base: position 38,285,099 of record NC_141348.1, on the reverse strand, counting down.
GTGGAAAAGGCAGGGCATATTTTAAGGTCTCTTGAAGATGTGTTTACAGGTTTTCATGCATATCAAAACTGTCCCAACAAGGATCTTGCTGGCACGTCAGAACTAAGCCGGAGGCAAAACTTCCTTTGCCAAGGTGAATAATATTGGTAATGGCTACAGGGTGCAACTTCATGCCACAGAGAGCTCCATAACTTGTGGCAACTTGGCAAGGAACTTTTAAGTCAGTCATGCAGGTTGGGGTCTAAATAACTCTGTCAGCACAGCAAAGTGCTTTGCAACAAAGGGAGACTGATTAAAGTTTGGGGCTCTGCACACCTGCTCATTTTGATATTAGAGGATGAATCTCTTGTTACCATTCATAAGGTTTTACATTCAATGTAAAACCTGCAGAGTCTGACTCATTTAGAGTACAGAGGAAACTGAATGTGTTGTTCATAAGCAGTTTACACTGACGTCACGGGACATCTTGTACGTGTCTTTGAGCAGTTGAGTGGCTTTGATAAAAGAGGGTTTTTGATGATCTGGGAGTTTAAAGGTACTGGCTGAGTGACTTTGCAGTTTTGGGTTCAGCACAGATTTTTAGGGAATAAAAAGTTCTCATATTGTTACATCGGCCAGTCTTCTGTATATATCATGCAACATTGTTTATTCATTTTACAGGAAACTGGCATGAAAACAGCGCTTGATCTTGCACCACCATCTGCCCACCTGTGAAAATAAACTGGATGCATTTATTTGCCATGGTTGTCGGGACTACGCTGACACATGTATCGCAGACAGTGCTGAGTACTGTAAACGGTGAAGTCAAAGGTGCTCAACTGGACAAAATATGCTGGTATAATCCCCACACCCCACCCCCTGCAAAAGAAAAAGATATGTTTGATAGACCACTATCAGACACTAACGTGTGCAGACAAATTCTTTAATATTTACATGAGCTCTGTTCTATATTAACTTTTCACCCTTGTTTATACTGGAGCAGTTATATGGGGTTGTGTCCTCTGATCTGTCAATAGAAGACTGATTCATGGGGAACAAATTACTATTAGTCAGCTGACTTATATATTTTTATTTTTTTGTTTAAGCTCCGGAGTAAAATACAAATGTTGCTCTGTTAAATTATATATTTTACAAAGTCTGTACTCTGTTTTCTACTGAAATATATGTGCATTAGTAAGTTTATCATTAGCAACTACTCCTAAAACTGCATGAGATTCATAGAATTTGATAATCAGTCTAAGGATTCCACCTAAACCTAACCTCTTCCTCTGAGTGTCAGAACATTAAAAGCAAAAGTGCTTGAAATTATTAATTAGAAGCCAAGGTGTCCCTTCATCAACAGCATGCACCTCTGATATCTTCGTGTACAGTGGTGATGTGCAGAGTTAAAGGAGAACAGCAACCTCAACCAGTGTTGGAGGAAAACCAAAAACACAACTATTACCCAACCTCTCTCTGGGGTTGCCATGCTCCTGTCACTGTAATGAGATGAAAACAAAGTGTGTGTGTGAGCAGACATACCATGTTCTTGTGTGTGTGTCTGCACTCCTCTCTTGTCTAGTATCAATGGCAGTCACTTAGAGAGTGTGAGTCAGTGTGTTTACTGTTTTCACAGATGGAGCTCTGACACTGTCTGGATAACTGAGATAAATGACTTGCAGTGCAGCTCAGCAGATGAGAAAAACAACAGCCAGTAACACACAAATGCACACACACAAACATAAAAACTGCATGCACTTGCGAATTCCTGTGCATTCATTCATACACATGTGCATGGCTATATATGTGCACACAATCAAACATGCGCACACAACTGATTAATAAAAGTGATTTACTGATACTGTTGGGTATCAATTAATTCATATTTGGCAAACATACTAGATCAACATCCCCCTCGGTAAAGGAGACTGTTTCTTGTTAGGAATGGAGCACTTTATCAAGTTATGCATTTTTTTTCTCCTAATCACAGCAAAGCAGCAAACCACAGAAAAAGAGAAGCTTCTCATTAGTGGTAAAATGTCAGCTGCCGATTGGCTCAGAGTGGGCGCTGACTTAATGTAGAGAGAAGTCATCTGTAATCAGTTACCAGCTGCAGCTAGCTTCAGGGAGTTCTGACATAAAGCAAAAGACAGAGACAAAGAGAACAACACACTCTTCCCATATGTAATAACTTCTAAATTGCAGTATGGCGCCCTAGGACCAGATTTTTAGAAAAATGTACCACTGCTTGAAATGTATCAAGTCCTTCAAAGGTTAATGTTATTTAGTGGAGGCTGCCGCAGCAGGTGGGTTACAATCTGCTGCTGAAGGTGGCCTGTTGCACCTCGACCACTGAATGCTCTGGAAATCCCTGACAAATACTGCCCCCATGTGGCAAAAACACCCCAGCTGTTCCGGGTGAAGGATGAGCCATCTGACTCAGCCAGCAAAAAAGCAACCCTAAATGTTTTCAAGGATATATGAATGAAGTCCTGTTGTTCTCCAACGTATCTGTTAAACATGATTCCAAAAAACAGAATCATAAAAAAAAGCGACGGATCAGTTCTTTCAGGTAAAAGTATTAAAGACACTCGCTGCTGTGCTGAGAGCACATTGTTCTTTGGATCTTGATCAGTTGCTTCAGCTTTGTTAGACAAGAGAATTGAATATAAAATGAAGTGCAGATTATGTAAGACAGGAGGTATGAAGACATACCTCTATAGTGCTGAAGTTCTTTTTGTAATTTATTCAAAATGAAAGAAAGAGAAACTTTAGAATTTCAATATGAATTTGGCTGAAATTTGTCTTGAAAGCATTGAAATGGACAAGAATACCTTACAACAGGAAATCAGCGTGAAATGACAACCTTTAAATCTGTGAATAAGGTACCCTGAAACACAGGCTTTCAGTTCCTAGTTCCTGTACATTTTCTGCATGAATACGTAGTGAAAATGTAACTTAGTGAAGAATAAAAAATATGCCAATTTTTTTTATTGCTTTTAAATGTATAATTCCCAGCTTACTTCATTTAATACAATCCCTGCTAAGTCAGCATTTATATAGGCATCATTTCCCCTTCTGCACTTTTTTATCTTTATTTAGCTTTTAGAGTGTTTCAGTTCTGTCTCGGTGGGCGGAGGTGTTTGGGGATTTTGGGTGAATTAACCTTTTAAATGTCATGTGTTCATATCATATATTTTTTATTTATTAACACTAATAACTTAGGTCACCATTTCTTTATCATTTTCAAAACGTTCTGCTAATTCAGCACATTTCACAAATAGAATAGAATACCCATTATTGTCATTGTACAAGTGCAACTAAATTTTGGGTGCTCCACACAGACTTTGCCAGAATAAAATATAAATAGTAGATATGAAAAATATGTTTACAAAAATATAAGAAAGACACACTAAATAGTTCTCAGAGTGAACAAAAAAGTGCTCAGAGGTAGTGCTAAGAAAAATAAAATAAAGGGTTTTTTTTTTATGAATCCTGGATCTCCATTACAGACTTCAGCCCCCTGTGACCTTAAAAAAGAGAAGGAGTTAAAGAAAGTGGATGGATGGATATATCTCAGTTATTACCGAGGCTGAGTGAAACCAGAGCGATAGCAGACACATATGGGTAATAACTTTTAGTATTCATGGCTCAGTTACAGCACTGACAAATGTTATGTGGGCCAGCTGTTACCCAGAAGGCAGGGTTGTCCTAAGAACTGCTGGTAAAATAGCACTAACACTTAGAGGTATAGTGGCTCAAATTTAATTGGTTTCTGGAATTTCAGACATATTTTGCCCGTGGTTTATACCCTGCGTGTAGCAGGGATAGTTATGTTTACCACAAACAATGCAGTGATTGTATGAACTAATAATCCACATTCTTATTTTGGCAGTAAAGACTTTGTGCTGAAGGAAGAAGCCACACTCGGATAGACATTCCTCTCTCTTCCTCTCTCATTTATTGCTATTGGAGAGGACAGCTGTGTGTGTTCTGCCTGATATCGACACATATGAATGAAATTTGCTGTTTACATGATTCAAATTAATGATATCCTAACCTGAGCAATAATGGTTAACCATTCATTCACTTTTCAAAAAAGTGAATAAATGGTTTTATAGGTAGCTAAAAGTATGGCAGTTGAAACCACAAGCTAAATATGCATTTATTTACCGTCTGTGTCTGAAGTGGTTCACATCTGGTACTACTGACAAACTGGTCAAACTGCAAGTTAGCAAAAACAAGCTAGCTATAGCTTTGAGATTGAAATGAGACCGACAAAAAGGGCTAAACCTGCATTTTCTCCAGTAGCCACTTGAGGCTGGTTCCAAAAGTGTTTAAGCCTCCATAGACTCCCATATTAAAATGTCCATCTTTAGAGCACTTTAGTAAGCTTTACAGTCTGTTACAGAAATGCTCTTGGACTCTGGGGATCGTTTCCCTCTCCATGGCAACTCTGCTGAAGGTGCATTAGGGGTGTGGCCACTGGGTATCTGAAAAAGGCAAAAATACAGAGTTATTTTTAAAAACAAGCATTTTCCCACATTTATTCATTCACGCTAAATTTTGTGCTGAAGTCGACACGAGAATACAGAGATGCCAAGCACTGTCAAAATATACTGTCTGTCATAAATGTCAGAAGCCTAAAAACAATAAGTTGGTCCAGTTGGGTGATAGAGGTGTACACCTTTGAGGCAGCAAGACGTCATTTTCATTTTCCTTGTCCGAAGTACACATTTTAAAATGTCTGAGTTTCTGAAAAACTTCACCCTGGCTGGATCTCACACAGCAGGGTGATAAAAGTAATGGGTTAAATAAGTATTCCTCCAGGAATGCTGGGGTGCAGGCAAATGTGTTCTTTACTGATTTCTTTGGAATATGATAATGGTCATATATTTAATATAGTCATGTACTTTTTAAGTGTGCTGCCAGTGGTTCACCTGATTTTACAGACTTTGGTCACAAGGTGGCAAAAGTGTGGAAGAAGGCAGTTATTCCACCATGTGCTTCTTGATCTGTTTTATGTTTTTAAGTTGGGCTTGTGGTTGCTTTTGTACCAGGCTGGAGATGCATGAAGGACAGTGATGGTAGTCCTGTGTAAAGTAGTTGCTGTTGGTGTTAATGACCAGTATTTGCTGAGCAGGCTGGAAAATTCTTTGTGGCTTTGGTGCATTTTTTATGTAATTATCTGGCCATATTATGTCTTGCTGTGTGGTTCAAGGTCCAAGAAGTCTGGGCTTTATTTTTGGTCGATGACATTCTAGCATTTCATTTGTCGCATTATGGAACTTTATATTGTAAGATAAAGACCCAATGAATACAGCATATTAACTTTAGCTGATCCCTTAGAACTCCAACCTCTCCCCTAAATAGGTTCACTTCCGGCTCAAAACCCCCGAAGTGAACGATGCCAGGATTCTAGCGCTTTAACTTTAAAAAGCCGAATTCAAAATCAGGTTTCTTTATAGTGGCTACTACATCTTTCTTTTATATACAGTTTATGTACGTTGAAAATAGTATAGAGATAAAATACAAATGAATATATCTGAACATACAGGGTTTACATCAGATAAAAAAAAAATCTAATACTGTAAGCCCACTGGCCTAAATATTCCAGAAACTGCAGCACACTGAACCAATGATCATCACATGCTCATGGTGCTGCATACTGACAACTTTATGAAGAAGTTAATGAGTCATAACAAGTAGTGTGACACACAATTTTGTAATCCTAAGATAGCACACACACCAGCACACACCCTTATCAAAACACATTTGAAATATAATTTATTGCACATTTAAAGATCAACATAAAGTGGCACAATACCTATTTCAATCTTGTTACATTGGAACAAAAAAGAAAGAAAGACAAAAGAAGTCCTTACAAAATGCTCACACCTTCTGTTTATGATCATAGTTTGTTTTTAGAACAAAATGGCCATAAAGTTGCAGGAATTTCAGACTGAAACTGCATAGATTTATAAATAAAAAAAAAAAAAAAAAAAAAAAGAAAGAAAAAAAGACTGAGACACTTATTAAATATAGCACAGAAAATCCAATCAGACCTTGGCATTACTCATACTTGTCATGGGCCCACTGACATTGTCCCAATGACTTGCAGGCAGTTCAGAGTGTCAAAACAAATTGGGATTTACCCTTTCTAAAAGAGGAACATACTATTAATATGTTCATGGAAAGATATACATAAATATCTCAAGCCCAATTCTGAATTGTCTTTTGCAGAAACAGAGGCTTCAAATAGAACATGGCTAAAAATAAAAAAGAAGAAACATTCCTTAAGCCCCATGTACAGTAGCATCTTATTAATATTTTGGGAGCAGGCGTGTCACTGTAAAAACCTCAGCATGGAGGTGCAATGAAAGAAACTATACAAAAACAAATTACATGATAGTCACAGTCATTTGTTTAAGATACTATTTACATCTTTGACCTCATTTATCATGTCAAACCATCGCATCACAACCCAACTTCCCTTTTTTTGTGGTTTCAGAATATTAGTCATCATTAACTGTCACTGGATCATATTTTCATGATATTCATTTTATTGCTGTATGCCTCCTAGTTTGATAAGCGGCATTGTTGTTTTTGTTGGCAACAACCTCCAACTTTACACTTGCTGTTCTATTGGCTACTTTATGAAACAAATCACTGCAAAATGTGTGACATCCAACATAACCCTGCCATTTAGTGGCATACATGGTACAGCTACAGTATGTACAATATGACAGTGAGAACTGGCTGCAGTGGTTGAGATGTAAAAAACAAAGAAAAAGAAAAAGAAAAATAGTTTCAGAAGTCTGTATATGATCTCCGGGCCTGACCTGAACATGAAGTAAACAGACACATGTTGATGTAAAGTATAGCATAAATACAAACCCAGCCAATGTTCAAGAGAAGAATGGCACCAAAAAAAAACAAAACAAAAAAAAAAAAAACAAACATGCTAACTGGCTTCATAAATCAACTTTTATATTTAAGTCATAAACACAGTTTTATTGGGGTTACCTGATCAGAGTTTTACAGTTTCATTAGGGCTGCCTGGTTGCATATTTCATAGGGATGACACATGTGAGGTAAATGAAAACCTGTCTTGTTGAGAAGTTTGTTTTTACTTGCTAGCATGGAGTTTACTGGGGAGTTTTAATTTCAGAAAAATCATAGTATGTTTAAAAAAAAAAAAAAAAAAAAAACCACAACAACAAGGAAGCCCCATTGATAATAAAACAGTATATACATGGATAGCAGTAAAGAAATGTGATTTGTTTGGCACAGGCCCAAAGAGGCTTTTCCCATCCTGACTTTGATATTTACCAGTAGTAGCATCATCAGCCTCTTAGTAGTTCACATAAATGATGGAACTTTTCCCCTCACTTATGGTTCAGAGATATTCACTGAAGGTGGCCTTTAGTGCCACGGCGACAGTGCTTATTTCAATGCAACTTTCCAGTTAAATTAAGTCAATCAAAACAAGCACTCAGACACTATCTGCATCAAAGACACTTTTAATCAAGGTTGGTTCCAGCAGGCTGTTTATTATGTATGTCAAGAAATACAGCTAGAAAAGGACAGGGTGATGATTAAACAAGAGAGAGCCCTCAATTGTTAATTTAAGTTACCTAATTTAAGTGTTACAGAACCTGCCTGTTGAGTACATTTACCCTGGCACTACCATTATGGCTATTTTAATAGCCTGTCTATTGAAAGTCACAGAAAAATCCACAAAATAAAGTGTTGTCAGATACTTTTGTCTGCCACAAAAACAAAACCTGAAACCACAGGACGAGTACTGTCCAAGTAAACATAAAAATAAAGATGCAAAGTTGAGTTCCAGAGCTGAGTTATTTGGAGACACTTTGAAGAAGCAGCACTTGAGAAAACTGGAGAGAAATGCTGAAAGTCAGACAGAAATAGAGGAAGAGGGGAAGAAATGAGATAAAGGATTTCAAGAGAGACAGACTTTCCTTTGGCACCTGAGCCACAGGGGCAGTGCTCTTCTGTGGGCGGAAAAGGTACCAGACGATGGTGTAGAGACGCAACAAAAGAGGGAAAGAGGGAGGTTTCACTAAACAGCTCATGCCTGATTGAAATATCCTCCCTCTTACTCTCTTCGACAGGAGCTTTATCTTTTCTCCTCTTGCCCTTTCTGTAGATCCTGATTTGATTCCTCCCACATCGGTCGCATCTCTCCAAAACATTTACCCGCAAGTTTAGTCAATCGATTCAATCAGAGCCACAGTCAGTCCAGCAAGAGTTTGCCTTCTACAGCTCAACCTCTTTACTGCAAGAGAACTTAAGTAAACAGTGAGTTCTTGCAGAAAGGAGGTTCTTCAGGTTCTTCTGTAGAAGTTCCGTTATGGCACATGAGGGGACTTCTGCCGGTTTCTATTTCGGTTTTACTTCCACAGATGAATCTCAAATTCCTCACAACTGAGTTTCACAGGCTCAGATCCTTAAACAGGAGCTCCTCTGAGGTCTGTTAGTGCAGATCATTCTGTGCTGAGGCCCTTTCCCCTTCTCACCAGGTTCAATTCGATATACGGTTCTATAGGTTCTCCCCAGGCTGATACTGGGGTTCTGTGGAGGTGAAGTAGTCCTCTAGGAAGCCCTGCAGGTACTCAAATGTAGGCCTCTCTTCTGGATCCTTCCTCCAGCAGGAAAGCATGAGCTCATGCAAGGAGCTTGGGCACTCTGCTGGACAAGGCATCCTGTAGCCACGCTCCACTTGGTCAAGCACTTCTCGGTTAACCATACCTGTCAAGAAAAACAGTAAGTTAGATTTTTGGACAGAAATCCTTTTGTGGTATGGCTCTGATCCAGGACCTTCCCAGCCTGCAGGGGTGGGAAGCTGGTTCAGGCTGGGATGGCAGCAGAAACATCCTGATCAGTGAGCAGAGCAGATATCAATGACAACAGCTGATCAAGTCAGATGTAGCAAGAAAAGGAGAAGATTTGCAGATGTGCAGCAATTGTGGGTATGCTAAAACACCTTATATGGTGCAACTTATGTGATTTGCCTATTGGATGTGTAGAAAGGTATCAGCTAGTTTTGGTCAATTCTGTCTCACAGCGCAAGAGGTTTATCAAATATTGAATTATTTTAAATCATACAACGCGATTTATTTTTTTTATTTGAATAAGAAACTGAAATTATTATGTGGGTTTATCCTGTCAGGTGGAGCTTTTACCTGGATAGGGAACTCTGCCTTTAGTTGCCAGCTCTGTGAGCAGCACACCAAAGGACCAGACATCTGACTTAATGGTGAAACGACCATACAGAGCTGCCTCCGGTGCTGTCCATTTGATTGGGAACTTGGCTCCTAAGAAAACATTATGAAACTCAGTGTGGCATGTTATAAACACTTTAGGACATCTTATTCTTATAAGTCACTTTTTCTTCTGTAACCAAACTTCTCTCTCTCTGATTTGAGTGTAAATATTTTAAGTAGGAAGAGGAGTCTTACCCTGTCTTGCAGTGTACTCATTGTCTTCAATGAGTCTTGCCAGACCAAAGTCAGCCACCTTGCACACGAGGCTGTCTCCTACCAGGATGTTTGCAGCACGCAGGTCCCTGTGGACATAGTTCATCCTCTCCACGTAGGCCATGCCTGCTGCAATCTGGAAGGAGAGAGGACGAGAAATTTAAATTTCCATGTAGTACACCTTTTAGTATTGAATTCTTGGTGGTTAGATGATGCACTTAAGCACACTGATCTTTTGTAATTTTACCTGAGCAGCCATGTCTACCAGCTGAGGCAGACGAAGCAGCTTTCCAGCTTCGCCTTTAAGAAAGTCCAGTAAGCTGCCTGTGAACACAAACCCAATATTATTTAATTTACACAAACCTAAGCTGATAATATGTCAAATGTAAACATCCCTTCCCCCCTTTTTTGAACAAGAATTAGTAAAGAGGATTATGAATTTGTCCGAGTATCAAGCAGGTTTGAGAACCATCTCTTGACACAGTCTGCTGTCATGCGCTACCTTGGCTCATATACTCTGTTACAATATAAATGGGCTCCTCAGACACAACGGCGTACAGCTGGACCAGCTTTTCGTGCCGCAGCTTCTTCATGACCTGTGCTTCTTGAAGGAAGGCCTCTGGAGACATGGTGCCGGGCTTTAGAGTCTTAATGGCTACTCGTGTTGTACCGTTCCACGTACCTGTCAGAAGCCAGACAAAAAGACATTGCTTCTACAGTAAACTGCTGTCCTTACTCCTCTTAGTCCACCTACTCTCCAAATATAAAAGGTTTCCTAGTTTTAACAAGAAAGAGTAAATGATGCTCATGTTGCATCATAAAAGTTTAACCCATCTGCTAAGGTATGTTAGGGATTCTTACCCATCCAGACTTCTCCAAAGCAGCCCTGTCCCAGTTTGACGTCAAGGCGGAGAGACTCTCTGGGGATCTCCCAGGCATCCCTAGCCAGTCCCTGCGTCTGAGGTTTGGTCACTGGACAAACATCTGTTAGAGCGTGGCACAGTCCATCAGAGTGCTCTGAATGAGGAAAGGTTAAGAGTTACCATCAATGCAGTTGACATTTCCTAACTTTTGGTGACTACATGCACCCGAGTACTTACTGCGATAGTGGAAGACTAGCTGCTGTAGGCTGGTGAACTGGGTGCGTGAAGTGATGTAGAAACCTCCGCTATCCAGTTTCCTGATTTTGTAATGTTTAACATTAGCGCCTTTGGTGTTATCATAATCCAGCACTGACAGGCAATACGCCCCTGTGAGCAAGACAAAAACAGACAGAGACAGGTTAGAACAATAAAACCACATTGCTCCTGGCCCATCTGGCAGCTGCTCTCTGGAGTTTCCTAGCAGCTGCGCTTTGGCTATTTAAGACCCTGCTGGTTGGATTAATGGCCAAATAACTAAGCCTTTGTCCTTATCCACTGCCCACCACTACAGAAAGTTTCATTAACCTTGTTTTGTCCAACAGTTTTTCACAAAACTACATTTCACAAGAATAATGATGACAAAATAGCCGATTAGGTAAAAACAAACAAAATGCAAATAACTTAGAAATGTGACAGGACTCAAACTTGATGCGATTTAAAAAAGGACTGAACTCACTTAGCAAACCTAAGCTTTACAGTGAGACATGAAAGAAAATGAAAAAAATCAATTGTGTTCGATCTGGAGTTTCACTGACTGACCTATTCTCTCATTAGAAAGAAACTCTAGAGCAGGAAAGACAGACTTCCCCAAGTGCATCAAGCAAATGTACCAAATCATTACCACCACTATAGTACTACTCAAGTACCTTCACTTCCAGATTTAAAACTAAACATGTAAAACTGAATTATCCTTTATTCATATTCTGAAAGCTAAAGAGCCTTTACATGATTACAACTACTACAGCATTTAGCCACTTCACACCATTTCTTCTTAGGTATGTGACATGAGAGAGACAAAAACCTGTCAAGAGCTCAGAGGAAAGGTTTCTTTAACAGGATCACAATGTGAGTGCTTGTAGCCTGAACCTTGAATGATAAGATTCATCTTTTTCAACATGCAAGAGGCATGTTCATGCTCATCTCTGTCTCACTGCGAGCCTCACATTTGATATCTTATACAGAACACACCCAGAGGCCATGGCATCTTCTGCCAACAGCTCCTCCTATTCTCCCAAATCCTCCCCTTTTTCCTACAAGTGTTCACAGTTCTCCCCTCTTCTCAGTGTGTGTGTGTGTGTGTGTGTGGTGGGAGAACATGGACCTATAGCCGGGGGAAAATCCAGCAACCTTCTAAGATGACCTAGTTCTGGCAGAGTGATTCACCCCTATCCATTCACAAGCCCAACCCATTCCAATCTTTTCCTTTTACTTCCTCCAAAACAGCCCCCTAAAGAGTCAGTTTACGTCACAGGGACCAGATCTGAGTGCAGACTTTCAGCGAAAGATGCAAAACTCTGCCACAAGCCCAGAGAACAAAGACACAGCGCCGCAGGCCAGTGTGAAAGTTAACAAATGACTTAATTAGCAGGTTCTACCTCTTTCAAATTGAGTCCCTGAAGATCTACTTATTTCAAAGCACATCTGCTACTCTGTGTAAGCCTCCAGGGAGGCAGAAAAAGTGTCATCGCTTTATTATTTTGCCCACCTCACACATTTTTAATGTGTGAAAAATTAAGAAATCTTGGGGTTTTATTAAACATGTTTTACAGAGACAGTTTTACTAGATAATCATGGAGTGTAAGGAAACAACTGAAAAACTGATCATTTCACAATTTCATTACGCCAACAACTAATTCTTGTTTTAATTATCAACTTATCAGCAGTTTTTGCCACCTCAACTAATTGCTTAGTGTGCGAAATGTTTAAAGGGGGGAAAACATGAGCCCATACATTTGTTGTGCTTGCACTGTCCCACACCAAAATGAAAACGGCACATTAAAGCATTTAAAAAAAGCTGAAAAAAAGAGAGCATCTGCATTTTACTTAAACAATGAAACCACTTTAGCATAAAAATAGTTTTCAGTGGAAATCTTTTTAATGTCTTCGAATCCCTGCTGTCAAAATGTCAAATCTCATAGTGTATGTATGATATAATTTTTATTTATTTATACTTGGGAGGCCTAAACACAGTTACAATACATTTTAGAAGAATCATGTTGATCCACGTTTTGCACATGTCATCAGCCTGAAAAAACAAAAATACGCCTGCCAAAAGCCTGTTGGTCAAATAAAGAAATGCCACTTTGTGCAGGTCGAACACTGCTGCTAGATAGTTTTAATGTGAGAAAAAAAAAAAGCACTCAGGCTGATTTAATGCATCATTACGCGACTGCAGACAGGCAGAAGAGCTAATTGTTCTTGATAATGGTTCATGATAATGACTGTAGTCTCTGAAGTGATGCAAATGTCTGCTCTCTCACCTTTAGTAGTCTCGCTCTCCCTCACCAAGAAAGTTCCTCGTCTGTTCTGAGGGTTGAGAAGGAGCCTCTCCGAGTCACGTCGAGTGATCTTCCCAAAATACCACCTGCCAAAGTGGGCCACAGAGAGCGAGATCAGTGACGAGCTACTACTGAGCAGCTGGAGCAGGAATGCAGAGCTACGTTTGGATTATATGTATGAACTGTATGTCAGTACTCTTTATTTGTAAACATGGCCTTATCATGCATGGATCATTAAAATGCGTGCAGAGCACAACTACATGCAGGTTCTGCACTGAAAACCAGCTTTAGATGTAAATAAACTGCAGGGTAAATCGCATGAGGAGAACAAAGAGTGGATAACGTACTCTTCTGCTTGGATGGAGTCGGATGGAGCCACATAGTTGCTGGGGATATAACCGCTCTCTCCAGTTGTCAGGGAGCGAGCGAGCCACCAATCCCCTTCTCTGTGAGGGAAAGAGAGAGACAGAGAGATGAAGAGAGAGTGAGAGTCAATCACGAACAAAACTGAACAAGGCAATTAGAGATATTTAAAGTTTATTCAAAATCAGCACCATATTTCATTGATGAGGAACAACTTCTACCTTGTCTTTTGCTCAAAGACCCAAGAATATAAGAAGCTAAAAAATTTGATTTAATGATGTAAACTGAGGGAAACTGCACATGTATTGGGGACCAGTTTGAGCTTTAGTTTGTAGGAAAGACCGTGCATTCATTTATCAATGGCTTTGGACTTATGGGATTTGTTGCCAATGAGAAAAAACTGAACATTACTGGATTTATCCCTGAAATATTCCAGTAACTTTGAAACAGTGCCCTCTGATATGATCCATCCAGTTAAACTTCCACATCATTTGACTGAAAACCATAGTGCCATTTACACTGCAAAAGTGAAACTTAAAAAACCTCATCCCGCAAAGTTGATAGGATGGAGTTAAGAAAAAAAAAATTGGTAAGATGGAAAATAAATGCAGGCAACCTTTTATTCCACTTGTCCCATCTTAGATTCAACTTTAGCTCTATGTAGAAACATGCAATATGTTTTATATAGGAGATATAGAATTAGTCCATCTCTATTTACCACTTCACGATGAAGCAAATGCAAGGATCGCAGGGACGGTGAAGAAAAGGTTGCATGAGGGTTTTTTTTTTATTGCATTAAATATTACTGACCTGAAGCTGTACTTTTTCCTAGGAGAAACCATGAAGCATGAGAAAGAAAGAGAGGGAGAGATAACAGACACAGCAGACACATCAAAATGCAGCAAGGAGACACGGCAAGGCACGCAGCACGGCACAGACAGATAGCAGACGAGCTGCATAAGCTGTGGGATTACACAGTGGGCTGATTTAACTTTGATTTTCCATTTCAATGTGGGATTCTAATACTATAGGAGAGTATGAATATATTTCATTTATCTTCCATAAATGTCCACTTTAGGCCTTAGAAATACAGCCTGGCTAAACTCATCTAACTACTAAGCACTGCTTTGTAATGCTTCATTATGTATTTATTCTACTTTTCAGCCCAATTATGTAGTGCCAGGCTCTCAATAAATACCAGCAGAGCAGACTTATAGTAGGAAGTTATAGAAAGAGCTCATAGGAAAACAAAAAATTGTTGTGATTGTAAACACCTGCAAGAGAGTTATGTTGCAGATGTTTAGCTTAGAAACAGCAGCTTGAAAAAACTCGCAAAAATTACCCCCCCCCCCCAAAAAAACAACGTAATTTCACTTGAACCTGTTTTGTTTTGTCCTGTTTCTATCTATATCTCGGTACAAAATGCTCCCTCTGAAGTCTCTTAAAAGATTATGATGATCACAGTTGCCCATGAGGAACAGAATGCATTAGCGCAGAGCTGTTCTGCTCACTTTTAGTAAACAGATGGGAAGGATCGACAGTTACCAGATCTGACTATCACCGCGTGTTCATTCATGTCCACATATGTGCGCGTCACAGATCACGTGTGCACCAAGAAATCTGTTCATTCACATCTCTGTGACTGTGTGGCATCACTACTAGAGTTACAGTGGGATGACTCTTGATTCTTACGTGTTGTTGACAATCTGCAGCCGGTCCCCTTTCCTAAAGGTCAGATCAGATGCTGTTCGTGACTCATAATCATACAAAGCCACAAATGTAGTGACGCCTCCTGAAAGAGACCACGGAGAAACAGAAACGTTCATTTGGGGAACAATACAGACACTGAAATAAAGACATTTAGCACACAAAAGGGTATTTCCACTTAAGATCAATGACACTGGTTTAACAGAGCTGGGAAATTTATTTTTTAGGTACAATTTGGTTTCCCAGGGATCTAAAAACAAGGTAAACTTAAAAGCACACCACTGTTCTGCATTTAATTTAGCAAAGATTCCCTCATCTTGTCTCAAGCCCAAACCCTCTCAGGCTGTCGCCAGTCAGTTTTTCAATTAAATTTGAAGAAGAAAATCATCAGTTAAAAACCAGTGGAATAATAAAAATATTATTCTAATAATAATAATAATAACATATATATAATGAATAACGTGTGTGATTTTTAGCACTGTGACCTAGCCCTTGAATTTTCAGCTTTTCAGGGTTGGATGTTAAGGTATTCTACTGCTGCTCTGAAAATGTATCTAATGAAAAATATTGACATTCAGACAGCATCTGTCTGACCGCCCTTGAAGGACAAAGGTATGATATTAATGGGGTTCTATGTAGCTTTATTTAATGAACTTGAGACCTAAACTGGGGAATTCTTCAGCCGATCATTGATTGGCTCATTAGGTGCGCAGCAGTAGGTTGCAACCAGCAGTACTGTTCTTCATATACCAGCAGGCCTTTGCTCTCTGGATGGAGCAACATTAACCCAGCCATCTGGCTGGTTTAGGCACATTACAGTTTAAATATATCCAGTAAATAAAATATGGACAGCGTGACATGTGGTGCTTCAAAGACGAAAAGAAGTTTTTAAGTCTGGCTCTTAGATAGTGAGAAAAAAAAAAAAAGATGCTTTTAAATATTTTTCTGTGTAAATGTGACTTTGGGACTTTTGTGATCTCAAACTGAAAGCAAGTCCGTAGGCTGACAGAGACATCAAAGTTCTCGTCAGATTTATTGAATCCGTTTCACGACCACATTCACACAGGCAGTTAGCTCGTGTTGGCATAAAGACTGGAACCAAGAGAAACAACAAAATCTGCCTTTAAAAGCACTTCTAAAAGCTCACTAATTATACAGGAGGTTACTGTTTGTTCCCACTCAGTTCTTTCATATCAGGGTACGATGTGTTTCTGTTTCCTGCTGCATTTACTTTATTTAAATGTGGGACTAAAGCTTCACAGTAGTTTTACTTTACACTTTCCAGAGTTATCTTTCTAATTCTACTCTAATGTTTTATATGTTTATACAATCAAAAAAAGGTGACTTTTTAAAAAAAAATCTTGTCTTTTCATGGCTTGTTGTTAAGAGGCGCTACATAAATAAACTTGTCCACTTTGCCCCAACTAACCCATTATGATAATGTTTTTCCTACCTGACAGAGGTCCTCTATGAGGTGATGTGACAGTTCCCGTGTGGTCCACTCCTCCGAAGAGAGCCAGCTCGGGAGTATTTGTTGGGGCGTGCTGGTGCTGCCCTTGATGCCCCCGCCTGCCTGTTCCGACGGCAGGGCTCCTGTTGGGTGTTTGGGTCTGCTGGGCGGGTCCCAGGTGGTGGAAGTGCCCGCTGTCGGAGCCTGTGCCTATGGTACCATCCAGGCTCATGGAGCGCTGGCCCGGCTCCTTGGGCTTGCTCTTGCCCGCCCCCATGTGCAGACCTGGGACCAGAGCCAATGATGAGTAAGCAGCACTTTAAGGTCCGAAGTGGCTTTGCTACTGCTTCTGTTAATCAATAAAAGTCAAATACATGCCATCACTGTATACTGTAGACCATGTACACTGCTATAAAAAAAACAAAAAAACAAAACAAAACCCTACAGTATCCCAATTCAGTAAGTGTTTATTTAGTTTTTTTTTTTTTTTTGCATTTGCAATTTCATCCAACATCTCTGCCATCATATCTGCCAGTCCTAGCAGCAAAATTTGACTCAGAGGCAGGCATATGAATGAGGATATTCTTATTAATATTTAAATGCAGTTTGACCCACAAGCATCCTAATGCTTTAACCCTTAATTATTGATGCCATTTCAGTAGACATTTAATACAGTGTTATTTTTAAATACAGTGTTCATTTTCTTAATTGTTTACTAAATCTGACCATTTCAGTGTGACTGTACAAATGTACATTTTAAAGATGACGATTAAAAGAAAAATGAAGTTCACTCAGGAAAAGGAAGCGACCCCATTTCAGTTTCTAGCCATTCACTCTCCTAAAAGAAAAACTCTTGCTTCTAGCATCGCATTCATTTTAGCTCTCCCGGTCTGCTGTTGAGTATCCTTGGAGCTGCTCCAGGTTCAGTTCAAACCGTTTAGCATGCAAATACTCCACGAAGAGGGCACATAAAAACACGCATAGATTCAAGGTCGTTCCTGTCTGATTCAATCTGTTTTGAATCAATAAGCATTTACGTGGAAAACAAAGCTTCAAACAAAGGAGCTGTGGGCCGTACTGAAGCCGTGTGTTAATGCTGCTGAGTTGACAAGGACACAAACAGTTTCATCTCCAACAGGTAATTATACTGCTGCTTTTCCTTCACATCCTCATGTCAAATACATTTATTACAGCCCGATAAATGCAACAAGTCAAGAGTGCGCCTTCATCCCGAGTGCAGACAAAGACAAACATGCTCAGACAGTCAAGTGCACCCACAGAAAGTTAGAGTGCCTTGTTCACACACCAAGACCAATCCTCCCCTCCAGGCATAGCGGCGTGAGTCACTGCGAGACCGACTATTTCAAGCCAGCTGAAACAGAGACAGTCACACACACATGAAACAGTCTTGTTCCTTTGGAACCGAGACCGAGTGTGTGCGTTTCTGTGCATTAGCAGCTGTTCCTTGGTCTCTGGGAAACTAAGCTCAGTCGCACACTAACACCCAAACACAGTTGTGTCTCATATCCTTTTTCCAGCAACCCGTGTATCCTTATGAATGTTTCCAACACACTTGTGTTAGTCTGACAGACAGGACAGAGTTTTATTAAAAGGGAAAGAGGAAGGAACAGGTGTTGTGCCAAAAAGTGATTGTCTGCCAAAAACTGATTTCCGGTATTTGCCAAAAAGCGATTGCTCATATTTAAAGTGCTATAAGTAACTTGTTGGGCTATAATATGTTAAACATATGTCAAATGCATCCCTTATGGATGACATAAAGTCATCTTGAGCCACAAACAACATTCGTGTAGCAAGATACAAGCCGCAATCAGTTTTTGGCAGCGACTTTTATATAACCTTTATTTATGCAGTAAAAAAAATCTCATTAACATTAAAAATGTATTTTGTAAGAGTAAGTTGCCCAACAGGACAGCAGAAATGGCAGCAAATATTACAATAGTTCTGTAAAAATATTTTAAGTGGGGATAAAGGACCGGATTGGTTATAATGTAAGTACAAGTTGTAAAGATACTTAAAAAAACAGATAATTTTTTAATTCTTTATGTAACCCCTTTGTATCCCCTGTTCACCGAAGTCTATTTACGAACATACGTAAAGATATTACACATAAAAAATACACAGAAACACTGGAAATCAGTTTTTGGCAGACAATCACTTTTTGGCACAACACCGGCAGCGGCTGTAAAAAGAACGCGTAGGTGGTTGTTGTATACTGCAACGCAGACAGCTGAGGCTTAGTGGGTGTTTTAAGTGTGATGTGTGACTATAACTTAATTACACAGGTACGGGAATCCTCAAAGACATCCAAGGCTCCCACTGTGAAGCTGTGTTGGCGTGTAAGCTACAATGCGTGTGTGAACGTACACGAGCGATTTCAAACACGAGCGCAGTCGTGCAAGCTTCGCTTCAGCCCCTGCCAGGATGTAATTTGGTGCAGTGGAGGGGTTAATGTATCCCATGGTGCAACACTGAGTCATACTGAGACAAGCTCATAGGGCTTCAGACAAAGATGGACAGGGAAGTGGGAATTGTGTTAATCAATTTAAAGAGCTATTTTAGACATTGGCAATCAACATTATGGCCAGTTGCACTGACCGCCTCTAATGATCAACATCCGCCTCAACGGAAAAAAAAAGAAGAAAAAAAGGTAAAGATAAGATACATGTAAAGTGGGCCCTTACCACACGGGGAAACTTTTCATTTTGTCCTCTGTTACTTCGATATGCTACTAGGGGATTCCCTAGAGGATTGAGCCATCAACTTCCCAACTGGTGAATGACCAGTTCTGCCTCCTTAGACACAGCTGCCCCTAGTCAAACTACATCTGTGTGACTGGAAATTTATGAAAACTTCATAACATCCATATTGTTATGTACACCTGTTCATCAACGCAAATATCAGCCAGTCACATGCTAGCAACTCATTATGCATTTAGCCATGTAGGCATGGTCAAGACAACGTGTTCAAACTGATCATCGAAATGGAAAATAGCATGGCTGTTTGTGTCACATGGACTAATCTGAGTATTTCAGAAACTGCTAATCTACTGAGATTTTCTCATAGTATGGTTAATGGTCTGAAAGAGAGAAACTATGCAGTGAGTGGAAATTCTCTGGGTGAAAGTGCTTAGTTGATGTCAAATGCCAGTGGATAATGGCCCGGCTGCTTTGAGCTAATTGGTAGGCAACAGTAGCTCAAATAATGACTCGTTACAAAGGTATTTGGAAGAACCTCTCTGAAGCCACAAGACGTCAAATCTTGAAGCAGATGGGCTATAGCAGCAGAAGACCACACTGCAAGCACCACCTTTCAGTTAAGAGCAGAAAGCTGAGGCTACAATTCGCACAGGCTTGCAAAAATTCCAAAAACGGTCTGATGAGCCTCCATTTCTGCCGTGACAATCGGCTGGTAGGGTCAGAATTTGTCAAGCACGGATCCACTCTGCCGTCTATCATAGTATACCTTTCTTGTCCCTCACTCGTTACCCGTTATTGTGGTCTATTGCTGATTCCACAGAGGAAAGACATTTTGATCTCAAGGAAATCAGTAATGCCATATGACATGTACCCATGTGTGTCACACATGCCAAATTTACATTTCACCACTTCAACTTTATTAGTATATGCACCACAGTGAATTTGGAGACTGCACAGATATCTCCCTGGTGGTAAATTCAGCAGGGTAAGCACTCGGCAGAGGAGTTCAAGGCAACTCTGATTCGCTCATTCTGGCTTTGATAGCCTCAAATGGATTTGGAAGACGTACTAATCATTAGGATCAATCTCAGACTGATGAGGAGAAGTAATGATTCTCACACACAGGTTTAATGTGAGCTGCAGTGTCCAGCACTTAGTTTAGTACTTCGCAGAGCAGCGTACAAACCACAGCGCCCTCGGAAGCCTCAAAGCCGGCGTGTTTGTGTAAACAACAGAAGTAGCTCTGTAGCAGAGCCTTGTGCCTTTTCCTAATATGGTGTTGCAACGGCCTAATATCAAGTGGTAACATGTGACCACATTAGCATAGGGGTATAAAATGAAAGACTATGGATTGGTGAGAATGGAATTAGACATTGTAGAGTCTTGCAAAAGAAAAGAGTAAGTAAGATCTGGAAAATATGTGAGAGATGAGGTGAAGTTGAGTTGGCAGTTTTAGATGAAGCAGACTGCACTACACACCTCGACTGCAACAAGAACAGGCACCTGAGCAGCAGGAGGGCAGGGTGGGAGGAAGGAATAGAGGAGAGAGAGAGGGAGGAAGATGGAGCAGGAGAGCTCCATTTTCATGGTTTTCCAGGACTAGAGATGCAGACTGAAAATTTCTTGGACTATTTTCCAACTTGCAGATCAATGGAAAAAACAAGGAAATGGCTGACGCTACACAAGCAGATTACTGACCCCAGTGTTTATGAGGACGCCAGATACAATTACAGACCATTACATATTGCACTTTGTCTCATGGAAGATAATATCTTGTAGTGGATCAGTTGATGTGACCTACTTCACAGACAGGAGTGTAACAGTTATCAAGGTTTACTCTATATACCTCTACTTTTGGCCCAAACATTCAGTTCATACTTCAGTTTTTCTCTTTGATGAGATGAACAACAAAAACAATAAAAAAATAAATACCACAGGAATACCCTCCAATATTCTGATATAATTCAGTCATTATCTGACTGAGCTTTAAGCATCGCATTAAACTTGCCAGTACAGGAAGGTGGAAGTGCAGCATGATATTGTGAACGTTTTTGTCATGAATCTTGGTTTCTGCGGTTAACACTGTCAACAGAAAGAAGATCCTGGGTCTTTCTGTGTGGACTCTGCATATTCTTCCTGTTTCCATGCGAGTTCGCTATGGAGACATGCATGGAGTTTGATTAACTGATGAATCTAGGTGTGAGTATGAATGGTTTCTGGTCTCTCTGTTAACCCTGCAACAGATTGGTGACCCGTCCGGGGTGTACCTCTCCTTATGCTCCTGGCCCCATCACAACTGGTGTTAATTACATTTTTAGACAAGTTCATGACAGGCTCAGCAGTGAAGACGTGCAAACCTGATCTGTGGGTTATGGGTCATGACCAAATCAGAAGAAAAGCGGTCAATCTAGCAAGAAGGCAAAACAGAATCTCTTTCAAACAGAAACTCATGTTGCTTTGCGCCAAATAATCATAATAATAATATTAAAAATACTTTTCTTTAATTATTAAAGAAAGTTGGCTTCGAGCATGAATGGATAGTGTCTTCTCAAATTTGCAAACTTCTTAAAGCTGAGGTAAGCAGCTGGGATTTTTGTGGCACTCTTTCAGTATTTTTTTTTTTTTTTTTAAAGGTTCCACATTTGTTACATAATATGTGGTTTAAATGTCAAGAGATAGAGTAAAGACATGCTGTAAGGTAAGCTCTGGATTGTTGGATTTCTCTATATTATATATAGGCCATATATAACCTCTTTAGCTCTCACTGTAAAGTCCACTGAGATACGTGTTGTTCTCAATGGAGACTATATAAATAAAGTTAAACGGAATTAACCGGTTCTTGATTTGCCTTGTATGGAGAGTGATTCTAAGGATTTGATACCCTATGAATCTAAACTTTCTGCTCATCAACAGGGAGCAAAAGCTGTGGAGAAAGCAGAAAAAAGTAAAGGAATAATAGCCAGCTGCCTAAATGGAATGCAGGATATAAAGTAGACAAGTCCTAACACCTTTCATGCTCTTCAACTGCATCGCATCAGGCCAATATTTGTTTCAATTTACATGTGCCCCAATATGACTTTTTATCATTTTCATATCCATCTTGAAAGACTACTGAATGATTCTGTGCATACTGAAAGACTTTATGCTGCACCCTGTCCATACTGATTCCAGTGTAAGTGACAAGGGGGTCAAAGTGCACAGTTATCCACAATGCCAGTCATACCTGACATTTCCTCGTGTGCACAGCAGGTCAAAGCTGGCCTTTATCAGTAAATATGTTCAGCTCTTCGATATTTTTGTAAGGGAAAAACATCTGTTTTCCCCAAAGAATGACTTGGTGGAATCCCAACTTCAACCTCATCCCTACAGAGCTGACATTTTCTGCAGTCAGCTGTGTTGCAGCTTTGCTTCCTCAACGCAGTTGGGATAGATTGCCATTGACATTGCTGCTGTGGATTAGCTTTTAATGAGAAAATACACCACTTTTGTTTGTCTCCAGGTAGCATCCATCTGTTAAACCTTTAAACTTGTTAATCTGTTAGTCCTACTGAAATTCTGCATTGTAATTCATTGTCTCACGGATATCTTAATCTACACACACTCAACAAAGCATACTTCTGTGCTGTTTTTCTGCAATTATTTTCAAGCCGAATCCCTAATTATGCAGCCTTTACAATCATTGTAGCCCCCACCCCACCCCCACTTTTTTTTTTACCACCCTTTGCCCGCATCTCAACAAGGAACCATTGTTTGAGAAAACAATGACAAAATTTAGTCCGAAAAAGACTGGAAGATATCCACTTCACCAGAATAATAATGCAGAAGCTGTAGATGAGCTTCAAGTAACCTTAATGCTTTCTTGCACAGAATAAAAACTGCAGATGTTGTCTGTTACATCAACTTAAACTGAAATAGTAACATAACCATTAAATCTTTGATCATCCAATAACAATATTCTCTGGTGTACAGCATCTTTACCTATCTCTTCAGTAGACACAATCAAGTCCCTAAATGTTAAATAGCATAATTAGCCATAATGCAAAGGACCCATCCTAAGAATTTCTGACAAAATGACTGCTTTAAAGCACTACTTACAGTTGAGTGTTTTAGTGCAATCATTCTCATTTTTGTCATTCTTATTTTGCATAGGTTGCCAAAAAAAAAAAACAACCAAAAAACGTTTGGAGTTCCATATTAACCTTCGTAATCCTTCATCTAAGGCTGAGCTCACAAGCTCAACATGTCTGGTCAGGCACATAAGCACATTTGGCCACGACAAACCTCACTGAGTCACAACAGACGGTAACAGTTGCCACTGTGCTGCAGAGAGGAAAGACAGCTCCAGCCAATGTTTCAGCTGAATGGGAAAATTACGGTTTGCCCTTGGGAGGGGAGAGGAGGGGAGGCGAGGGGGTGGTGGTGGTGGTGGGGGCGTAGTAATGATGGTTCCTCAAGATTAAAACGAGAGGAAATGTGCACATTAGTGTCGCTGTCTTATTCCCATATAGATGTTGCATGATGAACAATGCAGTCCACAGATACATGCGTAACGTACAGATCATCTATATATAGCAAAAGTCAGAGAGAGAAAAAGACAATGCAGTCGCATAACTATCGAGCCTTCTCCAATTTTAGTCCTGTAACTCCCCAAATCAGATTTTCTGTGTTTTTTTTCCTCCCATTTCTTTTTATGATTAAATCCCACAGACTTTGGAAAGTGAAAGTCTCTGTCTAGCTGTCTCAATTCATCTTCCCTCTTCCTTAGAAGCCAACATACTCAGCAAAGGCGAGGAAAAAAAGCAGTGGAGGAAGATAAGTGGAGAGGAGAGGGGCACTGTGGCACTCAGCTGATAAAACCCACTTCCGCCCATCTTTAACTAGTGGCTCTGGCAGCGAGCGATCCGGACTAAAAGGAACAGCTGCTGTAGCCGGATTAATTTTACAGGACATCAGTCGTTCAGTCTACAAATTTATATATCTTATTAATGACGCTGTGTCATTCTAGGTCATTTACACACAGCCTTTTTTTATTATTTACAGGATTTTAAAATAAAGTCGGGGTCTGCTTTTTGAATCTGTTCTCTTGAAAAAGTCATTTTACACACATACTGTTTCACAACAGCCTGTCTGATTGTTAACTGGCAGTCAGTTAATCAGTTTTAATGAACAACTGAACATTAAAGAAGCTTTCACTTCTGTCATTTATTTCTGGTTTTCTTTGTTATGAGAGTAAATTGATGTTTTGGACGGTTGACTGGACAAAACAAATGGTATTAAGACGATATCTAGGGTTGTTGCAACTTGTAAAAAAGTAGACCTACATCATTAAAAAAAAATATTTTTGCAGGCCTATATCAAATTTCAATCTTTCACAGCCACATGAGGGGATTATGATGCATTTTCACCCACTTCCTGCACTCTTTTTGCTTGAAATGCACTTGTAAGAATTCAACAAGGTATTTAAATGTTCTTTCATAATTTGCTAACATAATGCTTGCATCTTCATCCAGTGATAACATCCAATACTGAGCATTCCCATGATTCAAGCCAAAAACCTGAATCCCCCGCCGTAAGGAAATAAGCTGGAGCTCGTCCAGAGCCCCCAAACCAACTCTAAATAGATTAACCACATAATTAAAACTCTATTTCCACGGGATTAAACGCCAGTTGTTGTGAGCAAAGCTGCTATCAAAGAAACACGGGGTGGGGTAGTAGCTGCCTACAGGATCAGCAGCTGTCAAAAATGATAATGTCTTTGCTATTAGAAAGAATCGTAAATTGAAATCAAAAACGTTCACTGTTCGTGTTTGCTAAACAGATGCCCACAAGGCTCGTAAACAGTGATTTGTGAATGGGAACCGGGACAAAAATAATAATAATGATGAAAAAGGGACAATGCTCCAGTGAGTGTCGTAGGCTTTGGCTCACATACAGCGCATATGCGGCCTGATGAACCAAAACAGGTGCTGCTACAGCTCCATTTTGAATTTCGATGGATTGTTGGCTTTATTTTCTGTGCGCAGCCGATTTGCTGCGTCTTCCCGAGTGTTCGTGATGATCGCCAAGACAAAAATGAGAGATTTGCACAAACGCTTTGCATTTTGCGGGGCGTAGTAAATCGTCAACAACCTAGCCCTGGCACAGACTGAGTGGCACTGGCCAAATGTGCGAGTGAATGGCCTGTGCAACAATGAAAATACAAGTCAGTGAAGAGGGGGGTAGCTTATCAATCCCTGTGTGAAACATCCGTGAGAGAAAAATGCGCAGCACACATTTTTTTTAAGAAAAAAAAGAAAAGCCGACATTGAATGCCGAAATAAATCTGCATTATCGCACTAAACTGCTACGAGCTCTAATTAACTTACCTTTGACGCGTCTTGAGATTTAGCCCAAAAATCAGAGACGCGCAGCGAGGAACCGTGTTAGATCCGAACGGCTGTCCTCATTAGAAAAATAATGGAATCGGATGGCCAGTTGCTGTGGAAACCCCGGGCCAGCCACGAATCCCATTTAGCGAATTTCGGCAAAATCACAGGAGGAGGAGGAGGTCATGACGGGGACTGCTTTCAGGAGTTGGGGGCACAGCTGCCGAGCGGCTGCGGTGGGCCGGGCAAACCTGTTCAGCTGGGAAGGGTCGGCGGCGCGGTAAATTGGTGCGACGAAGCAGGAGTGGTGTAGTGTGGAAAAGACATGCCTCGTGGGGGGGAAGGCACTAGATAATGCATCACCAACGAAACACGAGAGCGCAAATATGGGGAGGCTGGATTTTACGCAGTAACGTCGGGAGCATTCACCACGTCACCTTGCGTAACTCGACGCCGGCTGTTAAATTCGCCGCGGCGTTGACAGAAATACCCCCCCCCCGTTTGGGTTTTCCTAATATCGTTTTATTAGTCACGACTGAAAACATTCTTATAATAAAGGTAATAAGACACTACGCGCGTGCCCTGTATGTTTACGTCTGTCGTTTGCTGAAAAGCTCCATTTAGCCGACTGGGAAAATTGGTTGCTAAGCGACACACACTTCCCTAATGGTAAGTTTTTGCTGGTGCAGTGATACCGGAACCCGGTCGGCGTTTAGCGGTGTTTATCATCCATCAGCTGATATCCTCTCCCACACTCCCGCATCAAGTTTCCAGTAGTTGAAGCGGAGAACTGAAACTACTTCAAGGAGAAGTAAAACGTACAATCCCAGTACTTTTTTCAATGACACAGTCAACTAACTTGAAGATATATTCAAGCAGAGGCACTATAATGTAGGCCCATGTCGCTCATAGAACCCTCGGAACTCTGCAATAGCTGATATTGGAAGTAGAATTCCCAAAAGCTTTTTAATTTCACTGGTAACTCTATACGTGCAATTCTTATGTACCAGTAACCTTTGAAATGAAAATTAATTTAAAAATAACTGCCCAGATGCACATCAAGATGGCCAGAATTTGTCTGGAATACTTGGATTAAAATCAAGACTTTATACAAGACAGTTCATGTAAAATATGTGCAATACTACCGCTTTAATAAAATGCTAAATGGATCTAAACGAGGTAATAAACATCCCAACCAAATGGCTTTCTGAGGGCATCAACGATTAGCAAAAATCTGATCACTGTTTATCTCGGAATTTTGAATACATTTAAACATACAGTCGTTGTATTACAAATTTAGAGTGAAAACACAACCTAGTACTTTTGGACAATGTGAGACTTTGGTGTATCATCTATGGCATTATGATTTACTACACCAAACCACAGTTTTATAAGGTATGTGTTTTGTCATATAGAAGGGGTCATGATGTCCTTCTCATTTCTTTACATGAAACTGAGGTTTGGCAATTACTGTAAACTGCTAAGGTGGATGGCTGCAGAACACATTTATTTCTTCCTTGTTATTAACACACAATTCAACCAATGATATTCAATTGTTACAAAAGAAAATGTATAAAAAACACAACCAATGAAATACGGTGTGTAACTAAATAAACTGTTGGTAAGCACCATGATAATGAGCTGTTTTTGTAATGTGTTGAACAGGATGTAGTTGGTCCTTTTCTTGTGCCTCAAATTCAACACACCTCTTTAATTTTTTTTTAATTGTTTTAAATTAGTGCTTATACTTGTAATAACGAAATTCTTATAACATTGGCAATGACCCAACACACATTCTCAAGGTAATACACACACGCGCGCGCACAGACATGCACACAGATATTTATCGCTTCTTTTTGCTCTCTTTCTTTGGTTTCTGTCGAGGCTGAGGTGTTGGTCCTTTAGGTTTCTTTATCTGTTCAGCAGCCTTTACGTCAGTGGACTCGGCTTCCTCCTGCAGAGCAAACACAGAGCACCCTGAACAACCTCCAAAGGAACAGTCTTTTCATTTGTCCTTGGCACTCACTTAAGAATGGAAATATAGTGATAAAAGTCCAGCATTTTACAACCATAACTTTAATAAAATAATGCAAATATCCACAACAACATACTGCATAGAAGTAAAAGCAATGGACATTGTACAGTGCAGTGGCCAGTGGTCAGAATAGAAGAGATGGAGGCAGATCACCAGAGTGCCGAACCCTGGAGCAGCTGAAAGAAGGATGTAGCTCACAAGTTAGAGGCTATTTAGGTTACTTTACATACTGACAGCCAGTTGATTCATGTATAACTAGTAAATATAATGCTAATGTCATTTTATTCATCATTTTTCCCCCATGTTGAACTTGTCATAAAGAGTGCGTTTAATTTGACTTCTTATCCACATGGGGTAAGTATTATACATTTTCAATGCTGTTTATACAGTTTGCAGTTTTCCATCTCTACATTAAACTATTGCAGTATTAACAGACAGTTGAATGAAATTCCCAGACAAATACTGTACACAGCAGACAAAAGAAACTGACATTTTTCAGCACTTTTTATTTTCTGCCAGCCTAGTTTCTGTGAGTGTAATCTTTCCCATTGTTCTGGTGGGTAAAAAAGATGAAATGGCGACATACTGTGGAGAGTAATCAGTGCATCTGATAATGATGCCTGAAAATAGAGTAATTTGACAGTGGATTTAATTGCTTTTGTCTATAAATAATCTCTCCTGACAGTTGTTATTATGGAGATTGTGAAAGTAGCCCCGTCTTCACAGACTTTCTAAAACAAGAGACTCAGCACTACACTTGCTAAGTGGCGCCCAGTTTCTCTGCATTTCTTTTTAGATCAACTTCTAAATGTGACAGGCAAAATATAATAAAAATTAAATTATTTTACTTTCAGTATTCTAATGTTAACATTAGCTGTTCCATAGTATAACTACGTTAATGTGTTTAACTCATTGGAAACCATAATGTAATCAATTAAACTCTTCTGTGACATAACAAAAGACATATGATGGATCTGTGTGGTGTTACAGCACAGCCTCTATACCATATATCACTCTAAAGCAGAGTAAAATAGCCTAAAAAGTGTAAATTAGGTTGATGATTACACATTAATATCTCCTTAAAAATGGGAATAGAATAAGTTAACTGTGATGTAACAAATGCGCATGCAATTGTAGACATTTCCTAATGTATTTCTAATACACCTACAATTTTTACCCCCTCAAACTCATACTGTCATTCTAAGAATGAAGAAAAAAATAACATCGTGTGTAACAACCGAGAATAACAGTTGTTGGGTGCTCATGAAAGAGAAGAAAAACATCAGGATGGGCATATGGTGTACAGTGACAATTTGACTCAACTGTCTGCATTGTGCTTCAGTTCTATTGATTTGTGCATCCTTCTCTGTTTCACCTGAGCCCAGACTTATTCACATCCTTCCTGTGATGCTCAATGAAACCAACCTTACCCCAAGCTAAACCAGAGGGGAGGAGTATGCAGAGATCAATGGGTTACCGAGCTCTGTTAAATTTAATGTCAGAGTGTTCAGTGTGATGAAGATGGCTCTCTTTTAAGCTTGTTATAAACCATTGTCATGAGAATTTGCATGCATACAGTGTATGAATGTTTTTTTAATATTTGGTCCTACTGCTTTTACACTGAAGGAACTGCAGCTACTAAAACACAGATTAGAAAATCAATTTGTTCCTTTTGTTGGCTATTCATCACTAAAACAACCTACTCAGTCAGTAATTTTACTTTCACTTTGGCGACAAACTGAAATGAATTCACTGTCCCTTTTATTAAGTTGGAGGAGAGTCTTAGCCGTGCGTAGCATTTACTTGCACCAAAAGCCTCACAGCTGGATTGTGCAGCTGAAATAAACTGTAACAACAAAACCACACAGAACAGTAAAATAAACATAACTGGAGATGAAGCATACATTTATTTTGACCACAGAGAGTGCTTGATGATCACGATTTCAGAAATGTTGGGCTTTCATGTCAACAGAAAACCACAGTTACCAAAGCCGGTGGATAACTGCTCTAGTGATACTCAGATAACACAAAGAAAGCCTGACTATGCAGAACTTCCTTCACAGTACACCCCTCAGGATGGGCAAGCAAGCACACCTCTCTATAAGACCCACCTGTTCGTGGCCCTTGGATGAAGGGAAGATGACAGCCAGGATGCAAATAAGCTGAAAGATAGCACCGAGAAACAACCCATAGCGCAGTATGCTTTCTAGCAGGGTAGGCTCAGGGATCTCTGGAGTGGACAAGTCCAGTTCTGCAGACATGATGACCCTGCTCTGTTACGCTTCCTCCGGTGACCTGCCTGTGAAATCAACGTGAGCAACGGTAGAAGAAAGACATGTAAACCATTAAGTGACGACAGGGTGCATTAAAAAGAAAGAGAGAGAGAGATTATGTGTTGAGATGTTACTCTGCCTCATAGCGGCCACTTTTTAAACAGACTCTCTTAAAAATGTGAATGAAACAGACACTCTGCTCCACTGTACTCAAACGGACTAAAACATTAACGCATTTCATGCTTACTTTATATATTTACTTTATTGTGGATACGCCTAGCTACCACACACTCACAGCGTTACAATGTAGCGAACGAAGCACTTTGGCAAGACAGTGTTCGAGAGCGGAAAGTGGGGGGGAAAAAGCTCACCAGTGATGGAAGTACTTGCCTCGTTTTACCGCTACAGGAATGCAAACACCAAAGTCAGTTCTTCTAACGTAAAAAAAGCTAAAGTAGTTCACAAAGGGAGAGAAAATAAATCACTTGTCGGAAATGACATCATAAATCCGCCATCTCCTTCCGCTCCGATAGAGGATTGGCTTGAAAACAACACCCTCTAACGTTCGTGGAGAAGAGTTTTTATTTATTTTATTTTATTTTTCATATTTTTAATCCTTGCGGAGAGATTTTATCCACAGTGAACAATAAATAAATTGAAAAGACAAAAAAAAAATCTAAGATAAATTTGGTGAAATAAATGTCATCAAGGTGGCAAACGCTTCTTTTTTTCTCCAAGCAGAGTTTCTGTGCTTCACCAGCGATGATGCATGGCTGTTTTAGAGCCACTGCTTTACAGGAAATAAGTTTCCATCCAAAAAACTCGAGAGGTTTTCACCCACTAAATATTTTACAGCCTCGCCTCAAAGATGAAGCGTAAAAGTTAATAAGTGTTGCTAATCAAGATAATTACCGCCAATATTTTCTCTCAAGTGTGCTTTTTAGTATTGCTGCATGTAGTATTACTGCATTTCTATGCAGTTTTTCCAAGTTCATATGAGCACGAATGAGTCCTTTCACACTCTCGTTTTCCCTCTTTCTATTGCAACGGTTATTAAAACCGTTTTATGTCATCAGGTTTCTCCTTATTTACTTCTGTAAAAAGGAGACAGTCAAAATGTGAGTCATGATATTAATACGTGAGTTCAGATGCAAAATGCTTTTAATACCTTTTAATTGCTGCCACCTACATTGCAAAATAGCTTTCCTGTTTACAATCAAATAATGGAATAATTAAACCCGAAATAAATCTAAAACAATACTTTAAACATTCAGCTTGAAATTATCTTTGCAGAGAATGAAACAAAAAGGCAGTAAAAGATGCCACTCAACGAGCCTGGAGAACTTTTCCTGAAGACTAATTAAAGAAACTACAAGAAAGCTGCCTAAGAGAGTTCAGTCTGTGTTGAGGAAAAAAAGTGATCATACCAAATATTGACTTTCTTTCAAGCTGATTAGAACTGTGCAACCTCTGTTTTTGCCTTATATACTGTATTTACATTTATGTTTGTATGCTTCAATAAATTCACCTGTTTTTCAGTTTCCTACAAAAATATATAGAAATGAGGGCTAGCTCAAGGCTTTTGCACAGTGCTGTGTATTTTCTATTACTTAAAAAAGGTACACATTTATTATTTAGTTCCTTCTGCTTCCTATATGTAACAAAATGATTACAGTCAGTAAGTCAACACTCAAACACCATATATATATACAAAGAATTTGTTTAATATAAAAAATTTTCTACAAGCTTACAACGAGCAATTTTACAACTGTATAAACAGAAAGAAGTTAAACAAGTTAAAATAAAAGAGTATAATGAATATATGATCCAGTATTGTTACTAAGGCTGAAATATATGATAACAAAATGGAAATGGAGCTGACCCTTCAAAGTTGTACAGAAATATGGTATATAACGGATCAGTCTCTATCGTTTCGCTTAAATTACAGTTACTGAAGATTTATTGTTCTTGTTCTTGATGTCTACAGATTATGCTTAAACTTTGAGTGGCTTCAGATCAGCATGATCACTCTCCATTGTGGCCTCTCATGTCTCTTCTTATGATGTCATTCACTGGAAAACATTGAAAAGAGGGATTAAGAACGTTCATATTTGCAGCAAAAATGCAAGTTGAGCTGCTTATTTCTATTATTCTTAAATGCTATGCAGATTATATATATTATATATATATATATATATATATATATATATATATATCGATCGATAGATCGATAGATAGATAGATAGATAGATAGTGTTTTTAAAGCCCAATTGCAAAGATTTAAATTCTTAAAACAAACCTCAAGTTTGATCTGAAGGGTGAGAGGACCTTAAGTGCCTTATTTGTTCCCACCACCAGGTGTTGCCATAGTCAGACTTTTGGGGGCAGTTTATGCTTTTATTAAAGGTAGATAGTAGAGAATAACAGGAAAGGATGGGGAGTTGTGGGAAATACAACAAAAGACCTCAACTAGACTTGAACTTGAAAGAATGTTGTGGGTCGTGGTTTGCACTCTGGAGGCCTCAGCCATTAGTCCTCCCCAAAAATGTTCTAATTTTAAGCATAAATCAGTCTAATCGTGACTTTGCATGGCTGCAGTTATATTTACGTCCACTAGATCTCTCTGTTACGCAACATGGGTTTATCGACACTTATCAATGATTTCAGGATGTTACATCCTTACCTCTGATAGAAACAACATCCAAATGTAAAGTCTACATCAGAGACAAGAACAAAGTGCTTTTATTTATTTTTTTAACCATGGATGTAAATGTATCCGCATGTATTTGCCTGTACCATGTACTTTCTGTATCTTCCCTCAGCTACGGATGTGTAAACATAAACACTCTTCCACAGCAAAGCAGGTCAGGTTGCTTCAAAGCAGTGCCGCTGCTTGTTTCCCCATTCATTATCTACAAACACAGCAAAAACTCTAAGGAAAGTGCTTTGGGTCATACCAAGTTTCAAGTGAGCCCGTGATACTTTAACAAGCGTGTGTGCTTGCATGAGTGTGTGAAATGAGACAGTGAAAGTAAGACTGAAACAGACAGGAAAGTGGAGAGAAAGGCCCTAAAGAAAACCACAACGCAGGATTTGCAAGCATACAGTTGCAATATGCTTGTATGCACTGCAAATTGGACCACAAACACAAGGCTTCAGTATTTCACCTAACTGCTGCACCTTGTATGCACTTTTTTAATAATGTGTTTATATCACAGTGGTTACACTGGTGGGGGTGAAAAGCTTATCCTCATGACAAAGAATCATTAAATTTATAAACACAATAACAGCAAACATTTTTGTTCAGTCCCTTCCCAAAGTATGGCTGACTTATCTGTGCGCAAATATATTAAAAACAAACAAACAAAAAAAACTACATATATAAAGATTCAGAAAGGATTAAACCTTGCCGACATTCCTGGGTGAAGTGGGAATTCTCGATG
The DNA here is from genome assembly GCF_057382095.1 of Aulonocara sp. 'chitande type north' Nkhata Bay. NCBI lineage: Eukaryota > Metazoa > Chordata > Actinopteri > Cichliformes > Cichlidae > Aulonocara > Aulonocara sp. 'chitande type north' Nkhata Bay. The sequence continues at coordinate 38,251,846 of NC_141348.1, read as the reverse complement.
GAAAGGTTAAAAAAAACTGTCAGGCATAATTCCATGGTGGAAAAAATGTCAGGAGGACTTCAAGCATTCAAGCATTCAAGCAGTACATAACATTATACTCACCATCCTCCAGATAGGCATAACTGAGGTTCTCTTGTTTGATCATGATTTTCTCTGGAGCTCGTTCCTCATGGTTTCCTCTAGCAGGGGCGATCTGGGCCAGAGGCTGCCCACCTGGGTCCACCCGACTTCCAACCTTTGCCTGGACTTGACTTTGAATGTATCTCAGAGGTGGCGACTTTCCTAGTGGTAGTGCTGTCTGCATGTAACCATGATTACTTGACATTGAATAAGGGTCAAACGAATCACCAACCTGAGGACCTTCACCCAATTTGGGCAAAGGGGTTCTGGCACTGACACACTGGCTGGGAGCAGAGGCTGGATGCGGAGCCATTGGGGAACCACCTAGTAAAGCGCTACTGCAGTTGCTGTAACGCTGATTCCCAGTGTGGTACAGCACTGGGTTGTTGACCAGAGTGCCAGGTCTTGACTGGTAATAGACTGGTTGATCATCCAGTTGATCTGGGGTTAACATGTGGGCTCGGGGGTCTACAGTGGTTAGATGGTAAAGTGCTGAGGAAACATTCAAGGCTTGAAGGTTGTTGTCTTGCTCCAGGGGATGGTACAGAGACCTCATTGACATGCCAGAGAGAGACTGATTATTTGAATAGCCATAAGAATTCAGCTGGTAGTCATCCAGTGGTTCTGCTTTAATGGCTGAAAAATAAAAACAATTATTATTAGATTTTTCAGAGAGTGAGAGAACAATGCAGGTCTGTCACTAGACCAGTATAAACAAACAGCCACAGTCATCTTACTTTGCATGTTAGCATGCTAACATTTGCTGATTAGTACTTACTTTCCTATTTACAGAGTAAACATAGGGATGATGTAAATGCCAGTAGTTTTTGCAGGTATTGTGTTATTAGACAAGGTGAAACCAAGTTTACTGGAAACTGTTCTCTTGAGACTTTAAATACAGTATATTAACTGAAATGTCACAGCAACTCAGCTAGTATAAAATGGGAAGAAGATATTTACAAAAGGAACATTAATGCCAGCGTATTTAGAAGCTCTCGAGTTATTTCAGTGATTGTGTGACCTAAAAAAAACAAGTCATTGCATCTCCAGTCATCTTTAGGTCTGGTGATAGTAAACACATGTAGGTTTCATAACCAGTGGCTGGAGTATAAATCAGTGTAGATTGAAATGGCTTTAAATTGTCAGCTGCAATGATGTTACGCTTCTTTCTCTACTTCTTAATAATCTTGCCTCATTTCACCTAAAAGCTATAAATATATATCTATATATATATAAACCAATAAACTAAAAGCCTTTTTTTGAAATTAGCCAGAGTGTGTCGGCGCTGTAATGTGGGTATCACATGTAGGCGTTAAAAAGGAAAACTATTTTTCCCTTTGAGAAGAAGTAAGATTTGCCCCCAACCCCTACGCAGTCTCTGTTGTGGCTGCAGTGTCAGCGTGCTGCTATAACTGATTAACTTCTGATTTCTGATAAAACTGCAGAACAGGAGTGTTATATCAGAAGTTTGTAACTGCATTAATCTACTTTTGGGGTTAAAATTTTAGAACTGTCAGATTTAATCTAACTAACATTTTGCAATTTCCTGTAACTTTTCTTTTGCTTTTTCTCATCGCTGATGGATGACTTAGCACACATTTGCCTCTTTTAGCAACATCAAAGTCAGTTTATGTTTTTTTTATGGTGTTTTTTTGTCATTATTTGCTAGCATAAGTTATGTAGTGCTATAATACAATATCTCTCTCCCGCAGAAAGATATCTGACAGATTACTATTATTAATGTTATTTCAACAGCTGTAACAGAAGAATTTCCCCAAAATGGGATTAATATAGTATTTTACTTCACATGCAGGGTTACATTATGCTGACAAGGTAATAATAAGATTTCCAGTGCTGACATTCAAATTCAAATTCAAATCCAGGCTGGGAAATGTTGACACTTGAATCACCTTCCTATTTCTCAAACATAGGAGGTACGCCTGTTTTCTCCGTAATAACAGAGCTGAGATGACTAAGAGATATACACCTATCATAGGAGTGTAGACGAAGTGCTGAGGCTGACTGCGTTTCTTTTTCCCATTGATGACGCAGAAGTTGACTTTGGCCGGCTGGCAAATGCTCCGGTCTCGATATGGAGGGACTTCAACAAACAGCATGTTCTATTGATAGAATGAGAAAAAAGGTCACGAGTCAGCTGGCACAAATCTCTACCTGTCAGGTCAAAATTAGTACAAGAAATAACACTTTTATGATACGATGATATGCGATTAGCACATTCATGTACTCAGTAAACTGAAGACACGGGCTTTACATTTTGATTTCTGTTTTGAGCACGTGTAAGCATGTACAGTTACCAGACAAATGACTTTAGCATGCATCTTACAAAATGTGCATCATAGTTTATGTGTCAGTAAAAGGGAAGTTAACTTACAGCTTGAGTTTTATCTCTGTCCACAGTGGCCTCCACTTCCCAGATCTGCTGTCCATCTGAAATTAAAAGGAATAGTTTTTGCAGGTTTGAGTCCCATTTTGGAAAATACGTGTTATCTGGTTTTTTTTGTTGTTGTTGTTGTTGTTTTTTGTTTGTTTGTTTTTTAGCACAGCTTAATTTAGCATAAGGGCTAAACAGCGTGGTCTACTCTTGGTCTACTGACTGCATCACTAAGACTCTAAAGCTCAGTAAATAGCATTTTATATTTGATTTGCTTCATTCAAAAGAGTTGTGGTTTATGTGCTGGACTATTTTATGGCTTTGGAGGTGGCTGGCAGATATTGCTACCATCTTACTCATCTTACTACAGGCTCACAAGCTGCTGAGAGTAGTTTTATTTTTTACCACAAAATTATATGTGGTGGTGAAGTGGCAAAGAATCCTGTAGAAACCAAAAATGTAGCAAAAAACCAAACAATTTCTACAAGTTTAATCAGCTGGAAACAATAATTCAAGCAATCAGATGATATGTCAGGACTTTTATTAACAGTACAGTAAGCACATTTGTCACAGACAGTGGAAAACAGGGTTCTCTTTTATGTCTGGTTTAGTGTTTCATTCCCATCTAAAGTTTTTACCTGCTGTTTCTGCTTTCTACCCACACAGTGAAAAACACAAAGCCTCTGCTCTGGGTCTTAGTCTTTATCAGTCTGTCTAACCACATCCTGTTGCATAAAACCCCACGCCAAGCAACAAGGAGGCTTTACATGCTTTCAGTTGTACCCATCCTTCTCTCAAACTATGTAACCCTACAATTTTGTGTGGGCAGAACAAGCAGTGACGAGGTGAGAAATTTCCATTTAGAAGTAAATAAAAGTTGCTACTGCCAGCAAAACAGTAAATGTTTAAGTTAATGGTTAATTTTATCAAAGGTAGATGTGGGGGCTGGAGGAAGAAGTGCGTCACTGAACGTTGAGTTATCCTGGGTGATATGCAAATAATCTAAAAATACAAATACTGCACGTGTACATGGACACACGTAAGTGGGATACTGGGAGACCAACACAGGCTCAATTTTAAATCCTCAAAAAAATAAAAATCTGAAAAAAAGTTTGAAATCACAAGTGAACACACATGTCAACAATCCTTCTAATTACATAATTATGGACTGTAGATAAAAGATAGAAATAGCCACAGTGATGCCACACATTAGTTTGTAAACTTTCAGTTTGTTGTTCTGGCCTCACTAATCTTTTTAAAATTTTTTGTAACTATAAGGGACTATATTTGAACAGGAGGATACAGTGAAAGTTAGCAGCCAAGGCTAACATGTTTGGCTAACAAGGTGTATCATTAAACCCATTATAACTGTACTAATGTGCATCTTTTTCATTTTGTTTTAGCTCAGCGCTATTAATATTGAATTTATCTAAGTAATAAAGTTAGTAATTAGTAGTTTGTGCTTTTTATACTTTTATGCTTTGTAGACAATCCAATTTGCTTCTTTGTCTCCTCCATATTTTTTTGCCCTTAATAACACAATACTTAAAGTGGGTTACATAAAGCATGCCTCGAAGGCACCACTTGAGGAACTGCAGTTTTTGGCACTTTTGTCTTAGCTTGGGAATAATTCTACATTTTAAATAAAATTCCCGTGTTATTTGTGCGTTTTTACAGTAATTACAAAGGGTATGGACTACTACCACCAACATTCGGCTTTGTAAACTCAAGTTTGAACTTTTCTTTGAGTGGCTAACCCAACGATTAACAACAGAAATATGATGTTTTGATGAGCTTTACTGAGATTTTTTTTGTTTCTTTCTGAGTCTATAAACTGTGAAGTACCATAATATCACATATGAGGGCTTCAACCTCTTAGCCTAAAACTGAAGTTCCTTTGAGCGTGGCTGCAAAAACAAGTTAGTCCCTATAGACCTCTTTGTTAAAATGTTAAAAATTTACAGGGGAAATAAAATAAAGTCATAAGTACCATACCAATTGTTAGTCACCCATTTAAACATTATGTAACATGTCTCTCTCTTGTAAATGAGACATTGACTATCAATGGGATAACCTGTATAAATACAGGTAAAAATAATAATAATAATAATAATAATAACAACAAAATAACAAAATTGTTAAGCCTTGATGCTAACTGGCTACATGTGGTAATTGCTGGCTCAAGCTCCCCTTCAGTAAACAATGTGCAGTGTAGCACAGGGGCCACATCTACCCTTTACAAACTACCAATACAATCTTTGGGTGGCTCTTCTACAGTAGCTTTCAAAGAAGACCTTAGAAGATTCATTCCACCAAAGACAGACATTTGTGATTAAAAAAAAATACTCCTCACCTTGTGTTTTCTCCGAGAATATCACCTTTGAGTCAGATGTAAAATTCTGTCCAGTAAGGACCATTTGTTGACCACCGAGTACAGAGCATTGGTCCAGGTCCTGCCTCTCGACTGCAGGGAGCTCCTGAGCTGAACGCTGAGCTGTGAAAACATGAGCAGCTTTATTGTCATTGTAACACTAAAGTATACTGTATAGTGGGATCAAATCCAAGTCAGTTGCACTATTGACCATTATAGACTGAAGAACATTCACATTAAGGCTAGTACCTTTTTTCTGAGCAGTCAGCAATACATCTACAAGTGGTGTGTCAATGTTAAATAATATAAACCAACATGTTTGCCAACATTTGCTAACATCAACCACCAAAAGCTAATGAGAAAGAATATAAATACAAAAATACAGAGCAGCCGACAAAGCTTCAGGGTCTACAGTGACTCTCATGATCAAGCAGAAAGAAAGAAAACGCTCATATGCAACAAAATACTTCTTACAGCATTCAATAGGATGAGAGGCCACTTGAAGAGACATGAGGTGGCCTCCAGATTGAGGAATGTGGACACGAAAGACCAAGCGCACGCGTGTGTTTTTTCGTCCAATATCAGTCTCTCCATTTCTTAGTTCAATGTCAGCATTTCTCAGCTTCAAGATTCCAACGCAGTCAATCCTTTATCATGAAAGAGAAGACATATGACATAAAATCAGTGCTCAAAATGATATTTCTGTCGTATTTATAAAAAACTTGATTTTCTTCACAGTCCACGCAGACTGTCTTTTTTCACATTTAACTGATGCAATCTCTGCTATTTCAAATATTCAGTCAGTAAAAAGCTCTTTTTTTTTTTTTCAAAGCAGCCAAAGTAGTGATCTCAGGCATTTTCATGGAAAAAGAAACTTCTTTGATTTTGTTTGCTATTTGCTGTTGTGACTCATCATATGTCACGTTCATCAAACCAGTTTTGGTTGCTGCTGCAAACACCCAGAGTTTGCTAGGTCTTTCTTGGAAAAACTCTCTGGCACACAGGAAGTGGTGCGTTTTATGTATCAGTTGTCAGCAGCAGCAACATTTTTGGAGGGAAAAAGATGAAAACCTTGCGGTTGTGATGAGTAGCTATAGCTTGTAGTATTTAAAGATTTAGCACAGTGGAAAATCAAAAGAAAACACATGACGACTCAGGTTGCTGTATCTCCACTCTGAGCCTTATAGTGCTAAATCACCTCAGTGGTCTCTCTTGGTTGAAAAACACAAGTGAACGACTTGTGGTGAAATGTTGACACATACTCTAGGCATTTGTGACGTACGATTGAGACTCCCCTTGGCATTAATTTTACTTACACAACTCTCATGTGGCTCTTTGGCTCCAGAGGGATCTCCAACACTTTAGTGCCGTTGATCATCCTCTCCATGCTGGGTGTGGTGACGGTCTTCCCGGTGATGCGGTGGACCTGGTAGAAGGCGTGGGGTTTCAGGAGCCTCTCATCGGCTGTTCCAATGAAGATCTGCAGCGCCAGTGCGGATGTGCCTTGGTAGCCACGGAGCTGGTGACAGCAACAAGGGCAGTTAAAATGTATGCTTCATACTGAACTAAATAAACTTTGAGATCATAAAAGTCCATGCCTTTTGAGAAAACATTTACACCACACAATAAAGCTCTTGTGTCTGTGGGAAAGAATTCCCATGCAAACTGGCAAAGCCAGAACACTGCTTTGCATAATCCATTTGTGTAGCATGACTGGGAAAACTGGTAATGGAGGCCCATTTTTTTACTTTCCAGAAACAGTAAATAAAGGACACCATGCACTGACATTTATATGCTCTTTTTGTGGGTTCTTGATTTGTAATTATAACTGTGTTTATTTGAGCAGATTGAATCAATGCATGTCTAAATAATCACACATGCATTGTGGAAGCACTGACATGTTATGGGGCTGTTTCTATATTTGCATGAGTATCAGCTTTACACAAAGACGTTTATCAGGAAATATCACCCCAGCATTTACAATCTCCCACTCCCTCTCTCTGGTACAACTACCACGCGTTCGTTTCCTCTCCTTTCTTGTATCTACATATGAATCCCCACACCTGAACCTCCGGGTGCCCTCCATTTGGTGTCTTGACAGCTCCTCGGCTGCCCTCAGTCTCATAGTGAGCTCTGTGATGCGATCTGGGCTGTTGTTGGATCAGTAGCTCATACTGGCCCGTCTGATTGGGAAATGACCACTCTAAAGATGGAAGTGGAGCCAAGGTGAGACCACTGGAAGAACGAAAGAGTTCAAAAAAGAGAAGTTTAGATTTAAAAAATCAAAACGAACCTTGTACCATAGTAGCTTATTAAAATTCATTAAAAACGACACATATTTCTTGTAAGTGATAAATTAAGACAAACATAACACCTGAATGTGGATCGTCCACTATGATGGAGTGAATGAGAAGGAGGCCACACAGTTGGGAGCATGTAGAAGGTCTCAGGTTTGATCTCAGCTCCACCCCTACTCATCTTTTCTTGCTCAATAGCCCAGTCGTAACCCTCGCCATATACACAGTCCTGTATTTTGGCCCTTCCTGGACTGCTATTCAGAATCTCGTCCAGGCCAGAGGTTGCGGTCTGAACTTGAGGGTGAAACTCAGCTTGAGCCTGGTATTGGTGCAAGTAGTAGGACCCCTGCTGATCGTGGGGTGATGGGATGGGGCTAGGACTCCGGGAGCGCTGCTTAACAGGAGTGCCCTCCTGACTAGAGTGGGTCTGACCGTAGAAGCGTTTGCCTCGCTGCGGCGAGACAGACCGGGAACGCTGATGGGGGAGTGGTGAAGCAGAACGATTCTGTGGTTGGAGATAGGTCTCATCCGTGATGCTGTTTCGAGGTGAGGCTCCTGGAGAGGAGTGGTTAGAGGATGTATGGATGCCCTGCAGGCTTGAGCAGAGGTCCAAGGGATTCAAGCCCATACCACAGCTCCCTACATTAGATGGCGACACACATGGAGATGCCAAGGGAGAGTAAGTATCTGCTCCCCAGCCAGTGGAAGAATTACTGCTGGCAGGGCTAACGCACTCTCTGTAGGATCCCCGGGCTTTAGATGCAGGACTTGGCTCTAGGGTTTGTGAACTGAGAGAGTCACCAGATGGAGTGATCTCAATCCTGGGGCTGGGAGCAGGGATACCGACTCGTGATGTCAGCCCCATGGTGTCAAACACAGCTCCTGATAGGTTTCCTGCGTTGGTGCTGTGAGAGGAGGTGTCCTGGTTAGAAGTTGGTGGGTTAGAGGTGGAGATGTATGCATCTTGAGGCTGGACCACCAGTAGAGGAGGCTGACTGTCATTGTCAAGGAGACCACCAGTGTCATCTGTCACTGATCAAAGAAGGGACACATTTTAGCACACAGGTCAGAATATCTGATTACTACAATACTGCTATTACCATGTGGTAACTTAAAGTGGACTTAAAGATAGTCAGTGTTTCAAATATGAAGTAACACACTTCACTTTTTTCATTCTTGCATCTATATGATATCCATGCGAGCAGATTAATGATTAATATGGTCACCTCAAATACATGGCTCTGGCTTCAGCACAGAGCCTAACCGGTTTTCGGTTTTAAACACTTTGTTTGGGACAGCAACTCAGAAAAAGTTGGCATTAAAGGAAGAGACACCTAAAACACCTAATTTCAGAGAGAAGATGAAGCAAGGCGCTGCATGAAGGCAGAATATAAAGTAAAACACGATTATTTTGTGAATAATATTTTTTAAATTTTCCTAATCATGCAAAGCTACTCTAGTTGAGTCCAAAAATAAAGATATGGAGCTGAAAATGAACATAATCGGTTCCCTTTAAAGTTTTTTTTTGTTTTGTTTTTTTTACCTAAAACATGTTTGAACAACATTTTCTCTTAATAAAAATCTATAAATTGAGAATATGCCAATGTTGGGGATGCGAGAGCTGGTTTTGCGTTTCCTCTCCCCAGTAAAGCTATTACTATCATACTGAACAAGTGTTGGTTTTAGTCAGGATGCCAAAAATGAAGAGGCTTGCAGATACATATTCCAAAAAAAAAAAACAAACCATTCATGGTACTATGAGGATCGCTTAATTTTGAATCTACTTAACTATAATCTGTCGCACTCCTGTTTACTTTCCATTCAAAAATAGAAAAAAGGGTCTTGGAAGCCCTCTTGATCTTAGATTAAAAACAAAAGGATGATGATTATCGATCAGTGTATAATGTCATAATGTCAAGGTCTGGGAGCTAAATTTTCATAAAAATAAAACACAACACAGTAGTTACAGACGCATCCTCAGCTGAGAAAACGTGGGCTTGGCGGCAATAAGATCATGAAATGCCTTTAAAAAAATAAATAAATAATAAGATACTATGTTTAGAAAAATGCATATGCAATTTATGTATACACACCTTTATCACAGCCAACAGAAAAATCCGGTTGATTATACAGAAAAAGGTCCGAAAAGTCTAACTCCTCCTGGTTTATGTCTTGGCCCAGGCCCTCGGTGAGCCCCAAACCTCCAGAAGTCATCTCCAGCTCGGAATAAACAGGTTTGAATCCCGACGAACGTAACTGTTGTAATAGCTTTTGCTCAAATAAATCGTCACTTTAATTAAGGCGCAGCGTGGATAATTAACGCAACGGACGAAGTTACAGTACTTCACAGATGCGTTCAAAACATTAGAAACTGCGCAAATAAAACATCTAACTGAGCGAGGTGAAAAAAACGAGCGGTGTCAGACGCTTCCTGTCACTGCTGATGATGACAAGCAGGCCTCATCTCTTCCTGTCTAAGTTAGGTAGGCTGATTTTTTTTCTAAGATATAAAATCTATAACGTCTGCTGATATCAAATCATAAAAGTCGGATTCTTTTTTACACATTTTTCTTTTCTTAAATGCACCTTTTATTCCTTCGTATTCGACCTAGTTATCTTTTTTTCGGAGACAAAAGATTTTATTCAACTGGGCACCATAAAATTTACGACTGACACACCTCTTTTAACTCTACCTGTTTTTGTTCTTATGTGCAGCTACTATCAAATATGTGTAATATGAAATCACATATCGATATTTTTTGTTGGAGAAATCTGTGAAAATTAGACGATTCTCCATGATCCTAGCCCCAATAAAATCGTACTTACAATCTCTGGTCAGTAGGTGGCCGTATTGCACAATTACCGCCAACACCCTTTTTTTTTTTTAAATTGCTGTTCAAGTTAACTCAACTTGACTTTGAGACGTTCGTAAATATATTGATTGCTGCACTTTGACATAAACTTACTGTAGTTGTGGTTTTGACAGCTCTACTTCCTGTTATAAAGCAGATGAACATTTAGCAACCACAATTCACACTTTACTCGACATAAGGTTTCTCTCATTCATTAAGCTCATTTCTAGCTCGTAAATTCTAGTCTTACACTCCCCTAAAGTACTTTATCATTCACATATAAATAAAAATCAGAACAATCCTTCTTTATCTTATTTTGACCCTCAGTTCATCCACGTGCCCTTCTTTCCTTTAAGCTTCCCAAGCAGAGGCTTTGAGCAGCAGGTGGGTGGGGTTGTTTTTTTTTCCCCCAGCCAGAGCCGTGTGCCGGAGATGACCATATAAGGAACCCCTCCTTCCTCCTCCTCCATGACATCATACAGAGCCAAGGGCGTTAAAAATGAATATGAAAGGAAAAATCTAAAGCAGTTTTGTGTTTCATAGCGATTAGTTGCTCATATGCCTCTCTTATATCAAGTTTTATGTGCCTCGGCATGCATGACCAGGCTCTATAGCTCAGTGGTTAGAGCACTGGTCTTGTAAACCAGGGGTCGTGAGTTCGATCCTCACTAGGGCCTGCATTTGTGAAATTTATGTTATCTGAATTGTTTACATAAGTAATTAATATGTGTCATTTAAACCAATCTCAGGAAGAAACATAACCTCTTGGGAATTTTTAATGCTACACTCAGTCACAGAAATATTGTATTTTACTTTACATGCAGAGATTTATAGAAAAAATTGTCATGAAAATTACATAAAGAAAGTAAGATTTTTTTTTTTAAGGTATTCTACTTCCATCAGTTCTCCTGAGTACTGAGACTGTTCATAATCGCTGTTGAGCAGAGTAACCATTTCAGGTTTACATATCGAAATCACCCGAGGTCACAGCTAAGTTCTTTGCGCACATGGCACTTGTGAAAATAATTAATCAAAAAGTGAAGCGATGTGTATGGATTGCTTTTTATGTAAGAAACTCCTCCTGTAATCAGCCTTCTCAGTCCAGAAAGCGTCCTCACAGGAGATTTCTAGTTCCAGCAATCGGTGGAATATGAACTCAGATCCTTATTCTCGAGTAAAAAGTATTTACAAAAAGTAGTGTAAGTGTGTATGTAATGTATGAGATCACGAGCCAAAACGAGGGATCACGAGGGATGATTGATAATGGATTGGGGTTTTTCTCCTTTGTGCATATGTGTGAAATATTAAGTAGTTTTACATATTTTGTACTTTAAGTAGTTATTTAAAATGAAACCACCTAGGAGTTCTACAAGGGAAGTTCATCATCAGTCTTTGCTGAAGCTGCTCAAGACTCATAAAGTGACAAAAGACCTGACAAGATGGAGGTTTTTACTGAGGAGCTGCCAAACCAAAAACTATTTTTCATTTTTAAGAGTGCTTTGTACTTTGTTTTATGTCAAACATTGACCTGAAAACTAAGCAGATCTGTCAAATAAATGCACTGAGTACAACACAGGATATGTAAGTCCAGGATCTTTATTTAATTTTATTAAACTGAAGATTTTGCAGTGTAATACTGAAAATCTGATGTTACTTCAGGGCTTTGTTTATTGATTGATTGTTGATTAAGCGTTGTTGTTTTTTTATTGATCCCTGCGTAAGCTCATTCTGTCTTTGTTTAACCCATCTGAAATACTTAAAAACAGTGGGGGGGGAAACAGGGACTAAAACAGTGCTTAAATCACTTCACTTGATCTTTTATTATAATTATTAAGTTCAGTTATAATTTCATAATTTACTTTCATAACACTAGAAATCCCACTGAAACATCAGACTGTGGGATTGTGTAACATGTTTTTCACATTGTGCATTTGAGGAATCCATCACTTTAATGGCAGGGGCGGAGCAAAAGGGTGAAAAACAATAAGTTTTGTTAGTTTTGAAAGATGCACTCCCCCTCATGCACCTCATAGTGGTTTGGTCCATTGCCTACTATTACCTAACTTTTACTTTACAAACTGTAAACAAAGGATATGTGAGACACTGCTATGTACTTGTACCACTCAGTAAAAGCAAACATATTTACTGTCATGGTCCTGCGACCATGACTCAGTGACTTTATGTTTATGTACTTATTGTTATTACTTTCATTATTATTCATGGCTGTTTTGGGATGGTTTGTGTTTGGGATTTTAGACACTGGGTTCTGGGTTTGTGCTCCCTCTGTTGGTCCCTGGTGTTAGTGTTCCCCTGTCTCGTCAGGTTAATCAGGTCCAGCTGTTTCCCCCATCTGTGTGTGATTTCCCAGTGTCTCTTTGTGTATTTATAGCGTGTGATTTCCTCTGCTCCTCGTCGCGTCGTCTGTGTTCCTACCTGTGTTCATCCTCTGTGTTACCCTGCGTACTCTGCATCTACCCTGTGAAATCCTCTGCGTGCTCTCCCTGCTGTTCTCCCTTCGTGTTCAGGTTTGCCACTCCTTTGTGTAGTTTCACCCAGTTTAGTTTCGTCCTTAGTTCTGTTTGCCATCTCCTCTTTATGTTTGTTATTATCAATAAATCACCCTCACACCTGAATAAGTGCTGCGCTTTGAGTCCTCCTTCCACTCTCCACACGGCCGCTGCCCCGGACCGTGACAGTACGACGCGACCACAAGATGGACCCAGCAGCGCTTAACCCGTCCAAGGAGCTACGGGAGAATCTAATCGATGCCACACAGGAGCTGATCGACCTGTGGCTGGAAAGCCCGGGTGGCACGTCCCAGCGCGCTATAGAGAGGCGGCTACAGCGTCTGGTGACCGGTCTCCCATGGCTTCTGGGCTCGCTTTGTTCGTGGGAGCGGGAGTTCCTCCTTCTGGACCTCGGTCTTCACCCCCCGTCTGCTTTTACTTCCGAGCAGTCCGAGGCGGTGAGCGAGCGACATGTTCTGGCTTCCCCAGATTCCGAGACTCTGTTTTCTGGGGCTATCCAGAGCGGGATGGGAGACTGTTCGGATCGCTTACCCACCTTCGTGGTAACGGACCCTTCGCAAGTGGGCGTGTACAGACCCTCTGTGAAACCGAGAGACTGTTTCTCTGCCGCCCCTTCTGAGCCAGGACTTTATCGCCATTCTCCGGCTCAGTTCAGTGCTCGGCCACAAGCTCCCCAGTCAGTAGCTCAGCCGTTAGCCTCCCTGGGGGCGCAATTGCCTGTTCTGCCGCCGCTCCAGTTAGCCACTCAGCCACCACCATCACCGCTAGCATCGCTACAACCCACGGTTCCGGTAATAGCTGAATCACAGTTTTCACACTGTTTTTCCACCGCTGTTTCTAGGCAGGGAGATGAACTGTTACATTACGGACCTGTTCCTCAACAGCTGGCAACATTAGTGACTGTTACTCACTCCGGGGCTTCCCCAGAGGCGGGGTTACTACCCTCAGCTTACTCTGGACCCCTGGTGGCCAAGATGCCAGCTGTGAACTGCACCGGGCTGTCACTGCCTGAGCAGGGTCAGTGCTCTGCGCAGCTGCAGCCCTCCTTATGTGTGCCAGAGGCCCACGTGCCTACTGGTTTTGTTTCACGTGTGCCAGAGGCCCGCGTGCCTACTGGTTTTGTTTCAAATGTGCCAGAGGCCCACGTGCCTACTGGTTTTGTTTCAAATGTGCCAGAGGCCCACGTGCCTACTGGTTTTGTTTCGTGTGTGCCGGGGGCCCCGGTGCCCACTGGTTCTGCGGCTGTTTTCGCTGGGGGGCCCGAGGAGCCCGTCCAGCCTCCTGTTTCGCCTGCTGGGGGGCCCGAGGAGCCCGTCCAGCCTCCTGCTTTGCCTGCTGGGGGGCCCGAGGAGCCCGTCCAGCCTCCTGTTTCGCCTGCTGGGGGGCCCGAGGAGCCCGTCCAGCCTCCTGCTTTGCCTGCTGGGGGGCCCGAGGAGCCCGTCCAGCCTCCTGTTTCGCCTGCTGGGGGGCCCGAGGAGCCCGTCCAGCCTCATGCCACACTGACTGCCACGTCGGCTGGGGGGCCCGAGGATCCCGTCCGGCCACCTGCGGCTGCTTCTCCACCTGCGGCTGCTTCTCCACCTGTGGCTGCAGCGCCGCCTCCTGCAGTACCATCACCTGCAGCGCTACCACCTGCTACTGCCACGCCTCAGCCTGACGCTTCAGCCTCGCCTGATTCTGGTCCAGCTTCATCCTCACCTGGCCCAGCTTCAGCTACAGCTTCATCCTCGCCTGGCCCGGCTTCCTCCACGCCTGGCCCGGTTTCATCCACGCCTGGCCCGGTTTCATCCACGCCTGGCCCGGTTTCAGCTTCATCCTCGCCTGGTCCGGTTTCATCCACGCCTGGCCCGGTTTCAGCTTCATCCTCGCCTGGTTCAGCTCCAGCTTCAGCGTCAGCTTCGCCTGGCCCAGCTTCGGCTACATCTTCATCTTCGTCTGGCCCGGCTTCATCTTCATCTTCGTCTGGTCCGGCTTCATCTTCGTCTGGTCCGGCTTCATCTTCGTCTGGTCCAGCTTCAGCTTCATCAGCATCGTCTGGTCCATCATCAGCATCGTCTGGTCCATCATCAGCATCGTCTGGTCCAGCCTCCGTGTCTGCATCGCCTGGTCCAGCCTCCGTGTCTGCATCCTTGCCTGGTCCAGCCTCCGTGTCTGCATCATCATCTCCGCCTGCTGCGGTCCCGGCTTCCGTGCCCTCAGCCTCGCCTGGCCCAGCCTCGTTTGGGTCTGGAGCTAAACGGCCGTTTTCTGGACCGCTGGCTAGGCTACTGGCCGAGCGCCGTCGCCTGACTGGCCGCCGTTGCCTTCCGCACGGCCGGCCCCCGGACCGCCATCGCCTGTGTGGCCGCCGCTGCCTTCCGCACGGCCGGCCTCCTGAACTCTTTACGCGCCGCCGCTGCCTTCCGCACGGCCGGCCTCCTGAACTCTTTACGCGCCGCCGTTGCCTTCCGCACGGCCGGCCTCCTGAACTCTTTACGCGCCGCCGCTGCCTTCTTCGTGGACGGCCTCCTGAACTGTGCTTTGGACTCTGCTCCCCTGTGGGTTTTGTGTTCATCTTTGTTTTGGGACTCTGGGGCCTCCGTCCGTGGTCGTGGTCCGGTCCCTCCGTCCTGGGCCCCCTGCCGCCCGCCCGGATCTGGTGGTGTGTTTCTGTGGCTGTCGGGGGCCAGCCCTTGAGGGGGGGGTACTGTCATGGTCCTGCGACCATGACTCAGTGACTTTATGTTTATGTACTTATTGTTATTACTTTCATTATTATTCATGGCTGTTTTGGGATGGTTTGTGTTTGGGATTTTAGACACTGGGTTCTGGGTTTGTGCTCCCTCTGTTGGTCCCTGGTGTTAGTGTTCCCCTGTCTCGTCAGGTTAATCAGGTCCAGCTGTTTCCCCCATCTGTGTGTGATTTCCCAGTGTCTCTTTGTGTATTTATAGCGTGTGATTTCCTCTGCTCCTCGTCGCGTCGTCTGTGTTCCTACCTGTGTTCATCCTCTGTGTTACCCTGCGTACTCTGCATCTACCCTGTGAAATCCTCTGCGTGCTCTCCCTGCTGTTCTCCCTTCGTGTTCAGGTTTGCCACTCCTTTGTGTAGTTTCACCCAGTTTAGTTTCGTCCTTAGTTCTGTTTGCCATCTCCTCTTTATGTTTGTTATTATCAATAAATCACCCTCACACCTGAATAAGTGCTGCGCTTTGAGTCCTCCTTCCACTCTCCACACGGCCGCTGCCCCGGACCGTGACATTTACTGTCACGAACACACTTTTTTATTAGCTTTTTGACCTTGATGTTAAATCTTGTGCTTCAGTGTAGATGCTATATTATTGTCTCTTAATGCATGTTTATGGAGTTATAAAATTCACCATAACTCACTAAATTTTTAACCAGCTGAAAGTTATTTCATTTTCATGTTCACAGCTGTGAATTACTGCTTTGCCTAAAAAGCAAATCTTTGCAAGGTGGGAGAAACAAAAAACATGTAAACTCCACACGGAAAGGTGTGTTTAAAGATATATTTATTTGATACATTTGTTTTCATGAATAAAATATGTCTCTTCAAAAAACGATGTACAATCTTGCAATATTATAATTGTGCTTATATATACAATAAAACATAAAACATAACCCATATATCAATATATATATATATATTGATATATATATACACATACACAATAAAAAGCATAACAAAATACTTGGACTACATTCTACATGTCTAAGATCAAAGATTTGAGGACAGCTGCCTTGGTACAATATTCACTTTGTACATAACAACTGGTACTTTGGTCAGTCATTAACAGTCATAGTTTTAAATATGTCTGAGGTATTTGTGGTAAGATTAGAGTTATAATAATTGTTGTTTTGTATTTTATTTACAGAGCAGCAATGCAGGGAGTCACTGGACCACTGGGACAAGCAACAAAGTTATCACCTTTCTGTCGCTCAGTCCGGAAGAGCTGAATTTAGAGCCTGGAAGGGAAGAAAAGATCAATTAGGGCTCTTCTGAACTTGATGGAAATGGAAATAAAAATATAATTTGGCAGATTCATAGTTACAGTTGTCTAACTTAGATGTAAAGTATGATATCATGTCTACATCTCTGAATCTCAACATGTGTGTTTCTGTTTGTTCTGGCTGCAACTCACTGCCTGCAAGTGAGGCATTTAGGGAACATCTGGAAATTGTAGCTTCCCAGAATAACATAGATTACGCTGTGTCCAAACAGGCTCTGCATAAGACTGTTAAAATAAAGCTACAAACAGTAGCCAGCCAGAGTGATTTAGGGAATCTTTGTGCCACTTCCATCTTGACTAATTCCTAAGTAGTCTAGACATTTAAAACTGTTCTTACTTCATCTCCTGATGAAGGCGACAGGCAATTCTCTATTGGGAACCAAAAGCCCTGAATGGATGACGTCAAGCGGCTCATTATCTGTTGCCACAATCTCATAGTCTCTGACCAGCTGTAAGAAAGACAAGCAAAAATCAACAACTGTTCAAATAATGGCATTTGTTGAGGACCATCTTGAGCTAACCACTTAGGTTTTAGTCACTGATCGTACCCAGCACATGGCCAGTTGCAGCTGAAGCTCTGCCAGTCGTCTGCCGATGCACATCCTCTTTCCAATACCGAAAGGAACGTGGGCAAAGGGGTTGATGGTGTTGTTCTCGCGCAGCCAGCGCTCAGGTTTGAACTGCTTGCCATCATCAAAGTACTCTTCGTTGGAGCCCAGTGCATGGCTGTTAATCATCAACACTGTCTGTGAATGGAGGAAAAAGTATAAGTTTTTGGTTTTGTCCCTATTTTACAGATGAACGACGCAGTATAGTAGATAATGAGACTAAAGCCTGAGAACATGAACAGATTTTCTTTCTAAAAAAAACTCATTTAGACATCAGTCAAATGTAAATTTTCACAAGAATGGAATCTGCTTATGTCAGGTGTATGACGACTACTGTCTAAGCCACTTACTCCTTTGGGAATAGCATAATACCCCAACACAGTGTCCTTGTCCAGGGTTCGGCTTGTGAATGGAACTGATGGTGATAACCTGTAGGAATTAGACAAAAAATACATGTGAGATTATGACACAGTGACCATACTCATACTACAGTATGTATAAGCTGCTTAACAGGAGATAAACATATTCCGGCATTGTTCACAGGGTAAAATAAGGTGAGATATAATCTCCAGTTGGGGGGCTTGAACAGTACATTCCATGGGTGATGTGGTTATGTTGGTGGACTTAAATGAAATGTTAGACAACTTGTGACTTCAAAAGGAGACCGAAGGAGAACCTACAAGGGCTAGGAAACAATTTAAATGTGACCACATGGTAGACTTTAAGCTTGTTGTTGCTGGTCATGCCACCACATCTCACGGAGCTTGTTTTTGAGGCAGTCATGCGTGTGAGTTTTCATTCTTAATCTCTCTGTAGTACGAGCCAAAATTATGATTTAAGTCTGATTTACTGCCTGGGAAAAACTAAACAAAACTGATTGTTTAACTGGTGTCTAATTCATTCATTTAATAGGAAATGGAGATTATTTGTATTTGTCGTATTTGTTTTGCTTGTGTGACTCTTGCACCAAACTCCTATTAAAGAAAAAGATTTTCTATAACTATATTTAAATTTAACCAGTCTATAGTTAAACTGGTGTATCGTTTGGATTTCTAAATGTATTTAATTGTATTAACAGAGTATGTTTGGCACTTTTCAGAGAGGAAGATTAGATACTACACCGCTGCTCATAATATAACCATCAGTGTTAATGTACCTCATAGACTCTTTGAGGCAGGCCTTGAGGTAGGGCATATTCTTGATGTGCTCTCCACTTGGATCCTGGTCAGGAGGCACGATCTCTCTGATCTCCTGCAACAGCTTCTTCTGGGCGCTGGGGTTTCGTGACAGGTTGAAAATAAACCACAACATGCTATTGGCGGTCTGAGAAACGTAACAGCAAGACAGAGAGGGAGGAGAGAGAGACAGAGACAGAGATTGAAATAAGGAGGTAGTGAGGAGATGTCTCTAAATGAGGCAGCTACGCTAAGTGCATTCATCAGTGGGGTCCTGAAAGGAGCTATGGAATGTTTTGGGTTCCTCAAAGGCTCCTCAGTTACATCTACTACATTAATTTTCCGCTTTTGAAGGACTGAAACTGCAGCACCTTTTTGTTTTAGAGTTTACAAGGTTTTTTTTTTTCTTTAACCACTTGAAGGAAAGTAGGTGAAAGGTTGAAATTAAAAAAGCAAACTCATGCTTGTTCTGTTAAAGTGCAGCTTGCAGTTTTTTGTTCAGTAAAGTGTGACTAAACAAAAAGCTGTAATAGACAGAAATGGCTTTAAAGCTTCGCAGCATTATGTTTCTTTGCCTTCTGCATCTAGCAGCCATTAAAAATGGGTAGAAGTGGCCAGCTCGATCAACAAATCACTAATCTGTGTGACTGTTAAAGCCAGTCAAAGGACTTCAGCAGCACGTTTGCCACCATGTGGTGAGAACTAAGCTGAGCTGAATATAAAAGTGTGATGTAAAAGAAAAATTCTGGCGACTACAGATTCACTGAAGAGGTTGATAGAAGACTACATCAATTTACATAATAAAAAAGGATTGTCACAAATAAAATTGTTGTGTCTGGGTGACACCACCAGGGGGCCCGATTGTTAAAAAGAATACCAGGACTAAACCTGTCGGACATTAAGTAGCGCCACTGTGTGGCCAGTTATAAAACTACAGTTATGCTACCAGTTCTTAGTTGCTTGAAAGGTAGATTCTACTGGCTAATGTCAGCCGTCAGAAACACTTTCAGAAGTCAGAATTTCTAGTTAACTGTTAGCTGTGTTCTTTTTCAATCAAATTTATAAGAAATAATGTGTTAATTATTGAGTTTTAGAGATGTCGGTATGTATTTATGTTTGTTGGACAGAATGTTAGCATTGGTTTTCATACTAAGCTAAGTAGCTGTAATGACCAGACAAATAGGAGAGCGATGTCCATGATTTTAACTATCTCAGTGAGAATTAAATGTATATGTTTGTGGTGTAAAATGTTACTCACTGTCTCAACTCCTCCAATCTGCAGCTCGGTGATGGCCGCGTACAGCTCCTTTTTTGAAAGGCTGCTCTGGTGTAAGATGTCACCGATCAAATCATCAGGAGCTCTGGTTGCGTTCCTCTTCAGCTTCTTGTCAATGTAGACTTTGGCTGAGGGAACAAAAACAGTCACGATGTAAGCATGCTCATTTTAAAGTCAAATCTCATGTGTTTTGTTTGCACTTGAAAAGTTGGCTTTTGGTTGTTACTTTATTTTTTCTGTCATGTTCTCAGCTGCTTTCAGGCAAAATAGTAAAAAAAAAAGATTGTTTGCTCTTGGAGCTCTGTTGGCTTTTGTGCTGGTTTGAAATCTCACATATTAAAGGCTAACTGTCAGGCCTCTTTAATTGTAACTCTAGATGTAAGGAATACATGTGAAGTACATACAAAGTTATTTATACATAAAACAAAGAATAACTTTTTTTGTTTCTGTTTTCGGGCTAATTTTCGTTACTGTTTTCTGAAAGTGTGTCAGTTGTTTTTTTATCCTTTCATAAAATGCTATCCATAATCTAACTTGTCTGACTGAAAGACATATATTAAAGACAAGATATTTTGGTGCTGTACTGAAAACACATAAAAACATCAATTGTTGGTACAATAAGTGGTTATGTGTGAATATTTGTAAGAGGTTGAAGCAGCATAATCTTCTTTATCACTGTATGCCACTACCTTCTGCTACAACAAATATTTGGCATATTTCTCCCTCATGGGTCATGCAGTTTACTACAACACTGAGTACCAGAGCGCCAAGTACACAAAACACTGGCACACAGTTCAGATCTCGCTGCCACCCACCCACCCTCGTCTGTACTTTCCTATTGATGTTCTTACTGGAACTGAGCTCAGACAAGTGCAAACATTACAGATGAGTGGAGACAAACAGTACCCTACGACAGTAATTACTGCAGGCGGGGGAATCTTAATTTTCTAATTTTGTGGCAAGGCATAAACTCGCACCTGTGCTGAAAATGCGGTCCCATGCTGCGGTGTGGTCCTGCCATGTTTTGGTGTTGAGGCTCTTGTGGAGCTCTACTGGTGTAACCATCATCATGCCAAAGGTGCTCATCATCTACAGAGAAACAGAGCGACAAGAGAAGACAGAGTCAGAGAGAAAAGGATTGGGAGTCTGATGTAATCCATTGTCACTCGTGCTGAAAGTCTCTGATTCAATTGTTTTCAAAGCTTTTTCTATACTGTTGCCCCCATTACCCTGAGACCTTTGTAAGCATATTTTTATTATCTGTTAACGGTATTGGTTTGCCCCAGAAAATCAGTGAGAGTGTTAGTCACTGAACTGCTGCATCACTTGGTGAACCTGATGAACTGCGAAGTTTCCACAGGCTCACAGAGAGAGCCAGCTTCAGTCCTACAACTGTCCCCTCTTACAAGTCACAGTGCTCCTATACTCACTGTTTTCACAGCTGTGATGAAGTTCATGGCTTCCTCGTTGACCGTCTCTTGCAGAAGACCAAATCTCTTCCCATAAAGGATGAGACAAATGGCTGTGAGGTGAAAAAGAGCAAAAAGTGAGATTCAGAATGCCAGATTTTTACTTTGTACAGGTCTGCAATGTCTCAAAATCCTTTTAGTTTATGATTATCTTTTTAACATTACAGGTGACAGAAAACATCATAGCAGAATATTGCTTCTATAAATAACATGGTTGAAAGCCAAAGATATAATTAGGGTTTTTTTTCGGTTTTATAATGATTCATTTTGAAGCCCACATTCACTTCATTTATCAGAGTTTTCGCGCTTTTTATTTGCCTTAACCGACCTTGAATGTATTATCTGTAAATTATCTGGTTTTAAAACCGTTTAAAGGTAACACCTGATTCTTTCAGAGTTTCAATTTCCACATTTTCTGTATTAGACGGTTAATCGAGAAAATGATCTGCAGCTCAATCTATGCTGTAATAAAAATCCCAGTTGTAGATTTAACGAGGAATCGAATCAAAAATAGTGAACTTACTCTCAAACGACCATTTATTCAATTCGAAGTACAAGTCTTCAATCTTCCCGTTGTTGCTGATGTTTCCAATTCTGCCAACGAAGTCCACCAACACCTGTTTTTACAAGCAGAAGGTGTCAGTCATCGATAACTCTAAGAAGTAAAAGCATATATTCTTTATGTAACGGAGTCTTACCTCGTTTATTTTGCCATCGAGCTTCACCACTTCTGTCGGTTTCATGAGTTTCTGCTGAAATGCGCTCCTCACTCTCTGCCAGTCCTTTCCTTCCCTGCAAAACAAAAGTAAGTGCGTTTTAATTTAAAACATTTGTGCTTCTACTTACGTCTCAGTCTGCCTCCTGGTGGGTTATTGCCATTTTAGGCACCAATAAAGGAGAAATCGAAAGACCACTTACAGAATTAGGAGTCCGTACGCCTCGTCTCTCAGGTCTCTGTATGCTTTCCAGGGTTTGATTTCCAGCCTCTGAGGGTAATTTGCCTCCTTCCTATAAAGCGCCTCCAACAAGCAAGGTGCGCCAATGTGCACAGACTCGAAAGACCCCAGCTTCATCCGGAATATCTTTCCGAACTTCTTATGATAATCAACCTGAAAAAAAAAGAAAAGATTCAAGTAGTTATAAAATGTCATGGAAAATAAAAAGTGATTACATCTGTTTTGGTCACATTTTAATAGATTAAAAAACACTTGGAATGTTTATGGTTATATGATGACATATGATAATACTGTACCAATGCCTCATGTTGCCTCGTCAAACCGCCTTTTCTTAGGAGTTCAAACAGACTGCCGACCAGGGGCCAGTTGGTGGGTCCCGGGATCTCGTCCAAACTGTGCGCTCTGAATGCCGCATGAGGACACGGTGCAGCCTCCGCAGCATCCTTCTCCTCCAGCACGCACACTGAGGATGTTGGCTTGAAGTGCTGCAGCCCGACAGACTTCTTCTTCAGCAGCTCAACTATCTGAGGAACTTTTTGGATTTGCGCCCTCATCCTCAACTTTGTATTTATCTATTTTTTACTCAGTTAGTACTCAGATGTTTAACAGCAGCTCCCTTTTCATTACCTAGAGGTTGTTCTAGTTTCTTGGAAAAGTGTTACTCCATACCGCATTATATATACTCTGAGAGTGTTTATTCCTGCCGTGCACGGAACCAATCAGGGGCCGGTCCTGCATGGTGTGGCCGTCGAGCCCGCCATTCATTTATGGATCCAAGTTGAGAGGATCGTATGACCCCAGATAGACCGAGGAAGTGCCCTGACCCCCCCCCCCCCCGCTTTATAAATAAACACACAGGCCACTGCGGAGGTGACGCGGTTCGCTTGAACCTGTTTCACAGTGACCCGTGATTGGAAGAACCGAAACTCTGGCAAATACTACTGCCACACTTCTGCACCGGGCAAATATTTGACCGATTGCAGCTTGTGTGTTTGCTTTGTTGGTGTTTTGGAGTGTGTGTTCTTTGTGGAGAGGTAAAGGGGTGGTGGGGGTAAGTGGGCATTTAAAGTGCTTTTTTGGACCGTTTATTGTACTAATTATACAGGGTAGTTTATACAGTCCAATTAACAGGAGCGCTGAATTGGAGTTGTTATTGCAGGAAATGTAAAAGTCCCTCCATCCATGGTCGCCCGCTGATAAATAACATTTAATTCGTACATTTCCAGATCGTTCTGTAGTTTCCAGATCGTTCTGTAGCCTCTGATGATCAAAATCAAAGTCAGACCTTTTACAGTCTGTTTTTCTTCACCACCAACAAGAAGCTCACCAGACACAGGCATGAAAAAAGTGATTTTTATTGTTTGATATATTTCTTAGTTTGAAAAATGAAACGAGTTGATGGCGAAATCACCCCCCCCCCCCAACACACACACACACACACACACACACACACACACACACACGAATCCTTATGTCGTTTATAATTGCGAGGACCCCAATCTTAACCCCCCCAACTGAATGCCCAAACCCGATATATACCTGCCTCGAACCTGGCTCCCCAACAGCATTTCGCAGTTCTCAAATGAGGACCGTCCTCACTTGGGCTAAAGCTAATTGGTCCTCACAAAGATAGACATACATGTAGCGCACACACTCAAGTACAGACGCACACGCCGCCCACTCAGAGCTGGCATGACTTAAATAACATGTACTGGGGCCCCGTGTTGCTGCTCTTTAAAAGTGCTCATTCACAGACTCTCGGGTGGCATCAGAGCAACCTTGAACTCTTAACTGATGTTTGCCGGTTATTGGGTGAGCGAGCAAAAGTCGTCTCATGTGTAGCAGGCACATATTAATCACACCCCCCCCCCCCCCCCCCCCCCCAAAACGAGAAAACAACCACCCACGCACCTACAAATGCACACGGTGACCGCTCATGCTGTTTGATATGTGGTATCACATGATATCAGGCAGCTTTAGTACTGTATTTGTGCTACTTTATTATTTAAAGAAATGTTAACTTAAAAACTTTAAAAAAAAACACACAACCTTCTTGAAAACCGCATTATTTCTCTTATATATACGTATATATATCGTCAGTCTGAAAACAAAGACAGATGATCTGCATCTTGGCCAGCTGTTTCTCAGTGTTTCAAGTCTTTATGCAAAGCTAAGCCAACAGTCTGCTTGCTGGATTTTTTTATTTTTAACATACTGACACGAGAATGGCACCAATCACCTCATCTGTTTCTCAGAATTTTAAAAAAATGCGTGTTGTGCAAACCATCAAATTATTCTTGCGAAAGAGGACTCTAGTGATTTTGTTGAGTGTAGATTAATAACATCTGTTTTTAAGCCTTCTTTTCTTGGTAAACATCTACATCTCCCAAACTCTATGTGCTCAACCTGAAGCACGATGCAAAATAATGGGACCTAACCATTTCTAAAATCCCAAAGCGTCTCAATAAAGTGTTTTTGTTGCATGAGTGGCAGTGCTTCTCATTATGCATAGTCACATTTGTAATGAATAAAATCAAGTATTTGTAGTACATTTTTAAACCTTATCTTTAAAAACATCAGCTTAAAAGAAGTACATTGTTTGAAAATGCATTTATTTTCATTACTGGGCAGCTTAAATGAAGGGTATCAAACCCATTTTAGGTTATGGAGCATATGGCCTAATTTAATCTGAAGTAGGCTTGATCAACAGAAGCGTGCAATAATTCATAAATTAAAAAAAGTAACGATTTCCGAATTCCTCTTTCAAATTTCTAATTCTTCGCAGGCGCAGTCCATATACAAATCATATAGTGAGCATCCTGAGACAAATAAATGCAGCAAGTGTGTCATTACACATACAGAAGTTACAGATCACAAATAGTATTTAAAACCAACTTTCTGGAGTTAGAAACGTGTCATTTATTTTTACTACCATATAGTAATAGTGGCCACTGCAAAGGGATTAATATGCATTCAAAACAATAAAAGAAAATTTGGACAAATAATGACTCACACTTTGCAAAATTATCCAGTGGACTGCTCTAGAAATTGTGGCTGGCCTGTTATGGCCCAGTTACTGCATGTTAGACACATGCATTAAAATGATACCTTTACTTGGAAAAATCAAAGTAGCATCATTATGGAACTGAAATGACTACTTTGTCCAAAGACATATTTATTTAAATTTCTTTTCAAATGTCTCTGTTCCCAGCCTCTTGAGTGTGTAGCTCAGGTCATGCCCTGAAACAGACAAATCTCTGGTTTCCATACACTATAAAGAGTTGATTAGATTAATGTGATCGCTAGTTGCAGCATAACACTCTTAAAAATTCAGTGTAATTAATTGGAGTATTGAAAATTTCTAATACTTAAATATTTATTTAGATCCAATGTCAAATTAATATCGTATAAAAAGTGCATGACAGATTTAGACATAGTCTAAAAAATTTACATTTCTATTATTTCAAAAAGCAGTTGGCTGTTGTGCAAGGTGTCACTTCAGGACTTCAGCCTGACAGTGTGCTGGTCTGTGCTGCCACATTAAACACTGGCAGTGTCACAGATAGTTGGCACTGCGCATAGTGCAAGTCATAAAGAAAACATGTTTTCTTGTGATGTCCTGTGTAGGCAAACAGAACTACGCAACACCCTCCCCTATGACCTTGAGCAGAATACGCAGCTGAAGGTTTTATTGCAATAAATGTGTACTGGCGGTGGTGCGTTTGTGCCAGGCATTTATCGGCGAGTCATTACTAAATGTATTTATAAAGCAGTATATTAACTGAGACACAAGGACAAACTGGGTTTATGGGTTCATTTATGGGGTATTATGGATTATTTTGCACAAACGCATAGAAACACAAGCCGTCAGCATTTCTGTGTTAGTTATTTGCTAAGAATATCAATTTGCTGGACAAATAAAAGAAAACAAAATAAGTAATGAATAAACACACTAAGTTACATTTTCATTTTAGTTTCAGTCAAGCGTACTGTTGTTGTTGTTTGTGCTTGCAAGATGCTTAAAACTGAAGCCTCGAGAATTGACTGAATACTTCCCACTGACCCGTCATTCCTCATCTTTAAGACATCCCTTTGATTGAAGTGCAGGTCAATACTCTTTGTTCTTTACAGTCAGCTCAGTGGAGGGTTTGTAGTAGTGATGACAGCAGGCGAGAGATAACTGATGAACCAAGATAGGGACCGGTCGACCCTCGCAAGTAGCCCCGAACTCCCCAGAAGGCGGATCAAACAAACCTAACGACCTAAAGACACTCATGCCCAAATTGAGCGACAGGTCAGGGAGTTCACTGATTATGTTTGAAGTGGATGCTGCTCTATACACAGGTACATACAAACGTAAGTCATGTGTGCACACAAAGATGTACATTCATATGTGAAGCCACAGAAATACAACCACCGTGTTCTTTAAAAAATGTAGAGGCCTACAGAGGAGGACGTTACTGGAGATTGACTGTGGAGATGGAAAAGCCTCATGCAGTCACATCAGCCTGACCCAGAAAGTGAGGTATATATATATATATACTTTTGGATAATCCAACAAGCACTCCTCCACCACTTAAGTCAACTGGTTATTGCCCTTTCTTTACATTTTTTTCCTGGCACCCCATTATGTGTGGCCATGATTCAGCATTAAAATTCATGATTACTGGGAAACCTGTAGATCTGTTACATCAACAATTTTTGTTTTGTTTTAAGTTATCACAGTGGACTATAGATTTCTGGCATTTACAGGAAACTAGTTCATTGCTATTGATAGAGTATGTGGGAAAAGCACTGGAGCTATAAGGAAGGAGATCTCCATGAACCTACTGACCTCCTCCTATACACTGAGGCTGCTGTTGGCTCCTGGATGCATTCAGTTCTGTGGAGGGGACGGCTTTCTTGAAGCTGAAGAACTAGTAAGGGTTGGCACAACAGGGAAGTCACAAGGTTTGTTTCTGAAATGTGAAATGTAGGGGTGACTGAGGTGAACTGCTATGAAAGATGCAGAGGTCACTGAGGGCGTATGGTTGACAAAGTTGAACTATGTGAGCAAAATGTCCTTTAAAACTCATGTTAACAGTGAAATAGGGTCTGAAACATGAATTATTATGTATATACACTAAGTATTGATTCTACTTATTCTACTAATTATAAACAGTAATGATGATATGGTAACGGTAAATGTTTCAGGACACTGCCGTAACATTCAAAGCTTATTATTATGTTTTTTCACCACAGTTACAAATTGGGATTTTTCATACAAACCCATATTAATGTTCACAATATAAAAGATAATTAAAGATAATATAACCTGATTTAAAATCCAGCACATTTGCTTTATCTTTAATGCTATTCACTTGGATATTTAGTTTTCTGTTTTGCTTACAATTTAATTCATTTATTTATGGTACTGTTATTAACTGCAGTTCCTGGAGGATGTCACAAAATAAGCATAAATTTGCAGTGGATAAGAGGATGGTATCAAATGGATTTTTAGATACTTTGGAAGCTTTCAGACAAATGATAAGAGAACATTCACAAAATAAGTCAATGTATGTAAAAACAGTCACATTGGGAATTTTAATTATATTACATTAAGTAGTCTAAGGGGCTGGAGCCCCCAGGGGAAAAGGCAGTATACACCCTGGACAGGCTACCAGTCTATAGCAAGGGTAACACAGAGAGACAACTATTTATGCTCACATTCACACCTATGCCCAAGTTAGAAACACCAGTTAAACTAACATGCCTGTACCTGGAGTATAGCACCTGGAGAGAACCCATGCAGTCCCAGAGAGAGCATGCAAGCATGCATCATATAAGATACACCAATAGAGCATATTTTAATTCTCGTAGACAAAACAATCCTGTGGAGTTTTAAAAATGGGAAAAAAACAGTTTTCGCAGCAAAAATTTTCTGGCACAACTTCACCTGCTTCCAAGGTGCATGGAGAGGATGAAAGAATTCACAAAGCAGGAACTCCAGCAACACTTGAGGGAAGATGAATAACTTTAATAATTGACCAACGTGTTTCGGCTTGCGGCCTTATGAAAACAACAGTTTTGCCAGGATATAGTACTAACTCTCCAAAATAAAGGTGGCATTATCTATGAACTGATACAAGTAAGGCTGATCTGTAAGTCTGAGCAATAAACTCTGCAGTGATCCAATAGTCTACAGTTTGTACAGCGGCCTTGAGAGCTTAACACACTGTAACTTATGATAATATGTGCAAATAGACAAAAAAGAACACACACACCCATTTTTGAATGCGCTCCCTAAAAGCTGCTCATCTGTCATTAAAGTGACGTGCTGTGATGTGTTTATTTGTTCTTCAGCTTGTCATTTGATGAGTGAACGGGTCATGAACTCACTGAGAGGATCTTTACCTGTCATTCTGTTGTGATAGTTACAGTACAGATACACCTTGAAAAAACAAAGAATATCTGACCACTGGTGAAAGGCAGTCCAGAAACAATGACTTACTGTACAACTTTATGGGATGACCTACTTTGTGCACACACAGAAACAATAGGTTAACAAGTCTGACGATAGCATTTAAAGGCCACTTAGCGAAGGAGTGCATTAAGTGCAGTAGTATTTGACTGGGTCAGCGGTTACTATGACATACTTGTGTGATGTTTTTGGATTGATGATGTTTTCTGCGGGGATTGTTGACAGCATGAACCCATCAATCCTCTACGCTGATATATTTCACTTTGAACTGCAACAAAAGATTTATTGTTTTCACAAATATGCTCCACATGCAATGAAATGTTGGTCACCCAAAATGAACATTACACTGTCATTTTTTTGATTTTCCCTATAATTTCCATGTGAAATTAGTATGTTGAATGTTAATTTTAAATCATTTAAAATAATTCGTATTTTAAATTCTCATTTAATTGGCCTTCATTCAGTAAGGTACTGAAGTCCAGTTATAGTTGTGAGTGAGCTGTCACCATTGTTGAACACTTTGACCTTTTTGCTGACCTGAGTATCAGAGATAAATTTGTGAAAGTTTTGACCCCCCTGACAGATATACTGTATCCTCAATGCCCCCATTAACTCAGTGCTCTGTCTCCGTTATCTTATCATTATAAACAGAAGCTCTGAGTAAATGTCATCATGCACTGATGTCCTGTCAGCCCACGTGCCGATGGACATTCAAAGGAACCCATGCATGGCAGAAAAAAGTTGCACAACATAATTTATGCAAGGTTTAGTGTCCAGTGAGCAAATACTTTTCAACGTGGCTCATTTAACCTTCATAGCAGTTAGGAACTAAAGAAACCATCCTTCAGCGGCCCCATATTGCCACTGAGCAAGAAAATTAACCTACCGTATAATAGCCCCTCAAACTATTTATGCAGCTGACTAGAAAACTTAGCCTTAGGTTTTCTTATTGCTACACAAAGGTATATTCATGTAATAATCTTTGGCCTTTCTAATAGAATTTTTTGTCGAAAATTATAATGACAGTGAAAACATGCAGTTGTATAGCAGGTAGATGGATTACCATGCTCAGAATGAATGCTGTATCTCAACTCATGCTTTTGTAATAATCATTCTTGCTTTGAGTGCAGGTGCAACAAGTATGGCTACAAAGAGCACTTCAGATGTTAAGCTGATTGGCAGTTCTCAATTTGCCATGTACAGTTATGGCAAAATGAGCAATCTTAAGGTTTTACATATCAGAACATAATAAAAAATATATTCAGTTATTAGCAGGTCTTAAAATTTAGGCAAATACTGAACAACCTCAACAACAAGACATGATATACTATGTCCTTATTACTGAACAAAAACTAAGCCAAATGCAGAAGTAATGTGTGAAAGATTATGTACAACCATTATTCAACAGCTTGCAAAATGACTGTTATCATTTTCTTTATGACTTTATCAGTGTTTTACACTATTGTGGAGGAATTATGGCCCACTCTGCTTTGCACTGTTGTTTTAGTTACCATACCATACCCTAATTTATTCATACAGCATTTTAAAAACTACACGGCCGACCAAAGTGCTGTACAACAGATATATTTTTTATTGTTATTGATGGTTTTGAAACACCTAATCCCTTATGAGCCACTAAATCAGCTGATGCGGGTCAGGAAACCTCAAATAAAGCTCCCATTAAACATCAGAATTAGGAAATGTTGTAATTTCAGTGATTCCTCATTATTTCTGAGACTGTACTGGGATTTTTCACCCACTGCAGTCTATAGAAATTACTACAACAGAGTAATAGTGCCACAACACAGAAAACAAAATATTGTCGATCATTTTAAGTCGAAAATTTCCAGATTAAAGTCAAAATTGTATTTTGAGAAAAAAAATATCCAAAGCAGCAACCATGGCAGTTTGTTGTGAAATAAAAACTGTAATCTCTACTTTTTTCTCCAAATACAATTTTGGTGTTTTTTCATTTTTCTTAATATTGCTCTAATACACTCTCGTAGATTACTCCCTCAAGGCAGTGCGAAAAAGCACCCAGAGTATGGATAGAAAGCCCTGTTGATGAAAGAAGCCAGAAGGGAACAGAAACCCCAGTTGTCGCCAACAGTGATGCTGTTGTCTAGTCTTGAGGTACATGGGTTACAAACGTAGAAGACGTTGTGCCAAGAAGACAAATTCCAACTGCATCTGCACTGGATCAGCACTCACCAAAACTAGAAAGATGCAAAATGTACCACAAATAAGACTAGAGCCTGTATTGGTAGTCAATGAATTTCTAGCTGTTTTTTGAGACAGTATATGTCAATCCCAGTGACAGACAGACAGACAGACAGACAGAGAGACCAGGGTTCAGTGGATTAGTGAATTGACGTCTCTTTCACTAGTTGCATACAGCTTGATGTCGTCCATGTATTTTGCTGACATAGACAGGACAGGACAAGAAACTATGAACACACTGACTTTCTTAATGATGGGCATACTAGTCTAATAGTATCACTAGTGTCTTATTTACTCTAAGTTTTACTGAACTACTCAACCCTGTAAAGTACGGTGACATTAATACTGAAAAGCTTCATCTGTTATATCAATTGCCAATTGTTTGGAAATGTGTTTTGTGGACTGGAGCTGGTAGATCTGTGCAGAGGCTGTCTATGACTCGTTTTCTCAAATCCAGTGTATGGCTGTGTAGTCTGTGTCACATGCTACACACAAGTTCACACATACATGCTTTGACATGTGTGCCGGTTATGTGTGCGTGACTGCAAATGGGATTCAGTACCATTCCCAGGCTTTTTCCTAATCTTGTTATTTTCCATGTGCCTGTTTTTCTATCACCTTCACTCACGTTTACAAAGTCTGATGTGGTTTCAACCAGCTCATCACTCATGCTGGTTGTTACAACATCTGTCTAGCTTTGGTGCCAGGGTGCACGCCGTGCCGACGCTTTGTGTTGATGTCTTGGAGAAAACGAAGCCCTGAAGTCATGCAGCCTGATCAAAAGAGGGTTTTAAAATGCTGTTTAGTACACTTGGGCAGGGCTAGACTGGTTGTTTTGCAAAGCACTGCGGTATATTAACCCCTGTTTTTTACTTATGTGTGCGCATGTGTGTGTGGGTGGGTGGGTGTACAAGGTAAGAAGGGCACGGAGACTCTGCTCTGTTATGAGCTTTGCAACTGAGGTGAGATATTCATTGGAATGAAGCCAGCATGTTGAGTTCAGAGGGGTCCTTGTGTACCCTGCTCTGAACTCTTGCAACCTCAGTGCGTGTGTGAGCGTGTGTGTATGCGTGTGTGAGGGGTGATAGGGGTGGTGGTGGTTGTAGGTAAATGAGTGAATGAGCTAGAAAACATGCACCGGTTGACCTCTTCTGTGCCAGCAGGGTGGAAAGTGATGCCCCCCCCCCCCCCCCCCCCCCCCCACACACACACACACACACACACACACACTTTGCCCATGGCCACCATGGACAACATGCAGTACCTTCACTTTGAACCACCTTTACCCCCAATTAACACTCCATGGAAGTGCATATATGTCTCATTTATTGCATTTCCTGTGGATGTGATAGAAGTGTACATGCTCAGTGTGACAGCACATTTGTAGGCTATGCAAGTGAAACTGTATTTATATGGCACATATTTTTTCACATGGAAGCACAATGTGCTGCACAAAGATACCACAGAAATTTCAGCTGTAATGCCATAAAGATAATGTAAAACTCAATAGACAGAGATAAACAAGTGAAATAATAAAACTAAACAACACAGGCTACAGTAGTTTAAAAAAAAGTAAAACTCAATAGCTGAATCCATAAAGGAATTAATTAAAACTCAAACAGCTGTATTCTGGATAAGCTGAAGGTGATTTAGACACTTTTTCAAGATTCTGCTGAGTTACAAATGTGAAGCCTACATGAAACAAAAGCATGGTCAAGTTTTTCAGCATCCTCTGGGAACAGAAAGCTCATTACATTTGCAATATTTTTTTAATGATAAAAAAAAACAATCAGCAGTAACAAATAACAGTTTCAACTATGACGTTGATATGACCATGCAAAGTTAAATAGCATCTTTGATGGCAGACTCTTAGCTTTAGATCCAGTGATCCAGAGTTTCATCTTTTAATGATTTCATGTATTTATTTATTTATGAATGTTATTACACCAAGATGCAGCAGCGACATTACAAAGTGTCTTAATCTAAATTAAAATACCATTGATACCCCAGGTACTAGACAAAACATGTGAGGAATGTAAAAAGCAACACATTAAACCTAAGCTAGGATAAGTCACCTAGATCATAAAACAAGTGCTCCTCTTAACTTGAATAAATGTGATAAAATGATTTTATTTTTTTCAAAACTCACCGGAGAAGTCTGAGAAGTCAAAACTTGGCAAAAGTGGTTTCAAAAAAATGTGATAGGGCCTCCCCAGAAAAAAGGTTCGGAACTTGTTCCCTTAGATTTTAGTGATTCATTGTCAGATTTAGGAACAACGGGAGTTCACATAAAGACCGGTGGATTAAAGAAGTCCCTCTAAAGAGGTCTATAAAAAGGGATTTGTTTTAGTGTTATATAAATCATACAGAATAATGGCTTCATGTGTCGCTGCAATCACATCACACCTGCATTCAGAACATAAACCACTAAAGATTTCTCAGGTTGAACTCCCAGATGAGTTTTGGGGCATTCATATATCACTATCAAACTTGTAAACATTTGCAAATGCTGTCAAATATTTTCAGCTCAGGGTTCATTAAGTCAATTGGTCCTTGAGAATTTGCACAGGCTTTTTTTTTTTCTCTGCACATTGTGTTCTTGGATAAAGTGGATAAATACTGCTGCTTGGGAGGTTTTCGGTGTGGTCTCACAACAGAACATTTTGGTTTTTTTAGAGACAAACCTTGAATCCCTGATGGGAAGAAACATTTTATTTACTGAAAATTCAGGATAACCCCTAAGGCCTTTTTATTTCTTTTGAAATGTTTTTTATTTTTATTTTCTGTATATACAAGGTTTAGTAAAACTTGCAAGTGACCACTATCTATGCATGTTTATGCAACACATGCAGTACCAAACAAACAGCTTAAGCAAAGTTTATTTAAAGTCCAACATATACAGTAAAAGTAATCTTAGCTTTATTGGATGGATTGATAAGACACTTAATGTTTTCTTCCTTTAAAACATTAAGAATTTAAAATTCTTCAAAGTCAAAGAGGATAATACAGTCTTTGCTCTCATGTAGTGCCTAAAATGTAGGATGAATGCAGCAAATGCAGGCTTGTTATGATAAACTGAGGTGAGGAACATGGTTAACAAGATAATGTTTTCTCTTTTTCTTGTTTTTCTGTCACACTGACGTATGGATGACATATGTGCGGTGTGTGTGGTGTTTGCGTTCGGACAGACTCGGATGATTGTCAGGGGCCAGTGGGGCCAGAGAGGGACTGACCTCGCTGCAGATGTTATTACACATCAGTGAGGCCGGCCATCTGATCATTAACCCTCAGTGCATAATCAAACCAATTTGTGTGTGTGCGCATGTGTTTGTACCCACTTTCCAGGGCTTTCCTAACTCTGTTTATGCTACTTTATTTCATTTAACACTATCGATTTCTCCATGAACCACCTCCTCAAGGTCTCAAATGGCAGGACTCTGATCTGCACTCTGCTGCAATAAACTTGTGCCCCTTTTTTTTTCTTTCGTAATTTTGGACTTTCAAAACTGCAGGGACCGTATTTAAAAATAAGTCCTCTCATCTATCATCTCTGTTTTCAAGCTTTTTAAACTTACTACTTGTGAGGTGTAGTTACTCTTAATAATGCATCAGTGACAGTTTATTAGGTGGTAAATATTATTTCACCAAAGCGGAAGTCATTTTCTCCAAAAGAACATTGTAAAACTTTAATTGCCTCTGCTCAGCTCTAAGTTAAGCCTCTGTGGGGCCTGATTTAACTGCTGTCATTTATGTTAGGATTTAGTGAGTATCACCAGAACCAAACAAAGCTGGTATAAGAGTTAAAAGTTTATAAGAGTTAAAAGTTGATACTTTGACTAAATGGCACTTGCTATTTAGTCAAAGTATCAAAAGTATTTCTGGTGCTTCAAGCACCATAAATCTGATTTGTGAGCAATTCAATTTGATTAATTTAAATTAACTTTTATTTATATGGCACAAAGTGATAGCAACAGTTCCATCAATGCGCTGAGCGGTCTCTTTAAAAGATAATAAAAAGTGTTCAGAAAGATACATAATTATGTAGGAACGACAGAACAGGAGAGGGAGAAGAGAGATTATATTTGACTACTCAGTGACATTTGATCTACCGGAAATTTAAAGTGTACACGTAATGCCCTCTTTTTAAAAAGCAGATATTGGATAGTGTATGATGTGAAGGTGTGTTTTTTTCATCTAGTGTAAAAAATGTATAAACAGTAGTTCTGTCAGTGTAAACAAAGGAAATTATCCAGGTGTGAAAGATCTGCTTACATCTTGTAGTTGTGCAGTTCCACAAACACAGCAGCATAGGTCAGCTCATCTCATTTTTTATTTTTATGAACAGTATGCTAACTTTATTTTAAACATATACATATAATGTATATGCACTTATACACTTTGTCTGAACCCCGTTTTACACTTTTTTGCCCGCAGAACTGCCTTAATTCTATGTGGCATGTATTCAACAACGTTTCTCAGAAATTTTGTTCATATTGACATTTTAGCATCACAAGGTTGCTGCAGATTTGTGAACTACACATCCATGATGTGCCATCAGAAAATAGGTACACTGTGTACATATTTGTCAGCAACAACACTCAGGTAGGCTATGGCATTTAAATGATGCTCAGCCGATACTAAAGGGTCCAGAATGTGCCAAGAAACACAAACCATTACACCATCAACATCCTGATTAGTTGATGATGGATGGATCCAAGCCTTCATGTGGTTTATGCCAAATACTGACTCTACCATCTGCTATGAGGCAACACTGCTAACCCCTGCACCACCATGCTACCCAGCCATTTGAACAATTAAAATGAAATCATTTGTTTGCAAAGAACAACTTGCCTACTCCCTCTAGAAGTCAAAATTGTTCTCTCTGTTTTTTCAATAAATAAACAAAAAAAAAAAAAGACCTTAAGTAAACATTAACATTCAAACATTTGATAATTTCTGTTATTTCAGTTATGACTCCTGATGAAATATTTCACTTTCCACTTTGAAATGTGCAATAACCTTTTGGTTCATTACAATGGACCAGTTGTTTTGTTTATTTTTGTTTATTTAAAAATAAACTAAACAATCAGACGTAAATGTTACACTTCACCTTCCCCTCAAATTCTCCTCAAACAGTTAACATTTTTTTTAAATATGTTTGTAGAGTCATCATCCCAAAACAAAAGTTCTTACTTTATTATTAAGATTATTTTCTGGCTTTTCATTTGTTCATTTGTTATTTTCATAAAAATTACCAATAATGTCTGTTGGGACTTTTCATATTACTTTAGTTGTTAAATGTTCCTCATCGTTAGCTGGGTGAAACTTGTTAAATTGACACTTTTTAAAAGTCTGATATCTTTTAATGCCTTATCAAGCTCGGGGGATCGCAAGGTCAGAAAAACAGTTTGTTGGCGAACACACAAAAGGTAACCGTTTGTGTGCATGGCCAGCAGGCAGCATGTTTATTTGTTTGACCTGAGCCGTGTTCTCTATTAACGGCCTGCAAAGGAAGTCAGGGCCCTGCGGTCT
This sequence comes from Aulonocara sp. 'chitande type north' Nkhata Bay, assembly GCF_057382095.1. NCBI lineage: Eukaryota > Metazoa > Chordata > Actinopteri > Cichliformes > Cichlidae > Aulonocara > Aulonocara sp. 'chitande type north' Nkhata Bay. Next base: position 38,215,584 of record NC_141348.1, on the reverse strand, counting down.
GCGGCCTCCCGGGTAGCACAGATGAGACGTCCATCTGTTTATCATTAAAGCGTTGATCTGTCAACATGACCTGATCAAATAACTATTACACATTTTGGCAGCTGTGTGCTTATGGGTATACAAGTGTGTGTGTGTGTCCTGCTATGTGTACCTGTGCATTTGTCCTCGCCTCTTGTGCAATAAGAGTGTTTTTGCCAGGACAACTAGTAGGTTTATGTGAAACCACCCATTTTAAGCGTTTCGCTGTTGTGTAAGATAAGTTGTAGGAGATTCATACATGTAAGCCTTTGTTTACTTAGAAAGGCAGGGTGGAATTAAAAACTGCTTGCTTATGAGGTTTTGGTGTCTACCTTAAAGAAGACTTAACAGACAGCAATAATGATGTTAATATGTTGGTGTTTTAAATGCATTTACCTTTTTAAGGAAGTGACAACAACTGCTATTCAAGTTTTGACAAAGATTTGGGCTCATAAGTTGTGGAAATTGATGGATAAAGTCCCAGTCAGACATAAAGAACATTTAAGTCCTCAGATTACAGAAGCAGCCTGTTGTACTCATAAACAAGTTTTACTAGCTGAAATAAACTTTAAAGCTAAGTCCCTTCCAGTTTCTTCTATTTACTGTTGAGTTGTGTTGTCTTTTTGTTGTTTTTTCCCCCTGGCTGTCAAGGAATAACTTTTAGGCTATACTGTTGCTATTATAGAGTCTATTGATACCACTGAGTTTATAAAACATGGGCATACTTTATTGATCAGAATAACGAAGCTAATGCAGAAATGCCTTTCATCTGATTTCTGTCGGAAAGGCCGACAAATTGTTTAGCTGTGGTTGCAAAAACACTTCCAGTAAGATAGAAGCCTGTGGGAAAAGGGCTTTTTGTCTTAACCTCTGTAAACAACAGTTCTTTTTTGGAATCAAGATAGAAACAGTGGAAATGTGCACACATGTCAAGGCTTCAAAACCAGAGCAATCAATGGGTGGAGTCCATCTTATATACTGTCTATGATGGAGACACAGTTGTGGGAATTCCACCAAAAAGTCATTTTAATGGACCGTTGGCCTAAAAGAAGCTCTTTCCTTATAGCCTTCAGTGTTTTTCATGGCACTGGCAGGCTAAAAGACCAAACACACCTCAAACAAGACTTCAGCTTTGTCTTCAGGAGTCTTCGTAGGTGTCAGTTTGTCTTCAGGAGTGCCCAAAGCTTTAAAATGGTAAATGGGCTGCATTTGTATAGCGCTTTTCCCTAAGGACCCCTGTAGCTACATTGTAGCCACAGCCACCCTGGGGCGCACTGACAGAGGCGAGGCTGCTGGACACTGGCGCCACCGGGGCTAGTCATTTGTTTCGAATGTTATCATCCCATTGAATGCCTGTTATCAGTTGTCATCAGTCCCATTGATACGATGCCAGAGGTCGTCGTTAACCTCTTTGTTGGCTGGTTGGTGTATTATCACTCCATTGGTAGTGGCATGAATCACATTTACAGTGTTTAAGTGTTTGCTGAAAATATTCCACATTTAAAAGTAGTGGGTTTGGTAGTTGCATAATTTAAAACATGTGGTTGACTATCACTTTAATGACAATGTTTCTTGTAACTGATGGGACTTTATTTACATCTGCTTTGGTGAAAAAACTCAAAATATATATTGAGATAAACCTGTGGGTATGAATTATGAAAAGACAATGGTCAGACTAGATCTATTATCTTGTTCCAAAACCCATTACATCCCATTGCATATGTTTACAAGCATCCACAGCAGGTGGTCTGTGGAATCTAGATACTTTGTTTTTCAGTTATTACCTTTCTTCCTACTACTAGGTGCAATCTACAGTTTCCACGTTCTCAACAGCAAGTGCAGTTTCTGCAGTCTGATTTATAATTATAGAATTGCTGACAACTGATAACAGCCATTCAATGGGCTGATAACATTCAAAGTCACTGGGTTTGTCAGGTAAATTATAAACTGAAGTTGTTTTACTTCACTGTACTGATGCTGCCATTCTTTCAGGAAGCAATGTTTTTAGATTTAATTAATGCAATCTTTTTATGTTTGATTAAGTAGTTCATCTAAAACCCAAAAAGTTGATAATGATGCTAGAAGAAAAACTAAAAAAGAAATCACCAAAGTGAAATGAGTTTTACTCTCAGGTTAAAGATCAGAATATGTATTTTATATAGATTTAAAAGGTCGTCAGTTTAAATATTAATAAATGTTAATAGCCAATGACACTATTTTATTTAAGAATTTTATAGTGTAGTACATGCCATTGGTAGTGTTATTATTTGGCCTGTTTGTGCTGTTTGCCAACTTATATACTCGGTGGTTGCTTAGCAACATGATGGCTTCATAATATACTGTTCATAATTCAACTTTGGCAGTATGATTCATTGTAAAAATTTAAATTACACACATGCTTTCCCATGCTTTCATAAGGTACTGTATGCAGTTTTCATTTTTGATTCAGTTTTACTAATTCTTTTCACTAAGACCTCATTTAGTTTTAGTCATAAGTTAAGCATCCATCCATCCATTCGCTTCCTCTTATCCTTTTCAGGGTCGCGGGGGGCGCTGGAGCCTATCCCAGCTGTCATAATTCATAAGTTAAGCATGTAAAAAAAATTGTTTTAGTCTTGTTTAGTTGTCTTATTATCACTAGATTAAAGTAGATTAACTCTAAAGGTGATTCAGTGTAAAAGTTTGACATGTTTTTATTGGTGAGAGTTGCTGCACATAGTGCTTTAGGTGAGGTGGTAGAACAGGTCATCTACTGACTGGAAAGTTGGAGTTTCGCTTGGAGAGTAGAAAAGTGGTATATAAGAATCAGTCTGTATACAAAGCAACTTTGTTTTCCTTGATATTAAATGTGAAACATGTTTATATGTTTACTTTTTTTGGCTCCCAAGTGTTGAGATTATGTCACGTTTTTCCTGAGAAACCGAGCGCATGGGAGCTAAACCTTTACAATATATTCCTGAAGGTACTTCCAGGTGTAAAAAAATCTGACTGCTTCTGCAAACATTTGTGAATGCGTTGATCTCAGGAGCTCAGTGAATTCCAGCATGGAAACATGATGGGATGCCATCTCTGCAAGTCCAGTTGTAAAGTTTCCTTGCTACTAAATATTCCACAGTCCACTGTTAGTGGTATTATAACAAAGTGGAAGCAACTGGGAATGACAGCAACACAGTCGCGAAGTGATGGGCCACATAAAACCACAAAGTGGGGTGGCTGGATGATGAGGAATTTAAGATGCAGGGGTCACCAGTTTTCTGCAGAATCAGTCACTACAGACCTCCAAACTTCATGTAGCCTATTAGAAAATATTATAAACATTTCTAAAGCTGTGACATGTACTAAACCCTTCACAAATACCTCTAAGGCAAAGACAGAAGGTTACAGTGATCCCCAAACTCTTTGCCTTCTTGGGGCATTGAGTTTGGGATGGTCTCAGTGACTGGACATGAGACAAAGTCCATTATTATTGATCCAGATTCCATCCAGCAAGGCCACTGAGACACAGAAAACATACTTTTCTTCCTAGAGTCTGTAAACAAAAAAATAAAGTAGATTAAAAAATCTATAAGTAATTACGCATCCCTTTACAAAACATTCCACTTCTGTTCATTAAAGTTATCATTAGTATGATTTCAGATTCAGTTTTAATTACAACAGTAGTTATACACATTAAAAAAATTGTTCTCAGTTCTCAATCCATTATCCACATCTCCATTGAAGAAAAGCTATTAAAGCTATTCTATATTTAATCTATAAAACAGCATTAAACATACTATTAAAAAAATAAAACAGTTAATCAAAGTTAGGTCCATGATTTGTAGGGAAAAAAAAGAGTATAAGCAGCTTTGACAATGTACACAACTACAGAGGATTTAAAAATCAAACAATCAATACGACCAAAGCACAGATTTTCAGCTTTAATTCAGGGAGTTTCAACAAAAATAATTTACTAACTTTTTAGGAATTATAGCCATCTTTACACCAAGTTCTCTATCTTCAGGGGAATAGGAGAAACCAACTAATAATTTTAATTCAGATTGTGTTTACTCTCTTGAAATACTCAGCTTAAGCAAGTAAACACACTCTGAGCAGAGCAACCTTTAGCTGCTGCTGTTTCGTTGGGGTTTTTCTGCATTCAGTTTTGTAGTTAATAAATAAAAATCGTGCTCTGTGGGTTTGACATGGTCACTAAGGAATAGAGGACATGCAGAAAGTATTCACAGCGTTTCAGTGCTCACATGACATTTTTTCATGTCACGGCTTTATTCTAATATGGATTAAATAAATTTTTCACTTCAAGATGTTACACACAATATCCAATAATGTGAAAAAGTTAGCTTAAAATTCTTGTAAACTTATTAAAAACTAAAAAAAAAACTAAAATATAACATGTGCATAAGTATTCACAGCTTTTGCTAAATACTTTGTTAAAGCACCTTTGGTAGCAATTAAAGGCTCAAGTCTTTTTGAGTAAGATGCTTCAAGCTTCACACATCTATTTCTGGGCTGTTTCTGCAATTCTTCATTGTAGAACCTCCTAAGATTGGATGAGCTGTATGGATACACAGACATTTTCATATCTTTCTACAGATGTTCAATTCAAGTCTGGGCTCTGGCCGGGCAACTTAAGGACGTTCACGGCGTGGTCTCAAAGCCACTCCTTTGTTATCTTGGCAAGATGAACATTTGACCCAGTCCAAGCTCCAGAGCATTCTGGAGAAGGTTACCAGCAAGGATGTCTCTGTACATAGCTGAAGTCATCTTCCCTTCAACCCTGACCAGTCTCCCAGTTCCTGCCTCTGAATTTATTTATAATTGAATTTAACTGAATTCATTTCAATTTAATTCAGTTTTATTTATTTACATAGCACATAATCACAACAACAGTTGCCTCAAGGTGCTTTAATTGTAAGGTAAAGACCCTAAAGAAAATATAGAGAAAACTCCAACAATCAGGTAACCCCTTTGAGAAAGCACTTGGAGACAGTGGCAAGGAGAAGCTCTCTTTTAACAGGAAGAAACTTAAAGCAGAACCAGGCTAAAGTTTCACATTTTTCCCAACCTTACTTTTTATTCTAATAAATCACAACAGAGATAAGTTAAATAAAACCATGAACAAATACATTTATTTACTCCCAGGCCATGCACTTGGTTGTTTTCACGTAGCCTTAATGTAAAATTCTGTCCACATTAATTTAGTACTGATATAATATCAATATATTTTATGTTCTCCAGTTATATGATGTATGTATGGCAAAAATGAGCAAATCTTAACAGACATGGTGTTTATGCTTCCACTGATGTGAGTTTTACTGCTGCACTATTCATTTCAGTGTCACTTAACAGTTTACCACATGGTGCGTTCAGGTGGTAAACTGTAATGTCAGATACTAACTTGAGAAGAAGTTGTCTTTGACAACTAACATACATGTAATTGTGCATGTTGAATCGCCTCATCATACAATGCAGTTATATATTCTGTATGTTCAATGTCATGCAGGGCCTTAAACCCTTGATATATTCATCAGCTGACACAGATTCAACATTGCCATCTTGTTTGGAATTGTAAGTCGTGAACTCAAAGCCTTTGGAGGACAAATAGAACACACAAAATACCTGTCAAGTGTTATAACACAGGCAGGAGTAACCTTACCTCTGGTTTCTCAATCACCTTCTTTGCTTTGGAGAGCAGCCAGATGTCATTCACCCAAAATGGGTGTAGAGATGAACTCAAAACAAGTGTCACATGTTGAATTTGTGGGTACACAGATGGGAAGAAGGGGTTTTGGAAGTTTTCTGGCTTGAGGTTCACTCAAAGAAAGTGACATTTAAATAAAAGTCGCTAATAAAGTTGATGATTTCAGTTTTTCATATCGTCTCTGAACGTGGAGGTAGAAAGAAAGATGTTTGGAGAGCTTTCCTGTTTTTCAGAACTCAAGCATATTCTACATATTCACACATTAAGTTAATTTAAAAAGTTCGTAATTTGCTTGATGACAGTCAAACCAATTAGGTCATCTTTATTTCGCTTTATAAGGAATCTTTGTGATGTTCCTTAAGTCAATCCTGAACAACAAGTGTGGATGTCGCTTTAATCTGCTGTGAGGAGGCTGAAACTGTGGTAAAGTAACACTCAAGAGATCCCAGCAGAGCTTTGCATTACAATGACTTTAAATTATAGGTTTTATTCATGTCACCTGTTAATCCTGTGGCAGAACTGTGTTTATAGAAACGTTAGATGCACAGCTGAAAGACTGGAAATATTTGGAAAAGGCTAGCCTGACTGATCAGGTACAGATTTGTTACCTTTGGACAGACCCAAACTAGAGTTTTTTATCTGTTTATAATCTCTTTTTGGGGGGAACTGAGTACAGCCATGTAGTGTACAGACATGAGAAAAGTTCTTGAAATGCTGAACTTTTTACAGCTCTAGCTTCAAAGTCTAACTTTGACCTTTAATATGTATGGTGAACTAAGCAACAATTACAATAATAAAAACATCTTTAGATGTTTCTTATCGTTTATATAAAAAGAATGGATTAAGATCATGTTCTCCTCTTTTTTTCAGTCTAATCTATACTAACAAGCAGGATCTCTATAACCTATTATCTTTTTTATTTGACTCTCTGCCATCAAACATACAAGCACAGGCCTTTATAAATACAAACCAAGTTTTTAGTAAGATGCAACTGAAATATAATAATGCAAAGTTTTGTTTTTTAAAATAATTAATAATGCAAGAAAATACGTTTAGTATGAACTGAGTGTATATGAGTCAAGTAAATGTTATTTGACCAGATTCCATTAAATGTAATCTTTTATCTTGTACTCATGTGATAAAATTGTGTGGAAAATTTACATGTAATCCTATTCAAGGTCAGCATTTTGGGCATAAATATTTTTTGAGTGTGGTGCGTCTGTGCAGGCTCTATCAGTTCTTAGGTTTCACATATCACGGCATAACCATCATCAGAAAATGATCTGGTCTTCACCAGGTTCTAAAATTATTTACGTGCCATTATGTATTTGCTGAGGTCTGGATTTTGACCAGACCATTGCAACACCTCAAATCTTTCTCTTTTAAGCCTTTCTGGTTGTAGATTTACAGGTGTGCTTGGAATCATTGTCCTGTTGCATAACTCAGTTTTAGCCAAACTTTACCAGACAGACAAATGACCCTGGATTTCTCTGGTATGCAGAGGAGTTCATAGTCACCTCAATAACTGAAACTGGCTAAAAAAACAAGCCCAAATGGTCACTTCTCCGCCACCGTGCTTAACAGTTGTAGGTGTTTGTAATAATATTCCTATGTTTGTTACTTCCCAGACATGCTGCTGTACATTCTAACTCTGTACATTAAAAAAACAACCATATCAACTTTGGTGTGTTTGTCTAAAGGACATTTTTCCAGGAGTCTTGTCTTTGCAAACCTAAACCATGCTAACATGTTCTTTGATAGGAGAGGTTTTCTCCTTTAAAACAAGGCATACATGTTGAGTCTTTCACAGATTTTACTTCCACAAACTTTAATATTTAACATGCTTAACAATCCCTGTCTATAGTAGCTATTGCAATTTTTTTTTCATGTCATTAGAGGATTGTACAGTCTGACTGTGGGGGGAATTTAATGGAATATGACGTCCACTCCTGGCAAGACTCACAATTGTCTGGAATCTTTCTACCTGTAGAATATCAGACTTCAAAAATATAAAAATGTTTATCTGCCTTCTTAGATTGATAAACATTAACAATTACTTCTCCAAAGTCATTGATTTATTTGCTCCTTATCATCATGTTAAGAAAGACTTGAATGCTGCAAACTGGCAAACTGCCAAAATTTCTGCTTTTATAGAGTTTTTCACACCTGCTTATTATTAGTTAATCAACTGCATTTACAAGAAGCACCTGGCTGCTTCTTAATTCCAGTGGAAGCAGTAAGGGGTTATTTCTTCATTTTTATTTCGGTCTCATTTTCCCACACTGCTTCAGCAGTTTGGCTTAGTTTTTGTAAAATAACTATTAACATGTTGTGATTTATTATATGCTGTTCATCTGAGGTTGTATTTAACTCATTTTCAATTAAAAAAAACAGAAAGAAAAAGAAATTTCCCAAACTCTCACGTGAAAACAAAACAGAAAAAAAACTAAATAAAACTGTGTTCATTTAGCGTCACCGAAAAGAAAAAGGAAACAAAGATTTACAGGCCCCATAAAGGGAAATAAAACAATATTAAGTCCTCATCTGGAACTACAGATTAGAACATTTATCACAACCTGACTGGAGTTTTTTCCACATAAATGAGGTTATATAAAGCAGCAGAGCTATGTTGCTTCAGTAGAGCCAGCAGGGGTCTGTTTTGCTCAGTGAGTTGTTGACTGGTCTTCTGCTGGTTGAATGTACCAGCACAAAAACACCCGTGGGCGTGCATGCCTGTATGTGCTTTTTCTTTTTTTTTCTAGAAACCCATGGGGCACTTAAAGGTAGGTCATGTTTTTTTCTCCTTAGAAAAGCACAGAAACAGGACTGGAACCTTTCTCCACAGGTTAGAGAACAGTGGAAAAATTAATTTGTTGTTGTTTTTTTGTTTTCAGTGGGGGTTTTTTTCCTTATAAAAGAAGAGAAAACATCCCTTTGCCAGTAAAACTCTTTCATACAAATTAACCAGAAAATGTTTTTGAAATACAGGAACAAATTCTCGAGATAGTTGTTTTGGATAGTTATTATTGATGCTTGAACATTAAACATGTATTTAATAAAGAAATTATGCTAAGTTTCAACTGATTGCAACTACTTACATATTTTCTTCTTAAAATCTTTATGCGAAAGAAACAACTATAATTGCTGAATTAATTTAGTAGAGGATCCGTATATATCTGAGAAACAATAAATTAAAATAGCTAAGCAAACCTGTGTTTCACTGTGGGTTGTTTAAGCAAACTTATTATTTCTCTGTTTTTGTTTTTGTTTTGACTGAATTAAAGATAGTTCAAAGGAAGATTGATTGATTGATTGATTGATTGATTGATTGATTGATTGATTGATTGATTGATTGATTGATTGATTGATTCCATTACATTCATTATACACATGATCTTATTAATTACTTTGTGATTCTAAAACGTTCTACAAAAACAATTTGTAACCAATGATACTACAGTTTAAAGACTAACCTACCAATGTTATGTATGCAACAAGTGATATACACATTTTAATTATTCTCTACACAGATTCCATTATAGTAAGATACACAATTCTAATGTAGACATCTCAGCAAAAGAATGTAAACTTTTAGTACTCTAATCATATTTCAGTGATATGCCTTATAATACATTTAGTTACAAATAAAAATTCAGTTGAGGACATCTTTGTAATTATGGATATAATATGGCTATATTTATATTTTCATGGCATAGAGGTGCACGTCATTTTAGGCTGTGAGATGACTAATTTTGATAGATATGTTATACATAAGAAACAAGGTATGGAGAAATAATCTATCAGAAAGCATCTATCAGTGAAAAGATGTTACTGGTTGCACTGTGGGGAATGCAGGATCCGGCATACACATAAAAGGTCATTATATTAGGTACACCTTACTAGTAGCAGGTTGCATCACTTTTACCTTCAGAACTGCCTTAATTGTTCATTACACAGATTCAAAAAGGTGCCGGAGAGATTCCTCTGAGAATTTGATATTTACATGACATTACGTGGCTGACTGTATTTGCCTTAACCAGAGTTGGGTATGTTACTCAAGAAAAGTAATGTATTACACATTACTCATTAGTTTTCTTAAAAGTAATGCAGTACGTTATGAATTACTCACCAGAATAAGTAATTGTTTACACTATTTGTTACATTACTTTCTTGTTACTCTGTAAAATGTCCTGAATTGTACTGTAACATAATTACCAGCTAATAATATAAATCTTAGACTACAGTCTCACATACCAAGACAAATCCTTATACTAATGAGGATATAAATACGATTCTTCTTTTAGTGTTTACATATGAACACAAAGCCAACAACAAAAAGCAAAGACAAAAACTAGCTCAAACATACTTCAAAGCGATCACCAGGGCTGGACTGGTAATCTGACATACCGGGCATTTTTCAGGCCAGTGAACTTTTGGGCTGATGGACTGGCAGTACAAGCACTGACAGAAGCCCATTCGTTCATTTTCATTACTGACGCTGGATTGTCCAATCAAATCTCTTAATGTGAACAGCCCCTCCCCTTCTGTCGCTGTGGGCTCAGGCTTGTAGAAAAGGTTTAGTGTGGAAGAAGGGGCGTGAAGGTGGAGCTGGAAAGCTGCGAAAAACAATAAAAAGATGATAAAAATAAATTCTGGAAATTAACAAATTTCGTGAATTCAAATTCAAATTCAAATTCAAATTTTATTTGTCACACACACACAACCATACACAGTATGACATGGGGGTGAAATGCTTGTAGCTGTACAATGCCCGACCATTAAATGACAGAAGAAAAGTTTTACAATATTTACAATTTACAGTTTACTACAAAAAATTTACAAATTAACATAGGAATTTACAGTAAAGAATGTGCAAATAGCAGAAGAGATTATAAAGATAAGGATTATAAATTATAGGAATTATAGGATTATAGGAAATGTGTGGTGGTGCGTGTGGTGACGTGTGTGAGAGTCCAGTCTTATAGTGACGTGTTTGGGAGAGTCCAGTCCTACACCTGGTTCAGGCCCCGAATAGCCTGGGGGAAGAAGCTCCTCCTCATTCTCTCTGTTTTGGCCTTAAGGGAGCGGAAGCGCTTCCCAGACCTCAACAGTGAGAAGAGTCCATTGTTGGGATGGGAGAGGTCCATCATAATCTTCCTAGCTTTGGACTTGCACCGCTTGGTGTAGATGGACAGCAGGTCAGGGAGCTCTGATTGAATGATGCGTTCTGCCGAGCGCACCACCCTTTGCAGATCTCGTCTGAATTGTACAAAAACCACATTTTCTGTGTCAAATTAACCAACATGTTAAGTGTTGAGGCTGCTGCACCGCGAACAGCAGTATCATCAACAACTAGGCCTCACGGTAGCAGGAGGCTGGTGGTGGTAGCAAGAGCTGTGGAGAAAAGCAGCAGGAGGGACCACAGTCCCAACAGCAGTGTGAGGAAGAGAGGAAGACAGTGAAATTAACATGGTAAGAAAATAGATGGAAGGACATAGCTAGAGAGAAATTCAAGGATTCATTAAAGTGAATGGCTACGAGCCACTGCTAATAACTAAAGTGTAGCTCTCAATTATCGTCACATGCTGCAGTTCAACTAATAACTAACCCAACAACATCTCAGATATACATAATATAACTTCTTTTTTTTTTTGAGCCATCATGGTGCACTGCCTGGGCGAAAAATGCACTGGCGATCACCACAGTGATTCCACTTTAGTGACATGAACAGTGAATGCAAAGAGCTAAAGTTCTGTTTGCTGTATAATGTGGTTGTTACTGTACTGGATGCAGTTTCCGCTTTACCATCACTCTCTTGTCTCCATATCCCCACTCCTCAAAAGCTGTATCTCTAATTATAATGGGCCCAGGAAGAAAAATAATAATAATATTGCTTTTTGTTTCCATCTGCCTGGTACAGATAGCTGAAGAACCTTTGAAACACAAGTAACAGCATAATTGTAACTTTAATGCAATTACTGAATTTAGAACAGTAATGCATTACATTGCTTTAAACTGGGCTTAATAAGCATTTAAACACATGTATCTAATAAACTGGGTATATAAAAAGTGTAAAAGAATTTGGTTTATATTAAAGACCAAGTATTTGGAAAGTGCAAGTATTAAATAACTTCCAGAAGAGAACAAAATACAGTCCAGTAAGTATCCAAAACATACAAGTTTCATATATATAATTTTTCAAGGCATCATATATCTGTTTTCACTCTTGTATGCTTTTCATACAAATTTCACACAAGACAGATACAAACTTTATAAGATTTATATATATATATATATATATATATATATATATATATATATATATATATATATATACATATATATATATATATATCTGAGCACAAGATCCATAGAGGCTGGGGTCTATCACACCAGGCAAGACCCCAGGTGCAGGCTGTGTAAAGATGCCCCAGAGACAATCCAGCACATAACAGCAGGGTGCAAGATGCTAGCAGGCAAGGCATACATGGAACGCCATAACCAAGTGGCCGGCATAGTGTACAGGAACATCTGTGCCGAGTATAACCTGGAAGTCCCGAGGTCAAAATGGGAGATGCCCCCAAGGGTGGTGGAGAATGACCGAGCTAAGATCCTGTGGGACTTCCAGATACAGACGGACAAAATGGTGGTGGCTAACCAACCGGACATAGTGGTGGTAGACAAACAGAAGAAGACGGCCGTAGTGATCGATGTAGCGGTTCCGAATGACAGCAATATCAGGAAGAAGGAACACGAGAAGCTGGAGAAATACCAAGGGCTCAGAGAAGAGCTCGAGAGGATGTGGAGGGTGAAGGTAACGGTGGTCCCCGTGGTAATCGGAGCACTAGGTGCGGTGACTCCCAAGCTAGGCGAGTGGCTCCAGCAGATCCCAGGAACAACATCGGAGATCTCTGTCCAGAAGAGCGCAGTCCTGGGAACAGCTAAGATAATGCGCAGGACCCTCAAGCTCCCAGGCCTCTGGTAGAGGACCCGAGCTTGAAGGATAAACCGCCCGCAGGGGCGTGCTGGGTGTTTTTATATATATACATATATATATATGTATGTATGTATATATATATATATAGATAGATAGATAGATAGATAGATAGATAGATAGATAGATAGATAGATAGATAGATAGATAGTGTTTTTAAAGCCCAATTGCAAAGATTTAAATTCTTAATATATATGTGTATATATGTATATATATATACATATATACACAAAAACGCACGCACACACACACACACACACACACATATATATATATATATATATATATATATATATATATATATATATATATATATATATATAATTTTGTATTTATTTTTATTTTATTTATTTTTTTATCTCTTTATTTTATCTCCACAATATCTCAGACTGCCTAAACGTGATATTGATTTGCTCTCATCTTATGTTGAAATGACTTTCTGTAACCAAAAATGTCACAACAGAGGGAAACAAATATTTTTTCAGACAAAGTGGCACCAGAGTAAATCAAAGCAATTCTTTAGATATTTTGTGCTGTCAACAGGTTTACGTGACTTTTCGTACATTTATCTTCTGACAGAGACCAAATAATGGACAAACAAGTCCTTTGAAGAGCGGTAAAATACTGACCCAAGATGGCTGCTGTCAAATATGATGAAACAGGAGTCACATGCATGCTACTGTACACATGCAACATACCTCACATACTTAGAAATTTCCACTCCCTTTGTTGTTTCCAGTATTTATTGATGTAGGATATATGCACAAGCAACATACAGATCGTCATGTGTTTAGCTTCGACCTCTCACCAGCTCTTACTTCTCATTTTACATGCAAAATTAGTCTCTGTTTGAATTGCAATGATTACATTTAATATATCTAATGAATACACGTTGAGTATAATTGTTCTGTTACTTTTTAATGTCATTTTAATTCTTAAGTTTGGTAAGTTAGTTTATAGACAGAAAATAAAGCAACATTAATTACCTAACCACTCTTAGAGTTACACCCATCTGGAAGGATCAAAGATAGGTACACAAGTGAGTAAAACTACAGACTGAGATGCTCTTTTTAAACCCTGATTCAGTACTCGTTTTGTTGTTTACAGTTTAATCCATAGCCAAGAAACAAGAGGCCATTTTGCTTCTTGTCTTACAAATTTCCATTTAAAGCATCTTGCTGCTAACATAGTTACCTGCATATACCAATTTGTCTACAGGTAAGGTTGTGACTTACAGTTTAGCATAAGTTTTGCACATAAAATACTTTTCAATTGATACAGTAATTGGTAGTAATAGTTTCCAATTTCTAAATGCTACAGGAGATACAACCAGTCTTATTTTCTTTTCTTTCATTTGACTCTGGCAAGGATGACATGCCATCTCCAGGACCTCAGTGTTTTAACACTGTGGTGGAGTGTGGTTTGTGGCTCAGCTGCAAGGGATGGATCGAGCAGTGGGTTCGGGGGACGGTACCTCCACAGCTGAGGTCCATCACACAAACCACGCCTTCCCTATTTCAGTAGCTGCTGGGGCCCAGAAGAGATCTCTGAGGGTTGGAGAGGACAGCATTGACGGGAGCGCGCTGGAAAGCGTACAGCCTAAAACAAACTGCCATGTCTTATGGTCCTTGTGTCACAAACACATTTAACAGGTCTCACTCAGGTTCACCCCCTCAGCTGGCAGCAGAGCAGTAAATTAAAGTTAATCCAGGCACACCTGGTTCTGTTTTTATCTTCATACCTGTGTGTAATCACATGTGAAAAAAAATATTGACAGCAGTGAGCATGTTCACGTGGCAGCTGATTTGTGGCAGAAGTGAAGACAGTAAAGTTACCAAAAGGCCACAAAGAAAGTATGATTGAAATGAACCTGAATTTTCTTTAAATGAAATAATATTTTATTCTGTATAAGATGGTCTGTTACATAACAATCATCTTTTGTGTGACACATATATCAAAGGCTGTTTTTATCCTTTCCTTTTATATCTGGAGCCTGTTTTCTGTGACTGATGTAGATCATGCAGAAAAGTGGCATATTAACCCCTCATCATTCAGGTGTTCAGTAACCTGAGACATATGGCGTGCTCTACAATTCCTACAATTTTCTGCCAATACTGATCAGTGTTGATTTAAATAATTTGTTCAGTTCTTAGAAAAACTATCAACCGGAAATCCACGTAAAACTGAATTTTACTGTACCGTGCCCAGGATACTCTATTTAGGATTCAAATATTTGGCACCCCCTAATGGTAAACTAGAAAAATAGGCAGACAACTCAAAAGTGTGTTTACACGAACAACAAAGTATCTCCTGAGCATAGAAAAATGCATATTTTGCTTCACTTAGAGGGGAATTAGTTTTCAGTACAGCATGGGAAAACACAAAAAACAATGGGAGGAGTCCTTGTGGTCTTTTGCTAACTGCAGGAGATACTATGTTTTTCCTTTCTGGTCTGAAAAATGACAAATCAAACCACATAGAATTTTTAAAATGTTGGAAGTTGTAATGAACACCAGCTACAGCAGTCAGTGAGTTTCAAACTGCTACCATTACCCATGAAAGGTTGTGCACTAGGTCATCTGTTATTGTTTCATATTCTGCATCACAGTCTATCACAACATATTCTAGATATAAAACTTGTGTTCACAAAGCATATTAGAAAATGTACTGTATTTACTTCCCAGCACTGTTGTTGGTGCACACATATTTTAAACTCCTAATACTTTCTGGTATAAAAGGAAGTAAATACAGTACAATATCAGTAAATACTGATTTTCATCAAAAGAGCTTCAGTGTTACTTAGATCAATAGTGTCCTCTGCTGTTCACATTCACATCTACAGTACAGGCTGGGGCACAACATACTGAATTTAGATTTGTGATTTAATTTTCAACATCATCAGTCTTAATAATCATGTCTTCATTTCATAAGCAAATATCTCAGTTATTCTGATTACATCAAGGAAAAAAGGTGTAAAACAATGGAAGAGTTTAATGAGAATTTTAAGTCCACTCTGATGCATATAAATTCTCTACGTTTGCCTTTTAAAAGTTAATGGTTTTATTATTAATATTATTACGACATGTATCTTTGTATCATGTGCTTACAATATGTTATCTGTCTCTCAGTTATGACATTTTAAAACATTTCTTTCTTTCTTTTTTAAATGAATACAGCAGAAAGTGGTCAGTACATCTGATTACATTAAGTTATTCTAATCGTCACTGAAAAGTACACAATGTAAGGATTAACTGTTAAATCTTGGTTCACAGGACTGGAGCTGCTAATTGGCCTTATGTTGTTAACAGACAATTTTTGGGGGGCTTAAGGTGTAGTCAGAGAATATGTAAAGTACTCTATAAAGAGGAAACCAGGTTTTAGTAACAACATCTTGCTCCTTACTTTCAGATCTGTTCATAGTGCTTTGTCCTAAAGTATATAACAGATTGGGCATTTTCTTCCAAGGTTACACCTGAACAACGTTTTGGTTACAGTCAAGTTTAACCATTGCCAAATATTAAACCACTGTTAAAGAGGAGCCAAGCGTGAAAACAACACACTGCTGATGAGTGTTATTTTTGATTTACAAGTATTTTTCCATCCTTATAATCGTGACCCTGGCCAGTGAAATGATCCAATGAGCTGCCTGTGCTTTGATATGAGACTGGACACGGTTAAACCCCACTTTGCTGTACAGGGCCACAGCTGCCATTTGGGTGGAGCTAGTCTCCAACACCGCCTTGGAGAAGCCCCGTTCTTTACAGAAGTCAACCGCGGTCTGAGTCAACCTAAAGCCGAGGCCCATCCGTCTATACTGTGGGGAAATGATCATTCTGAACATTTCCCCATACTTTTCTGTCCCACTGTGTTTAGCTACCACAGCCACCATACCAACAACCTGGGCTCTCGCTCCAACCTCAGCCTCAGCCACCCAGAAACAGTCATCAGGTCTGCTGAGGAAGTTCCCAGGGATGTCCTGCATGTCGGTGCGAAGTCTCACCCTGACGAAGCTGGCATATACTTCATGACAGCAGTAGTAGATGAGACCTACCCAAGCTGCTGGGAACAGTACAGCTCCAAACACAGAGCCAAGGTGATAACCAACAGCACACAGAGTCGGGGTGATGGTGAGGTAAAGGGGACTGGTCATGGCGTTATAGAAACATGGACGGATATGCTCCAAGATGCCAGTACTGAAGAGGGTGAGCACTGTGTCCTTGTCTGCAGGACAGTACCGACGGATCACCAGCTGCATGACGAAAGTAACTACAAGGAAAATCATAAAACAGTGAGAAATGCTGTTGTTATTTACACTACATTACTAAGCATGACCCTTAAGGAAAATTATTTTTAGTTTTTTACTTAGTTTCCTTTTTCATAATTTAATTTGATTTTATAAAAAAAAATTTTTAATGTGTAGAACTTTTTATTGTCGTGTTGAAAAGGCAGAGGAAAATGGCCAGACAGCTTTCAGCAGATAGGATAGAAACAATAATTCAAATAACCACTTGTTACAACGAAGTTATATAGACGAGCATTTTTAAACATACTCGGCTATGAACAGAAAGCTGAGACTAAAGCGTCAGCAAAATTGGACAACACAATACTAGAAAAATGTTGCCTGGTCTAATGAATGTCTTTTCTTGCCACACTTTGGGCACTTAGCACTGGCTGAGCATCTTTTAAATGTCACAGCCTACCTGAGTATCATTGCTGACTCTTCACTAGCTGGGCCCACGTCCTCATTTTAGGTTTGACAGCATTTTAGTAGGTAAAGGTGAATGCTTGGACATTAATTGAGGTGCGGTTTGGGGAAGGCCTCAAAGAGGACTGGTGATGGCTCCCGGGCCTGGCAGATCCCCGTGTACTAAATAGGAGTGAATAAGTTAAAGAATTGAGAACAAGGAGGGAGGGAGGATGGGGCACGTGAACCAGAATGAACAGTTTGCAGAACTGGGGGGAACCTATATAGATGACAACCGGAAGGAGCGTGTTTGGAGGCGTGGTCCCGCTCCTGAAATTCCGATACATAATCTCCAATACTTGGGTAGTATTTATCACCACAGTGTACCAGTGCATCCTTTGATGGCAGCTTTCATCAGGATAAAGCACAATGTCATAAAACTCAAATAATCTCAAAGTGGTTAACGGTGAGTTCACTGTACTGAAATTGCCTCCACACTGACTGGGTCTCAATCCAACAGAGCACCTTTGGGATGTGGAAAGTTACATCCTAGATGTGCAGCTAACAAATCTGCATCAGAACTCTGTGATGCTATCATGTCAACGTGGACCAAAATCTCTTGAGAATATTTCCCACACCTCCTTGAATCTATGCCATGATGAATTAAGGCAGTTCTGAATGCAAATGCCAAACTGACCAAGTATTAGCAAGATGTACCTAATAAACTGGCTGGTGAATGTAATCTGCAGATTGGTTCGTAGTGAAGATGAGCAGTAGTTTCAGTTTTCAACTAAATAGCTGAAAGTCAGGTGTACCTGCTCAAAAATGTTCATTTTTCCTTTTAACAAGACAACAATCTGATACATCTCCATCTTTGCCTTGATTTAAAATACTTCTCCACACAGAACGTACTCGTTATTTTACAGTCTTTGCACTTTTAAATGCACGCGGCACGCAATAAGGACGAGCTAACGTGATGGTTTAATGCTATGTCATTACGTCATGGATATAATGGTATCAAATGTGTCTAAATGCCAGAAAACCCGTTACACAGTGTCTGTACATATGATCACACTCACGTTACACCAAACTCAACTCATTCAGCAACAGCACAGGCCTGTTCGTGCACCACCAACAGGTCTCTAACAGACCTTATCCAACTTAATAAAAAAACAACAACACAAGAAACGATTATATGAGTTGCTGTGTAACAAATTTGTCTGCTAGTCATATTACAATCGCACAATTACCTCTGCCTTACGTTAGTGAACTTGCACAAGTTGATACTTCACGGAGAAGAGTTCACACGAAACAATGAAGAAGCGCAGCAACACCGTGAATCAGCTCAACTTCTAGGCTGGTTAATAAAACACAAAAGCAGCACAAAAGCTTGACTCTCAAAGCCCATATAATACTTCGATGGGATGATTCGGTTCAAAGTACAGCTGTAAAAGTGTTAAACATCCTCTACTGTTACACAAAAATGTTACACAAAGTCAACCATGCAGAACGTTTTCCTGCAGAAATCACAACCTTCCAACAACCTGCGGGGCCAAAAAACGAAGGCAACGCGGAAGAGTCAAAAATCGCAAAAGCGGAATTTATGGTTCAGCGGGAGTAGCGCGTTTGCAGTCTATCTGGGGGCTGGCCAGTTTATCTGCAGAGAGCATGTGAACGCTGGCGACTGTGTGAACAACTCGCAATCGATATTTCTGTGAGTTACCATCAACAAACTGAAATACAGCTCATGGCTGTCATCAACAGGTTTACGTGACTTTTCGTACTTTTCTCTTATGACAGAGACCAAATAATGGACAAACAAGTCCTTTGAAGAGCAGTAAAATACTGACCGAAGATGGCTGCTGTCAAATATGATGAAACATGAGTCACATGCATGCTACTGTACACATGCAACATACCTCACATACTTAGAAATTTCCACTCCCTTTGTTGTTTCCAGTATTTATTGATGTAGGATATATGCACAAGCAACATACAGATCGTCATGTGTTTAGCTTCGACCTCTCACCAGCTCGTACTTCTCATTTTACATGCAAAATTAGTCTCTGTTTGAATTGCAATGATTACATTTAATATATCTAATGAATACACGTTGAGTATAATTGTTCTGTTACTTTTTAATGTCATTTTAATTCTTAAGTTTGGTAAGTTAGTTTATAGACAGAAAATAAAGCAACATTAATTACCTAACCACTCTTAGAGTTACACCCATCTGGAAGGATCAAAGATAGGTACACAAGTGAGTAAAACTACAGACTGAGATGCTCTTTTTAAACCCTGATTCAGTACTCGTTTTGTTGTTTACAGTTTAATCCATAGCCAAGAAACAAGAGGCCATTTTGCTTCTTGCCTTACAAATTTCCATTTAAAGCATCTTGCTGCTAACATAGTTACCTGCATATACCAATTTGTCTACAGGTAAGGTTGTGACTTACAGTTTAGCATAAGTTTTGCACATAAAATACTTTTCAATTGATACAGTAATTGGTAGTAATAGTTTCCAATTTCTAAATGCTACAGGAGATACAACCAGCCTTTTTTTTTTCTTCTTTCATTTGACTCTGGCAAGGATGACATGCCATCTCCAGGACCTCAGTGTTTTAACACTGTGGTGGAGTGTGGTTTGTGGCTCAGCTGCAAGGGATGGATCGAGCAGTGGGTTCGGGGGACGGTACCTCCACAGCTGAGGTCCATCACACAAACCACGCCTTCCCTATTTCAGTAGCTGCTGGGGCTGTTAAAGACTAGTAGTTAAACATATGCCATTTTATGACCAGTAGTCAAGGTAGTAAATTAGCTTAACAGCTGCAGGCCATATATTATCCTTTAGTTCTAATGGTGTGCTATGTATGTAGTTTAGTCTCTATTATACTCTTGAATAAAAGAAACATAATCATTTGTAGTTCATTAGACAAAATGTGCATTACTCTGTATCCTTGATCAGCTGTGAATGTCTGACACTGTTTTCTTGAGAATGTTTTACTGCTGAATCATGTGAAGAAGGCCATAAGAGGGAGACTAGGTGTCTGGGCAGAAGAGATAAAACCACATTCTTTACCCCCCTTCCAGTTTCACACAGAAAGACAGGGAGGCAAGGTCAGGAGCCAGGCTCACTAAGAATTAGAAAAACATGTGAAGATGCAGCTTTTATGACAAGGAGGGGGGCCGGGATTAGCTATAAAAGTCTGTGAAAGTTGCCACCATTTTGAGACATGCTGTCGAACCTCTGCAGGCATCTCTCCCGTCCGGACGTTGTAATGCTCTGTTTGTGAATTGTACCGAAATAAATGATTGTTGATTGAGCATATATACACCGAGTATTGTCCTTCCTTCAGCCCAAAGATTCAAGGAACTGCGTGTTTTCAACAGGGCCCAGAAGAGATCTCTGAGGGTTGGAGAGGACAGCATTGACGGGAGCGCGCTGGAAAGCGTACAGCCTAAAACAAACTGCTATGTCTTATGGTCCTTGTGTCACAAACACATTTAACAGGTCTCACTCAGGTTCACCCCCTCAGCTGGCAGCAGAGCAGTAAATTAAAGTTAATCCAGGCACACCTGGTTCTGTTTTTATCTTCATACCTGTGTGTAATCACATGTGGAAAAAAAATATTGACAGCAGTGAGCATGTTCACGTGGCAGCTGATTTGTGGCAGAAGTGAAGACAGTAAAGTTACCAAAAGGCCACAAAGAAAGTATGATTGAAATGAACCTGAATTTTCTTTAAATGAAATAATATTTTATTCTGTATAAGATGGTCTGTTACATAACAATCATCTTTTGTGTGACACATATATCAAAGGCTGTTTTTATCCTTTCCTTTTATATCTGGAGCCTGTTTTCTGTGACTGATGTAGATCATGCAGAAAAGTGGCATATTAACCCCTCATCATTCAGGTGTTCAGTAACCTGAGACATATGGCGTGCTCTCAGAAATGAAACACAAAATGACTAGAAGAATACTATACACACAAATATTGGTCTTTCCAGCACAGTTCCTACAATTTTCTGCCAATACTGATCAGTGTTGATTTAAATAATTTGTTCAGTTCTTAGAAAAACTATCAACCGGAAATCCACGTAAAACTGAATTTTACTGTACCGTGCCCAGGATACTCTATTTAGGATTCAAATATTTGGCACCCCCTAATGGTAAACTAGAAAAATAGGCAGACAACTCAAAAGTGTGTTTACACGAACAACAAAGTATCTCCTGAGCATAGAAAAATGCATATTTTGCTTCACTTAGAGGGGAATTAGTTTTCAGTACAGCATGGGAAAACACAAAAAACAATGGGAGGAGTCCTTGTGGTCTTTTGCTAACTGCAGGAGATACTATGTTTTTCCTTTCTGGTCTGAAAAATGACAAATCAAACCACATAGAATTTTTAAAATGTTGGAAGTTGTAATGAACACCAGCTACAGCAGTCAGTGAGTTTCAAACTGCTACCATTACCCATGAAAGGTTGTGCACTAGGTCATCTGTTATTGTTTCATATTCTGCATCACAGTCTATCACAACATATTCTAGGTGTAAAACTTGAGTTCACAAAGCATATTAGAAAATGTACTGTATTTACTTCCCAGCACTGTTGTTGGTGCACACATATTTTAAACTCCTAATACTTTCTGGTATAAAAGGAAGTAAATACAGTACAATATCAGTAAATACTGATTTTCATCAAAAGAGCTTCAGTGTTACTTAGATCAATAGTGTCCTCTGCTGTTCACATTCACATCTACAGTACAGGCTGGGGCACAACATACTGAATTTAGATTTGTGATTTAATTTTCAACATCATCAGTCTTAATAATCATGTCTTCATTTCATAAGCAAATATCTCAGTTATTCTGATTACATCAAGGAAAAAAGGTGTAAAACAATGGAAGAGTTTAATGAGAATTTTAAGTCCACTCTGATGCATATAAATTCTCTACGTTTGCCTTTTAAAAGTTAATGGTTTTATTATTAATATTATTACGACATGTATCTTTGTATCATGTGCTTACAATATGTTAACTGTCTCTCAGTTATGACATTTTAAAACATTTCTTTCTTTCTTTTTTAAATGAATACAGCAGAAAGTGGTCAGTACATCTGATTACATTAAGTTATTCTAATCGTCACTGAAAAGTACACAATGTAAGGATTAACTGTTAAATCTTGGTTCACAGGACTGGAGCTGCTAATTGGCCTTATGTTGTTAACAGACAATTTTTGGGGGGCTTAAGGTGTAGTCAGAGAATATGTAAAGTACTCTATAAAGAGGAAACCAGGTTTTAGTAACAACATCTTGCTCCTTACTTTCAGATCTGTTCATAGTGCTTTGTCCTAAAGTATATAACAGATTGGGCATTTTCTTCCAAGGTTACACCTGAACAACGTTTTGATTTCAGTCAAGTTTAACCATTGCCAAATATTAAACCACTGTTAAAGAGGAGCCAAGCGTGAAAACAACACACTGCTGATGAGTGTTATTTTTGATTTACAAGTATTTTTCCATCCTTATAATCGTGACCCTGGCCAGTGAAATGATCCAGGGAGCTGCCAGTCCTTTGACATTAGACAGGACACGGTTAAACCCCACTTTGCTGTACAGAACCACGGCTGCCATTTGGGTGGAGGTAGTCTGCAACACCACCTTGGAGAAGCCCCGTTCTTTACAGAAGTCAACCGCGGTCTGAGTCAACCTAAAGCCGAGGCCCATCCGTCTATACTGTGGGAAAATGATCATTCTGAACATTTCCCCATACTTTTCTGTCCCACTGTGTTTAGCTACCACAGCCACCATACCAACAACCTGGGCTCTCGCTCCAACCTCAGCCTCAGCCACCCAGAAACAGTCATCAGGTCTGCTGAGGAAATTCCCAGGGATGTCCTGCATGTCGTTGCGAAGTCTCACCCTGACGACGGTGGCATATACTTCATGACAGCAGTAGTAGATGAGACCTACCCAAGCTGCTGGGAACAGTACAGCTCCAAACACAGAGCCAAGGAGATAACCAACAGCACACAGAGTCGAGGTGATGGTGAGGTAAAGGGGACTGGTCATGGCGTTATAGAAACATGGACGGATATGCTCCAAGATGCCAGTACTGAAGAGGGTGAGCACTGTGTCCTTGTCTGCAGGACGGTACCGACGGATCACCAGCTGCATGACGAAAGTAACTACAAGGAAAATCATAAAACAGTGAGAAATGCTGTTGTTATTTACACTACATTACTAAGCATGACCCTTAAGGAAAATTATTTTTAGTTTTTTACTTAGTTTCCTTTTTTGTAATTTAATTTGATTTTATTAAGTCTGCTTATGTGTAGCACTGTTTATGGTTGTGTTTAATACAACATTTAGCTGCCACGGGGCGATCTGCGCTAAGTTGCTGACGGAGATTTGCCGCGTTAATGCGGTTATGGCATTAACGTCATTTCGACGAGATCAACACTGACTGGGTTAAATAGCTCTCTATTAGGTTTTTGTGCTTGGCATGACTTTCAGATTCAGTTATTTATGTTACGATCTTAAAATGGAATCAATGTATTGTAAAAACAACACCCAACAGCCACTTTATTACAGGTGATACAACTGCTTGTTGACATACATTTTTAGCCAATCACATGGCAGTGACTCAAAACTATTTGGCAAGTAAACATGCTCACAATATGCTGCTGATATTCAAAGCAAGCATCAGAATGGGGAAGAAAGGTAATGTGAGTGACTTTGAACATGGCAAGGTTGTTGGTGCAGAAACTACTGATCGACAGGGTGTTCCTATACAGCCATCTCCAAGGTTTACATAGGGTGGTCTGAAAAAAAGAAAAAGATCTAAGGAGTGCCAGTTCTCTGGATGAAAATGCTTTGTTGATGTTATACTCACTCACGTTATACTCAACTCATTCAGTAGTGATGTGTGATACCACTGATTTCCTTTCCGATCCGATACCAAGTAATATTCAGGGTGGTATCGACGATACTGATCCGATACCGGTACTTTGTACAAAAACTTATTTTATTCATTGTATCTCAAATTATAGCATCATAATGATTTCAGGACATCAGAGTACTTGTTTCGAACAATGACGGCAGCTGCTTAGTTTTAATATTACTCTTATTTCTCTTTCTGGGTCGCAAAAAAACTTTTAACATATTTTCAGGTGAGAATGTAGCCGTGCAAACTTCAAATATCTGAGCCGATCGACCAAGGGCGTAGATTTGGCATGGACGGAGGGGACATGTCCCCACCAATATCCAGCGATTATTGAATTGTCCCCACCAATAATTTGATCTCTTCGAGTAAAGAAAAACAAACCCAATAGTAAGAGAAAAACGATCTGTCAGCGTTTCTCCCGATTTTCCACCCGGACAACAAAACTGAAAACCATATCCCAGACTGGCCCAGCCAATTCCAGTTTCCAACAATGGCCACTATTACTGCAGCTACTTAGTTTTAATATTACTCTTATTACTCTTTCTGGGTCGCAAAATAAACTTTTAACACATTTTCAGGCGAGAATGTAGCTGTGTAAACGTCAAATAACTTAAACATGTTATCGTTTGGCCTTTTTCAGTGCTTTAGTTGTGTTTTATTTGTTGGTGAGTTTGGCTGAGATTAAAGTTATTAGATTAAATTAGATTAAATAAAACTTTATTAATCCCTCGGGATGATTCCTCCGGGTTCTCACACAGCTGAATAAACTGCTGTGTGAAAACAGCAGTTTATTCGACCATCTACGCCAGCGTCCGGTTATATTTTAGACAGCAAGGAGCAGACGGCAGGTGACGTAATTCTGAAGGCTAGACCGTCCAATTTCACAGTCGCTCATTTCCGGTCTACCCGGCTTTCGGAGGACCCGGCTCACCCGGGTCCTCAGGTGGACGCAGCCTCTGAATTTGGACACCCCCCGGCCTGTTTACGGTCAGACAATAATAATGGTGACATTTAACTTATTTTATCCGATAAATAAACACTGTAAAATTAAAGTTTTTTGTATATACATGTACATGTATACCTCCCCCCAGCCCCTTTGAATGTCTCCCTAATTCTGAGGTCTCAAGGTTGGCAAGTAGGTGCTAGGCTTGGCCCACATCAGTCTAAAATTGTATGTAACCATGAATAATGTGATGCCATGTCCACCAGGAGAGACTGGACAGTATAGATGTAAAACAAATATGCCAGCAGTTCATTTCAGCTAACGAGAGGAGCAGGCATGTGTTTGTTGTGTGGGCATGTAGTCCATGTCTGTTGCTGTAACAGTAGTTCATGTTTAGAATAAAACATCTCAGCTCACTGATCTGATAGAGGGCAATAGTGCCTAAAATGTTGCTGAGAGATCTTTTACTTTGTGGTAATCTTAGACGAGTAGTTTTATGGACAAAACCCACCAGGTCATCCAGTGTTCCCTTAGTGCTAATGTGTCAGAGATGTTGGTGTACTATAACTGAAGCAATGTTGTTAAGTCCTTAAAGTCATATTCTTTTATTGTCATGACTGTATTTGAAGCTATTTTTATTTTTGTATGATACCTGATTTATATGGAATATGACTGAAGTAAACTAAAGTCTAAAATACTTAGTCATTTGTTTAATAGTAATTTAACAATATATAATTCACATATAAAACTATGAATTGTAATTTTAAATGGTTTAAAAGCATGTAGAATAGCATATGTAGGCAAGTATATTTCTCCTTTTATCAAGAAGCAAAAACAAAAAGGAAAAAATAAGAAACGGGGCAGGGTTCAGTGGTTGAATCATCCGTCCCCACCAATGCCACAATCAAATCTACACCCTTGCGATTGATCGTTTTCAAACCCCCGCGGTCTTTCGCTACTTGGGTTAAACATGATATATAAGTCACTTAGATAACTTAAAAATGTTATTGTTTGGCTTTTTCAGTGTTTTATTTGTTCGTGAGTAAATCAGTTTGGCTGAGATTAAAGTTATTAGATTAGATTAAATAAAATTTAACTTTATTAATCCCTCAGGAGGGTTCCTCGGGGTTTTCACACAGCTGAATAAACGTCAAACTGAAAACTGATTAAACAGAAGTGTGAGACGGTCGAGAGTTTACGCCAGCGTCCGGTTATATTTTAGATAGCAAGGAGCAGACGGCAGTTTCACTCCACCGAGGGAGCTCGTGCCGTATACCCGTCTTTCTTTAGACCGCGAAGGCCCGGGTCCTCGGGTGGAAGCAGCCTCTGAATTTGGACACCCCCGCTGTATCCGGACATTTAACGTATTTTATCCGATAAATAAACACTGTAAAATGTATTTATCCCCACCCCAACAGCATTTTTGAATGTCTCCCTAGTGTGGCCACAACACCTCACCTTTTTTCCCACATGTATGGCAAACCACGTCTCAGTTTTTGTGGAGGTAAAATAGGTTCGCACATGACTCCAATTACGCTCAGTCATTGTTGTGAGTGCGCACGCCAAGGGGCTGCGAAACAGACAGCCTATTTCGCAAATGACTATGAAAGGCGGAAGAGGAAGTAGTTCCTTTGAATGTAGACAATCCGAATGTTATAGTTTCTTTCCACTGTGTTCCTGTTAATGCTAAACTACAAATTTACCCTAAATTACTAAAATATCGATATTTTAATGTGAGAATCGATTCTAGAACATAAATGATTGGTATTGGAGGAATCGATATTTCAGGATCGATCCGCACATCACTACCATTCAGCAACAGCACAGGCCCGTTCGTGCACCATCAACAGCTCTCTAACAGACCTTACCCAACTTAATAAAAAAAACGAAACAAGAAGCGATTATATGAGTTGCTGTGTAACACATTTGTCTGCTAGCCATATTACAATCGCACAATTACCTCTGCCTTACGTTAGTGAACTTGCACAGGTTGATCCTTCATGAGAAGAGTTCACACGAAACAATGAAGAAGCGCAGCAACACCGTGAATCAGCTCAACTTCTAGACTGGTTAATAAAACACAAAAGCAGCACAAAAGCTTGACTCTCAAAGCCCATGTAATACTTCGATGGGATGATTCGGTTCAAAGTACAGCTGTAAAAGTGTTAAACATCCTCTACTGTTACACAAAAATGTTACACAAAGTCAACCATGCAGAAAGTTTTCCTAATCCACGCCATTATCCTGCAGAAATCACAACCTTCCAACAACCTGCGGGGCCAAAAAACGAAGGCAACGCGGAAGTGCCAAAAATCGCGGAAATTATGGTTCAGCGGGAGTAGCGCTTTTGCAGTCTATCTGGGGGCTGGCCAGTCTATCTGCAGAGAGCATGTGAACGCTGGCGACAGTGTGAACAACTCGCAATCAATATTTCTGTGAGTTACCATCAACAAACTGAAATACAGCTCATGGCTTCTTCTTCTTTGTGTTTAACGGCGGTTGGCAACCAACGTAAAGGAGGGGCTCATGTCATCTCAGTCCTAATTTATACTTATGAAGTGAGCTGCATAGTCCACTGTTAACGTAGTTGCCAGTGTTGTATATTAAAAAGAAAGATAATCTGCTAAAAAGGGATTTGCACTTATGCCATTTCTTGTGTAACAAAGATTCTTCTGTTATCTGTGGGAAGAATAAAACATCAAAATTCATGTTTCGACAGTAGTATCATGTGGAGATCGCTTTACAGTCTCTTCGGGCTGGTTTTCATATTTGCTTTGTGTTGTCAACTTTGTGTTCATAAACACTGCAAAAGGGATTCTATATGTGTCCTCATTTGAATAAGGATTTATGTTGGTGTGTGGGACTGTAACCTTAGGTTTATAATGTTATCTGGTAATTATGTGACAGTGCATTTCAGGCCATTTTATGGAGTAACAGGAAAGTAATGTAAAAAAATAGTGTACCAAACTACTTTCTTTGGCAGGTGATTAATTTAAGAAAAGTAATACATGTCTAATACATTACCTGTACGGTCTACAGACATTGTACACTACTTTTCATGATTAACAACCCCAAAAGTGGTTATGCTGTGCAAACATTTTTAATGTAGGTGAGGAAAAAATTCTGTAAACAAAGAATGCTTTCAAAAATAGAAGTGTCAATCATTTATTTTCATCAATCAACAAAATGCAGTGAATGAACAAAAGAGAAATCTAAATCAAATCAATATTTGGTGTGACCACCTTTTGCCTTTAAAACAGCATCAGTTCTTCTGGGCACACTTGCCCACAGGAACTCGGCTGATAGGTTGCTCCAAACATTTTGGAGAACTACCCACAGATCTTCTGTGGATGCATCCTTCCTCACATCCTTCTGTCTCTTCATGTAATCCCAGTCACACTAAATGTTTTTGTGATCAAGGCTTTGTGGGGGCCATACCATCAATTCTAGTACTTCTTGTTCTTCTTTACACTGAAGATAGTTCTTAATGACTTTGGCTTTATGTCTGGGGTCGTCGTCCTACTGCAGAATACATTTGGGGCCAATAAACAATCATTTATATTTCTGAAAGCATTCTTTGTTTACAGCATTTTTTCACACCTGCCTAAAACTTTTGCAGAGTGTATATATACACACATATATATATACACACGTATGTATATATATATATATATATATATATATATATATATACATACGTGTGTATATATATATATATATGTGTGTATATATATATATATATATATATATATATATATATATATATATATATATATATATATATATGTGTGTGTGTGTGTGTATATATGTGTATATGTATATATATATATATATACGGGCGATCGTGGCTCAAGAGCTGGGAGCTCGCCTTGTAATCGGAAGGTTGCCGGTTCGAGCCCTGGCTTGGACAGTCTCGGTCGTGTCCTTGGGCAAGACACTTCACCCGATGCCTACTGGTGGTGGTCAGAGGGCCCGGTGGCGCCAGTGTCCGGCAGCCTCGCCTCTGTCAGTGCGCCCCAGGGTGGCTGTGGCTACAATGTAGCTTGCCATCACCAGTGTGTGAATGTGTGTGTGAATGGGTGGATGACTGGATATGTAAAGCGCTTTAGGGTCCTTAGGGACTAGTAAAGCGCTATACAAATACAGGCCATTTACCATTTATATGTATATATATATATATACAGCTCCAGCTCAGTCAGATTAGATGGACAGCATTTGTGAACAGCAGTTTTCAGGTCCTTGTCCTGCTGGAAGATGAACCTCCGCCCCAGTCTCAAGTCTTTTGCAGACTCCAAGAGGTTTTCTTCCTAGATTGCCCTCTATTTGGCTCCATCCATCTTCCCATCAACTCTGACCAGCTTCCCTGTCCCTGCTGAAGAGAAGCACCCCCAGAACATGATGCTGCCACCACCATATTTGACAGTGGGGATGGTGTGTTCAGAGTGATGTGCAGTGTTAGTTTTCCACCACACATAGCGCTTTGCATTTTGGCCAAAAAGTTCCATTATGGTCTCATCTGACCAGAGCACCACATGTTTGCTGTGTCCCCCACATGGCTTGTGGCAAACTGCAAACGGGACTTCTTATGGTTTTCTGTTAACAATGGCTTTCTTCTTGCCACTCTTCCATAAAGGCCAACTTTGTGCAGTGCACGCTTCCGTTTCTGAATGATCGCTTGAACAGTGCTCCGTGGGATGTTCAAGGCTTGGGAAATCTTTTTGTAGCCTAAGCCTGCTATATTAAATTTCTCAATAACTTTATCCCTGACCTGTCTGGTGTGTTCTTTGGACTTCATGGTGTTGTTGCTCCCAATATTCTCTTAGACAACCTCTGAGGCCGTCACAGAGCAGCTGTATTTGTACTGACATTAGATTACACACAGGTGCACTCTAGTCATTAGCACTCATCAGGCAATGTCTATGGGCAACTGACTGCACTCAAACCAAAGGGGGCTGAATAATTACGCACACCCCACTTTGCAGTTATTTATTTGTAAAAAATGTTTGGAATCATGTATGATTTTCGTTCCACTTCTCACGTGTACACCACTTTGTGTTGGTCTTTCATGTGGAATTCCAATAAAATTGATTCATGTTTGTGGCTGTAATGTGACAAAATGTGAGAAAGTTCAAGGGGGCCGAATACTTTTGCAAGCCACTGTACGCATTGACATAGACGGCTTCCTTATTTAACCTCCCTCTGAGGTTTGCAATCTGGGTGTCAATTTAGACTCCACTCTTTCATTCCGTGCTTATGTCAAATCTGTCACCTAAGCAGCTTTTTTCCACCTAATGAACATCTCTTGAATTCGGGCATCACTCACTGACTCTATAGCAGAGACTCATCCATGCATTTGTCACCACCAAGCTGGACTACTGAAATGCAGTCCTGTTTGGGATTTCCACTAAAGCCCTGGATAGCCTCCAGTATGTCCAGAAGGCTTTTAACAGTCTGGAAGGCTTCTAACAGGCACTAAGCTCTGGGAACATATTACCCACACCCTCATTAATCTCCACTGGCTTCCGGTCAAGTCACACATTACTTACGAGATTCTTCTTCTCACTTACAAATCCCTCAATGCCCTGGCACCTCAATATGTCTCTGACCTCCTGGAACCATACACACAGTCTCGGATGCTACGGTCCTCATCCATGGGACTTCTCAAACCTCATCTCTTCAACAAAACCTTCAACCTCTAGCTTTTTAGCTAAGCATCCTTGGGGTTTTTTGAAAGGCGCTATACAAATCAAAGTTATTATTAATGGACTTTCACAGGAGATACTATTATTTTCCTTTCTATTGTGACAAATGACAAATCAAATCATATTTTAAAATGTTGGAAGTTTTAATGCACAGCATCTACAGCAGTCAGTGAGTTTCAAACGATTTTGATTACCCATGAACTGCCGTGCACTAGCTCATTTGTTATTGTTTCACATGCTGCATCATAGCCAATCACAACATATTCTAGATGTAAAACTTGAGTTTAAACGGCATATTAGCAAATGTACTGTATTTACTTTCCAGCACTGTTTATGGTGCAGTTATATTTTAAACATCTAATACTTCCTTGTAGAAAAGGAAGTGAATGCTGTATAATATCAGAAATAAATTATTTTCATCAAAGGAGCTTCAGTGTTACTCAGGTCAGTAGCGCCCTCTGCTGTTCACATCCATATCCACAGTATAGATTTGGGTACAACATACTGAATTTAAAAATCAAATCTTCATTTCATAAGCAAATTAAAATCCTTGTTATTAAGATTTTTACATACTTTGTATCATGTGCTTACAATATGTTGTGTGTACTGTATTTTAAAATGTTTCTCCAAATATTGGTAATTAATAGAAAAACATTTAGACATTATACATTAGACGTTATCTCTCGCATAATAAGAATGATGAATTTTCAAACACTATTTGTTACAACTACTAACGCCTGTGGGCGTATACGGAGATTTTGAAACGTATTTTTTTTCACTTTCTTTTTTTTTTTAAATAAAAATAATTTATTAATTAAAACAGTTAAAAGTGGTCAGTACAACTGATTATGTGAAATCATCACTGAAAAGTACACATTGTAAGGATTAACTGTTAGTGAATCATGGTGTAGTGGGAGGAAACCAGAAAGTTTTTAGTAACAACATCTTGCTCCTTACATTCATATCTGTTCATAGAGTCCTACAGTGTACATCAAATTTGGCATTTTTTCACACCTAAACCAGAGGGTTTTGGTTACAGTCAAGTTTAACCATTGCCAAATATTAAACCACTGTTAAAGAGGAGCCAAGCATGAAAACAACACATTGCTGATGAGTGTTATTTTACATTTACAAGTATTTTTCCATCCTTATAATAGTGACCCTGGCCAGTGAAATGATCCAATGAGCTGCCTGTGCTTTGATATGAGACTGGACACGGTTAAACCCCACTTTGCTGTACAGGGCCACAGCTGCCATTTGGGTGGAGCTAGTCTCCAACACCACCTTGGAGAAGCCCCGTTCTTTACAGAAGTCAACCGCAGTCTGAGTCAACCTAAAGCCGAGGCCCATCCGTCTATACTGTGGGAAAATGATCATTCTGAACATTTCCCCATACTTTTCTGTCCCACTGTGTTTAGCTACCACAGCCACCATACCAACAACCTGGGCTCTCGCTCCAACCTCAGCCTCAGCCACCCAGAAACAGTCATCAGGTCTGCTGAGGAAGTTCCCAGGGATGTCCTGCATGTCGGTGCGAAGTTTATACCTGACGTAGGTGGCATATACTTCATGACTGCAGCAGTAGATGAGACCTACCCAAGCTGCTGGGAACAGCACAGCCCCAAACACAGAGCCAAGGAGATAACCAACAACACACAGAGTCGGGGTGATGGTGAGGTAAAGGGGACTGGTCATGGCGTTATAGAAACATGGACGGATATGCTCCAAGGTGCCAGTACTGAAGAGGGTGAGCACTGTGTCCTTGTCTGCAGGACGGTACCGACGGATCACCAGCTGCATGACGAAAGTAACTACAAGGAAAATCATAAAACAGTGAGAAATGCTGTTGTTATTTACACTACATTACTAAGCATGACCCTTAAGGGAAATTATTTTTATTGTTTTTTACTTAGTTTCCTTTTTTGTAATTTAATTTGATTTTATTAAGTCTGCTTATGTGTAGCACTGTTTATGGTTGTGTTTAATATAACATTTAGCTACCATAAACAAGGAATTTCCAGATCCTATCACCTCTCTTGTATTATACAAATTATCTTGAGGCAATTGTTGCTGGTTAAAAAACAAAAAAGTGACTATAGTGACTATATGAGTTGCTGTGTAATAAATTTGTCTGCTAGCCAGATTACAATCGCACAATTACCTCTGCTTTACGTTAGTGAACTTACACAGGTTGATCCTTCACGGAGAAGAGTTCACACGAAACAATGAAGAAGCGCAGCAACACCATGAATCAGCTCAACTTCTAGACTGGTTAATAAAACACAAAAGCAGCACAAAAGCTTGACTCTCACAGCCCATGTAATACTTCGATGGGATAATTCGGTTCAAAGTACAGCTGTAAAAGTGTTAAACATCATCTACTGTTACACTAACTGTTACACTATGCTGGTTAATAAAACACAGCTTGACTCCTACAGCACTTATAATACTTAGATGAGGTGATTAGGTTCAAAGTCCAGCTGTAAAAGCAAGCAGCAGCAGCCAGAGCGGATATATTACATCATATCTTAAGGCAGACCTTCCCAAAGTGTGGGGCCCGCCCCCTAGGAGGGGGGGCGCTATGAAAAGGAAGAGAAAAAAAAAACAAACCAAAGCTTGGACACTGCTAGCACGGGGCGCCTCCACAAACGCTTCAGGTTGTCTTCCCAAATTGACTCAACTTTATTCACAAGTACAACAGTTTATATAGAGGGTAAAATTCATGAGACAGCAGATTATCAGTTTAAACCAGTACAGACCAAGATAAGGGAGCGTCTTCCTGCCCTTGGGTGAAGAAGCATCCTTTGTGTAGTTTATCAGTTCAGCTACAATTATGATTATCTCAGCGACATATTTTCAAGGCACAAAATAAAGAGTTCTTTCATTAGTGAATTCTGAAACAAACCATCTGGCCTTCAACAGGCGTCTCCTAAGAGATTAAGAAACTAATGTAGCTGAGGGAGTGATCTCTGTGGTATTTCAACCTTGTACCAGCCTGTGATTCTCACACATCAATTCTTGGGTCAAAGAGAAAAACACTGAAACAAAGGGGCCTTATTGAATGACAGAGTTTTCCTGCATAATGTCACTATAAAACAATATCCAGTAAATGCTACCATGGTACTAAAATACCTAACATTTTTGAACCCATTTTGCAGAGGGATTGAAAATTTTATTGATAGCAATGTTGAATATTATTACACAGGAAAAAAAACAACTACATGTAAAATAATTACACCGTGACGCCTCTGCCTTTGTAAATGGAGGGACAGTAACTGCGCGTAAAACCTGAAGATTGTCAGATTAACAGTATTTTGTCTCTGTCTCCCATTCTGCAATTCATCTCATGTAAACAATTACGTTGCGCACAGCGTGACGTGAAAAAAGGCACATACCTTTGACGTTGCGTGATGAACTCTGTATTCCTCGTCCACACGTAAACGAAAAAAGGGAGTTTTAAGGAGTGATTCCAAACGCCGTTTACGTGTGGACGAAACAGCTGCGTTTTCAAAAATACTCGTGTAGGTGCGGACGTAGCTTAAAAGAGTTAGTAGTTTATTTCCTTACCACCTGCAATTTATTGCATATTACTTGTATTTGCTTAACTGTTTACTAAATGTTTGAGGTGTGAAATAAACCGCAATGGAGAAAAATATGGGCGTGTGTGGTTGGAGGATATGTTCGTGCGTGCGTGTGCGCGCGCGAGGGGGGCGCGAACATTTTTCTTGTAAAACAAAGGGGGGCGCAGCAAAAAAAAGTTTGGGAACCACTGTCTTAAGGACCTTGTAGTACCATATCACCCTATTAGAGCACTTCGCTCTCGCACTGCAGGCTTGTTGTTCCTAGAGTATTTAGAAGTAGAATGGGAGGGAGAGCCTTCAGTTTTCAGGCCCCTCTTCTGTGGAACCAGCTTCCAGACACTTTCTCTACTTTTAAGATTAGGCTTAAAACTTTCCTTTTTGCTAAAGCATATAGTTAGGGCTGGACCAGGTGACCCTGAATCCTCCCTTAGCTATGCTGCAATAGACGTAGGCTGCCGGGGATTCCCATGATGCATTGAGTTTTTCCTTTCCAGTCACCTTTCTCACTCACTATGTGTTAACAGACCTCTCTGCATTGAATCATGTCTGTTATTAATCTCTGTCTCTCTTCCACAGCATGTCTTTTATCCTGTCTTCCTTCTCTCACCCCAACCGGTTGCAGCAGATGGCCCCGGCCCTCCCTGAGCCTGGTTCTGCCGGAGGTTTCTTCCAGTTAAAAGGGAGTTTTTCCTTCCCACTGTCGCCAAAGTGCTTGCTCATAGGGGGTCATATGATTGTTGGATTTTTCTCTGTATCTATTGTACAATATAAATCTGCTGTTGGGATTTGGCACTATATAAATAAAATTGAATTGATTTGAATATACAGCAGGTAACAAAAACAGAGACTTGCAGGCTCCATTTCTACCTGTTCATGTTTCTACAGTAGAATCATGCGGAGATCGCTTTAAAGTCTCTTTGGGTTGGTTTTTGTATTTGCTTTTTGTTCATATGTAAATTAATAGAGGGGTATAGAGGGTGTTGGTGTGTAGGACTGTAGTCTGAGTTGAAAACTGATGAGTTTTGGGAGAAAGCATGACATCAGTTTTTTGGGGGTCGAAGTTTGGAAGAGTTTTATATATTGTATAACTAGCTTTTGAAAAGGGGCACATAGCAGGCTGAATAACAACAACTCACATTCGTCAATAATCTAGTATGGAATCGCATCATACTATAAATAAAAAGAAACATTATTTTTTCTCCGCATTGTAAAGTTATCATGTCGTGACAGTAGAATTGGTCAGTTTCAATATTATTACGGGGCCAACATTATTACGTGTATGATGATGCTTGAAATACACCACACAGAGATGTGAGGAACAACAGCAGGGTTGGCTCCATGGCCTTTCTCTGTTTCTAATATAAACAGTATCAGTGTCTCATCTTTGGCTTCCTGCTGCACATCTTAGCATCCTTCCATTAATACAATCAAACAAGCAGAAGCAATGTCTGAACTACAATACTTCTTGAATTAACAACCGAGGGATTTCCCTATTCTGGGTAAATATATTATGTTAGTGATAAAAACAAACTTATAAGAAAACTAGTGCAATGAAACCAAAATCACAGTGAGGTTATGATCTACACTGCAGTCAGACACTAGGGGGCAATAGAGAGGGGGTTTTGTTTTGGTTTGTTTTTGCTGTCATTGCTGTCGTAGGGCAAACGTGGGGCAAATATGTTGGTATGGGACACATTGCTCATAGGATTTTAGTAAGTGAAGGAAATATTTAATTTAAATCAACCTTCCAAGGTTCCTTGTTAAATAAACACAGTGACCATAAAAAGGTGAAGTTCAGTAGCTATAAAACTGTTATTTCAGTTTATGGTTTGTGTATTCATCCTTTAGATTACAGACTGACTGTGTGGTTACATCTTAACTATTTTTGGCTGTTTTAACATGAATGTTTTCTTCTTTTTGAACTTTGCTTTTTGACTGTTATTTGTCAAGCTGACTGACCTTCCATGTACAACCACTAAATTGAATTACTTAAATTTGTTGGATACTTTGATTTTATGCCGTCTCAGGTCCACTTTTTGTTCAACACTGATAAAATCCAAATTAAATTAATAATTTGTTCAGATTTTATTTATTATAAGGAACTGTATTTTCAGAACTGAATTTTTCAGGTTACAGCCTTTACTGCTTTATTTGAATTTTGGTTTAACATAGAAAAGACTTTAAGGGGAAAAAACTCTAAATAGACTTGCTTTTAAAAATCATATTACACATTTTTACATTTAATTTCTGTTTTACAAAAGACTTTTATGGATTTTTATTTTTATTTTTACAAGTTTACCTTATTCAAAATGTTATGTGGTCATGGTGACAGTGGTCTGACAGTGGTCTGTCGCCATGACAGTATTTTGTCTTTGCATGAGACTGTTAGTTATTTCTGGACTGGTTTATTTAGGTTTATTTCCTGAGTGTGTTATTTCGTTATGCTTCTGAGTTTTCTTAGTTCTCTGGTCCTTGTTTAGTTTAGGCAGTTCTTATTTTGTCCATGTGTCTGTCTGTCTGTCTGTCTCTCTCTCTCTCTCTGCGTGTTAGTGATTTCCTGTTTAATTGTAACAATCACTTGTCTTTTGCATTGTGTTCATTTTTGCGTCCCCTGTCTTGTTAGTCAGACTCAGATGTGGATCTGGCTGTCTAGCTAAGTTCTTATTAAGGTAATATGACAGCATAGTTTAAAAATAATCTTATTTTAATGTCACAAATGTTCTTCAATAAACTGGTTGTTGTCGTGCACTGATATTAACACTCACGGTATGGCTGAAGGCTGCTTCTCCTGTCACTTCTTTATCCCAAGACGTTGATTCTGTTCATCTGGATGTAGCGCTTTAAGCGGGAGAAACATTTCATCACTCATCCAAGTCATTTCTTTAATCTCAGCTGACTGCAGGTTTCCCCAACCTAAAGAGTACATTTGCACAATGACTAAATCTACCCCACTGAATGAACAATGGGTTGTGAGGCCAGCATTGTAAGATGGCACCCTTAGGCCCCTTCCGCGATTCAGAGATGGCCTTTCCCTTTTCACATAAATGGTCTCCGTGACTCCTCGCTCAAACCAGCGTTCCTCCCTGTCCAGGATGTGTACATCCTCATCATTGAAAGAGTGTCCACCTGGCCTGTTGAAGGAAATAGAGTGTGAAGTCCTGGCCCGACTAGTCAGGTCTTCTGTGTTGTGCCAGCTGCTATACCAGAGTTTGCCCAATGTATAAATCATGACAATCCTCCTTGCACTTAACAGCGTGCACTATATTACTCTGTTTGTGTCAGGGGACCCGATCGTTGGGGTAGATCAATTTTTGGCCCATGGTGTTTAGAAAAAATGTGTCTCAACTGTTCCAATACTTCTGACACATAAGGGATCAGGCAGCAGTTGTCCTTCTCTCCTAGATCGGCTATTATTTTTATTCTCCCAGGGCACTCCGGCTTCCTCCCACAGTCCAAAGACATGCAGTTACTGGCAGGGCTGGACTGGGACAAAAAAATCGGCATTTTGACTAGAGACCGGCCCACCAGGTATTAAAGCCATAGAGCCTTTGAATGAAAACAAACACTGTTGTAACAGTGATGTACACTGTCTTGTTGGTATATGTATGATTTCTATACATTTTACTTCAGATAAAAACTTTGGTTGTAAGATTCAGATAATTATTTAATAAAAGTGAGATATTTTAAATGAGAAGAAGAAAGAAAAGTATTTCTTTGTGCCCCCCTTTCCCTGTTAATGCCCTACCTGGCCCCCTGGCAAAACTTTGCTAGACCCGCCCCTGCAGTTACCAGTTGTCAGCTACAAAGGATCCTGGTGTTATTTGTCTCTCAGAAACAGTTCATAACTTCCCTTCGATAGCGATTCCGTTTTTTACGGGACGGTTGGCAACACTACTAACCTTATGAATAAAATAAAGTTCACTATTAGTAACATCAAAGCACCCACCCAGCTATATAGAAACTCCGTCATGCTAGCTAGTGCGCAGTACGAGTTATTGTAACTGACTGTAAAAAGTCAGCACAACGAAAATAAACTCCACCTAAACTTGGTTTATATCTGACCCAGATAGACTGCAGGTCATAACTTCTTACCTGAAGTTCAGTACACCTGATACTCGGCCCGGCGGCCGCGTCAGGTCTCTCCTCCTCCTGCCTCCACTTTCCCTCATCCACCTGTTGCCTCTGTGGAAGCTCCACCATAGCCACCACCAAACAACTGAGTTATTTTTACACATCGACCAGCATCTGGCCAATCCAACACCTTTTATTGTTTGTGCTGTTACAAAAAACAAACAAACAAACAAAAAACATCGGCCCATAAAAATGAAAAATCACCATCGGCCCACCGGTCAAATGCCCGGTATGCCCGTTGGCCATTCCAGCTATGGCTGCTGGGGTTAGGTCAACTGAAAACACTAAATTGCCCATGGGAGTGAATGTGAGTGTGATTGGTTGTCTGTGTGTTAGCCCTGCGACAGACTGGCGACCTGTCCAGAGTGTACCCTGCCTCTCACCCTAAGACAGCTGGCACAGGCTCCAGTGCTCCCGCGACTCTGAAAGGAGAAGTGGATGGATGGATTTATTTATTCATTCCACATAAAATGTAAAAAACAAATTATAAAACACAAAAAACAACTGTTTACAATTCAACTTTTAACTATTTCAACTTTCAACTTTTTCCTTTTAAACAAATTTAAAGTGAAGAACACAAAATACTGCAAACCAAACTGAAATTATTCTAGATTTTGCTTCTTTTCTTGGTGTCACTCATTTTCTTGACTATACCTTTCTAACGTGTCAATGTTGACTCTTGTTGTTGCCCCTGGCTCTCTTTCTCTCTCTTCCTCCTGCACTGTTCATGTGCTACTGCTGCTGTGAGTGTAACTACCACCCCTTCCCCCTCTGCTCAGCGCAAACACAAGGCACAAACACATATTGGCCAATCACAAGCGGCGTGAAGTAAAAAAAAAAGAAAGAGAGAGGGTGAGAGAAAGAAAAAAAACACATGGCTCCCAATAAGGAGCCGGCTTCCGTTATTCACTTCAAGGAGCCGGCTCTACCCATATGCTTAAGATATATATAAATCTTATAAAGTTTGTATCTGTCTTGTGTGAAACTTGTATGAAAAGCATACAAGAGTGAAAACAGATATAAGATCCCTTGAAAAGTTATATAAATGAAACGTGTGTGTTTTGGACACTTACTAAAACAATATATGAAAGTATTGAGAAAGTGGCCACTTTCATGAGTAAATCATGTAAGCCTTATATGATTTACTCATGAACAATGTTCCCTCTAATTTTTCACGTGTCTGAGCGAACACACAAACTCCCTGAGCGATCCCTTGGACCACTGTGAGCGACATCAGACGTGTGCACTGTGGTCACGCCAGCATCGAATCCATCCAAGTTATATGGTTTATTAAAATAATCAAATTACAGCGTTTACATTTATGTTAGACTACTTTTAATTAACTGCTTTAGCCCATTTACAATGAAAATGTAAAAAAAATCTTGTTCATGACCTGTGTAGTATGTTAGCTCTATTGGAAGTAAAAATAACTTGAACTCCAATTTCGAAAACACAACTTGTTAGGTATTTTAGTACCACGGTTAGCATTTACAGAAGATTGTTTTATACAGAAAAGAGTTGCTCAATAAGGCCCATCTACTAGTTGTTTTTCTCTTTCTCTGTGACCCAAGAATTAATGTGTAGGACTCACAAGCTGGTACCCCAAGGTCGAAAATACCACAGAGATGAGACCACTTCCTTACTCCCATCCTCCCTTTTTTTATTATCTCCTGGAAAAGGCTCGTTAAAGGCTAGGTGGTTTGTTTCAGAATTCACTAATGAAAGAACTCTGTATTTTATGTCTAGGAGTGTATTTTGCTGGGATGATCATAAATTATAGCTGAACTGATAAACTACACACAGGATACTTCTTTGCTCACAAGGCAGGAAGACGTTTCCTTATTTGGTCTGTACCGGTTTGAACTGGGAAAGCTGACACACGAACCTTTTTTTTCATCTATATAAACTGCTGTGTATCAAATAAACCTTTGAGTTGATTTGGGAAGGCAACCTGAAGCAGTCTGTGTTTCCTTGTTCTCCCAAGCTGCTCCCGGCGCTGTAACTAACCCAGCTGAACGGCATACCTGAGTGTTACTTTAAATAATTAGGAATCTTAGAAGGAAAGGACAAAACTCTGCTTATCGCTCACGCCACGGAGGAAACCCGGGATGGCAATTTCCTTCAATTTTGGTGTCAGAAGTGGGATCCCTGACAGAAGGTAAATATGTGTCTTTCATATTTATATAAAGACCTATTATACCTCTCTCAGTGATTGATCCATAAAGAAACGGGATATGCTGACGAAGTTTCACTTAGTGATCCAGAGAGATACACTGACGACTTCCTCAGTCCCCGAATAAAGTAAATTAACCCTTGTGTGGTGTTGGTGGACACAGGAAGTTGCCTGTTGTCTTGAATATTTTAATTTTGTTTAAAAAAAAAATAATAATTAATTGTTTAATTAAACGTACGTTAAAAAGTGAGAAGTTGCTCACTTAGAAAAGTGACACAGAAAGTTGCCTGTTGTCTTAAATACTTCTCATTAAGTGAGAAGTTGCTCACCAAAGAGTGACACAGGGAGTTGCCTGTTATCTTGAAACGTACGTTAAGAAGTGAGAAGTTGCTCACTCACAGAAAGCTAGTAAATAATTAAATTTAATTTTGTTAAAAAAAAAAAAAAAAAACGAAAGAAAACTGAAAACGGGTCTCACAGACCCGATTACCATACAAGGGTTAAAAGCAGTAAATTAAAAGCAGAAAGACACAGGAAGTTGCCTGTTGTTTTACGAGAAGTTGCTCGTTAAGCGAGAAGTTGCTCGCTAAGTGAGAGTTGCTCACACAAACGAAAAATTGCTAGCAATAAATTTAAAGTGACCTCAGCTGTGCCGCAGCGAAAATACTAACATAAATCCTCCTAGCGTGTAAACCCCTCTGGAAATCACTGAACATGGGTCAGAATAATTCAAAGACCACAGACAGGTCCGATAAAAAATCTAAAGTACCTGTAAAACCAAAAATTAATAAAATACAAAATAAAGTCTCAAATAACGGCTCAGTACAACTCCCATTTCCGGTTACGTGTAACCTACGTCCGCGAATCGGTGAAGACGTCCATGATCACGTATCCAGAACATGCGGGAGTGCTTATGTGACTGACTTTGTTTACAACTTAAGAAGTTCAATGCATTCTAATTTCTTTTCGGAGCCTTATCCCGAACGATTATCGCCAGAAAACAGGTCAGTAGAAATGTTGAATATCATTTGTGATAAGAAAAGTAGTCTGCTTAAAAAGTCCTGTAGAAAATATATGATAGAATGCCGCGACGTGATGCATCAAATGTTACCGCTATGGACAAAAGGAGGGTAAATAATGACAAAGTCGCCGATTTCTTTAAGAATCTAAAGAAATTCCTGCTAACAATGTCCAGAGACAAAATTGACTTAAATGCAGTAACTATGTGTAAACAGAAGCCTGATGAATCCATCCTAGTATTCATAAAACGCTTTATGCACTGTTGGACAAGCTAGAGGTGCAAATTTAGCTCAGTTTTCCAGCAGCCGCAGACACCCAAAGCAAAAATGAATTTGTGTATTTAATTTAACACAAAGGGTGAAATGTTTGCTGACACTGATAACAGCTTATGTTTTCTCTGCCCTATGCACCGACATGATGGAGAAGGAACATCCTCTGTGTCAGCTGGACCCTCAGCAGAGAATGAACTCAACATCCTTTTTGTCCGGTACTCTATGTCACACACTGTGCCAAAAAAAAAAAAACGTGTACAGACGCCACTACCAGGTAATCCCATGACTGGGAGCCACACTTTTGTTTCTCTCACACTGTTCAACAACATGATAACTGCTCACACAAGTGAAGGTCAAACAGTGATTTTGTCACATAACTCAGACATAGGTTACGAAATATGTCGTCACATAGATCTAACCTACCCTATCCACTGTACTATTTCTGCACTTACGTTGCCAGCTGAATACCAGAATATGACATTGTGGTCAAAAAGTGAGAATGAGATAGGATTTATTGACTGCATACCTTATCACGCACAGCTAAAAAAAACAAAAAGCGAGTATATGTCAGGCAATGTCCCCTTTCCACGGAAAAAGCCGCAGCTCTAGATGTCATGATAGGAGATTTATTGACTACAGGAGCAATAAAGCCCACACTCCTGTCAATCCTGTGCCAAAGCCTAACAAACCTGGCGTATGGCGTTTCATACAAGACTTAAGGCAAATTAATGCAGTCAACATTCCTCTGCCACCTCTCGTTTCAGATGTTCACAGCATATTGACATGCATTGCATACACATTTTACCGTGGTGGATTTATGCTCTGCCTTTTTCTCAGTGCCTGTGCATGTAGATACACAGCCGTTATTTGCATTTACACATAGAAATAAGCAGTACACTTGGACTCGTCTGCCTCAAGGCATGATAGACAGCCCTGCTGCTTTCTCAATGGTGATCCGTGCTACCCTGGACAGCTTTACTCCTCCTGAGGGCTGTACTCTGATCCACATGTGGATGACCTCCTCCTCTGTGCTGAAAGTGAAAAACTATGTCAAACTGCTACACACATGCTTCTCCAGCACCTCCAAAAGACTGGCCACAAAGCATCTGCAAAGAAAATGCAGTACTGTCAGACTTCTGTTCAATATTTGGGATTCACACTGTCTCACGGAAAACGTTCCATGACTGCAGACAGGGTCAAAGCTGTGACCTCTGTCCCTCGTCCCACTACACAGAAGGAAATGTTGTCCTTCCTGGGCATGGTGAACTATTGCAGACAGTGGATACCAGACTGTTCTTTTCATGACCACATTCTGCGTGACTGTTGTAAAAAGGACAAGCCTCCTCGAATACTGTGGTCCACAGAAATGACTGCCTCTTTCAATGCATTACAGGGAGTGCTGACCTCCGCCACTCAAAGGTGCTGCCTGAATTGTTCAGGAATGCCGGCCTGCCTGAGGGCAGTAGCAGCTTGCTCTATCATGATAAGGGACTGCGAGAAGCTCACACTCTCACATGACACTATTCTACACACCAATCACCAGGTCACGACCATTGTAGCAAACATAACTAAACAGCATATGCAAATCTCACTATAAAAGCGAGCAGCACACCTGATTCGCCAGCACATTTATTGATCCTATGCTGTGTTCTTCTGACCGACAGGATGGCTCAGACAGGCTTGACGATCATGACTGCATGACACGTATACAGGAATCCACAGCACCACGTCCAGATTTAGAGCAAACACGTATCTCAGACTCAGCCACGGTTTATGTGGACGGGTCCTGTTCAAGGCCGAGTGACAACTCATTTCTTTGTGGCTATTCAGTGGTAACAGTGCCTGACATCATACTAGAGGCTCACTCATTACCATTTCACTCAGCACAAAAAGCAGAGCTCATGGCTTTAATACGCGCCTGTGAGCTACATTTGGATAAGCGTATGACAATTTACGTAGACAGCCGCTATGCATTTGGCGTTGTGCATGACTTTGGCACATTGTGGAGACAGAGAGGATTTAGATCTGCTGATGGAAAATAAATTGCTAAATTGTGATTTTGTTCAAAGACTTTTTCAGGCTATACAGCTACCATCGGCCGTTGCAGTTGTAAAAACGAATGGACACAGTACAGCTGACACAGACGAAGCAACAGGTAATGCCTTAGCAGACGTGACAGCCAAGGCTGCAGCTGCATCACAGCTCCCACCTCCGCAGGAAGTATTATCTGTGCCCCTACAGCTGCCACTTGTTACACTCCCAGACTATTTAGACACAAATGTTGATTTAAAATTCATACAAGAGCAAGCCTCTGCATAGAATAATGACTGTACCTTAGATGACAGAGATGGCCTATACAAAATCTTAAGGGTTTGATTGCCCTCCCATATTCCCTGATGCCAGTCCTTGCCCGACATTTTCACTGTGTGAGTCATGTCGGACAAAGAGGGGTAATAGGGGCAATAAAATCAAGATTTGTAATTGAGAAAACATCA
Source organism: Aulonocara sp. 'chitande type north' Nkhata Bay (assembly GCF_057382095.1). Lineage (NCBI taxonomy): Eukaryota > Metazoa > Chordata > Actinopteri > Cichliformes > Cichlidae > Aulonocara > Aulonocara sp. 'chitande type north' Nkhata Bay. The sequence continues at coordinate 38,170,928 of NC_141348.1, read as the reverse complement.
CATGCAGTAAAAAGCATATTAGCAACCTGTCTAACATGTGCGCGAACTAATGTAGGTAGCTCAAAAGCAAAACATCAGCATTTACCACAACCAGATTTTCCATTTCATACATTACAAATTGATTTCACACATATGCCAGCACAAGGAAGCATCAAGTACTTACTGGTAATAGTGGATCAATTTAGTAAATGAGTAGAAGCTTATCCAACCTCAAAAGAAACTGCAGAAGTAGTCTGTCAAAAGTTGAGCAATGAAATAATACCCAGATTCGGAATACCTCACCAGATTAACAGTGATAGAGGATCTTCATTCACATTAGAAGTAATTCAAAAATGTGCTAAAACTTTAATGACCTGGGTCAAATTACTTACTCAAGTCCTGTGTGAGATTAGAATGACTCCATCTGCAGTAACCAAATTATCTCCATTTGAAATAAGACTATTTCCAACACCATGGTCAGCTTCCAGAGGGGCACCGCTAGTAGAAGGTGATGTATATTGCATTGTCCACTGATGTTCACAACCTGGTAGAAAAACTGAATAATAACTATCAGAAAGTTTGTCTCTCTCAGCTTTTCCCCTCCACAGTTCCACCAGTGGAGACAAGGAGATGCATGTTGGAGAAGCCACTAAAACCAAGGACTCTCTGGGAGGCCGCGCGTGTTCCAGCCCCCAGACTGTACTGGCAGTGACGAAGAACCAGCATCCTCACAGACGGACAACCTCAGTGGATTCATGCCAGCAGGGTTAAGACCAGCCCAATCGGACCATCTCAGGCGTCGGATCAAGCAGACGACATCTCCGGCGAGCCAGCGCCCGGAACTAGAGCAAATAAACACACACGGGTAGATGACATCTCCGGCGAGCCAGCGCCCGGATCCAGTGCACACACACAATCACTGATTAACACACAACGTCTGAAAGAACAACAACAAGGTACTCAAACATCCAGCAGGAACAGAAAGCCAAAAGTACCACATGATGTCTAACCTGATAAAGCCAGACTCATTCCATCCTGATAATGGAGAAAATGAAATGCCCATTGTCATAACACGACGCTTATTCAATGTCTCTCGAACCTGGGACCAGGCCAGGAGACGACTGAAGAACTGTTTTTCTTATATACTGTCTTATATATTTAGGTTATTTATCATATCTATCGCATTAACTTTAGGATTTCTCTTTGCTATTTTGTATTGTAAACTGAAACCATGTTCACATTTCTGCAGGTCATATTTTGCTGACTATACCTCATGCTCCATTTTGCAAGACACCTACTTAATGCACTCCTCACGCTCCCTAAAATCAGTAAATAGCAACATAGACGCCACTAATAAACCATTTTATGCACCCTCTAGAACAGGAGCTAACGCCTGGTATGAAAATGCCAGAACAGCCGCTCGTGATTTAGGAAACAGTAACTGTTATGTCTGTTCAAAGGCTAATCCAGAACAGGTAATAGTAGGATACCCCATATCCGGTTTCCCCCTCACTGAGGGACTAGAGAAAATCGGCGGAGGTAATGCTCTCTTTAAAGACACTTTACAGTTGACTCTGAGCCCTCTCGACTGCCTACTTAGACACACACACACACCAACTAACCCTGAGACTCCATTAGGCGAATTATTGAAGTTATCTGATGACGCCTGCGCCCCAATGAAACGCCCTAAGAATAGGTTAAAGCCCTCACTGCCCTTAGGACAGATCCCTCTCCATTTTAATACTAGTATGATATGTCTGCGCAGACTAAAGTTAACTGGCCCAGACACACACATAGATTATACAAAGGATAACTATACATTCTTCTCTGACTCCCCAGGTGCACGCTGTAATGAGACATGGCTAGCTGTCTCTATGGCTGAAGTTGTATCATATCTGGAGGAACACACACACAGTTCAAGTTCGAGCGCAGAATCGATCATTGTTCCCCCAGAGGGTGTATTAAATGACACTGACTGGGGGGAGTTAGTTAAATCACACATGGTCACGCGCCTAACTAGACCAATCCCACATGCTTATTGGTTGTGCAATAATACCCTTAGATTAGCTTTACCTGTTAATTGGACCGGTACCTGTGGTCTAGTAACCGTTGATGTATGCTGTACTTTCATTCCCAATAACACCGCCCCTAACGGTTCATTCACACAAGCTATGAATAAACTTGAAGCATTGCAGATAGAACTAATTGCCAATACAGGCCACGGTCAGTGGCTACATAAGTGGCTACAGGACACGTTTGGAAGATGGAAGGAACTAATTGTAGCCTTTGTAACCGTTGCAGCATGTTTTTGATGATTATTGTCTGTTGTGTGGTACCCTGTGTACGTTCAATGATAACCCGTATAGCTGTTAGTACAGCTACTTCAATGTATTTGCAATTGACACAAATTGACCCAGATTATGTGTCAGATGTTACCAATGATGTTCCTGATGTGTATATTGAACATTAGGTTGTGAACTATTACATTTTATGATTTGCTTTTTATATTATGTTATTACATTTGTGATTTTTCCTTTCTATTTGAGTTATTATTTTTAAAAAATAATAAAAGAGGGGAACTGTTAGGTATTTTAGTACCACGGTTAGCATTTACAGAAGATTGTTTTATACAGAAAAGAGTTGCTCAATAAGGCCCATCTACTAGTTGTTTTTCTCTTTCTCTGTGACCCAAGAATTAATGTGTAGGACTCACAAGCTGGTACCCCAAGGTCGAAAATACCACAGAGATGAGACCACTTCCTTACTCCCATCCTCCCTTTTTTTATTATCTCCTGGAAAAGGCTCGTTAAAGGCTAGGTGGTTTGTTTCAGAATTCACTAATGAAAGAACTCTGTATTTTATGTCTAGGAGTGTATTTTGCTGGGATGATCATAAATTATAGCTGAACTGATAAACTACACACAGGATACTTCTTTGCTCACAAGGCAGGAAGACGTTTCCTTATTTGGTCTGTACCGGTTTGAACTGGGAAAGCTGACACACGAACCTTTTTTTTCATCTATATAAACTGCTGTGTATCAAATAAACCTTTGAGTTGATTTGGGAAGGCAACCTGAAGCAGTCTGTGTTTCCTTGTTCTCCCAAGCTGCTCCCGGCGCTGTAACTAACCCAGCTGAACGGCATACCTGAGTGTTACTTTAAATAATTAGGAATCTTAGAAGGAAAGGACAAAACTCTGCTTATCGCTCACGCCACGGAGGAAACCCGGGATGGCAATTTCCTTCACAACTTTTTTTTTTATTTTTATAAAGCTCTGACTTGTATTATGAGTCTGTGGTCTGGGAGAGAGTCTGTAACTCTGTTTCCAAAATACAGTATATAATGACCAATGCTGGCCAATTAATTATATAGTTACTTCTTCAAAAAAGTAACAGAGTTTGGCAAACAAAGTTTTTTGCAGCTATTTTTTTTAAATGCAGCCAAGGCATTTTTAAATAAACATTTCAAACTATTTACAGAACAATCAGCTGTTCTGCATCAAATCTGATGCCACACAAATTATTTGTGCCACTCCAAAAAATAATTCCTGTCCATTATGAGATAAAGGAGAACAACAGCCTGATACCTGCAGGCCTGACAGAGTAGATGTATCACTCCTGTATCAGTCTGTAACATTCAGCAGTCGCCTCATTGTTCTGACACACACAACAAAACTATTGACTACACTACACACTAACGACACAAGATTTGCGCTAAACGTCGCAAATCTCTCACATCTCAAAACACCGCAGTCACTCCTAAAACTTCCCCCGTTTCTTAACAACTAGATGCCACGTTGCCATATCATTTTTTGATTGGTCGACGAATTTGATTGGACGAATAAGAAAGGCAGAGGGGGGTGGGGTTTGTTTTTGTTCACAGGCGGAGAGTGCTTTCGAGCCTTTTTTCTTATAAAACGCCGATTTAACCGTTTCTTCCTGCAGTAAATATAAACAACGACAGTATTCAGGAAGAAAACCAAACATTGCATTTTTTTTTATCACAACTCTGGTTTTACGTGGCCTATCAACACAATTTAAAAACTGGTATAAAGTCCACACGTTTTCCGTCAATTGTCCCGTCCGTCTGTCCTGCTCACATCTCCAATGGTTGTACACGTTGTCATTAACGTGGCTTCACTCCACATCAGCCACGCCCTTTGCCAGCTAAAACACCGGTGTCGGCACATAAGGACGCTGTTATAGCCTGTCAACGACGTTGATTGGCTGCGCATATAGGCATTATTGGCTGGACTATGGGATAAGGTGGCATCGTTCCCAAATGGGAGCAGCCAGTCACTTACTGACTAACACTGCAAAACAGAATTGTTAAAGTATTAATTTTAATTTCAATTCAGGTTAGATTTTTTTTGTGTTCAGAGACTGTACAGGTAGTGCGCAATTGCGCACGTGCGCAGCTTAGAGGGAACATTGCTCATGAAAGTGGCCACTTTCATGATCATTTTCACGGTCATTTTCAGTAATGAAAATAGAGTTTGTTGCGCTAATTTGACATGGGATTCTGCCTTTTCCAAGTGCTTTTAAATTAGGAACATTTTTACGTGATCAAACAATGAAATTACCTATAAACAAGGTCACAGAATGGGGAAATATGAAGCATAATATGTAAATGTACAGAAATATACAGTTAACAGTTGGTTTAAATAATAATTGATTGCATGCCCTGGGACAGACTGACAGAGGCGAGGCTGCCATATCGCACCATCGGCCCCTTTGGCCATCACTAGTAGGCAGTAGGTGAAGAGTCTTGACCACGGACACAACGACGGAGAGTGTCCGAGCTGGGGCGCGAACCGGCAATCTTCTGATCACAAGGCGAACTGCCAACTCTTGAGCCACGAACGCCCTAACTAGCAATGATAATAATACTTATGTGATGTAACACAAGCTTAGAGGGATCATGTTATATACTTTTCCATAGCATTACATTTGAATTCAACAGTTAAATCTTTCAAATAACGGACAGATATTTGTGAAATCATGATACATTTGTGAATGTATTTTAACAATCTAAATATGCATATGTACAGACAGATACATTTAATAATCATGACAATTATGTTGTATTACATTACAGTGATTTAACGTTAATTTACATTCAAAATGTGAAATCAAAGTCTATTTACGTAACTTTAATGATATTCTAGAAGAACAGAACATTACTATCAAATTCACAGTAAAATACCTTCACATTAGGGTTTTTTCCTATGGTCGCAGCCATACCCGCGACCTTGTTGTTGTTAGTTCACATTCATTGGCCGATGCTTAGCGTCATGTTATTTAGATTAATTGCAATTCCTACCTCTACATTTCTTTTTCAAAATATATAATTAGCACAGCGTGTCCGTGCAATGTTTTATATTGTGGCATACAGAGAAATCTTAACAAAGAAGCTCACAGAGAGAGAATGAGCTTGTTATTTAACCCTAAGCTGGTAGGGGGAGCTCTTTGTTAAAACCTTTGCCGGTGCTACAATGTGCCTCAAGGTTCAACAACAGCACAACAGAAGTCACTCATGGTACAGCACTCTCTCTGCAAAACAACAACTGTCAGTGACTCTGCACCACGGCGTAAACACAACATTCAAGATAACAGTTAAAAGTAACGCAACCATAAACAATAAAACAATCAGAATCAGAAAGGGTTTTACTGCCAAATGTTGAGCAGGTTTACAAATCAAATCAAATCAAATCAAATCACTTTTATTGTCACATCACATGTGCAGGTACATTGGTACAGCACATGTGAGTGAAATTCTTGTGCAAACATACTGTCATAAATTGCGCTTAAATAGACATGAAAAAATAAAAGTAAGAATAAGAATTAAAAGTGCTACGTAGAAAGATATATACATGAGTGCAGGTGGTGATCAGTGCCAAAACATGGAATGATGCAGTGAACACAGCGTAGGGTCATATGTTAGTGGTGGGAACAGTCGTACGTTTATTGTTCATGTGTCCAACAGCAGAGGGGAAGAAACTGTTCTTATGGCGAGAGGTTCTGGTGCGAATGGACCGGAGCCTCCTGCCTGAGGGGAGCAGGTCAAACAGACTGTGTCCAGGGTGAGAAGGGTCAGCTGAGATCCGAGCTGCACGCCGCAATGTCCTGGAGGTGTACAGGTCCTGCAGAGATGGGAGTCTGCAGCCAATCACCTTCTCAGCAGAGCGCACAACACGCTGCAGTCTCTGTTTGTCCCTGATAGTGGCTCCAGCGTACCACACGGTGATGGAGGAGGTGAGGATGGACTCGATGATTGCGGTGTAGAATTGCATCATCGTCCGTGTTGGCAGGTTGAATTTCTTCAGCTGCCTCAGGAAGTACATCCTCTGCTGGGCTTTCTTGATGACGGAGGTGATGGTGGGCTCCCACTTCAGGTCCTGAGTGATGGTGGTACCCAGGAAGTGGAATGAGTCCACAGAGGTGATGGGGGTGTCAGTCAGGATGATGGGGGGGAGTGGGGCTGTGTGCTTCCTGAAGTCCACAATAATCTCCACTGTCTTCTGGGCATTCAGCACCAGGTCACCAGACGTTCAACCTCCCTCCTGTAGGCAGACTCATCCCCGTCCGAGATGAGTCCAATAACGGTGGTGTCATCTGCAAACTTGATTATCTTGACAGACTGGTGGGTGGAGGTGCAGCAGTTGGTGTACAGGGAGAAGAGCAGAGGAGAAAGAACACAGCCCTGAGGGGAGCCGGTGCTGATGGTCCGGGAGTCAGAGACATTCTTTCCCAGCCTCACATGCTGCTTCCTGTCCGTCAGGAAGTCAGTGATCCACCGGCAGATGGGATCAGGCACATTCATCTGGGAAAGCTTGCCTCAGAGATGGTCTGGAAGGATGGTGTTGAAGGCAGAGCTGAAGTCCACAAACAGGATCCTGGCGTAGGTTCCTGGGGAGTCCAGATGCTGCAGGATGAAGTGTAGGGCCATGTTGATGGCGTCATCTACAGACCTGTTGGCTCTGTATGCAAACTGCAGGGGGTCCAGGAGGGGGGCCGTGAGGGTCTTGAGATGGGAGAGAACTAGGCGCTCAAATGACTTCATGACCACAGATGTCAGAGCCACGGGTCTGTAGTCATTTAGTCCAGTGATTCTAGGTTTCTTGGGGACAGGGATTATGGTAGAGGACTTGAAGCAGGCAGGCACATGACATGCCTGCAGTGAGGAGTTGAAAATGCCAGAAAACACTGGGGCCAGCTCGTTTGCACAGTGTCTGAGGGTGGCAGGAGACACACCGTCTGGGAGCTTTTCGAGCATTCAGGTTCTTAAACTGCTTCCTCACATCTGCTTCATGAATATGAAGAGTTGTGGTGGGAGGAGGTGGTGTGAAATCCTCTTTTGTGTGGGGTGAGGAGGGGGGTGTTGTAGGTGAACAGTTTGAAGGTGGTGATGGCTCTATGGAGGGGGGAGAGGTGGGGGAATTAGTGTCCAAAGTGCCTCTATTGTTGGGGCCGTTGGAGGTGTGAAGGCTGCCTGATGGCTCGTCAAAACGGCAGTAAAAGTCATTAAGGGTGTTGGCCAAGAGCACGTCATCAGTGGAGTGGGGGGTTTTAGGCTTGTAGTTTGTGATATTCCTAAAACCTTTCCACACAGAGGCCGAGTCATTCTTTGAGATCTGCTGCTGCATCTTCTCAGAGTGCTGATGTTTAGCAATGTCCACTTCTTTAGTGAACCTGTACTTGGCCTCTCTGTAGCAGTCCCTGTCTCCGCTTCTGAATGCCTTTCTCTTTTCCAGCCACAGCTTTTTGAGTTTAGGAGTAAACCAGGGTTTGTCATTGTTATAACTCACCCTGGTGCGTGATGGCACAATGCTGTCCTCACAGAAGTGGATATAGGAGGTGACAGTGTCCGTAAACTCGTCCAAGCTGTTAGAAGCAGCCTTCATTGTGTCCCAGTCTGTAGACTCCAAACACGTGCGAAGCTCCTCCACAGCCTCGTTGCTCCACAGTTTTTTTTGTCCTCACGACAGGTTTGGAGAGCTTCAGCCTCTGTCTGTACATCTAAACAACAAGAACATCTAAACAACAGCACATGTCCCAAGGCATGATGGGAGACATTTCTGGATGTATTTTTACAATCTAAATATGCATATGTACAAAAAAATATATTTAAAAAACAAGTAAATTGTGTTTCATTACATTTACAGTGATGTTATGTTATTTTACATTTGACGTGTCAGATCACAGTCTACTTATGTAAATGTAATGATATTCTAGAAAAACAGTACACAACTGTAAAATACATAGTAAAATAATTTGACATTACTATTTTTTGGAACAGTGTAACAAAGCCCTCTTTTCCATTTCTTCCATGTACAAATTGGCCACAATGGGCGAAACTGGGGAACCCATGGCACACCCATGTTTCTGCCTGTAGTACTGACCCTTGTATGTGAAATAGGTGGAATTAAGACACAGTTCCAAAAGCAAATACAACCGGTCGGTGCTGTGGTTCTGCTACTGAAGTTGGGCTCATCCTGTAATCTCTTACGGACTACCTCCAATGCTTCAGTGACTAGAACACAAGTGAAGAGTCATTGTAACATTGTAAAAAACCATTGTTTCATCTGCCCCCATAATAACATCTCTCACCTTCTCAACAAAATCCAAGGTCTTCTGGACGTGGTGTTCAGAGCTGCCTACCAGCGGGTTGAGGATCAAAGCCAGAAACTTTGAGATGTTATAGGTGACTGAGTTGATAGTACAGACAATTGGTCTTAAAGGTACACCCTGTTTATGTATCTTTGTAGATTCCCCTGGGCATAGCCTGTGGTATGAGGTCCAGTCAATAACATTGTCTTGTTCTAACTGCTTCAGGCAATCTATCACCCTCTTCCTGTAACCACTTCCTAGGTTTTGTTTCAGGGGGTCATAAGTATTTTTGTCACTGAGCAGTGACACAGTTTTTCTCATGATGGTCTTTCTGGTTTAGCAAAACCATGCAGAAACTCTTGTCTGCTGGAAGGATGATAATGTTCTTGTGATTGCTATGTGATGTGAGTGCCTTCCTCCCCTCCATGTTGATGTTGGATGCTGGGGGCTTTACATTGGTGAAACAGGTCGAAGCTTTCGTCTGTAGTTGCTCTGCTTCCACGTCTGCAGTTTTGCTGTTACGAATGGCTTCTGTTTCTGTGGCTGTGTTCCACTAGTGGAATTTGTCTCGGCGTCACAGAAATTCACGGTTCGGTTCAGTTCAATACTTTGGTGTCACGGTTTGATATTTTTTCGATACAAAAGAATGTTCATGCCTTTTTAATTTGTCATTTATTAAAATTATAAATATATATTTTAACTCAAAAGTACAGTTTTTAAATTTAATGTTACTGAAACAACAAAATAATAATAAAAAAAATAAATCTATCTGATTGAGAAATCACTCATCTTTGGAAAAGAGAGTTTATTACAGAGAAATGGCTCTTTCCAAAATAAAAGCTATACTATACGCTTCTTCTGGGCTATATTCTCAGCAGCATATTAAACATATCAGGTCCCCATAAGGAGAATCATGTGCTGTCTAAATGACTCGAGTAAAGTTTGTAGCATGAGTGCTTGTTGTTTTTGTCTGCTTCCACTTGTCTTTGCACTAGGATGATGTCGGCGTAAATGTGCTGTCATATTCATTGTGTTCCCACTAGTGCTGTCAGCGTTAATCTCATTAAAATGACGTTAACGCCATAACATGGCAAATCTCAGAGTTACTGCGGATCGCCCCGTGCGTGGGGCTGGACAGTGTCAATAAGTTAACGAGCAAACTGCGCTAACGCACTAGTTCCCACCAATGTAATTGAGCATTGCGTGGCACATCTGACATGCTGTTTTACTTTTGTCCATGACGCGCTTACCATCAGGGTCATGCTTAACATGAAAACCAAGATAGTTCCAAACGCCAGATCTGAATGAGGGTGGGGGAGGCTCAATTTCGGGTAGCGTTGAGGCAGTTGCCATGTTGCAACGAGCTTAACTTCTGTCTCGCTAGCTTGCGCTGCGCTCAGTGGATCTGCGCTCCACAGTGCAGCCTAGGCCGAGTAGTCGAACGCAGATCCACTGAGCTCTCAACACAGACAGCATCGTCAGAAGAAAAGTTGATAACATAAATTAAAAATTTTGTATTGTTTGATACATATGCGTACCAAACCGAAAGCGCTGTATTCTTTGCTATGTGACAGTGGTATCCAGCATAGTGCAACCTTTTCAGTCCATTCAGCATCTCAACTACACAACACCTCCCATCAGGACTGGGTGTGCCCAGTATATTCTGTAAGTTTCCCAGTCTAATCTGCATGCAAAATGTAAGACAAGCTCCCTTCAAAGCCAGTCTACTGTGCTGATGCCAACATGAAGTCACAGCTTCCCCAGGCACAGGTTGACAGTAGTTTTCCGCACAGGTTACATGAACTTCAAATCTTATTGAGTGAAATTGTGTATATTAGATACGCATCAATCATACAAGGTTGGATTGTTATAATAAATATGATTAACTGAGCATATTTCACTCATCTGTCTATAACTTAAAGTTATTCCTATCATGATCCTTGTCTAGACTACATGAATGCTGCAAACACTAAGTTATGCCAGCGTGGAGAAGAGCCGAGCCAGTTGCGTAAAGTGGCCTTCATGTGTGTAAATACTTTATGTGAAAGTAATTGACTCTTAAGTGTCTTAAATGGTACTTCAGAAATATAGGCTGTGGTAACTCCCAGGTAGCCACACAACTTCAGTTTCCTTTAGTAATGTCACTGCGTTATTTCTCTTTTCTTTACAGTCAATGTGTTTGCTCTTTCTCATTGAGAATTGTAATGTGTTTTTGACTCCATGTGCAGCAAATCAGGGTATAGAGCTCAATCATGTTGATGCTTTATTGTGTTGTTTTAGAATAACTTAATAAAAAAACTATTTGGGCTGAAGTGAAGGTATTTAGGTAAAAACTAGACAGGCTAAACAGACTACAGTAAATATACAGAGTACAAAGTACAAAGTGCAAAAAAAGTGCTTATATCTGCAGTTGAGGGTAATCTCCTAGCCAAGATCATTACTTAAAAAAAAAAAGCTTTTGGCTTTTAACCTGGATTGTGAACATGCAATATTGCTCCAGTTTCCTAAAGCACACAACCTTTAAAAGCATGATGTTGCATAAATATGAAAAACTTCAGCATAACTGACCCCCCCCAACACACACACACACACACACACTCACTGTATTTTGTAGCTGTGAATGTATTCATTTAACACATTTTAACCATGGATTTCACATATCAGTGTTCTGTTATGTGCTTCTGCAAACCTAACTATTTTGCTGCACCATGTTTGACGAATAAACATCAGCTTGGTCAAATAACATCAGGGTTAACATGTGGTTATCTGTTCTGTAGCTACCCAGACAGGGGCGGGTGGATGAAGCAGAAAAATAACTGGTTGGTGATATTATTTTAAGGCAGAGCTGATACCAACAAGGGGCTTTAGAGAACACATATCTGTGAGGATGAAGACTTTGAGTGCTGCTCTTGTTTTGCTGAGTCTCATCTCAGTGGGCCAGCCTGCATCGCTGGCCTGTGAGAAGCTGTTAAAGCCAGTCGACCAACGTCCAGATGTAAGTGTCTTTCCACATTTGTTTTGTTTCAGCTGTTAAAACTTGCAATTTTTTTCTGAGATGTGATGGAGGGAAATATTCTGAATGTTTTTTTTGTGAATTTCCAAAATAAATAATGAATCAATCAATTAAAACAAATCTTTTATTTCAGCTGATTGGGAGGTGGCACTTTATAGCTGTGTCCACAGAGTTTTGCCTGTCTTCAACATTAGTCAGTGCTTTATTTTCCCCAAGTGCCGCAGTGGATGTAATTTCTAAGGGCGAACCAAACCTCTATGGTGATACTACTTATTTGAAAGCGTAAGTAATGTTTTATTTTTTGTTTTTTAGTTAAATTAATAGCATTTAACATGGTAACATTGTTCAGCTGTTCTTTCAGGTGTTAAATCTGTAATGATGAATGTTGCAGGAATGGAGTTTGTATCAATGGAATCTCAACATTTCTCTATGCAAACAGCAGCATATTTGAACTCGACAGTGAAAGTAAGAGGTTTTTCTTTTAAATATACTCTGACTACAAGCTGTAGTTCAATAACAATTTAATATATTACTACCATTTAAATACTTTAAATTACTTTAATGATTCCAACAGATGCCACAGTTGATCAACCAGACGTGCTGCTGCACACTGGCTGTCCTGACTGCCTCGTCTCTAAAGAGGATAAAAGTCATCTTTTGCTCTTCAGTAAGGTGGCAGGGCTGGGGGCTTTTAGACCATTCATAATTTGTAATTTCCTGTTGTAGTTAAACAAAAAGCAAAATGCACGCTGTGAGAAATACAAGGTTCAATACAATCCATCATATTATCACAGGCCTTTTATCTCAGATGTCGCACTGCTTCACCAGGTAGACGAACAGCTGTTTCTGCTGCTGAGCTGACGGAGTTTGAGACACAGGCAGAGTGTCTGGGATGGTCTAAACCCCAACTCCTCAACACTGATCATGGTGAGACTTTTACAGCAACCAAAAAAAAAAAGGAACAGATAGCACATATGTAAATGATCCTCTTTCTTCTTTCAAAAATGTGTTTTTATGTCTTTTGGGCAGCATGATGATTTTATGATGGTGTAGCACACTCTGTGTCACTTTTGAGTGTGCATATATAAATCAGTTTAAGTTTTAACATTTCATTGTCATTTCCTTTCCTATATTCCATATACAGATTATGAAAAGTGTGTGCAATTTGACGAAGATATGGATGAGGATAAATTAAGCGAAGTGCTTCTGAGTTTCTTTCAGAAGACGCTTGAAAGGATGAAAACCACATATCACTTGTTAACCAAATGCATGGCAGAGGGTTTTATTTCATATTACCCCTCATTGTTTTAAGAACTAAATGTCCAGTGCATGCTGAACTTTATTTTCATATCTAAATATGACTTTTAATCTATATATGAATGCTTCTTTTAATTACTGAATTTAGCTTTTTTTTTCTTCATTTAGAAGAAAAAGTTTTTTAAATAAAAGTCTGTACGTCCATGTATGTTAAAAATTTCTTTGCAATTTATGTGTGAGGCCATAGCCATGCTAGCAGTTCTATGAGGCTCCATATAGACATCAGTGTTTCGAACCATGTAATACAAATAACAAACAACTAAATATCAATGATAGGATAACAGTGCAAACCAGGTATTATGTTTACCATGATAATTTGTGGTGTAACTGTAAAAAACAATCACAGATTGGTTTGTAACCTATTTTGGAACCACATTTGATGCATTTATTTTAGGTTCTAAATTTCTTTTCTTAGTTTTGTCTTATTTTAAGTTTCATATAGCCAGAAATTGGTGCTTTTAGCTCTTAAAAGACTCCTTGGCTCCAACATTTGAACAGAAATGATGGCTTATTGTAACTGTTGTTGTAAAATCAAAAGTAAAAGGATAAAAACAGATATTATTGTTTTTATATTTTCCACAAATTCTTAACAGTAAGTTGCTTTTCTTTGCTTTTACATTTCAATAAATATTTCTCAAATCCTTATGAGCTATATGGATTGTCATTTAGAACACCAAGAATTTTGGTTTATTATCTTTATGTTTGTTGTGATTTTTGCAGAGCTGCAAAGGTTTAGGAAAGTAACTTTGAGGTTTGAATAGAAAATGTGCATAAATTGTGCCGTGCATTTATGAGAAACCCATGAATCCATTCTCTTCCACTGGGCTGGAGGTTATCTCTGATTTAAAAAAAATATTTTTATAGTTATTTTTGTTTGTGAAATAATGGCATCATGGTCACATTCGCTATGGCCATCTGCACTATTCTTTTCTTTTCTTGTTACAAAAGATGACCCAGTTTTCCTGCAGAGAAACTTCATAATGAAGAGAAATTTTAAGTGCATTATAATTCCTCTTATAACCAATTCATAAACAGCTTGTGCTTTCAGACACAATGCTCCAGCTTTTTTGAACAATTTACAAAACTTAATGTGAACACTGAAATGGGAGTGTGGCATGGACTTTAATGTTGCTTATTCTTCCATAATCAGGATAAATCACATATGTTCAACACAGAATGACTATAAACCTTTCTATCTGCTTAAATGAGGAAATTGTTAAATATATATCTCTGTATCACATGCAGCATGTGATAAACTATTTGGTTGCACTGACAACCATCTTGGACAAACTAAAAATGTGCTTGACATGATACGAAAATTTTAAAGTGGAACTCGGAGACCGCTCATGAATGTAGTTGTCAGTTGAATGTCTCACTTCCTCTTAGGCTTTAATCTACTTTGGTAATACAAAATTAAGTGCACGTACAGTTGTTTCCTGTGCTGCATAGTTCCAGATGTGAGTAAGGATTTCCTTAAATCTTCAATACAAAGATAAAATCTTAAAGACAATATAGTTTAAAAAATGCATGAAAACCAACAAAGCAGCAAATACAAAATTTACATGTTGTATAAAAAAAAACTAGATGCAGCATAGAGATTTTAAAATATGATAAAACAAACCAATCAGATATCACAAAAAGTACTTTGTTTTATAGTAATACTTGAATAAAGTACACAAGTCAATGAAACAAAATATACTAATCCTTATACTTAGATATAATCGGGGGGAAAAGACAACAAAAAATCAGCCTTATAATTAGAACAAAAAGGCAAGAAAACAGAAATCTGCCTTCAGTCATTTGACACAATGTGACTGCTGGATCTTTTGTCTGTCATTTGGCTTGTCAAGGATTCTTGATTTTCAGCAACACGTGAAACACACTTTCTCCAGATCTTCAGATAAGCTTTCTTGATTTTTTGTATTTTGAATGCATACACAACTGGATTGACCGCTGAGTTAGCATGAGACAGAATAATACCTATATATAAAACTATTGGTGGTATATTTGTCACCTCACCAAAATAAACAAGGCAGTTCATTATGTGAAGCGGCAGCCAGCACAGGGCAAACAGAGCGAAGACCAGAGCTAGAGATCCTGCCAGCTTTTTCTCTTTTCTTAGGTAGTTCTGAGACAGTTTTTGAGCACCACTGCCTGGTTTCCCTCGAAGGTGTCCTTTTATAATACAGAAAACATGGGTATACAACGTGGCCATTACCAACAGAGGTATCAGATTCAGGGAAAAAAAACTGAAATAAACCAGGTATGACATGGGAATTACAGCTATAAACTGGCAGACAATTGTAGAATTGGCTGAATTAGACAAGGTTTGATGGTTGTACCACCCAAGCATGGGAGTAAAGCTGAGAGGGATTGCAACAATCCAACATGCTGCCACCACAAGACAGGAGTGTCCCTGTGTCACAATCCTTTTGTACCTATTAAAAAATGAAAACAATAAAATAGTCTCACAAAAAAAATTAAAATAGCATAAAATGATTTTTTTTAAAACAAAATAAATTGTTAGTGAAGTACTGGTCGATGTGATAAAATGATATAGTAAATGGTAAATGGTCTGTATTTGTATAGCGCTTTACTAGTCCCTAAGGACCCCAAAGCGCTTTACACATCCAGTCATCCACCCATTCACACATACCATATAAACCACAAAGTCCATAATTACTACTTCCTACTACTAAATTACTATGTTCACTATTCAACTATGAGTCATTTTAGTTTGTTTTTAAAAAAATGTGTCTTATTAATCCATACTCTTACCTGAGAGGGATATACACCCGGAGGAAACGGTCAAGCGAAATAGCCAACAGAGACAGAACTGAAACGAGGGTGAACAGAATGACCACACAGCTGATGAAGAGACACGTATTGAACGAAGTCTTCACCCGTCCATCCACCACTACAGCCAATGGTATGGCCACACATCCAACCAGAAAATCAGCCATAGCCAGAGATGCAATAAGGCAGAATGTTGGCTGTTGAATGCTTTTAGTGGTCCAAAGTGCCAAAATGACCAGCATGTTACCCAGACAGCAACTAACTGCAATAAGCACTTCAACCAAGGTGTAAATCATTACTCCCAAATTCATTGTGCTTTCTATCTGGCTGATGATTGTCAGTTGACGGTGCAGTATATTTGAGTGTGAGTCTGAGCTTCAGTGTGGTATGTAAATCTATATAACATTTGAGGAAGTCCTTGGTCTCTTAGCAGCAATTTTTTTAAATAACACATACAAATAGATATGCATGTAAGAGGATGCAAAAGAAAAAAAAACACTGGTGCAATTATGAGTAACTAAAAAAACATCTCTCATGTCGAAGCTACACAAGCCACAAAACCCACATCCTGAAACAACATACACCTAGGTTATATCTCACAAATGGGGTGGACGTTTTGGGTGTTTGCTCTCTGTGTTATGTTTTTGCAAATCAGATGGTATACTGATAGATGGTATAACAGACTGTTATTGTGCAATATATTTCCTCTGCCTCAGCTTAGATTCTGTATAAATACTGTATCAGTGAAGGTGACATTGACTTTGAAAAAAAAAGACAAATAGCGTGTACATGTGCATGCTTATGGCATCCCATTTCTAAGAGCAAAATTTTCACATCTTAAAACAAACCTCTCTTTAAGGGCCTCTAGCATGACATTTGGTGTGTCTTAGTTAGCTATTTGTTTCCGGAGCTTAACTGTGTAAACACTGCATTCTATTATAATTCATTATTCAAAATTACAACATTTTGCACATTATTGTTACTATTGGTAGTAGTAGTAGCAGCATGTATTCTTGTGTTTTCTTCTTGAGGACACGAATGGTGTACACAAACAACATTTTGAACTGTTACACTGTTACACCTATGTAATATGTATTACAGCCTCATAGATTGCATATGTAGATATTCTGCATATCAAGGCATTTAAAAGGGAAGTCACAGGGAGCAGCCGCAGTGCATGCCCCCAACCCTAGCACATGCAGGTGAATGTGTTTAAAGTTCATAGGGAACTCTGAAGTAGATAAAGGAAGTGTTGGGCATTGATGCTCAGTAGTAGTTTTGCAGATATGCAGAATGTGTGGGTAGAAGGTTAACCTCACTCTCCCCAGCAAATCGCAATGATACACACAATCATGTGAAAAGGAATGTTTGCATAGGACTCTATGAACTCCCATGAAAAACCGCATACAGCTTTACCGTTTCCAGCAGCCAGGCACTGCTAATCAGATGCACTTGATTGAAATATCATCAGCAACCACATCTATTGCTCATCTGGTATATTCAGATGTGGTTTAACACACACACACACAAAGCAAAAAACAGGGCTACAGGCCTCAGTTAGCATGTCAAATCTTAAAGTTCATGACAGCGCAACTGAAAAAAGGCTGAAGATGCCACTCTTGTTTGTAAGAGTTGCCAGAAGAAAACCTCTTCTCTATAAAAAAGAACATAGAAGAAAACTTTAGGATTGAAGAGTGTCAATCCTAAACTGACTTTTAACCTTTTAATGCCTGGTGTATTACATTTGAAAAATAGAGTTTTTCCCCAGTTTTTGGGACTTCAACATCATCAATGGGAATTTTTCCCCCTGAAAAACCTAAATAAATTGCACAATACATTTTTAAGCAATTAAAAAAATCAGATAAGCAAATATGATACAAATTAAATGTCATATATGGAGATTGGAATGTGATTTATTTTTTAAACAATTACACAAAATTAAACAAAAGAAAATTAAATAAACACCATTTTCAAAAAAATACAATTTCTACCAATTATTTTATGATTCAGGCTTTAAAGGGTTAAAACAATGTGGCAACAAGTGGAGATCTTTGGCTATGATGCAGGGCTGTGTTTAGAGAAAACTATTTACGGCATATCAGCACAAACATCTCATTCCAACTATAATGCTAAGTTGTGGTAAGTTTGCAATTGTGGTTTGAGAAAGCTGTGCATAAACGTATTCCCACAAACCTCAATGAATTGAATCGACATTATAAAATGATGTGAGAGACATTTGAGGAAAATACAAATAAAATAGAATAAAAATAAATACAGTAAATGTACAGTAAATCTTTTCTCTTTTTTGCTCTATAAAATTGTTGTTTTTCTTTTTCAATCACTCATCTTAACAGTAGGATATACATGAAAAGAGAAAAAAATAAAGTTTGCACTCATTTTTTGCACTCTCTGGGCAACTGACCGTTTCAATGTGGATGCACAACTCTGTGAAAACGACTGAAAACGCTAGTGTGGAGGCATTTTCATTGCAATCTGCACATTCCTGCACATAAAATAAAATATGATTTTGTGTTTACACTCAGTCTTTCAAATAGATGCAAGTAAAACAGCAGAACCCCGTAACTTCCAAGCAAGGAAGTTACGGGGTTTTCACTGTAAAAAGAAGTTTCCTTCCCACGCAGTGATCAGCGGAAACTAATGTTTTTGTCACTTTTTACAGAATCAAACTCAAAGTGAGGTCAGTACTTTCACGCTTTAAATGCTGCACAGTCATATGCTTACCTACACTTGATTTTTTTAACCATTGTTGATCTGCACACAGCTGTTGTCATGAACGTCGCACTCGCTTACATCATTGCCATGAGACACTCACAAAAAAAAATCACAGTTTTAGTAATGCATTAACACAGCGTGCTTACGGGAAAGTAACAGTAATTTAATTACCTTTTTGCAATAGTAATCCCTTACTTTACTTGTTACTTGAGAAAAGTAATCGGATTACAGTAACGAGTTACTTGTAGCGCATTACTGTAATCCAATTTTTATTTGCACTTTATTTATTTGCATCCTCTTAAAAGGGGATATGTGAATGTGGCGGAAAACTAACTGGTCAATCAAATTCAGTATAAAGAGTCAGCAGAAGTGATCTCATACTGAGCCAAGATGAAAAGCTTTTTGTGCTGCTGTTCTCGTGCTGAATTTCTGGCCTGTAAAAGCTACATACAGTGGCTTGCAAAAGTATTCGGCCCCCTTGAACTTTCCCACATTTTGTCACATTACAGCCACAAACATGAATCAATTTTATTAGAATTCCACGTGAAAGACCGATACAAAGTGGTGTACACGTGAGAAGTGGAATGACAATCATACATGATTCCAAACATTTTTTACAAATAAATAACTGCAAAGTATGGTGTGCGTAATTATTCAGCTCCCTTTTGTCTGAGTGCAGTCAGTTGCCCATAGACGTTGCCTGATGAGTGCTAATGACTAAATAGAGTGCACCTGTGTGTAATCTAATGTCAGTACAAATACAGCTGCTCTGTGATGGCCTCAGAGGTTGTCTAAGAGAATATTGGGAGCAACAACACCATGAAGTCCAAAGAACACACCAGACATGTCAGGCATAAAGTTATTGAGAAATTTAATATAGCAGGCTTAGGCTACAAAAAGATTTCCCAAGCCTTGAACATCCCACGGAGCACTGTTCAAGCGGTCATTCAGAAATGGAAGGAGTATGGCATAACTGTAAACCTACCAAGACAAGGCTGTGCACCTAAACTCACAGGCTGAACAAGGAGAGCGCTGATCAGAAATGCAGAATAATTATGCCTATAAAGAAGGCAAAGAGTGATGAAGATGTAAGTCTCATTTAAACCTTTATAGCTAACAATCTATTGTTTTAAAGGTGATTTATTAGACTAAAATGAAACTGAACCTATTTAATGGATTTGTGCAATTTTTATTTCACAGAGAGTTAAATTTGTCTGATTAGTGCAAAACATTAGCCAAGCAAAAATAAAGAAACGCGTGAACAAACAAAATAAAAGCGATGTCATTACAGTTGACTGGGAAATGGTACGCGATGTCCTCAAACAGCTGCTGGAATATCCCTGCCCCACTTCTAAGTAGTGATTTGGACATTAGAGCAGTTGAAAGAGCAAACATCTTCGAGGCCACCAAAATAGGTTTAAAAGCTAATAAACAAATTTCTTCCACTCAGAGAATGTTGCATATAATTTCATTTTTCCTTGATGCATAAAGTTAAAAGATCAAAACTAATAAAACAAATTTTAAAAAGAGACTTTTTTTCATTTGATTATATTTTATATCATGGATTAGGCAGAAAGTAGAATTGGGCTGAAAGATCTATCGCTCTATCACCTATTCACGTTGTAAATCATGTTTTTAAAAAGTAACTAATTACTTTTGAAAATAAGTAATCAGTAAAGTAACGAGATTACATTTTGGGGGAAGTAATCACTAATTAGTTACTGATTACTTTTTTCAAGTAACTTGACCAACACTGTTAGTAAGATACACGAGTGCTTGAACGGAAGTTGGGAAAGCTCTTAGCCGTTAGCATGCGTCCATGCTAACTGCCCAGAGAATTCTTACATGTTATCGCAAAAACAGTGCATGTCCCCCCCTCGGACAACGTGTATGCAGCCTGAGACTCTCTCCACTCTGTGGTCAGCAAAGTGCAATCGCAATCTCCGAGTGCCCTTTCTTTAATACCAGGGGACTATAAACACGCATCACTGGGCTCCACACTGCCGACCTTCACCCAGTACGTGTCATGCCCTACCAGAGACAATAAAACACTAGACTTGGGCTACGTTCACACTGCAGGTCTTAATGCTCAATTCCGATTTTTTTGATCAAATACGATTTTTTTTGTCTGCTTGTTCACACTACAAATATAATGCGACAGCAAACGCGCTCTAGTGTGAACCCTCAAAGCGGCCCGCATGCGCAAAAGAAGACACCACACGCTCTGTTTAGACCCAGACCAAACAATATTGTTTGACTGATGGCCCTTAATATAAAGACTTCAGACTTTACGTTTCCCAATTTTTGCTTTGTTATTTTGTTATTTACATAATAATGTGAATAACCTAATAACTATCCTTATTGCTGTTTTAGAGAGGAGCGGTGCTTCAAAGGATAGTTGCAGATTTCTGTCAGAATCAAATAAAACGTTCACGTTTCTCCAACGTTGTCTTCCCAACAGTTTCACTGACATCTACACTGGATGGCCAGGAAGCGTTTGCAATGTCTTCTTGGGCGCTTCTCCGGAGCTGATAATTGCCGTCTGTCTTTTGTCAGTGACATAAAAGACGGATTTAATGTGACATGACCATTCAAGCAGCAGTCGCTTTCTAAAACATCGGATATGTATCAGAATCAGTACCACATACGAAAGTGACCCAGATCGGATTTGAAAATATCGGATTTGTGCCGTTCACACTGTCATACCATGATTGGATTTGGGTCGCATAGGGTCAAAAAAATCAGATTTGATGTGCTTTCGCCTGCAGTGTGAACGTAGCCTTACTGTATGTCAATGCAAAAGAGGTATACAGTTCATCACCTGTCCCTCACCTGGGAAGATCTGATCACAAGTGTTGATCTGGAGGTAGTTCTGCTGGCACCAGTCCACAAAGTCATGGGTAAATTCTCTGTACTCCCTGTCGCTACCATCAGTGATGAGGCTGACTATTGCAGAGCTGTCAAAGAACCTTTGCAGGAAGCACTGGGTGGAGTTTTGGGAGAAGTCTGCAGAGTAGATAGTAAAGAGGAACGGAGGCAGAACCATTCCCTGTGGGGGCCCCGTACTGCCCCCACAGGGACACACAGCACTAAGTTCTCATATGCTGTTGTCGGTCGGTGAGGTAGAACCATCGGGCCACAAAAATCACAACTGTCTGCCTGGGGGGGGTGAGGTGGGCAAATGAACTGCATCATTTCTTTTAACAGGTTTGATTGATCCAGGATGCAGTCTTCAACATCGACTGCAGACTCACCCACCCCCACTACTGCTGTCCCACCTCTGACACCTCATTCACTTCACACCTCCTCTCCTCACCCCGCTCACTACTACTCACCCTAACCACTGCATCCTGTACACAACCAACACACGGCTCCAGCCTGTCTCTCTCAACCATCCAGGTTAAGGAACTGAGGATGACTGGAGTCAGGAAGGCAGCGGGTCCCGATGGCATCAGCTCAAGGGTTGCCAAGTCCTGCACAGATCAATTGTGTGGGGTGATGGAGTACATCTTCAGCCTGAGGCTGGGAAGAGTTCCACAGCTCTGGAAAACCTCTTGTGTGCCACTAGTGCCAAAGACTCCACATTCCAAGAACCTCAACAGCAACAGGGCAGTGGCTCTGACATCCCACCCAATGAAGACCCAGGAACACCTGAACCTGTCTCAGCTTTGACTCCTGGTGAGCTCCTCACTGGACCCACTTCAGTTTGCCTACCAGCCTGGCACTGGATTGGATGATGCTGTCATTCACCTCCTACACCGTTCCCATCTCGATTGGAGACCCCTGGGAGCACTGTGAGAATCATTTTCTTTGATTTCTTTATTGCCTTTAACACCATTCTTTCCACAGTTCTGAAGAAAAAGCTGGAGAACTCAGGAATTGACCATCACCTCACAGCATGAATATTGGACTACCTCACCACCAGACTATAGTATGAGAGAACTCGGGGCTGCATGTCGGACAGGGTCATCTGCAGTACGGAGGCCCCACAGGGAACTGTGTGGGAGACATCTGCAGTGGGCAAATGAACTGAATCATTTCTTTGACAGGTTTGATTGATCCAGGATGCAGTCTTCAACATCGACTGCAGACTCACCCACACCCACTGCCGTTGTTGCGCATCTGACACCTCAGTTACTTCACACCTCCTCCCTTCACCCCGCTCACAACTCCCCACCCCTACCACAGCATCCTGTACACAACCAACACACATCTCCAGCCTGTCTCTCTCAACCCTCCAGGTTAGGAGGGAACTGAGTACGACTGGAGCAAAGAAGGCAGCAGGTCCAGATGGCATCAGCTCAAGGGTTGTCAAGTCCTGCGCAGATCAACATGAGAACTCTGGGCTGCGTGTCGGACAGGGTCATCTGCAGTATGGAGGCCCCACAGAGAACGGTGTGGGAGATGTCTGCAGTGCAGATGGTGAAGAGGAACTGAGCCAGAACCGTTCCCTGGATTAATTAATTGATTAATTTTATCGCATTATTTGTAATGATAGCATTAACGCGATAATGTTGACAGGCCTAGTTTGTTGGTTTGCTTTTATTTCGTTTCATAAGCAAGCTGGTTATTAGATGCTGCTTCAGCCAGCCAGACAATCCTTTGCTGTCCCACCCCTCTCCTCCCTGTGGAGCAAGCAGCAGGTGTATCTCGTAAATCCTTACTCCTCGCAAATGGGCAATAGAAAACCGTTTGGTGCCTATGCAATCCCCAAAATGCACTGGCATGACATCCGGGGAGCATGGGTGTGAGCAACGTTCTTTTTTGCAGATGCCATGATGCCCCCTCTACCACGATGCCACCCTGGGCAATGCCCTATGTTGCCCATATCAAAAACCACCACTTGGTACCATAGCTCAGGCTACTTGTTACTCTGTGATATTTATCTGCATGTTTGCAAACTTGTCTAGTACTTACCTGTTTGTTTCCTCCTTCCTCTAAGGAAATCTATGTATTACAACCTGTCTGACACACTCCTACCAATAGTATACTGGAAATGTGTCCAAGAGAAAGTGAGGAGAAACTCAAAATAGAACTGATTCATAGACTCTGACCTGAATCTGATACCTGTTAATAAATGAAAAAGAAAAAATCCAGATACACAGAGAGTGTGTATCTCAGCAAAGTATCTGTGTTGCTTAGGATATTTATTCCCTTTGCTTCCTTAAGATTGTTTATTAAAATCTTTAAACCTTTCAACTGTGTTCTACAATTATGTCCTTTTTTTTGCAAATGCCAACAAATTACTGCCTTGCCTTGGTCATCCACTGCAAATTCATTTCTGCCTGCACCCTGATGTGTTTTTTCTAAACCATTTGCATTTTGAGTAAATGTATTTTGCAAGAGTAAGCATGCACACATTTGCCAAACACAGACAGGATATTGTGTGGTTAATGATAGACCTATAAACTGCTTTTAAAATGTTAACAAAATTCATATTACTGCAAATGCAGTGAGCAGTTTGCATCGACAGCTAGAAATATAGCATGTGCAATCATCTGTCACCAATTAAACTGCATCTTATGAAATGTCAATTTTCTTTCTCCACAGTTTTTTTTAGAGAACGTGTTACCATCTACCGGAACCAAATTCCTTGTATGTGTCTGCACATATACATGGCCAATAAACACGATTCTGATTCTGAGTATACATAGTAAAGTATGATACATCGTTTTATCATATTTCAAGTGTCACCATACTGAAAATACTGATAAATCTTATCAGTATGTACTTTTGATCCAGGGCACGATGTTAGGTTTGATCAAGGTTTTGAAGGTTTAACCTTGAACTTATCTGTCCACACACTGACATGTTTATCAGTTTGTGACCTAGATGATGATTGGTAAATGTGGTCTTTACTGGAAATGATGGCATTTGAGGTCATTCACTTCATTTCCTCTTAAATAGGGGTGGGAAAACTAACTGGTCAGTATAAACCCGAAAAAGACTAAGAATCAGCAGAAGTGAACTCATACTGAGCCAAGATGAAAGCGTTTTGTGTCGCTGTTCTTGTGCTGAATTTCATCTCTGTGTGCCAGCCTTCATCAGTGGCCTGTGAGAGGTATCTAAAAACAGCAGATAGGGATCAAGATGTAAGTCTCTTTTAAACCTTTATAGCTAAGATTATAGTTGTAAAACTGATTTGCTAGTAGAATTTTAGTAAAATGAAACTGCACCCATGTAATGGATTTGTGCAAGTTTGTATTTCATGAATAGTGTTAAATGTGTCAGATTAGTGCAAAACATTTACAAAGCAACAAAAAAAAAAAACTAAAATAACGAATGAACAAACAATGTCTTCATTTCAGCTGACTGGGAAATGGTACTTTATAGCCGTGTCCTCAAACAGCTGCTGGGCTACTGTATTCAGTGTCCTACCTGTCGGTGCCTATGTGAACATTACGGCAATGGAAGAAGCAAACATCTATGAAGCCACAGTTTCACTGAAAATGTAACTAATTTTCTTCCTTATAATTGTTGTTTATACTGTATGTTTGCCAGTGTTTGTGCTTCATATTTCATTATGTCATTTAAAGTTATTTTTTCATTCTTTATATCTTTTGACTACTAATTAAATCAGGTTTGGGCAGTGTAAAAGTTTAACTTCAAAAATTCACTACGAAAAAAGCACCATGACTGGGATTGACAGCAAGGGTAAGAGTTTTGATTAAAACATTTGTGTCACTGGAGTTTAATTATGAATCTCTTCATGTCTGTTTCTTTCAGTCACTATTAAACTTTTTAACTGCAGATTAATTATGTGCTCAAACCTTTTAACATTCACAAAATAATCAATAAAAACATAAAAGCACTAAAAGAGAAAATTCAGATATGAAAATCATATACATGTTTAATTTTTAAGCTTTTAAAGAATTGGTAGCATACTAGTTTTGTTGTCTTTTGTCTTCTCTGACTTTTTTCACATTCTTTTATTGTGTAAATAATAATCTTCACTTGTGATAGTATCTATAATACTATAATTCTGATGTTAAAAATTTAATCTCAAATGTTAAATGTATTTTAATTGTTTGTTCTCAAATTCTGTTGTTTTCATTAAAATTCCGTCGAAACTTGTGTTTCAGTTTGCCATCTTAAGGAGTAATCAACACACATGGGTGTATTTTCTTTTTGTTGCTGAGATTTATTGATAAAAACAGTACAAAAAAACCCCAACCATTTGTACACATATTTACAAATAATAATAAAAAGTGAGTGAGTACATTTCAACATTTTCAGCAATCACTCACAATCCTGGCACTGCCATGGTATCTGTAGTCTGCATTTACCACATGTGTATCTGTAGCAGTGAACACATCGCACAGTGGCATGATTGTTCTTGCATTTGTGTTTGACCTGACACATGGCTCTTTTTCCAGGGCTAGGTGTGGAGGGTTGTGTCCGAAGCAACTGTTCTTTTCTTGCCTTCTTCCCAGCTACATGAGAGTGAGCCAACTCTCTTGCAAGCTCCACCAGGAAGTCCACCCGTCTTTCCTTCGTCCCGGTGCATGCTTGATACAGCACATGTGCATTCAGTGCTGCCATGTCAATCATGTTATAGAACACGGCAACTGGCCAGCGCCGTGTTCCTCTGCGGACAGTGTACTCCCGCATCATCTGGTCCATCACATCCACACCACACGTTGTGGTGTAAACGGCGACAGTGTTTGGCTTCCTTTTGGTGGTGTTATCAGTCTGAACCACGCTCTGCACGCTGCTAAGAATATAGACTGTCTTCTTCCGTTTGGCCGCATTCGCCGTCAGCGTGGCAGCAGAGGTTGAAAACACCTAAGAAATAAGATAAATTGTTATTTCCATAGCACTTTTACACACAATGAAACACATAAACATAGAACCACAAAAGACCTGCAACATACCTGAGTGGTGAATTCATTGCGATCTGTGTGTCTAGCGGATTGAGGAATTTCCCAGCGACTCTTGTTGACTGTGCCGAGGATGGTGGTTTTCCGTCTAAGAAGTTTTTGCGCAAGTGAAAGCAATGTGAAGAAATTGTCCGTGGTAACATTTCTGCCCTTGTCTAGGAATGGTTCCATCAGCCTCATCACTACATTTTCAGACAGTCTCTCCCCACTGGGACGATTGGGGTCCTTGCCAAGATATGGGAAGACATTGCAAATGTACTTGGATTTTAGGTCGCAAGCCACCCAAAACTTGATCCCAAACTTGTCTGGTTTACTTGCAATATACTGCAGGAAACAGCACCGAGTCTTTGATGGGAAAAGCTGTTCATCAATGGTGATATGTAGACCAGGGTTGTAGCACGTGATACAGTTGGTGACAAATGATCCCCACACACTGGAAATTGCAGCGAACTTATCAGTCTTTGCTTGATCACTGCGGGGGGACCTGTCATCAAAGCGTAGGTGTTGCATGATGTCTTGGAAGCGGTTTCGCAGCATAGTTCGAATGATCTGTGGGTTTCCCAGGTTTGCTGACCAGCAGTCATGTAGTGATGGAACCCTAGTAACCGTTCAAGGCGTTGAACAAGATGACAATTGCATCCACCTCAACACAAAAGGAAGTTCACAGCTTTTAGCAGCTCCCCACCCCCACACACAAACAAAGAGGCAGATGGCAGTTAGAAATCAGCAATCATTCACACATCCCCACTCCCCCACTTCTCAGGTAACGACCTAATTTACATATGAATTGATGCTAAAAGACTAGCCAATTTAGCTTCCACTTGGCTGACAGAGGGTTAGAAAAGCCTGGGACTTGCAGTGTTTTAAGGATGGGTAATGACACTTGCCTGTTCTCCTTCTTTGTCGCTTCTGCAAGACGTAAAGTTTATGACTCAGGCTTTTCGAAGACAACTCGTATGCCATTTGGTAGCAAAAGAGAAAAAAGAAAAAAAAAGGAAGAGGATGTAAAAATTTTGGGGGAGGGTGTTCCAAACAAAACCAAAAACTAAAAAAACATCTCCAGTTGGAGACACGTTTACAATTTCCTGATATTACATCTAAAACAATTATAAACTGTGACGGTCACAAAACAGTCCACGTCCTGCTTACTTACCTTAACCTTTCATTGCCAAATGGTGGCACGATACAAACCAGTTTTATGGTATCCACCAACACTTTACAACAACGCAATAGATTAACAAAGCAGAACGAATGTATGGCGAATAATACATTAGATTACAACATAAAATAATACATTTGGGGAAAAATACAAATTAAAGATCAAATGATAAAAATACTTAAATATGACCCAATTTGAGGGCAGAGCTTTGAGATCCGTTAAGGAGAAATCAGCGTATGGCCGTAGACCATAAGAGGAAAATGAATGGGATGACTGTTTGTCTTGTTCCTTGCTTTCTCGGTTTTCTGAAACTAAAGTAGATCTGACGTGAATTTTACTTTCGTGTCAGAACTGAATTTTTATGTTTATTTTCTTTTGTTCCATTCTGTGTCAAGATCATCCTCCAGGTCTGGTCTGTGGGAAGACTAATAGTTCAGTTTTGCAGATCTTGTCAATGCTTTTACAGCATTGCCGGTGTGTTTGGGATGATGCGTCCTGGTGCAAAATAAAGCGAGAAGTCAAAATTTTGCCTTCTTTATCATGCGTTTTCAATAACAGCAAGACTAATGGCTTTATCATACATTGCTCAAAATATCTCTCTCTCATTAAGTTCTTTTATACCAAACAGGTGCAAATGATCCTCTTTAAAAAAATCCTAGTAGTGCTGGAAATGTATTTTTGATGTATCTTTTCTAATTTCCTTTTTATTAATGCGGTATGACGATTATTGAGGAAAGATCCCCTCAACTTTACAGCACATTACCACAGCTGGGTCAGAGACTGATTTTTGGTTGCCCAGCAACGGCCAATTTAGAGCCACAAAGAGCTGCGTTGATCTTAGTGTTAGATATAGGAAAAATTATAACAAAATGAGGAGAAATAAAAAATACCAGCTCATTAAAAAAATCATAATCATCATGTTTCGTGCATTACTATGTGTGTTTACGTTTGCTGTTTTTATTAAAATAAATATTCGGCTTTAGGACCCAGGTGCGCAGCAGCGGCAGACACCGGTTGATGAGATGGTCCACTCGGTATTACACATCTAATGGACCAACAAAGAGCGGCTGCTCGTCCAGCACTGAGTAGTAGGAGGTAAACTCCATAGACTGTAACTGTGGACTACTATAATCAGACAGGTGAGGGCATTTTGACCGTCTTTATCCGTCCGCGTCACCCCGCACCGTGACAAGAAGACCCGACTGTTGTCTCACCGGCGACAACCATGAGCCAGAGGTTCACCGTCTCCAAGAGCGACGGCGACCGGCGCCCCTCCGACATGCAGGGGGAGGTGAACCAGCTGTTTGAGGGAGACGAGCCCCCGACCACCAGCAGCAGCAGCGCGGAGGGACAGGCTGCAGCTGGTACTGAAACGGTGCTGGTGCTGAAAGGTAAGGAGATCCTCCAGCCGGCTTCTTCACCCTGTTTGTTAGCTGTGCGCTATATGCTAGCAACCCTAATGCTTGACTGCTGCTCGGTGACACCACATTGTCTCTGTGTGACTTGAATTCCTAATAACCCTCGGGGCACCGTCTGGTCAGTAACAGAGGCGCGTACAGCAAATCCTGCAGTTGTCCTTTTTCTTCAGCAATTGTGATGTTACAGGTGCATGCATTGTTCAAAAATATTGGAAGATGCATGCAGTGTGAGACAGAAAACAAAGCATTTGGGGACTTAATTATCATATGGCCTGTTAAATTTTGTATGTCTCAGGCATTTTCCTTCCCCTCCCACAGCATTTAACTGCACTACAAGTAATCTAGTACCTTCTCAGTTCAGGATGTAGGGTATGTGCTGGTGCATTTTATAGTATTTATCTCTAGATCTATATATTTTTTTATTTGTTAGGCTTTACAGTATGTGAGCAGAAAAGACTAATTGCACCCTGTCTTGAAGGGAGTATCAATGTCAAGTAATATACAGTTTCTGTGGTAAGGCTTAAATTCAATGGAGAACTAATAATTGTTCTTTCCTTTTTTATTGAGTTGTTCCCAAGGTTAGGGATAATTTAGCTGGTAAAACCCAGGACATTATAATTAATAAGGAGCATTAAACCTTCTCTTTTACTATTTTCACTTTCTAGAATAGTTTTTTTTTCAGTTTCATCAATCTGTGCCAAAGTGGTTTTCTGTCACCAGTTTGCCCATATGAAAGAATCAACGTCCCCTCAGTCCTTGCGTGAATCAAACACAGCAATGCGGAACAAATGGAAATCCCCATTTGTCCAGGAATGGAGGCCTTTACCATTAACTATGATTAGAATGACAAAAAGTACAGTGATTCATGTCCATTCAAGTGCAAATGGAGATTTATCTGCAAATGGATCAATACATTTCATACTCTGTAAGGCTGCTGCATTAATGACATTTCATGTTAATTGGCCAGGCTCCCCAGACTCCCTTTAAATGGCTTTATTGGAGCTCTAGATTAGCTTCCACTTTATTCAAAGAACTGTAGCCTTAGTTTGGTATTCAGCCTGATTCTTTTTGCAGAGCTGCAAGCAGCAGTGTGGAAACACCATTTAGAATAAAGAGTTAATTATTAAATATTTTTTGTCATAGTACATTATAATTCAGGGTGTTTTTTTTTTATTTATATCTGTACTCTCAGTTCTGGCACTTGTTGGTTAACTATATCACTACCTGAGTAACTACCTTTTTTAGTTCATATATTAGCTTTGATCCTGGACATTTTTGTCTTTATATCACTTCTGGTGTGCTAAGGTTCAGTAGCATTCACATGTTTATACAGTGAAACCAGCTGCCTCCTTAATTGGGAATAAATGATTTTCACTACCAGTCCAGTTTTTCCCATTATTGCTACAAGTGGCTCAGAACTGGCCACTTACTCCTGTGTGTGTGCCCCAGTATGTGACAGTCATTTCACTTGACAGACAGACTGGTCAGTAGGAATGTATCTCACAGTCGACTTCCTTTAGAGACAAGGATCACTTTATTTAAGGACTCTCCCTAATGATACACCTTGCTCATACTGGTATCTCTGCATCCATTTTGCTGGTTGCCATGGTGATGCAGTACATTTTCGCTAGAGTTGGCTTAGAAATGGTCTCACAGTAAAATGTTTTCTGTCTTATCAGGTACCGTTATGAAATCAATCTGTTCATGTTTGTACCCCTCGGAAAACAACTGTTGTAACATTGCTGAACCTGTGAGTAGGGCTGGGCTCTACAATATATTAACATTTAAGCTGTATTAATATATTTTTAAACTAGTGTTTGTAACGATTCTCTAAAGCCATGGTTCAGTTTGTGCCTTAATTTTCAGGCCACAGTTTGGGTTGTAGCATGTTCTTTGTTCCCAAAAATCTTCATTTCTATTAACTCTCAGAGTCAAAACAGCAAGAAAGATTGCTGCTGACTAGGGCTGGGCCATATCATACCATTCATGGTAATACCGGTATAATGTTGGGCAACAATAAGAAAATGAAATATCGCGATAGACTATGGGTAAAATGCGCATGTGCAGTGCCTTTGTTTTCATACGCACATGGCGGAAAAAGCATGGTGCTGACGGAGAATGAGAAGGGCAAACGCGGATCGTTGAATGAAACGGATGAACCAGAATTGATTTTTAAAAATGCTGCAACTTCAGTGGTGTGGAACTGGTTTAACTTTCATCCATCAGATACACAACAAAGCACTATTTTTGCTAGAGCATGCTAGCGGGCCGTTGTTATTACCGTGTTTTTTGGAAAATACGGCACACTTAAAATCAATCCTTTGATTTGTTTGAAAATCAACAGTGCCCCTTATAATCCCGTGTGCCTTATGTACGAATTCTGGTTGTGTTTACTGACACAGTGTTTACTGATGTTTTAGTACGACTTTGCTAAGCTACAAACCCGCACCGCTTGATGGATTGCCGGAGCATTACGGCTATTGTAGGCAGGAGCCTCGCGGAGTGATACGTACTGTGCTTCAACATAATATTACCGTATTGTGTGTGTATAACTTCTTTTTAAGTTTTGTGGATATTATACATGGTTATGCTGAGGATATGTTGGCCAATTTCCACTGGAAATGCTTTTTGGTTAAACTGTCAGCAAGGAATTTGCATTTGCACGGTAAAATTTTTATATTACTTTAATGCACATAAAAACATCTGCTTGTTTAAGTGAAAATACATTGATGGGGGTTTTTTTGTACTAATAAAGTTGTGGAGTTATAAAGTATTTTGTCTAGTGTCAATTATATCGTCAGTTATACCGTTATCGCAAATTTTCAAATGTATATCATGATAAATATTTTTGGTCATATCGCCCTGCTCTACTGCTGACACCTCTCACCCTGGTGAGATACTGGTAGCAGGCTGTGGGTCATCAGGGCCAATGCCTCACATTGCAAGAGCAGTTTCTTTCTGTCAGCAGTTCGACTACTTAACAAAGCCTAGTACTTCAACCCTGACTCCTTATAATGAATGTGCTACGTTAGCACACGTACTTACTCACCTACGCTATAAAAACATTGCACGTTGGACTCATTGCAGTTGAGTGCTTTGCACATGATGTTCACACTTAGATTTCACACGTCCCCCTTCTCTGTAAGTATTTTATATTTTCTTTTTTTGTGTTATTGTATTGTATGGTACTAAGACTCCTTGTTTGTGTAAGTAGTTGGCAGCAAATGAGATTTTGATTCTGATTACACTATTCTGACGTATATCCACTTCAGTTTTGATGTGAATTTTCTTTCAACATTATTGAATCTACAAGAGTAGTACATTTTAACCTGATACTAACCACCTCCTGCACATGTCTAATTAACATACTAAATACCATCTTTAATTTCTCAACCTCCACTGCTCTTTTACAGCAGTGCAAAAGAGAAGCAAAATGAGAAGAAATTATTGTCAAAAGAGACCATGGGTGGTTGGATCACAGTGTCTGTTTCATAGGACTAGGATGAGATGGTACCACTTTTAAACAATACATTTTAATATCTGCATTACATAAAGTATTTCTTTCATTAAGCTGTGCCAGTACTTTTCTCTCTCACTTCAATCTTATACACGTGACACTCCACCTTTGCTGTCCTTTTGTCTACACACTGTACAAGGTATACATTCAGCATTACAGCTGATTCGAGTTCATCTATTTGGTGAAAACACAATAGGAATTTGCCATCATCAAAGTCACCTGACTTTCTTCACAAAAACAGTCATTTTACCTCGTGGAATGCTATTTGTTGGTCTAACTTTGGCTTTTTGAGATGTTAATTTGAATTGAAACTAAACTATTGGAACATCAGAGACACGCATACACACAACAGCTAACCAATTTAGGTAGCTACTGACACACACAAAATGGACCCACAACATGAGACTGGTGATTTTTGTGTTGGGAATTCAAGCCATGTTACAGAACTTTTGCCCCCCTACTAAAATTATTTTTTACTGCTGAGCCCATTCTCAATATTTCTTAGTTCGTATTTTGTAAGTACTCCAACCGCACTCATTGTGGATGAATACCAGTACAAGTCAGCTTCAAATAAACCCTGCTACTGGAAAGTCTACAGCTATTGTGGTGGTGGATATCCAGTACATACAGTCTTCACATAGTTTTCCCAATATCTGACAAATTGAGCAAATAAACAGCTACGGTATGTCTTTATTTGCATCTATTAAGCATGGTGTACCACAGGGGTAGGTTTGTGGTCTCTCTCATGATATATAGATGTATAGATATACCATCTACCCATGAGATGCTCTGATCCTGGCATGTTGAGATCTCTCTTTGTGATATTTTTGTCATTGTTGGTTTTTAAGGTTTTAAGGTCCATTGTGTGACCTCTTAGCATTGTACTCTCTGGAGCAATGCTTTCTTGGGCAGATGTTTGCATGTTTTTTGGGACCTTGCTTAAAATTAAAGGGCTCAGTATCTTTACATTGAGCATTCTGAAGCTTTGAAGTGATCTCGTAGAGAAAACCAGGCCAGCTTAGTGTTTTAAATATAATTTTAATGGGAGAACACTCCCTTTAGTAGAGTTTCAATTTCTTTCTTTCTGCCTCCATAATTTTATTTTAGGACTCTATTAAAGTACTATTATGTTACACAGTTCAAAATAATATTTATCTTTGTTTGGCTTGGTGCAGCCCCTAAGGTCATACTCTGTCTGGAACAACTTTGAAAAGTTTCCTCTAAATAACTAAAATAGTTTAAAAAAAAATTATTTTGTTTTACTTATATACCATGACTGGGAATTTTTTCTACTTCAGATGTAACTTGACCATAAATTCTTAGAAGGGCTTCATTTATTATCCATTAATCTGTTTTCTTTGTGAATTATTTTGACAATATTTCATTCAGTTTTCATGTTACCTTGAAAAATGCCTAAATAGATTTTTTTTTTTATATGACAATTTGTGCTGATTTCTTTCTTTCTTTGTATCTTATTGATGAATAGGCTAACTGTTGACACTATTGTGCATCCCATATTGACCATGTGAGTTTGTATCATATTTGCTGGCGCTGGAAGATCATGACAGTTTGTCCGTGAGTGTAAGGGATAGTTTAGCTGAAACAGAGGGAGTACATATAATTATTTCAAGGGAAATGCAAAAAATAATTAAATGGGTTTTGCATAGGCCTGCAGGTTTGAATCTGTCAATGTAATTATGCCTTTGTTGGCATTCTCTTGCTATGTTATAATTCTACCATCTACTACAACTTCTTTGGACTTACTGTTATTTTTAACTGGTGACCAAAGCAGTATCTGAATTCTTCCCCCTTGGCCTGCACTCATGGTCCTGTTTCTGTTGATCCAGAGGGAGATTTGAGCTCGGTCGTCTCAGCCAGTCAGTTTGGCCGCAGAAGGAAGGACAGTTTGCATCTGGCTGCCAAGTGCCCTCTCTATCCTTGACCTTGCCGCCCTGTGAAGAGATATATCTTCGTTAAAGCTGTTTGGTTCAGTGGAATGGGCTGCAGATAGGTTCAAGATATGCTGGGGTTTTCACAGTAGATGGTAAAGCAAAGCGACCTTGAAGTTCAGAGTCTGGCCAAGCAGAAAGCCCACATTTATTGATAAGATTTTTGAAATCACACTTGCACATAATATAATCTGCAGTATTGCTTGCAGTTCAGAAAAAAATGGCTTCTTGAGCTACCTGTAATGCGTGATAGTAGACATAATTAGCATTTAAATTACAAATCATACAAATTAAAAGCAATTTTATTATCCTATTCCAATATACCTGACTGCAAAGTCAACTTTCCTTCAATGCAAAATATTATTTTTATAATAAAAGAAATCAGTGAACTTTTTGACATTTTTCCCAAGCTGCAACAAGTTACAGGATCTTCTCTCACTGAAACATCCAAAAAAAAGTGCTCTGCTGCTGGAAAGAGGTACAAATACTTGACTGAAAATGACTTGATTTATTTTACCAAACAAAAAGCAGGTTCAATATATTTATATGCTAGAAAGAAAATGTAAGGTGCTTGAATCATTTTCCAATATGATTATAAATTCAGCAGATAACAGGACGTCACCCATTTTCTTTTTTCAGTTTTTAATCATAACTGCTTTGATCTTTTGACTCTTCCCAGCAAAGGACCAAATTATAAGCCAGTCTCATGTCTTTAGTGTTGTGGTGCATAAGGCTGACTTGGCAGGGGTTTAATGTGTGTCATGGTGTTCTGTTTCTCTCTAAGCAAATGCAGTCCAGAAGTAATGACACACTATGAGAGCATGATCAACACAGCAGGCAAACAATCTGCTGGCTCTGAGCTGTGCTAACTTGAACTTTAGTCTTTGTTAGCTTCTTTACAACGTCCATGTTCAGCTGTTTGAAGGTAAATGTGATCAGATGGTCATCAGATCATAGTGTAACACAGGTAGACTTTTTTTTTTGCACTAGCTGGCATGACATGACCTAAAACCTCCAATGGAAATAACCGGTATCACAACGGTGATTATCACTGCTTGCTAAGGCTCTATGTATATTCACCTAAAAAGAGGCGTTTCATGCATCATATGATTCTTCCACCACACACAATTTATCATATGTTGATGATGATAAAGATAAAATGGTTATACATAAAAAAATCTAACCATAAACTGCAGCACTGTTGCAGATAAGATGAGAAAATCATTACGCTTGTAATTTAGTGCAGAGAGTGAAGTACAGGGGCCAATCAAAATAAAACAAGAAGTAGCACACACTGAGACTCAGACTAGGACATGTGAATGTGAGACTGGGAGTGGGACTAAATAGACATGGAGACATGAGAGACAAAGGCAAGAAACACAGAAGATTACAGGAACAGGAAGGGACTAACACAGGGACCGGACTTCGGACGTACTACGTACAAGACAGGGAACACAGGCTGCCACGGAAACAGAGAGACCATACATAAACTGGGACATGACTGGAGAGACTGGAGGTAAACAAATATGAGGACACAGAGATCAGACAGAGACACACTGGACATGAAGGGAAACAAACAGAAGTAAACCAAAAATCAAAAACTATAAATAACAAGCTCTAAAGGCACTAGAAAATAAATATTCAGGAACCAACTAACAAGAACCAAAACTGAAAATACTCTATCAGTGACCCAGGACTATGACAAGTTTAGCTTGTGAGTGTATGCACATTGTTTGCCTGCGCTGCTGTGTCTTGGACCAGCTTCTAATTTGTCACACCAGTAGGCTACTGGTTAGGGCCAGTGACACTGGAAATTACCTGATTCTGGTCATCCATCCATCCATCCATCCATCTTCATCCGCTTTATCCGGGGCCGGGTCGCGGGGGCAGCAGCCTAAGCAAAGAGGCCCAGACCTCCCTCTCCCCAGCCACCTCCTCCAGCTTATCCGGGGGAATACCAAGGCGTTCCCAGGCCAGCCGAGAGATATAATCTCTCCAGCGTGTCCTGGGTCTGCCCCGGGGCCTCCTCCCGGTGGGACATGCCTGGAACACCTCACCCAGGAGGCGCCCAGGGGGCATCCTTGTCAGATGCCCGAACCACCTCAGCTGGCTCCTTTCGATGTGGAGCAGCAGCTGCTCTACTCTGAGCCCCTCCCAGATGGCTGAACTTCTCACCCTATCTCTAAGGGAGAGGCCAGCCACCCTTCGGAGGAAGCTCATTTCTGCCGCTTGTATCCGCGATCTCGTTCTTTCGGTCACTACCCACAGCTCGTGGCCATAGGTGAGGGTAGGGACGTAGATCGACCGGTAAATTGAGAGCTTCGCTTTTACACTCAGCTCCCTCTTCACCACGACGGACCGGAGCAGCATCCGCATTACTGCAGCTGCAGCCCCAATCCGTCTGTCGATCTCCGGCTCCCTTCTCCCATCACTCGCGAACAAGACCCTGAGATACTTGAACTCCTCCACTTGGGGCAGGAACTCATCCCCGACCCGGAGTGGGCACTCCACCCTTTTCCGGCTGAGAACCATGGCCTCAGATTTGGAGGTGCTGATCCTCATTCCTGCTGCTTCACACTTGGCTGCGAACCGTTCCAGTGCGAGCTGGAGGCCCCCACCCGATGAAGCCAACAGAACCACATCATCTGCAAAAATCAGAGATGAGATTCTGAGGCCACCAAAGCGAAAGCCCTCCGCCACTTGGCTGCGCCTAGAAATCCTGTCCATAAAAATTATGAACAGAACCGGAGACAAAGGGCAGCCCTGGCAGAGCCCATCACCCACCGGGAACGAGTCCGACTTATTGCCGGCAATGCGAACCAAGCTCTTGCAACGGTTGTATAGGGATCGAATGGCCCGTAGCAATGGGCCAGACACCCCATATTCCCGCAACACCTCCCACAGGACACCCCGAGGGACACGGTCGAATGCCTTCTCCAAGTCCACAAAACACATGTAGACTGGTTGGGCAAACTCCCATGCACCCTCAAGTATCCTGGAGAGGATAAAGAGCTGGTCCAGTGTTCCGCGACCAGGACGAAAACCGCATTGTTCCTCCCGTATCCGAGGTTCGACTAACGGACGAACTCTCCTTTCCAGCACCCTGGCATAGACTTTCCCAGGGAGGCTGAGGAGTGTGATTCCCCCTGTAGTTGGAACACACCCTCCGGTCCCCCTTCTTAAAGATGGGGACCACCACCCTGGTCACTGGTTGGTCAATCAATGCATCTGTAATTTAAATGTAAATTAGATCAAATGATTTAAAGTTGCTTTCATAATTAAACTGGCCAAACACTGGCTCACTGAAGATAACTAATACAAGATAGATATCTTCAGTTAGCCTATTAAACTGGTCAAACATTAAATAGAAGATAACTAATACAATAACTGTAAATATCACATGTCACTTTTCTATAAATTTGATTAAACATTCACTTAATAAGGTGGGGTATGGCAGTCCTGGTGGATTTGGAAATCCCTGTTGTGATTGGCTTAGATTTGCAGAAATGATCTGCAAAAATTAACAGTTGTCATTTTAATAATAAGTCACAATATGAGCATTTTTTAAAAATTTTATTACTTGTCTTCTGATAGCACTGCGTAGTGGAGGTTTGACTTGCCTTGTTGTTGTGGCTTCTTGTTACTCAGTTAATCCCTTCAATGTTTCAAACTTATCTGTGTCGAAAGACACTGGCAACTTTCTCTTGTATTGACTACTGCTTCACTTGTACTGTTTGAAATGCTCTGTTCCTGTTATTTGGTCTGACGTCAGGTAGTGTACAGAAGGGTAATCAAAGCTTGTTTTGCTTATAAAGCAGCTGCTTGTGGTTGGAAACAGGGTTGATGAGATTTATGAGAGTGAAGCTGTGGACCGTAAATCCAAAACAAGTGGCTGAAAGACAGTAAGCACAGTGAGTGCTCATTATCTGTGGCGTTCTTACACCTTGCACAATCATTTGATTCATATTTAATCTGAAAATATTGAATACAGGAGCCTTGAGATCACAGTTAAAGCATAAATCCTTCTGCAAAATCAACGTAACTGCCTTGATTAAACAACATTAAAAAAATTCCCTTCCCCCTCGGGTGTGATTTCCATTTTGACCTCGGGACTTCCAGGACATACTCCGCACAGAAGCTCCTTTGTACTATACATACCTGGTTATGGCATTCTATGTATGACTGTGTGTGCATTTATATGTCTGTATATATGTAGAGAGAGATACTATGAGTGTCCGTAGTTATTCTGGATCGTCTCTTTATAAACCACAATCACTCACTCATGCACTCCTCACCCTTCACCACTGAGGTTTTCAGTCGAAACTGTTTGTGTGTTTATGTGCTCATCATCACGTTTTATTAATGTATTAACTAATGTAGCAGAAACACAGACATATGACATTTATAACCGTAACTCAATTTGTCCTCGGTGTTTTGGTTCATGAGGCTGATTTGGCTGAGATTTAATCTGTATTGCGGTGTTCTGTTTCCCTCCAGGCAAATGCTGTCCAGAAGCAGTGACACAGTATAAGAGCACTGTGAACACCGCAGACAAATTCACAGAACAAAACCCAATAACCCCATGGCACAAACGGTGGTATTTTTCTTCTCCCTGATTTGATAGCCCATCACTGCACAAACCACTAGGGATCTTGCAGGTTAAAGGCTATTTATTGGTAAATCCCACCGCTGAACTGCACCGTCATCGTGTAATGTCTGGAAAAGTATGTATTATATGTATTTACATGGCATTATTACCCAGACACTGATGACAAAGCGCATGGCTGGCAGTATTCTATATTTGTTATTGATAACAATGCCAAGGCCAGCACAGGCCAAGTCTTTTGGTTTTGAAAAGAAGTCAAACTATAAAGAAATTGTAATCTTATTTAATAAAGCATGCAGTTAATTTAGTGGTATAGTATGATTTGGGGCGTTGCAACATTGTGATTGACAAGTCATTACAATGCAGTCAGATCCATCTCTTATTCATTTTGTCTGGCTCAAGAAAAATCTAGGTTGTGAAGGCCAGATTACCAAACTCAAGTTTTTAAAAAAAAGATACCACAAAACAACAGGTCAAGTGCCTAGCATTGTTGTGTGTTTGTCATATGCAGAGCTTTGCAAATAGTTGTCTATATGTTGTGGCGTGGGGTGTGGAGTCATTAAAAACCCAACTTACCTAGGCTATTGGGAATGTTGCGATGTTTTGTTCTAATGCTTATTGGTTAAAAGGTAGGTCAAA
Organism: Aulonocara sp. 'chitande type north' Nkhata Bay; assembly: GCF_057382095.1. Lineage (NCBI taxonomy): Eukaryota > Metazoa > Chordata > Actinopteri > Cichliformes > Cichlidae > Aulonocara > Aulonocara sp. 'chitande type north' Nkhata Bay. Next base: position 38,131,313 of record NC_141348.1, on the reverse strand, counting down.
GGGGGGAAAGCTAAAAAAATACAAAAAAAACATGAAAAGCTCAGATAGTGGTTTCAGTGGACAGTTTCATTTTGTTAAACCTTGGTTTCTGTTCCCCTCTTTGTATGTATTAATTTATTTTTTTAACAAGTGCCAAGACCAAAAACACCACAAGCTAGATTAGCACACAGATGAGTTGTTCCACATTTTCTTTGCACTGCTCAGTGACAATAAAAGCACATCTAGACAATGGCCTGCAAAGCTGTGCCTTGTCTCTGCATAGACCAACATACAACCATTCTCCAGAATTAATTCTGAACTTTTCCATGATATTCTTCAATAATGTTGTAATGTTCTTCTACAGTAATTAAATTATTTTGATGCGTTGGTTAATATGCTGCTTAGTGGCTACATAGTGTAAACCACTACACTATCTACACTACACAATCTACCACAGCTGATAGAATTTAGACTGTTGACTATGCAAAGGTGCCCTGGAATATCCAGCACATAGTAACAGGATGTAAGATGTAAGATGCAAGCTGCGACAGCTTACACTTGGAAGCAAACCAAGTGGCTGGGATAGTGTACAGGAACATCTGTATGAACCAGAAGTCTTCCAGTCCCTGTGGGAGATTCAACAAAAGGTGGTTGAGAACAACAAGGCTAAGGTTCCGTGGGACTTTGAGTTCCAGACAGAGATAGTTTTGGTTGACAAAGAAGAGAAGACTGCAGTTGTGATAGATGAGGCAATCCCACCCAAGGAAAAGAGGAATATCAGAGAATAGAGACGTACCAGGGGGCCAAGAAAACACTGGACCAGATGTGAAAGTTAAAGTCCAAAGTGGTCGCAGTGATAATGGGAGCATTAGGAGCTGTAACCATGAACCTGGATAAGTGGCTCCACTAGATTCCAGGCACACATCAAGGGTCCCTGTCCAGAAGAGTGCAGTCCTAGTGAGTGCACCTCACACTCCTAGACCTCAGCTTGTGTTGTTGGGTCTCTACTCAAAATTAATAGAAGTATGAACGCAGAACAGCACCTTCAGATTATGATCCAGCATTTAGGACCTTCTTCAAAGCATCTGATTTACAAGTGCTTCATTTTTCAGCATGAGAAATACATTGTCAGTGAAGTAAAACATACCTGGACAACAAAACACACAGTGGAACGGAATTAGTCATGGATTGGCCTCTTCAGAGCCAGAGAAACTCTAAATGATTGAAATGGTGTGTTATCAACAAAGAGGGCTTTTAAAATCCTTAGCTGGGAGAGAATTCAGGCTGTGATGAAAAATAATAGTGGTCATACCAAATTACTTTCAAGCATCTTAGAATCGTACATACTCTCTTTTTGCCTTATTATCTGTTTCCACAATGATTTTTCAGGTCCATAAATCGCTGCATCAGTTTCCCAGTTTCCTAGAAAATTTAAGGGATGACTCAAGACTTGTGCACAGTACTACTAATATTAATATTCACTTAAATTTTACTGGACTCTGTACCTAACAGTGGTTGCCAGCAATTGTTCCTCCATTATAATGTACTGTTGGCTGACCAGACTGAGGATTGTTTGTGTGTTGATTCAGGCATGTCTACCTCTGTGCTGTAATGGCTCTTGTGTAAATATTAATAGGCAGCCTCTTTGATATAAAGGAACAGGCTGATGGTGAGCACCGATATTCAGTCACAAAGGCCTTTTGTAGATGACTGCTATTCTAGGATTAATATAGTGGGATGCCTGCTTCAGTCACTTCTGGGAAAAGGACAATGTGGCCACCTGATGAGGATTTTATGGAATATTTATTAAGGCTCAGAAATACTTGTGTAATCACAGCTTATCTTGAAAAGGAAGAACAGCTGACAGGAAAAACGTGGTACTTGAGTATTTCTACCAACACATTTGTTACCATAGCTTTCTGTTTCCACAAAAAGAGGTAGGATGTGAGATTTTCTTTCAGCATCAGAGAACTTTTGTTTTCACTGAAATTTAAAGATATAATAATAAGAATATAAAGTGTGTGTTAAAAATTATTTCAGTGTCAAATCAGTCTACCCATACAACAGTTGGTTTTCAGTTTCCATTGCATTGGATCAAGAACAATCCCCAGTAATACTGGGATAATATATAATATTTTATTTAACCCTGTTTTTTTTATGTGGACATGGAGAATGAGTCATGGGTGAAAAACGATATACTCAAAGATGTCTATAATTACAGGCTGTGTGATGAATAAAAATCACATTGTTTCATATGAATCAAAGCAGTTGTATTATTATTATGATAGTAGTAGTAGTAGTAGTAGTAGTAGCATATTTTACCATGGGCCAACTAGAAGGTTTTTCAAACTCTCCTAACCATGGCTCCACAGCTACCCATGTTATATTGATCGTGTGATGGTGCCTAATTTTTGCAATCTTTAGCATGTCCAGCCTGCCGCAGGTCAATGTACTAGTGGCTTAGTGTAACAAAGCAAATGCGAGTAAAGGTAGTTTAAAATTGCTCACGGAGACAAGTTGGAAAAGTATCCGGAGTTAACAGATTTGGCCCAAACCGCTGGTTTGGTGACAGTTCCAGTAAAGTTTATTCAAGGAAGATGGTTTGAGTTTGCAGTTGTAAAGCTGATATTTCTTTTTACCTCTCAGCCACAAAAGGCTAATGGCGGATTGTCATCATGGGCAGACAATGTAGACATCCGAGTTTGTGAAAGTGATAACTTGAGAACACAGCAACGTGGGCGTTTCAAACCAGTATCATATGTGTTTCTACTAACAATCTCAGATGAGTTTAAATCTCAGTAACGTCAACCCCAAGGTCAAGATCAGATGTTACATTTTCAGAAAATCTTGTGACTGCATCTACTAAAAATGTTAGTTGAGCTTGGATCTAAGTGACCTTGACCTCATGCTTAGATGTCAAATTTTCTGCATATAATAATAATAATAATGATGATGATGATGATGATGATGATGATGATGATGATGATGATAATAAATAAACATATATAATTAAAAAGAAAAGTACATAAAAAGTACAATTAGAAGTTCAATTAGAATCACTTGAGAATGCTAACTTGGGAACAAGGCAATGTAAGAAAGAAAAAGTTGATGTTTGCCATCTGTACAATTTTGAGGTGATAGTTTTAAATGATAAGAGTGCACAGCCATCATGGACGTATCCCTTTTATACCTCTAGTAACAAGTCATTTTATATTTGAAACCCTAACCTTAATAATTTGTCTTCTGTGGTGGTTTTGGGTCCTGAATACTAATAACTTTCTGTTTACTGTAATTCTAGTGTTTTGCATTTAGATTTTGATGTTAGTTTGAGTTTCTGTTCCTGATTTCCCTTGTTGTCCCTTCTTCTTGTGTCTTTTGGCTCTTTGTTTACCCATTTGTCTTTGAATTCTTGGACTTGGTTATCACTTTTACGTCACTTCTTCACTTTACTCACCACCAACTGTGTTAAAGTTCCTTAAGAATTATAAGTGACAAACAAATATATAGCATTACTTGACCTTTTTCAGCAGATGTATTGCTAATGCACCAAATGTTAACCTCAAAAAAGAGGCACATACCAAACCATACATTTTTGTATCATCTCTGTATCATCTCTATCATCTCTCTCATTCTGTCTGCATTATTAAGGACTTTACTTCATTGTGATACATTCCTTATGTAGCATAAACCTGTCAGTGTCTCCAGTAAACTAGAGTTTGCTTGAAAGGCAACACCCTGCACTCCTACTATTGAAACTTCTTGTTCCAAACAGGAAATGCTACCAACGCTGAGCTGGAACTTTGGTCTTCAAACTGCGCTTAGTCAGTGTAACATAAGACCAAGCTACTTCTACCTTAATATACAGTCTGTGGTTTAAATAAAGGACATAATTCTTGAATCATGTTTTGTCTAAATTTGAGAGGAGGTTTAAAAAAAAATCAGTCATTTGTAAGGGGTTTTAGTTGTAAACCATGTATGATCCTTATCTCCGGGTTTCCTGCACAAATGTATTAAAAAGAAGTATGTAGAATTTTGAAGATCTACCATGTCCAAGTTTTCATGGAAAATCTTTACCCTTTCACTTTAACTTTCTCTGTCTCTTTGCTCATCTGTCCTCGTACTTTAATGCTATTACATGGTAGAAATGTTCTCCCTCAGAGGAGCCATTGATTTCTAATCTAGCTTGGCATTAAGTGCCATAGCTTTTGCAACATCACTCATTCTATTATTTCTTTGTGTGTCAGAGCAGGAAGGATTAATATACTGAAGATCAATACACCTTATGCAGCATGACCTATGTAATGCCCTGATCCTATCTAATTTTCAATAGAGCTCTGTAAATTGAATCAAATAATTACAAAGACTTTCCTCATGGGTGGCGCACTGTATGGTTAAAGAGAGAATTGTGGTGCCATGGACCAAACAGGAGAGGGCAGCCTATTAACTGGTTTAAAGATGAGCTCATAATATGTGCTGCTGAATGTATGTCTTGAAAAAAAAAAAGAAAAGAAATATTACTGTGTTGTTGATGTTTAGCTGTTTAAGGGTTTCGAGTTCTAGGTGCTTTTTCATGCTTGTATAGAACATTTAACAGTAAATCTGATCGAGAATTGTTGAGCTTATGCAATTAATTTCTCTGCAGTAACCCAGATGTGCTTTTCTTGACTAAGTCAGCAGGGGGCAGTTGTGTGTTTTCTTTTAATCAAGACTGCCAGCATCTATGCGTGTTCCCGTTAGTTTGACTGATGGTGTAGAAAAGCCTCCAATGAGAGAGATCAGGATGCCAGGGAATTACACAACGGTCTGTGTCGTGTGTATGATGAAAGAGGCTTGTTAAGCATAACAGCAAGTGAGGAGAAGGTGTGTGTGTGTGTGTGTGTGTGTGTGTGTGTGTGTGTGTGTGTGTGTGTGTGTGTGTGTGAATGCTTTGGTGTGTATGTGAAGAAGAAGAAAGATGCAGAGAGAAAAGAACAGTGAGAGGGGGTGTAAACGTTCCTTAGCCCAGAAATCCTTATGCTGTTATGTAACTGTCTGCACATAGGGGAGGTGGGGAATTAGGACCGATTGATAGAAAGTGACAAATTCTCCCTCACATGTAGGCAAGCTGCAGGGCAGACCTCGGTGACACTAACACAGGAAAAACAGGGGGAGGAGAGGAAACAACTGCAGGGAGAGGTAGAGCATCCTCCTATACACACAAATAATGGCACATCATCACAGACTCAGTCACTTGGCTTCGTTCTGTGGCACAACAGCTCCTCTGCAGTCTGTTAGACATGAGATTTTGTATTCAGTGACCAACATAACACAGACTGAACGAGACTGGCGCACTTTTTAAAAGCTCTTATGTAGTTTTGATCTTTTATGTGGTAAGAATGTTGAATAAATATTAACTTTAAAGTGGTATTTATGATTTATTGTAGTGTTTACCAGGGATGAGACAATAAAACTAAATCAGTATATTTATTGGTTTCATTTTTGTTTTTTTGTCAGCACCCCGACAACCTCTTCTTATTAGTACATTAGTGGTTTGGTTTAAGACGAAGCAAGCTACTTTTTATTTGTAAAGATATAGATGATTTGTTTTATTTAATTTTTTTTTTAAAGTTATAATAGGGTCTTTATGTTTTTCACTGTTTTTCTCACCAAAAGATGAAATGAGGTGAGATATTCCTATGTGTCACCTGTTTCTGACTGAAAAGAGCAACATAGACAATCTCCAGGCAGTTGAATGGGGATGGTGCTTTTCTTTTACCTCCCAGTGACATGTCTCTGTTGTGCATGTGATTTCTTTCCATTGCACTTGTCACTGTCAGCATCTCACAATGTTTCAGTTAGTTTCATCATTCTGAATTTATTTTTTAGTCCTGTGGGATGAGTCCTCAACAGAGCACCATGAGGATCTGTGAGGTGCCAAGTCTCTCAGCACTCCTCTCTTTAAATCTAACAGCTGAACCCAGGGAGGACCATTCACAGGACACTTTTTGTGTTGCAAAGTTTGCCATAATTTCTCCACACTAAAAATATATGCGACTTTTGGAGATAGTAAATGGAGCAATGGGGACCGGATTATTTTTATTAGGTCACTATGATAATTTATCCGACGTAGTTTGCTAAAATAAACGACTGCTGCCAGGATGTGAGAACTAAACATACTGTAGTTGCAGGGCTAATGTGTTATTTTGGTCTGATTTGGAGAACAGTACAGACTCAATCTACTGAGGCAGTGGAGGCAGAGAGCAGAGGGCCAGAGATACAGGTCATGGATCCCCATGGGGCTGGGCTGGTATTCAGGAATTATACTAGGCCTTCCGGTCCCTCAGGGCCGCTGCACACTGTTTGCTCACTGTGTTTCTGTCTCTCTCCAGCTGGAAAATTATTCGGGACTGGGAGCGGTGCCGAGGCATTGGTTTTGGTTTTGAAAAGGTGAACTGTAAGGGAAGATGTATGATGTAACAGTTGTGCCACTAGCTAAATGAATTTTAATTAGGTGCTCTAAATTTGAAATTTTGTGTTGTGAATGTTAATGTTTTTGCCTGTTTGGCTACGAGAATAGTCGCCATAGAGCTGCAGCAGGCAGGAGGAAGAATGATGCGTACACTTCACTGAAGCTGTTCCACAGCCCGGTTTCTTCCACAGTCCAAAGGTTCTGTCAGCTCGTTGCACCCGGTTGGGGGTACACACTCTCCATCACCATTACCATGCATGCCACTGCTGTGGTGCAATGTCAAGAGGGTGACTGCAGAGTATGCCTGAGCCAAATACCATTACAAATCCTTATACAGTTCATTTGAGTTTTGCAAATCAAATTAAAGATTGTTTGTTAACAGTGTTTAGAACATAATATAAGAGACACAGAGGTCTGTTTAAACTATTATCCCAGCCTACTGAAAAAGGTACTTTTGTATTCTTAGGCAGGCATGGTAAGCATCTTGCAGCACCTTATGTAATGAATAAAGCAAACGTTATTCCCTGGAAAGTGTGAAAGCTGAAACAAAAATGGTAAATGGCCTGTATTTGTATAGCGCTTTACTTAGTCCCTAAGGACCCCAAAGCGCTTTACATATCCAGTCATCCACCCATTGGTGATGGCAAGCTACAGTGTAGCCACAGCCACTCTGGGGCGCACTGACAGAGGCGAGGCTGCCGGATACTGGCGCCACTGGGCCCTCTGACCACCACCAGTAGACGACGGGTGAAGTGTCTTACCCAAGGACACAACAACCGAGACTGTCCAAGCCAGGGCTCGAACTGGCAACCTTCCGATTACAAGGCGAACTCCCAACTCTTGAGCCATGATCGCCCCAGCAAAAAAAAGGCAACCTTTATGTTCTACTATGTAGAATAAATACACAAATCATCAATATGATAACAGGTCATCACATTTACCTGGACTTTCAGTCTCTCCAACCCATAGAAGCTTTGATAATCTTGTGGTTTTACCACTTTGGCGAGTCGCTCATCCAGGAAGGGAAGAAAAACGGGAAAAGCCAAAAATCCCCAAAAAGTCCAAATAATACACAATTCCAAGAATGAGGAGAACAAGGCATGAGAAAACCAACTGTCAAAGTAAAAGTGGAAATGAAACAAAAATGCTAAAACACAAATATTTTGAGGGGAACGGGCAAAAGGACAAACAGACAAGGTACAATAGGGAGACTAAAGTAGTCTTTAAAGCAGAACTCAGCCACACTGAAAATTGATGTTAATACTTAACATCACCTGAATGACAATTAAGTAAAACAATAATCAGAATTCTGTGACTTACCAAAACTCAAAAATATAAATCCCTTGGACTATGATTATGCAATTTTGGGGCTTAAGAAAAGTTATAGTACAACGTTACTAGATTCAAGCTGTAAAGGTGAAATACTGTACGGAGCACCTGAACAGCAGATAGAACAGTGGACCATGACCAGTGTCAGGCCCATACCCAACACCCCAAAACTTTTACTCATGGAAATAAAAATATAAGTTAGTTACTTTATAAAATTGTGAGCAAACATTTCAACCATTTTAAGCAAGAATTCTACCAAATCTGTCCAGTTTTATATTTACTAGCTAGCAAACATCTTGCCTTCTGCCCTTGCTGATATTTGTGTGCATAAATTAGCACATTATCCTCACATAGATCAGTTTACCAATGTATGTCAACCACTTCTGTGCTGTTGTATGACTCCCATTTCATTGCACATATTGAAACAGAATAATCTAGTAATCACAGTGTTGTTTTGCACTACTTTGGTGGTAGCCAGTAACACATAAAGCTTACAGCTACTTATTTTCTGCAATCGCTATGGAACTGCACTGGTTGCCTTACAACTTCCTGTCATAGAGAGCGAGGTGGGCACAGAGAACTATCAGTGCTACAGTCCTGGGTAGAGGTATCATATCTTACAAAGTAAGTAACTACATTTTTAAATCAATAAAATCGGAATCATTTGTTTAAGTTATTGGATAGTTGAGCACTGAAGACAGACGGGAGAGAGGCGAGAAGACATGCAACAAAGACACATGGGTCAGATTTAAACCACCCACTGAGCTAAACCAGTGCTCCAAATAGCTGTCGTATGAATAATCAAACCCAAAATGATAATGAAAGTCCCATCCATACTGTTACAGTATTTGTTATATTTGTGGGAAGATCCTTATTGCCCTGCCTTCCATGATGTGCTTTTCTCTGAGTGTAATAGGTTTATTTAGATAACTGGCCTCCCTCAATTTTGGGCATTAGCCCCACAGTTGCTCTAAGAATGGATTGAGTCATGACAACTCATTAATCCTCTCTCTTTCTTCCCCTCCTTTAGCATTTGCTCTATTTCTCAGCTCTGTTTTCATGTCTCTGTGACCTTCGCTCTGTCTGCCTACCAAAAGCAGAGCGCTTTTGGAGTTGCCGTAGTGATGAGTGTTTTAGAAGAGCACACTTTCCGCAGTCATTTGTTTCCTCTCCATGTGCTTGTTGTCAGCCAGGTAAACTGTAGACATTACAGCTCTGCTGTGTGCGTGATCTATCTTTATCACAAGTCCACATGATGGCTAGTTAACGCCTGCTCTCAATCATTTTTAAGGAGGATTCTCACACATGCCTATTTTTCAGCAGCGTTTAAATCCTCTCTTTTCTACCCAATACCGCTCTCTTTCGTTCTCTCTCTCCTTACATTATGTTCATTCAGCTGGAGGACACTTTGCCCGTCTGGCCTGCTGAATGGATGGCAAAAATGACTAGTGTGTGAATGGATGTTTGGTTGGCTTGCTTTGTTAATGGTGTGTGGAGAAGGTGATAGGTTGGCTGTGCTGTTTGCATTTTGTGTGTTGAGTCAAAGGGTGTACAGATGTGTGTTGGTTGTAACAGCAGGGATCAGGACTGTCTTTGTGAATAACAAGGTGAAAGGAAAATTAAAATCCTGACATCATGGATTTTAGCCATTGCCACCGATCCCCACCTCCCACCCCAATTGTCATGAGTGTGAGGTAAAGCTAGATCGATGGCAAAAAGGCTTACTGGGAGTCTCTCTCTCTCCACCCCCCCTCACACTCACACACACGCTCAGTCACACTCCCAAGCCTGCTTGAGCTTTCTCCATTCATATGTGATACTTCTTGTTCTCTTTCTCCCTCTTTGAAAGGTCTCCCCCCCCCCCCCACTGCCGTTACCCCGTCTCTGTATTTTTGACTCCCTCTTCTCTCTCTCTCTCTCTCTCTTTCTTTCTCTCTCTACCCACCCCCTCACTCTTACACTCTCTCTCCCCTTGGTTTTGGTGCATTGCAGTGGCTCCACCACCACTTTGGAAACACAACAGCCTTGGCAAACGAGGTCTCTCTTTCGTTCCCTCTTGCTCCCTCTCCCTCTCTCTCTCGCTCAGACATGCGCACGAACACACACATGTAGGCAGATGGCAAAGACGCATACTTTCTAATTTTTTCTTCATTTTAGCCCCAATTTTTCCATCTCTTTCAGTTTTTTACTCTCTCAAGGCTAATCCAGAGAGCAAGAGACAAAGCCTTGAGAATGAGCCGAACAGCAGCCTCAACTATTTCCATTTCAAAAAGCTGCATAAGACTTAAAAAATGGCAAAAACACAATCCTTTGCCCTCATTCGGGCTTGCATATTTCCATATGCACACACCACAGCCTTCAGAAGCTGTGTACTTCGCACATGGTTGCAAGGCAACCACCTTACCTATTTTCATGATGGATTGCACTCTGATTTCTGGGGAATAAAGACACTTCATAGATCTTGCGACGTCAGTTTATTCACTGTTTGTGTCATCTATCACACCTGTATAAAAAATATCGGGCATGACACAGCAGCGTGTGACTGGCATTGCGTCTAAACATTAACCCAGTTTATTTTAGTGCTCATTAGACATATTTGAACAGGAATTAATCTCTAGTATCATGGATGGATGTTCCAATCAGCTAACACATGAGTTTAATGTCAGTATAATATTTTCCTATTTTCAATTTTTTACAGATTTTTCACTGACTTAATATGTAATAAAAATACCTTACAAAACACACATAGAACAACATAAAAAGTCTGATTTAATTCCTTGTTTTGTACACATGTAAAATGCAATGTAAACACATGTAAAACACAATTTTATTGTTGTCAGTCATCATATAAGGTTTATTGATTGACAAAATTTCAAGAAAACGAGAAAAAAATCTAAAGAAATCCAGTGTATTCTATAGTTTTAAGATCAGCTAGGCTCACAAATGGTATTCACATCTATCTTGTGATGACCATCTGAACTGCATGTTCAAATATGAGTGTGTGTGATAAAACAAAACGGGAAAATGAGGTTCTTATGTTTTAGCTAACATAAGAACCTCACCTTAGGCTTGACATTTCCATCCACGGCTGTCTGTGCCAGTCTGACACAAGTGCACAGGGCTAGTTTCCCTCCCGCCTCTGTTCTGTTGTATACTAAAAATGTTCAGTGGAATTTTGAGATCAAGATTACTAGAGTTTATTATTCTATGAAGACTTGAATTGATTAACAGTTGATCAAAAATAATATATGTACACTACCAGTCACAAATTTGGACACAGCTTCTCATTTAATAGTTTTTCTTTATTTTTACTACTTTCTACATTGTAGATACATACTGAAGACATCAAATATATGATGCAAGATATATGAAATTATGTAGCAAAGAAAAAATTGAAACATAACTCTAAATATGTCTTTTATTTTAGATTCCTCGAGGTAGCCACCCTTTGCTTTGTTGGCAGCGCTGCAAACCCCTGGCCTTCTCTCAATAAGCTTCATGATGTAGTCACCTGAAATGGTTTTCACTTCACTGATGTGCCTTGTTCATTTTTTGAATTTCTTGCCTTCCTAATGGGGTTGGGACCATCAGTTGTGTTGGGCAGAAGTTGGTACACTGCTGACATCCCTATTTGAGAACTCTTAGAATTCATATTATGGCAAGAACCAATCAGCTAAGTAAAGAGAAACAGTCAATCATGACTTTAAGAGCTGAAGGTCAGTTGGTCCAGAAAATTACAAAAACTTTGAATGTGTCCCAAGTGCAGTCGCACAAACCATCAAGCACTACAACGAACTGGCTTGCATGAGGACCGCCCAAGGAAAGGAAGACCAAGAGTCACCTCTACTGCTGAGGATAAATTCATCCAAGTTACCAGCCTCAGAAGTTAACAGCATCTCAGATTAGAGCCCAGATAAATGTTACACAGAGTCCCAGTAGCAGACACATCTCTACATCATCTGTTCAGAGGAGACTCTGCGTATCAGGCCTTTATGGTCAAACAGCCGCTGCTAAGAAGACACTACTACTAAAGAAAAGTAACAAGCAGAAGAGATTTGTTTGGGCCAAGATACACAAGAAATGGACATTAGACCAGTGAAAATCTGTGCCTTGGTCTGATGAGTCCAAATTTGAGATCTTTGGTTCCACCCACCATTTGTGTGACCCAGAAGAGGTGAACGGATGATCTCTCCATGCTTCCACCCGTGAAGCATGGAGGAGAAAGTGTGATGGTGTGGGGGTGCTTTGCTGGTGACACTTTTGGGGATTTATTCAAAATTGTAGGCGCACTGAACCAGCATGGCTGCCACAGCATCCTGCAGCGACATGCCATCCCATCTGGCTTGCGGTTAGTTGGACCATCATTTATTTTTCAACAGGACCCCAAACGCACCTCCAGGCTGTGTAAGGGCTATTTGTCCAAGAAGGAGAGTGATGGAGTGCTGCACCAGATGGCCTGGCCTCCACAGTCACCTGACCTAAACCCAATCAAGATGTTTTGGGATGAAATGGACCACAGAGTGAAAGCAAAAGGCCAGCAAGTGCTCAGCATCTTTGTGAATTCCTGTCAGACTGTTGGAAAACCAATTCAGGTGACTACCTCATGAAGTTCACCGAAAGAATGCCAAGAGTGGGCAAAGCACTAATGGCAGATTCGTTTCTATTTACCATTTATCCTTACTGTCTCAGAAATAAACAGAAAACAGTTGTGTGTTGCATAAAAGACAATTTTGATATTTAATATAAAATGGTAAAGCGATTGATTAGGTTACAGATTATTATTATTATTATTATTGCTTTTGCCTTTCAGCACCACATGAGCCCACCCCTGCCACAGAGGCATGACGAACTGGATGAGGCAAACCCAGTGTGAACCAATTCTCGTTATAATGCAAGCTATTTAAGGCTGACACTCCCACTTGTGAAAACCCATAGCCAAGCCTGTGATTTAAAATTCCATGCATGCGTTATGTAATGCTTTTGTCTTTCATGCTTGAACTCTTCTCCAGGCACAGGCATAGTTTATTAATGAAAGGAATTGCATGATTGGGGGTTGGTTGTGTGTGTGTCTCTCTCTCTCTCACAATCTGTGTGTATGTCTGTATTAACTCGCCATGTGTATGAGTGGGAGGAGATTGTGGGGATTCCTGTGTATTTCACATAAGAAGCGTGATGACATGGCCACACAAATACTTGAAAGGTCAGCGCTTGTTTTCCCTGAAGACTGAAACGAGTTTGCCACAGTTCTCCCAGATTATATACTTAGGCTAGAGGCTAGATGACACGTGACATGTGTGCGGAGTGCAGACTAAAACATACTAACAGTAACTTATTAAAAACTAACAGAGTTATTATTCACTATTGAAGATGTCAATTTGGAGTTGTACACTAAGTGTTGTTTTCTTCTTGTGAATTACTTAGATATCTTGTCTTTGTTGAAAGGTTAATATTCAGTGGCTAATATTTAAAAGTTACATATAACATGTGTTTTCCATTTTATCTTAAAGTTTTTATAGGATTAAGTGAATTAAATTGCCAATGCAGGGTCATTCATTTATATTTATATGACATCTTTCCCTCACAGATGGTATAGATATAAAGAACAGAATGAAGCTGTGGATTTTTTATTGCTGGACACCCTTCATGACACAACTCCTGGGGGAATTTGTGTCCCACTATTCAAAATGTATGCGTTTTATTTTTAGAAATATAAGGAAGTTTTCACCAGTTTGAGTCTTGTTCAGGGTATCAACAGTTCTGCCATTTAAAAAATGGGTCAAAAAAGTGTCTTACAGCCAGTTTGACTGGGCTATATTAAAATATTTACCTATTCAGGTATTTATGTTCTCAATTTTAGGAATCAGATGATATTTTTTCCTTCTCTTTCATGTAAAAAGCATCTCTTAGCATGGGTACATGACATCAATCTTTTGTGACTTTGTCATGTAGGATTAGCAGCTTTTCAAACCTCTATTTTCGGACAAAGCTTCAAAGAAAAAAAAATCTATGGAGAGTATTGCTCTTCCATGGAACTCATGCTCCCATTTCTCTCCTGCTGCTCTCTCTCTGTGCAGCAGCTGCACCCACACTGAGGCTCTGCTCTGTGAGAGAAAACAAAGTGGGAGACATTCTGTTGCATCAAACTTTCTCTCTCCGTCATCATGTTACATGTAAATGTACCCAATCTCAGCACATCCATTATCGTTTATTTATCTGCTTGGCCGTTTTGTCAGAGGATGTGGCATTTGACAAAAACCCTCCACTCATGTTGGAAGTCCTTTGTTGAAGTTACTTGCAGTTACTTTAGTTTTTTCTTTTTTTTTTTAAATGCGGGAATCTTCACCTCACATCTGCAAACTGAGGGACTTTTCCCCAAGAACAGTTTTGTTTTGTTTTTGTTTTTTTAAATATCCATTTAGAAAAAACTCTGTAGGAGCTCAGCGAGCGGTTTAGCAAGCAACAGCATCCAGCACTCACTGTGACACTTCTTTCTGTCCAGGTGATTAAAGCACATGCCTGTTTTTTATTTTATTTTTTTGTTGTGCAATATCACACCAATGATGTCCAGCATATGCAGTTAGGTACCTTAACTTGCAGATATAGGAAGTTGTAGACGTGTTATCGCCAATAATTATGTGTGGAGCAAAACGCGACTAAGGTTTTCTGCATGGGGCTTGTGATTATTTTAGCCTTTAGCAAACCTAGCCTATTACTTTTGTATAATATAACGTGTGTGTGTGTGTGTGTGTGCGTGACTTAGGCCTAGTGGCCCATTATTTAGCAAGTGAGCAACTCTGTGTGAGAAGTAATATTATGCAGATGTACAAAGCCTTAGCACTGTGGCATGCATAGGGTATGTAGTTCCAAGGTTTCTGTGTACTGTGGCAGCCACTTAAAAGATGCTTTTAAAATGTTTGGTGTTTGGTTTTGGTTTTTACTTTTTGTTTTGTTGTGGTAAAACTTTAGGGATCTTGTAAAAAACTAGTATTGGGTATTTAGGCATTGGGTAAATTTCTAATTTTAGCATTGGTACCAATCTAGAATTTCACAGTTGGTGAAACTCTAAAATGTGGCCTAATTTAATCAAACCACAGTAGCTTCAATTTTGGCAAATACGCCAACTGGAAAACCAGCAACTATTCTTTAAAATTAAATGTGTGTAAAGCTCATCTCGTGATCATGATTCCAGAGTTACTGTATCCACTATATGCACTAAACATGAGGACTGTTTCCACTATGAGAAAATCTAGTATTCAGCTGACTGGCTGAAAATGTTCTCAGTGCATTCTGTGTTTAACCGATGTCGGCAGCACTGACCACATTTCCACAAAACATCAGCTCAAGTTAGGAAACATTTAGCTTCCCCTTCTTTTCTTTCTTGTTACCTTTTTGTGGCTTCAATCAGAGCAATAAACAAACATGTAATTAAAAATCATTCAAGACAGAACTCAAAAGGTTACCCAAGAGGAAATATATTTTAGAGCTTTGATAAACGGGGTGCTGAAGCTTTAGCCATACTAAGGAGGTTCAGAGCAGAGCTCATCTGTTTGTGTCTAATTATTGCATGCCCCATGTGCTCCTCAGCCGCTTATGTTGAAGCTGTTATTTGCTGTCTCCGGCCGTCTCAAGTTAGAAGTGGATGCCTGTCTTGGCCAGAGTTTGTTTTAATTGAAATTGATTTTGTCTCCACTGAAGGAAGCTTCTATCATAGATAGGTACTGTCGCATGGTTTGCTTTACATCTCTGATTGTGTCCTAATGGATTTTGACATCTCATACAGTCCTGCAAAACAATGCCTCTCTTGTTAACCAGCTCCTCTAACATCACAGGCTGTACAAATGAACCCAACATTATTAGTGCATTTTATGTCAATTTCCACTCATTTATATAATTTACTGTTCCTTCACTTCTCTCTCATTTTATTACCTTGTTCCTCATATCATCTCTCTCTTTATAGAGTGACTGTTTACTGTCTGTGTAGGTGTGTACCACAGGAAAATTGGCTCCTTTTTTCCCTTAAGTGGCAAAGTAGTGACGAGGCGTTGAAGTGCGTGGAGGCTTGTCCTTCAGCATTAGGCTCAGATTGGACGACTGCAATTGTCCAGGTTGTTTTTGTATTCCTTAATTGAATCGAACCAGACCAATTGAACACGCAAACTGCTTTCTATTGAGTCAGATGTGGAGGTGAGAGCAATTCTTTAGCTTTTTATTTTCCCTACAGAGAAAACAAAGTCCTCTTCCTTATACATCATCTTATGCTACCACAGATAGGTTGACACTACAAATATCAATACCAGGGGTGCTGCAACTGAAGCTCTGTTGCCACCGACACAAAACGGCTCTCTTCATGGCTAAAGAACTTGTCAGTGCTAATCTCCTTTGTGGCCCTGTGCTATGGATTGGACTGTAGAATCCCAATATTGTGGGCAAACCTTTTGTTTGAGGGAAAGAAAAAAAGTCCTGCATGTAGAGGTTCACATTTTTCTCCTCTAGGCTTCCCATAATTCTGGGCAGGAAACCAGCATCAGCGTCACAATGTGCTATTAATGGATATGCCTAGGATGCCGTGTAGTCAAGGAAACCATCTAAAATAGATGCATTTTTTTACAGTGGTTTCTGTGCTCAAAGGGGGACTGATTTGAGTGACACGTTTAAAAGGTAAATCTGATATTTTTAATTTGAGATAAGCTAAAGGTTTCATTAGTGCCTGATAATTTAACTGAGTTCAGTTAAGTTTCTTTTCTTAAGATTTTTGTCAGTGTGATTTTTGGCTTCCCCTCGGTGGAGAATAAGCTGTGGGAGGATTTCAGAGCGGTTAATCTCACTCACTGGCTCCATTGCAGAGCAGCAGTACACAAACTAGCCTACTCTCACAGTGTGTGTAGGATCCCAGCTCCAACTTAACACCAAGAACTGCACCTTCACAACAAATGAGAGATATTTAGTTCTGTTTGTGTAAATCCAGCAGAGTAATGCCAAAGTACTAAATAACAAACTCCAGATTGGATCCAGATTTGTTAGTAGATCGCAACATTTAAATGCTTTCCCCCCTTTTTTTATTCATATCCCAATTGCTTTAACAGTTTGCTATAAAACAATGAAAACATTTCTTCATTTCTTATCTGTTGAGTATCTTTCCCTAATATCTCACTGTCCACATTTTATTTTATTTTTATTTTATTTTTTTACAGTTCACTAGTACTTCAGAATATTACCTTGTGTAATTCATGCTTGTTTTTTGTATAGTAAATTCAAAACCTTAGACCTTTCAGGCACTCCTCGGGCTGTGTCTATCACTTCTCAACAAACACTAGTTAATTAATAGAAAAATAAGTAGCCACAGTAATTACTGAGCTGTTAACATCTCTAAGAAGTACATACATCTGACTCGGTCACCAGTCATCATACCTCAAAGTAATTCGGTCTGTACTTCTCCCTTGTGTATCTATAAGAAGCTTATGGATTCGCCAAACATTGATTTGATATTCTCTGCTGACACGTGCACGCTGTGATGGTCATGCTTGTAATCCTGTTGGCTAAATATGCTTAGCTGTGAAAGCAGATTAAGACATGGCTGTGTTTTCTTGGCCAGATATTCCCAGTGGTCTGGGTGATCTAAGTAAGAGCTTTGAAACATCTGTCCAGTGTTGTTGTTTTTAAGCATGACCTAGGGCTGGTGTTTAATCAATTCACCGTGCAGTTTTTCACAATATGCAAAGACGATGTGCAGTTTTCCTCCCAGAATATGTTTATTCTGGTAATTTTTCAGGCAAAATCAAAACTTTCATGTACAATAGAGTACATATACATGTGTTTTGTTGTAATTCATTTTGCATTGGAATTGCATTTGTTTTAGACTGTACACAGGTAAGAAACCTTGACCTCTGAAAGCCATACAGCTACTTTACAACATCAAAAACTCAGCAGTGACTTGTTGAGGGTTACAAGTGTTTAACCAAAACCACAACCTTTTCTTAACCTTATACATTAAAACTGGCTTGCCTCTGTGGCACATAAATGTAGCACTTCTTCTACTCATTTAAAAAAATGAAAAAGCTTACCTCTGGTTATATTAAGAGTAATTTACAAATGGAACTATAAGCAACTAAAGTGGTGTTTCTTTTTCCAGCTGCACATTTGCAAAATATAATATTGACACAAACAATATTGACTTCAATGAGCTTATTCCTCATTTTACATTGTCAGCTTTCTTGTTTTGTTTTTTGTTGTTGTTGTTGTACAGTGGAGATTAAAGCTTTATTGGCACTGCACATTTAGTAATTGTTCACCTTCTGTTGCACAAGAAAAATGTTAAAGACAAAAGACTAGTGAGGTATGTAATACCTTGACTAGACAAAGGTGTAATAACAGCTATGGTCAGTTACAGATCGTACTACTAACTTGCAAAGTCACATGAGTTTTGTCCATGGCCAATAGGGTCACAGATACTGCGCTGGGAGTGATCATAGAGAAAGAAAATGAGAAAACTCAATCCCCTGCCAAGTATTTTGTGAATATGGCTTCCTTTTTTCCAAAGAGTTTCAGAGGACAACTTCCCAGATGGCTCTGTGTTTCAAACCATCTGGCATGTCAGGTTAGTCATACTAATAGTATGGGGGGAAAATGCAAGAGCCACTCATAAATGAACTAAAAACGAAATCATGAAGCGTTAAAAAAACCCAAAACAAAACAAAAAATAACAGCTGCCTCTGTCATTTCTTCTGCTTCTTTATTTAACTGTTTCCTTTATCATATAGTGGGTTGGATTGCTTGAGGCCTGACTGTCGAACAGGTGAGGCGAGAGGACCATCCCTGATGAAGGTGGCATAAGGCAGAGGAGGAGCACTAGACTGGAAGAAGGCAAAGCTCTGGCAGTGGGCACCACAGCCTGGCAAAGGAGCAGCCAGGCAGCTAAGTGGAAAAGGGCAGTCTGGTGAATAGATAAGGCACCAGCATGAATAGGCAAAGAACATTTGGTAAATTACATTAAAAAAACAATGTTTTTCCAGGTGACAGAAAAAGTCGATCTTAAACCAATGTGAATGCAAGATTGGAGCAAATACATAGCAATTGGCCTCATTGTCATAGTCACATTTTTCCTCTGATAAGAACTGGAGCATGCTCCACGTCAAACGATGTCAGAGCACTCTCGAAATAGGCTGGAAAATTGATATTGAAATTTAAATGCTAATGTTTCATCATGTGGGACACCAACCATGATTAAAGCCATCATGTGAAGAAAAACAGCGACAACAAAAACAGTGTACTACTTATTTCGGTTGCTCTCTTTTTCCATCCGTAGGATCCTCCTCAGGCACATCAACTTTCTGCATATCTTCCTTCACTACATACATGAATCTTCTCAGTAGTCGTTCTCTTTACCTCCTGCCTGGAAACTCAATTTTTAACATCCTATCAACTATCCCTCTTCTGCTCATGTCTAAACCATCTCAAGGTTGCCTCTTGGTCTCCAAACCACTCAGCCTGATTGTCCCTGTGATACTTATTTCTAATCCTTTCTATCCTGGTCACACCCAATGAATCACAAAACAAAACAAAACAAAACAAAAAATCCCTCAGCTGATACTTGCAGCACATTAAAAGCACGATCCATAAATATTGGATATCAGCATGGGCACAGTCAGACTACAGCCACACACACAAAAAAAGAAGCAAACATGGCAACAAATGGCATGCTGTGCCATTTACACACAAAACACAAAGATAAAATGACAAGTAAGACTGGGGGAGAGAGAGACACAGAGACTGGCAAACCTGCTACTTGCTATATTGGACAGGAGTGCCGTTGCCATGGCAACCAGCAGCCCTCGATTGGTATTTGGAGCAGCGTTTGGAATTACTGCAGAGGATTTGATGTTCAGTACACATCTGGGGTCAGCTAATATGGCACTACAATCAGCTACTCCTTTGCTCGCTACATACTGAACTCGCAATCCCTTGTTTAGGACACAGCGGCTGGCATCTGAGCCACCAGCGTCAAAATCTCTCACAGAGTGCCAGATTAACCAGCAGTTTTGTTCATCCTGACAGATGTTTCTGCTGCAGCGTACAATGTCAAGCTTGCAGACGTTTAAAATAAGCATGTGTTGCGCTAGTTTAATTTGGATTTGTCTTTTTGCATAGCCTTTTTTAAAGCAGACATCTTCACGGTAAATAGATGACAAAAGTACAGATGTACAGTATGTATATCAATATACTGTTTTCTCTATAAAAACCTGCAAAGGTTGAGATTTTTATTTTGCCATTGTGCGCCATTGTGCAGTGAGCTTTTACATTAGTGCTTTTGTCCTATTCATAGGTAATTTGCTTAAACATGATGTAAAATGTCAGTAGAAATGCAGGAAAAAGAGACTTCAAAACAGAATTGAAATACTCAGTATAACATGCTTTATTACAGCCAGCCCTGAAAAGTACTCTACAGTTAAACTCACTTTAACCATTTTCAAAAAGTTGACAGAAAACCAGATTTTATAAATCAAACAATCTAAAACAAGCAGATTTGTAGTTTCATATGACAAAAAAAGGGTTTATCTTACAACATGGTTATATTTAGAAGTTGCACTTACCACTGTTGCAAGATGATAAAATAATAACACCTACATTTAATTTGCTTACTTTTGACATTGTGAGATTTGATTCTGATTTATACAGAACCTGACTTAGAAAAATCATGCATTTGTCTGACTTTTAAGAAAAATTGTATAGTTATTTTTTCCTCGTTTGATTCCTTGATTATGTAATTTTCATAATTATTGGAAGCCATTATTTTTATTATACATTTCAGTCAATTGTACAGCCCTAGTACTGATGTTTTCCGAATACACGGAGGTGGTGGCGTCATGAAAAGACCACAACCAACAGTAATTAAAGAGGCTTTATTATGCTTTTCCTTAATTTCTGTCATACTCCTGCAACTGTGGATCATCAAGTCATGTTTGTACAAGTAATCAGAAGCTGAGGTTTCCAACTGCTCTTAACACTTGGTTTCTAACAGTCTATTCTACCCTTGGCCCTTTATGATGTCAGTGGGAGGGTATTTCTTTATATAGTCATAAAGGCCTTGTTTCAGTCAATTAACTAATTATAATTAATTAGGCTGAGGTGTAAATTCTCACACAGTCTCTGTGTGAGTTACAGCACCAGTTTCCATTTCTCTGGATTTTATGGATCTATGGATTCTTCGTCCTTCTAGCTTATAATGTAAAATCTCTGAAAAAGAGAATATAGATACATTTTGCTATGATGTGCTTTCTTTCTACAACTTTTCCTTACCTTGCCTTTAAGGCAGGGGTGTAAAGCAGGGGATGGGAGAATGGCAAAGACACCAATCTTGCAGCTGGACAGCTTTGGAAAATATAAAGAAGGGCATACATTTTTGGACTTTTAGCTGTATTTTCATAGGTTTTACAGATTTTCCTGCTGATAAACACCTCCCCCACGGCATTCCATATTACATTATTAGTTATGTATATATATGTATACGTATAAGTATATTACTCAAGTAATAGATAAGCAATTAGATAACAGAAAAGCTTCTGTTTTTCTTTAGAAGTTTCAGTAAAAAAATGTTCATCTATCAACAAAAACTTTGAAAAGAAAATGTACTGTTGAAATTGCATTTCCTTATTTTATAGTACGAAATCTCGGGGATTAAACATGTACCTAAATGCCTTGACAGTGAAAGAAAGGGCATTTTCACTCGTCCGGCCTACTTAAGATCAGATACACTCAGATAGGACAGTATCTACTGACTTGATATTAATGAGCTGAGCAAGAGACTCAGAATCTTTCCTTTTTATTTAAAACTATCTAAACATTGCTTTCTTAACTTTACAAAATAAATTCTGCAGACAAATATGTACTGTCATTCACATCATTTATTTGCATTGTGCTCATTTCAGCTCAGTGTGAGCTTCTTTAGGCTTTAGCATACTGCTGTTATTTATATTCATGCTAGTTTCTCATTGCTCATCTCTCTCTCTCTCTCTCTCTCTCTCTCTCTCTCTCTCTCTCTCTCTCTCTCTCTCTCTCTCTCTCTCGAGTGCACTTCATTTTATTGCTCGTCATACACACATTGCATGTCGAGTGGCTAAATACAGATTAATTTAAATAATATTAATGAAGTTATCAACAACATTTTGTGTTGTAAACTTTCAAATAGGTGTTACAACAAATATGAGCGAATAAGAGAGAGAGAGAGAGCACTGTCCTTGTCTGTGATTTTCAGATACACACACACACACACACACACACACACACACACACACACACACACACACACACACACACACACACACACACACACACACACCCATGGAATGAATACTCACAATACCTAGAGGAAACTCAGGCAGTGACTAACTTTAAACTCCATACAGAAGGGTCACATTGGGGTTTTAAACCAGAAACAACTGGTTAACTAGACAGATGGCCTGTTGTCATCAATATTCAGTCCTGTATTTTAAATCAGGATCAGAGCATTAACCAATCCAAATATTGATTGGTGCATTCTTTCTTCATATACATCTGTCCCCATTGAACACCAAGCTTTTGAGTCTTTAGAACAGCAAATACATTATAGATTGCAGAATTTAGCCTTACCCGAGTCAGAAATAAACTCCAGCACACATTTTTTAAAAACCTCAGTGCTTTTGACAACACTGCCTTCCAGCTGTGCCTGTAAAAGCAACTACGGAGCCAGTAGCATCGTCTTGTAGCTGTTATGATTTGATAAACAAGCTTCATATATTTGTGTAATGATGTTTTTCTGTACAGGCCATGGTCCAATAAACAGAACTTCAAATAAATAGCTTTTTAAAATTCAAAGTACTTGAATATCCCTCTGCCAATTTATTCAGCGGTTTAAACTTTTAACTTTGCCTCCCTACATTCTTTCTACTTGAGCTGATAAATCTGCTAAAAGGGTTCAGTGTCACACCAGCATTGTCATTTAAATATTTGAATGCTGGTTTCACTTTGCAAGCACTTTGTGTATATTTTTAGCTCTTGGTTTTAGATCTGCACCACTCTAACATCTTTCCCCTGCCCTCTTGCATGCATATTCACAAGGTTTACATGCACATTCATGCGCACACATAGAAGAGGTTCTGTCCAAGCCTTTGAAGTTTATGTAAGCCATAAAAATGTTCCAGAGAATAAAAACGAAGGAAAACCTGATGATTTAGCAACAAACCAGCTAATCATAAATGGATTCTGTCCATCTTCAACTGCTTCATAATCTCAATCGTGATGCTCCTCAAGAGCACCATAAGAGACCACCATATAGTCAGCTCCCATTTAATAGTCTCTGGTTTTATTAAAAGCATTATGATAGCTGTTCAGCACTCTTAGGGATATGTACAGACATATTATGGTTTTAAAGGTGCTCCACCCGACAGAGCAGAATTGGAAGTTAGCAGGGGATTATGGCCAACGTTTTGAGATTGTCAAACAGTGAACAACGCGATTCGTCTACCTTTTCACTCAGAGAAATTCATTCATCATTGTTTTGCTGTGTTATCAAGAGACAGGGTGATTAGTTTAGAACTGAGTGGCTGCAACATCTCCCCCATCATTTTTGTAAACTGAACAGGGTAAACAAACTCATTCAGCGACATAATGCTCGTGGCAATCAATTTTCCACAAGTAAGGCTCAAACAATGCACTGCTGCTGTTGCTGCTACTATTCAATAAGGAACTGTGTCATTGTAGAATATGACAGATTGATTAGGTTCCCCAATTTGTGGAGTGAATTTTTTTTTCTTTCATTTTTTTGCTTTTGTCTTTTTGTACAGTGCAGAATCAGTATGAAGTTGCAAGAATTGCAAATCCGGTTCTGATGGAAGGGGAAAAAAAACCTGCAGGCGGTTTATCCTTCAAGCTCGGGTCCTCTACCAGAGGCCTGGGAGCTTGAGGGTCCTGCGCAGTATCTTAGCTGTTCCCAGGACTGCGCTCTTCTGGACAGAGATCTCTGATGTTATTCCCGGGATCTGCTGGAGCCACTCGCCTAGCTTGGGAGTCACCGCACCTAGTGCTTCGATTACCACGGGGACCACCGTTACCTTCACCCTCCACATCCTCTCGAGCTCTTCTCTGAGCCCTTGGTATTTCTCCAGCTTCTCGTGTTCCTTCTTCCTGATATTGCTGTCATTCGGAACCGCTACATCGATCCCTACGGCCGTCTTCTTCTGTTTGTCTACCACCACTATGTCCGGTTGGTTAGCCACCACCATTTTGTCTGTCTGTATCTGGAAGTCCCACAGGATCTTAGCTCGGTCATTCTCCACCACCCTTGGGGGCATCTCCCATTTTGACCTCGGGACTTCCAGGTTATACTCGGCACAGATGTTCCTGTACACTATGCCGGCCACTTGGTTATGGCGTTCCATGTATGCCTTGCCTGCTAGCATCTTGCACCCTGCTGTTATGTGCTGGATTGTCTCTGGGGCATCTTTACACAGCCTGCACCTGGGGTCTTGCCTGGTGTGATAGACCCCAGCCTCTATGGATCTTGTACTCAGAGCTTGTTCTTGTGCTGCCATGATTAGTGCCTCTGTGCTGTCTTTCAGTCCAGCTTTGTCCAGCCACTGGTAGGATTTCTGGATATCAGCCACCTCCTCTATCTGCCAGTGGTACATACCGTGCAGGGGCCTGTCCTTCCATGATGGTTCCTCGTCTCCCTCCTCTTTCTTGGGTTTCTGCTGCCTGAGGTATTCACTGAGCACTGGGTCAGTTGGGGCCATCTTCCCAATGTATTCTTGGATGTTCGTTGTCTCATCCTGGACTGTGGTGCTGACACTCACCAGTCCCCGGCCCCCTTCCTTCCGCTTAGCGTACAGCCTCAGGGTGCTGGACTTGGGGTGAAACCCTCCATGCATGGTAAGGAGCTTTCTTGTCTTTATGTCAGTGGCTTCCATCTCCTCCTTTGGCCAGCCTATTACCCCAGCAGGGTACCTGATCACGGGCAGGGCGTACATGTTGATGGCCCGGATCTTGTTCTTACCATTCAGTTGACTCCTCAGGACTTGCCTGACCCTCTGCAGGTACTTGGTGGTTGCAGCTTTTCTAGCGGCCTCTTCATGGTTCCCATTCGCCTGCGGGATCCCCAGGTACTTGTAACTGTCCTCTATGTCTGCAATGTTGCCTTCTGGTAGTTCAATCCCCTCAGTTCTGACTACCTTCCCTCTCTTTGTTACCATCCGACTACACTTCTCCAGTCCGAATGACATTCCAATGTCATTGCTGTATAGCCTGGTAGTGTGGATCAGTGAATCGATGTCTCGTTCACTCTTGGCATACAGCTTGATGTCATCCATGTACAGGAGGTGGCTGACAACTGCTCTGTTCCGTAGTCTGTATCCGTAGCCAGTCTTGTTAATGATCTCACTGAGGGGGTTCAGGCCTATGCAGAACAGCAGTGGGGACAGAGCATCTCCTTGGTAGATCCCGCACTTGATGGTGACTTGTGCTATGGGCTTGGAGTTGGCCTCTAGTGTTGTACACCACATCCCCATTGAGTTCCTGATGAAGGCTCTTAGAGTCCCATTGATCTTGTACAATTCTAAGCATTCCAGTATCCAGCTGTGGGGCATTGTGTCATAGGCCTTCTTGTAATCAATCCAGGCCGTGCACAGGTTGGTCAGTCTGGTCTTGCAGTCTCGGCTGACTGTTCTGTCTACCAGTAGCTGGTGTTTTGCGCCTCTGGTATTCTTGCCAATTCCTTTCTGTGTCCCGCTCATGTATTGACCCATGTGCCTGTTCATCTTTGCCGATATGATGCCTGACAGGAGCTTCCATGTAGTACTGAGGCAGGTTATTGGTCGGTAGTTGGAGGGGACCGGTCCCTTCTTGGGGTCCTTGGGGATCAGGACCGTCCAACCTTCGGTTAGCCATTCCGGGTGTCTCTCGTTAACTAGCAGCTGGTTCATTTGTGCTGCCAGACGCTCGTGGAGTGCAGTCAGCTTCTTTAGCCAGTAGGCGTGAACCATGTCGGGCCCTGGTGCTGTCCAACTCTTCATACTGGAGACCCTTTCTTGGATATCTGCCACTGTGATGGTTACTGGACCCTGTTCAGGGAGGTCGCTGTGGTCTGCCCTCAGATCCAGAACCAGCAAAGGTGTACTCTCAGTGGCAAGGGAATAATAATTATGTATATATATATATATTGTCTGGAGCATCTTCATGTTCGTTATGACTGTGTGCTTTTGTGGCAGTGTTAGGTAATGTATATAGAGGTCTGTTACGTCAAGCTTTTCACTAGAAGAAAATGAAAATTTGAAGGTTGCTGCCTGTTGAGTTTATAGAATGAACTGTACCTGTGTTGATGCACAGTACAAATTGTCTTAGGCAGATCCATGGGGATCTGTGTTATACAGTGCTTCTCTCCACTGTGTGAATATTTGATTCAAAGAAAGAGCTTACTGCATATCCTTGTGTCTCTGTGGCTACATTGGGGATAAAAGCCTCACATTTCTCCTCTCACTTCTCTAAAACCCAAATGGTTTTGTAATGCTCTCTGATCTGTGGTCTCACATGGGTTATGGCATGTTTTGACTTATCTGCAACCTTCAAATATTGATGTTTTGTAATATAAACAAGTAATATAAATAAGTAATATAAAAGATTTAGCATCATTTATCTTTGTACAGACTAGATGATTAGTGAGAAAGCACAATTCCTGTAATTAATTATATTATTATCTAAGCCAACCAGCCCCCCCTCTTCTCTACACTCCGCTCCTCCTCCCTCCTCTTCTGTGTATTATTCATTATAGAGGAGTCCTGCCCTGCTTCTCTCGGCTATTTTTACCCAGTATGGCCGTCTGAGAGCCCCATTCCCCTGCTACTCCTAACAGCAAGCCGCCCTCCATTTGGATCATGGATTACATCCCTCTTTTCTACACTTTCTTCTACACTCTACCCTCTAAACCTGAATGTTCCATCCCCCTCTCTCTCGGTTTCTATCCACATTTCATTTTTTTTCACCATTTCACCAACCCTCACACTCTCCACTTTTGTGCTCTTTCCTATGTTTTTCAGTCATTCAGATTAGTGTTCCCCTCTCCCCAGGGAACACTCACTGTACCTCACTTCATCGCCTGCTGAACTGGTGTAACAGCATGGTCGACATACCCAACTGCACATATCGGTGTCTGTCCTAGCCATGCAGTTTAAGTGTTTACAGACAAATTATTTCATTTAACACAATATTTTAAATTACTTACAGCAACAGTGAATTGGTTGAAGTAAAACGCAGACATATCTGTATCATTCCTTCAGTTTTACATTTTGTTATTCAGAAATATTTCTATCACAAAGTGTCATCACATTGTCCTGCAGAGTGAATCTGATGCTGTTTCCATTATTTTCAGGACTGCGTCCAGTATAGGTGGTAGCATACCTCACACCTCAGCAAACAGTGTTATGGTGGACAGCAGTGTTATAACAAAAAAGTGCTTAAAAATATGTGTGTGGAAATTGGTATTTTCAGTGACCCCAGAAACCCCAGCATTGATTGAGCTCATTTGCAGAACTGCATTCCATGCTCACAAGCTGACATTAGCCAGTTGACTAAAACTGTTTCCATGGAGTAATAAATTTTCATTCTGCAAATGCAGAAATGTAACTGTTTCAAAATGTGATTAAACTGTATAGATTAGGTAAAATCTGGCAGTTTATCATGCATTTTAAAAAGTTGAATGCAACCAAATATATCCGTTCTTGGTTGCCACTTGTCCAGTATGTAGATAAAATAGTGATCAAGTTACAGTCACCTACCCTCTTCTCTATCAAAGATGAGACTTGGAGAAGGTGCAGTGTGTAGGTCTGAATATAACAGCGAAGTTGTTATATTAATGTGCAAATTACCCGCAAACTGTCCCAAGAATGACAGTGTAGTAAAAATGGCCAAAATGTTCATTTCATAGAAGCAGAGATAAGATAATTTTCTGCTTTTAATAGAGCCTCTGTTGTTATTCTCTCTATATAAATTGTGTAATTCCCTGTAGACCGAAAGCACAGGTTGTGGCTTTAATGACTCTTTTTTTTTTTTTCCCCTGTTAATGTGTTTTTAAGAACAACAACAAGGTTCCAATGGGGAAATGGAGGTCTAAAAACCTTCCCACAGACAAAAACAAACAGAGCTCATCTTCCTCACTGGCTACTGAGGCTGGAGTGAATAATGAAAACTCAGTCCTGCATTTGGAAATATTGTTGCTTTCCTGCTTTCTAATCAGTAAACATGAGCTTCATCAGTCCAATATGTATAGCCCATATGGGACCAGAAAGCA
The DNA here is from genome assembly GCF_057382095.1 of Aulonocara sp. 'chitande type north' Nkhata Bay. Taxonomy (NCBI): domain Eukaryota; kingdom Metazoa; phylum Chordata; class Actinopteri; order Cichliformes; family Cichlidae; genus Aulonocara; species Aulonocara sp. 'chitande type north' Nkhata Bay. Next base: position 38,103,249 of record NC_141348.1, on the reverse strand, counting down.
GGTTTAGTAAATGGTTTGTTACCTATTAGATGTGGACAACTCTGGCTTTCTGTCATCAGTGTAATAACAGGGAAGTCTGGACGTGGTGGAATCATCCCCGGCTTGGTGTCAAATTTTTATCTTCCTCCTTTAAAACAGTGTTGATTTGTTTGTTCACATAAATGAATAAAGATACTAATTAATGAAATATCATATTTCATTCATCATATTGTGATCCATCACGCCGATGAAACATTTTGTTCACACCATCACACCACTATCATTAGTCTGGACCACTGATACAAGGCAGGATGGATACATGTTTTCCTGTTGTTTCGTGTTGCCAAATTCTGATCCTACCATCCAAATGTCCAATGTATTAGAACAGGCAACATTTTTTAATCTTGTATTGTCCAATTTTGGTGAGCCTCTGTGAATTGAAGCCTCAGTGTTGTATTCTTTTCTGACAGGAGAGGCACTCAGTGTGGTCTTCTGTTGCTAGCCCATATGCTTTAGACTTCAACGTGTTGTGTGTTTATAGATGCTCTTTTGCATGCCATAGTTGTTACTTGAGTTAATGTTGCTTTCTTGTCAGTTTAAAGAAGTCTGGCAATTTTCCTCTGACATCAACAAGGTGTTTTCATCCAGTTTTTCTCATTACATGTTATCTCTTTTTCGAACCATTCTCTTTTTTCTCTTTCTTAAAGAAGATTGTGCAGGGAAATCCCAGTAGATTAGCAGTTTCTGAAATACTCAGGTCAGCCTATTTGGCACCAGCAACCATACCACATTCAAAGTCAGTCATTTCACCTTTGTTTCCCATTCTGCTGCTTTGTTATTTTGACCTTGTCTACATGAATAAATGCACTGAGTTGATGCCATGTGATTGGCTGATTTGATGCTTGCATCAACAGACGTACCTGTCACGATGTGGGATGGACTCAAGCGCAGACGAGGCAGCTAAAATACAGTTCCGTTTATTGCTATACAACACCAGGTGTGAATATATATACAAGTGAGAGGGCAGGGGGAATCCAGGGCACAGGGGAATCCGGAAAAGGAGCTCTTCACACACAAGGGACTTCACAAAACACAGCACACCAGCAACCTTGCACACCCAGGGCTCCCAGGGAAATGGAATTCCTGTTCACAGAAAAACAAGTGATTAATCTAATGAATCAGCAACGCGAAAAGGCAACAAGAAACTAGTACTCTGGAGCTTACTACCGAGGTTACTCAATAGTCCAGCGACGAGATGTTTCCAGCCACTGCCTTAAGTAGTGGATGAGTTTAAGCGATGAGCCACAGGTGTGTGATTAATCTCAGGTGTGAGGGCCAGGGGCGGGAGACCGCAATGAGCTCCGCCCCGGCGAGACACGGCAAGAAACATATGTAGCCAACCTGAGTCAGCCGGGCAGACATGGGGACCATGACAGTACCCCCCTCAACGGGGGCCTCCCGGCGACCCACCAGGCTTACCCGGGTGCTGACGGTGGAACTCCCGCAGCATACCTTTAGCCAGGACAGCTGACCGAGGCACCCAGGAGCGTTCCTCTGGCCCGTAGCCCTCCCAATCCACCAGGTACTTGACATCCCTCCCCCGGCACCGAGAGTCCATGATGCAAGTGATGTTGTACACCTCCTGACCATCCATGAGCCGGGCGGGTGGAGGGGGCCTGGCAGGAGGGCACAACGGACTGGAGAGCAATGGCTTGATCTGCGAGACATGAAAGACATTAGGCCTGCACAATAAATCAAAAATTTATTGTCATCGCGATATCAGCCTCCGCGATGGGCCCATCGCAAAAGACGACATAAACTGCGATAACTGGGTACCTTAAAATGTTTACACACGTGCTTTAAAGAATTTACCAATCAAAGAAACCCCTTTACACATTTTACCAGTCGAATGGAGCCCTTCACGGCATTAACCAATCAAATGGATTAGAGGCCCGCCTCCTACGCAGGTGGGGAGCGAACAATGCTGCAGCAACGAATCAGATTTGTAAAGGCTGAGAGCGAGACGCATGACGAGAACGCCACTGACTATGAACTCATGCCTAAAAAAAAAAAAAAAGTACCTCGCTTATTTGGAGGTACTTTGGATTTGATAAAGACGATGTTCTCCAAACACAGGTACTCTGCAAAACTTGCCGAACACTCGTGGCAACCACCAGAGGAAACACGACTAATCTCCACCATCATCTTCAATATAACCACAGAGAACTGTTTGAATAGTTCCAGAAAGACAGGGCTAGCCAAATAAAGGTTGCTAATGTTAAGACAAAGAGCACCGCAGTCCAACAGCCGTCTCTGTATCAGAGTTTTTCAAGTGGAACAACTTGTACGTCAAAGCGGTACAAAGAAATAACAGAGACATTACACATTTTTTGACAAAGACATGGTGCCTATAAATACAGTTAGCAGAGAGGGCTTCACCAGTCTGATACATAAAGTGGACCGGATATACCGCATCCCCTTACGAAACTACTTTTCCCATGTCGCCATTCCACAAATGTACGAAACATGCCGCTGGACTGTCATGTTTGAACTGAGCCAAGCTGAAAACTACGCAAGCACTACAGTAAAGTTTCCTCTCCAGTTTTGACTTACATCATAACTACTTGGTGAGTGGTAAAATGATGAACAACTGCATTGAGATAATTTGCAGTATAATTTAAGTTAAGTTTATTTAAAACTAATTCTAGAGACCGGGAAGGATGTCTTTCAGAATTCAAGCCTCAGAAATTTTTTTATGGGGGCAATGTTTCAATGTTAAAGTGCATTTTGTTGTTACACTGCTAATACAGCAGCTTTCATTAAATAAAACTGTTGTAGTAAAATGGAAATTATGTATTCATTTTTTGTTTTGTTTTTGCTATTTATTTTATCGCAAGTCATATCGTTATCGCAGTATTGATCACAGTTATCGCACATCGCAGATTTTCCTAATATCGTGCAGCCCTAAAAGACATTGTGAATGCTCATGTTGCGTGGCAGTTTTAGGCAGACAGAGGCAGGGTTAACAACAGAGTCAATTTCAAACGGTCCAATGAAGCTGGGCGAGAGCTTCTTTGATTCTGCTCTGAGCGGTACAAAACGAGTTGACAGCCATACCTTTTGGCCAGCAGCATAATCCGGGGCTGGGGTCCGCTGGCGGTCAGCAAGGGCTTTATTCCGCTCCTTAATCCGCATGATGGCAGCTTGGGTGGCACGCCAGGCGCAGCGGCACCTGTGGAGGTGGTGCTGAACGGAGGGGACAGAGTGCTCACCTTCAAGTGCAGGAAACAGCGGTGGCTGATAACCCAAAGAGGCTTCAAAGGGAGACCGCCCGTGGCAGTCGAGGTTAGGCTGTTCTGTGCGTATTCTATCCACGGCAGGTGTTCACTCCAGGTGGATTGATTGTGAGACACAACGCAGCGAAGAGCTGCCTCCAACTCCTGGTTGGCCCGTTCCAATTGTCCATTGCTCTGGGGATGAAAACCAGACGACAAACTAACCATGGCCCCCAGGGCGGTACAGAACTCCCTCCAAACATGAGAAGTGAATTGAGGCCCCCTGTCCGAGACTATATCCTCAGGAATGCCATGGAGCAGCAGATCTCAGAGAATGACTCGGCCTCTGTGTGGAAAGGTTTTAGGAATATCACAAACTACAAGCCTAAAACCCCCCACTCCACTGATGACTTGCTCTTAGCCAACACCCTTAACGACTTCTACTGCCGTTTTGACGAGCCATCAGGCAGCCTTCACACCTCCAACGGCCCCAACAATAGAGGCACTTTGGACACTAATTCCCCCACCTCTCCCCCCTCCATAGAGCCATCACCACCTTCAAACTGTTCACCTACAACACCCCCCTCCTCACCCCACACAAAAGAGGATTTCACACCACCTCCTCCCACCACAACTCTTCATATTCATGAAGCAGATGTGAGGAAGCAGTTTAAGAACCTGAATGCTCGGAAAGCTCCCGGCCCAGACGGCGTGTCTCCTGCCACCCTCAGACACTGTGCAAACGAGCTGGCCCCAGTGTTTTCTGGCATTTTCAACTCCTCACTGCAGGCATGTCATGTGCCTGCCTGCTTCAAGTCCTCCACCATAATCCCTGTCCCCAAGAAACCTAGGATCACTGGACTAAATGACTACAGACCCGTGGCTCTGACATCTGTGGTCATGAAGTCTTTTGAGCGCCTAGTTCTCTCCCATCTCAGGACCCTCACGGCCCCCCTCCTGGACCCCCTGCAGTTTGCATATAGAGCCAACAGGTCTGTAGACGACGCCATCAACATGGCCCTACACTTCATCCTGCAGCATCTGGACTCCCCAGGAACCTACGCCAGGATCCTGTTTGTGGACTTCAGCTCTGCCTTCAACACCATCCTTCCAGACCATCTCCGAGACAAGCTTTCCCAGATGAATGTGCCTGACCCCATCTGCCGGTGGATCACTGACTTCCTGACGGACAGGAAGCAGCATGTGAGGCTGGGAAAGAATGTCTCGGACTCCCGGACCATCAGCACCGGCTCCCCTCAGGGCTGTGTTCTTTCTCCTCTGCTCTTCTCCCTGTACACCAACTGCTGCACCTCCACCCACCAGTCTGTCAAGCTAATCAAGTTTGCAGATGACAGCACCGTTATTGGACTCATCTCGGACGGGGATGAGTCTGCCTACAGGAGGGAGGTTGAACGTCTGGTGACCTGGTGCTGAATGCCCAGAAGACAGTGGAGATTATTGTGGACTTCAGGAAGCACACAGCTCCACTCCCCCCCATCATCCTGACTGACACCCCCATCACCTCTGTGGACTCATTCCGCTTCCTGGGTACCACCATCACCCAGGACCTGAAGTGGGAGCCCACCATCACCTCCGTCATTAAGAAAGCCCAGCAGAGGATGTACTTCCTGAGGCAGCTGAAGAAATTCAACCTGCCAACACGGACGATGATGCAGTTCTACACTGCAATCATCGAGTCCATCCTCACCTCCTCCATCACCGTGTGGTACGCTGGAGCCACTATCAGGGACAAACAGAGACTGCAGCGTGTTGTGCGCTCTGCTGAGAAGGTGATTGGCTGCAGACTCCCATCTTTGCAGGACCTGTACACCTCCAGGACATTGCGGCGTGCAGCTCGGATCTCAGCTGACCCTTCTCACCCTGGACACAGTCTGTTTGACCTGCTCCCCTCAGGCAGGAGGCTCCGGTCCATTCGCACCAGAACCTCTCGCCATAAGAACCGTTTCTTCCCCTCTGCTGTTGGACTCATGAACAATAACCATATGACTGTTCCCGCTACTAACACATGACCCTACGCTGTGTTCACTGCATCATTCCATGATTGGCACTGATCACCACCTGCACTCATGTATATATCTTTCAACGTAGCACTCTTAATTCTTATTCTCATGTATATATCTCATGTATAGCTCATGCACATATCTTTCTACGTAGCACTTTTAATTCTTATCCCTACTTTTATTTTTTCATGTCTATTTAAGTGCTATTTATGACACTATGTTTGCACTGAAGCACCGCAGCAATTTCCTAATGTTGTAAACCTGCTCAACATTTGGCAATAAACCCCTTTCTGATTCTGATTCTGATTCTAGTGTGAAGGTATTTCGGCTATTTCAAGTCTGACAAAAAACAGAGTAGCGTGCACTGTAAATTGTGCCGAAAGCAAGTCTGGAAATACAATAAACTGGTGCATGCGTCACACTGTGCGCCACGTTATTGTTTCGGTGAAATGAATTTCTACAATACTGTTACTGTTAATTCTACTCTCTGCAGTGTTTAAATGCTTACATATACACACAGTTACTGTCCGTCCACACATACGACTCGGTTCTGCTTCTATGCCGCAGCTTTGTTTACTTTTTCCCACCGAGGCTTCTAGACTTCTGATTGGCCAACATTTCTGCACGGTTAGGAATCTAGCGCCACCTGCTGCTTTGGCATGTTCATAGCAGCGTTTTCCTTCATTTCTGCCTTTATGTGTGGACGGGATTATTTTTTAAAACGAAAACGGAAAATCTCCGTTTTCAAAAATACCCGTGTACGTGTGGACGTAGCCTCAGTGTCTGACTGGAAGCGCTAATTCGTCATTCGGCTTTTGTCAGACTAAAGTAACTGTTAAAACTGTTTGAAAAGCTAAGCTATACAACAAGGAGAGATTGAGAATTTCCTTTTAGTTCTCAGTTTATTTGATATTGATAAAAGTTAGTCAGTTTTGTCTGTTCTTCTGTAAAACAAACTAAGATTTATTTTTAGAATTAATATTTTGTTTCTAAGTGGAATTGACAATTTAGTAGTCTGTTTCGTTTGTTCTATTTTGAAACTTAAACGCTTTAGCGGCTGCCTTTTGTGTAGTTTGCAATATTTGCCTTTATTTATCTGAAAAAGTCTCATATTCCTTAAGTACATCTACCCTGTTGAACTTATTATGGGAAATAAATATTTAAATAAAAACAAGCTGCTGATTATTTCACATTTTACTTGTGAGCAACGGCACATTTAAATCTTACAAATATAGTTATTTGGCTTATATCGTGATAGATATCGTTATCGCCTGAAATGAAAAAAACATATCGTGATATGAAAAAATCTCATATTGCCCAGCTCTACTTATTACCCACCAGTCTACCGTTGTTTACAGCGCTGTGGCTGCTGTCTTTTTCTTTTCTTTTTTTCACTTAAATGACCTCGGACAAGAAAGCCTATTTTTTCTGTTGTTCAATACTGAAGAAATTTAAACTTTATATGCAGAACATTGTAGAATATTTTTAAGGTTATCTGCTATAAAAAGCCAGACCAGGAAAATCTCCATGTTTTTCTGTTTTATTCTCAGTTACTTTCACACAAAGGCATCTGCATTGATGTTCACAATTCTGATGAAGTCAGTACTGATAAATGATCAGAATTATAATATTTCTGACTGTCTGAGGCTAAGTTGAATCGAATCGGGACTTTGAAAACCGGAATCGAATGGATTATAGAAATCAGTGATGATACCCAGCCCTAGTGAGCAGCCTAGGCACGACAGACGTGGATGTAGCTGTAATAGGAAAAGAACTATTGCTAACTTTTCTGTTAAGTTAAGGCCCGATCCTTCTGAAATTCATAGCCAGTGCTCTGACACGGTGTCATCAATCTTTGAATGCTGAAAAAGCACAGTGTATCCAGAAAAACACATATTATATAAATTATTATAAAATTTGTGTGCGCCTAACTTTTGTGCCGGTACGCCTAACCTTTTAAAGTTAGGCGTACCGGTACGCCCATGGCAAAAAGTTAGTCTAGAGCCCTGTCATCCTTGCTAAAGACGGCCGCGAGGTTGTGGTACACGGAAGGAACTACTGATAAATCAGGTGGCTCGGAGGGTTTGCCGGGGAAGAGAGAGAAGCGATTGGGGGCGTGGCAGACTTTAGACAGTTCATGTGGCACTCAGCACTCCATCCCGTCACTCGCTCCTTTTCTCCAATCTATCTGAGGGTTATGTTGCAAAAGCCACGATTGACCTAACACGAGTGGGGTCAAAGGAGCCAAAAACACAAAGAAGCATTGCCTTTCAGTGTGGTTGCCAGATAGAGTGAGTGAAAGTGGTTTGGTTATGTGTGTGATGTCAGCCAGACGTTGACCAGAGAGGGCAGAAACACAAAGGGGATCAGACAGTAACTTGACTTCAATGTTCAACTTAGAGGCTAGTGAAGAGTCAATGAAATTTTGCTCGGCACCAGAATCGACTAGAGTAGAAACGCTACGTACTGTTAGCTTGACAGGCAACATGAGACGGGGGGAGAGAGTTTGTTGGAAAGATCGCCCACCAGTATTCTCTCTACTACGGGCAGGCGTGCCCTTTTGCTAGAGCCGGGCAGGAAGAAATGAAATGGCCCTTGCGGCCGCAATATAAGCACTCATCGGAGGCGAGAAGGTGTTGACGCTCCGCAGGAGAGAGCCGTGAGTGGCCGAGCTGCATCGGCTGTTCCCCCTTCTCACTTTCGCTGTACTCGCGCGCCCTCTGCTGTTCGGGGGGAAAGTCTCGTGTCATTAGAGGTTCCCGATGAGTGCATTTCCGTGCGTCCCGGCGTGCTCGCAGCCGATCGTCCACCTGAATGCATAATGACATCACTGCTTCAGGAGAAGCAGGAAGCTCACGTACCCCTAACTCATCCTTTAAATCATCATTTATATTATTCAACAACGTGGTTCTTAAGGTATCTGCTCCCCATTTAGTCTGTGTGGCCAGGGTCCAAAATTCAACCGAATAATCAGCCATGCTGCGCTTACCTTGTTTGAGGTTGAGTAAGCGATGACCGGCTGCTTCGGCGCTGGAACCTTTGTCAAACACAGCTTGAAATGTAGACAAAAAGTCAGCGAAAGTGATCTCAGGGTTAACTTGTAGTTGAGCTTGTGCCCAGGTTGATGCACAGTCTTGTAGCAACTGAATGAAATATGCGATTTTCACTCCATCACTAGAAAACACATGGGGAAGTTGTCGAAACTGCAAAGAGCACTGCATCAGAAAACCACCACATTTCGCCATCTCCCCTGAAAAAGTCTCTGGTGTGGGTAAGTATCGGTCTAGGGACACCGGTAGAGGAGATGGTGAAGAGGTGGCAGCCGCGAGAGCTGACGTTACCTGTGGAGATGAGGCGGAGGATTGATCTTCCATGCGTGGCGTCAGCTGAGCGAGGGCCTGGGCTAAAGACGTCACTTCTCCACTGAGCCGAATCAGCATTTGCTCATGTCGTTGCAATATTTGTTCCAAGGAGACAGCGGCAGGTGTCGCAGAGTCTGCTGAGTCCATAGTTGTGGCTGGACTATTCTGTCACGATGTGGGATGGACTCAAATGCAGACGAGGCAGCTAAAATACAGTTCCGTTTATTGCTATACAACACCAGGTGCGAATATATACAAGTGAAAGGGCAGGGGGAATCCAGGACACAGGGGAATCCAGAAAAGGAGCTCTTCACACACAAGGGACTTCACAAAACACAGCACACCAGCAAACTTGCACACCCAGGGCTCCCAGGGAAACGGAATTCCTGTTCACAGAAAAATAAGTGATTAAGCCAATGAATCAGCGACGCGAAAAGGCAACAAGAAACTAGTACTCCGGAGCTTACTACCGAGGTTACTCAATAGTCCAGCGACGAGATGTTTCCAGCCACTACCTTAACCCTTTACAGCCGATCGGAGCGGGCACGCTCTGTTTTGCGTAACTATTTTTAAATCCCAGTAGCTCTGCAACCACGTAAGCTAGCGCAAAAAATTTTTTTGCATATGAAACCGGAGGAGTTGTACTTACATCTTATGCCATCAGCTTGTCCTAGGTCACGGTTTCCTTCCACATAAAGCTTTGCAAAAACTGCATAAAAAGCGCTTGCAGGAACAAAAACATAATATTCCAGAAACACGCTTTACCGATCCGATCAGCTGGTCATAACACTTCCTACGTTGGAATAGACGTCAGCGCGAACTTTTGCATTTCCGCCATTACCTGCCCGAAACCGGAAGTGACGTCATTTTCGCGGAAATGTAGTCTTTTTTACTATCAGGGCCTCAGGGCCTATACTCGTCTTTTTAAAAGTTATCTTTGACTTTATGACTTTCTGTGTCGTTTCTGGGATGCTTAGGACTCATATTGCACTGCTGGAAATAGTTTATTTTGATGCATATGCTGCTTTTTTGCAAATTTGCAGTATAATATTTATTTTCGTTTTTCCTGCAGTGTATAAAAATTGGTGTATTTCAAAAATAAAACTATGAAGACACTCAAAATAAATTTCCTGTGGTAGGAAACTATTTTATGCAACTTTTTTTGTATTTACAGTTTTGAGGGATAAGCCTCTTAAATTTCTCTAACTACAAATATATATTAAAAAAGCAAAAACGATTTTCAATTTTTTTGTAGTTTATTGCACTTTTTTGCAATTTATGTACTTACTATGCACTTAATGAATACATATTATTAAAATCTGGGCTATAATGGTTGTATTGATGTATAGCAACTTGAAATGCTCCCAAAAATGGCTCCACAGCATGTAAAAATATAATATAAGCTCTGGCGGACTTGGTTCTATGGTAGGTCTTAAAGGCTTAAGTAGTGGATGAGTTTAAGCAATGAGCCACCGGTTTAATCTCAGGTGCAAGGGCCAGGGGCAGGTGCCCACAATGAGCTCCGCCCGGCGAGATACGGCAAGCGTGAGAGAGGCAGATGTAAACAAGAAACATATGTAGCAGACCTGAGTCAGCCGGGCAGACATGGGGACAGTACCTAACCTCTATTAAATGTGACTGAGAAATATTTGTAAATGTAAAATAAAGAAGTTTTGGTGCAAATGAATTAAGTTGTCATTAGGCCTAAGGAGGTAGAAAAAAAAGAGATAGCAGAAGCTTTTGGAGTAGCTACATCAACAGTTTGACTGGCAACTTTCTTGAAGAAGAAATGCACTCGCCTACACATCACCTACACATCAGCAATTTTCTGGTAGAATTTGAATTAGAAGTTTGAGCTGCCAATTTTGGCATCGATTTTGATTTTGGCTGTTTGTGATTTAATTTGTAAGAACTGTAATTGACAGTGTACTAATATTTTTGGGGGCTTTTCTTCAAAATAAAACAATTTATTTTATATTTTCTCCAAATCTGGATCAAGTTACAGGTTCTGTAGAGGTGAAATTAACTGTAACCCTCACACTTCTGTCTTCCTTCTGCGGTGGCTCCTTTAAACAAGGGCATAAACTATGCAGGGACCTCTTATCCTCTCCCTCCTCTTGTTTACAAAGTGACTAATGAGCACTTTATTTGTTTATAATTAGAGTGCAGAGAGTCGGTACTAGATGCTGACAGTGCACACTCAAATATAACATGCTTCCATGAACAAAAATTCTTGCCTGCAGATGTAAAGCCACATGTTGGCTGCTTACATTCAGCAAACACACAGAGATACAGGTTCTCCTTTCACATTTAAAATTAATGAATTGGACTTAAGCAAGACAGGATGGGCTTTAATGTACTTTTCTAACCAAATTCGTGTTATACAATATTTATATTCTCATTTTAAAAGTCAGGCTTTAACAGTGCCACTGTTTTTGGTTTTGTAATTTTTTCGATGAACACGGAGCTCTATTCTGTATGCAGTTGCAGTGACAACCTTTGAGGACATGTTTACAAAAAAGCAATCCGGAGACATGATGTCATTCCAATGAATTCCTGATTCCTCATCAAATAAACAGAGCCGCCTGTGAGAACCAGGTCCTGCTTATTATTTTTATATATATATATATATATATATATATATATATGTGTTCGATTCCTGCCTGGGGCGTCTGTATCCAGTAAGGGTCCTAAGGCTAGACCCCCTATGCTAAGCAAGCCTACCGCAGACATGAGCGAGACAGATAAATATGAAGGCATGCCGGCTCGGACGTCGCCCGGATCAACAAGGTCCGCGTCAGGTGTTGAGGAACCAGGGCACCCTGACGAAAAGTGGGCTACTGGAACAAGAAGGCATCGGTGGGCAAGGGACGAAAACAGGGCGTTGTTGGAATGCTACTACGCAAGTAACCCCGGCGGAAGGGGCTACATGAATAGGATGAGGGACCTATGGATTCTTCGATACCCAACATCCACAATGACGGCGAAACAACTAGTAGCTCAGTGTTCCAACATTCGAAAGAAGGGACTGCTCTCACAGCTAGAGATTGACGAGGTACAACACAAATGCTACGGCAAGGAGGAGTCGGGACACCAGGTCAGGGGGGAGATATCATCACCCCCACCCGAGATTGGGTACATAGCCCCAAGTGCGATAGGAGAAGGATCGTTGAGTGCGAGAGGAACTGACCTGAAAAATAGGATCATGGCCAAGCTTGAAACCTGGATCCCCCGTAGCCGGTTACCAAGATTACGTGAAGTACCCTCAGAAGGTCTGCTAGATGATGTTAATGCAGCACTACGGGCAATACCTACAACCACAATTACCGACACTAACAAGCTGATCTACAATACGGCAGCAGTGATCAGTGAGATGCTTGGTTACAAGTTGAACAGCCACAAGGGGCAGTACCCTCCATGGAGAAGGAGGCTAGAGGGCAAGATCAAAGTAGCATGGAGGGAGGTTAGCCAACTAACGGAGTTGCAGAAAGGTGCGACAAATAAGGTGCCTAAGAAATACAGCAAGCTGTCCATACCTGAGGCCTTGGAAACTGCCAAGCAAAGACTCACAGCCTTGGCCAGCCGCTTGAGGAGGTACACCAGAGAGATAGAAGGCAGGAGAATAAACCAGCTGTTCTCCACAGAACCAGCAAAGGTGTACTCTCAGTGGCAAGGGAACAATAAGAGAACAGCACCACCAAGGCTGGAGACGGAGCAATACTGGAAGAGCATATGGGAGAAGGATGCAACCCATAACGGCAATGCTCAGTGGCTAGTGGATCTGAGGGCAGACCACAGCGACCTCCCTGAACAGGGTCCAGTAACCATCACAGTGGCAGATATCCAAGAAAGGGTCTCCAGTATGAAGAGTTGGACAGCACCAGGGCCCGACATGGTTCACGCCTACTGGCTGAAGAAGCTGACTGCACTCCACGAGCGTCTGGCAGCACAAATGAACCAGCTGCTAGTTAACGAGAGACACCCGGAATGGCTAACTGAAGGCCGGACGGTCCTGATCCCCAAGGACCCCAAGAAGGGACCGGTCCCCTCCAACTACCGACCAATAACCTGCCTCAGTACTACATGGAAGCTCCTGTCAGGCATCATATCGGCTAAGATGAACAGGCACATGGGTCAATACATGAGCGGGACACAGAAAGGAATTGGCAAGAATACCAGAGGTGCAAAACACCAGCTACTGGTAGACAGAACAATCAGCCGAGACTGCAAGACCAGACTGACCAACCTGTGCACTGCCTGGATTGATTACAAGAAGGCCTATGACTCAATGCCCCACAGCTGGATACTGGAATGCCTAGAATTGTACAAGATCAATGGGACCCTAAGAGCCTTCATCAGGAACTCAATGGGGATGTGGCGTACAACACTAGAGGCCAACTCCAAGCCCATAGCACAAGTTACCATCAAGTGCGGGATCTACCAAGGAGATGCTCTGTCCCCACTGCTGTTCTGCATAGGCCTGAACCCCCTCAGTGAGATCATTAACAAGACTGGCTACGGATACCGACTACGGAACGGAGCAGTTGTCAGCCACCTCCTGTACATGGATGACATCAAGCTGTATGCCAAGAGTGAACGAGACATCGATTCACTGATCCACACTACCAGGCTATACAGCAATGACATTGGAATGTCGTTCGGACTGGAGAAGTGTAGTCGGATGGTAACAAAGAGAGGGAAGGTAGTCAGAACTGAGGGGATTGAACTACCAGAAGGCAACATTGCAGACATAGAGGACAGTTACAAGTACCTGGGGATCCCGCAGGCAAATGGGAACCATGAAGAGGCCGCTAGAAAAGCTGCAACCACCAAGTACCTGCAGAGGGTCAGGCAAGTCCTGAGGAGTCAGCTGAATGGTAAGAACAAGATCCGGGCCATCAACACGTATGCCCTGCCTGTGATCAGGTACCCTGCTGGGGTAATAGGCTGGCCAAAGGAGGAGATAGAAGCCACTGACATAAAGACAAGAAAGCTCCTTACCATGCATGGAGGGTTTCACCCCAAATCCAGCACCCTGAGGCTGTACGCTAAGCGGAAGGAAGGGGGCCGGGGACTGGTGAGTGTCAGCACCACAGTCCAGGATGAGACAACGAACATCCAAGAATACATTGGGAAGATGGCCCCAACTGACCCAGTGCTCAGTGAATACCTCAGGCAGCAGAAACCCAAGAAAGAGGAGGGAGACGAGGAACCATCATGGAAGGACAGGCCGCTGCACGGTATGTACCACCGGCAGATAGAGGAGGTGGCTGATATCCAGAAATCCTACCAGTGGCTGGACAAAGCTGGACTGAAAGACAGCACAGAGGCACTAATCATGGCAGCACAAGAACAAGCTCTGAGCACAAGATCCATAGAGGCTGGGGTCTATCACACCAGGCAAGACCCCAGGTGCAGGCTGTGTAAAGATGCCCCAGAGACAATCCAGCACATAACAGCAGGGTGCAAGATGCTAGCAGGCAAGGCATACATGGAACGCCATAACCAAGTGGCCGGCATAGTGTACAGGAACATCTGTGCCGAGTATAACCTGGAAGTCCCGAGGTCAAAATGGGAGATGCCCCCAAGGGTGGTGGAGAATGACCGAGCTAAGATCCTGTGGGACTTCCAGATACAGACGGACAAAATGGTGGTGGCTAACCAACCGGACATAGTGGTGGTAGACAAACAGAAGAAGACGGCCGTAGTGATCGATGTAGCGGTTCCGAATGACAGCAATATCAGGAAGAAGGAACACGAGAAGCTGGAGAAATACCAAGGGCTCAGAGAAGAGCTCGAGAGGATGTGGAGGGTGATGGTAACGGTGGTCCCCGTGGTAATCGGAGCACTAGGTGCGGTGACTCCCAAGCTAGGCGAGTGGCTCCAGCAGATCCCGGGAACAACATCGGAGATCTCTGTCCAGAAGAGCGTAGTCCTGGGAACAGCTAAGATACTGCGCAGGACCCTCAAGCTCCCAGGCCTCTGGTAGAGGACCCGAGCTTGAAGGATAAACCGCCCGCAGGGGCGTGCTGGGTGTTTTATTTATATATATATATATATATATATATATATATATATATATATATATATATATATATATATATATATATATATATAATTATTATTATTTTTTTTTTTTTTAAGTGTCCCAAAGGTTTGTTCTGAGAACATTCACAGCTGTCAGCTGAATCCTTATTGATCATGAATTTCAATGCATATTCTCTGGAGTATAAATGAACTGCCACTATATTAAGAACCTGATATAGCTTTAATCTGATGTCCTTCCAGCCAAATGTCACCACCCAGTTTGCACTATTTCTCAGATTGCTCTGAATAGGGGTCTGTGACAAAATGTAACTATGTATTATTAAAAGGTGTGAAATGACTCTGCCCTAAGATGAGTCTTACATAATGAAGGCTCTTAGCAGAAGGGTATACCTACATGAGACAAGCCCTTGCAGTAGAATTGTAATGCATAAACAGATAATGCAGCTCGTTTTTTTTGGGGTTTTTTTGTGAAATCCTGTAAATTAAAGCTCAAAGTCTGCACTTTAATCATAACCTGATTGTATAATTTAAAACCCACTGTGGTGGCACACTGAAACAAAAATGCAAAAATTATGTAATAATAATACATCACACACGTCTGACAGATGCAGATAAGCTTGCATTTTAATAAATCCAGCTGTCTTTACAGGCTGTGCAACAGCTCGTGTTTTACTCATGCTATTTGGCTGTAAACACAACCCAATGTGCATTTTTATGGCATATTTTATGTGCGTTGCTGCAGTGATCGTGTATTGAACTCTGAGCGTTTCAAAGGAGCATGTGACATACTGCTCAATACTGCGCCTAAACACATACTGTGTAGTTGCTGCTGCACCTGCTAACATTCTGCTCACTCTGTGCCTGCTGTGTAGACTCCACTTAATTGATCCTTTAAAAGAAATACATAATGACTGGGCAATTTAAATGCTATAATTTTATAAGGGGGAATTGTATAACCTGACTGCTATGTTATCAGACTTTTTGTTGAAGAACAGTTACATCCTTTGAATCATATATAATAAAAATACTATATATAAATACTATAAATATTTATTTTATTTGAATACATGCATCTAAGTTAATTTTGCCATCTGCACAAATCTGTGCAAAACAACATGCTGTTAAAATATTCCACAAAGTCCACCACAAATAAAGCGTCTGAATTGTGTATTTCTATACTGCAAACAGAAACCTTTTCTTTGTGTAACCTCAAATGCTACCCTTAATGTAAAAATAAACTACTGTGAGAGAAAAAATAACAAGCTATTTGCTAGCAAGACCAGACAGTTTGTGTTGCTGTCAACACCCTGATTGTGATTGGCCAAAAACACCATCACTAAGCTGAACGGTCTAATGTCAGACAGATTGTGGGTATAAAAATGACTGTATGAGGATCAAAGTTACAGTTCTGACCTGCAAAGTATGGCAAAGGAGAAGAAAAGCCGCCTTAAAGGCTAAACCCAGGAATGAAGATGCCCCTGAGCTTAATTTGATATGGGAAATCAGAATCAAAGCATCAAAGGTGTGAACTTGTTTTTTAATTACATTACACTCTCTCATGGTACAAAAACACCCTCCAAGATGTGACAGACACCTACATAACAAGGTAAGGTCTCTTGTGCCTTTTCTCTCTCTCTTTGTTAACACTTACTCTATGACATCATCTTATTTTTATTTTCCATTTACTGTCACCCTCTTCCTGTCCACTATACTGAATAATAATTTCTACTATCTTTTGCTGCGTTGCTCTCTCCACTTCTGTCTTACCTTGTTTCTTCTTCTTTCTCCCTCTCTGATGTCCTTTCCACCTGCCCTAAACACTTAACATTATTTTACCTTCTCTTCATCTGGCTTCCATCACTTGATCTGTCACCTCGGTCTGCTGCCTCCAATCTCACTACTCGCCTTCCCAGCTGACTCAGCAGCTGGTTTCTGAGCTTGTACCAGTTTGTGTGTCAGGTGGGAACAGGTGACACCACAGGGCACACACTGACCTCACTGTGTCACTTTCACTCCAGCTCACATCAGGTTTGTTTGAGATGCTGCTTCTCTCCTTGAGGCTGCTTTAAAGCTTGTATGTGCTACTTGAAAAAAATTGAAAAAAGCTACCTAGAGGCACTCCGACTGGGGTTTCGGCTACTGTAAGACTTATTGAATGGCTGTTTTTCAGTATATCTCACTGTGTAATGTTTCCTTAGATTGTGGCATTTGGAGTTCAATGGGCTTTTGAGGAGATAATGGTAGTCATAAATTAAAACACATTAATTCCAACAGATTCAAAAAAATGTGCTTGTTTCTTTTAATCAAAGCTATAAATTATGTGTTATAACGAGATAAAGATAAATGTTTAGTTTACACCCAAAATACTATTCAAATCAAGAATCTCTAAAGCATTCATTTCTGTCTGTCTCGGCATCTCTTTTTTTTTTATTGATACTCATTTTCACAGGACTGTATGCAGACCTGTGAAAATGCACAGGATACTGCACTGTTTCACTTTCTGTTTTGTTATCTGGAAAACTTTGCAGTAAATTACAAAGTCACAAGAGCAGAGCTAGAGAAATTCCTTCTCCTCCATTCTAGATGTCCAATAACTCTGAGGCAAGTGGGTAAGATGTGCTGTAGATGGACTCGCCGTGTGTGTGTGTGTGTGTGTGTGTGTGTGTGTGTGTGTGTGTGTGTGTGTGTGTGTGTGTGTGTGTGTGTGTGTGTGTGTGTGTGTGTCTTCCAAAGATGCCAGAGTTAATCAACAGAAGGGAATTTAATGCCTTTCTGCTTCCTGCTCCAGTGGGCAGTTAAAATTATAGCATTTAGATTCAGAAGCAGATATTCTCAGTTAGCTCTGGCTGGATCTACACCCTGCCTGTGAAAACTTTGGCATCACTTTATCAGCAAGAAGCTTTAATTTGTAGATGTACTTCACTTCACTTCACTACACTTGTTGTAAAACACAAATTCCTCGGGTGTCTCTAGCTCCATTTCAGTTTTCGTTATGTGTGTCATTTTTCTGTGAAATCGCAGATCCCAGAAAATTTAACAAGACCACACTGTGAATTTACAGCTTTAGGCTGCAGATGTAATAGAGATGGATGATGGAGTTTTGTGCAGGTTTTGTCCCCTGCAGCTGACAGGGATTTAAATTGTTTAGAAATGAGTTTCACAGAACAAATCTTACTGCAACTTATCATACACTCATTGTCCACTCATTCAAAACTAAGCCAGTAGTTGTGTTTATATGAAGAAATGTTTCATTATGATGAGGTCAATTGTTTATATGCACTTTGATTTTATACAGTCTTTAATGTGTTTAATGGTGTTTGCGTGTGTGCATACAGCTAATCGGAATATGGCAATACCAAAAGTGATGAATATGACATGCTGTCTTTGACGTTCACTGAAAATGAGTTTCAGAATGAGAGAATCTATCTATTATAATAAAATAAGCTCTTTACAGAGGACCACTTTAGCTCAGGAGCTGCAAGAACAGAAGCGTATCCATGTGGTCAGGACAGAGGGCAGCTAGAAGAGGATCAGGTTAAATCTTTTTTTTTTTTTTTTTTTGCCTGTCCCGTTTGGATCTTTAGCCATCAGAATTGTTGTCTGAAGGCCAAGAAAGATGCCAAGTGGATTTACTTTACTAAGTGGATCATCATGGCCTTGCCATATTGGTCCATTTGATTGACCTTTATTATAATTATGTATTTATTTTATTTTCGTTTTTTAAAGACAGGACAGACATGACTGGGGGATAGGACAGTGAGAAAGAATGAAAGAAAGAGAGGGAGAGAAAGAAAAATAGAGGGGAGAAGAGATGGAGCAGAACAAGCAGAACAAAACGAGAGCAATAGAATAAACAACATCACGATGATATATGGGAATATAACGGTAAATACGAAATATTAAACATTATTGTGCAGCACGTAAGATCGACAGCGCACAGTGCGCTTTGAGGTAGGAGCCAAAAAGGGTGTCGTTTGTGTGTGTGAGCACCCGTGTGTACACCTGTGAGCATGAGCACGCTTGTTTTAAAAGGTTCCTTCACACTGTAAACCCGAATAAGTTACCAGAACTCAAAAAAATTGAGGCAATCGATTGCCTCAATTTTTTTGAGTTGATCAACTCAAAAGCCAAATTTTTCCAGAACATAAAAGTTTGGATTACATGGTACTTGTATCTTTTGAGAACGGTCAACTCAAATATTTGCAGTTAATATGACTTAAAGTTTCAAGTTTACAAATTCAAAGAAATAAGTTCACAGAACTTATAAAAAATAAGTACACAACTACAACATTTTTATGTTAACAAAACTCAAATGTTTATTAGTTTGTGTTGTCATTATTTTAAGTACACGTTAGTCAAATATGTTGACTACTTGATACTTAAAAACATGTGACCCAAAACTTAAAATTTTTGAGGCAATTGATTGCCTCAATTACACTGAGTATCGGTAACTTAATATGCAAAAGTCATAAACATCTGCCATTGAACAGTATCTTGCCTGCTCCCTTTTAGCACTATGTTGAAATTAAATACATTTAAAAAAAAAATTACATAAATTAAAAATAATTAACAAAAACATTTATAAATTAAAATAAGTAGACCAAAAATTGTTTAGTCAGGAAAACTGTCAGAGTAATGAAAAATAATAATTAATAATATCAAAATGTGCTTTTGGCTCTCTGGCTAATATCTGAATAAGACAACAAGGCAGCAATTTGAGTGAATTACAATGCTATTTGTTTTACATTAACCAGTATCAAACAGTGAAATTTAGGTCATCTTGCGCAGCCCACAATGTTTTGGAAATAGTATTACGAAAAACATTAAAACATACAAAACATTAGTGTTGCTTTGCATTATGTTAATGAGAACAAAGGCACGTTGTATAGTTTGGACCTATTGGCTGAACACCTGTAGAGTAATCTAATAATGTTTTGAGGCATTATTTAGATGAAAGGAGAGAACTTTGAACTAGCCTTTTATAATGCTTCACCCTGCATCCTTCTTTCAGATGAGTTCCTACATAACCAAGTCATTCTTGAGGGTCTGTAACCTGGGTGACAGTTTACCACTTTCTAGACCAAATAAAATCTTTTGAGTAAATTCTAAAGTGTTGGTCAGGGCTTTGGGGTAGCTGAGGTGAAGTGCATAGATCAGTCCAAACATTACTAGGAAGGCTTCACCAAATCTGGGGAGACTGAACACGGCATCACTTTCAATGACGACAGAGATTTTCACAGGTTGGTAGTGAACTGGACTTGTTGTGTGATGGTCACTGATGACAGTGAAGAGGGCCACTTCAACACCATCAAGCTCCAACTCATCAGATTCGTCCTGAATTAATGAAAAAGAGATACTAATCACAATCTAACCCAAGAAATACAACAGACGACATATAATTTCTCATTTTACCAACTCCCACTGAGATCCAATACCTCTTTTACAAGGGAGACCTGAGTCTCACTGTAAGAGGTGAAAAACAGAAGATCCATGTTCTGCACACATAAATCAGCTAATTCACCAGAGAATCAAGTGGTGTGAGATAGACTGAAACTAAGCTAAAGGAAATACACAGGAGTAGACTAAACAAAGGTAAGTCCAAACAGTGCATCAAAATACATGTTTGTACTTTGATGCACTGTTTATATACACAGTAGTATCTGTTAGATACTTAAGGACACTCACAGTGCAGGTTCTGAAAAATCCAGAGACATCCTCATGCAGATAGACAGGAAGGGCAGGGAGAACGGTAGTGCACTTGGTGTGGATATCATGGATTTCCTATTTCCAGATAAAAACAGAATTTTATATACTGGTGAGTTTACTGAACAACAACAAAAACAACAGACAAATCAGAACATATGTCCACAAATAACCTGTTCACATCTTTAATACAGTCAGACAAATAGCAAACACAAAGTGGAGTAATAGCAAAATTCAAAAAGCTCATTTAAATCATTGAACCTGTCCAATGTTCCACTGGTTCAACCTATGAAATGTGTAACAATCTATTATTACCTGTTCATTGTGAATTCTTAGAATTTCAACCAGGGCATCTGCTGTCTTCCCAGTTTTTGATGCCCTGGCTGAATAAGGTCATCAGACGAGGAAGATGGCGGTCAAGTTCAGCGTAGAATGTATTGGGCAGGTTCTGATTTGTAATCCGCTGAAACTCTGCATACAACTACAGCAGAAGGACAATACAGTTCAATTTGAAGAATCTCGCACATCTTTATAAAGCAGCAAAAAGCTGCCACATGAGTAAGAATTACAATTTTCATTTTAAACAGAGCTGATCCATATTACCCCAGACTCCATTTTTAGAGCAGGCCAGAGGTCCAAGAGCTCCTTCACAACCCTAACCCTGCACATATAGTTTAAAATATAGCGTTTCTAACAAGAAAACTGCTTGAAAGCACTCTCACTGCAGACAGGCATCTCCGTTGTGTAACTGCAGGGACAACGGGCTTGTTTGGACCCAACTATTCTGAGTCATGAGAGGGGGTTTAAAAATTTAGAGAGATTAAAATACTTTGTTTCATACTAGGCGACCGGGCGCCACCTCTAGAGCAAGTAGTATCTAACTTTTTAAACAGCCTGCGACCCTCATTACAACAACTTAATGCTAGCTCTGCAAGCGCAAAGTTTCCTTCGGGGAGAGCAGCAAAGCACATAAAAAACACGGACCGACATTTCTGCTATTCTTTTCGACACGCACCCAAAATACAACTAAATATTCGTATTTTAACAATAAACTAATATCAACATTGAAAACTTACTGTAAGTCCAGAGATGCTAGTTGCTGCCGTTAGGTCCAACTTTCTCCAGTCGTCCGTGTTGCCTCTTTGGTGCTGTTCCCGCCCATATACCTTTACTTCTTCTGTGTTTCGTATTAATGCTCATTAGCGCCGCCTTCCGCTTCGGAGGGTGAATCAGAGATTAACTCGGAATAAAAATTGATTCCTGCAGCTGCTCAACACTTACGGAAAAAATTAAAAATATATATGTAGGACACAGTGATAAAACAATGAATATTAAAATAAATACATTTTGTCTTCCACTAATGCATTTAAGACAATTTGATTTTACTTATTTGGTGAAACACTGAGATTTTATTGTATTTTAGCATGTGCTACATAAATTAAGTTTATTATTAAATCCTACCTACTTGAAACAACAAAAATAACAGGACTTTACCATTCTTATATGTCCTAACTTAACTGTGTTACGTTGTGCTTAAGTTATTATTTTAAGTGATGCTTACTTAATATAGAAATAGTTAAATTCAATCAAATATTATTAGTTTCATTTACTCAAAAAGAAGAACATGTTATACGAACTTGACATATTTAAGTTAACAGAACTTTTTAAAGACTTTGAGTATACACTACTTAATCTGTTTAATTACTTTGAACATTCGGGTTTACAGTGCATGTAATGATCTGCTAGAGGGTGTGGGGAGCCACAGCCCCGTCCTCCAGGGCATGAAGCGGGTATGGAGGAGATCAAAACTCCAGAAATCCAGAGGCCCTCAGAACACAAGAGACCAAGGAAGACCAACAGAGGGGCAGCCGCGCCACTATCCCAGAAAGAGCTGACGAGAGCCCCAGATGAGGGGTCACTCAGCAGCAGCGGAGCAGAAGCCAGGGGGGGTTGCAGTGATGTGCCCGTGAGCTCCGCCGGCAGCCAGCTGTGCCAGAGTGACCGAGCCCCAGGCCAAGAGGCCGAGGGCACCCCACCCCCGAAGTGGCCCGAGCGAGCACCAGGCTCCAGGCCCCGACAAGCAGGGATCAGGTTAAATCTTTTACATAGTACATACCTCTTTGTCTCACATAGAAGACATTACTGTCTTTCATCCTGTCCTTAAGTGCAGTGCAAGTGTTTGTGGCTTTTTTATTCTTATGCAACTGAAAGATAAATATTTAAACATTTCACAAGTGATTTTATATAATATTTCTCTTTATGCTCTCTCCAAAAAAAATGTTTGACATTACCTCATCGATATCAGTGGACTCCAATGGCACACTATAACATAAAATGATCCATGTCCTTGATGCAGTCTTAATTCTATCAGCCCTGGGACAAGCTATAATCTCATTATCTGTTGTTAACAGAGTCGGGGTTGGAGGGGTGTCTGTAGTGATGGGGCTCTACCTCGGGGCAGATTACCTCTCCATTATCCACTCAGAATTGGACATTGTCACCTATCAAAAGCCAGAGGTGTCAATTGATCCAATCATGATTGCCAACTAATTATGGACGCCTTTCCTCAGTGGTCCATGGAGCTTCACAGTGGAGCAATGCTATGGATTTGCTGCTTTAAGGGTCACATTGTTTTCACATTGTCATTTTAAACATCGATATAATAAAATGAATTGCCACAGTTTTAATTGTCTATGTGTGTGATGGGCCAGTAACTGAAAAGTTTGAACAAAGCAGACATTACTAGTAAAGACTGAAGACTGTGCCATGTGCAGGTGTTGCATGGCGAGTCAGTATTGGAGAGCCTTATGAGTGCAGTCGACCGTCCAATTTGGTTAGTGGTGGCAGCCTTGGCTGTTTTTGACTTGGTTACTGCTTTTTTTTTCTTTGTAAAAGTGTTTATAAATTTATGTTTATTATTAGATTTCAATTTAGATTCTGTGTAAGAGTCTTTATGTATTCTAAAATTCACAAACAAGCCAATAAAAATGGGGGTAACTTGTATTTTGCCTTTTATATTTGCATCTTCTTAAACTCTGTAATAATAAGTGATAGATGATGATCATACACAATAGGTTTACATACCACTGTAACCCATGACTTCCTCCAGCAAACAGTGGGTAATTCTATTTCCATTAAACATTGAAGAAATTTCTCAAAATAGTATGCTGTGTCATTGTCAGTATTATGTGATTATAACATTAAAAAGAGATCATATTTTATCCTGTCTTTTTTCTGTTGTAAGGAAAATTCAGAACATTGCCTTCTACTATCACAACTCACTTAATTGACTAACAGAAACATAATGTAATCAAGAGCTGTTGTCAAGGAGAAATTTTTCTGCAGTATGACCCATATCCCTCTTTAACTGAGCTATCACATAAAGCTTTAAATAGTCTTTGCTTCCTATATATATATATATATATATATGATGTGTGAGCAGGACTAGTTTAGTTTTGGAGACTTTCTAGCCTTTACAGTTCCCTACCATTGCCATAGATCTCCCAAAGAAGCCAAAGTGGAGAAATGACACACTCATTGCATGTGAGAAGGAGCTAAGCACAGCATGGATTACAGCAGAACAGGGAGAGCACCTGCTGACCCAAAAGAAGTCAGCCTAGGCAAAAGACTGTTTCATGTGTTGTCCAAGTAGGAGGCAAAGAAACATCAAACAAAAGAACTACGCACACCTTAGTTCACTAACCTCTGGTAATTTCATTTTTCAAAAGAGTGTAGAAAAAATAAATCAAAGATGCCACAGATGCATGAAAATATGATTAGAAAGAATAGTAACTGAGAAGAGTTCAAGTCCACTGCTCCCAGTGGTCATTTTTGGCATAATTGTCAACTTGCTGCTTCTTTTACACGCTTGAATCTACCGTGAAGACTGTATGTACCCTGGATAAAAGTAACAGTCTTCAAAGGGCTATTTCAGTATCAGCTCATATTTTTAACAGAGACATAAGACAGGGGGTATCTTACTAGTGTTGCTGACAGTTTACGTCACTGTAATCTTCTGCCATGACTAAGAATTCTTGAGTGGTGATGTATTGCATATTATGCATTATGCATTTTCTGGCTGTTCGAATGCTAACCTCATAAAGCTGCTGAGTACCAGCCTAACAATGAAGTTCATGTGTCCACACTTGATGCAGACTGTCTGCAGATTGGTGGTTAGAATAGAGAACGTAATGTACCACCTATTCAGTGCCTGACTGCCTACCCCACACCCACACTCCACACACACTCCCAGAATTTCTGGTGAAAATGTAATTTAGTACCAACTAGCCTATCGGTGTAGTGTAGCAGAGCAGACAGAAATAGCAACAAAGGTCAATGTAGCATAAAATTGACATCAGATTGCATAATGTGGAAACTGTAATGAGGTGATCTTTTTCGAGGAACGCTGTGATTTTTTTCCCCCTTTCTTTTTAAACAGACTAGAGAAGGAAAAGGAGGATGCATATTTAAAGGGATAACGCAGGCATGACCCCTCTTTTAATAAACTCTATAAAAGTATGCACTTTTAGTTTTACATTCCACAAAATAATTTATTTTGCAGAATGAGCTACATTTTCTTAGTTCTGGTTATAAAATATATTCTCTCTTAATTGCTGACCTGCTTGTGTGTGCCCCAAGTTTGTACAGCTGGTTGATTAACGATGGCCTTTTGTGAGCTCACCTAATCTGGAGCTCATATCCCGTGGCCCTTTATGAGAAATAGCGCATCATAAACCAGGCTGCAGCCGCACCTGGTGGCTAAACATGTACGGCTGGATACCATTATATCATCATATAATTATTTTTGACTGCATATGACACAAAACAAACACAAAAAACCTCTCCTCAACCACAAAACACACCTGTTGCTTGCAGTGAATCCACCTCTATGTTTTAATTGATATATACTTTACCACATCTACACTGAATGCAAACACACCTATGTGGTGAGCTGTTGTAGAAATAATTAGTCAAGCAGCTTAGGATGTTTTTAAGGGCAGCTATACTTTCAGATCCAGCAGGCATGAAGCAGCATTAGGATTTGCTTTGCACATTTCTGGCAGACAAAAGGCTCACACTCTCCCTTTGGCCTTGTTTTAGTGCTTATTTAGCTTCAAATGGAGTTACTGTGGGGGTTAATTAGAGCATTCAGAATTATTAAAGAGAGTGTACATGTTGTGTGGAAAAACTTCTCTTTGTTCTGCATGTAGCAGCTGGGTTGGAAAGCATGAAACCTTTGATATTGTACTCTGACCATTAATCATTGATGTGTACAAAATAAATACTGTTATTTTGTTTAGTTTCCCACCTTTCATTGTTTTACATTATTGAAAATTCTGTCTATGTCTAAGGTTTTTTCAGTTTTGATTTTACTTAATACTTTGGGGAAACTTACATTTTTAAGGAAATCTTCCTAATTTGTCTTTATTGAAAAATAGCCTTCTTTGATAAATCAAAATCTCAGCAGAGGTTTTTTTGTATATTTTATAAATATATACATAACAGCCATGCTTCTAAGTGAAAAGACATAAAACTGAAAGATTTTCAAATAATATAAACCTTGTTAGTTAAGCATGTTGAGTTTACATGTAGTGAAAACATAATTTAGAAATTTGCTGTATTTACCTGAAAATGGTACTTCTTAATGATCTTACAATGCCAGAGAGACTTTTTGAAGTGAAGTTAGGTATTTATGGCTCAGTAAATGACAGTCACAATTTAATACTGTTTCTCAATGTATAAATGTAAGAATTTGCAAAAGGCAGTGATATTACCACCTACTAAAGAGCAACAAGCAAGTGTCCCTATAAACTCATTGGTCACTTTATTAAGTACACATTGCTTGTATCTGGTTGGACTGGACCCCTTTTGCTTTCCTGCCTTAATTGCTCATGGCACAAATTAGACAAGGTGCTAGAAACAAAGTTTTTGGTCCATGTTGATAAGATGGCATCACACAGTTACTGCAGATTCATCAGCAGCAGATACAGATCTCTTGTTCCACTGCTTCCCAGAGGTACTTTATTGGATAGAATTCTGATGACTGTTGAGACCATTTGAGAACTTACTGTTTGGGAAGCAGCCATCAGAAGATGTGTACACTGTGGTCATAAAAGGGTGGACATGGACAGGAACAACACTCAGACAGGCTGTGACATTTGAACAATGCTCAGTTGGTTCTGAGGATCTCCATGAAGTGTACCAAGAAAAGCCCCCACTGTTAACTTGAAGTGTTCATTAAGGCAGGATGTATCCATGCTTTTATGGAATAGTCCAGAAAACAAATCAGAAAAAAAAGGATTTAAAGGGGGGGATTTTCGTACTACTTTCACTTTCTGTGTTTTCACCCAACCACTACATTTAATTTCCAGAAATTTACCAAATGTAGCTGCCAACTCCTCACTAAAGATAATCCCTCTGATCATGATTCTGTGGAGACTGAACTAAACATCAATATATCTTACACTGGATAAATCGCCCCCTTCCCTTCTCAGTCAAGTGTCTCCTCTCTGACAAACAGATGTTCTCTGCTCTAAAGCAGCTTATAAGACAGCATATTGCTCCACAGAAGACATGCCTACAGTACCTTGGCGTTTTTAACACGATGCACCAGCTTGTTGATTCACTCTTTACTCTGTTACTCTGTCTTGCCTTGTATTTAGTTACCCCATTCTGTTAGTTTGATTCTATTCACCTGTGCCTTGTTTTGCCTCGCCCTGATTACCTAATCTGTCTATTTAAACTGTCAGTCTGCTTGTGTTGGATGTGGCGTTTAGTGTGAAGCAGGATTTTGGCATGATGGCGGAAAGAACCTATTATGTCCAAGTTGTTAAACTGCACCTAAAAGTACCACGTGCGTGTTTTCATTTGGTGATTTAGAAGCTGTATAAAATGTTGTTGCTATATTTGATTCTTATGTGCTGTTTAGTCTCTATTACACTGCTGGAACTGCAACTACTGGACCACAGAATGAGCATCAATAATACCTGTTCAATCAATAAAATTTATTTTATCAGGCCTTGGGACAGTAACTTTAAATATTTAAATTGATATGGTTTAAAGTTTCAATGGTCTAATGTGCAGCCATCACCTAAAAAGTAAACAGGAGTACTGGGAGTGCACCCGGGTATACAGAAAAAATTATCTGCAACTAAAATGTTTATTTTATCGCTCTGTGGGCTAAATCACCAGATTAAAGATTTGCTGCAGCCTTCCATTTGTCCTTTTTGTAACCATATTGCATTTACTGTTAGATTTTTTTAAATGTTTTTTAAAGATCATGTTCTCTGGTGGAAAAATCGTATGACCTGTGAAAAAGACCCTTTTACATTGGTTAGATGCTGCCAAGACCACCGCTTTCATGTGAATGAGCAGGAGAAACCCTGAGATGGCTTCAAAAGTTCTGCCAAATTTTTCTTGACTTCATTTTTTTCTTTTTTCTTTTTTTTTAAGAGCTTTTCCCTTAGGAGCCTGATGAGGTGCTTCCCATATTCCCTTGCCAGTGTGATTGTTGCATGTTTTGCCTCCTCCTGGAGGATCTGCTTAGCATATTTAATAATGGTATCACTGGGGTCCTTTTTTACAGTGAAGTTTAGAATATGGGCAATACAGATGGAGCTGCAGTCCCCTACCACAGGCAGTTATATTGGATGCTCCATCAGTTACAAGGCACGTGTGATGTTATTCCCCATTTCTCCCTGAGGGATCACACAAGCTAAATTTCTTTCTATGTGTGTCCATTAAAGCTGACTGGATACTGGAATGTTTCCCATCCACAGAATGGCAGGTCACAACCGGCATCCATGTTAATGGATGTCCACATATCTGCTGTTACCCTAATTGTTTCTACATTGGCTTTCCTTTTCTCAACCTGGAATTCTTTCCCACAACCACTGCCTTCACAGCCTAAAGGATGGGGGAAAAAGAAGAAAAAAAAACCCAGGTTGGATCCAGTTTTGACACAAATTCCTTATATCCTGTGCCCTCCAATATGCTGAGAGGCTAGTTGTCTTTGATAATCATTAATACCAAGGTCTCATTCAGGTCCTTCTTTCTGGTCACTAGTCAGTCTTTTTTATAATGTAGTATAGTAATAATAGATTATGGTATTATAGTATTATTATTGATAGAACTAATATAGTATTAGTTCTGTCAATTCCATTATTATAGTTGATAACAAAATGCAGTTGTGTCACCCACACCAACAAAGTGACAACAGTAAGCTACAAAGTTGATCGATTGCGATAGATGTGTATTCATAAATTCATAAATACTCGAACCACTTCCTGAACCAGCGAGACTTCAAACATCAGTGACAACACTCGAAAACACAAGAGTCGATACGCGCTTCACTAAAAGCTTCCAGGATTTACCAACGTTCGGAAGCAGCGGTGCGGTTTGACCAATTACTAGTGTTTACCCTTTCTCAGGTTACTTCTAATGGGCTTTATGATTTTATTTTGAATTTTTCCACCTTCCAATTAAAGGTGTGTTTTCAGTTTATTCAGTCTGTGTTTAGTCTGCATTTGGGTCATAAATCCTGCATTTCATGACACATTGCAAGCAAAACCTATAACAGAAGCAAAGTTATGTGCAAATTAACCAAAGAGTTGATTGTCTTTGTATTTTGGTTTGACCACACTGACACTGATCACAGTGGGGAGGACAAAATATGTAGAGCCATGTTTGTAAATGAGGCCCTCATTACTTTCTGTTCTCATTCAGGCCAGTGTCCCCCACTCCTCCTCTTTGTCGTCTTCTCTCACTTCATTTTTCTCTCTCTGTTGCTCCATCTCTTTTCTTTAGAGAAAATAAAACTGGGTCACAGCTTCCTTCCTCCTGCTCCTCCACCTCCTCAGTGGCTTTAATGGAATAAATAGAAAAAAAGAGGCTGAGTTAATGCAGTGCTGGTGGATGTATGGATGCAGTAAAGCTATGGTGCTCTACACACACACTAGAGATGTAATCCCAGACACTTAAAATATATCTCTGCTCTCTCAGAGCGTCTTATCCACTATTGTCTGCCTTTTTTTTCCTGTACAAGGTGCATCTCACCACTGCTTTTCTTCCTGCTACGTCTTTATCTAACACTTCAGAGGTTCCAGCATGGACTGCCTACCGCCACAGCTCAATAGTTCTGTCAAGCTCACCTTTTTAATGTGGGAAGATGTCAGTCTTCCTTCGCTCTCTCGCACACATACAAAGGATCAGCTACTTATATATGCTACAATATCTTCAACAGCGGTGGAATCAGCATAACAGTACTGTCATAATACTAAGTGTTGGGCATAGCAATGATGTCTTATGATGTCTTAGTACATTGTAACACAACAGATGCTAAAGTATGAATGATTCAAAGCATCTAACCATTATATATCAGCATCACTGTCAACCTGGTTTATTTGGGATTAAACGCAAGTTCCTGTTAGAAGGAATAGCTTAGATTTATCAACAATTTCATCATCATTGAAGTATTCTCAAGATATGCAAGAATTTAAACATATCGTTCATTTATGTTTATCCAACTACAAGTAAATATCAGTGCATATTTATGCATACAGACTAAATTAACTTTAATGTCCTCTGTATACAGAGTGTTGATGACCTCAGTATTTTTCAGTGTTTTTCCCTGAGAGCCAGAGGCTGCTGTGAAAGGATTAGACGATTAGAAAGACAACACTCTGAGATCGGCTGGCAGGCTTCATCAGATAAACATGTTTAGAGCAAACAAAAGTGTCGTAACATTGCCGGACCACTTTGATCCCCTCGTACTTCCTGCCAAGGCTACAAGAATCTCGCTTACATCTTCAGATGCCTGTCTCACTATCAAAGCCTTGTCAGATGCGGGGGCTCGTTTCTCAGGACTGCCCCAGCTATTCTTAGATTAATTACTTTACAACCCCTCTGAGGGCCAAGAGGTTCTGTATGCCCCGGAGCTTTCAACACTTAACAAATCTCTGACAACATGCACATGTAGACTCTTAGCCTTGGACAACACGTCCTATGGTCACATAATATGACAATATTTAATCAAAGTGTGTGTGCGTGCGTGCGTGCGTGCGTGCGTGCGTGCGTGCATGTGTGTGTGTGTGTGTGAGAAAGGGGTGAAAGGTAGTTGAGCTGAATTGATTTTTGCCCTCCGCTTTGGTTCCAGCTTATATTTGATAATGACAGTGGGTGTACTTTCATTCTGCAGAAACCGCCCTTCACAAAGTACAAAGCTATGATTAGATTTGTTTGTGAAGGACAAAGGGTTTTTTTTGTTTTTGTTTTTTCTAAAGGAAGGAGAGGGGAGGGGATACTGTAAAGAGCACCAGGTAAAGTGATGGACAGTAGTAGACCTAATCTACCCACCCTTTCCTCTGTCCTATATCCATTATCATCTATACAGTGGGGCAAAAAAGTATTTAGTCAGCCACCGATTGTGCAAGTTCCCCCACCTAAAATGATGACAGAGGTCAGTAATTTGCACCAGAGGTACACTTCAACTGTGAGAGACAGAATGTGAAAAAAAATCCATGAATCCACATGGTAGGATTTGTAAAGAATTTATTCGTAAATCAGGGTGGAAAATAAGTATTTGGTCAATAACAAAAATACAACTCAATACTTTGTAACATAACCTTTGTTGGCAATAACACAGGTCAAATGTTTACTATAGGTCTTTACCAGGTTTGCACACACAGTAGCTGGTATTTTGGCCCGTTCCTCCATGCAGATCTTCTCGAGAGCAGTGATGTTTTGGGGCTGTCGCTGAGCAACACGGACTTTCAACTCCCGCCACAGATTTTCTATGAGGTTGAGGTCTGGAGACTGGCTAGGCCACTCCAGGACTTTCAAATGCTTCTTACGGAGCCACTCCTTTGTTGCCCGGGCGGTGTGTTTTGGATCATTGTCATGTTGGAAGACCCAGCCTCGTTTCATCTTCAAAGTTCTCACTGATGGAAGGAGGTTTTGGCTCAAAATCTCACGATACATGGCCCCATTCATTCTGTCCTTAACACGGATCAGTCGTCCTGTCCCCTTGGCAGAAAAACAGCCCCGTAGCATGATGTTTCCACCCCCATGCTTCACAGTAGGTATGGTGTTCTTGGGATGCAACTCAGTATTCTTCTTCCTCCAAACACGACGAGTTGAGTTTATACCAAAAAGTTCTACTTTGGTTTCATCTGACCACATGACATTCTCCCAATCCTCTGCTGTATCATCCATGTGCTCTCTGGCAAACTTCAGACGGGCCTGGACATGCACTGGCTTCAGCAGCGGAACACGTCTGGCACTGCGGGATTTGATTCCCTGCCGTTGTAGTGTGTTACTGATGGTGACCTTTGTTACTTTGGTCCCAGCTCTCTGCAGGTCATTCACCAGGTCCCCCCGTGTGGTTCTGGGATCTTTGCTCACCGTTCTCATGATCATTTTGACCCCACGGGATGAGATCTTGCGTGGAGCCCCAGATCGAGGGAGATTATCAGTGGTCTTATATGTCTTCCATTTTCTGATGATTGCTCCCACAGTTGATTTTTTCACACCAAGCTGCTTGCCTATTGTACATTCACTCTTCCCAGTCTGGTGCAGGTCTACAATACTTTTCCTGGTGTCCTTCGAAAGCTCTTTGGTCTTGGCCATGGCGGAGTTTGGAGTCTGACTGTTTGAGGCTGTGGACAGGTGTCTTTTATACAGATGATGAGTTCAAACAGGTGCCATTCATACAGGTAACGAGTGGGGGACAGAAAAGCTTCTTACAGAAGACGTTACAGGTCTGTGAGAGCCAGAGATTTTCCTTGTTTGAGGCGACCAAATACTTATTTTCCATCCTAATTTACGAATAAATTCTTTACAAATCCTACCATGTGAATTCATGGATTTTTTTTCACATTCTGTCTCTCACAGTTGAAGTGTACCTCTGGTGCAAATTACTGACCTCTGTCATCATTTTAAGTGGGGGAACTTGCACAATCGGTGGCTGACTAAATACTTTTTTGCCCCACTGTAGCCCACTGTAAATCACCTCTCAGGAGTCTGGGGCAAAACTGAAATAGTTACAGTGTAATTTTCTTGAACCCATCCAAACACAATTTTATGCGAATAAACTGATAGCTATGTACGATATAAGCTGTTGTGCTGCATGCAGCTTTTTTTGTTTGTTTGTCCTCCGGTGTGCTGTAGGAGGATATTAGACTGCTTTGAGCAGAGTCTGATCAGATTTACAGTTGAGAGAGGGAATAAGACACATGGGAAATCTAATGTGCTACAGTATTGTGATAACAGACTGCATTCTCAAATTGTTTCACCAAGGTCCTGCAATAACACTCTGTGTAAATATGTCCACGTTGTTTATAGGAGTAATTTTAATGTTTGCATATTTCATTTTCAATGTACCGCAGATAATGCATTATTTATCACCATGCAGCTTTAATTAGACTGATGGCACTCAGCATCCAGTAAAGATTTGACTTTGACATATGTGGGTTGTTTTTGGTTGAATAACTTTGGATTCAACACATGTAATATTACTGTAGAAACATTAACTCGATGCAATGTTTTTATGAAGCAAGTGTCAACTTGTTACAAACATCATAATTCTAAGGATCAGAATGGTGACTTTGATGTGTCCAGTGCTGATGCTGACTGAGCCTTTTCAGGCCAAGATTTTTGACAGATAAAGAAAGTCTCTGTATTGCATTATTTAAGCATAAGTGCCTGGTCTGAAAATATTATTCAATTTCACACACTAAAAGAATTCAAAGAGAATATTATGAATGTTGTTTCATTTCAAAGCTTTTGAGCTTCCATTTTACATTTGGAAAGAAAAGAACCATGTTTCAAGCTTCCTGAGAATTTCCTTGGTTTTGTCAGAGTGTCTTTTGTTATGTTCCCAATGTCCAGAGCTTTTGTTTTT
Organism: Aulonocara sp. 'chitande type north' Nkhata Bay; assembly: GCF_057382095.1. Taxonomy (NCBI): domain Eukaryota; kingdom Metazoa; phylum Chordata; class Actinopteri; order Cichliformes; family Cichlidae; genus Aulonocara; species Aulonocara sp. 'chitande type north' Nkhata Bay. The sequence continues at coordinate 38,069,963 of NC_141348.1, read as the reverse complement.
GTGGGTGCCAGATGCTATAAAATGCTGAATGCCCTTGTCAATCTCTGGAGGTGCCCAGATAGACCATAATGATCTGGCAGTTGTCCAAGACAGCCAGAACACACGAGAAGACAAGGCACAGCTAATGATACTGCAGGTTGGAACTGGTCGTCTTCTCACTTTATCTCATCCTATAACAAGCATATAGCAGCTTGTGTAGTGCACTATTGAGTACTGCAGTGAGAAAAGTGTGGCAGTTTGAGTGCTTTTCTAGTGGCCAGTAACTGAACTGACTTGATGTAGGGACCACACAGAGTACTGCAACTTTTGGCTTCAGTGTGTGACATACACCATTCTGATATTTTTTATTTTTTTGGTATATAATTGCATTTATCTAATCCTCATCCAGTGGAGGTTTTGGACACACAAGCTCAGAATAAGCAGAACTCGAGGGTCTATCAAAAATGTATAGAAGTATGTGGAAATCCCTTAGGCTACGTTCACACTGCAGGTGAAAGCGCATTAAATCAGACTTTTTTGACTCTATGCGACCCATATCCGATCATGGTATGACAGTTTGAACGGCACAAATCCAATATTTTCAAATCCAACCTAGGTTACTTTCGTATGTGTATGTATGTATGTACTGAATCCGATACATATCTGATGTTTTAGAAAGCAACTGGTGTTTGAATGGTCATGTCGCATTAAATCCGTCTTTTACGTCACTGACACAAGGTTGAACTGAACACAAACCAACCCCACCACTCCTGGTTCCGACTCCGTGTCCATATATAACTCTGCACGGAGGTAGCAGCCACTGCTCCAAACAAGGCCATTGTTAAAGCACGGGCTCTCTTTTTTCCCAGTGTCCTTCTTTCTCTAATTAATTTGTCAAAATTCTGTCAGTTATGACTGTGCAGAAATTGATAGACTGCTGAAACAACACCTACTAGCTCTGTAGCCGCCATTTTTACTTCCGTAAACAGAGCGCGTTGTGTGTGACGTCTTCTTTTGCGCATGCGAGCCGCTTTGAGGGCCGTGAACCGTTCACACTAGAGCGCATTTGCTGTCACATTTTATTTGTAGTGTGAACAACAAGACAAAAAAATAGGATTTAATCAAAAAATTGGAATTGAGCATTAAGACCTGCAGTGTGAACGTAGCCTTAAATGCTCTCTTCATGTATTTGCAGTGAAAGAATTCATTTGACTACATTTGACTTTGAAATTTTCCACTTGCATCTTGTTTCATATATGTTGCATGCGTATAGGTATAAGAATCAGACAAAACAGCTCTAGTCCTGTGTGTTGTATTCTGTGATACAACACAGAGTAATGAAATTTGAAAAGGAATCAGACAACCTTGTTGCCAGACTGCAGATATAATATAAAAAAAAAATCCCTTTCAAAACACTAATGCAAAGGGGAACTCATTGCCTAATGTGATTTAGCAAAATTAAAATTTTTGTATGGGTGGAGACAGAAAGTCACACCTGACCAGCATATTGTCTTCCACATGCCTCTTGCAAAATAACGTTCTTTAAGACATTGGACATATTTTGCAAACTTTGTTTGTAGTTAAGCTTAGGTTTACATTCTGTAGACTGTAGCTTTTTATAGAATAAACTATACAGGCATAAGAGTAGTATCAAAAAGAAACTTGGTAATTTACGGTAACTGCAAAAGAGGTTTTATAATCTGCAAAAAGTATTGTGACAGTGCTGGTGTTATTTCTTACTAATCGAAAGATGTCTAGATTGAAGCATAAAACAGGCACCTTGCTTAAAAGATAAACCAGTGTTTTGCCTACACTTAAAGCTTCAAACCAATTTTAAATTGTACCTTTAGTCATTTTGTTATTAGCAACCTGTTGCAAAAATGCATTAATTGTTCCAAATTCTTTAGCTAACCCTACAAAAAATGCCAGAGATGACACAGGATGAGAGGCACATAACAATATTTTTACACCAACAAGGTGATTTGGAAGTAGGGGTCGGTTTTTATAATCGATTTATCAATTAAAATCCATTCTGGCTTGGATAACGTGAAATCGATTCATTAAAATCCTGAATCGATTTTTTAATATAAATTTATTTTGCCCGAAACGCCAGAATCTCAGGTGAAACCTTACAAAATTTCAACAACCACCAAACAACTAAGACAGTAAATGAGAGCAGGTACACGGCTTCTGCACAAAGAAGTTCAGAATCAGTGAGATGTCGCCTTTCTCACCTGACAGCACGGACACGGTCGCTGAAAGCCGACAGCTCGCTGATTCTGATGTTTTGGCGGGTCCGCGCTTTGTGTTTACACCCTTTTTGCGTTGATTCTAAAGCTGTTAGTTTTATCTCTCTCCAAACAATATTGACTGAACCATCAGCAAAAGAAGATCCAAACTACGCTTCACATAAAAATTGTCATGAATTCCCTCTGACTTTTACTGTTTTGCTTCTACCACAATAAAATCACACTTCATGCACAGCTCTCTCTCTCGCTCTCTCTCTCTGTACTTCAAGAACAGTTTCCCGTCTAAAAATCTGTTTTCTGCATTATTCGCTTGCTTATTATGCACAAGTCTACCGTTGTTTACAGCGCTGTCGGCCGCTGTTTTTTTTTCTTTTACTTACTTCCGAAAAGAAAACCTAATTTCTGCCGTTCAAATGTTCCCCATCAGTTCAATACTGAACAAATTTAAACTTTTTAAAATACTGCAAAATGTAAAACGCTCAGCTGTGTCTCTAATAAAACCGCTGTAACTTCAGAGGTAATGTTCATGTGTTGATTAATGGTTTTCTTTTGTTTTTGATCTGCCGCAGAATATTTTTATAAAATCCCAGGACAGGAAAATCACCTTCATGTTTTTCTGTGTTTTGTCTTCAGCTACTTTTACACAAAGGCCTCTGCTGTGATGCTTACACCTTTGATAAAGTCTTGCATGAGTCAGCTTCCTTTTATAGATACAAAAATATGTAAATCTACTGATCTGAATTATAATATTTCTGACTGTCAAAATTTCGCAGATTCAAATCGAATTGAATCGAATCGAACTGAATCGAATCAAATTGAATCGAATCGTGGATCGAATCGATTCAGGACCTTGTGAATCGGAATCGAATCGATTCTAGAAATCAGTGACGATACCCAGCCCTATTTGGAAGTAGAAGGGTGCCTGTCAAAAAGCCTCTCTTATTGAACGTAAATGGGAAGGAAAGGCTGAGGTATTCTAAATTATACAACAACTGGATTGAAAATCAGTGGTAACAGATGTAATGTAGTGAGTGGCTGTAGCCCTCTGTAAAACATATTGAGGGAACAAAAAGCAGCCAATATGCAAAGAAGAGTTTTCAGTGGAGAAGTATTCCTGAAAACTAGAGAGCTGAGGCAGTGTTGAAGAATAAGGGTGGTCGTACTTAAAATATTGACTTTCAAGCTTGTTAGAACAGTACAAACTCTATTTCTGTTTTATAGACTCTATTTCGATTTATTTGTGCACATTTCAATAAATCTCTACATCATGGGGCTCGAGACCTTTGTACAGTACTCTAATTCTAAATCTTAGTGCAGAGAGCAAGTATTTTTATTCCCAGGCGTAATATGTTTCCTTTGTCTTTCATTTGCTCCTTACATTTTTTAGAGGTCTGTGCTCTTCTAGTCACCTCAAGCTTTCACTCCTCTCCTTTCCATCCATTCCACTTTTTTTGTTGTTGTTGTTGTTGTTGTTGTTGACACAATGTCACTGTGCCAGAAACCCTGCTTGGAAATATAATTGAATTTCTTTTGACAATGGCCTGTCATCATCAAACATATTTTGAGTATGTGCTACCCCGCTTTATTAGTAGGCTTCTGAGCAGAATGGACCTTAGTAAAGATCTATTTAAGATACACATAAAAAAAAGACATAAAAAGGCTGATAATTTAATTTGAACCCTTTGAAATAACAAATTTTTAAAGGATTTTTTGAAACAGAATGGCTAAATTTACATTTTAAAGGTAATTAATTAGCAGCAGTGCTTCTCCGGGAAACAAAATTGCAGATACACACAATTGAATTTACACATTTCTATCTCACATGCATGTAATCAGGCACAGACAACAAGTACAATTTCAGAAAATGTATGACTGATACCGTACATCTGCATAGAGGCGTAAAAGCCTTTTATTTGTCAATTTTCCCTCACCTTCTTTCCACACTACTGAACTGCCCACAACCTCGCAGATGCTGCAGAGTCTTGTTTTATGTTTTTTACAACGTTGATGGTTTCCTGCAATGCCCACAGCTCTTGTGAATTTTTACACTCCCTCACATTCACAAGAACCCAGAGGAAGGCTCACAAATTTAGGTAACATAGTTTTTGATCCACTCAGTATTGCTCTGTTCCTCACTGAGTGCACCTTCCATATAATACCTAAAGAGCTCCTTTTGGCAGTGTCTGATTGTTGTATGGGTTTGTGCTAATCCAATAAAAGGCCCTGTTTGTAGACAAAATACTGTTAAGCTGTCAGCAAGCCATGCTGTTTAAGATTGTGTTTTTAGGTGGCTGAGTGAATCAGCAGTACATGCACAGAATAGTGCCCGCAGGAAATTTGAATTCCATCAATGAGACTTTGGTTTCGCTGGGGACGAGGTCACTGAGGCAGTTAAACAATTCCTTGGTGTGGGTGGAAAAGGTCCGCCCTGGGCTTCTGAAGGCTCTGGATGTTGTAGGGCTATCTTGGTTGACATGCCTCTGCAATGTTGCGTGGAGATCAGGGGCGGTACCTCTGATTTGGCATCTTTAAGAAGGGGGACCGGAGGGTGTGTTCCAACTGTAGGGGGATCACGCGCCTCAGCCTCCCTGGGAAAGTCTCACACTGGAACGGTTCGTAGCCGAATGTGAAGTGGTGGGAATAAGAATCAGCACCTCCAAATCTGAGGCTTGGGCTGTTCGATATAACGATATATATCGGATGACGATATAAAAACGTCTATCGTTTCATTTTACGCTATCGTTTGTTTCGTGGTGTCGCAAAATAAACTGTTTACGGCAATATTTTTTCATCGTTTTGATGGTCACTGTAGTGGCTATATTAATTTCTTAAAGTTCTCTCTTTCTCTTATATTTTATATAACCACACTACGGACAAGCGCCTGTTTTTATGCGTTGTGGTTACCAACAACGACGGTAACAGCGTCGCGTGTCCGCTTGTTTATGTTTCACATAAACTTTTCACAATAAAGCTCAAGATCCTGTTGAGACTTTTCAAAATAAACTGAATCACGTGAAAGAGCAGATTATTTACAGATGAGAAGTGAAAAAGAGCCACCAGGTGCTAAAAAATAAACCGTAGACTCAAACGTTAGAACAGGCTTTCCCCCGCAGCACGCTGTGTAATAAATACTCACAAAGAAAACGGCGGCCTTTACAACTTATGTCTAAAAATGTATAGTTTCATGCATCGGTTAAAACACTCGACTCCAGCTACACGACGCGCAGCTGGAAACACTTCCCGCAAGTCGAGCTGCCCGAGATTCACAGAATTTACAGAAAATGTTACATTTTTGTGATTTATATCGTTATTGGTACGATAGAATTCTTATATCGGGATATGAGATTTTGGTCATATCGCACAGCCCTATCTGAGGCCATGGTCCTCAGCCTGAAAAGGGTGGCATGCCCACTCTGGCTCAGCGACGAGTTCTTGGCCAAAGTGGAGGAGTTTAAGTATCTCGGTTTCTTGTTCACGAGTGACTGCAGAAGGGAGCGGAAGCTGTATCGGTCTTTTGTGGTGAAGAGAAGCTGAGTGTAAAAGCGAAGATCTCTATTTACCGGTCAATCTATGTCCCTGCCCTCACCTTTGGTCACGAGCTGTGGGTAGTGACCAAAAGAGAGAGATTGCGGATACAAGCCGCGAAAATGAGCTTCCTCCAAAGGGTGGCTGGCCTCTCCAGAAGGAGGCTCCGGGGCATACTCAGGACACATTGGAGAGATTGTATCTCTCGGCTGGCCTGGGAATGTCTTGGTGTTCACCCGCACAAGCTGGAGGAGGTGGCTGGGGAGAAGGAGGTCTGGGCGTCTCTGCTTAGGCTGTTGCCCCACGACCCAGCCCCAGATAAGCGGAAGCAGATGGATGGATGGATGGATGATACCAATTTCTTTATTCTTTTGGAAATATAAGTACACCCTTAATGCTTCCACAGCAATTAAGTAGCAGCCATGTTTTGCTTGATTAATGAATTGTCAGCAAGTGTGACCATCTCTATCAAAGTGGAAGTATAGGCAGTTTGCTTCTCTTCTCTCTGAGTGAGCATCCCAGCAAATTCTACCCTAGGACAAACCAATAAATGCTCAGAGAAATTGAACAAAAAGCCCCAAAGGCTACATCTCAGACACTACAGGCCTTAGTTAGGTGTTGAATGCATGCAAGTTCATGACAGTATAATTAGAAAAAGACCTGTAAGTGTTGTTTGGAAGTAGGAGAAAGCCTTTTCTCTTTAAAAAGAACATGGAAGCATAGCTTAGGTTTTCAAACCTGCATCTGAACAAACCGAAAGTCTTCTGGAACAATGTCCTTTGGACAAACTGTGCATTTAATGCACAGCGCCACACTTGGCAAAAAGCAAACAGCAAATCGGCAAAAACACCACAAGCCACCTGTCAAGCACGGTAGTGAAGGGGTGGTAGTTTGAGCTTATTTCGCAGCCACAGGACCTGAGCACTTGCAGTCATTTGACTGCAAGGTGCCGGTAACTGGTTTAGTGCATTTGAGCCTGCAATACAAATTTATTTAGAGGAGCTCCATTTCAAGGTCAGTGTTGGCAAACAAAGTATTACATCCATCAGTGATGTAAAACAACGAATTACTCAAATTTACAGTTGGCTGAATGTCTACTTTGTTGCCCGATCAAAAATATTACAGAGATTTGGCAGACTGTTTGACAGCATCAGCTGATTTGATGCAAATATGTTTTTGCTTCAGTCAGCCAACACGAACATCAGTGTGTGAGTTAATGCAGTGAATTTTGCCCAGGTGACTTGTAAAGCTGCACAGAGGTAGATTAGTAATATCTTTTCATAACCTCACCACACTGTCCCATTTATGAGTCTACTTGATGGTGCTAGTTTGGGCTGATTAAATATTGCATGTAAACAGCTGCAGTAGTGAAGCACTTCGGCCTGGTTTATTTAGACTGGAGCTGTGGCATGAACTGAGCAGTGACAGCTTAAACAGACCACCTGACATCAAAAAGGGTGCACTGGATAGGTGCTATAGAGTCAAGTATGTTTTGTGATAATGTAGGAGCACTGTGTGGTGTGCCTTACCTCATTTGTCAAGTAGACTGTTTTGTTAACCATTGACTCTATTTAACACACAGTAATCAAGGATCTCACAAGGAAATGCATTTCTTGAAAAGAACTGCACAAAGCTGAAAGCCACAGCTTTGCTTTTCTGGAGTTCAACGACTTAGTGGTAACAGACTATGATCCTTATGTAATGGTTGCTTTCTTTACTTTTCTCAACAGGTAAGATGGTGTCCATTCAAAAGTACTAAAGTGGCATCCACACTGTAAGTGATTCGCTTGTCATGTACCGATTTAAAGCTAACAGTTGGTTGCTTTCAAGGCTCTGGTTGTCTAGGTATCCCTCCAGTGTGTTTTCTACTAGGTGTCCTGCACTCTCATTAGTAGTTCCTCAATTGCGCTTCTGCAAGTTGAGAAAAGTTTATCTCCTTATCTCCACTAGCTTCCTGCCCATGTCATGATACTAACATTTATTTTGCTCATAGTTGCTTGGAGATGCCAAATTTTATTTGCTTCCTATGGCTCCCATGTTTCTGTGAATCACTTCCAGTGTGTGTAGAGCTTAATGGCTGGTAAAGGGTAGAATGAGGTTCTGGATGGGGTCTTGTTGGAGATCTATGGAAACTTCAGGATCACTTCTAAGATTGGATAAATATTATCAATTTGTTTTGTGGTTGTGGATACAGCATCATATTAATATAGAGCGCACCACAGCCAAATACCACAGTGTGTATAGCTTATGATAATTTGCCATATGTGTCCCCATATTGGCCTTAATAATAAAAAATCCAATTCTTAAGTAGACATTAAACTCGATTGCTGACATTGCTGTAATTTAACAAATGTTTGGTAACTACAACACAAAATTAAGTTAACTATCCATCCAGACAGCTGTAATGGCCAGTTGCTGCTGACTAAATGATGGGCCACCAGTTAAGTGTTGCAGGACAGGATATTTGGATGTCTACAGGAGTATAGTCCCACAATACATTTCCATATAGCAGACATGCATGAACTGGAGTTCTTTACCTGGATTGTGGATGCAGTGGGATCAGTGTTCATGTCATGTCATGTACCCACATTGGCAAAGTATCATTATTACATTAAAAAAAATGCCCCTGTCGTTAATAATCCATGAGTTACTTCCACTCCCTTTAAAAAACCTAGAAAACCTCTGCCTCATCATTCACTTGAAAAATCAAAGAAAATAAAAATTTCATGCACATGGACCACATTCTTTGAGCAATTACTTAATAAATCTGTTTGAGTGTAAATGAAGTAGAGATGAGCAAGTCATTGAGGACACTCCTGAATCACCTGAAGGTTTCTGTAAAGGTTTTACTTCCATTGGTATTATAATTTAATTTTGTGAAGGTCTCCTGTTGTTACAAACTCCTGGCTACGATGTAGTAATGATCAAAAACAGAGAAATGTATCTGTACACCGAACTCGGTGATGCAATTTATTGTCAAGCTTCAAGGTATTGCTTCTGTGTCAAGGTAATTGTACCTTGACAATACCAGTTTTGTTCTAGACATTGGTAATAAATTTATTCATTGAAGCTGAGCATGCAGTTGTATTTTTTTCTCCTTCTCTTTTTGTTGAAATCCATTCTGTGCATCAGCGCTACTATGACTAAAACCAAGATTAATTGCTTTCATATCTCTAGTGTAGAATCACAACCACTGGAACACACAAAGAAGCACACACACACACACACACACACACACACATACAGTGTGTCTTCCTACTACACACATTTCTGCTCAAAGTACAGCGTGTACCAGATCAAAATAAATCTGCATGGATCAAAATGAGACTGGTTTAATTGACAGTGAGGCTTCAGTGCTCTGCAGCCACCATACGACATGCAGGTTCTCTCAGCTGGAACCAAGCATCTCTCCACTGAGAGAAATAAAAGAAAAAAATCTAAAAGGAAAAATGCCCTTTTTAGCTGCATTTGTGCAGAGCAGATAGGGAGGAATGTGTATGCTCTTGTGCACATATAAGAGTTGCTGAAACTATGTATGTGCTTCAGCGAAAATTACCCTTTGTACATAGCATAACTGCACACAGATGATTTTGATAGAGCTTGCTCATCCCTTGTAGGAAATGGAGCATCTATTTGCATGTGACACTGAAGTAGGGAGAGAGTGTGGCGGCTTATTACAAAGCTGAAAGTAGGAGAATCCAATGCGTAATACTCTTGTGTGGACAGAAAACAAGGCTACTATCTCTCTGTCTCATGGGTGCGATGTGAAAAGAGAGGCGAGGGGGGAGATGGATATGGAAGAAATCATACTACTGCTTTACTATGCAACCAGTTTGGCGGCTAAAATGACTGAGCAACATCATCTGAGCCGGGAATAGTCAGTATTTTAAGATAGGGTGAGACTGACATCAGAAGTGACAAAGGCAGGAAAAAGAGAGAGAGAGAAGGAAAGGAAGGACGGAGAACAAGCGTGCAGCTCTGAGGCGTTCCATCATCCACCAAACTCCTGCAGCTTCCCTCTTCCCTCCTCCTCCTCCTGAGAGAAAGAGAGAGAGTGAGCAACAGAGAGAGAGCGAGAGAGTCACGCTTACAAGGCAGCGGAGAAGAGACGTCAAGAGGAGGATCTACAAAGGAAAAAAATCCTTCTCTCTCTTCTCCTTTCTCTCTTCGTGCATCCTACTGGCAGCAAGGAGCGGAGAGGAGTGAAGAGGACCTGGCTTGCAGATTTTCCACGCTGCTTCCCTGCAATTTCTGTGGCTGTATCACAGTGCGTGGAGCGCGGGGAGAGCTGCCGATAGCTTGATCGGTGACATCGCTCCGCAGCAGAAGAGCACCGTAGAGGAGCCAGGATGCTTAACAATCTGACCGACACAGAGGAGGGGGACGGGGGAGCGCAAAGCCAGGGTGAGTGATGGGATGTGTCATGCTGTGACACAAACCCACGAGCAGATACGTGTAAATGGGGGCATTCACATGACAATGCAAGACATGCATATAATGTACATCTGCCCACGCAACCAAGCAGATGGAGAATAAATATATCTACAGCAAATACTTTGCAGATCACACAACATGCACATGCAAGGTGCGTTACAACATCGTACGGTGGACGGCCTGGATGCCTTTTCTACTGCTGCTCTTACTGCAAGGCTGTTGTGACAGGAATAGTAATGGGTTCACTCCGTACGATGATGGTGTGTATTACAGCTTTGTCCAGCACATGCACACATTTTTCTTTTTTTTTTTACTAATATTCACACAAACTCCCGCACAAATAAGCATACACACATGGACTAACAGTACCTAGCATTTTGTGTTGCAGCCGTACAATCATTCATTCATTCTTCATGGCAACATAAATATTCCCATCACATATGGCATCTCTTTAGACAGGCGGTGCACACACAGACACATGCACACACATGTGCACACAAACATACACAATTACTGATACCAAGCCACCATTGCTGCTAATCCCATCACCCCCAGCTGTCAAAATCAACCTTCCATCAAATCCCCATGGCTCAGCCAGGTCCTCAGTCTCTGCAGGCTTTCAAGAGAGAACCTGTAGGTTGCTGGTTTGTGCATTGAGCTGTGTGGTGAGTGCTCTGTTCACCAGAGAGCGCATAGCTTCTCGGGCCCTGGCGAAAAATAAACCTGTTCTTCTAAGTGCCCGTGACAAGCGTTGCACCTTTCAGAAGAGTATTAAATCATGCATTCGGTTTAAGTCCCGGGTAACCTCAGTTTATTTTTCATTACTCAAAGTGAGGATAATTCTGCTGTTGCCTATGTAAAACCTGCAAACCAACAGCACTCCTCCTTTCTGTCTGCGAAATGTTACAGATTATTGTAGCTCTGCACACATCTCTCTCTCAAGCCTCGGCTTTTTCCTTTGCTGCCCTCTTTTTCCCCTTTTGCTCTCTATATTTGTCTCAGCTGTGTCCTCACTCTTTCATCTCTCTCATTCTGCATTATGCACAAATCTCCCTGTTGTTGTCAGTCCTGGGCTCTAAGGGATGCACTGGAGAGACAGGTTGCGGATGAGAGAACAGTCACTATGCTTCTTCTCCTACCTGTGAGGGCTTAATGATAAAAAATAGACCAGTGCTGGGAACATGAATATTTAACTTAATGCGGGCATCTTGTGTTTTTCTTTTTTTTTTTTTTTTTTTTGGTGGGGGGGGATTACAGTGTTGCGCTAAGAGACATGGGCAGCAGTTGTAAGAGGTTAGTGGCCAGTTTGAAGCATGACCCCATTTTTATGTGTGACAAATTGAAACCATCAAGGGCAGTTTACCAAGCATGATGTGAAACCACATAACAGCACATGCATAAGTGTTAACAGCATATGATTACTTGAGAATACTGCTACCGTGCACTCAAAGCTTAAAGCACTGTGAATTTACTGTCAGAATTAGATATCTGTATGTGCATGCGTGTGTTAATGTTCATGTTGAGAACATGCTAATTGAGTGAGTGTGTCATTGCTCATCAACTCTCTAGCCATACATAGATAAAATACTATGAAATGCACAGTCAAAACAGTAGTTTTCACAGGACTCTTTGCAGTCCTTTAAAAGGATAAAAGAGTGCAGAAAGTCCTGCATCCAGGAGGATAAGTAGCAGGCAACTGCTGCTAATCAAATGATCATCACCAAGTGTAACCATCTCTATAAAAGCTGAGGTATTGGGAGTTTGTGTCATTGCGTTAACACACACCTTAATACTCCAGACCAGGAGTGGATGTCCCACTAAATTCCCCACAAGGTCAGACTCTATAATGCTCACAGAAACAGCAAATTATCTAAAGGCTACATCTCAAGTATGGATGTTTGGAAGAGTTGCCAGAAGAAAGTCTCTTCTCTCTAAAAATATTATTGGTATTATAGGACCAATCACCTCATAACAACTGTCAAGCATGGTGGTTAAGAGGTGAATGTGTGGGCTTGTTTTGCAGCCACAGAACTTGGAGAGTTTGCAGTCACTGAGATAACCATGAACTATGTATACCTGTTTTGAATTTGATTTCTCTGATCAAATGTGGATCATGTAAGAGGGCACTGATCCCAAGAGCACCAACAAATCAGAATTACCTAGAAAAAAAGAAGCATAATCAAGGTGTTGTAATTCCCAGTCAAAGTCCAGATTTCAACATGAATAAAATGCTGGGGCAGAACCTCAGCAGAGCTGTGCCTAACTGAAGGTCCACAAATCTCAATGAACTAAGTCAATGTTGTAAAGAGGATTAGGCCAAAATTCCTTCACAATGACATGAGAGAGTCATAAAGTCATACAGAAAATGATTACTTCACGTTATTCCTTCTAAATGTGGTTCCACAAGCTACTGAATCATGAGATGTACTTAGATTTTTTCACATGACTACATGGAGCCCTGTAAAAACTGTATGAGCATAGAGAGATATATAATTTGGAGACTCGTGCAGAGTTGGATAAATGTCTCCCATCACTTAGTCTCAGCGCATCTCTGTTTCTGCCTGTCACTCACCCCTATCTCTACCTTTTTGTCACTTTGCTGTAGGCAGCATCTCTCAGGATAGGGCCTCATTCACACACACGAACACGCGCACACACAAAAATCCATCCTTTTCATCTGAATCATAGCCCTGCTAAGCTAGCTGTTGAACAACGTGAATAACTCTGTTTAGTCATCAGTGCTATGCAGGACAGTTCTTGATATCGGGGCCTTTTTGCCCCATTACAGTAGGAATGTCAGAGGCTGTTGCTGACTGCTGTCCCTCAGCGATGCTGCTGCTCTCCCTCCTTCTCTCAGGGCTGTGTAGTACTGTCCAAGGTGCTGATTTAAAGCCTTTATTACATAGCTGGGTTACAGCCTAGCAGAGTTGCATACAGCACCAGGGCAGAGCTGTTTGTGTTTGTAGGGGTGTATTATTGCACCACAAACCTTATAAACATCAAGGATGAAAGGAATTTACAGATTAGCCGAAGCTAAAAGTAAAAAAAAGAAATTGATGCATGTTGAATCACAAGCACGTTTACTTATTCATAAGTTGTCATACTTCTCTCCCACCACATTGTTAATTATCTTCAGCTTTCTCTCTTTGGAGCAGTGGAGAGGTGGAAGAGGATGGAATGCAATCAAGAGTTGAAGGGGAGGTGAAGTTTTAGTAATCCATTTGCAGCACAGAAATGGTTTAATGGCAGAGCATGCCTTACTTTTGAAGCACAAGAGGGGAAACTGTCACTGTCTGGAACATGGAGTGACGCAAAGAGATGCATTGCAAGTGGAGGGGGTTGAAAAGATGTTCATTTCCCTACTGGCAGGTGTAAAAATGGTGCCGTGTGTGTGTTTTGTTTTTTCTTTTCTTTTGTAGCTCATGTTGAAATGAGTGGTTTAACATATTTAAAACAGTGTGACAAATATCCATCTACCAAATGCTGTAAAGCTTCTGTCATCATAACAGTGATAAGCTATAGTATAAACGATCAGAATGTCAGAGCACTCATTGTTAAAGTGTATTATTAGGAAAAGCGTTTAGTGTTTTCATGCCTGATTTTCTTGTTAGCAAGCGAACATGATGTACCAAATGTTTATTTCTGTCTTTGTTTTTTTTTGTTTTATTATTATTTATGCATTCCAGTTGCTCATTAACATGTCAGTTCATTGTATTTCCTGTGGTTTAAAGAGTGATTGTTTTTGTTATGTGTGCATAATAGAATATTGCTCATGAGGTCTTCCCAGTCTCAGCAGGGCAGCACACAGCTGATAGGTGATGCTGTCTTTTCCACACTTATTTAGAAAAATTTGAAAAAATGTGTCAAAAGTTGTATTAACAAGATCGCTAAAATACTCAATATCAATTATCAGAATCAGAATACTTTATTAATCCCGAAGGAAATTATGGGTTACAGCAGGCAGCACGCTAATGGCGCATGCGCACTTACAAAGGAACCTATAAATTAGAATAGATTTGAAACAAAAGCTAATGTAATGTAAAGCTAATGTGTTTAGACAGTAATAATCACAAAAGCAAGAGGAGACGCAAACATTGCAATAAATATTTGTAGTTGTTACATAAGAATTTTTTTACATAAGAACTGAACAAATGCACATTTTTCAATAAATAAAGAAATGAATGCAACTGATTTCGTGACATCCTCGGTTTGAATAAATTTCAGCTCAGCAGTAGACTTTAAAAGATCAGCTCGCATTAGGAAATACTAGGCTTGCATTAACAGTGACAGCGTTTTTTAATACGCACTGACGATATCTGCGAAAAGATGCAGCCATTGCGATATCAACCACTAGTTTTATGTTCTACTTTTTAAAAGTTGCAACTATGGCATTTTGGTCAGTGTCCTCCTAAAAAAACATGATTATTTCTGTTGTAAAGTTGGACATTTTAAAATAGGTGTCATTTTACCACAGGAGTGGATATTGACTGGTTTTTGAAATCAGACTCAGCCCTTCTTCTAGTTCTTCTAGTTCTAGATTATCCATAATATGGATAATCTAGAACTAAACTGAATTTCGGGGTGTTATGTATGTTACTCCATCTACAGTTTCATCTATTCATCCATTTCTCTATTGACAACTGCAGAATTTAGTGAACTAATTGATTAGTTAATTAGTTAATCAAGTAGTTTTTAAGCGAAAAATGCCACCTGTTGTCTGTTCAGTTTTTTCAGTTAGAAGGAATTTCTTCTTTCCCTTAATGGATGTGATGTGACTGTTGTTGGCTGTTAGAATTTCATAACAAAGTTGTTGTTTTTTAACTATGTTTTGACATTTTGCATAAAGTGATCTAGAGTGATTGAGAGGATAACCAGTAGATTATTTGATAATGAAAAATAGTCATTAACTCCATCCGTCTCCTCTCTGCACCAGTCTGTACTCTTGGTCCAGGCTGTGAATGGGGTTGTAATGATGTTTTAGTTATGGCTGACTGCATAATACTGCAAAACGCTCCCCGGGGCCCTCTCCTAGGGAAGCAGTTGTTGTGCATGCTCAACGTCATTATTCTCTGTCTACCCACTCTGCGACTTGTCTACTGTGAATGGAGAGTAAGAGGAAGCAGAAATGCACTGTAAGTGAGAGAGACTGCTGGCTAATACAGAACCACAGGCACTTGTTACTTGTAAAGGTGGCTCTCTGGGTGCAAATAAAAATACATTTTCAGTAGCTTAGTGCTTAAGTGTGTTATCTCCACATGAGTAAACAGACACATAGCCCTGCTTGCTTGCAGTATAGTATTCGATTGGTCAGGTTCAGTACTTAATTGCCATGTCAAGAAGTTAATAACATCGGAGGGAAGCGATGTATGCCGTACCCCTCATTAGACACTTGAGTGTCTTTAGGAAGGAGAAACTTTTAAAATTATACAAAAATACTCTTAACCAATTTATACATTTCCTATAGTTGTTCCCTTTTTTACATACCCATGCTAATTAATCATCGTTTTTATTCCTCTGTGTGCCACCACCATGGTACAAATGACACCTAAAGTCAGACATGGATACATAATAGCTTATGTTAAACTGAATAGGCTTTCTTATGGTTACCATCAGCAGTGGGTGTCCAGACATAGATATTCATTTATTTGGTTTGTCAATTAAAAACCAGGATGCAATCAGTAGTGATTGGTTCTGCTTCCTCAATGCTTGTTGTTGACTCATACCATTCTGGTGAAAAGCTCAGAGAAGTGTGTGCACATGGTGGTCCCATGAGCACACACACCTGCATATTTAAGACTTCACCATAAGTGATTCTCCTCTTGAGTAAACGTAGCTGATGACATAAATACATTCATTAAGTAGAGAGAATGTAATTGTAATATTACATTTCATCAGCACAAATCCCTGTTCAGCAACAAAAACAGCGATGGGAAAATTACAGGCTCCAGCGGACACTGAGGTAAAAGATTTCAAATGGATGAATGGTCCCGGAGAGAAATAGATGGCCGGTTTTATGGAGGGGAATAGGAGGTCACTGTACATGAAGGAAAGGGATGAATCAGCTAATCGA
The DNA here is from genome assembly GCF_057382095.1 of Aulonocara sp. 'chitande type north' Nkhata Bay. Classification (NCBI taxonomy): domain Eukaryota; kingdom Metazoa; phylum Chordata; class Actinopteri; order Cichliformes; family Cichlidae; genus Aulonocara; species Aulonocara sp. 'chitande type north' Nkhata Bay. Next base: position 38,053,706 of record NC_141348.1, on the reverse strand, counting down.
AGTTGAACACAAGAACTGTTATTTTCTCTCTCATCAGTTTCATTAAAATGAACTAGACTGAATGTTACTGGAAAACTCAGATATGTAAGAATAAAGTGAAGTAGGAATAAATAATTGCAAATACAATTTTTAAAGTAGAACATAATGTCCCTAAACATTTAGACATTTTGAAACACTCACAAGCAATAGTTTTATTATAGTCTTTTTATAATGCAAAAATCTTTTTGGAGCGTTAGACCCCGGTCACATAGGCCTAGGGAAAAAGTGTGTGTTCTGTGTCTGGTTGGTAAGTAGTTGCCGTGTCACTAGAACTAAACTGGTTGCATAGAGAGATACAGTTTCTGCATCTTGTGAGCGCTTTGGCAGGTTACTGGAATCACCTGTTTTAAGACCCAGACTTTGCAAACACTACTCTCTAGGTGGTAGTGAAGCTGTGAAATGTGCAGCACAAACTGGAAACGTTTGCCATCAAAGTAAATCTTCCACCTTTTGTAATGTTTTTGCTTTGTGTAAGGCACAGCTTTTAATTTGAATGCAAATACTCATTTACAGCACACTTTAACCTACAGCAATCTTGATGTTTGCCAACTGGTCTCCAGGCCTGTGTCACTAAGGTTTTAGGCAAGACTTTGGGAGGTTCCTTAAGCTTCCCTTAAATACAAAGAAGAACTGCAGTTCTTCAGTTAAAACAGCTTCCACGATCACGGTTTAACTGTTTTAATTATAATTGTTCTTCATCACCATCACCCACAATTAATTGAAAATCTTCTTTCCTGAAAAATTTATTATCGTCAGTTTTGTTGTTTAGGGTTTTTTTTATATGTCGGTGATGTGTTTTCCTCCCCTTTCAGTCAGTCCAAAATCAATGAAGCAACATGAAGATGCTTTTAGCATTCTATTTAGTTTTAGGCTTTCATTTAAGGTCACTGATTTCACTCAAAAATAATATTTAGGGGCATTTGACGCATTCAGTTTTATGGAGCTGAATAACTGCTTTTCACCATTAATACCCCTCTGTTCAGCTAAAGCAAAATGTTCCGATTCACTCTGAGATTTTCAAAGGACCTGCTATAAAATGTTTGAAATACAAAGAAGGATTAGAGGAGATTGATGGGTATACAGCTATAAAAAGGGTATACAGCTGAATAAAACACTTCTTTTTGGTCTTTTTAACACGTTGCATACACTTCCGCAATGTAATGATGATTTAACACTTTGTCTGCAGGCAGAATTTGTTATTAATGGTCAGAGAGATTTGAGACTCTTCTCAGTACATGTAGTTTACTCAACAAAAGAAATCCACTTGGTTCGGGTGCACCAGTGTGGGAATCTGCACACCGCAGATAAAGTAAATCAAAAGCCGACAGTGCACACTCCACACCCCTGAGGGAGTGACACATTCTTGTTTACCTCCGGCTTGTTATTTGAGAACCCAAGTCTTTGATGAGTCTCTCAATTTCCACGTTATCTGACATTAGTGTGAACCAACCTGTGCCAGGAGATGGAACCATAATGAAAAGTCACATATTGATTTACTCTCACTCATATAACTATTTGTGGGGTGTGAGGTAGTGTGTAGTTGAGACCGACCTCAGAAACATGATAGCCTCCTGTGCCGGTAGGACAGCAATCACAGCAGCATTGACTCACTACATAGATTCTTCCGTTTTGTCACTTGAGACCAAATAAAAGCTAAAGAACCCCTGTTACTACATCTGTGTGTGTGTCTGCATGTGTCGCAGCCTGGCTTCATCCCATTTTATCAAGCTGTTTTCTTTTGGCTCGAGAAAGAAAAATAACCAAGTAGATAATGTAGATTTCCATGGTTACAGTCTGACCTGCTGGAAATAATTTAGATATTTGCTAGATGTGCACCCTTTACACCGAAGTTAAATATGACATACAAAATACAGCACATACAGTCACTCATCAGTCAATACATATAAATAAATTTAAGTCACATTGATAAAGAATGCATTATTTCAGGTGATGAGTTTTACTGGTGTATAATTATTTATCTTTCATAGACGACATATTTTGCTCTTTTCAAGCTTACATGTTACCGCTGTTTCATGCCACACTCTTCATCTCCATAACATCCTTTCATCTCCCTTTTTATTGCCTAGGTAACCACCAGCCAACTTAAAAAATGTGCCCACTGTCATGAGCGTACGTGGAGTTTAGTATGGGAGTGTAAACTATGACTGTAAAACATGTGCACAATGTTTTTTCCACACTAATATTGGTGAAACAAAGTCTTATTGGCTGGTTTTAACGTCACCCAAGAGCAGAAAGAAGCTCATTATCATGACAGTGTTAGATGAAGCGAGGGGTGGAAGGATGGACATACATATATGTGTGTATTGGTGTGTGTGGGAGGATTCGCGGTTGCGTGGCATGGCATTGTGCGATTGCTGCATCTTTAAACTAGTAAGCAGCTTAATTTTTTGGTGGGTATGAGTGGGCAGAGGGACTGCAAGGCCAGCAGCGGAGGTTTCTGCAGAACCAAGAAACTCCTTGGATGAAAATCAAACACACAGACTTGTAATTGGGCAGGGGAAGGATGTTGGGGAGGGGCTGAGAGGGGGATCAATCGCTCTCAGGCTGCTTCATGTCCAGGATGGTCATTCTGGCCAGCCACTGGACTCTATTGTGTACACACACACACACACACACACACACAGCATGTAGTGTCTGGGCTGGATGGGGACTACTAATGAGGCAGATGGACAGCATTATACTTTGCATAAGAACTTCAATGCACAGATTCTGGTTCTGATCATGCAAATGATAAGCTTAGATGATGTGAAAGCTTTTCACTGATTAATTACTAAACCAGTAATAAGTAATGAAGCTCATAAATGCAGAGGGAATACATTCAAAAAAGGAAAAACAGCAAATTCTGTTGAATTTCCTCTTCTCTTCATTGATTCGCTCATGCTAAATTTGCAGAATTAGGACCCAAATTCAGAATCACAGACAGATTGAAAGTAAAGCTAACCTTTAATTCCAGGCTGAGAGAAATAAAACTGAAACTAGAGACTAAAAAATACTAAGGAAATGCATGAAGATGAAAATGTCAACAATTCAACCAAGCGCTTTATAGAGAATATTGAATTTGAATAATAACCAAGAAAGAGCCCATAACCCTGGGTCCAAAACTGAGGATCATGACACCAACAATAGTAGGAGTATTTTGGAACTGGAGCCACACCGCTTAACAAGGTAGAGGGGGTGTCAGAGGTTAGGGTATCATCATAAGTGTAAGGATAGATGCCGATGTGTCTGTAATACTTTAATGTGCGTAGGTATTTGCTGAAATCAAAGTTTGCTTTTTGAAAATGTAAAATAACAATATTCTAATATTAAACTGCATGTAAAGTGATTGTATTTCACACTTTCTGTATCTAGTTGTACATGGATGACGTGAACACGACTGTGAAAACGCAACATGATTAACCTGTCAGAGCAAAATCAATACACAATAGATTGGAACAGATAGGTGTGGAAAGTAAATGTGCACTATAGTAGCAAAATTGTGATGATTATAATGGCTCTATATTATATATTATTATACTTGACAGGTGGTTTTACTTCTGAGAAAGAAGTTATTTCCTGTTAATCACTAATGAAAGTTGATAGGGAGATTTCCACTGATAGCTGAAATGTCACAGATGCTGCACCTCTCATTCATTGCACATCATGACATCCAGGTCCCTCTGTTTTATAAAGTCTGACACCTATTATAAATCTCCCCATTCGGTTGACTGGCCACATTAAAGCCACATTAAAGCCTAGTGGTCCAGTCTCAATTTTGACTTTAATGGTGAAATGGCCGCAAGTGGTGATGAAGTTTTAGTAATACTGTCTTTTCAGGTTTCCCGTTAGCTCTGGGGTCAGCAAACTTTAACACCCAAAGAGCCATTTGGACCCGGTTTCCACGCAAAAGAAAACACTGGGAGTCGCAAATACTTTTTGACATCTAAAATGCAGATAACACTATATATTTTTTTTTTTACTTTTATGCTTTGTGTGACCAACTAAGGTGTGTTTCTTATGAAATCCATGAAGTGCTACAGAGAAAATTACATTTTATTTATGTAATTAACACATTATGAACTCTTAAAGAAATATAACAAAAGGAAAGACACCCAGCTGAACTAAAATGATCCATGTAGCAAACAAAAACTGTTGTGAGCCGCCACCCTTATATCGCCTTTGGGCTTTTGGAGCCTTTTGATCTGGCTTTTGAAAAATAATTGAAAAAAAAAGCACTATGCTGCTAAAAAAATGAAAAATAGATATTTGCAAAATTCTGCCTAAATATGTATTTTACCTGGTTAATGTGTGTGGCGGGGCATGGTCTGCAGCGCCACATCAGCGCCACAGCATAGATATCACAGACGTGATATCTATGCTGTTGTTGGTATGTGTCGGGCTGTGAGCTGAAAAGCTACAGCAACCATGTGTGAAAATGGTCAATAAAGAGATGCTGAAAAGCATGTTATGATATGATATGATATGATATGATATACCTTTGTTAATCCCACAAGTGGAAATTTCATGTTCATGGAAATCGTCGTTTCTGGGCATTAGGGTGCCCAGAGCATCATTAGACGATATTAAAGTTTTTTAGTGGAAATGGTTTGGCAGGGTTTAGGGAAGGGTGGAGGGGATGTGTGTGGAAGTATAATGAAATGCAGAGAGCAGCAGGGAGCCTCAGAAGAACTTCTATCAGCAGCCTTGCCAGTGTTTTTATATTTTTATGTTTTTATTTTCTACATAATTTAAACCATGATGAAGGGATTTGAGGCCTATATTTTTTTTATCAGAAACCACTATTTTCTTTATTCCAATTTAAAAAATCTAAATTCAGATTTTTGCAACTGCCAAAAATGCAATGAACATTTTTAACAGTAAGCATTGGTTATTATCCGGTTTCCTCTTCATCCATTGCTTGAAGTGACAGATCAATGTACAAGGATGTGGCTGGATTAGGGCCATTATGAATGGGACACAAAGAGCAAGACTATAATTTGAACATTTTCAATAGTGGGGCTATCACTGGAACTGTTTACGAAAATAGCCATTCATTGTAGAAGGAGGACAGCCCCCAAGATCCACCAGGAAAAAAAAAAAGCTGTCCACAGCTAATTCTTTAAAACATGTACACAAAACAAGCTCATTACTTACCATCAACATCAATTAACTGTCTATGGTTCCACATATATATTCTGTGTGCATCTATAAATATCTTACATAATTTGCACCATTGTAACTTTCACAGAAAGATTTCCTCTCAGCAGCCACTCCAATACCATTTAGGTATAGTTTCGCCTTCAGTTAAGAAGATGGTTTCTCCCTGGGTCTATCCATCTTTTTCTAGTTGATAACTGTCAGTCAGAGTGTGTGGGGCTGATATGCCTATATGAATAGTATTTCCCATTTTGCCATGGCCCACAGAGTCTATCAGCATCCTCAATAAATGGAAATAAACCATCTGTCACTTGGCCCACTCCACAAGCGGTGATGTTGTGCCACTTGCCCCCCCCCCCTCCATCCCATCTTGGCCTTCAATTGGAACCCATTTAACTATTGTAACATAGGAAATGGAAGAACTTAACTGGAGAGCTTTGAGATTGGTGTTGTATGTGCTGCAGCATAAATAAAGAGGATTTCAGAGAATCAGAGGAATCTCAGTGTTTGATGTTTTATGTTTAGCAAGCAGCATTAGAGGGTGTACTGTCTCCATGGATTGCCAATTTACAGAAGTTTAATTTCATTTTTCGGTGCTTGACAAGATCTTTTACTGACTCATCTTGTCTGGTCTTCTTCCTCTCACCCCTAACCGGAGATGGCCGCCCCCTCCCTGAGCCTGGTTCTGCTGAAGGTTTCTTTCTGTTTAAAGGTAGTTTTTCCTTCTCACTGTGACCAAAGTACTTGCTCATAAGGGGTCATGTGATTGTTGGGGTTTTCTGTTTTCTCCGTGTTATTGTATAGTCTTTACCTTCCAATAGAAAGCTCCTTGAGGCAACTGTTGCTGTGATTTGGCGCTATATAAATGAAACCGAGGTACAAAAAGGGGAAAAGTCAATTCCATTCAAATGTAAATTTTCATTGTGCTTCAGTTTGGCTTTGTTTTTTAGGTGCAACATGAAGGGTGTATGATAGTTGTAAAATTTGTCAACATCTCTGCACATTATACAGCTTTTGATGGAAGTTGGTATAAATGAAATGAACAACGAATGCAGTGACAATGGTTGTAGTTTGCAGCTTATTTTAATTCATAAAGGGAAAAAAGCCTTTCTCTCTGTTGACAGCATTTCAGTGTCATTGTTGTCTGTTCTCCAAGACAGATTGGAGAAGAAGTTGCCTTTTCTTAATGCTGCATGATGGACGTGACACTTTCATTCAAGACACTTTTTGTTCAGAAGTGCATCTTGACTCACCTGCTAAGCGGCATGAAAGCAATCTGCTTCTTAAATTAGAAGTCCTTATGTTGTTTTTATTTTGCCTTGTAATGATCATGATCCATCAATGGAAGGTTTTCACCTAGCTCCATATATTCTTAGAAAACTTGAAACAGAAAGCTCTGTTTCTGTTTCATGTTTCACCTTTTGTATGGTTTTTTTCAATAGCTGTCAAGTGAAGCCTTTGCCCTCAGATCCATTTGCTCTATGTCCGTCTCTGAGAAAGAGACTTCTGCATGTATGCGCCCATCTGTGAGAGTAAGAGCTTTCTTTGACCTCTCTTCAGTAATCCCTGGACCTCTACTTGCATACTGCTGATCCCTCCTCATTTGCTATCTATCTGCTTCTTCTTTTCCCACCCTGTCATCTTCATCCAGGATGTCTTATTAAACCCAACACGTCCTAATCCCTTCAACCTCCTATTCAGCAGCTGTCTGCCAGATTGGTCATCTGTCAGCTACGGTTTTTGCTTAGTGCAGCCCAGGACCTCGGCTCAGCAGCTCTTTGTCAGTGCTGGGCCTAACCTCAAGAACTTTGTGCTGCCCATTCAAACACAAGCAGTTGTAGTTTGGGTTTTTGGGGTTTCTGATATTTGTGCCATTTAAAAGAAATAGTATGTTTATCCTTTTGAGGGTGAACATAGGGCTGGGCGATATGGCTTAAAATCCATATCGCAGTATAATTTGAAGCATGTGCGGTAACGATATATATCGCAATATATTATTTTCTTTTGTATAACGTATTTTACACATTATAAGGCCCACTCAAAAACCTTTAATTTTCTCAAAAATCAGAGAAAAGTCAGAGTATTACAGCTACCGTAGTCAGGAGCCTTGCGGAGTAATCTGGGTCCAAAACTCCGTCTTCTTCAGGTCCCAAAGTCAAACGAACACTGAGGCATTACTGAGAGTTAAAAACTGTCTTAAGTTGGACATCCAGGCATCCATGAATACAGAATTTATTAAATTCAACGGAGTTAGAAGTTAGCAGGAAGTTAGCTCGCTAGTTTCCACCTAAACATGATATAGCATGTTCTGACTGAGAGATTAATAAAAAAATTAAAACGTACAGCTCTGCTATCACTTCCAACATAAATGAAGACAGAAAAGTAAACAGCAGTGACCTCTGTAGGGTTACTGAAATTGGACTAGCTGGTATATAATGATGTCCTACATGATCGCTTGCAAAACAGCTATGTTAGCATAACATTAGCACAGTAAAGCTGAAGGATGAACGCTAACCTTTTTCCACTCGATAAAATTTAACGTGAGGATTTCTGGTGGTCAGGGACAAATGCAATTGCATGGCAGGATGTTATAAACGGATCAAACTTCAGTCAGGAGAACAACTGAAATAATCCATCCACAATACAAGGTTAGTCATTAATATACTGCAACAACATGGGAATAGAGCAGCTGCGAGAGAATTCAGCATTAATTAATCAATGGTACAGAAGTGGAGGAAGAACAGTAATTTGCAGATGTTGTTGTGTTTGCAGCCGCTGCAATGCTTTCGACCAAAACAGGCGCAGCTTGTGCTATCGCGGTAGAGCGGTATAGTCAAAATCTCTACCATTGGCCAAATTTATATAGTTTCTACCGTATACTGTTTATACCGCCCACCCCTAGGTGAACATACAGTTTTTGCTGTCTGCTGCATACACTAGGCATGTCTTCTGGGATATCATTGGTGCAGCTTTTCACTCATTTGCCTAATTTCATTAAAGTCGATGATGCAGAAGGAGGGACCAAAGGAGCCTTTGATAGTTGATAAGCACAATGAGAATGACACAGTGATGAGAAAGAGACAGGGGGGCTCATGGGATGGGTTGGTACAATGGTGTGCTCCAGCACATCAAAGAATTCCTCAGCTGATCTGTCAGCCATCTTGTTTAGAGACATCTGCTAAGTTAGTTAACTTTAGAATAACACTGAGTACTTGTTAAGGCAACATGCAATGCCTTGTGGTTTTAATGCAATATCTATTTTTTAGGTCTTTGAACTCTGTCTGAAATTTCCAAAGAGGAGTGAAGCATTTTAGATGTTGAAGTATTTGTCAATCACACAGCAAGAAGTGAAGGACTGACATGACAGCCCCAGTAAAAGAGCCAAAAGCTGCGCATTTTTGGCAAAAAATAATTAGGTCAGCTATACAGTACTTTTATTGTTTCCATTGATTTTTTTTTCCCTTATGGAGACACTACAGAAAGGTTGTTACAGTTACCATCTGGTGCAGTTTATACCTCTAAACTTCTTTTCTTTTGGTAAATTTCTTTACAAAGACAAATGTTAAATAACATAGCAACTATTCAGATATTATCTTGAGATGTGTAAAAAAGGGTTATGTTCCACAACAAATGGGTTATGTTCCAAACAAACCTTTTACTGAAAATAAATATGGGGCGATCGTGGCTCAAGAGTTGGGAGTTCGCCTTGTAATTGGAAGATTGCCGACACTTCACCCGTTGCCTACTGGTGGTGGTCAGAGGGCCCGGTGGCGCCAGTGTTCGGCAGCCTCGCCTCTGTCAGTGCGCCCCAGGGCAGCTGTGGCTACAATGTAGCTGGGGTCCTTAGGGACTAGTAAAGCGCTATACAAATACAGGCCATTTACCATGAAGTGCTGCATTTTTAACTCTAACATATGAGTAAAACAAGAGTAAAAACATTTCTCATTTATGCATATTAAACTGTTGTATATAAGACCCATGATATATGTCATTGACACTAAAGCCTGCCTGCAAAATACTGCACAAAACCTGTCCAGAAGTCTGTAACATTACTTATCCTTATGGCTCCAGCACTGTCATATCCATAGGAGTTACAAATAACATATTGGCATGAGAAAAAAAATGACAGACAAGATTTATCATACACATATGCTCTGAATAATATTTTCATATAATAGAAAGATAATCTCATTAATTACAAACCATATATTTTGTTTTATTAAAAATCCCTTGCACAGGTAAACCTAGTGTTGCCATTTAATGATTTCCTCTGCTTTTGCTCTTCAAATGGAGGAAACGAGTTAAAAAAAGTGTGCCCGTGGCTTTATTATTTTACTTCTATGGCAGCTGTCATCCTCTGTTTTGGAGCAGAAAGCAACAGAGAATAATAATCTATGTTCTGTATGTTTTGGGCCTGAAGGCCCAACAAGGCCTATTGGTTCATGTTTGGCCAAATCATGTCTGACTGAATGAGGCCATCAGATTCATATTTGGGATTTAGTGTGGGAGGCTTTACAGTAATGCTTTCATGCTCAGACTACGGTCAGGTAGATCTGTGAACATGCACTTGTTGTTTAAGATGCCCACTGCTCGTGTCATTACTGCAGGCTCACTGCTTATACCGCTGCTCCTCTTTCAACTCATAAATATGGACACAGATGGCATCAAACAAAATATTACGCAAATATCTCTGCAGCCTCCAGGGTTACTAAATCTGAATAGTTTTGTAAACCCCAAAATCACTCAAGGCTCATTTACTAAAAACAACCTCTCTAGCCAGGTCCATCCATACATACATTAGTATAAGTGTTAGTATTAGAATTTGTATGTGTTTATCAGTCTGTACATGTTGCCGCAGTGAAAATCTTTCGCTCAGCTTCGCTGCTGCTGTAGCAACCAGGATCCATCCTGCCTCCATTATTCAACAACGCAAGCAATTGCCTCTAGAAGTGATATAGGCAGAAACATTGTCTCACGCATACAAATGTGAAGGTTAGCATGTCATCCATCCTCAAATGGATCACTTTCTCTGGCAATGAGACAAATCATGGTAGCGGGACTAAAGTGCCCCTCCACCCCCGTGAGTGAATGCATAATGGCACAGTCAGATGGACGTATACTCGACAAGTTATCTGTTCACCAAAAGCATAAGGAGGCAATGACTCTGCTCATTTCTGATAAGAGGCAGAGGAAACGATAGAGAAAGGGACTGCTTGCAACTCCAGCCTTTATCCTTGGCTGCATGGCCAGTTGCTATAGCAACATGACTTTGCATTCCTTTTCACCTGCCGTTTTTGATCAGTTCTCATTCTTGCCTCTCTCTCACCAACCTTCCTTTGTCCTGAAATGCCTCACCACTGCGGCTGACTTACCGTCACTCGTTTAGAGAAGACAGATTCCAGATCTGTCATGCCTGCAATATCAGCTTCTATCACAAGCATTTAGTACAGTCAGATTGTCATCAAGGTGCACTCTACCCCCATCCACCTACTCATGTTGTAATGTACAACAGTGTCATAACTTAAAATCCCTATGGTAGAACTACCATCATTATCTCTTTACTGTGGTCACCTAGAAGCAGATTTTGTGTTCAGATCTTTCTGAGTGTTGCAACACCACCTACAGAATCACTCACACCCCAGCATCATGACTGATCAGAAGTAGGAGTCACTGGAATCTCCATTGAACCAGTTCAGCCACAGCACATTCCGCCATCATCTGTCAGTCCTTCTAGATAATCCTTAAAGTTTGCAGAACCCCAAGCCCCCCCTCCTATTTTGGTCATAGGAGCGCCTTAACGAAGCAATCAGATCAAGTACGCCTTGAAACTGCTCTTAAATGATCAGAGACACACAACCAGTAATATATGTTGGTTTTGGTGAAGACCAACAATCCCCCACACAAAGCTGATCGGCAGTGAACTTGCAAATATTTGACATTTTCAACCACTCAACAAACCCAAGTGTGGTAGTTCCTAAAGAGTCAATCAAGCTGCAAGCTAATGACCAATCAGGAGCCAAGAGTCTCTGGAGTGTCCATGGAGCACCTCAGCTACTGTACACGCCGTCATTATCCTTACATTCTTTGAGACAAATTGCATAGCCTACCAAGACTTTAATTTGAGCCATAGGATATCTGCACCTCCCTGGTGCAGTCAAAAAAAACAACGAGACATTTGTGTTGCCGAAGGTTAGATGTAGCCAATTATATGCCACACACACCCTTTATTGCATACTTGAACTGTATATGTGTTACAGTAGGGCTGGGTGATATATCGAGTTTTTTAAAAATATCAATATATTTTTATACGAGATATAAGCTGTGACAATATCGTTTATATAGATATAGTCTATGTTACACTATAATTATAGTTGTGGAGCCACAAGCTTTCCTCTCTTTCATCCACTTTTGTCTTTGCGCAACATTACTCGGCCTCGTCTCTCCTTCACTGAACACAACTCCCCCTCCTTCCCCATTGCTTCACCTGCAAGCAGCGACAAGATGGACACGGCAAATCTCCATTAACGAGTTACTGCGCATCGCCCCGTGCGTGGGGCTGGACGGCGTCAACGTGCTAATGAGCTAACCACGCTAATGAGCTAACCACGCTAACGCCATGCACAGCCTAAAATCCTTTCATTTTCTCAAAAGTTGACAGCGCGCCTTATGTATGAATTCTGGTTGTGCTGGATGACCGCAAACCGATTTTGTGTGGAACACGGCGCTCAGCAATCTGTCAAAAAATGTTTTAGTTCGACTTTGATAAGCTACGGAGCTGCACCGCTTGATGGATTGTCGGAGCATTACGGCTACCGTAGTCCGGAGCCTGGCGGAGTGATACGTACTGTGCTTCAACGTAATATTACCGTATTGTGTGTGTATAAGGACCATAAATGGCACCTGTAAGAGACACGGTTACGAAGCAGATTTCAAACTCCAGGCTGTCAGTCACACAGTAGAACTTGGGAACAGAGCAGCTGTGAAATCTGTCTTTGTTATTGTGCTCAGCGTCTTTTAGTTTACATTTTGACTGCACAATTGTGAGCTCTTTGTTATGCACAAAAACAACATAGTTTTCTTTTATTTATGGAGCATTATTATTTAATAAATGCTCATAATTTATTTTTGAGTAGTTTTTTTCATGTACATCTATCCTGTATGTTAATAAAAGTGCCTGTGTGACATCTGGGACACAGCTTTGACTAAGAACTCTCTTTTTGTTCTTACTTTATGGCTTAAAAAAAAATCGAGATATATATCTTATATCGCCATCCAGCTAAAAAATATCAAGATATGAATTTTGGGTCATATCGCCCAGCCCTATGTCACAGGTTCCATCATTTGAAGCCTGTTTTCCTGGAATGGTTCTGTACTAATTAGTCTGTTTTAATCAGGCAAGTGAAAAGAAAGAACTCTGTGCATGTCTTGTGTAATGGGTATATAGATGGATAGTGACAGTCAGTGCTGCATGAGGGAAACAGGCGAGCAGAGAGTATAGCCTGAACTGGAGCACTGAGGCTTGATAAGTTGACTTCTATTCAATATCAGCTGGTAACCGTTCTTATATAAATTAACTGTTGTTGATATATTATATTTTTTTTTCACACATATAAATTTCTGCAGAACTGTTGATCATTGAAGTGACACATTATGGAGGAATGATATGTGTTTGTTTTCATAAAACACCTCTGATGACTTGGCTGTGTAGATGGAAAATTGGATTCTCGTATATTTTTTGCTGTTAGACTAAATAGGACTGCTGCACCGGATTGTCTGCAGAAGTGATTTCACTGGGAAATTGTTGCTAAAAATTCTGCGTGGTTATGAGGAGGAAGCTCGTGCGTGCGGGGGGGGCTGTGTTGCTCTAAATGAACATACATGGCATGACAAGGCGGCACAAATGTCCCAGCTCATTAGCGCAACATCTGGAGTAGGTCACACATTCCTGCCAGAAAGCAAACAGAGGCAATGACAGAAAAAAATGCACTGTAGGCTATCACAAGGGGTTTGGGTTTGTCACTACATACATATGCATGCATGCATGCAGAATCTTACATAACCATATATGCATGAATAGGGACACACCAGTGGATACATCATCCTATAAAATACTAATTTCTGCATTTCTGCTGACAATAAATGTTGTCAGTCACAGTCCACAGCTGCACATGCATCACCAACATGTACAGGTACAACGCAGCAGTGAGAAAACACTGCTCAACAAACTCTTCTGTTTCATTTAAACAACACCTGGGTTTCCCCTGAATGATCTACGTGCGTGTCAGACAGAGGGGGGGTTTTCATTAATCCCCCTCTGAGTTTTATTTATTTATTTTATTTTCTTTATTTTTTACAGGCAACATGAATACAATATATGTGCCTGGGAAGATAAATGCAGTTTATTTGCAAAACAGCAAAACTGTAGAAGGGCTGCTTTGGTTTCTCTTCCTGGTGTGGTCCCACTGTGAGTAGTTTGAACTGAGAGATGTAAACAGACCTTGGTCAAAAAGTTTCTTTGGGATTTTGTTTCTAACAATTCAATGCCTCAAAAGACAAAATGGTGAGTGCAAGCAAGTTACTGGTAACTTTTTAAAATTCAGGTCTGAACCGGGCTGTGATTAACAATTTGCTCAGCTCTGACTGAACTGTCCTCATTGATCAGGTTATTCATGCAGGTCAGAACAAGAAGGACAACTGCAGCATAACGACTTTTTGCCTTAAACAATGAATATTTTCACAGCGTGATTAGCGTGTACACATCCTTCTTTTGTTTATCTGATTACATAGATGTCACGATCTGCGGAGGCAGACCGTGCGGTGGTGTGTGTGTGTGGTGGACCCAGGTGCGAACACACGAGAGTAGACTGGAGTAAACTTAACTGAAAGCGAGCCTTTATTGTGGCTGGTGACAAGGAGTGCAGACAAGGCAGAAACGCAGTGACAAACTAAACTATGACTAAACTGGGAAAGTAAAACTAGGAAAAACTATGAAGACACAGGAAACCATAACTATGAATACTAAGACTGGCTGTGACAACATGGAGGGTGGGAACACAGACGACGCGACACAGACTACATGAAACACAGAGACTAAATACACATGAGGGATGATCAGGGGAAGTGGCCACACATGGGAGCACAGCTGACACACATGAACCTAACGACAGGACAGGCGAAAATAAATACACTGACATTGAATACAGACTTTCAAAGTAAAACAGGAAACATGGAGATCAGACATGACATGAACTAAACATAACCACGCAGACATGACGCATGAACCAGGGAGACTTAGTACAGGGGGAGATGACATAAACAACTAAGGAACAAGACTAAACAGCAATCTAGAAATTAACTAGGTGAGCTAAACTAGGGCACAAATGAATACAAAAGATACATATAAGAACTCAAACACTGGGTCACAGACCCAGCCCATGACAATAGGTGTAGCACTTAATACTGTGTTAGTAGGCTTCTTTCATATGAAAGTGGCAGCAAAAAAAAAAAAAACGTGTGAGAGAGACGCAACTAGTCAACTTGCATGCATAAAAGCTCTAGGTGAAAAACGTAGTTAACTGCTCACGACTGAAAAACTGTAGAAAGAGAGGAAAGAAATCCTATAGTTAACCTGATTGAAATGCTTTGGTAGGACCTTAATAAAGCTGTATATAAATGAATGCCTGCAAACCTCAATGAAGTGAAACAGCATTGTAAAGAAGAGTAGGCCTAAATCCTTCCACCTTACAGTGGAACACCTTAACCCTTTAAGACCTACCATAGAACCAAGTTCGCCAGAGCTTATATTATATTTTTACATGCTGTAGTGCCATTTTCGGGAGCATTTCAAGTTGCTATACATCAATACAACCATTATAGCCCAAATTTTAATAATATTTATGCATTAAGTAAAATGGTAAATGGCCTGTATTTGTATAGCGCTTTACTAGTCCCTAAGGACTCCAAAGCGCTTTACACATCCAGTCATCCGCCCATTCACACACACATTCACACACTGGTGATGGCAAGCTACATTGTAGCCACAGCCACCCATGCTTAGTGCATAGTAATTGCATAGTAATTACATAAATTGCAAAAAAGTGCAATAAACATTTAATTTGACATAAGAATTGACTGGAAAACAGGGTTGGTCCCTCTACTATGAAGCTGTGCAGCTTTACATTTCATTCCGCTTATTGCTGACCTTAAATATGGAAAACATTGTTTAAACAGTCTATTCTCATAGCATGAAATAAATAACGAATAAAGAGATATTGCAGTACATTTCAGCTGAGATAATAAATGATGTACCTATCTCGCTCATGATAAGCTCAGCCTTTCAAGGGCACCAAGGAAGAGAACATGTTGGAAAGATTGATTGTCAGACTGCTGTTCCTCGGACATGAGAACAGACACATATCTATAACGGTGACCTTACTGTAACTCAGCGGCACAGCTGTGAGCTCTGATAAGAAGCAAGACGTTTTTCCTTTTCTTGATGATAATGCTCTGTTTGCATCAGTCTTTCACTGTCTTCACTTTGTACACGTGATCACTTGCATTTCAAGAACACACGCTCGCTTAAATTCACACATTACAGACACATGTCGTGTTAACTGTGCACACTGTGACAGTTTAACACCCTCATTATGATATTAATACCTGTGGCCGTGTCAGTAGCCTTTAATGCCAGTGTCAACGCCCTTTAATGGAATCTGTTACATCAGTGCTGCATCTCCTTCCTCTCCTCAAACTGTTTGCCATGCTGAGGGTGTGCAGTCCTCCAGCCCTCCCACTCAGCTAACAGCAGGGGGAGGATCAGGAAAGATGAGAGGAGGAAGGGATGAAAAAAGTGGAAGATCTGCCACACTTTGTATATGTAGTATGGATTGGATAGGTTACAGCCAAGGGGAGACTTCAATTTTATTGTCTGATCTGTTACTACAAACGCATCAACTACTGCATTACAAGAGCCATACAGTAGTGCATCACAAACCTCCTAAACCAGGGATCTATCACTGAATAGAAAATGTCATGGCAACAGCTTCACCTCATGCATCCTCCTCACTTCCCTCATCTTTTGTCTTTAGTTCATCTGATTAATCTCTGGCCTTGTGCCTGCTGAATCTGTGCCAAAGATCGTGATGAGTGAAGGACTGTTGACACATCAGCGAAGCACCTTTTCTCTTCGAGATTTGTTGCTACAATTGCCGTGACACCATCAACAGGATAAGGCTGCTCTTATTCTGTTTTTCTTTAGTGTCAAAATATTCTATTAAAACAATTAAAACTATCATTGGGTCCTTTAATACCTTCTGATATTGTCGTGGTTCAAATTATCCCTTCCCATTATTTGGTACTCAGTGGCAAGCAAATGGTTCCTAGTGAAGAGAGTAATTTCTTAAGAATTAAGCTTTAATTCAGATTAATATAACTTCAGCTTCTGGTTAGATTTTATGGAAGCAGAAAAGAGTGTGTGTGTGTGTGTGTGTGTGTGTGTGTGTGTGTGTGTGTGTGTGTGTGTGTGTGTGTGTGTGTGTGTGTTCATAGTAATAAAGGACTATGTTAGCCAGTACAGAATGTGTCCTCCCACACAGAAGAAATATACTGTAATCATAGCAGTGTCCCAGACATTCAGTTAAAACCATCAAACTCTGATTACATTACACACATTATACTCGATATATTTTACGCAGGCTAGTTGGCATTAGCTGGGTTTAAGCCACTTGGCAGATCAAGAAAACTAAATTAAATTAACTGCACTGTAAAACTCCAGCCAATAAGAGCCAAGGTGCACGCACTCTGGCTTGGTTCTTTGCCTACTTCTTCACTTGACATTTGGAGATAAATTATCTGAATTTCAGGAGCGGGACCACGCCTCCAAATACGCCGCTTCTGGGTTTTATCCATATATGACCCCCAAGTTCTACAAGCTGTTCATTCTAGTTTTCTTGCCCTACCCTACCTCTACTGTTTTTAATTCTTTCACTTCTTCACTCCTCATTAGTACATGGGGATCTGCCAGGCCCGGAAGCTGCCGCCAGTCCCCATGCAAGCCTTCCCCAAACTGCAGCTCAATTCTTGAAGCCATTCGCCTTTATCTACTAAAAAACACTGCCAAACCTAAAATGAGGACGTGGGCCCAGCTAGTGAATGTGTATATGAGTAGTTTGAGTCCGTTGCTTGTCTTGTGAGGCCAATGCGACTGTTTGTATCAGACTGAGGTGGTGGTGGCACATGCAGTATCCAATAGTTCTGATTGTTGTATCACAGTATTCCAGCTTTGGCATTCCTTGCAGTACACTGTTCAGAGATAAACAGCTACCCTTCCTATCAGTTTGATTTTTTTTACGTCTCACCATCTTGTATTTTTGGGCTTCATTGTCTTTCACTTTCAGTTTTGCCAGTTTATACCAGCAGATCATTTCTACTTAATACTCACCGTCCACTGCGATCCACTAATTTTCTCAGCCTTGGTGACACATGCTTTTAAAGAACTTAAACTGGGTTTTAGCATCTAACCCCACCCTTGTCTTTCCCTGTATAGTATCCTCCTATACAGTGCCTTCCTGTCATGTTTGGGTCAAATCTGAACGATTTACAAATTAAAAAACTCATAAATATTGTGTTTTACATCCGATTGTGTTTTACATCCGATTGCCTCGAGGCTTTATGACATTCTCCACACTATGCGCTTGAACAGTGATGAGCACCTCTTTCGTTCAATTTTGAGTGTTTTAATCAACTTTGTTACATCTGTGGTGTTCCTGGTCCGAAGTGAATGCCATAGAAAATGAATGGGAATCCACCCCCACCACCCCCCCACCCCCTGAAGGCCTCTGACCCCCTGAAGGCCTACTAAATGAACAAATGAAAAACCCACTTTTATGACCTACTGAACCACCCACTGAATGGCCCACAGAATAACCACTGACCGACCCACTGAACTACCAATTGAACTACCCACTGAACTGAATTTGATGGTGAACTATTCTTAGTTAGCATGTTGTCTGTCTTGTTAATGTTTGTTTATAATGGAGCACTGTAACAAAAAATATTTTCCCCCGGGGATCAATAAAGTATTCTGATTCTGATACTGATTCTGAAAAATGTTTCTTATGTTAATTTAAGAGCTGTTAAAACTAACTGGTCAATTGTGACCGGAATACTAAAGTAAGGGGAGTAGGGGTGCACACAACAGGAGGGTTAGTGGTGAATTCATGTATGTAGCAGGTCTTTTTTGGTTTGCCCAGTTGTTTGTTCTGACAGAGTCAAACCAAAGGACAGGTAAGAGTAATGTGCTCTCCTTGAACCGACTTGATTCTAGTCTGATAAGAGTGTGAAGAGGTTTCTAGAGCCAGATGTCAAAAAATTACAATGCAATGAATCTATTGTTGCAAAGTTCCTGCAGTCAGTTCTTAAACAAGAAAGCTTTAGACTCATTGTGTACCTCTCCTTTTGTTAACGTAACGAAGGATGACATGTTGTTGCATTGCTTTTTAATTAGCGCGTTGACACAGGTAGCTAAAAATGTAAAGCGATTAAACATTTATTCAGACCTCCACAGAGGACAGAGCTTGTGTGCTGGATGAATCGAGGCTCCAAGATGAAACTAGAAGTGATGTCTCATCATCCCAAAGTCACTTATTACTTCAATCACAGACACCAAACCAGGACACCCTAAAAATAGTACAGTCAAGTCATTTTACCAAATTTAAGTCTTATTTGCTTTTTGCCTTTTTCCTTTTTTTTGTCACATACACGTGATCTCTGCAACAAGCTGTATGAATATGATCACACTAGCATGTCCTTGGTTTTGCTTTTTCTTGATTACATTGGACCATGCTTCTTCTTCTTGTCATAATTTATTTTTTTCACACAAAAGAATTTTGTGTGTGTACCTGTGCGTGTGTGTATGACTTTCCTAAATGTTTACAGACAGTAAACTGTCAGTATAGGCAAACTGCTGCAATTATTCTTAGCCACTGATTGATGACACAGCGAGCTCTGCCTAATGTTGAGAGTCCGCTGTACTTGCACTCCCACGCAAACACACACCATTACACATTTTGTCAAGAGCAATGAAAATGCATCCAGCAGTAACTTGTTGGAGCTGGGCATTCGAGGATGATACATCAAAATCCCCCTCAAATGCAAACACTTGCAGAGCCGACACGTTTCATAAATCACCTGAGGAGGCTTACTTGGCCCGTGTGAGTGCTTGTATGTGTATTTGTGTGTGCATGCGTGTGTGCACAAGTGTTGCTTGTGTGCCCCTGAATCCTCCTCTACTCAGGAAGTGACCTCTATTTACCTGTTATACATCGTTACCTCCCCCAATACACACACACAGTTACTGCAGTGCAGTGCAGCATTAAGTCAGTGCCATTCCATTCCAGCTGTGCACACACTGCCAACTCAGAACCAGACAGACTGGTCCAAAACAACCAAGACGATGTTTCAGTAAGACATTTATGATAAAACAAAAATAAAATCATTTCTTGAGTATTAGATAAAAGAACTTCTGAGAGATGTTTGGCATTGCTTTTAGAAGGATCACGTACTAGCAGCGAGAAAGGGACAGCGCAGATTTCAAATCTGCAGCATCACGGAGACTAAAGTATCTTCCAATAAATCGCCACTGAGGATAAGAGCCTCTCTTTTTACTATGCTTACAAAAAGCATATGCACTCAGAGCCCCCCACACAACCACAGTCACGCACAGTCATATCCACACACTCTAGATGTGCAACGCATGTAATGAAAGGGATAGAGAGGGTGTCTCCACTGAGGCATCAGCCTTCAGTAGCTGAAGAGCCTCAGAGCGGAACAGATTCAGCCTGCCACTTTGAGGTTTTGGCTGCGCCCAGCCCAGCCTTTGAACTGTGCATGCGTCCAGCCTCATGGCCAGGGGTAATTAGCATTTCACCGGCATCTATCTTCAAAGGCAGCGAGGAAAGCAAGGAGCATCACACACACTCACGTTCATATCAAAAGGGCCCCTGTACTCTGTGGTGAGGTCTAATGTCATAGTTTAAAAAGCTGCTGCAGTTAAACGTGGTCGGGTCATGTTACGGGCCGCAGAAAGCGAATGTATACCTCAAAGACAACGTGACTCAGGATAGCAGGGTTTGAAAATGTATTAATATTGTTTAATGATTGATTGGAGAAAGAGTTAATCATTTAGTAACTAGGTTTTGTTTTGTAGACTTAAGACTTATTCTGTTAATCAAGGAAATTTTCAGCAGATTTCGTGATAATGACATTAACTTGAGTTTAGCAGCCCTAATCTCCAGGGGTCAGTATATCATTTTTGCTCGGTTTAATAATTAATGAGATAAAAGTGCACTCTCAATAAAAAATGACTTAGCATAGCTTTAAATGAACCTGTGGTCATAGCATTTGGTCACATCATTAGTATGCTTCATAAAGTACAGCTTCTCCACTCCTTTTAACCAATTTTAAGGATAAAAACTAGAACATTCTTTTTTTTTTTTTATGCCTAGCTTCTTTAGGAAAGGACTTGCTAAACAATATTTTTTCATTTACTTTGGAGGACATAAAGGGCATATAGAAGAAGGCTTTGTGGAAGAAATGCTGTGGCCTTGTGCCTTGACTGTATCACAGACGTAGAAGAATATCATTTTATCCTGTAACTGCTTCCTAATTCAATTTTATATATTTATATAGCTCCAAATCACAACCAAAGTCACCACAAGGCGCTTTATATTCTAAAGTAGATCGCACAATAATAGATACAGAGAACAACCCAACAATCATATGACCCCCTATGAGCAAGCACTTCGGCGACAGTGGGAAGGAAAAACTCCCTTTTAACAGGAAGAAACCTCCGGCAGAACCAGGCTCAGGGAGGGGCGGGGCTATCTGCTGTGACTGGTTGGGGTGAGAGAAGGAAGACACGATAAAAGACGTGCTGTGGAAGAGAGACAGAGATTAATAACACACATGATTCGATGCAGAGAGGTCTAACACATAGTGAGTGAGAAAGGTGACTGGAAAGGAAAAACTCAATGCATCATGGGAATCCCGGCAGCCTACGTCTATTGCAGCATAGCTAAGGGAGGATTCAGGGTCACCTGGTCCAGCCCTAACTATATGCTTTAGCAAAAAGGAAAGTTTTAAGCCTGATCTTAAAAGTAGAGATAGTGTCTGTCTCCCGAATCCAAACTGGAAGCTGGTTCCACAGAAGAGGGGCCTGAAAACTGAAGGCTCTCCCTCCCATTCGACTTCTAAATACTCTAGGAACAACAAGTAAGCCTGCAGTGCGAGAGCGAAGTGCTCTAATAGGGTGATATGGTACTACAAGGTCATTAAGATAAGATGGGGTCTGATTATTTAAGACCTTGTATGTGAGGAGCAGGATTTTGAATTCAGTTCTGGATTTAACAGGAAGCCAATGAAGGGAAGCCAAAACAGGAGAAATCTGCTCTCTCTTTCTAGTCCCTGTCAGCTAATTAAGCTAAAATAAAATAAAATAAAATGATCTCCCACCCTACAGTCTTTTAAACAATCTGATAACAAGTCGTTTAATTCTGCTGATTGCCTTTTTGATTCAAGGGCTTGATTGCTTGATTAAGATTTTCACAGTACAAATGATGTTTGTGAATGAGCTAGCCTGATCTGATGTCAGTGCCCTAACAGTAATCAGCCAGCTCGGTCAACCTGCACTTTTAAGGCTTCTGTTACACATGTACTTAGTCAGAATTGAAGAGTGCTTAGGAGGAGTGTACTCAACAACAGCAGCACATCTGCCAAGGCTGAGCCAAGTCTCATTAATAGGAATCCAGAAGATCTTCAGCGGGTTTTGAAAGATGGAAAGAGGGAAAGGGAGATGATAGGAAGATCAGCTATAGCATAATAGAACAAGGTCAGAGGTGAGGACACAAGGAGGCAGCAGGGGGATTAAGGAAGAGGATGGGGTCAGGAGGAACAGGAAAGGCTAAACACAAAAACATATTGGAGACATGATCTTTTTTCATGGATGTGGCAAGGTCGAGCTGAGAGACCGAACGCTTCGTAAAATGCATTAGTCATAAATGACTCAGCTGTGCTTGAAGTTTACCACTGTGCCACATGGAGGAGACTGTCTGTGTTGATTAAAGCGTGCTGATTTTTATGTTCGGCTGTGTATGCATTTCTCTGTCCTGAGGCGGTGGAGTTGCGGAAAGATTCGAATTAAATAAGTCTTGATCTTGCTTGTGCCATGTGTCTCATCTTTAGGCTTACTTTGACAACATCGCTATTCTCTCTACAGTTTTTCAGTGCACTGCTTTTTTTAGTTTCTAAATACGAAAATGAGTAAAGGACTCAGATTACAAACTGCAAAATACATTTACAGAAAAGTAAATGAGTAGTGAATCGTGCTTAACAACAAAACATTGTCAGTCCAAAGACATATATGCATATTAGCAGTGGATCCATATGCAGAACACCAGTGCCGTCAAATGAGCCAAATGTCAATCCTGACCATCCCTCCAGCTCTTCCAAGGAGACACTATGGCAAGGCAGCAGAGAGGCATATTTTTTCCAAAGCATCACTTTCCATTTGGACATGCCTGAATCACCTCAGGGTCTTTCTTCTCTAGAAGACCCTGACCAGCTCAAATGGTTATGGTCCTTCTGTTGCAGAGGAATAGTAAGCTCCCTGTTCCTCGTATCTCTAAGGCTAACCCCAAACCAGCAGATTGACAGCTGTGATAGTTTTGGCATAAGAAAACCTACAGCTGTTTGTTGCAGATGAAAGAATCATCAATTATTTAAACTCACAAAGGAGCTGTTATTGTCTCACACACATGCACATACATCATGTTGTGTAGTGGACATTTGTATCTACTGACAGCGTGTCTGCGCTCATGTTTTATTCAGCTCAAGTGTGTCTCCTACCTGTCACTAAAACAGGCTAAGAAGATGTGCTGTGGATAGCCAAGCATCGACACGCCATCAGTCACCACCCAACTTAATCCGCATGTAGAGTCAGACTCAAGGACATACCCGGGCAGAAACACGCGCACACCTTAACAATACAATGAGACACAGTTTACCACTCAATAGTCAGAATACAAACACATGCATGCACACACGGACACACAGACATTAAGTATTCATAAGCCAGGCAGGGGTGAGATTTGGAAAAAAAATGACGACAAGTCACTGACAGGCTAAATTCATCACGCAGCCCTTATGCTTCACGCACAACAAAGAATATGGCAAAATTAGGTGATCTCTGGAAACCATTAGATGATTGTCACACCCAAGGATATCGTGGCTCAAAGAGTTGGCAGTTTGTCCTGAGCCCAGCTCGGACAGTCTCGGTCGTTGTGTCCTTGGGCAAGACACTTCACCTACTGGTGATGGCTAGAGGGGCCGATGGCGTGATATGGCAGCCTCACTTCTGTCAGTCTGCCCCAGGGCAGCTGTGGCTACAACTGTAGCTGCCTCCACCAGTGTGTGAATGAATAGTGGAGTTGTAAAGCGCTTTGAGGGCCCCGAAAAGCGCTATATAAATGCAATCCATTATTATTATTTAAATCAACATATTTCCACACATTTTGTCTGGCTAACTGACCTAACTCACTCCCAGCTAGGGATGGGTATCGTTTAGGTTTTATCCGATACCGGTGCCAAATCGGTACTTTTGAAACGGTGCCGGTGCTTAAACGGTGCTCAAACCGGTGCTTAAAGAATGGAGAACACAAAATTGGTCCAAAAACCTCTCATGTTCAGCTGGGTTTTTTTTTTTTTTTTTTGTAAAAATATAACAATGTTAGCCTTTTCTGCAGCTATGGGGCATATATGGTATCACTCTTGGCTGGAAGCAGTGCTTAAACAATGGGAAAAAAACACAAACTTTGTCCAAAAACCTCTCATGTTTAGCTGTTTCCCACTTTTTCTTTGGTCATTTTAGCCTTTTTGGCCAGGGTGAAGGGAGTATCTGCCATCAAACAAGAGGACAGCCGCATGTAGCTATGATGATGTTTGCTAGTTCACCTTACATGCATTAATGTAATAACATGGTTAGCCTACTCAACGTAAATTACACTCGAACAACATTAAGCGACTCACGCAGAGAAGAACGGCTTCTGCTGCCATCATCATCCTCATCATTTCTGCTACACTGGCAGGGCTAGGGGCCAGGACTCTATTCTTCGGGTTTTTGGGGGATGTTGCTCCGGGTCCGATAACTGGCAACCCACCCAACGTGCACAGTGTGAGGTCTCGCAGCAAGCTATCAAATACGGTGCATTTCTCGGCTTTTAAAAAAAACGCTATGCATCGCCAGGTGTTTCATCGGATTCGAGGTGTTACCTCCTTTGACAGTATCACAGTATCAGCTTAAAGCACTTGTTGCAGGCTGCTGAGTTTGCATCTTTTGCTGTGAAGTACAGCCAGACTTTTGACCGCTTCGCCTTGGACATTTTTAATCTGTAGCTCTGCTCTAACAGAACGTACGTACCTGGCCCCGCCTACTATCCTGGGAAACGTAAAATGATTGGCTAGAAGTGTATCACAGCTCAGGAAAAAAAAAGCACCGAAATAAAGCACCGAAATGTGCGCTGCTTTTTGGTCTGGTTACTACCGTTTATGTCAGAACGCACCGGACACCGGTACCCATCCCTACTCCCAGCTGCTTGATATTTCTACCGAGTGCTGGGACGTTTCACTAACTTGTACTTGTGAGTTTATAGGACAAAACAGCCCCAATGAAATATTCAAGAATTCTGTGTCACTAGCTGTTTCTCCAGGAAAAATGATGAAGCTTTTAAAGTATAGCAAACCTGCTCCAGTACAAGAACCCTGAAACCAAACCAGTAAAACAAACCAGCTTTCTGTTAGTTACAAAAAGCTGGATGGACAGTCTCTCCCTTCCGCCTGAGTACAGTCAAAGTGTGTCATCACAACAATCGTTGTTCAAAAATAAATAGGAAAAAAAGAACAACAACAACCCTGCATCGATTGTTGGTAGTGCCACTGACCTGGCAGAAATTCTCACAGACAGGACTACCCAAAATGGCGGCCTCGTTACTTTCCTCTTGATGTGAGTCCATTATATCTCACTGAGGGAGGCTCACAGCCTGCTGTGCCAGTCCTGTGGCTGAAGGCTGGAAGTTGGCAGAGGTGTCTTGTCAAATGCTTGACAATACGCACAACCATAGAGGACAGAGAGAGATTAGCAGCCTGCTGTCTGGGTCATGTTGAAGAGCGCTGCTACAGACGAGGGAACATCAGTCACACTGGCAGCCAGGAGAAAAGGGCTTTGATCATCATTTTGTCTTTTCTCATTGTGGCCTTTTTTCCCTGAAGTTATATTTAACTCTCTATTTTTTTTGTCTTACAAGAAAACTTTTTTTCATTTTTTTAACTGCATAAACTTCTCCAGACATTGTCGTCTTTTCTGTGGACTAGCCCAAGAAGACAGAAGTAAGTGTAGGATAGATCTATGATTTTGATGAGCCTCGGGGTAGACAGATGGAGAATATATCAAAGGAACAATGTAATAAAAATATGTCTTTTACAATGGCAGGTGCCATTATTAAATTATTTTATATGTAACTGTAGAACGTGTATTTGAAGCTTGGTTTGGTGTTAGCTTAGAGTTTATAGGTGCGTGCATACATGCTATCACCTGAATGAAGTGCTTCCTTAAAGCTGTGTTTGTTACATTTGTGCACAAAATTTCAGTATGTGGCGTTGCATAGATATTAAACTATCAGTTGTGTTGCTTCATTGTGCAGTTTTATCGCGACAAAAATATTTTATATTACATTACATTTTGTTTGCAAAAAAATGACCAATTATTAAGAGAAACAAAACATTGTAGTTGAAGATTTCTGTCTGCTCCCGCATGGTTTGAATGAAGGACTAATAGAGTTTTCTTTACGTTATGTAACCCTCAAAGGATTAAACTCATCTTGTTCCTGTACTTGACTCGAACCAAATTTAAGGTTTCTGCAACTGTGCAAAGTTTGCGTTGTTCCAGAAAAGAGTGTTGGCTCTGCAAAAGAGGAGCATTTTAATGGAAAATACACTGTTCACTGAGCTCTGCGAATCTATTCTGCCTCACTGCTGAAGATAACCACATATGTGACCCTGACTCTGCTTCAACAAAGTTCTTTTTTTTCCCAAAAGAATTATTTATTTATCTTATTTCTCCTGCCATATGGTTAGTTAAACTAAAAAAAACTATTGAATATGTAGAAACAATATGAGGGATATTTTTACCAAGTGTGAAAAATTGCAAACACATTTATTTACTTTATTCTCTTCTGCTTATCCAGTTCAGGGTTGAGGAGGGGCTGGGGAAGAGGGGTGCTGGAGCCTGTCCCAGCTGCCATAGGGCGAGAGGCAGGGTGCACCCTGGATAGGTCGCCAGTCTATTACAGGCCTAACACTAACACAGAGAGACAGACAACGGTTCACACTCACATTCACACCTATGGGCAAGTTAGAATCAAGTTAACCAGACTTCATGTTTTTGGACTGTGGGAGGAAGCCCACAGGAGTACCTGGAGAGAAAAAAAACAGAAAAAGTAGTGCCAACAAAGTGTAAAACTGTTTATATTACCTGTTCTTCCTTATGTTGAGACTGGAAAAATTAAACCATGGGAGGTGGGTCAGTGGGAGGACAGTTGTGGGAAGATGTCCAAACCTATACGAGTGAGAGACCTGACATTGTGGGCTGTACCTCGCAGAGTTGCTGGGATACCTCAGAGCTCTATATCTCAAAGACTATCTTTTATTCACTGTAAATGTGGTGTGGGCTGGAGAGAGTGGTGCATTGTGTCGGAGATGGATGGATCTCGATAGCAGCACATGTCTGGACTGAATGGATTCCCTTTGTTGATCTCTTCCTCAGTTTCTATCTCTGTTCTGTCTTCTCCCCTGAGCTCATATCCTGTACTCCATCTCTCCCTCTACTGCAGCCATTTTTCTTCCACAGCTGTAACAACACTTCAGTAACCCTTGCAAGCTTCTTTTATCTTTATCCCCAATACTCTCCCCATTCCTTTTTATATCGTTCCCACTTGAATGTGGTGTTGTGGGTACCGGGATGCTGGAGGCACAATCAGGTTGCTGCAGAAGAAAAGAGGGAGAAGAAAGACAGCTGGGCATCACCTGCTGGCTTGACAGTAAGAGATATGACTATGCTTCTTCCAAGCAGCTACAGCATAAACCAGCATATATTTCAAAACATCCTGACTTGCACATTTGTCTGTGTGCACAGAAACTACTGTCTTGAGGGATTTCCTCTGCCATGAATGAGGGGTTGTTCCAGACTCTCCCTAATGTCCTGTTCAACAGTGCAGGCCTCCCCTGGGTCTGAGATGGGAGACAGCAGACAGATAAGATGGATGGTTGTGGTCATAACTGTGGCAGCAGAAGGTCACTTGATAAAAATGATGACCAGAAGAGTGCTGCTCCAAAATATTGCATTCAGTCTGAAGTCAGGAGTTTATACCTGGGTTGCTGTAAATCTGTGGTCTAGGAGAAACCCAGGAAAAAAAATCTTCCAGCTACTTTTTCCTTCTTTTTTACACCCAACAGCTTATAAAGTACAGGAAGTTTTACTACAATCTGCGTTATATTACAGCGTGCGTTAAAACTCTTTAAATACTGAAATAACAGTGATATAAATACTTTTCTCTTAAAAATGTATTTTTTAAGCCACTTGACTGAAGTGATGAGCAAGTTTTGTGTTTACACATAGGTTCTTTTAAGTTATCTGCTATTTGAAAATATATCTTTAGGCCCTTACCAGCAGACTCTTCAAACAAACACAATTTGTTCCTAT
Source organism: Aulonocara sp. 'chitande type north' Nkhata Bay (assembly GCF_057382095.1). Lineage (NCBI taxonomy): Eukaryota > Metazoa > Chordata > Actinopteri > Cichliformes > Cichlidae > Aulonocara > Aulonocara sp. 'chitande type north' Nkhata Bay. The sequence continues at coordinate 38,025,703 of NC_141348.1, read as the reverse complement.
TTTTCTAAGTGAATATATGAAAAATGTCAATGATAATACAGCTTGGCAGAGGTAAAATAGCAAAATTAAGGAAAGAGTGTCTACAGGAGCAGCAGAAGACATGATGGAGACATTAGACAGTGATGTTGGGGATCTTGTCAAAATTGTGAATTTGATCCACCATGCAGTACCATATAGATGTTATCTGAAAGCAAGCAGCTTCATATGTCAGCACAGCAGTGATCAGCAACAGTTTTTTTCACTGCCACAGCAGTGGAAGTATAGTTGGATAATGCTCTTTGAAGCACATATAAAGAAGAGCTGTGACTGTTGTTCAAGGAGCCTGGAGAGCTATTCCTGAAGACCACTTAGAGAAATAACAAGAAGCTTGCTTAAAAGAGCTGAGGATGTGTTAGAGAATAACGGTGGTCATACAAAAAATGACTTTCAGATTTAGGAAGTTCACTCAGACAAAAGGAACAATGTGCAGGTGTTACTTTTGGATATGATCATCTCATATCATGAGGCCTTGGGGTCCTTTAACATATTTACCAAAAGCATAATTTCACAGATTTTTTTCTCATGTTTTCATTTTCTCAGTATCTCCTCATGACAGTGCACTGCTGACTCACACCTAGCCAGTTTCTGCTGTTAATTAAGGTAATATAGCGTTCTTAATGTTGCACGTTTTCTGACCATCACAGAAGTTCAGCTTTCTCTGAGGGTTGATAAGAGATGGGACATTAAAGAGCAAACAAGGAAAACTATATACTGTAGTGGTAATGTGTGAGCAAAAATAAAAATGTGCATGAATTTGTGTGTAAGTGGAAGAGAAAGTGTGCGTGAAGAAGGGCAAAGCATCATCAGTCACTGTCGCTACCCACTGCAGTCTCTGGCTCGGTGCCACACACACACCCTCAGACACACATGGACGCACAAACAAAGAGGTGCAGGATGCATAATTTATAGGAGTAATCAAAGGCAGACAAAAGCCTCAGTCTTTGAGTCTGCGGGCCCACCGGGATGCAGGTTGATGTACACACACAAACGCACTCTCGCTCTATTCAAGTGAACAGCAGTTTCTACCAGCCAGGCAAAGTCTATAGAGGGTAGCAGAGAGAAAATACAAGGTGGCAAATAAGAGGAAAAGGTGGGGGGAAAGTGAGAGAGAAACAGAAAGTAGATAATTTTTCACACAACCTCTTCACTTTGCTCCTCTGCCTAGAGGCCCTCTCTTACAACTTCCTCTTCCCTTTTTTTTTTTATTAAAAAAAAAGCTCTGTCTAGACCAAAAAGAGACAGTACAGCAGAGATAAACTCCCTGCACATGTTGGCTATACTCCGTTTCATTCGCTCCTCTTGTTCTTCTATATGTTTTCTCAAGAGTGTATTTAAGGAGAAAAGTGGTTTTTGTGGCAGCTTGCACAAGGGAGACAAAATTGAGGCCTGTTTTTGGACTCCATAAATATTAATATTTTATAAAAGATGACTACCACTCATAAGATTTGAATATGCCATATTTAGCAATGATCCGTGCGCTTTGAAGACCTGGACTTACTTGTGTAGTGGGTTGTATTTTTGCATTGTGATAGTTTGTCTTTCTCTCTCTGACCCTCTCATAGAATACAGATATAAAAAGCTCCGCTTTTCAAGCTTTTATCTAAATCCAAACCAGTGTCCCATTTCTTTATCTTCCCATAACTAGAAATATCCAGTAAAATCCATCCATGTTTGGCAAGTTGAGCCTCAGCCTTGCAGTGGATCTCTGGGCAGACAAACAGACACACAAATAAACGGGCAAATGAGCATAGAAATGCTATGTTTCACATACAACCAGCAAATAACTGTGACTGCACTCAGCCATCCAGGTAATGCACCTGTGCTGAGGCACCAGATAAATCCCTAAACGCTTTAGCCTTATCTGCCTGGGCCAGGCTCAAGAAAAAGGCTCTTGTCTTTTTGTGTGTGGCTCGGTCCTTCTGTCCGTGTCCGTCTCTCTGTCTGCCTTTTGCAGTCTGCAGTCTGACTTCCCCCTATTACTTCAGTCGTTGAAGTTGATAGGCAATAAACCCAACTCATTACGGATGATCTCTTGCACCCACCTTGCTCCTTCACTTTCCCTCACTTTATATTTCTTCTAAAATGTCAGGTATATTGTGCTGAGGCAGGACTTTAAGTTTTACAAAGTGTAGTTGAACTTAAAGCTGCTGTAACTCTGAGTATTTGTAATAACAAATGCACAAAGAATGATGTGATAAACTCACACTGAATCTCTTACAGTGGTTACAGGGGGGTTTATTACCTTTCAGCTCATTGTTTTGATTTACTTTAGTACTATTACTCACTTTAAAATTGGTTTTGTTTAGTACTGTTGAACTCTTTGACAAAGTTGACATCAAGCTGATGAACATAATGAAGCATTTAGAAGCTGAAGAGCTTGTGTTTAATTCTAATACAAATTAATGCTAATAATATGCCATTGCTACTATAGACTGCACATAAAAGATGGACATACAGGCTATGGGCTAAAACATTTTTTGCCACAGATTTATAGAGCCAAGCAGTCCAAAAACAGTTAACAAGCGGTTGTAAAACAATGGCGCCACCATTGCGACAAGTTAGCTGGTGAAATTACTTCCCTTTTAGATAGTCCACGATCAACTATAAGTGGTGTTATTGCAAAGTGGAAGTGTTTAGGAATTGCAGCAACTCAGCAGACCACGTAAAGGTCGCTGAGTGCTGAGTGCATAAAAGTTGCCAACGCTTTGCTGACTCAATAGCTGGGTTACTATGACCAAGTAGCTCCTGTAGGTGTAATGTGTAGGTGGCCCAGTACTTTCGTCCATATAGCGTAGGTTGTGGGTCTAAAAAGTGAAGTCAGTATGGAAATACCTTAAACATGCATTCTTTTGTATATGGCCTGCAGGGGGTAATCATGTTTTGGAACTTCAGTAAATTCTTTGCTAATGAGCCTGCATTCTCAGTTGCTAGTTTAAAGTGTTATGTAATGCAGCGTGATGATCATTTTTTTTTAAATATTGGTCAAATTGAGTGTAAAGCAGGGCATATCTTTCCTTCCTTTACATGTTTATTGTTTATTTAACTGCCCTTCAGTGGCAAAAGACCACTCTACAAGCTTAACTGAAGTAAAGCATATTTAGAATGGAAAACATGGTTGGTTGAGTGAGATTTTTCTTATGTGAAACTCAGGTCCAGGTCTAGCTGGACACATACTATAGAAGTTAGGCATTCATTACGATAAACTGGGTTAAAGGTTAAAGCATAGAGGTCAAACACTAAAGTTTAAGTCACGTTGATTGTGTGAAAACAGTGCCTAAGCAACCCAGGACTATCATATGTAGCCTAATGATTGTTGACTGGGGCAAACTGAAAGTGCTGTATGCCTGAACAGGAGTGTGATGGAGTAGTCTCTATGAGTTTTATGACCCCCGATGTTGTTGCCTTGCAAATAAGCTGAATGTGTGCTGCCATACACCCCATGATTCTTGCTTTATCTGACTTTCAGAGCATGGCGGAGCGCTTCGTTGCTGTTATTTCTGGCTGTGTTACATAATAAGTCTCTCATTCTGTTTCTTCTCATGTAGTGGTTCGATGATGTGCTGTTGGCAGGCAAATCAGCACCGCAGTACTAATTGTGGTGTATCAGAAATGTATAAAGATGTTTTAGCTCCAGTCTGCTGCTGTCAGGTAGTTATATTCTTTTGAAATCTTTAGAAAGTGTTTCCTTTTGCAAAATTGCGACAGCAGCCCTGAGCGGCACCACTGCATTGTCTTGAGTTTTGCTCAGTTGGAGAAGAAGAGCTTAGAGGCCAGCAGAGGCAGACAAACCATCTGGGGTTGTGGAAGTTTTCCCAGAAGCGTGAGCTTCTTTCATGCTGTTTGGTTGATTTGAATTATTAAGCAGCCAGCATGATGGTTGCAAACTGCATAAATAAAGACATGAAGACCTAACAAATTAACATTATGCTTAATTTAGGTGTCCTCAAAGGTAAGACTTGACCTTACATTATTTATACAATATTTTTTAAAGAGAATTTTCTCTTTATTTCAAACATATTTACTTTAGCATTACTTCTATATTTTCCAACAAAATGGATGGAAAATATCATATTTTAGCGATTTCTACATATTTTCTATATTATCGTAATTTGATCGTCTACAGATTTGTAAATTGAGAGTTGTGTGACTCAACGTGTATTTTTCTTTTCATGTTTCTACTCACCAAGTAGGGATCACAGATATGAGGAAGTATATTCTGACTAATACTTTATCATAAACAATTCCGATTACTTTTTCATCCTTGTCCAGTTTCCCTTTAATTTCATCTTTTACCTCTGAACTCCCTCATTATTATGCTGTCTTCATTTAAACTTTATTTTTATTTTTGCCCCAATATGTTAGGATGCTTTTCTCTGTCTGCAGCCTGTTCTGCTGACTTTGTTATTTCTCTTGAGGACAGAAAGAGTTTTGCAGAGAAGACTTGAGAGGTGAGAAAAAGGGCACAAAAGATAGAAGTGGGATGGAGATACTTGAGAAGAGGCCACAGGGATGCACTATCACACCTGAGAGGAGAGGAGCAGACCAGAGAATGAAATTAATGAGGAGAGGTGCTGAGAGAGGAGAGAAGGACGTGCCCTCCCTCTGTTGTCCTCTGGGCTTTGGATAGATTGCTTCCTCTGACTTGCAAGTGAAGGTGGGGAGGGATGGAGAATGTGGCCATTGCCAGGGGAGGAGTTGGGCATTCAGGTGTTAATTTGCACCCTGATTCACACTTCCAGCATTTCATCAGAGAGCTGCAGATTTGGCAAGCTGATAGCCCTGTCACCTTCCATCAGACCTAGCGATCACATAAACTATCCCTGCCATCTACTGTACAAGGCTTTGCTGCAGGCTATTGGATTCCCAACCCACTCTCTCTTCTGTTCTCTCTCGCTCTCTCTCTCATGCTATGACTCAGCCAAGAAAGATACCTCTCTCATCCTGTCTCAGGCTACTGAACCCTCTTGTCCAAAAATGTGCCAAAATGTAATAAAAGTGTGATAGCGCTTGGCTCCAAATCCAGACCTGGCACCAGAGCACCCAGAAGGAAATTATGTTTCCAAGTTAAATTGGTTTCCTGGCATGTGATAAGTTGGGGTGAATTTTTAATCCATGACCTCATGAAAAAATGTCAATCTCCCAGCTGCTATCATGCCTCCCATCCTTCCACATCCTTTTCCCTTTCCACTCCCATCTGCTTTTGCTCCTGTGTCTTTCTTCTGGCTACGCTATGCTTAAAAAAGTAAAAGATAGTAGGTGTGAGACACCTTTGCCCCTCAACCAATTACCTCACTAGGGTGTAATCCTACCCAACCTCAACTCTCCTCCCACTCGATCCTTTTTTTCATCTCTTTGCTTTATCCCTGTCGCCCAGTGAGGCTCCATCGCTCACCAATTACAGCAGCAATAGGCAGCTAGCTAAAGCTTCTCCCACAGCCAGTTTAATGCATGCAGGAGGCATGCAGTTGACTAATAAGACACAAGGTGTTCCTCAGGTGGTAGACTGGCTATGGAAGAAGTCGGACAGCCAGGCTCCACCCGGGACTCAGTGTGGCTGGCTTTACATGACTAGTCATTTAGTGCGCCTCATACCAGGTGAACCCTGACTGATACTTTTCTTTTCAAGTAAACAAACTTAACAGCTCATGGACAAGAAAAGAAGTTAATGAACAGCCACAGAAGGTTTTAGTTCAGAACTTAAAACACTCACACAAGAGTAAACATAGATGGGTAATTAAAACTTTAGTGTGGAGTACACTTATGTTTGTTTTTCTTCTCTGAATATAGAGAAAATGGCAATAAATGTAAATTGAATAATTAGCTGTGACTTTTGGCTAAGGGACTTTACAGCTACTGTGCTTGGTTCCCACTTCATGCTACTTAAAGGCTAAAAAATGGAAAACCATAATGCTTTTGTCCTGACAAAACACGATGTCCGACAGAACTGTCGTGGCAATGTTTAAACCCACAAATCTATTATCTAAATTGATTTCACACTGGAGAAGTGACTGCCTTTGTGCCTGCCAGCTTTCCATTTCCTGCTATCTGTTGTATAGAAATTCAAGACACTTCAACAAGGGTCCTGAAATGTTTTGTAATCTGTGTTTTTGTGTCAAATGGGAGGAGACTCTTATCCGTTTAATATTAAGGCTAGAGATTATTGAGCGCTATGCTATGATAATGAGAAGACAGAAGCGGAAGAATAAATTGAATTCTGTCACCGAACGATAAGATTTTTGTGAAAGTAGCATTAAGTAAGATTTACAGTGTAAAAAATAGTTTCATTTGGCATTTTCTCTGCATCATTTCACAGTTGAGTCTGGCAATTGTCACCTCCCGGCAACATCTGCGTATCCTCCTCTTGTCAAGATATTCCTTTCATCGACCAGTCATTGCAGAGATTAGCAAGTAAAGAAGGCAGGGAAGGCTTAGTTGCATTTGACTGTCAGTCTCCTCCTGTGTACAATCACCTCCTTTGCATGATGCCAGATAAAGAAGGTTCTTTAGGGAAGGCATTGCAGTGGCCTGCCATTTAACAAAATTAATCCTGACGTGCACAGCTACGGGGGAAGCAGCAGCAGCAGGGGGAAATTGGACTAGATTCACCCATTCATCATCAGACATCGACAGAGACATGCGCAAGAGGCCCGGTCAACACACTAAAAGCTGCTATACGCTCTCATGTACATGCTCAGGCATCCTCCTGCCTCTCTACGCTCGTAGCCAATCAGCTACCATCGGTTTAGGAGCCAATCAGGAGCGAGGATCTCAACTGGAGATGTTGAGGGGCTGAAAAGAAGTGACTGTGTCAAAGTCGTACCCTGTGAGGCAGTGCTGCATTAAAATTCATACAGAGCTGAGGCACCAGACTGAATACTGATCAGGGTCCTGTCCTGCAGCACAGTGAAGAAACAGAGTAATTTTACTGTAGATTTCCACAGTTGTGTTCCTTACATGCATATGACCATAAAATGCATCACAGAGGAGCGAAGCAGCAGGAAGAAAGAAGAATAAAGGCACCGAGGGGAGAGTGGGAGACACAGAGAGAAAATACAGAGCATGAGATCCAGTTATACAAGGCTGGTGTGTCTCTGATGTGGTGCTGGAGTCATGATCGGAGGGAGGAGAGTGAGAGAATATCTATTTATGACAGTGTGTGTGGGCAAATGTGGTCATGTACCCATATGCTGCTGCTATTTATTCGTATGTACATTATGTTTGCACTCATGAAAATGTCTAATGCATTTGTAAATGCAGTTTTTTGTTTTTTTAAAAAAAAAAGGTATCTTGGTGATTCTCCCTGCCATCTCTGCAGTGGGAAAAGGAGACAATCAATAATTACATTATGACCTGGCAAGCGTGGTATTTGCAAATAAGTGCCTGTTGGGATTTAAATAAATTAATCAATCAGCCCGTGTAAAGGTCTTTAACTGTTTTAAGCATTATAATCGTTTGTCATATTTCATCCATATGAATTTAAATCCTGTTATCATGTTAAAAATTAGTAGTCCATATTAGTGATTCCATGAAAATGATCAAATTTAGCAAAATGGGATCATCCCATTTTTTCATAGCGGGATACGAAATAAATAAATAAATAATTAAATAATTAAATTAAATAAAACAAAGGCAGGAGCAGTTTAATAAGTGAGTTAAATGGTTAGGTCCAATTATGGATGGGTGTATCAGACCAACTTTATTTATTAAACATTTTTTTAATAACAGCCACATAGATGCAAAATGCATGAATTAATACACTGAAAGTAATGAAAAGTGGAAAAAAACCCAGTAAAAAAAAAAGCTATAATGGAATAAAAACAAAAAATAAACAACTATAATAAAATTTCAAAATCTGAGTATGTAAACTTCATTTTACTGTCTCCTAGTAAAAAAACGCCCACAGCAGCAGAAACACTAGTTTGGCGCAGCAGTTAAACAGGCGACTGGAGTGCAATGACCCGGGATCGAGACCGACCTGCAGTCATCTGCTTTGTGTCTTCCTCTGCTCTTTCTCTTATGTCTATCTTCACTACTACACTGTAAATGAAGGCAAAAAATCCCCAAAATACCAGTTGGTTCAACAAAAATATTAATTGAAAACTTCATCTCAATACAAAACTTGCACTTACATGTTGCATGAATTATAAATATTTGGATATATTAATATGTAAAGAAAATGTTAAAAAGGCAAGGCTGACAGAATCATGAATAGATTCGCTTTGGTTTAACGTGCCTCTGCTTTATGCTAAAAACTGCTTTAAGCCTTTTTGGGTCATTTTTAGACAAACTTGTAATTTCCATACAGAATTGCACATGGGTGTGTTTGGGTACATGTTAAATCACTGTCAATCCTGATTTGACTGGAATTTAGATTAAAGTGACCTTAATCCTTCACCTGACTCCACCCAGTATCCACCAGCTCTGTCAGCAAGCAAGAGAGAGAGAGACATATCGCTGACTGCCAGACACGAATTAATGCCTTACTGTAGTGACATTCAGAGAAGACAAGAGAATCAGTGAGTGAACTCATGACCCGCTTGGATTTGGCGAACCACCAAGGAACAATAGCAGGGAACCCAGCCAGAAAATCCAACTCATCTTTCCTTTTTTTCTCCTCTTTTTTTTTTTAATTGGTTGTTTCCAACCGACTAATTCCATTTGAATCCCTCACTGGATGAAGCGTTTCACTCTGGATGCAAATTAAATGTCTGTGCAAGCACATGTACTCACTGTTTATTCTGCTGTGAGTCAGATTGACTGCCAAAAAGATGGTCTATGTTTACTTTCATACATGCAGTAGCTGTGAATACGTTTTTGGATGTGTGTAAAAAGCCTCATTTTTCAACAGCACCGGGGTAGTGTGTGTCCTTATTCTCACATATAATGGCTGCAGTCCAGCCCAGACTAAGATTAATTTGAGATGCTACTCTTCTGCTGCTGTACAACAGTAGTTAGTGCATATGCTTGGCTTAGACCCCACTATCACATATACACACACTTGCCCATTCAGATGCACACACCAATTCAACAAGTGGTCCCAGAGCCTCTGTTGAGTCAGCTCCTCCAGAATCAACATCCAGCTCTTTGGCTTTTCCCCCTGAAGTTGGTCCTCAGAGAGAAAGAGCAGTATGGCAGCTTAACACAGAGCAGTTAGAGAGAGGGAGAACAACACGCACTCTAAGTGAGAGAGAGAGGGAGTAGTAACTGTGACTGTCGCCACCTCAACACCATACAAGGAGGATCAATAAAGCAAAGTCAAATAGCGCTCACTGAGCAGTCCTCTGTGGCTCTGTTCAAAGATCTGTTGGAGAATTGCATTGTCCGAATCAGAGCAGTGGACCAGACTTCCACTCATTTGCACCAAGTTATATTTACACTCAAACAGTAGAATTGTCCTGACTTCTCTGTGCGTAGCTCATCCTGGCAGACAATAGAAAACAGAGTCCTTATTGAATATAAACCAGGGGGATGGTGCTCTCATATTGCAATACAAGTGATGAACTCTGTCTCTCCGATGGTAAATGTGTAAACAAATCTCTAATGGACTGGATTAACCTTGATAATCTATTCATTCCAGTGTCTCACCTGCTGACCTGCCTGCTTTTGTAACTGATTATTGATCAGGCAAAACAAAGAATTTGTGAATATCTATTAGGGCATGAAAGTAGTCGTCTAATACTCCATATCCACAAATGATGAAAATCATCAGTTCTCAATTAAGCATCAAAAATGTAAGTAAACAAAAAATGCTCATCAATATTTTCCAGAGCTTGCTATTTCAACCAACACCGTAAGACCTGAAATTATTTTCCGATAAATTAAATAAATTGTATTAAAAAAAAAAATCAATAAATGCTTTCTATAAAGTCAATAATTCTTCAATAGTCTGTCATGATCAGAATTTGAGTCAAACTATTGTCCCTGAATTTGGCAATGCCCAAAATGACTTAATGAAGAGGCTATGTAATGTACAGCAACCTGAAGATAGCGGCCTTGCTCTACATAATGTTGTTTTGAAATTGCTACGAACATATAAAACAATTCTGTTAAAAAGTAAATCGCATTGATGGTCATATTAGTAAATAAGGTACGAGTCTGCTATGGTAACAAATAAGAAAATAAGAGGAAAAAAATCTATAAGAAAAGTACATAAAGGAAGGTTCAGTGTTTTTATTTTGCAGAGGATTTAGAGTATGATCACATGCTCTGTGAGCAAAAGGCTCTGGATTTTGACCACAGATAAGGAAAGACTTTGATAGTGAGAGCCATTGTTGAACAGATCACATCAGACTGAGGAAGGATAAGCTGCTTGGGGATGCGGTCAGAGCAAAACTCTTTTGGGAACTGTCTTTCTTCCCAAAAAATAGTTTCCATCATTCTTTTGATGATGGAGTTTTAAGTATTAGACAATGAGGAGAAATGAGCCATGTAGAGATAAATGACACGTTAGAAGAGCTGTTATGGGCACATTAGCCCACAGATGTACAACTGTGTGTGTGTGTTTTCCCCCCTTTTTTTTGTTTGAGTTTTTTGGTGTGTATGTGCTTTAACCCGTCAGAGTCACTTCCTTACTATTATCTATAATAAAGAGCTCTTAAAATTTGATTTCTGAGATTTACCCTCATCATTTTTCCGTTATCCACAGGAGTAAGTTTGTGTAATGATAATTTATAGTTCTGAGAAACCGGAAGGATTGTGTCGTGTGGTTTACATCAGGAAATGGAACATGGCTTTCAGGCTGAGACGCTAAGTCACGCTCCCATCACCTGGCTGCAGCTGTTTGACTCATGATTCACCATCGCTCTTTCATTCCTCATCTGACAAGTAGCATTTGATCATACTGACTCAGAGCGGCATTATAAACCAGACTGTATTTGCAGCTATAGCTTCCCTTTCCAATGTCAACTGTCTCATTTCTGGTATTGTTTATATGAATACCAGTGAAGGTTCAGTGATTAAAGGAATTAGTTCTTTGAAATCAAAATCTGTCTTTGCAAATAGCATAAGCACAAACTGCATATATGTAAGACTGGAAAAATTACAATTTAACATAACAGACAGTGTCCCATTTACAAACCTACATTGTGCATCCAAACTTTTATAATCATCATATTGGGGTTTTTCCTGCAAAGATACATTTTGGGTACCTCTAGATGAGTTTTACTCCAAGTCAGATAAAAACATAGTAATTTCTTAACTCACTGTATTAATTTGGTTTCTGTTTAATGAAGCAAAATATACATTTAATTTTTAAAACCAGATTATCAGGAATAAATGGAACTACAGATTTCTGTCAATAAAAAAGAAAGACATGCCTTTACAGTATGCATACAGTTACCTACAATAAAAATAGATACATTAATATAAAAATGTAAAACAAAAAAAAACACTTGTCATGTCTATCAGCAAGGAGGATGAGGAGATTTAGACAAACATAAAGCTGTTTAAGGGAAAATGAAAGAGAGAAGATCTGTTTTAGTAAAATATCCCTTGGATTTAGAAAATTCACATTTGATTCACATTTGTGTCCAGTACCGGTATTTGTTGCCCTCGTTCAAACTGGAAGGTTCAAAATACAAAAAATCTCTTTCCAGTTCAGATATGGTGTGAGCACCATTTAAAGCCATCACATCAGTTATTTACTGTCTATATTGTGCAGTGGATTGTGGCGAAATTTCTGGCTCTAATTTTAAGATCTTTTTTAATGATGAAAAAATGGAAAAAGTAGCAAATAAATGTACTGTAAAAGCCAAAAGTGTTTCAGCTCTAAATCAAATTTGAATAGAAAACAGAAGCATTTGAAAGCAACACCTGCTGTCACAGGCACGTTAGCATGAGCAAAGGTAGATGCCGCAGGCAGAGGAGGTTTATAAAATATGTTATCTGAACTGTGACATCATTATGAGGTTGCCAGTTGATGATGTTGCCTAGTAACAGAGAGAAGTCCCCCAACGTCAAACTCAATACTGCACTTACCCAGTATCATATCAAGCAAGTTTGATGTTGAGATGGGCGACGAACAGACAGATTCATCTGTGTATTAGTCAGACTGTGTATTGTGTATATGTGTGTTTGTAGATGTTTGTCTAATCTCTGCTGGGCACAAGAAGGCTCATTTTGTTTTATCTCAAGCGAGGCACAACACTGTATCATCCTGATTCGCTCTGACAAAGTGAAAATAAACCAGCTAAATAATCCACATGCTCTGAAAACTCTCTGTTAGATGCTCCGGCCTCCTTTTAACCATAGTGTATGTGTTAACCTGGAGGTCAAAGTGAGCTGAACCTTTAGTGCTGCAGAAGCTTTTACATTTTGCAGCAGCAGACGTGAGCGTCCCTCTTTTTGCATCTCCCTTTCTCTCTCTGCGGGTTCCCATTTCAGATTTGGCTGCCTCGTCTTTGTCCTGTCTGAGCCTGTATCGCTCTCTCTTTGTCACTGTTTACTCTTGCCCCATCTATCTGTGTCTCTCTTCATCTTCTCATCAGTACTCTTATTCTCTCACTTTCCATCTCTTTGTGTTAACCTCCCTGTGCTCTTTTTGTGCTCCGAATCTTCATGCATGGCCCCTTTTCTCAGTGTCCCTGTCTACTGCTCCATCTCTGTTAGAACAGTGTGCCGGCTGTTAGCGGTGCCCCAACGTCATGGCACATGGCTGCGGCATCTTGGCTATAAATAACTCGGTCTCGCAGTCCAAGACAGGACCGAGAGCCAGAGGGAGCGCAATCTGCTGTCTCCCTCAAGAGATGCTCGAAGGGGAAGGCGCGAATAAGATGGCTCACTCTGCACTACCTTCACCACTCAGACCTTCATTGTACTTTATGTATAAAATGGTTGTGAATGCAATTATTTTTCTAGAGAAGTGCAAATTTCTGGTGACCAAGCATTTCAAGTACGTAGCCAAAACAAAGGTTAGAGCAATAAATATCAATGCATAATGTAAACAGACACCTTGAATTTTCATGAAGATGTAGGATGGTGCTAACTGTGCTAACACGATTACAAGTAACCGTCTGGAAGGTTTATCCCTTTTTTTTTTGCTGCGTGTTTCCTTCAGAAAGAAAATGTCACTCTGCAGTGTTGGTGACATTCAAAGGTTTGATTGATGACTGCAATATATCAGTCTTTCACACATCTCTGTCGAGTAGCTATGTTTGGATTGATTTACGGGTCCACACAGGATTTTAGTAACTTTCATTTCATTTGAATACTAGAAGAAGAGTGCTACATTGTAGCGAGCGACACTGATAAGAATTAATTGATGCCTGTGCCCATCTTTATGTGAGTCCCGTCTTTATTGATCCCTTTATTGAGTCCTGATCAATGTCCTGTATACACGAAGAAAGTTTGTATATACAGCGGGGAAAATAAGTATTTGACACATCAGCATTTTTATCAGTAAGGGGATTTCCAAGTGGACTATTGACACAACATTTCCACCAGATGTTGCCATCAAGCCAAATATTGAAGTCATACAATCAAATCAGAACATATAAGTATACAAGTTAAACCATAATAAATAAAGTGAAATGACACAGGGAATAAGTATTGAACACACTTTATTCAATACTTTGTAGAAAAGCCTTTGTTGGTGATTACAGCTTCTAGACGCCTCTTGTATGGATAGACCAGTCGTCTGCATTGCTCAGGAGTGATTCTGGCCCATTCTTCCACACAAACGGTCTTTAAATCTTGAAGGTTCCTTGGGCCTCTTTTATGAACTTTAATCTTCAGTTCTCTCCATAGATTTTCTATGGGATTTAGGTCAGGTGATTGACTGGGCCATTCAAGCAACTTGATTTTCTTTCTTTGAAACCACTTCATTGTTTCCTTGGCCTTGTGTTTGGGATCATTGTCTTGCTGAAATGTCCACCCTCTTTTCATTTTTAGCTTCCTGGTAGATGGCAGCAGATTTTTATCCAGAATGTCCCGGTACATCTCTCCATTCATCCTGCCTTCAATAATATGAAGTCTGCCAGTACCCCTTGCTGAAAAGCAGCCCCAAACCATGATGCTTCCACCCCCAAACTTGACTGTTGGTATGGTGTTCTTGGGGTGGTGAGCAGTGCCATTTCTTCTCCAAACATGGTGTGTAGAATGACTGCCAAAAAGTTCAATTTTGCTTTCATCTGACCATACTATAGTCGTCCAATAATCCACAGGCTTCTCCAAATGCTGTTGCGCAAATTTTAACCGAGCCTTGACATGCTTTTTGTTCAGCAATGGAGTCTTGCGTGGTGAGCGTGCATGGATGCCATGGCGGTTCAGTGCATTGCTTATAGTTTTCTTTGAAACAACGGTACCTGCTGATGCAAGGTCTTCCTGAAGTTCTGTCCGAGTGGTTCTTGGCTCTTGGAGAACCCTCCTGATTATTCTTTGGACTCCTCGGACAGGGATCTTGCGTGGAGCACCTGATCGTGGCAGGTTTATGGTGAACTGATGCACTTTCCATTTCCGGATAATGGCCCCCACAGTGCTCACAGGAACATTCAGCATTCTGGAAATGCACCTATAACCATTCCCATCAAAATGCTTTTCAACGATAAGATTACGAAGATCTTGAGAGAGTTCTTTGCTTTTACCCATCATGACGTCTTTCCTGTGTGCCTTCTGGGTAATGAGGAGCCTTTATAGGCCATCAATTAGGACTAAAGCAGCTGATATCAATTAGTACTGATAGGGGACAGGATTTCTCTATCAATACTGACAGATTTCAGGTGATCTCCTGGCTTTCTATGTCATTTTGCCCCTTGTTATCTCCATGTATTCAATACTTATTCCCTGTGTCATTTCACTTTATTTATTGTGGTTTAACTTGTATACTTATATGTTCTGATTTGTTTGTATGACGTCAATATTTGGCTTGATGGCAACATCTGGTGGAAATGTTGTGTCAATGGTCCACTTGGAAATCCCCTTACTGATAAAAATGCTGATGTGTCAAATACTTATTTTCCCCGCTGTATGTGTAACTGTGTGTGTATTTACTTATATGTGTATGCACATCAGTCTGGAGAGTCAATTGGTGTGACTCTGCTTACTGCAATAAAGTCCTTATGTCTGGTCCATTTTGCAGCAGTAAAGATTACTTGTCACCAGACCAAGAGGGTCCTGTTTCTGTCTTGATCCACTGGAAGTTTGACTGGCAGCTTTGGTTTTGTCATTTTTCATGATGGTTACCACAGTGCACACTGTATGGTTGCTGACCATGTCCATCCCTTTATAGCCCCTGTATTATATGGCTCCTTTTACAGAGATAAAAGTCGCAAACAATAATAACACAATTAAAAAACGATATCAATAGTGAAGCATCTTAAAACAGAATAAAAATAGATTAAAAAACCTAAATAACAAAAGACTGATTGTACATTGTACAGATTTTCTGATGGCTGCTTCCAGCAAGCTCAGACCATCTAAAACCGGTTTCCCTAACATAACAATGAGTTCACTGCACTCTGCAGTCACCAGATCACAATGGAAAAGAGCACCTTTGGGATGCTGCAAATCTCCTGTTCATATCTCCATGATACGAACAGGAGATTCATACCATGGATGCGCAGCTGACAAACCTGCAACTGCTCAGTGATATTATCATGTCAGTATGGACCAGAATATCTGAAAAATGTTTCCAGCACCTTGTACAATCAACAATATTAAGAATTTTGGCAGGTCTGAAGGTAAAAGTGGGTCTTAAGCTTATAATAGCAAGGTGTAGCTACTAAAGTGTCCACTGTATCTATTGTGAAGACCCAATCAAGGTGTTAAAATTGTATGCACAGAAAATAGTATTTCTTCTATCAGTTCCATATCATACAATGAACAGTCAGTTGAAATTACACCCAGTAAAGTTTTGTCATAAACATAATTTTAAAAAAAAGATTTTGGTCCTTAAAATAAAATCCTGCTGCTTTGAGGGAGATGTCAAGAAAGTGTTTTATAGGAGGCAGTTGCTCGCGGTATAAAGGGAAAAAATAGATTGAACACTGCCTGAGGTGTACTGAATTTTCAAATGTCAATTAGAAATCAATGAACATCTTGATCTCAGATAATGAGAATCAATGAATGTGCAAAGAGCTGGATGCTTCCCTCTCACTACACGTTGTTTCGAGGATTTGTTTGTTCTGGCCCTATTTCTGGGCCTGTGAACTCGTAGACAGAAGCTTTTCGATAGAGTCATGTTGCCTTCAGCGAGCTGTCACTATCAGGCTGATTCTACAAGTCAGAGGTTTTTTTTGTTCAGGGTAAGAAAAGCTGCCGGGTTGTAGACCATTTTTTTGTGTTTGCGTTCAGAGTTGTGATGTTGTTTTTCAGTGAGGTGAAAACACTGGTTGACACGTCCAGGTTGTCTTCTTCCTATGGCCATATGGAATACATAGCACTTCACATATTGTCAATACACAGTCCATTAGGTATGCTTCTCTTGCTCAGCATTTCTGACTGCTTCAAGGAGATGGCAAGCTTTCCTTATCAGACGTCCTCTGCTTTGAGCATTCTGTGTGTTTTTTCTTTATTTTAACGATAAAAAAGTATTTATTCCAAAAGTCTACCTATTTTTAAAAGTTGTTACTTTTAGTTGTTGCAAAAAGGATTCCTTTGACATCAGGAATCTTTTGTCTGACTTGTGCATTATCCTCTCCCCTAACATGCTCTTTGTCCTCTGCTTTATTTCAGACCACTCTAAAAGTAGATGTGTGTTTGTTTCTTCCAGGAGACAGTAACCCCAAGGAAAGCAGCCCCTTCATCAACAGCAGTGATGCTGCCACAGAGAAGACTCAGCAATATGATCGCAAGAACATGGCCCTGTTTGAGGTATAATGCAATACTCCGCATACACACACATACGCACATGCACACATTGATTTTGTTAACACACACAATCAGATGCGATGGTAAGAAGCAGGATACACTCGTTTTCACAATTCAGTGATTGAATAGGGGCTCTGACATCGATTAATGAGGGTAATTACTGTGTGAAGGGCATGTGGGAACCTCAGGTTAAAGCAAGAAAATCTCAGAGTGGTGCAGGATTGAACCTCAATGAGGCAATTTGCCTCCGCTCTGCACAGATATATTTACAATGTCTTCTCAGTGGGATTTCTAGATTGAACAGGAAAAGGGGGTTTATGGTGTGCACACTTGTTTTTGTTTCAAATGAGCTGAAATCCACAAAAGAGGATAGCAAGTAGATTAAATGGCTTCTTATCTGCAATGATCTATGGAAACAGCCACTAAGTGATTGGTCATTTTATAGAGTTCACTTGTTTGATTGAGATTGTTAATAATATTGGCTAAAATGCTGATTGCAACCTTCCTGTCTGCTTGTTTTTCTGCAGGAGGAGATGGACACCAGCCCCATGGTGTCATCTCTTCTCAGTAGCCTGGCCAACTATTCTAACCTGCCTCAAGGTAGCAAGGAGCATGAGGAGGCTGAAAACAATGAGGCTGAGTCATCACGCAAGAAACCTGTTAAGGTATTTATCTTAAAAATATATGCACTGAAACATACAACAGATTTTATAGACAAATAAAGTACCAAAGGTCAACTACTCTAAGAGAGTACCATTCATTTAATTTTCATGGAAAGCTCAAATGTACCCCTGTTAGAGGATCAGCGTTTGGAAGAAGTAGATGAAGAATATTAACAGAATTTGTTAATTTGTTGATAAGAGTACTATATTTAGTTGTATCTTTAGTTTGCATCTGCCTACGTAGCTTATCAAGTAGAAGTTACTCAGCCTGAAAGGCACTGTGAGAGCAGCACCGTTACATCAGCTAGGTTAACAATGCTTAGCTAATGTTAATGAGGGGAAGCAATGGTCACAGAATAAACCAACTCAGGCAACCAATTGTAGCATTATTGTGAAATATATGTCTGTGAAGGCTCTCAGTCATCCAGGTCATCGTAGTCTAAGGAGCTTGGAAAGAAAAGCGCCTGGACTGTACAGTGCAGGGATGAATGCCCAGACCTCTACATTGGAGAGACCAAACAGCCACTTCACAAGCGCATGGCACAACATAGAAGAGCCACCTCCACGGGACAAGACTCAGCAGTTCATCTGCATCTAAAGGACAAAGGTCACTCTTTTAAGGATGCCAATGTTCACATTTTGGACAGAGAGGACAGATGGTTTGAAAGAGGAGTGAAAGAAGCCATTTATGTCCACTGTAAGGAACCATCTTTGAACAGAGGCGGTGGTTTACGACACCAACTCTCTGCCATCTATAATCCAGTTTTGAGATCCCTTCCCAGACGCCTTAACGCCCACTCACATCCTGGGCCATCAGGAAATCACATGATAGGGTGGGGCCAGGTTTCATAATGAGCTCACCCGAAACCCTGGTTGATTGTGACCCACACCCGTTTTCACACCTTGGCTCATGTGATTAGGTAGAGGATCACCAGAGGGTCCTTTGTCCCTCTTTGGGGGGAAAACTCCTACTGGGTTTAAATCTGGGACTCTCCACCATTTAACCTTAGAACTGAAGAAGCTTCTCGGATGAGAGGTGAAACGTCTTCAAGCAACTTAAACAAGTCCAGACGCTTTTCTTTCCAAGCTCCTTAGATTGTGAAATTTAAGCATGTACCAAGGTTAGCCACACTTTCACAAAGTCAGCATTACATACAAACAGTATTTAGGGGCCAGTCCCTGCTATCGTCGATCCAAATACCCTTGCTGCTGTCTCTGGCACTGAAAAATGGTGGAACACACAAATTGGTCACTGGATTGGTCTATACAACACGCTAACCTATACAGTATGGTAAGTGCAAATGCATGGGAAAACAAGGTTATCTCTGTGATGCAAAAGGTCATAGAAATGTTGTCACGAGCACAACACGAGAAAAACTTTATCTGTGTTTTATTTAAGAAGATATATTCATCAGAGACACCTTTTAAAGTTGCTATAAGTGTTTCAGTTCATAATCAGTGTATTTGTATTCTTAGTTGTATTGTTATATTATATTTTTGTGTATTTTCTCTGGCATATTTTGACCATTTTTTGCCGCAAAAGGCAATTATTGCGTCAACATGTGACTCCGACAGAAGCAAACACTAAATGGTAAAATGTGGATTCAAATCGACTGTGTTATAACTGAGCTGCTCCATTAAAAGTGCTTTATCTGGAAAAAGCTGGATGTAATGTGAATGTGCTGCAGCGAGTGTAAAAAACTAAAACTGCGTTATAAGATCAAGACTAGTGCATAGTAATGTTTATAACTCCTGATGTGTTTATCTGTTCTTTAAAGACTATAAGGAATATATTTAAAATGCTTAAAAGAACATAAATGTTCAGATATATTTGTGTGCTGCATCTTATTAGTTAAATGTTACAGCAATAACAGTGTACTCCAGTGCAGAGTAATGGTCTTACTGGCTGCAGTATAAAAACTAATGTTGAAATGATAGTGTAAGCTGTCTTCAAAAAATGGGCCAGGTTTTTGGTTATGAAAAATTATTTCTTCTTAAAAAAATTACTAAAATTAACTTCCACTGACTCAACTCCCCGCTCAGTATGATGCAATGTGCACAGATAAATCTTTTGCCTGTGGATTTACATTTGCAGCAGTAGAATTATTTATGGCTCTTCCTGGTTGAAAAACTCGTTCAACCAGAAAGGACCATGTTCCTGTTGCCAGTGGATGGTCATTAAGTGTTACCAAATATAGAGCTGCAATTTACATAAGATCAAATAATGTTTCCCCAACAGCACAGTCTTAAATTGTTTTGTTAACACAGTCACTGGAGAGCCTGAATATCTCCACCAGTTTAGGACTTGCCAATCATTTTCTGTTGATATTATAAATCCCCGGTTCATGTTATGGGTTTGCAGCTTAAAAGCCACTCACTAATGAGTTCCTTCCATATCATCCCATGATATTTTCTGCCGTTGGTGTCGAGATGCCAGCAGGAAGTGGTTTACTTTTCTGGCTTTTTCTCAGCACTTGATGGACAGACTGCTGCATTATTAATCCTGTGGGAAATTATGGTGTTAGGTATGCAGTGACAAGCAAAGCTGAAACTCAATGACAAATGATAATTTGTGAAGGAGCTCATGCCAAATTAGGACAACAGACTGATGGAAAGTGACACGTGTTAAGATATTTCACACCAACTTTTGAAAGTTTCTGACTTCAGAGTTAACCCACATGAGATAAAACACACATTTAAAAAGTGAGACGCTACAGCAGTGACAGTTTGACAGCTTTTCAATGACCTTTGACACTGTCTGTCTTCTCGTGTGTCCAATCAGCCTATCTCTCCCTACCCTTATATATTTGCTTCTATCCACTTCTTGTCTTCCTTCCTGTCCTGTTTCTCTGTCACTCAGGTATTTTTTTTCTTTTTAACCTTGAGAAAGATCAGTGATGATGACATGAGATGCCAGTTCACCTATTATATCCAATTCAGTATGTACTTTTCCTGCTGTGGCTCCAGATGATTCCAGCATCTAGGTATAGAGCAGATCTGGGAAAAAGAGTTTAAATCAACGGCAGGGATAAGTCTAAGAAGAGTAATACATCTGTTTCTTTATTCATGCTTGTGTTCAGAAATCTGACACCAGATTGAAATAGTTACTGTCTTACCAATCGGTGACCCCTAGCAACCACTGGTCACCTGTGAAAAATGTGTATTCCCTGACTGGTTGGTGAGTGATTACTGGAAGTCGCTGGGTGAAATTGGTCGTAAAGAAGTATACAGTGCTACACTAAAAACCTCATTGTAATTCTTTGGCTCATTAGCACATTACTACAGTCACGCATCATTTGCATGGAAAATGCTGATTTGTCTATAGACGCTTCCCAGCTGCTCACCGACTTGTAGTGAAACAGAGAACACAGAAGCAAAAGATATATTATTAATCTGCAACAAACATGTTTCAAAATGCACAACTTTTATTTTTGAATTCAAATTTTGTCTAGAGATAGCCAGCAACCACTCCCCAACCGGTTGGAGAACAAATCATTTCCTCACGTTTTGAGCTCAGTGTCTTCACCATCATATTTGTGGCATCCATTTATGTCCCTTTAAAGTTTTCTTGCCTTTTTTACATTTTAACTTTTTATCCAGCTCCATTAAACTTAAATGTGTACAGTATTCTATTTATTCAGTGCCGAAAAACCTTCAGAACATTCCCAGCAGCCCCGCTTGCACTTTTTGTTTAGTGTTAGTAACCTATTTTAACATGCTAACTAAACTCATGTGGTGAACATGGTAAGCATGGCATCAAGTAAAGATCAGCATTTATTCATGTTTACAGTTACACAATGACATTGGAAACAGGTTTTTATATTCCATGATGATCATAATTTAACCCATATGAGCAAAAACATTATGATATAACAGTTTTCTTCAAGTGTTATCCTACCATGCAGGCAATTGTATTTTATTTAGTTATGAGATGTGAGGCTTCTGCCTTCAGCTTTTTTACAGTTTAAATCACATTTAGACATCAACAGCAGCCTTTACTTCCAAACACAATTTCAGAGTGTATTGAGATAAGCCACAGACCTCATTGTGGACAGTTTTCACTGGGACTGCTGTCTGCTCATGAAAAACACCCAACAGATCTGTTTACTATCAAGATCAATGGGGCAATGTTTCTGAAAACAGATGTAACTATGCCTCTTACTGGTTTCGCTTATCCTGTTGGAAGCAGCTAAGGACAACAACCATGTACACGAGCCTAACATGCCGTCACTCTTGAACTAGTTGACAGTGAGGTATTGCCACTTTGACCCAACCCTCCCAGTTGTTTGAAATGTAAGGTATATTTGTCCAGCTGTCTTTGGCTCAGATATCACTATGGTATAGCACTAATCTCCCCCCGTCATCCGAACTCCTTCAATACTTGAATTAGTCTCCATGCTACACCAAGCTGCTGGTCCTCCAATCAGTAGCCCATTCCACAGGCAATCTCCCCATCGCTGTGAGAGGCTTTTCATTAAGGCAGCCTGTAGCGCTTTATCGCTCACACAGCGGACTCAACCCTCCCAAAAAAAATCACCTTCCCTCTCCATTTCTCGCTTCACTCCACCTACCGCTCCCTCTGTCTCCTTTATCATCAGTCCCCCAAGTTAGGATGAGAGTGAGTTGTGGAAGAGAGAGACAGAAGCGGTAGCCTTTTTGTTCAGTGTGAAAACCAAGATTAGAGATTTGGATGGCGTGTGACATGAGGGATCAGGCTGGAGGTCACAAAGGTTAAGATGGAAACCAGTCAAAGCTAATCTTCTCTGACTTTACCCATTTACAGTTTTTTGCAGTCACTCTGGTGCATTTCTCAGATCAGAATTGAATTTCATCACCTTCAAATCATCCAGTCACATCATAAAAGCAGGTTTTAAGTTAAGGCTGCTGATTCCTATATTATCAATTATGTGTGTTCTTTTGATCAAAAGCTATTTTGACCATGTGAAGTGGTTCATTGGGTTTTCATAATTTGTCAAGAATTTCCTACATATTTTGTTCGACTTCTCATTTGGAAATACAAAAGGCAATTCAATATTGTTTTACAGCTCTGGATACAAGCACAAAGGGGGAAAACCAGGAATATTATTGAAATGTAAACACCTGTTAGTTACAACTTTAAATGGCAAATCATAACCAGATGAATGTAAAAGATGGTTGTTTTCTGAAGACTCAAGCTAAGGATTTTCACCCTCAGCATGTTTGTGCTTTAAAATCAGATGCCAGTGTAGATGTGACTGGGAAACCAAAATGACAGTATATATTCATACACTAGTCACTTGTGAGTCACAGTGTGTATTATGCCTGCCCTAGAGCAAACCTTGGTCTGTGTTCTTATTTAATTACCATAATTTTCAATTTGACCATAATGTTGCATAATGTTATAAAAATGTTTGACACTATCAATTATAAACTCAACAATTATTGATTATGTAATTTTGCAGATCTTAGCAATATATATCTATTAACTAAAGTTAATTCACATTAATTAATTTATTAATTATAAATGGTAAACTGTTAGTGTTACAACCTGATTTTCAAGTTCCAGATTCCCACCAGCTTACAGTAGCAACAGATACCTTTGCACCGCAGCACATGGAGAATCTGGTGATATCTCATCAAGCCTCTGCAGGCATCTGCTGTGATATATATCATTTTTTTAATGTGTCACAAAGATGTCAACCAGTTACAGTAAAACCAGTAAAACTACAAAGGTGATTTGTGATTCTCCAGCAGAACTGTTGCAGTCGATGCCCCACATGCAGTAATCTGAAAGTCTGCACTGTTTAAATTGTTCTATGCCAGACAGGAAAAAAGAGCAGCCTTGTCATCAGATTGTCATCAAAGAGGTTGTTTACATCAGAAAGCATTTCACAGTAGAGTATGCAGTTTTATTAACATCACTAAGCTGTTTGACTTTTGTATTTGTAAACAGTGGCGTAAGAATTTGTCACAACTTGTCTTGTTACAGGCTTTCGCAGACAATCCATTGTATGCAGCTGTTAGTTCTGATTGTTTAGAGAAAAAAATCTTATTTGAAAAGCTGCTTTTATGTTTTTGTAAATGTTAAGAATCATTTTCGATATCTTCCAAAGCAACTGAGAAAACTTGTACAAGAAGGCAAGGCTTGTTTTTTTTTTTTTTGTATATTGGCAATATCTCACTTTAGGCATTCGATTATTAACATTTGATAAAGCTTTGCTAAAATACTGGGTTCTGGTTTAATATATAATAATCAAATACCACATTTTCTCCTCTGTAAATGTTAAAATGTTACAGCTTAGTTTGGGTGTGAATTTCAGTCTCTTTACCATATCCCCAAATCATCTAAATATAACATTTAATATACTCTTGCTGCAGAATAACGTGAAAAATAATGTGTCTGGGAAGTTATCTGAACATGAACACTTTAATCCTTGGTGTTTATTTTACGTGTGGGTTGAATTAGTGACTAACTTAGGGCTCAATCACACAGATCTAGAGACAGGGTAGCAACCACAGATCAAAAAGGAAAAATATATATTCCCCAAGTGGTTGGTGGAGGTTGCTAATCAGTCTTTAGGCATGCAGCTTGTAGTGTTTCTAGTTGTTAATGTATAGATTTAGTTAGTTTTCAGTATTTTTATATTCTGTTTCTCAAAAAACAAAAACAAGCAAACAAAAATAAAGATAACGTATCCAGCGGTATTTTCTTAATTGTGCTTTTTGTATGCACAACAGTAAACACAATGCAAACATATGAACCTCTTTTATTCATGTCATTTTCCAAACGACTACACTTGCCAAGAAGGAACACTTGTCCATATGTACTCTGCTTTTTAGAGTGTAATGTTCCCCTTACATAAATGTTTCCCTTCTGGGTGTTTTATGATCTTTGCTCTCAGCTCTGACCTCACCCCTCCCAACCTCCCTTTCTCATTAGACTGGCATGAGATCAGCGTTCCCATCAGCTGCTTTCTGAAGAATGTATCGTGATTAATGTGAATTCATGTTAGAGCAGCATGCACGTGTTCACAGTGGGGAGAAATAGAAATTTCACAGATACCGGGCTAATAGGCTCAGTAGATGTTTTTGTTCTTCTGAGCCTATTAGCCCGGTATCTGTGAAATTTCAGATTATTATTTATTTTACATGAAATATCAAAAACGTGTTAAAATTCACATCTTTAATTGACGTGTTTTGTGTAGCAAAAAGTCCCCAAACTGGATATGTTCAGTATGAAAAAAGCAGCAAAATTTAGCATCTGTCATCATCAAATGACTGAAAAATTAAATCAATTTCAGTATATTTTGCCAATTATTTTTCTGCCAGTGAGCTCATGGATTAATTGCCTAATTGTTCCAGCTCTGCAACACTAATAAAAGAGAAAATAAAGATATAATTTCAAGATGTTAAATCTTTCCCAAGATAAATGTCATTTACATCAAATTTGCACAAAATTAATGATTTGACTGAAAGAATTAGGAGAAAAATGATCCATCTTCTCATCTAAAATGTCATTGCTTAAGTTCTCTTGATTATTATGCTCATTTGTATCTACCACATAGTAGCTTAGAGTACATTTTCACCTCACGTGTCTGTTTCTGGCATGTCACTCTTGATCTTAATTTGTAAACACAAGGGAGCAGCAGTACATGTGCATTAGTGGAAAAGGAGTCTGTCAGCCTTAAATCTGAGAGTGCGCGTAAACAGCGGTTTCACAGCTGGCTGTAACACATGAGGCTTTGTGGTGGAACCTAGAATATTCTAGTAACACATGTAGATGCTATTTAGAGGTGGTGCGTCTTGATTTCCACAGAGGATATTTTGCTACAGTGTTTTTATTTTTTATTTTTTAAAACACTTTCGCACATACAGACGCACACACACATAGACAGAAACCCAGCTGACCGCAGAGTGACTGGTTCATCCACAGCCGGTCAGGAAGACTGATGCTCGCTGGTCTCTCCTCTTGCTGTCTGTTTAATAATTCAGCACACCTGAGCAGAAACACATTTGCCCTATCAGCTCCGGTTTGGCCAGCAGAGCGTGCAGATTGCGTTACAAGCTCCCAGTCTGCCTCCCTCTCTGTTGTTACCCCCCTCTCCCCCCACCTCCCCTGACCTCTCTCGCTTCACTTCACGCCTCGGTCTCTGCCGGTAATGAAAATAATGAAACAGTTGTGCGGATCCCCCTCCTCTTATCCACCCCCTTTTATCTGTCCTTACTTGTTCTTTCGTCTCCTCTTCTCTCTCCTGAATTATACCAAATCAGGTAGAGAAACCACCCATATGTTACACACAATGCGCTACTTTAATGTATTATCAAAGTGACAAATTAATCATGAAATAATTATGTGCACTGATACCACTGATTTGCTGCAGGAAGTGGAAACAATTTCACACTCTTGCATTCAATTATATGATTCCACAGTAACATCGGTACATTTCTATCAGCAGTTCTCCACAAACAGGTGCAACACCAACCAGACATTTAAAAGAAAATCCAGACATTTGTACATGCAGTACATATTGGTCCTGCTTGTAAGCATAACAAATTCCTGTAAGAAGTGATTTAAAAGATGTCGCTGGTTTTGTCAGCCTAAGCAGCTTGGCAGGTTGTCCTAGACTGTGAAGGCCTGGATGTTTCCCTTCCTCTCAACTCAGTCAGAAGTAGTGTGTACTCCATCTCCTCATACTTCTCTGCCCTCTTTCTCTTTCATTTTCTTTCCCTTCGGGCTATCCAGGGATTTGGAATTGTTTTCACCTTCCCTTTTTAAATCTGCACTTCCCCAAATTCAACATAGAACTGCTAGCCTTAGCAGGGTAAGAGATGTTCAAAGGAAGGTTGAACTAAAACTATGTGAGTAACATAGGAAAAGGAAGGAGGGGGGATATGGATGTATGTAGCATATAACAAATTAAATGCAGTTTTAAAGGAAGATTTATGTTATCTAAAAAATACATGTCCATCAGCTGTCTGAATAAGCTGTTTCGAGTCCCTTCCTCCTGTCTTACGTCTTCCTCTCATTGGCTGGCTTTCTCAAACTGAAGGTTTTGAACACTATGTGAGCAGGTAATAATTCTGTGCTCACAGCCAGAGCTATGCACCCAAGATGACCATATTAAGGATATTCTCTGGTTGTGACATAATACAGATCAAAAAGTAGAAAAAATAAAAAAGAAGGAGTTTTGGGAGAACAGCATTTTGTTTTGGTTAATATGAAAACTTATCATTATGATAGTATAGGTAGAAGAAAATCAAGTGGAATCACATGTCTGCTCTACTTCAAGGCAACTAAAACCACTTTAAGGCTAAGGAAACCTACTTTAGTATACATTTCATTCACACAATCTATTGACCTGGCCTACAAAGAGCATCTGCTCTTTTTAGGACACAGAGCAGGAGCTGAGGCAAAGAAGAGGTACCAGAGATCCAGTTAATGCTTTTTTTTAAAGGAAAATCTTCCTTTTCTGCCCTGCACAGATTTTGAAAGAATCAGTTTCTCATGGTTTATGGACAAATGTGAATATTTTCTTGTTTGGAGTTAAGATGGTCTTTAAATTAAGAACAGCATTTTTCTGGCTGTGAGAAGTCTTTCTTTTTTATAAATCTACAAAATGGTGCATAGTTGGTGTATAGCTATGTGAGAAAAATGCTTGTGATGGATATGAAGCTGAAAAGATGGCCAGAGACCGAGATGCAGTCTGGTGATAGACTTGTGCTAAGTGGTAGGGCAGCAGGAGGCAGTGAATCTGAAGTAGGTGCCACAGCAGATGTATTGAAAGGTCCTGTTGTGCATCTAGCACACCTGAGCCATCCATGTGGTGCGTTGACTGCACCTCCCAGGGGATCGGTGGGCAGCTGTTTCTTCCTCTTTCAGTGGTGCCTCGCTGGCCCTACCTGTGGCTCTGCAGCAGTCCGTGTTCCCTTTGCTCTTGGTGGCTCATTCTCCAGGGAAATCACACTGCTGGCTTGTGGCCCATTAAGCAGACACTCCTGTGTATATGTGAGCATGTGCATTTATCAGGGCAGATGCTGGTCAGACTTGCATTCCCCATCCACAAAATGAAGTAATGAAACACCAACTGAATGAAAATTGAAAAGCAGTACTTTCAGTAAATGCCCTGACTTTTCTCCCAAGAGGGTCATTGATTCAACGCATGTACAAGCATTCAATCTGTTTTAGGCTGGTTTTCAATATAAAGTCATTACAAGCATTCATTAATTTACCCCATTTCTGTTTTGTTGCTGGCTGTTTAACAAATCCGTAGAAGTGTTTTATCTTGTTTAGGACTCTGTTTAGGCCCCCACACCCCCAATCCTGTTTTCTGTGTCTGTACATCTTATATAACAATCAGGATTTCTAGCAGACAGACAGTTTTTTTTTCCAAAGCCTCCCTATTGTCAAAGCTGGATTATAATTTATCACTCAGGCATTGGGTACCACAGACACTCATGCAGCAGTCCAACACTGAAGGTCTGCTTGATTGTGGTTTTCCATTGTGTGGGAGAACAGGCGGGGAAAATGACATTTTGCAGTCTGGAGAGAGTTACTGCCAACTTTGGTTTTGTTGTGCTTCTGTGGATTGTGGTAGGGCATAAACACCTTGTTGCTGTTGTAATACTCAATTGTATTTACACACCTTTTAGCGCAGATTATTATAATCTGCATTATCAGTCGTGCTTTCAACCTGCCTTCCTCTAAGTCTACAGTTGTGTATGAAACGCATTAAAGGACAAAAATTATACTGAATTTTCTCACTTCTCTGTAAGCCTTTCTGACAAACTATTCTATTCAAGATGTTATCTTTTTCAGATTCCACAATCTAACCTCTGCTATTTCAATTCAAAAAGACATACTCTTTTTCCTTATCTGTATTTGATAATAATCAACCCCTGTAGGAAGCTGATATTATACAACTCTTTAACAGTTTCCAGTGAGTGAATACTGCAAATGATCTGTCCGTGTGATGAAGAGCCCAGCGTGTGTGTATTTAACACAAAGCAGTTGTTAACGAGTTTTTGAGACTTCTACATCATCAGCGTGACTTCTTTTTACGCTCAAAAAATGACATAAATTGCATGACACATTTTTAATGACTGAATTGCAAAAATATGGCTTATGTAGCAAATGTGATACAAATTCAAACTCGTATATGGAGATTAAAATTTGATATATTTTTGCATATTTTGTCTAAAAGTTCAACAAACATCATCAAAACATTAAAGATTTCTGGCAGTTATTTCATGGTTCAGGTTTTGAAGGGTTAACATTACTGGTAAATGGACTGGTTCTTATTTCTTATATAGCACTTTTCTGCTCTGCTTGAGCCCTCAAAGCGCTTTATACAACATTCACACACACATTTATACAAGTCTAAGTGCTTTCTATCTAACATTGACACATTCACACTCTGATGAATGTATCAGGAGCAAGTCAAGGTTCAGCATCTTGCCCAAGGATACTTTGGCACCACACCAAAGCAGCCAGGGATTGAACCACCAACCTTCTGTTTAGTAGATAACCTGCTCTACTTCTCAGCCACCCCAGGAAAAGAGATGAGCAGCGAGGAAATTCTTGTTGTTATTAGATTCACCCACCTTGAAAGGAATTACAAAGCTCCAGCTTCCTGAAGGTGTTTTGTCTGCGATATGTACATGCACACAGGCTTTCCTTTAATAACATACCTGTTGTTACAAACTAACCTCAGCCCACTTTGTGCAGTGGCAGCAATTTTGAGTCAAACAACAAAGTGCTGATGGCAGGGGTGCCTTTCTGCCTGCAGCACCTAAGTGCTAATGTATATTACACACCAAGTCCCTGAAGGACCTGCCAGGGGAAAGGCAGTGTTTTTAATTACAGGATTGCTGCTGGGGTGAGAAAGAAGAGAACTGAAAAGTTATAAGAAGACCTGAGGAGAAGTGAAATTGTGTCTTAATTATCCTAAATGTGTGTTTTTATTTTGAGTTTCTTGGATTTTAGTTCTATGAATTAAAATTTATTTCTCTGTTTGACTTTAATACTACTCCTACTGTTTGTCTGTTTTTTTCATTAAATAAAAACTGAACCTTAAAGCAGAGTACAGTGATACTGTGCTGTCTTTCTGACGAGCAACATAACATATATCAGGTGCACACAGACCAGAGATATACACTAGAAGTAAAACCACCTCTTAGATAATATATATGTAGTTTTACAAATATGAGTCCTTTCAAGGTTTACACTGGGTTTGTCTACGCTGACATGCAGATGATGAGAAATGCTCTCTGCCACACACTGAAGGGCACAGTGAGTAGCAATCTTATTTACATACCCTAGACAACTGACAAAGTGTGCAAATAATAATCATATAGTGGGAGATATGACAGAGATGAATGGGGTTTGTTCTCAGCTGCTCCCTCGAGCAACCTGCGGAGCCCAAGATGTGGATCTTTGATTAAAGCACAGCGAGCCTGAAAGTTGAGAGGTTCCCCGCTGCGAGGATTAAGTTGTGCGAGAGGTGAAGCTGTAGATTACATGTCAGCCATATTAAAGACAGAGTGTACACACACAGGGAAAATATGACAAACACCTTATGGAAAAACTGAAGTGTCGGATTAACAACAGTGCAGTTTAGATTTACTTTGTTAATCTTGCAAATAATAGAACAAGAAAACCGGAGGGGAACTAATGATTATTTTTATAATTTCTTCATCTACTACTCTTTTTGTTGATTAATAATCAATATAACATCTAATCCTGCAGCTGCAAAAAAAATTTAAAAACATTGAGTTTCCAAGGACATCTTGAAGAGGCTTGTGTGAGCAAATGCCCAAAAACAAAAGAAATAATTGATGAATATTTCTGATTAAAATTGCCGCTGATGATAATTCAGTTGTGTTAGCCAAATAGAAATTTGTAATCAAAAGCAAAGAAAACATTAGGAATCACATACAGTGCTAGGCTATGTGGTAAACCAATGGAAGATTGACTTATGCTGGAATCAGTTGCATTTTTTTTTGTCTTCTAATGGTTATCCAGTCTTTAAAATACAGAATATAAAGCTGCTACCATGCAAAAACACAAATGTTTTACAAGTTTACCCACTTGTCATTCTTTTACAGCTCTCTCAGTTGGTGGAAGTCAAAACACTCATCGGTTGCATGGCTGGTTCATTGTTTTGTATCACACTTGTTGTTTTGAATGGTGTATTATGTCAAGTTATGTCAGCTAGAAACTTAAAAAAGTTAAATATCATGAGGGAGCAAACACTAATCCGTTGCAGTATTATCAGCCTATTCTTAATACTGTGTGGGTGCCATTCATGTCCTGACTTCTCTGTGGTGTCTCACAGTGGGAAGTCAGTAGATCTGTTGGGCCCTGGGGGTGGCAGAGTGGGGCACGAGCCCATCAGGCTTGTTCAGGAACATGGGGTCTGGTCAGTTTGTAGAATGGATCAATACCTGTCATGTAGCATATGACCAGTTTTGTCCACTGACAGGTAAGGTATATATAATCAGATACTGAGATATGATATGATATGAGAAACTGAGTGCTTCTGGTGAGGTAATCAGGGGCTTCCAAAGTGATAACCTTGCTAATTGCATTTCCGAGTGTGAGCACTTGCTCTGTTGTTTATCTAAAGGAAATTAGAAGATAATTATATTTGTAAGACCTGCTTGGACTTGCTCTGCCACTGTCTCTCCAGCTCTGCCTCTCTCATTCTGCTCCTCTCTGCAAACAATACATTATTAATGCTGGAAAGCAGGCCTCTCCAAACAAATCACATACTCTAGCATCAGACACAACATTATTCATTTGATGTCAGCCACTTGTCAGGATGATTTGATTAAAAGTCTGGATTATGAATTCAGCATCTGCTGTCACTTCCCCGTGTGGGCCTCGTGGTTTTAAGTTCTCCATCTTGTGTAGTGTCCATTTGCTACAGCAAATTTAATAACCCTTGTTGAAGAAATATATTAGAGGCCGTGACTGATAACCACGAACCACTTAAGGTTCTCCCCAGAGCACATCATTATTTCATCATACATTTTGAAACCAACGCTGAACTTGAGAGTTTAAAATACGTAATCATGGAAGAAACGCTTTTATGTGAAAAAGCAAAAGCTAAGAGCTCCCTGCTCACGTAACTGTGTGACACTGTTTCCAAATTAGCCCAGACATACTGTAACCTTTTTGCGTGTGGCTCTTACTGATTCCCCTGCAGTAAGCTATTAGCTATAGTTCAATAAATCGGCAAAACCAGATTTTCATTAGAGTGTTGAAATAATGACTTATTATGCTCATTTTTAGCTCCATAATTTCAGCCATAATATTTTGCTGTGCCTCGGTACTGCCCTCCTGTTTATCAAATGTCTGCAATAAGACGTTTTAGGTCTGTTCCCCCTCCCCTTATGCCAACTTTATTCTGATTGCCACTATAAAACAGAAGGTTTGAACAGCAGGTGGGTGGACCTGTGTTCATAACCAGTCTGCATGTGATGACAGTATTAAGGATATCTGCTTTCACTGATATCATACAGGGCCAAGAGTAGGAGCAGTCTAAAGCTTGAGCTTTTTTAGCTCACATGGATTACATGTTATTGAAATTTTGGCTGTGTTGCTATGATCATCCACAACAGTAACAGTAGATTATGGAGTAAAAAAGGAAAAGTTAATATCTCAGCTTTAATGAAACGTGTAACTGTTCATGCTGAGTACCCGAGAAAGATTTGTCAACATGATTTTTGGTAACAAAATGCTGCTGAATCACCAGCACAATTTATTTTTTGTCCTAGAGAATCTCATACATTTTAAAAGAACTTCTACACATAAACACATATTTAGGTCTCCTATTGTCATCAGATGCAAGGTCCTAAATTGTGAACGTTGGGGTTTCGCAATGTTAGAGTTTCACCTTATTATCATTGTGACCAAGACATCTCCTATGATAATATTTCCAAATCTGTATCTGTACCAAATTACCCAAAACAGGCCATTATTTACAGAATTGTCACATTAGTATTATGGGCACAATATTGTAATTTCATTCAAGTTATCAGGTACTTGGGTATAATATAATCATTTGTTTTGTTTTAATTATAAGCTTCTTTGATTTTTATGTCCTTATGTTGTATCAAAGCCATAAGTCTGTAAGCACGTTGCCTGCTGAAGTTCATTTTGTTTTACAACCCACAAAGCTTGTGAGCAACAAGATACATTTTTGGGTGACGTGGTGATTTATTAGGAAAAATAATTAAATTACTAGATATCCAGCGTTAAAAATCAAGGGATAAAACTTAAGATAACACAGCAGGGAGGTGATAATGAGCCAACCCAGGCATGTCTTTATCCACACCTTGTCAGGTATGAACAATTAGCAACCTAAAGACCCTTGTACTGTCACTTCAAGGGCAGTTACTGCTGACGATGGGGATAAAGTTAGGCCAAATTAAGCTATCTATGATTCAGTACTTCCTATCCTAACGAAAGTCTTTGGTTGTACGAGTAAAGCTCAGTAAACACTGTGTGTATAATTACATAGACGTAATGTTCCCAGTTTAGCTGTAATTTCCCATTTGAGATACATTTTTATTACCCAGCTGCTGTTTTGTTTTTAATACTTGAAACATTTTTGTAACCTTTCTGTGTATTAGCATCTTTACTAACTCAATCTACAGCTAATCAATCCTTTATTCACAATTTTAAGCTGCATTTAAGTGCAAACATGCAGCAGAGAAGCTTCGTTCATGTATCTGTGATTTAATGATGTGACAGTGAAGGTCGCTTGGTAAAATGGGTCATGGCTGGATACTAGAATAATTACCTGTCATTGGCCAAGCTGTCCTCGAGCAGGAAATTAATATTTCTCTATTATGTACAGGGTTAGCTGCTGTGTCCTTCAGATTTAATAAATGCCATCATGACGGTACAGACCCACACTGGAAACACTCATATACTGTTCATTAACAAATTCATGCAAACGCATTCACATCAAGTGCATCCAAAAACCTTCGGCAAGAGAATCTTCCTATTAATAAATAAGAAGTGCAACAAAATACGTCGTGATTCTCCGAGCGTCAGTAATTGCCTTCAATAGATCAGCCTTGAGCACAGAGCAGTACAGAGCAGCTGTCTTTGTCAACTGATCCACACCAGGGACTGCACTGCAGCACCAAGACACATAAACACCCAGCCTGTAAAGAAATACAGTAATATTTCATGCATTCATTGAACAGATTGGTCACATGGCTGCTTTCTGATCTCAAAGTTTTCTTTATTTCCTGGGCTTAAACTGTTTTTGTAGTCAGCAGAGGATTTGGAAGAAGGAATGTAGGAGAGACATATATTTAAGCAAGAGGACTGAAAAGTATATTTTGGCATAGAATTTGTAAGCCTTTCACACTC
Source organism: Aulonocara sp. 'chitande type north' Nkhata Bay (assembly GCF_057382095.1). Classification (NCBI taxonomy): domain Eukaryota; kingdom Metazoa; phylum Chordata; class Actinopteri; order Cichliformes; family Cichlidae; genus Aulonocara; species Aulonocara sp. 'chitande type north' Nkhata Bay. Next base: position 37,991,833 of record NC_141348.1, on the reverse strand, counting down.
TTTAACTCCAGTTTACATTATGTCTTCTTACAGCTATCCTTAAAATAAAAAAATAACCCAAATGATTGTAATTTTAAATATATGTTAAACTACACTAACAAGAAAAAAGAGCCTATAATCAAAAGCGTGTGTTTGCAGTAAATCAACCCGCTAATGTGGCAACAACAGCGAATTCAAGCCAAAGTGGCCTGTTTAAAATCACAAATTGGGCCTTTGAAAGTAATAATCTGTGAAGTCCTATGTGCCTTTTTCCATCGGTTCAGTGTTTTGCTTTATTGTTTTGGGTCTTTGCACGTGTAAAAAAAATAGGCACATAACACATACTGCAAACTGTGCTTCCCAGCATGCACGGCTGATGTGTTGACTTTTATTGATTAATATATCTGCCAAAATGCAGCAGGAGTCATTCAGTGGGTGCTGCGCATCTGGTGTGGAATGCTTATAGCGAGAGACAAGCTAAGCATTTACATCTGGAGTCTGACAGCTATCTGAATTTTAACGTTATACAATCTAGATTAAGTACTTGGAGAAACTTAAACTGTAACTGTGCATGAATAATGCTCAGGTGTCTCTTTCTTCTCACCCCTCTCTTCTTTCAGGCTCCCCAGCTCGGCACACTGATGGGCGTTTATATGCCGTGCATCCAAAACATCTTCGGAGTCATCCTGTTCCTCAGGATGACCTGGTTGGTGGGAATCGGAGGTGTCATTGGGACTTTCATCATCGTTTTCATGTGCTGTACCACAGTGAGTGTTGTACATTCTTGTAAATTTTAGCCCAGGTTCATAGTGAAAATTCAGAATTTCACACGTTTTATAAAGTGCAGCATTCGTGGAGCGTAACATATTGTAGAGTGGAAGGTAGCAGATGTAGCAGAATTTATTGTTCAGCAGTGTAAGATTGTTATCACCATTATTGGCTCTGGTGAGAACAGCAAAGATTAAGGACCTTGCACAGAATATGGTTGGAGAAACAGAGGATATAAATATGTTTATAATGGTTCAGTAAATTCTGTGTTTTGATTAGTGAGCAGTAGCTTTCCATTAATGTGGTGCCATACTTTGAATTGCAAGTAATTACTTCTCTGCATTAGCCGAAACGGCTTTCTTTTTTATTTCATCCAAAAATAGTTCGCCAGGGGTAGTTTCACAGTAAAATTGGTCATACAGCTGTTGTTCAGTCTCTAAATAGAATCAGTCTCCTTAGTAAGCAGAGTCAGCCTACAATACACACAATGTATCTTTGTTTATTTTTCACAAAGATATCCCCCTTATTTTAAGGATAACAGCTTTGCTGTAATGTGTTTGAACAGCTTAAATGTTGACATTCTTTCTTGGTTTTAGTTAAGCACAATTTCTTTGCTAAACATATAATACAGCCCAACCCTCTTTGCTCTACAGTTCTGTACCGATGTATTGTATTGGTTTATGTCCAATAGAAAACTTTGTCAGTCTGGTAAGGTACCACCCCCAAGAATTTTTAATGTGTTACATCTACAGAAATATGGATAGTTGACCCAGTCGTGGTTTTAAACGGCAAGTCTAAGGTTACAGCTTACTTAAATGGAGCAGTGTGGTCAAAGAATAACTGCAATTATCTATTTAGGAGTATAGTTCACAGACATTTCCCTCTTAACAATGTGGCATTCAGCAGTAATAATAAAGTGACAAACTGGCAAGTGTTTTTAAACTAATCTTACATGAGATAACATTAAAGGAAACCAGAGTGTTGAAGATTGTTTTGTTTGGTAATTTATTTCAAACATGTAAACAATATACAGGTACATTTAGACAAGAAAATAAGAGAGAGAAAAATACTATACAAATTTTTTTTAAAATATTTATATATACATATATACAATATACAAAAATCAATACATTTCAATATAGCCACCGTTCTGATTAATTTACATGTTGAAAGGGAGTGGGAAGAAGTAAACACTTATTTAATCCCACCCATTTGCCATAAATTATCAGTTAATATTTAGTCAGCGTCCTTACTGATATAATTTGTAATAAAAATAGTGAACACATTTCTGATATACTATATACTATATTATAACATCATGAATTTTTTTTTAAATAGAGACATTCACTTAATTTCAATATTTTCCCTTTCTTTATAGTTCATATTTTTATAACTCTTTTTATAACTCTTGAACTTTTGAACTGTTTTATGTTTGGACATTGCTTTAATTCCATATTCACAGTGTTCCATAGTTTCACTCCATGAACAGAAACACAAAAGCTTTTTCTTGTAGTACGTACCTTCCCTGTTTTGAAGTTACAAAAACCCCTTAAATTATAGCTTCCTTCTTTCAAAAAAAAACATACTCTGAATATTACCTGGCAGTTCTTTATTTTTTGCTTTGAATAGAATTTGTGCTGTTTGGAATTTCACTAGATCGTCAATTTTCAACATTTCAGACTGCAAAAATAGTGAGTTTGTGTGTTCCCTATAACCTGCATTGTGGATGATTCAAATTGCCTTTTTTTTTGAAGAGTAAAAAGTGAATGTAATGCAGTTTAATAGTTGTTGCCCCAGACCTCTGCATAGTAGCCTAAGTATGGTGAAACCAGTGAACAGTAGAGAATATGAAGTGATGTTCTGTCGAACACCTGCTTTGCCTTGTTTAGTACTGCAATGCTTCGTGATACTTTGGAATGAATATATCTTACGTGAGCTCCCCAGTTAAGTTTTTCATCTATTATTACCCCCAGAAATGTATTTTCACTGACTCTTTCAATATCAACACCATTTATTTGAATGTTAGCATTTGTATTTAAACTACTATTTCCAAATAACATAAGTTTAGATTTATTCAAATTGAATGATAATTTGTTTTTATCTAGCCAGAACTTCACTTTACTTATTTCATTAGTCATATCCTCCAATAAATTCTGCAGATCATCACCAGAGCAAAAAATGTTTGTATCGTCAGCAAAGAGAACCATTTTTAATACTTTGGACACTTAACAGATGTCGTTAATGTACAAGTTGAAGAATTTTGGACCCAAAACTGACCCTTGGGGTACACCACAAGCAATGTCCATACATAAGGAGCAACCATCATTTAATTTCACAAACTGCTTCCTGTCACCTAAATAACTCCGGACCCAATCTAAAGCTACCCCTCTGACACCGTAACGTTCCAGTTTTCTTATTAATATATCATGATCTATAGTGTCAAATGTCCCACGTTTTATAACACTGTTCAGTATTTCCCATAATCTTTTAATATTATTTCTATTTATATCTAATTGCTTCATATAGTATTCCTTTTTACTATATCTAAGTATATTAGTTAACCTATTTTTATACCAAATTCTTTCCATATTCTTAGCAGCGACAGTTCACTTGAAGGTGGCAGGTTTATATTTGAGGACACAGGCGTTAGCAAGATTATAGAGGATCCTAAAATGTTTTTTACGTCTTGCCAAGTCCAAACAGTGCTGAGAATTACATACGTAGGTTCCTGATACTAAGAACGTTCACAGAGGTTTGAGATGTATGAAATAAAACTTCTTCTTCTGTATCGGTTTAATAAGCAGTTATGGTTTTTTGTGTTATCGCTCTTTTCGAAAAGCTCAATTTTCTGAAAATACTCATAGTTTAGAGTTTTGCAGTTTCTTGTTTTCGAGACATAGAAGAAGCTACTTTCGGCTGCTCCATTATTCACAAGGGGTCTCCACAGCGGGTAGCGCCGCATGTTTGCTTTGGCAGATTTTTACAGCAGATGCCCTTCCTGACTCAACCCCCAAAGGATTTGTGTCTCCTGAACTAGGGATCTTTCATTTATTAGATGAATGAAAGCCGCTGTTTGTGAGATGTAGTATCTATTTTTATTTGCCAGAATGGTATCATTGACCCTGCACCAAATCCAGCAAAGTAGTGTTAAAGTGAAATTTCAAGAGAGGAGGTTTTAATCATCTTATTTTAGCCGGTGTAATGATTCTGGGTCTGAGTGAAGTGTAACGTTGCAGATCACATAACCAGGTTCCTTTTGTGCTGTATAAAGAGCAAACTGCCTCTCTGTCGATGATCTGTTTATATTTCACAGACCCCACACGTTCAGTCTGTAAAAAAGAACAACATGACACACTGTGATGCTCCCTGGTTCCCTTTAATGTCACTGCCACAGAGTCATGTGTCAGAGTGACTTTGGACTGACACCCTGCCGTGGCCCTGAGACTCGCATTACATAAGACTCTCCCACAGGATCGAAGTCGCTGCTGTCAGTGGTCTGGCTGGCTTCTACAAGATGATCGTGTTTGATGCATTTGATTGTCAGAGAGCATATACTTGGCCTCCTCACTCAAAAGCTTAACATCTCTATTCTGAAGGGTGTTGACTTAATTTACTGTCTCTGTTGAAAACTTGACAATGCCCTGCATGAGAGCTTTCTGTCAGACAACACAGGCGCATCCAGCCTGAGTATGGCTTTTCAGTGGATTGCCTTGCTAATTTTATTGTACATGACAGTTTAATTAAAACTTTGTGGTCTATAAGATGTAAGAGCTGTGCGTCGTTCCTCTGATTTGCATTTTGGGTTATGGACTTTATGTTGGTTTGTCTGCGAGTTTGTGCAACCTAGATTCTCCTCCAGCTGAGTATATTTATAGAACGACCCCCTCAAATCCCAAACACTGCCTGCACAGACACATGCTGCGGCCCCGTCATTTTTTCTGTGTGACAGTATAGAGGGCATACTGAATGAAACAGCATATTGATAGAACATAATATGTAATTCCATGTTTGAGCCTGATATCTTAGTAATTACCTCTAAAATATAGATACTGAATCTCATCAGCTTATTATTTTTTTCCATCAGCATCATAAAAATATAAATAATTAATAAAAAGGGGATAAAAAGATTTTGTGTGGTGCATGAAAAAATACAGCACTCAGTTTTATGGTGGAAAAAATAGCAGGAGAGAAAAAAAAAAGCTTGGAGATCAAAGCTGGTTCAGACACAGCTTGACAGGAAGTCGTGCAAACACACAAACACATTTGCAATTCCTATGCTTCATTTCTTATGCTTTAACACACACATACACACACACAGAGGAATCAGTGCTAAAAAGTTCCTTACGTCCATTTACTAGAATAAACTCTGAAAAACATCTCTCAGTAATTTCGTCTCACTGTTTAATATCACACACACACACGCACACACACACACACACACACTTTTTATCACTCACACTGAGCTCATTGCAGAGCCCCGGGGCGATAAGCTCGAGCGTGAACGGTGTGTGAGAAACCCCCACCTCTCTCCTCCTGAGCTCCTTACATAACCACCGAGGCCTTCAGGGGCTCTCAGCAATGAGCGCGTGTGTGTGTGCATGTACATACGTGTACGCAGCGATGCCCACCTGAGTGAAATCCACAGGAGCCAAAGTGCGAAGGAATCTCGCATGTTGTAGAGCTTAATAATATACAGCAGGACCCCATGTTTTATTCACTTCATGGGATGTCACTGACAGTGCACTTTTCAGGTGCTTAATCACAACTGCACATATCTGCAGCTGTCAAACGCTCGCGCCAATATTTTTCTGTCACATCTTGGCGGAACGTTAACGAGCCGCAGTGCTCAAACATTCAGGGAATCGTTATATAAAGAACGCGCCTCCGTGTGGAACGGCTCTGACACATTAAACCATTAACCATGAAATTATACACGCAGGCCACCATTTTAAAAATCAGTGCTTTGCTGCAGACAGCATTCTCCAAACAGGGACGCTCAAACGTGTGTACGTCGTACTGGTATATGAGTCTTTTTACCCCAGATAATGAATACAGGCTCTTACCACATTAAAATGAGCTTTAATATTCTAGATGGAAAGTCATCTGTTATTTGGTCTTCCTCATTACTTCCAGGTCTTGAATCCAAATGCTGTGAGGGGAAGGGTTGGATGCCCTCTGTCGTGACTCATTTAAATGCTTAGGATGCCTTTCTCGCTCATCTCCTCATATTTTACTCTTTCGCTTCTTCAATTTCTCCAAGCCTTTTCTTTTTTCCATGTTTCTGTCTCATTATTCCTTTTCTCCTCCTCCTTCTTCCTTTGATTCTATTCTCTCTCTTGCTCTCATTCTTATTCTATTATTCAATTTTTGTCCTTTTTCTGCCACGTCTGTTCTTGTCTCGCAGCATAGCACAGCAGCACCTCGTCCTCTTACTTATAGTTTCCATTCCCACCATCACTCTGAAAGTGAAAATCACCTCAATCACTGTCATTTGACATTGGTGCCTTCCATAGTATACCATCCACAGGGATTTCAAGTGATGAGCAGCACCCTGAAACTTCTGTGCTTTTGTATGTCAACTGATGAAGTTGTACCTCAAAAAAACAATTCTGCATTTGTGTAATGAAGCATGATAATGAAGCACGCTCTTAGGGCAAGGCAAAAGCTCCAGTCCTGTCGAAACCAATTTCCGCTCAACTGTAAGGTCAAAAAAAGACCAATTCAGAATTTGTCTGTAGCTTTGGGAAGAAACAGACCAAAAGTGTCCTTTGGGGTCATCAGTGGGGAGTGTGTCAGCTGGCAGGCTTTTCTTAAAAATGACTTTTTTCACCAAATACATTCCTAGGGCTCATCTGTAATCATGATGGCTTAGCAATTATTCAGGCCTTGCTACCATTCCGATTACATTTCGAAGGAAAACATCTCCTTTGTGCGAAATGTAAGCTGTGTGCTGTTGTATCTCATGTGGATGAGACAGATGGTGGGGAGGTCTAATCTGGCCTTTCTACTGGCATGCTTAGAGCCTAGAGGGCTTTTGGGTACATGTGAGTTTGGAGGCACTGACTCCAGGATTCATGGAGAAAGAGAGAGTTATAAACCAGAGGATGTTCACTAACGCAAACTCTCAAACCATCACAGTTTTAGGTTACCAGCCTGAAAGTGGGACGATAAAACAGGCCACAGGCTCTGGGTCAGTGGGAAGAAAGATTTTGCCCATCCTGCCTGCTAAAACAGAACATCGCTGGGTTTTTTTAGTGCCACTCTTCAAATGTTCTGCGAATACAGACATGATTTGGTCATCAAGTGCTTGAACTACAGAGGAATCTGTGTTAGATTTAGTTATTAGATCTCCAGTATCTGCTTTTGATCCTATGTTGTGGTCCATTTGGGTCTGCAGGTGAGATCATTGGAGATGAAAGCCAGGCAGTTTCTCATGCATGACTTTTTCTGCTAGAGTCCCTGTCTGCAGTGATGCCCAAAGGGTCATTTAACTAAAAGTGATAAAAATGGTATTTCACAACAGTGACAACAACAAAATCATCTGCTCTTCTGTTGCCACTTGTGGTGGTTCAGTCAAACAAAACAACATATGACATTAATTGCACATCAGCAATCAATCATAGATTGAAGGTGAAATTATTCATCTAACTGGAGACAAAATTTGAGTTTTGAAAAGTGATAGTTGCTACTTTGTCTTGTCTGCAGCTGGTTGTAGACAAAATCAACGCAGAATCGATCCATATATCGATACAGTTTCCACTGAAACACAGATAAACCTCAAATAATTGGTTGCTTGACCTAATCGCCCTCATTCATTTCCACTCCTCGTGCCTGTCAAGCCTTCTGTTCTCATAGAACGCACGATGAGGCTAACAATATTGATACTGTCAGATTTTCAACTCCAAATTCTTGTTATTTTCAAAACAGTGAGTTGTGACTTCACACAGACAAAAGCAGGCTTCTCATTTCAAGCCAGTTACCTACTGATATTGCCAGCTGAAATCGCAGCTGTCACTAACATGCTCAGTTTGTCAGCTTTAGTTTTCTAATTATATTTCGCTCCATGAGCACTGGTTCACACAAAGAGCTTTGATAAAGTCTTAAATTGGCACTTGCATAAATAACTGGATCTAAACCTCTGTTTCTCAGGAAATAGTCAGAACTCTTACAATGCTACTCCTTCAGACTGAACTGAAAGAGCTGTATTGTTTGCTGTGCTTCAGACTAGAATTAACGATATATATCTTCAGAATGAGATGGCAGAAATAAGATTCTGCTATGAGCATAAATTACAGTGCAGTACTTCTTGGAAATTAAAACATATAGACCACCTTCCAGACTCATAGTAATTGAAAATCACGTATCAATATAAAACAGAGCATGTGTTTTAAAGACAAAGTCAAAGGGGGGGTATAGTGTATAATTTACCTTTAATATTATTGACATACATAAAATTCAGAGCGAAGCATTACTAAAGCACCAATCCTGTTTGGCTACACTGCCAGCACTGCAAATCAGACAAGTGCATTGCTGGCTTTTCTGCATGGAGATTCAGTGATTGGGTATGCGACTGACTACCTCTGAGTGGCTGCTGCCCACATCAGATAAAACACTTAAACAATTACTGTCTTATCTGCTGTGGTGGGAGAAGGGTTTCTGGCCTCATTATGACCAGATTAGAGTGAGAAACAGAGCCCAACTCACTGTTCACTCCTGATCATCAGTCCACTGGGCCCTCAGGTGACACTAACCACATTAAAGTCTTTGCAGAGACAGATACAATAACAGTTAAACATAACCAGCATGGTTTCCCGTGGCTGGAAAACCTCACTCCAGTGTAGCTGAAACAGAAACTTTGAAAAGAAACAACCATTGATTGTTGTGGTAAATTAATAAATAATAATAAGTAATTGTTCTGTAAAATGTTGCATTTATTAACCACTATTCTTGTCAGTAACAGAATTTACTGTTGTTCTTTTTTACCTTACATTTTAGGAAGGTGATTACAGTTTAAATGTTACCCAGGACAGACTGCTATTGCACTAATGCTGCATGCAAGCACAGATTGAATTAATAATATATATAACTTTACATTCAAAACTCAACTAATAATAACATAATAAACTAGAACAACTCATTTATAGAAAAGCCCCCAAAAATAGGAGAAAGTGAGACATGTTTTAGGCAGCCAGTTCTCACATTTCGTCCTCGCGTTTCTCTTTCTGTGTCTGCCTCTGTCTTTCATGTGCAGACAATGTGAAAAGACACTCAGAAATTCAACAATAGCAACTAAAAGAATAATGAAATCTTAATGCTGTCTTTGTACTGTCAAACACACTCTCCCGCTCTCTTTCCCAGTCACTCTCAGTGCTTTCACGTTGTCATTTTTTATTTCTTCTGAACCATTCTTCCACTCTCTGCGTACATCTCTCCCTCTTGTCCTCTGCAGGCCAGTCGGGACTCGCGCTTTGTGTTGCAGGCGACTGTGATAGCCGTGAGCTTCGCTTTACCGTGCCCTTACATATCTCAACTCGACAGAGTTCCATAAGAGTTGTCGCTGGATGTCTGAATGTGCTCTGACAGCTGTTGACAGGCCCTGTGGTGTTATTATTTATCTAATCAACGAGCAGCCTGTCCGTTCTTTAATTCTATGCTGGGAAAATTCATTGCTTGGCGCTGGTATGAAGGACTTTACCTGGAGGAAATAAAAGAATTGAAGTTTGCTTAAAAATAATCTGATAAAATGTGAAAGTGAGGACAGAACATTAAAACAGTAAACGATTTTTAGCTGTGCCAGTGGCTCTAGTGATGGCAATGTCAGGCAGTCTAATTCTTTGGGGGCTTCCTGCTCAGAAATGGCCTTTGGAGTTAATTATACACATAAGCATGAGTGGTCCACTTACAGTAAGGCCAATAAGTCTCTGTTGCCTTATTTGACAGAAATATGTGCATTCTTCCTGTTTGTTTCTGGTCATTTGATAAACAAAATGTCTGTATTTCGTGAATAAATACATCTCCAATTACAAAACTGGAGTAGAAAAAATATTAGAATATTGCTGTTGATTTCCTTTCGGCTCTGCTGAAAGCCTCTAGGAATGTGCTAAAAATTCTTCAATGCAGGAAAGACCCTACTCTGTCTTTGGTATCCACAGAAAAGCCTCATTAACGGTTAGATGGACTTCCATTACAATTTTTTTCAGCTATCCATGGTAGCAAGAGGATAAACTAATGACTTGATGGATCAGGGTTATCCACTAACTCTTCAACATGCACTATTGCAGCAGCACAGAGGCAGGCTTGTGCTGAAATGTCTTGAAGGGGGTTTGAAAATGTTTCACATATTCGTACACTGTGTTGAACTGAAATAGTTCCAATGACTTTGACTGACATTAACTGCTCAAGCTTTAACATCAAGTCATGTATTTTAGATGTCTGACATTTAGATTTATGTTCCCGCCACATCCTGATTAGTGTGATCTCTCCTTTGAATTTAGTGCTGATTATTATAAAAATTATTGTTTCAGGGGTTTTTTTTCCAACTAACTTGATTTGCACATATAGCATTGTGGTTGCGAGCATTGAGCTAAATCAGACTCTTAGTTTTGTTTTTATTTTATTACTTAGATTTAGTTTACCAGTTTCATTTCATTTTTGATGATATAAATAGGCATGACACCTTATTCATTGAGGTTTAGTTCACAATTTAAGAAAACAATAAATGGTATTCTTCACAGTTGAAAAGATCAAAAACTTGTGTGCGTAATTTGCAAATTTGATCTAATTTCTTCTTTTCCTGCTCCTCTGTCCTTCTCTGTGTAGACCATGCTGACTGCCATCTCTATGAGTGCCATCGCTACCAATGGAGTAGTGCCAGGTGGGTGAGCAGACGCTGGCACCACACAGTCATCGCTGTTTGAGTCTGTCCGCTTCTAAATTTCTCTTTTCGCTGATTGCTTTTGGCACAGTACACCCAGCGCAGCTTGATATCTCCAGAAACATTAAAAGCTTTAGTCTGGGATCTTGTGCACTTTAGCTCCTTGTCACGCAACATTATTTACACAAAATAAAGCATCAGCCAAATGCTTGTCATGAAGATCTGCATCGGCAAGTTTGTATCTGAACACAGACACATGAACGTGCATATGCAGGCTAGCTACATTTTATAAGCGAGTTTACATAGTAATGATGGCCTGCATCTTACCAGTTGGTGTGCATGCAGCAGGGGTCAGAGCAAATTACAGGCTTGTAGAGAAGTGTGGAAGTGTATGCCAATTATAACTGTCTCTGTTATAACCAGTCCCAACCCTTGTGCTGCTCCAAAGTGCTGATTAAGGTCTATTTATTTATGTTCAGTTAATTTATTTGCACACTGCTTGTGCATTTTTGTATAACAGTGTGATAAGATGCAATAACAAGAAAACCTTTTCTAGCAAATTCAGCAAAAATTACAACTGTCAGAAAGCAGTCTACCAAAATAAAAAAGCATTACAGAAAAAACTATTTTCTATCATTAATGTATGGAAATCGTTTTTTAATTTTAAAGAAATCTGCTGGATATTCACTGGTGTACACAGTGGACAGTTTTTTAAACATCTCTCTTGTTCTTTGTTGTCAAGTTTCTTTTATTTGATTGTGTAAAATGTTAGTCGTTAAAAGAGACAAAATTGAAGTGAATGTCTGCACTCACCATGGTGACATGCTAATGTCAAAACTAATTAACAGATACAAAAATATATGTATGGTTCAGCATGAGATGTCATCGTTTAGTCTTCTCACAGACAAAGTTACCCATTAAATGAGTACTTCAGAGTGATTTTGTGCTGTTCGTGTAGCTGGAGGCTCCTACTACATGATCTCCCGTTCACTGGGCCCTGAGTTTGGGGGAGCGGTCGGAATCTGTTTCTACCTGGGGACCACGTACGCTGGAGCCATGTACATCCTCGGAGCTATTGAGCTCCTCTTGGTGAGAATGAAGCCCTCTTTGTGTTCACTCTCTCTGACTTTGTTAATGTCATCACCAGGCAGTAACATGTTAACTTTCTTTTCATTTCATTAGTGTAGCATAGTTTATTAGTATTTAATGCCATAATTAATATTATGGCATTTGTACCCTCAGACCATGCAAGTGGTTAAAGAACAACAACAACAATAATAATAATAATAATAATAATAATAATAATAATAAAGTCCTGTCCACGTTGTTCAGGTCTCTGTCTTGTAACAGCTTCACCTCTTTCTGCTATTCACCAATGTTTAGAAATGAAACGCATGTGTGAAAACAGCTTATCTGCTAGTGTCAAACATCCAGCCTGGAGTGTGGAAGGACCATTTAAAAGTTGACTCACCCCATCATGGCTCAACCAATCAGCGATCACCAAGTCTTAGATAGTCTTATGAATCATATTAAGTGATGCACTTCTCCTCAGGTGAACTGCCTGTTTTGAACCACTTATTTATTCTGGAACTGATTCTGGTTAAATGCTCGTTTTTGGACGTTTTTAATACATCCCAAACAGCTGCCACATTTATTTATTTATTTTTTGAGTTCACTTCTATGTGAGTGAGAGAGAAAAGCGTCTAATATCCTGTCTATTTGAAATGACATCCATTTCAAGCTTATTCATCCGTGATGTCACAAGACCACGATGACCTAAAAGAAAAACGATGTGAGCTGCCAGGTTAGTAGACGATGACCACTCAAATCACAGCTTTTTCTTCCCTGCAGTAAACCCTCCAACATCACATTTTGACAATTTTTACCAAGGTGATAACACTGTCAGACCCGCAACTCTGAGGGGAACTTTGTTGTGCTCCAGTGGCAAAATATTACCCTTTAGATTCAATTATAGTGGTAATATATAAACGATTTTTGCACCATGTTGTTCTGGTCCGAGCAGATTTGAAGCCAACATTGGAAATGTTTCAATGGTTAAAGGCAAGGAGCCAAACAAAACCTCTAGCCCAGAGGTATTTAAACATTAATCACTAATGTGTGCAGGGAATGTGGCTAATCTTTTCTTTCTGTTCTTTGTTTTAACCAGGTAACAACAAACATTTTCCAGTACTAATTTACAATTTTGTTTTCACGTGATTGTTCAGTGTTGTAATATAAGCTTCTTTTTTTTGCTTGTTTGTTCATTTTAGAGTGAGTTTGTTTTACCCTTTTCCAATCTTCATATTAAGTGTGTGTCAGTCTTCTTGTCCAACTCTAACAACTGTGTATTTCTCCAAATGTCAAATTCCTCCTCTGAAGGTGTCCTATTATGTGCATTTCCAGATCAAAGTGTGTATTCCTGGACTCTCGCAGAGTAGCTTTGTATGATTTACAGTTCAAAATAATCCTTGTTTATCTTTCTGGCTGACTTGGTGTTTGACTTTGGCCACAGTTAGTATCGTTATCTGCCTTCATAATAGCATAATATCTCCACTTTAAATATATATTAAAAAAATGATTTGATAGATTTACTCCTGTAGCTACAATGACCTGTATTGCTTGTTAATCTCATCCATGCTTGTTACTATTTTTGTTGTTCAGCAGAAGGAATATGATCCCTCGTTTTTAATCCTGCCTGCAAACCTCTGGCTGACTAAATTTTTCTAAAGAGGGGAATAGTTATTAGAGAGTACAACAAGTCTAGTATAAAAAAAAATAAAAAAAAAGAAACCATAAAATCCTTAATTTAAGTATATTCATTGAAATTTGGGAGGGGGGGGGTTGTTTATTCCAACTGGTCAGACCCACATCAATGAAACTTCTGATATTCCTGAAATCCAATCAGTGCAAAGTGAAACAAAAAAAAATGTTACGCTTCTAACAAATACAAAGCAGAGTATTTGCATGTTCTTCTCCTTTGGTTGATTTTCATCATCACTTTGCTTTGAAGCTATTTTCTTCTCGCAGTATGTGCTCTTCAATGTGAATTCTGATTAGTTTTTGAAATGGCGCGATCTTTCATCTCAATCTTTCGCTTCTCTCCTCCTGTTTCTCGTTCTCCTCCTCTGCCTTTCACTCCACACTTCTTCCACTGCAATGCCTCCATGTTGCATGGGATATTGGGTAATTATGCAAATACTGCATTATAAGGGATGAAGACACTGCCTGAGTAACAGGATCATTCCTTGAAACAGCTCTCATCACTTTGGTCCACTGTTATCAACTGTCATTTTTTATTGTTAATAATATTATTCTGGATGCCTCTAATGGATATGGAGTTTGATCGTGTCTGGAGGTTAATTCTGTCTTCTGGGTCAAAGCTGGCTTAGTTTCCATTGTAAAATAACAATCCTTGCAGAATTGTAAGGAGCGGATCTCGAGGAAGACTGATTTGAATATGTTTCATCCTTCCACCCAAGTCAGGAACACAAACTGATGCTGCTATTTTAGGAACCATGAAGAGTTCACCGTGAAGCTACGATTTGTTTGCCTAGTGATGTGCTGTTCTTAGCATTCAGCCAAATGACCGAAACCACAACTCACTGCTTGTTCTCTTGTTGCTCTTCATAGTGATAAAGAGTGTTCAGGCTGAGAGAAAAAAGACACAAATTTCCACACTTATGTAACAGCCTTGCAATGAATCATCTAAACCTGATGACAGATAGTGACGGTCTAATTAGGGGTTTACCATCTAGCTTCTGACTATTCTTAGACTGACCCGTAGTAAAAGTGTAATAATGGCAGTTAATGTTTAATATTAATACCATGCTTGAGTTGTTTAATTAAGAATTAAAATAGCAGCCAGTAGTACGAGTTGGTGCTTCAAGCTCCATTAGAGGACTTTTAATGTGACATCGCATATATTCACACTTCACAGAGTTGTCCTCTTTTACTCATCTCATCCCTCATTGCCTTTCTCACCTTTTTTATTATATCCAAGCAAGCAAGCAATTTATTTATATAGCACTTTCAGACAACTACCAGGAGAAAACAAAGTGCTGTACACTTGACATGACACAGAAAAAATGATACATTAAATTAAAAAAATATATATATACATCTTTCTTTTCCATTTAGCAGCAAACAGTGAGGTAGAGAGGCAGGTTTGTAACCTGAAAACTGCCAGTTTAAATCCCCAGACAGGCCATAGAAGGTGAGGAGTGAAAGTCGCACTTCCAAAACATGTACCACTAAGATGTCCTTGAGCAGCAATGATATTTTCTGGATTTTTTTTTTAAGATAAAAGTACTGCTGATTTCCCTGGATACATAAAGTCAAAGATAAATAAATAAGCTCCTTTCCTCTGCAGATCTACATTGTGCCCAAAGCAGCCATATTTCCCCTGGAGGGCCTAGAGGGTGCTGAGGCCGAGGCCGCCCTGCTTAACAACATGCGCGTGTACGGGACCATCCTGTTGACCTCCATGGCCACAGTGGTGTTCGTTGGCGTAAAATATGTTAACAAGCTGGCACTCGTGTTTCTGGCATGCGTCATTCTCTCCATCTTGGCTGTCTACGCCGGAGTCATCAAGACCGCCATGGATCCACCTGTATTCCCGTAAGCAGTTAGAGCCAAGATAATCCAATATTATATAAGCTGAAATGGTAACAAAAGCCCAGACTAACACACATCTTATCTACATGCTGTTTTAGAAAAAGCAACACATAATTACATGCTAGGTTTGGAGAACATGCCATTATTATATCAGTGGTACAAAGGCACCAGCACTAATTTGCCTTATTTTTTATTTTACATATTTAAAAATTAGATGAATTTACCTGAAAACTAAGTGTTATAATGTGATACCCATCATTGTTTTAACCTAGGTGTCAATAGATGTCAGAAAACAATTTAAAACAACAGATATTGTTTAACTATAAAATTAATTTAAAGAAGAAAAAAGTCCAAATAAATTGTTTACATCAAACACGCATGCACAAAAGTCGCTACAGCAGCAGTATTTCAAAATTGTGTGCTTTTCTATTCCTCTAGGGTGTGTGTTTTGGGGAATCGCACTTTGGTGTGGAAGTCCTTTGATGTTTGTGCCAAGACCATTGAGACAGCTAATGGGACAGTCACAACCCAGCTGTGGCAGATGTTCTGTGATTCACCTTTTCTCAACGCTACCTGTGACAAATACTTTGTTGCCAACAATGTGACTGAGATCCAGGGCATCCCTGGGGTCACTAGTGGAATCTTGGCAGGTTGGTTCATTCGTTTTGGATCCAATTATCATCTTTCTATACTGCTGAGTCACTGACAATTCATTGGCGTTCTTTTCTAGATTTCTTTTTTTTTAAATGAAATGTTTACGATAAAATACTTTCTTAGGTCTGAATGTCCTGTTTTTCCCATTGATCTGTTGTTATAGTACTGGAGTGTCCATCAAGAAACACTCCAGTACGAGCAGCTTTAAATGTTGTAAAAAGAACTTAAAAAGTTGATTCATTTTTCTAGATATTTGCTTTCAGATCTTTTTAATAAATGTTAAAAATGGTGATTTAGTGTTACAAAGACAAAGTAGAGCAAACTTATTTCTTAGCCTTGGGCTTCCTGAAACCCTAAGAAAAACCACAGCTAGGCAAACCTTGTTTTACCCTGGTGTAACAGTAAACTCTGAATTAAGGAGTCACACTTAAAAGTCACTTTAATTTTTTGACTTTATTTTTTAGAGATAAAACATATCATATTTTATCTCCCATTTTTAGGGGGAGATAAAAACCTCCCAAATCCACCTACTCAAGCAAAGTAATTCATGTTTCTGTTTTCTGAAAGCATCTTTTTTTTTACTGATTTTAATAAACTAATTAGAAATTGTAAATAGTGACTAACTCAATTTTGAATGGCTGAAGAATAAAGTAAATTTGTTAATTAGTCATGGAGTTCAGTCACCAATTGAATATTTGGCTAACATGGAAGGATTAAAAACACCTATTTTCAGGTTCTGTCTGCATGAATATTTTAATTCTAGTCCTCTCTATGTTTCTTCAATGCCAATCCAGACAACCTGTTTGGAAACTACTATGAGAAAGGGGACCTCATTTCCAGGGATAAGATGGAGTCAGTGGAAGACCAGGACGATCCTCTAACCAACGCTAACCGCTACGTGTTAGCCGACATCACCAGCTTTTTCACATTGCTGGTTGGCATTTACTTCCCGTCTGTGACAGGTGAAAGCATAAACTGTTCTGTCCACTTAGTTTTTTCTTATTGTTGTTCATCATTGACACATTTATTAATTTGTTTACTTATCAGTGTGCTGCTGAGTGATTCTTTTGTTAACCATCTGAGAAATGGCATCCCTGGTGTTGTTCTCAATGTCAGACATTTATATTTATTCAGCTTGAGTGAGTTTAGCTGAAATTACTACATTCTGCTGTTTGTAGCACACGTGTTTCTACAGTATGTGCACAAATCTCTGATCTTGGTAACAACTGTCACTTCACTGTCTCTCCAGGGATCATGGCTGGATCCAACCGTTCTGGAGACCTGCGCGATGCACAGAAGTCAATCCCCATTGGAACAATTGCAGCCATCACCACCACCTCTACTGTCTGTATCCTTTAACAACTGCCGTCACGGCAGTTGTTATGCACACACACCACTGCATATACAGTGGGGAAAATAATTGTTTGATCCCCTTCAATTTATACGTTTTCTCACCTATAAAGAAATGGAGAGTTTTTATGATAGTGTCCCTTTAACGGAGAAAGATAGAATATCAACCAAAACTCCAGAAGAAAAAACGATACATAAAATTCTGACTTCATTTGAATGTCATTAAATGAAAAAGTATCTTTACCCCCAAACAAAGTATGACTTAGCACTTGGCAGAGAAACCATTGTCAGTTTGATGTAGCTGGTCACCCAGTTTGTACACCTAAGGAGGAATTTGCCATTGTCTTGGCTGTTACTTAATAATTCGAAACTCCAGCTCCCTCCAAAGATTCTGTATAGGATTGAGTTCTGGAGACTAGCTAGACCACAGGTCAGCAACCTGTGGTTCGCAACCCATATGTGGCTCTTTAGCTGCAAAATGTGGTTCATGAGCCATGGGCTAGGATTAGAGTTACACATATACCGGTTTATTAATTGATTCTCTCCCAATTACAGCCATCATCTGCCCATCTTCCAGTTGTGCTGCTCTCTTTCTCCCATTGTCTGGTAGGAGGAGCTAAAATGGCTCTTCTAATGTTGAAAGTTGCAGACACCTGCACTAGGTCATTCAGTGACCTTAATGTGCTTCTTCTTTAACCACTTCTTTGTTGCCTTGGCAGTATGTTTTGGGTCATTATCATGGTAGCTGACCCATCCACAACCCATCTTTAGTGTTGTGGCTGAAGAAAAGAGGCTCTTGTCCAACATTTTACCGCCCATTGGCCCCACAATCCAGTCAAGTTATCCTGTACCATCAGCAAAAACAGTGCCTCAAAGCATAATGCTTCCACCTTCATGTTGACTGGTGAAATGGTTTATTCAGCATTTCTCTTGCACCAAACAGGAAGGATCGAGTTGATCCCAAAGAGCTTGATTTTGATTTCTTCTGACCAAGACACCTTCTCCAAGTCTTTTCTGAGTTCACTGGAAAACATCAGATGGTCCCATAAATGTGTCATCTTAAACAGGGAGACAGCAAGACTTTAGTCCATTACAGCGTAGTGTGTTACCAATGGCGTTCTTGGTGACACTAGTCCCAATCGCCTTCAGATCATTAACAAGTTCTTCCTGTGTAGTTTTGGGCTGATCCACCATCTTTCACATGATCATCCTAACCCCCACGAGGCAAAATCTTACATGAATAATCACAGCTATTACCTTCTCACCAGGCTTCTTGTTGGTGGTCTTGAAGCCAATTCCAGCCGTGTGCAGGTCTAGTCTTGTCTCTGACATCCTTTGAATACTCTTAGCTCATACCCATGGTAGTGGGACGTAAGACTCTGTGAAATGGTGTTGCAAGTTACAATTATTTAGTGATTGATTATAATCTGTGTGCCACATGTACAATACTTAAACAAATACTGACACACAAATATGTAATGATTGGGTTTTTTTTTCAATATTTAATTTTAAGGTTTCTCTCCATTAAAATGAAACTACCATAAAATTAGAGAATTATCATTTCTTTGTAAATGAGGACCCTCTCAAATTCAGCAGGGGACTGAATAATTATTTCCTCACTGTACCTATATTTTATGTCTGGCCTTGTTGTGATCAAACTTGGGATAATGAATTTGTAGTGGTATTTAAAACGGATCAGTTCATAAAGGACACTGTAAGAAAAGGTCAAGTTTACAAATTTTAGATTTTAACTAACGTGTCTGCACAAACGCACTCACTGGCCTGCAAGAAGCCTCATAATTAAAGGTCAGCATTTTAAATTTGAAAAGGCCATAACTTCTGTGATACCAGTCTAATGCCCTCAAGTAGTCCAAAATATGAATCTACCATTCATGAGAACACATTTCCTATCTTTGTTTAAATCATGGCAGCTGGCTTCTGAATAATATTGGTATTATAATTTGGTATTAGAGTTTGAGCTATTTTGTCATGTGAAACCTTGTTAATATTTCAATGAATGCTTTAAGTTTTTTTCTCTTTGTACAAAATTCTTGAGCACATGTCTGCCATTTATGTGCTTTAACATATAAGGCAGCCTATACCGTGTAGTCTGAAGCAGCTATAATGGAATGGCTGATCTGATTAGGATCTGATTAGGATCTCTAATCACATCATTGAGCTGCCTATGCACTTACCAGTTAATGAAACCAAGACATATTACATGCAATGTAATATGCATCTTATCTCAGAGATTTACTACACAAAAACGATTGACGTCTTTCCTCAGCAAATGCACTTAATTGGTTTATCAGATAATTAAGTGCATCTTCAGATGGAACGGTTTATAATTCTTATAATCACTAAACCAAGGCTCACTAAAAAGTGTTGAATATTTACCATTTATTTATATCGTTATGAAATGACTTTACTTTCTTGAACCATATTTGCTCAGACATGTCCAGTGTGGTTCTGTTTGGTGCCTGCATTGAGGGTGTGGTCCTCAGGGACAAGTAAGTCTATCCTTGATTGAATAAAAATCATCCCTAAATACAACAATAAGTCTGAGACTGACCACTTGGTTAATCGTGTTTAGGTTCGGAGAGGGCGTCCATGGGAACTTAGTGATTGGCACATTGGCTTGGCCATCACCATGGGTGATTGTGATTGGCTCTTTCTTCTCCACCTGTGGAGCAGGCCTCCAGAGCCTGACGGGAGCGCCTCGTCTCATGCAGGCCATTGCCAAGGATGGCATTGTGCCCGCTCTTCGGGTCAGTCTGTTTTCTTCTTACAGCAGACTTCATAGAAGAAGTGGACATAGTGAAACCAATGGGCAAGGGGCTTTAAAGTGCATTCTTTATAATGGCCAATAGGTGGTGACTCCCCTGGGTCAAAAAAAGAAACGAAATTGTATGGAAGTATGAGAAAGTTACTCTGTTTCTTACTTGATTTAGCTCAGAAAACAATATCCTAATGATTTTATGTATTCAGTTATTAGTTTCAGTTCTTCTTCACTACACAATCTTGTTCATTTTGTAAATTATTATTTTATTTACAGTACAAAATATAATAAATCGAGGTCTCTTTGGACACATTAGTGATTGATAGTTTGCTAATTTGTGAGTGTGCATTCTTGGGGATGGATTTGAGCTGAGAAGAACCATCACAAAAAGTATTAAATCTATTTTAATCAAAGTCTCAACAGTTAACTTACTTTTATCAATGTTATATTCAGAGACGTGCAGTAAAACAATTGTATTATACACCAATTTTCACATAGAAAATTGATAATGAATCAGTAAGGAAAGTAATCAGAGTAAATTGAATCAATAATGACATTAGTACCAATAAAGTCGTTTCAATATTAAATCCAAATAGAGAACCTAATATGTTCTTCTCCTCAAAATAGAAAAAAGCAAGAAGGCCAAGATGCTAACTGTGAGGCTTCAAAGCATAAATGCATAGGTGTCATCACCACTATTACATCCTCTGCTTTCATAGAATCTGTTTTGTATTTATTACATACAGTCAACATATACATGTAATGACTTGACTAGAATTAAAAAGGTAGAGGAAGACGTTTATGCAGACATACTCCTAAAATAGAAGTGGTGTAAACATGTTTTCTGTGCCGGCATTGTAGATCTTTGGCCACGGGAAGGCCAACGGAGAACCCACATGGTCCCTCCTGCTGACGGCTTGTATCTGCGAGAGTGGGATCCTCATTGCCTCCCTGGATGCAGTCGCTCCCATCCTCTCCATGTAAGACTTGGGGAAAAAATCCTTTAATTTCTTGCCATTTGAAAAAATAAATAGATTAAGGGGAATAAAACCGTGGGGGATTTCAGAGCAGCTGGTCCCCTGTTATTACTTAAACAATGCAAATACCAAATTTTATGGTCTCAGAGGGGTAGACCACTTTTCTGCTTTGGTAATGCAGTCATAAATACAAGTGAATGTCATAGATGTTAACATAACAGCCCTTCTGGATTTCAATGAGTGAGCTCTTTCTTATATTGTTAGAGTAAGTAAGAAGAGGTTTGTTATATCCTGTTCATATGTGTTTCCTGCAGGTTCTTCCTGATGTGCTACATGTTTGTGAATCTGGCATGTGCACTCCAGACACTGCTGAGGACACCAAACTGGAGACCACGGTTCAAGTTCTACCACTGGTCAGTTCACCAACAGCAAAGTGAAGGAACAGCTGAATTTCAAGATTCACAAACGTTTTATATTGCATGTTTCTGTCTGCCTCTGCATTCCACTCTATAGGACTCTTTCCTTCCTGGGGATGAGCCTGTGTCTCACTCTTATGTTCCTCTGTTCCTGGTACTACGCCATTGTCGCTATGGTAATTGCCGGTTCCATCTACAAGTATATTGAGTTTGCAGGGTGAGTGTTTTTCTGTATCAGGTGTTTTTTTCAGTTTACTTTATTTTCAGTTAGTTTTCTGACTGAGTTTGAGTACAGATGGTAGGTGTCTAATTAGCAAATCTTAACATTTTTGTTTTATTGGTTGAGTTGTTTTTTATTCTATATGTGATCTTCCTCAGACTTTATACTCTAGGTAAAGTTGTTCAATAAACCTCTTCAAAATTTTTTTGCAAGATTTGAGTTCAGTTAATAATCATATGTATACAAATACTTTCTCTGTGTACACTACCAGTCAAACGTTTGGGCACACCTACTCATTTAATGTTTTTTCTTTATTGTTACTATTTTCTACATTGTAGATACATACTGAAGGCATCAAATGTATGAAGCAAGATATATGGGATTATGTAGCAAAGAAAAAAATGTCTTATGTCTCTTATTTTAGATTCCTCAAAGTAGCCACCCTTTGCTTTGTTGACAACGCTGCAAACCCTTTGGCCTTCTCTCAATGAGCTTCATGATGTAGTCACCTGAAATGGTTTTCACTTCACAGATGTGCCTTGTCAGGGTTCATATGTGGAATTTTTTGCCTTCTTAATGGGGTTGGGACCATCAGTTGTGTTGTGCAGAAGTCTGGTTGGTACACAGCTGACAGCCCTATTTGACAATTGTTAGAATTGATATTATGGCAAGAACCAATCAACTAAGTAAAGAGAAACAACAGTCCATTATGACTTTAAGAGCTGAAAATCAGTCAGTCTAGAAAATTACAAAAACTTTGAATGTGTCCCCAAGTGCAATCACAAAAACTGTCAAACTCTATGGTGAAACTGGCTCAAATGATGACCGCCCCGGGAGAGGAAGACCAAGAGTCACCTCTGCTGCTGAGGATAAATTCATCTCTCTAAATTCATTAGAGTTCATATAAATGCGACACAGTTCCAGCAGCAGACACATCTCTACATCACCTGTTCAATAACTGCTAAGAAAACGCTATTACTAAGGAAGAGCAACAAGCAGAAGAGATTTGTCTGGGCCAAGAAACACAAGGAATGGACATTAGATCAGTGAAAATCTTTGCTTTCATCTGATGAGTCCAAATTTTAAATCTTTGGTTCCACTTGCCGTGTCTTTGTGTGACCCAGAAAAGGTGAACAGATTGTCTCTACATGCATGGTTCCCACCACGAATCATGGAGGAGGTGTGATGATGTGGGGGTGCTTTGCTGGTGACACTGTTGGGGATTTATTCAAAATTGAAGGCACACTCAATCAGCATGGCTGCCACGGCATCCTGCAGCGGCATGCCATCCAGACCGGTTTGCATTTAGTTGGAGCATCATTTCAACAGGACAATGACCCCAAACACACCTCCAGGCTGTGTAAGGGCTATTTGACCAAAAAGGAGAGTGATGGAGTGCTGCACCAGATGGCCTGGCCTCCACAGTCACCTGACCTAAACCCAATCAAGATGGTTTGCGATGAGATGGACCACAGAGTGAAGGCAAAAAGGCCAGCAAGTGCTCAGCATCTCTGAGAAGTCCTCCAAGACTGTTGGAAAACCATTTCAGGTGACGACCTCATGAAGCTCATCGAAAGAATGCCAAGAGTGTGCAAAGCAAAGGGTGGCTATTTTGAAGAATCTACAATATAAAACATGTTTTGAGTCTTTTCACACTTTTTTGTTAATTATATAATTCCATATGTGTTCATTCATAGTTTTGATTTCTTAAGTGAGAATCTACAATGTGAATAGTCATGAAAATAAAGAAAAAACATTAAATGAGAAGGTGTGTCCAAACTTTTGACTGGTAGTTATTTTAGATGGTATTTTATATAAGGTGGTTTCTGTTTTGTTTTTTCATACTTAGTAAAAATGGTCTTTCTTTCCAAGTTGTAATTTTTGTCTGTAATTTAAATGGAAACTGGTGTTTTTTAGGTTTTATTTCCACTAACAATGTTTTTTTAACTTTCCTGCTGTATTACTGTTTCTTTCTTAGCAGATCTCTTAGCATGTAGTGCTTTTTTAAAGCAGAGCAGGTGTGCTGTTCTGTTCTTACTTTAGCCTTAGTTCTGTATCTTAGGTGTAGCATCATGGAAAAGTGAAGGAAATTTGATCATATCTGTGACTGAAAGACCGTAACTAATCAACCATGTTTCTAGTGTTATCGTATAGACCTATACACACTGAGTATTTAAATGCTGTGATTCCTTGTGATCATGTTGCATTGTGTCAAACTGTCATCTAAAAGGGGATTTGTTTCGGTGGGCTGTCTGTATCACTGTCACTTCTTAAATTCACAGTGAAGCTGCAAAAACTGTTGTTCATGTTTTGACTGACAAATATTGATTGGCACTTGCCTGTGTCACAGTGCGGAGAAAGAATGGGGCGATGGAATACGGGGTCTGTCTCTAAGTGCTGCACGTTACGCTCTCATGCGGTTGGAGGAAGGTCCCCCACACACCAAAAACTGGAGGTATGACACACGTATGCTGTGTTGCTGTACCATGACTCTAATTACCGTAGGAATTAACCACATGTCTGTGCGCTTTCTCATTTATTCACGTAATAGGACCCTTCTTGTCACAGCTGTCGGAGAATCAAGTATTTGTAAATTCATATTAACATCAACCTTTCTTGCTATTTTTTTTCTCTTTCTCTCCTTCCAAACAAGGACTTTTACTTGGCCATCTCAGCCTTTCCTTTCCCCGTGGCTTTATTTGTCTTTTCACAGCTCTTCCTGTTCTTTTCATTTCTCTTCTATTTTTTTTCTACTCCGTCTTATCACTTCCTCTCCTCTCTGATCTCCCTTCTCTTCAGGCCTCAGCTGCTGGTGCTGGTCAGTACAGATGCAGAGCAAAATGTGGAGCAGCCTCGTCTGCTTTCACTGACCAACCAGCTGAAGGCAGGCAAAGGTCTAACTATTGTTGGGACAGCTCTAGGGGGCACGTTCTTGAACAACTATGAACAGGCGCAGCGTGCAGAGCAGGTAATGTTGTAAATGACAGCCTGTACCTCTTCAGTCACTGGAACTTATTAAACTTTTCAGCACAATGCATTGCAACAACAACAGACCAATATCTGCACTATTGTCGCTAAAATCCAGTTACAGAAGCTACTGTAAACAGAACTATACGATATTGTGTCACCACAAGTTGATTGCAGTCTCTTAATTATATTTTCCCTGCAGACTTTTCTGCACATCTATCAAAAATCATGTTAAACACTTACATATAGCTTTCAATGTATATTTGTTTCTTCTATATAGCTAATTAAGTATTTGAAAATGTAAAATATGACTCTGGAAGAGCCCATAAACCCCAAAATGTTATTGCAAATATATATTTTTAAATCAAATGAAACATCAAGTCTGACCGTTACCACCTTCATAGTAAGCGGTGCTTGTTGTGGTAACAGCTCTTTTCTCCGCCTTGCCTCTTGCCTGTCTAGGCACTGCGTAAGCTGATGGAGACAGAGAAGGTGAAGGGCTTCTGTCAGGTGACTGTGTCCTCTAACCTGCGTGATGCTACATCACATCTGCTCCAGGCCAGTGGGCTGGGAGGCCTGAAACACAATGCTGTCTTGGTCTCATGGCCACGCAACTGGAAGCAAGGAGACGAGCATCAGCACTGGAGGAACTTCATTGGTTGGTTACTAGGAAGGAAAAAAGAACAAAAATACTGCCAAAAACAAGGGCTCATATATAAAATAAAATCACTGATTGATATCAGCCATAGCCATTTAGGTTTATCAGAAAACATTCAAAACAAAAATGCAGATGCAGTGTAACCAACACATCGTAATCTTTCCATGTCTGCCTGTTCTGCAGAGCTGGTCAGAGAAACTACCGTCGCTAACTTGGCTCTGCTCGTCCCAAAGAACATCTCAGCCTTCCCATCCAACGGCGAACGCTTCACCGAGGGTCACATTGACGTGTGGTGGATCGTCCATGATGGAGGCATGCTGATGCTGCTGCCCTTCCTGCTCCGCCAGCACAAGGTACCCTGCAATAGTTACTACTTAAAGAAATCCATATGCACTCACAAACATGTAAAGGCAATGTAGAATCTGGATTCACACTATCAGAACCAAATTTCTTACAGATGATATGAACGCTTAATGACATTTTTTTATGTCCATACAGACGTATGAGAAGAGTGAGGAGATGCCTCATATTTTGTTGTTGCTCTGCAGGTTTGGAGGAAGTGCAAGATGCGCATCTTTACTGTGGCCCAGATGGACGACAACAGCATCCAGATGAAAAAGGACCTGACCACATTCCTCTATCACCTCCGTATCGATGCCATGATAGAAGTTGTAGAAATGGTGAGTTAACTCAAAGCAAGATATATGCTTTCTATACAAACGCAATATGAACAGAAGTACTGAGCACTCAGCGACCCTGTTCTGTAACTTTACGCAGTTTAATTTTGTGGCTAAGTCGCAGTGATTCTTAAATGCTTCCACTTTGCATTAACACCACTTGCAGGTGATTGTGGAACACCTACAAGGATTGCAAAAAAATGGCTTGTTGCAACACTGGCATCCTGTTACATTATCACACTCAAATTCACTGAGCTCTTTGGAACAAAGCACAAATGTTTGTAGACTGCATGGCTAGGTGCCTGATTTTATACACCTGTGGCAACGGCACTGAAAACAATTGCAGAGATTACTTTTGTTCATATTGTGTACTTTAATTTCAGTACCTTTCAGGTGGCAACATCATTACAATGTTCAGTAATGCTCAAAGCTTGATTGCTTTAGACTACACAAAGGTAGGCAAAGGTACTGCACGACTGCTGAGATCGTTGCACTACAGAAGCCCAGTAAATGGCACAAAGGACAGCATGAAATATGAATATCAGGTGATCGGATATTGTCTGAAGCCTCCTTCCCTAGGTTGTGTTTACTAGAAAAGCAGCACACTGTAAAGCTGAGTGTCGGTCTGGCTTTCCAAAGCCCTTAATTAAGGAATAAGAATTTTATCGCTTGTAATTTAGTGTATAATACTTTTAATGTTTCATGGCAGTAGAGAGAGCCTGTGGTTTTCTTCAACATTTCCTAAGCAAAACCTGCAATTAGGCATTCATGTGCACTATATGAAGTGACTAACCATGTGTGCAGTGGGGAGAAACTAGGCAGCAGTGTAATTTTCTCACACAAGCTTTTTTTCATTCTTCCCTGAGTCAAATTTGTCATTTTTTGTGTGTACAACAATGGGTCCATACCACAAATGTCTTCAAGAAAAGGCTGTCTAAAATTGTCAGCATCTTGCTTGGACTAGTTCTGTTCTAGTATACTTCAGCCTTAACCCTTCACAGGTGAATTTTCTCCTATCTAAGAAAAAAGAAGTAAGCGGTGATTGCATTCTGTCTGAATGTCAAAAGATGAGTCAGAAGAGATGGGGACAGGTTTTGGATTTGGATTGCTGTAGTAAGAAAACATATGCATAATAAACCCACACGTTACTTTTTCTTAGCATGACAGTGACATCTCAGCCTACACTTACGAGAAGACCCTGGTGATGGAACAACGCTCGCAGATGCTTAAACAGATCAATCTGACAAAGACTGAACGTGAGAGAGAGGTAAGGAAGTTTGTTTATGCCCAAGTTTTGTTTTGAAACACGCTCAAAGATGCACTCATAAACCTGACGTGACTTGACAGGCCGACTTGGCACAGCTTGGCGTGATTGGACTTGACTTGACTTAACGTGACACACCAGCCCCTCTGGACAAAAGCATATCTATGGTTAAATTTGAGCAGTAGGACACCATATTTATCCTTTCTATCAGACCACAGCCGCAGCAGAAACTTTGCTGTTTGACAGCATGATGGTGCTTAGGTTGGTATGGTAAATGAAAAATATTGATCTCTGTGTTTCATTAATACCTTTGTTGAACTTGAATTGTCCCTGATCCATAAATGTAATATGTGCCGTGCAATTATATTTGTGCACACAAGTGTACATACACTCATCATGGGCATAAATGGCTAAATGGCGTTTGACTAAATGTAATTTAGCAAATTTTGGCATAATTTTGGCAGGATATGTGACCACTCTTGTAAGCAGACTTAGTAAAGTTCATTTAGACTGGTTGGTTTCGTGGCATGGACTTGTCTTTTAGGCCATACAGTTTCAGTAGGGTTAAGGTACCCTGTGTTATTCATTCCAAAACCAGTTTGGGCATTTGGGATAATTGTCTTGTTGGAATGCACAATTCTGTCCCAGTTTCATCCATCTAGCTGTTGATTTTAGGTGAAGTTGAAAAATTTAGAGGGAATTCTCCTTTTTCATTAGTCTGTCCTTTTTGTACTATATATAAATACAACTAACAGTAAAACAGCCATGATGCTACCACCACCATGCTTGACAGCTGGTAGAGTGTTCTCAGATTTGAAAGCCTCACCTTTACTCCTATATCTGCATATATCAAGAAATGCCACGCAGCATCTCTTGATGTTGTGGCCAGATACCTCAGTCTTTGTCTCACGTGACCATAAAACCTTTCTACAGAAAACAATTGGCTTGTCCACGTGGGCAGCACAAATTTCAGTTGAGCTTGAAAGTTTCGATTTTGGAGCAGGGGCTTCTTTCTCAGTCAGTACTCTCTTACTCCATGAAAATGCAAAATTCATTTCACTGGTGTTCCAACAGTTTCCAGTTCATGGTAGGCTTGAGTTTTGGTGGTCCATAGGTTGTTCCTGAACATCCTACCCAATTTCTTCTTAAGCGAGAGTGACAATGCGGATCTTCTTGCAGACCGTTGCAAAGTGGTGATAAATAAATAAATAACTTGTTCTTATGTACAATTGTTTGAACTGATCTTAGCAGCTGAAGCTGTTTAGAAATGGCTCCAAGACACCTTCCTAACTTGTGCAAATGTGCAGTTTCCTTCTTAGATCTTAACTGAAATCCTTGGACTTTCCCATTGTTCTGAGTATTGGGCAATTCCACGGGTGTCAAAGAAATCCTTTTTATGCCAGCAACGTCAATCGTGATCGCTAAAAACTTGACAAAGCCCTGGCACTGTATAATCTTCAGCTTTCATTACTAAATATTTAAGTGAGTGCATGTATATGTTTGAGCATGTATGTACCCTTTTGACCTTGTGTGGATTCAAGAAAATCCAAAATAAATTGAAACGTATGCAGCCAAATTAAAGACTTTACAATCATTCCAGCATGGAAAAAGAGCAGTTCAAAACAATTATTAAAAGGCCCAAGTAATCATGGATAATAAAGGTCTGACCACAACTGTATCTTCACTTTTCTTTAGTTTTTGATAAATTATTATTGCCAGGATCTCAGCAGACTTCAGATTTTTAGGTTCTTGATATGTTTTTTTTTAAATAATGTGGTAAAACACTACATATATGTATGTGTGTATATATATATATATATATATATATATACATATATATATATATATATATATATATATATATATATATATATATATATATATATATATTAGGGGTGCAACGATACACAAAATTCACGGTTCGGTTCGGTTCGATACTTTGGTGTCACGGTTCGATATTTTTTCGATACAAAAAATGTTCATGCATTTTTAATTTGTCATTTATTAAAATTATAAATATATATTTTAACTCAAAAGTACAGTTTTTAAATTTAACCCTAACCCTTGTGCATGTTTTTTATTTTGACAGTGAATGCGCACCTGCGGACCACTTATGTGCAGCCCTGGTTATTTAGCTCGTCATATTGCAGCCACAGAAATTCTTTTGTCCATGAAACCATAAAGCTGCACTTTCTTTTTGCCTTATAGTCTGATTTGTCAGAACTTCTCCGTTTTGTGGTAAGCTTTTCTTTGGCTGTCACTTCTTCACCCTGACCTGTCTTATTTGGCTCAGCAGAACTGAAATATATATCCTGCTGCTTTTACACACGCACTCACATAAGCTCAGCGATTCTCTGCGCGATCAACCTCTCACATGTTTAAGCTGCGGGAGATTTCACTTGTCATGTTTGCATAGTAAGCTAACGATTAATAAGACGATGTCAGAGGAATTGGTGCACAAATTATCATCACTCACAGATCAGTGCTGTCGCTCTCTATACACAGTTCGCACGATTGCAAAGTGAAAGCAAAAAAACAAGCGCAAATTCAAACGCGACTTCAATATGTCACATATTGACAGTGGCTCACCGATGCCAATGACATAATTACCCAGCTACATTTCTGAAAGAATGCAAAAGCATTGACATATGTTTTTCCTACAATAGCCCGACGGGCAGGGAAGAGCTAGATTTTGGTAGCCCGACTGAAAAAAATCGCTAGCTCCGGGACGTCGGGCTAGCGATATTGCAAGCCCTGTATCTGATTGAGGAATCACTCATCTTTGGAAAAGAGAGTTTATTACAGAGAAATGGCTCTTTCCAAAATAAAAGCTATACTATCCGCTTCTTCTGGGCTATATTCTCAGCAGCATAAGGAGAATCATGTGCTAACAGCTGTCTAAATGACTCGGCTAAAGTTAGTAGCATGCTTGCTTTTTTTTGTCTGCTTCCACTTGTCTTTGCACTGGGATGATGTCGGCGTAAATGTGCAGTCATATTCGTTGTGTTCCCACTAGTGCTTTCAGGTTAATCTCGTTGAAATGACCTTAACGCCACAACACGGCAAATCTCCGTTAACGAGCTACCGCCGATCGCTCCGTGCATGGGGCTAGACGGCCAACACGTTAACGAGCTAACTGCGCTAACACACTAGTTCACACCAATGTAATTGAGCATTGCATGGCACATTCAACATACTGTTTTACTTTAGTCCATGACTCGCTTACCTTCAGGGTCATACGTCACATGAAAACCAAAATAATTCCAAACGCCAGATCTGAATGAGGGTGGGGGAGGTGCCCTGCGCTCTTTCTTCTGTCTATGCTGTCTGTGTGGAGCGCTCAGTGGATCTGCGCTCGACAGTGCAGCCTAGGCGGAGTAGTCGAACACAGATTCACTGAGTGCTTCACACAGACAGCATCGTCAGAAGGAAAATTGATAAAATAAATTACAAATGTTGTATTGTTCGATACATATGCGTACCGAACCGAAAGCACTGTATCGAACGGTTCAATATCGATACGAATATCGTTGCACCCCTAACCCCGCTTGAGGAGGTACACCAGAGAGATACAGCGGGGAAAATAAGTATTTGACACATCAGCATTTTTATCAGTAAGGGGATTTCCAAGTGGACCATTGACACAACATTTCCACCAGATGTTGCCATCAAGCCAAATATTGACGTCATACAAACAAATCAGAACATATAAGTATACAAGTTAAACCACAATAAATAAAGTGAAATGACACAGGGAATAAGTATTGAATACATGGAGATAACAAGGGGCAAAATGACATAGAAAGCCAGGAGATCACCTGAAATCTGTCAGTATTGATAGAGAAATCCTGTCCCCTATCAGTACTAATTGATATCAGCTGCTTTAGTCCTAATTGATGGCCTATAAAGGCTCCTCATTACCCAGAAGGCACACAGGAAAGACTTCATGATGGGTAAAAGCAAAGAACTCTCTCAAGATCTTCGTAATCTTATCGTTGAAAAGCATTTTGATGGGAATGGTTATAGGTGCATTTCCAGAATGCTGAATGTTCCTGTGAGCACTGTGGGGGCCATTATCCGGAAATGGAAAGTGCATCAGTTCACCATAAACCTGCCACGATCAGGTGCTCCACGCAAGATCCCTGTCCGAGGAGTCCAAAGAATAATCAGGAGGGTTCTCCAAGAGCCAAGAACCACTCGGACAGAACTTCAGGAAGACCTTGCATCAGCAGGTACTGTTGTTTCAAAGAAAACTATAAGCAATGCACTGAACCGCCATGGCATCCATGCACGCTCACCACGCAAGACTCCATTGCTGAACAAAAAGCATGTCAAGGCTCGGTTAAAATTTGCGCAACAGCATTTGGAGAAGCCTGTGGATTATTGGACGACTATAGTATGGTCAGATGAAAGCAAAATTGAACTTTTTGGCAGTCATTCTACACACCATGTTTGGAGAAGAAATGGCACTGCTCACCACCCCAAGAACACCATACCAACAGTCAAGTTTGGGGGTGGAAGCATCATGGTTTGGGGCTGCTTTTCAGCAAGGGGTACTGGCAGACTTCATATTATTGAAGGCAGGATGAATGGAGAGATGTACCGGGACATTCTGGATAAAAATCTGCTGCCATCTACCAGGAAGCTAAAAATGAAAAGAGGGTGGACATTTCAGCAAGACAATGATCCCAAACACAAGGCCAAGGAAACAATGAAGTGGTTTCAAAGAAAGAAAATCAAGTTGCTTGAATGGCCCAGTCAATCACCTGACCTAAATCCCATAGAAAATCTATGGAGAGAACTGAAGATTAAAGTTCATAAAAGAGGCCCAAGGAACCTTCAAGATTTAAAGACCGTTTGTGTGGAAGAATGGGCCAGAATCACTCCTGAGCAATGCAGACGACTGGTCTATCCATACAAGAGGCGTCTAGAAGCTGTAATCACCAACAAAGGCTTTTCTACAAAGTATTGAATAAAGTGTGTTCAATACTTATTCCCTGTGTCATTTCACTTTATTTATTATGGTTTAACTTGTATACTTATATGTTCTGATTTGATTGTATGACTTCAATATTTGGCTTGATGGCAATATCTGGTGGAAATGTTGTGTCAATAGTCCACTTGGAAATCCCCTTACTGATAAAAATGCTGATGTGTCAAATACTTATTTTCCCCGCTGTAGAAGGCAGGAGAATAAACCAGCTGTTCTCCACAGAACCAGCAAAGGTGTACTCTCATTGGCAAGGGAACAATAAGAGAACAGCACCACCAAGGCTGG
The DNA here is from genome assembly GCF_057382095.1 of Aulonocara sp. 'chitande type north' Nkhata Bay. NCBI lineage: Eukaryota > Metazoa > Chordata > Actinopteri > Cichliformes > Cichlidae > Aulonocara > Aulonocara sp. 'chitande type north' Nkhata Bay. The sequence continues at coordinate 37,959,358 of NC_141348.1, read as the reverse complement.
AGACGGAGCAATACTGGAAGAGCATATGGGAGAAGGATGCAACCCATAACGGCAATGCTCAGTGGCTAGAGGATCTGAGGGCAGACCACAGCGACCTCCCTGAACAGGGTCCAGTAACCATCACAGTGGCAGATATCCAAGAAAGGGTCTCCAGTATGAAGAGTTGGACAGCACCAGGGCCCAACATGGTTCACGCCTACTGGCTAAAGAAGCTGACTGCCCTCCACGAGCGTCTGGCAGCACAAATGAACCAGCTGCTAGTTAACGAGAGACACCCGGAATGGCTAACTGAAGGCCGGACGGTCCTGATCCCCAAGGACCCCAAGAAGGGACCGGTCCCCTCCAACTACCGACCAATAACCTGCCTCAGTACTACATGGAAGCTCCTGTCAGGCATCATATCGGCTAAGATGAACAGGCACATGGGTCAATACATGAGCGGGACACAGAAAGGAATTGGCAAGAATACCAGAGGCGCAAAACACCAGCTACTGGTAGACAGAACAATCAGCCGAGACTGCAAGACCAGACTGACCAACCTGTGCACTGCCTGGATTGATTACAAGAAGGCCTATGACTCAATGCCCCACAGCTGGATACTGGAATGCCTAGAATTGTACAAGATCAATGGGACCCTAAGAGCCTTCATCAGGAACTCAATGGGGATGTGGCGTACAACACTAGAGGCCAACTCCAAGCCCATAGCACAAGTCACCATCAAGTGCGGGATCTACCAAGGAGATAGATGCTCTGTCCCCACTGCTGTTCTGCATAGGCCTGAACCCCCTCAGTGAGATCATTAACAAGACTGGCTACGGATACCGACTACGGAACAGAGCAGTTGTCAGCCACCTCCTGTACATGGATGACATCAAGCTGTATGCCAAGAGTGAACGAGACATCGATTCACTGATCCACACTACCAGGCTATACAGCAATGACATTGGAATGTCGTTCGGACTGGAGTCGGATGGTAACAAAGAGAGGGGGAAGGTAGTCAGAACTGAGGGGATTGAACTACCAGAAGGCAACATTGCAGACATAGAGGACAGTTACAAGTACTTGGGGATCCCGCAGGCGAATGGGAACCATGAAGAGGCCGCTAGAAAAGCTGCAACCACCAAGTACCTGCAGAGGGTCAGGCAAGTCCTGAGGAGTCAGCTGAATGGTAAGAACAAGATCCGGGCCATCAACACGGACGCCCTGGCCGTGATCAGGTACCCTGCTGGGGTAATAGGCTGGCCAAAGGAGGAGATAGAAGCCACTGACATAAAGACAAGAAAGCTCCTTACCATGCATGGAGGGTTTCACCCCAAATCCAGCACCCTGAGGCTGTACGCTAAGTGCAAGGAAGGGGGCCGGGGACTGGTGAGTGTCAGCACCACAGTCCAGGATGAGACAACAAACATCCAAGAATACATTGGGAAGATGGCCCCAACTGACTGAGTGCTCAGTGAATACCTCAGGCAGCAGAAACCCAAGAAAGAGGAGGGAGACGAGGAACCATCATGGAAGGACAGGCCCCTGCACGGTATGTACCACCGGCAGATAGAGGAGGTGGCTGATATCCAGAAATCCTACCAGTGGCTGGACAAAGCTGGACTGAAAGACAGCACAGAGGCACTAATCATGGCAGCACAAGAACAAGCTCTGAGCACAAGATCCATAGAGGCTGGGGTCTATCACACCAGGCAAGACCCCAGGTGCAGGCTGTGTAAAGATGCCCCAGAGACAATCCAGCACATAACAGCAGGGTGCAAGATGCTAGCAGGCAAGGCATACATGGAACGCCATAACCAAGTGGCCGGCATAGTGTACAGGAACATCTGTGCCGAGTATAACCTGGAAGTCCCGAGGTCAAAATGGGAGATGCCCCCAAGGGTGGTGGAGAATGACCGAGCTAAGATCCTGTGGGACTTCCAGATACAGACGGACAAAATGGTGGTGGCTAACCAACCGGACATAGTGGTGGTAGACAAACAGAAGAAGACGGCCGTAGTGATCGATGTAGCGGTTCCGAATGACAGCAATATCAGGAAGAAGGAACACGAGAAGCTGGAGAAATACCAAGGGCTCAGAGAAGAGCTCGAGAGGATGTGGAGGGTGAAGGTAACGGTGGTCCCCGTGGTAATCGGAGCACTAGGTGCGGTGACTCCCAAGCTAGGCGAGTGGCTCCAGCAGATCCCGGGAACAACATCGGAGATCTCTGTCCAGAAGAGCGCAGTCCTGGGAACAGCTAAGATACTGCGCAGGACCCTCAAGCTCCCTGGCCTCTGGTAGAGGACCCGAGCTTGAAGGATAAACCGCAGGGGCGTGCTGGGTGTTTATATATATATATATTAGGGGTGCAACGATACTCGTATCGATATTGAACCGTTCGATACATCGAACAATACAAAATAAATTTTTTATTTATTTTATCAACTTTCCTTCTGACGATGCTGTCTGTGTTGAGCGCTCAGTGGATCTGCGCTTGACAGTGCAGCCTAGGCGGAGTAGTCGAACGCAGATTCACTGAGCGCAGGGCAAGCTAGCGAGACAGAAGTTAAGCTCTCCTTGCAACATGGCAAATTGAACCTCCCCCACCCTCATTCAGATCTGGCGTTTGGAACTATTTTGGTTTTCATGTGAGGTATGACCCTGAAGGTAAGCGCGTCATGGACTAAAGTAAAACAGTATGTTGGATGTGCATGGGTGGGAGCTAGTGTGTTAGCGCAGTTAGCTCGTCCAGCCCCATGCACAGGCGATCTACTGTAGCTCGTTAACGGAGATTTGCCGTGTTGTGGCGTTAACTCATTTCAACGAGATTTACGCTGACAGCACTAGTGGGAACACAACGAATATGACTGCACATTTACACCGACATCATCCTAGTGCAAAGACAAGTGGAAGCAGACAAAAACAACAAGCACGCATGCTACTAACTTTACCCGAGTCATTTAGACAGCCGTTAGCACATGATTCTCCTTATGGGGACCTGATATGTTTAATATGCTGCTGAGAATATAGCCCAGAAGAAGCGGATAGTATAGCTTTTATTTTGGAAAGAGACATTTCTCTGTAATAAACTCTCTTTTCCAAAGATGAGTGATTCCTCAATCAGATACAGGGCTTGCAAAATCACCTGCCCGTTGTCCCGTGGCTAGCGATTTTTCCAGTCGGGCTACCAAAATCTATCTCTGCCCTGCCCGTCGGGCTATCGTAGGAATGAAAAATATATGTCAATGCTTTTGCATTCTTTCGGAAATGTAGCTGGGTAATTATGTCATTGGCATCGGTGAGCCACAGCCAATATGTGACATATTGAAATCGAGTTTGAATTTGCGCTTGTTTTTTGCTTTCACTTGTTTCACTTTGCAATCCCGGGAACTGTGTATAGAGAGCGACAGCACTGATTGGTGAGTGATGATAATTTGCGCATCAATGCCTGTGACATCGTCTTATCAATCGTTAGCTTACTATGCAAACATGACAAGTGAAATCTCCCGCAGCAAGCTTAAACATGTGAGAGGTTGATCGCGCAGAGAATCGCTGAGCTTATGTGAGTGCGTGTGTAAAAGCAGCAGGATATATATTGTAGCGGGTCAGGGCTGTTCAGGGTTCTGTTTGTACAGTTATGTTTTGTTTATGTTGCCATAGTGACGGGTGACGCCCTCTCGCTGCGACGGTGTGTCCTTCCGGGGTCAGAGGGCGCCCTGTGTGTTGTTGTTGTTGTTGCTGTGCTGTTGCCGCGCTGAGCAGTTAGCTAGCGGCAGTGTTCTTCTGCAGATGTCAATAAACGGCTGTGCTCCCTGGCTAGCTCATGGGAAGCAAGACCAAACGATACCTCCGTCTCCTCCTTGTCTGAGCTCGCCACAATATTTTAGTTCTGTTGAGCCAAATAAGACAGGTCAGGGTGAAGAAATGACAGCCAAAGAAAAGCTTACCACAAAACGGAAAAGTTATGACAAATCAGACTATAAGGCAAAAAGAAAGTGCAGCTTTATGGTTTCATGGACAAAAGAATTTCTGTGGCTGCAATATGACAAGCGAAATAACCAGGGCTGCACATAAGTGGTCCGCAGGTGCGCATTCGCTGTCAAAATAAAAAACGGGCACAAGATAAGAAGTTGCAACGCGTGTTTGCATACATAAGATTTTCAGGAGGAGGACAGACATTTGTTTAGAACTCTTAAAGATGTCGAAGAAGCTCCTTTAAGCAATTACTGTGATGTTCCTCCACCTCCAAAGAAATGTCAGAAGGAGCCCGAACCACAAAAGAAGCACGTATTCTCGGAAAAGTAGTTGCAGGAGGTGAGCTGGCTTCAAACAAATGATGAACGCACAGAGATGTGGTGCGGAATGTGCCGTGAAAATTTAATAAATGACAAATTAAAAAGGCATGAACATTTTTTTTGTATCGAAAAAATATCAAACCGTGACACCAAAGTATCGAACCGAACCGTGAATTTTGTGTATTGTTGCACCCCTAATATATATATATGTGTATATATATATATGAAAAAAGAAGCTCAAATCACTTTTTTCATGTTGCCCCTTCATTTGTGTCTCCACAGATCCAGAGCATCACTGATTCATCCCGTGGGTCTATCCGGCGTAAGAACCCGGCTGCTGTAACAACCCAACTGAGTGTGACTGAAGACCCACCTGCTGGCAGCAAGGAGGAGAAGCCCGAGGAAGAGGTAGGATCAACTTCTCCAGCAGCGCTGATCTCAGTTTGGAGTATAACGTTTGTTTTGGTCACAGAATTTTTTTAAAATTTTTAAAAAGCACCCTAGTGTGTTAAGATTTTTATTATTTAAACAGTGAAATGCAGACTATAGGTAATCAAAGAACAGCAGCATTGAAGCATTCAACTGTCCATGTCTTAAAGGGGCAGTTTGAGATTTTGAATAATACCTTTATAGTGCTTGTATATAAAACTAAAGGAATGGTTTTATATACAAAGGAAAGGAAGCAACCTTTAGCTTAGCACAAATGTGACGCTAACCGCTGCTAGTGGTAGGGTCATGTTTATCATAAAAATATGTGAGTGATAAAGGTATCAAGCATTTTATCTAGCCCTTTGCAAGAAAGCAAGAAAGTATTTTGTTTCATTTTCCAAATATTAAAAAAAGAATCATCTAGAATCATTTGACTGCAGCAAAAAAGATGGATTCCCTTTCTGGTATTTTCAGTTTTCCGTTGAATTGATCTTATAGTATCTCATAGTATTTTCCTTTGAAGAACATTTGCATAATTTAATAGCCTTTAATATAAATAAAGCAGCATAAGGCTCCCTAATCACACTTCTCCTTCCTCTCCCTTTCTCTAACACTGTGGCTCTCTGTGACTTTACCTGCATTCCTACATTTCCACCTCAATTGTGACTCTTTCAACCTTCCATGTAATGTACATGTAAATCCACATCCGTCCACTTATCCTCTCGTCTCATAGTCAAAGTCGGCCTCTTCCCCTGTGTCCCCCCCTGCCCAGGTTCAGCTCATCCATGACAATACCACCCCGGCCAGCCCTGCAACCCCAGCCACTCCGCTGACCCCTGGAGAGGGGGCTCAGAGCCCAGGGGAGCAGGTCCAAATGACCTGGACTGAGAAGTGTGACGGCGAGCCAGCCAAGCCGCCTGGAGCAGCAACACCAGAGGGCATCAAAGACATCTTCAATATGAAGCCGTGAGTATTTTCCAATGCTTAGGGAACCTTTGGCTGTTATAAAACTGAACTACCCGCTGGTTACTAAGAAAAACAGAGCCTTGAGTCTCTTAATTGTGTTGTTTGCTTTCTTCGAATTATTGTAACACCAGAAATGGCTACTAATATAAGATTTAGGCTTGCATGCGGGAGAAATGAACTTCACTAAAGACATGAACAGTTTAGCACTGATAATGGTGTATTTCTCCTTTTGCCATGCTGCAGTGAGTGGGAGAACCTGTAAGTACTGAAGTCTCAATAAACGTCATTCAGTCCACTCATGTTTTATAACGTTCAACTCAACCACGTGAGCAGATGACAATCATTTAAAAAAAAAATGTGTGACTGAGCGCCATGTCACCCATGTCTCCACTTGGCATCACAAAATTCTGTGTCATACGCTTTAAAATAAAATGTCTGGATGCTAATCAACATGGATATATTTTGACTTGCTCTCTGTGACTTTGTCTATTCTCAGGAACCATTCCAATGTGCGACGTATGCATACAGCTCTCCGGCTGAATGAGGTCATTGTTAAAAAGTCTTCAGAGGCCAAGCTAGTCCTCCTCAACATGCCAGGGCCACCCAGGAACCGGACAGGTGATGAAAACTGTATCCTTTACCCAAACAGTAGGTTTACTGAATGGGGTCTCTAATATATAGGTGACAGAGGTGCCAAACACAACTAATCAGCTTTGACAGTTTGGAGTTGCATTTGGATGTCGGCTAACTGGTGAGAAAGAGATTAGAATATATAACATATATATGAGTTTGCATATGAGCTTATATAGATTCACCAGTTACTTTGTTATGTACACTTGTTTAGCTGCTTGTTATTGCAAATATATAATCAGCCAGTCACAGGGCAGCAGATCGCTTCATTAAGCCATGTAGACATGGTCAAGACAGCCTGCTAATGTTCATACTGAGCAATGGGGATGATAAGTGATTTAAGTGATTTTAAATGTAGCATGGTTGTTGGTGCCAATTAGGCTGGTCTATTGCTGGTCTATTGCCAAATAGGCTAGTCTGAGTATTTCAGACACTGCCAATCTTCTGGGACTTTCCATCTTTAGGGTTTACAGACGATGGCCTGGAAAACAGAAAACATCTCTGGGCCAAAATACCTTGTTGAGGTCAGAGGTCAGAAGAGAATGGTTAGATGGGCAGAAGACCACAACAGATGCCACTGCTGTTAGCTAAGAACAGAAAACTGAGGCTATAGTTCACAAAGGCTCACTGAAACAACAGAAGATTGTCTGATGAGTCTGGATATGTGCTGCGACATTCAGCTGATAGGGTCAGAATTTGGTGGTTTAATGGTGTGGAGAATATTTTCCTGGTACACTTTTGGCCTCTTGGTATCGAATGAACACCACTTAAATGTTGCTCACCATGTGTGTCCCTTTATGACCAAAGTGCACTCATCTTCAAGCAGGATAACACACCGTGTCACAAAGTTCAAATATCCCAAACTGGGTTCTCGAACATGTCAGTGAGTTCTCTGTACCCAGATGGCCTCCAGAGTTACCAGATATCAATCCAATAAAGAACATTTAGTATGTGGTCGAACAACTGTGTGATGCTATCATGTCAGTACAGCTCTCTGCGAAATGTCTCAGCTGAATCTATGCACAAAGAATTAAGGCAGCTCTGAAGGCAAAAAGGGGTTCCTACCTACTAGTAAAGTGTAAGTAATAAAGTGGCCAGTGAGTGTATAAGAATACTGTGTCATGGATGTGTAAGACAGTGTTTTATACATCTGTAAAGGTTCAGTTTCAAATTCTAATTAAGTCTTCAAATGTTTAAATATAAATGATAAAATGCTTCTGAAATAAAATTCTGATTGTGTTAAACTTTGTTTATCAATCCACACACAATCATATTGAGTTTGGGCCCCGAGCCTCTATGTAACTTTGTGAAAGATTTGAATTGTGTGTTAAAGCAATCTACAGAGGGTTTGGGTCAGTAAGTTAATTGTCTTGATTTCAGGAACAGTAATAATTTGTTATCAGAAACATTCTGTTTAATGGGTCTCTAAAGATCTAATTAGGATTTCAAAGCACAAACCATTATTGCAGAAATCAGAGAACTTTATAACTAATTTTTTCAGGCTTTAGTTTTATGTTTTATGTTTTTATTTTGTTTGTTTTTTTACAGTATATGAACCTAATTATGAAATATTTTTCTGGCAGTGTCCTTGCTTTGTTTACAACAATTTAAGCCATGAAGTCCAAGGAAACTGCTTGTAGACCTTTGTCATAAAAGTCAGGAAATGGGTATAAAAGCTTTGGGTATTTTCAGTAGCACTGTAAATTCAAAAATAGGAAAATGGAAGAAGCCAGAAATCACTCCACCTAGATCTGATCATTCAGCCAAGCTTAGTACCAGACACCAGGAGATAACAAAAAGCCCAGCAGTCACTCTAACAGAGCTTCAGAAGTCCTTTCTACAGATGGAAGAACCTGCCAGAAAGACCACAATGTCATGAGCACTTCATCATTTGGACCTTTTGGGTTCGAGCAGCTAGACAGAAGCGAGTCTGACAACTTACTTGAAGTTTGTCAAACTGCATTTAAAGCCCTCTGACAGCATTAGGAAAAAGCTCCTCTGACAAGTCAAAAAGCGAACTCTTTGAATAGCACCAAAATCTTTTTAGAAGCAAGACGACAGTCATCTTTTGGACAGTTTTTTTCAAAGCCCATCTCAATGAATATATGGAGCAAACTATGATATAACACGAGTACGGTGCTTTAGTGGCTGCAGAACAAATCTGTGACTTCTCTTTACAAAACAGACAGACAGCTGCTTACAGATGCTTTCCATCCAGTCCGTCAGAACCCAAACAAATGCCAGGAAGAAAGTGATAAACGTTCCAAGTGTAGATGCCCGAGGCCTGTAAAACTGTACCTCCGAAAAACCTGGTTTCAGGTTTTCGAGGTTTCATTTTCTCATTATAGGTCATTAAGTGTAAAGTGAGCATCACAGAGCAAAAGGGGAACATTGTGAAGTGAGTGTATGAGCTGTTTCCTTAATCATTCTCTCCCAGATATGGAGTTTCTTGAGGTCCTCACTGAGGGCCTGAACCGAGTCCTCCTAGTCCGTGGAGGTGGTCGCGAGGTCATCACTATCTACTCCTGAAAGAGCAAACCCCCTCCCCTCATTATCACCCCTCTCTCAGCCCTGCTCCTGTGTCACTCGTACCCAAACCCTCTCATCAATGCTGCACCATTATTATATCATTCTTACAGTTTATTTCTATGACATAGTCCTCTCACACTCAACCAAATAACCCAGCTCAGCTTCAGCACCTCTCCGCCAGCTCCAACCCCAGCAAACCAACAAGCAGTATTAAACACTAAGCTACTCTCACTCCAGGCAAAAAACCTGCTATAAATAGTATAGGCTCTAGACTGAATTAGATGCTATCAACATTTGTTCTTGGAGACGTTTTTTGCTTTGCAAGATTGAAGTCTGCTACAGAAACTCGCACTGAGTCGCAGTGACTCGGTCAGGAGGAGGTGGTGATGGGGTCTGCATGGGTTGTTAGCTGAGGTGTGAGCACACATGCATGTATGTGTCTCTTTGTTTTAATCTAGGTAGATTTTATTTATTTTTTTCCCCTGTTCGAACACAAATGTGGCATAGACACGGCTTCTCCACGGAGAGATCGAGAGCCAGCTGAAATGAGATCAATGTAGGATTGTCTATTCGGTTCCCTCGTGGTGATCGGACACTTCCCACAGCGTTCCAGCCTGCTGTCTACGATGTGAATAACCGTTTAAGGCAAAAGACACTTCTACCCACAGTCAGTGTCACCTGCTAGAGGACGTATGTATGAGTAATTCACAATGGCATTTGAAAAAAGTGAAATGGCATGTGGATCAGACTTGCAGTATTATCTTTAAATTGATGCTCCACTTGTTCTGTTGATTCCATCACCTACACTCCTTTCAGCTCATTTCTTAGTGGCTGTTCATCCCTGTGGCCACTGTTAGTGCCAAAAAATACAAGGCTAGCTTAGTTTGTCGAGATTGACCCACAATTAAACTGTGAATAGCAGAAGCCTGGTGTGACAGCAGAGTGGGGAGAGATGACAAAGCCCCCTCTGAGGAGATTATCAGCGCCAGCACCCCTCGACCTCGTGTGGATCACTGTAAATAATGTACAAGCTCTGACACGTTGTTCAGTATGAGTGTAGTATTTTTGTGACATACTAAAAAGATTCTAATGGAAAGGAAAAACAGAGACAGCTTAAAACAGCTGCTTTAAAAAAAAGGTTATTTATTTATTTATTGGATTTATTTATTGGATGGCATAGGCTCCTTTCACTATGATAAGCGTCATTGTAACCTCGACAAAGCACTGCACCTGCACTGTCCACCACTGTGCGACGAGTGAAATTTTGATGATTTCATCAAGTTCATTAAGAAAAAAAAATACTAAATGTTATTTTTTCATGTAGAGAGCAAATATGTATTTACGTTTATAGACTGAATTTACACATATTGATGAAATAGCTGTATATCATCTTGGCATTCATAGCTCTGCCACTGTTTTGCCAAACTTCAATACATTAAATGTGCCATATCGAAGTTTTTTCAGAGAAGTGGGAAACAAAATTCTGACAATTGAAGTTAGAGAGAACAAAGTGTCATTAAAAAAAAAAAAGGTAAAAGGAGGCGTCTACAGGAAACTAGCATGGTGATGACACTGTAGTTGGAACTTCACCCTATAGATAATTAAAGAATACATGTTCAGCCCTCCATAAAACGTCCAGCTGTTGTCAATATCTGCTCTTGCCCAGTTGAGTTTTTGAACATCTATTGGTTATTTGTTTATAGGGTCTAGCCTAAATAAATAGAGAGGACAATGGCTTCTGTAGCTACTCACTTTGTCCACAAGAATGAACTCTATGCAGTAGACTACTCTCCAGTGAGATTTTCTATCCTATTTGATTGGTTGTGAACAAATCATATTTACGTTTGAAGAAGAGTGCATTTTTGAAGGAATGTGCAATGGTTGAAATCTGGACTCGCGTGATCACGTTATTTATTTTTTTACACATATATTTTGTATATGTAGATTTCGTAAGTCTTATAAAATCCAAAATCATCTCACTCTGACCAAGGACAGCTGTCACTTTACTTTGATTGCTCCTGTTTCTTTTCTTAAAGAAACTGTTTTTGGTCATTTGCACTTCTAGTAGAAATATACAGTAAATATAAATAAACATATATATATATAAAAATATATATATACAGTATATACGATATAGGGAAGCAAAACAAATTAGTTTCTAGAACTATTTACAAACAGTATTAAATGTTTTTAGTGTTGCTTGAATGTCGGACCATATGTTGTGAATGCTGCTAGTATCTATAGATTTATTTGTACTGTAAATAGAGATGAGATAAATCAACATTAAAGATATAGTAAAAAGGGTATAGACATACATATCAGCGGTGGTAGCGGTGGTTATCTAACAAGACACGGCTGTACCTGTACACATTTGGCCCGTGATCTCTCGACAGGGTTAGCTTTCTGTTTTATTAGAAAACTATACTGAATATCTTGATGCAATATTATAACTGAGGGCAAAACCGTCACCCTTTATTGTCTTTTCTAAAACGTGCTCTCGAAATTACTATTTTTAATCCCCTGAGTAAAGCGAACCAGTTTTTGGGGAACACGTTTTCTGTTTAGCGCTTTTAAAGAAACCGAGTGGAATTGCCAAAACATTAAAACATGAATATTTGTTTTGAGACTTTTAAACACACCTACCTGTGACACCTGAAGACAAGTAGCCCACTCCTAGTTTCAAAGATTTCTCTGTGCCAAGTGATGAAGAATTTATTTATTATGCTTGTCACAAAAAAGGGGGGATGGGGTTGTTTGACACTCACCTGTTTTTGAAGAACATGGTTATTTTGGGATTGTCTCTACAACATTGCCTGCATCAACTGAGCCTTTTAAATTTATTCAAAAGAAAAGATATCTGATGTTTATTGGAGAAGTTTATTGGAAATAAATTTAGTTATGGAATTATAAATGTTTTATAATTGCTGTTTGCATGGTACCATGTGGCAATATTTGTTTTAGTGATTTTATATCGTGATGACTTACATGTTTTAAGGTGCAGAGTCGGAGTGGTGGAGAAAGGTGTCAAACATTCTCAATGAGTTTCCGATTTTGAGAACTCAGGAGTGTTGCCGCACAGTCGGCAGCATGGTTTAACATTGAAAATAAGTTTTTTTTTTTTTGCAAAAAACTCAAACAAAAAACAAAAACAAAATAGGAAAAAGTATGAGTTCACTATATTGTTAATCGTTATATTTCAATCTCGCTCAAGTAGTCTTATGTAATGTGATAGAAGATTTTGAGTTTGCAAATAGACGAGCCTTGGGAATAGTCATTTCACATTTTTGTAAATATGAATATCACAAATCAAGGACACTGTAATCTGCTAGTGTTGTCTTTTGTTGTACACTGTTCTATCACTGTGGGCAAAGTCTTAGAGTTTTGTAAGATTATGTGCAATATTGTTCTCATATTGGTATTTTTTTCCCATTTTGTCATAATTTCAGTTTATATAAATAACTGGAGATGTCAGCAGTCTCTTAAATTTTTAGAGTGTTTGTCACCAGGTCTTTTGGACCAGAAAAACCTAAAGTGTTTAACCAAAATGTGGCAGAGGCAGCACAGCACTTTACACTGAGGGGCACTCTGTGATAGAGGGGTCGGATGGCAAAAGAGCCAGCCCGCTCTGCACAGACTCTGTCCCACAGTGATCCCTGGTGGCACAAGAGTGTATTTACAGCCAGCTCTGGTGGTCTGACAGCTCAGACTAAAAAGAATAAATAAATATCATGAAATCCCATCATCTTGCTGCGGTTCCCAGCTGCAACAGTTCAGATTATTAATTTTGTTACATCTTATCATTTGACCGTTTTCTTGGACATTTTTAGCATGCATCACTTTTTTCTTTCCTTTTTTTCCTTGCCAAACTTCTTTAAAAGAATAATAGTAACTGTTAAATTTCTAGTGCTTGTCACTCAATCTGTGAGGTGAGCCTTCCCAGAATTCCCCCTCAACCCCACTGCTCAGCCCTTCTGCCCCAGCTCCCTGGTCTCCCCCATCCCAACCACGAAAATCCACCCCAGCTCTGTATTTTAAATGTGACTGCAGTATAATTCTGAGAAATGATCAAAGAATATAAAACTCGCGCTTCCAAACCTGGTACAGGCTCTGCTTGGACAAGGTGCGATAGTCGATTTAAAAACCAGCACGTCCCTCTCCCCCCTGAACTGATCCGTGATTTAGATCAGATCTTTCACCTGCACAACTGTAGCATGAGGCAAACTTGCCAGTGATCATTACCCAGTCTCCATCCTAAAATGGATATTAAGGGCTCTGAAACACATCTGTTACTGGGTTGAGGAGGCTGTCGTGTTAAGACACTAACAGAGAAGTACAAAACTAATCCCAGATTATTGCAGACGGGGGGCACACAGTCTGTAGCTGAAATAAGATCCTACCCCCTCAATATTATCTTCACAGAAGCATCAGATGTGCCTGATATGGAAGGTAATGCAACAGCTGCACTTACATTTCACACAGTCGATCTCTCTGGGAGTCAGATGAGAAAAACTCAAGCGGCTATTCATGCAGTGCAAGCAGAGCCCCACTCCGGTTATGTTGTGTAACTCAGTGCATGCATGCAACTACCCCGAACAAGGTGTTTTGAAAATATATTGGGTGTTTGTGGTATAAAAGTATTTTGTTTATATCAGACACTTTTGTTTGTAGTAGTAGAATATTTTTCCTTAGCACTGGCCCATTGTATCCCAGGATGAATATTATTCTAGTATGAGATTCTATTTTTTATGATAGATCTGTTGACATGGTCCTCTCATTGTGTCTAATAGCTGGAGATGAAGTGATTACCAAAGTATATTTCAGTTAACTACATAAATGAGTGTGAAAATGTGTGCTCCAGTGAATTAGATGAAGACATGTGCAAATTGTTTACCTTCTTATCAAAATTTGTAGCAAATGTCACTCCCCTGAGAATACTGTTTCAACAAGGTAAAACAAAGAACACTGGACGTGCCAAGGTATTATAGGAGACGCCTGCTAATTTTTATTTTTAAATGTTTGAAAAAGCAGTAAGTCTGCTGCCTGTCCAAAACTGGTGATGTACCTCTTTTCAGTCACCAGTTTTGGTTTTATTCAGTGTATTGTTAGAAGTATTTCCAACTACCAAAACGGATTTGCTATTTAGGCTTTCAAATGACCTTAAGAGGACAAGTTGTGCATTTTGGGAAGGGCACAGGTATTGGTTTATTGCATTTTGTGCAATAAACCAATTACGGCTTTATCAAAAGGTATATCCATCTACCAGCATCTCTGAAGCTCAAAACTAACACGCATCTAGTTTCCGTGATTGCTACTTCAAACAAGGCTTAAAAACATCATTTGTGAAAGGACTGTGTCTGGGCGTTAGTAAGTTGCTGGTCTTGACTAAGAAAGAGCAGAGTATGTAATCTGTCATTACAAACTTTGTTTTTCTGTACAGTTTAAATAAGGGGTATACACAAGTACTCAGCTTTAACAAATGCCCAGTTTCATTTGAACGATTCAGGTATTGGAGATTTGAGTTTTTCTGCTACGGACTCTCTTAACAAAGACACAGCTGTATCTAATTCAACAATATTGAAACATTGTTTCATTCTGAACCGTTCTCTACTTCCTTGATACCGTACCTGGTCTTATGGTAAAGCCGTAGTGTGTTCCTTTCAGTTCTGTGGGAGTGTGTTTGTGTGTACATGTGCACTTGTACCTGCTGGGGGCGGGGGGTGGTCATGGGCGAGGGTGGGAGGGGGCTACGTGTAAATAAAATACAGTTAGTGTGGAGGTGTTTATTTTTTTGTGTCAGTGCAAGTTAAATATTCTAAAACAAAAAAAAATAAATAAAAAAAAGACCTGTATTATTCTCTATTGTGGTTCATGGTACATTTAAAAGAAAAAATAAAGAGGAAAAAGTAGTTTTATCTTACATTTCATATGCTTATCTCTATGGCTTCTGGCGATACCCGTTCCATTTTATAGATTTGTCAGCACAAAATGCAATAAACCAATACCATTTTATTACAGGAATTGTGTCCGAGTTTTTAATTATGTCTTGTTTTGTTCATGAAAAAACAAAACAATGTTACAAATTAAAAGACTGTAAAACTATAAGACAATAGTTGGAAAAGAACTGAGAATTCCATCTGTAAGCAAAATGTACTTCATAACGAGACTGAATAATTATTTTCTGGCAAACAGCTGCAAAAAAAAAAAAAAAAAAAAAAAAAAAGTCTTCACATTTTATGAACAATGGAGGAAAAGAGATTAAAAGGTTTTACAAAAACATCCCTACAGTCTACTGATACTAAGCAAGAAAACTCACTGCACAGGAAAGTTTATGGCATCGGAGGGGAAAAAAAATAAAATTAAAATAAATTCAGGGTTCTACAGCTTTTCAGTAGTGTCGGGGGTACATAGACACAGGTGGGGCCTGACCCATGCTGGGTGCTGGTCTTGGGGCTTGCTGCTGAGAGGCCCCACTACTCACCAGATGGTTGAGAGAGGGTCCACTCTGAATGAGTGTGTCCAGAGCTTTCTGGACACTCGGGTTGTCAAAATTGATGCCTGAAGCAGAGGTGGGGGGTCTCTGAATACTGGTGGCAACTGGCATTCGGCCTGGAGGGTTTGCGTACCCCTGAGATGCAGGTGCAGGAGGACCTGGCATTGGTGGGCGGGATGGGTTTTGGGAAGGAGACTGGCCAAGAGATCCATATGAGTGTGACTGTGAGGGTGCAGAGGGGAGGCCAGTAGTGCCTGTTAACTGCCCACTGCCACTGTTGAACAGACTGAGGATTTTAGCCTGCAGCTCCTGCTGGTGACTGGGATTAGCCGAGGTGCTTGAACCCGCTGACAGACTGAGATGACCCGACTGTGGGGGTGTGTGAGTAGATGGAGGGAGTGCTGCAGCTGAAGAGGGAACTTCATGATGTACTGCTGGAGGAGGCCCAACATGGACTGGAGCTGTATGGAGACATATCAGTTATTTGCTTCTCTATAGAAATCATTGTATTCAACAGAAACGTCAATAACCATTTCCAGTCCACCAGTTCCTCTCATTTTTATGTGCATGTAAATGAAAAAAATTAAACCAAGGAGGTGGCATTACCTGCAAGGGGATCTGCTGTGCTTCGTACCAGCCGAGCTCTTTTGTCCTTCAGGTATGCAATCAGACTGTCCAACTCGTCTGGAGTCACAAATCTACCCAACAAAACAAGATTATTCTTTCAATACAGAGAAACTAAATATCATGTAGATTACTACAACACACCATCACTAACTGATGAAATGTTGCATTCCCCAAAGCCATGTTATTTCATTGTAAAGTCTCCATGTTTCAGGATACTTGTATAAAAGCATAAAGATTTAAACCAGCTACCTATTTTCAGCCAATAGTGTGATGTTCGTAAGTAAGGAGACGGGGTGGCTCTCTCGGTCAGGCTCTCTGAGTAACACATCATCTGCCATCTTCGCAGCCTTTCTGGCTATCTCCTCACGTTCTTTTTCACGGTTTTCGATTTTGTAGGTGTCATAGTTGTGGGCAACCAGCATCATGGCGTCCTGCATGGGCATGTTTCGATGCTCTGTAAGAATAAATGCAAGAAATGAAACCAAACAAAATAAGATTCTGACACTTCTGAATTACCTGAAATGTTCCAAAAAACACGTTAATGTCATCCTGAATTACCTTGAGGTGTGCCAAACAGGATATTGACAGTGCAGGAGCGATGCACCTGATGTTGTTGGGTTATGATGATGGCAAAAGGAGTACGAGCTCGGCCTACATCCTCCAGTGCTTGAGTTAGAGACACTTCTGTGTTGAGGAAGATCAAATCCACCACCATTCCCAAGTCACGGACCTTCCGCCCAACCGTCTCAGCATACTCCCTACAGTTGGTTTTAAAGCACAAGTACAGAAACACACACACACACACACACACACACACACACACACACACACACACACACACACACACGAGCAGTATGAAATGAAAACATTCCATGTACTTTGAATATTTAGAGATGTTTCTGGTCCAGTATCAGTTTTTCTTCCTATAAACAACAGACTGTGGACATACTTTTGGGCTTTGTTGACAACAATTACAGAGCAGTCGACAGGACGGTCAGCGTCATGACGCCGCTGGAGTTCTTCATAGTACTGCCGATACAGTTCATTACGCCGGCGTTCTTCTGGTCGTAGACGCTCCTCTACAGGTAATGAGAGGTGGGAGTGATTTCAAAATAATGTCCGTTTAAATTTGTATCCATTTGAATTTAATTATGCAGAAATCCTGGTACTTTATATTCTTAGTGCTTTCAATTGTAAACCCAATATTACCAAAAAAAAAAAGTCAAGATATTAGAGGAAAATCATGAGAATTAAACCCAAACATGAGAAGAAAAAAAAAAATCTATTAAAATTCAGAGTATTCAAACCAACCAGTCCTAAACTATACCCTGTACACTGAAGACAACATACCTTCTGGCTCACGACGTCCATTCCAGGGATCTCCATAAGGATCCCTGTAGGTCTCGTCTTTCCTCCTGAAATAATCTTCTGCACCACTGCCACTACGGTAGTATCTGTCATACTCGCTTCTGCTGTATGGGAAAAATTTCAGGTTCAAACAAAAAGCTTAACCATTAAAGACTCAGTGGATGGTTTGTCAGTCACCTGTAAGCAGAATCCCGTGGGTCACCTCTGATGTCCTTGTCTCTGCTCTCTGAGCTACGGTACCGGTAATCAGGGTCACGAGAGTGGCCACCTGGTCGAGGCTCCCGGGAGTCCCTCCCATCACGGCTGTCCCGAGGCTCACGTCCGTCACGCCCATAAACAGGTGAGCGAGACCGAGGTCGGGGCTCTTTGCTGTCCCCGTAGGTGCTGTAAGGGGCCCTGAGAAAAATGTTATCCATTAGTGCAGGTTAAGAGTTGAAGCTGCCTTTGAAATATTAGAAAACAGGAATGCCTGTCCTTAGCGGATGAGGACAGGTCAATGGGCTGGTAGTGTAAAACTTGTAACGGCGCAAATAAACAAAGTTTTTTTTCCCCCCCCCCCCTTTGTTTTCCTTCTTCTTCAGACCACTTGTGTGAATTCAAACCGGTAGGTGATTCCGATAATTCTTAGCAGCAAGTTTTCAAAAATGTTCTGTGATCTACAAACACACAACTACCAACCGAACATTTAATGTTTGACCACAAATCCAGCTCTGAATAAAACAAACTTTTTGAAGGTGGTTTTATTTTGCACATACAGCGCAATAGGCTCACAGGCTGTTCATTCTTCCAGAAGTTGAACTTCCATACTATAAATGAGGTTGCAAGAATGCCAGAGACCAAGTAAAGACGTTTCAAGTAAAATCATATAATATTCTGAAATAGCATGACATACCAGTTTTGAGTCAGATTAAAGTATTTTCCTAACCGCTTGTGATTTGACAGTTTCTCTCGTTAAAAAAATAAATAAATTTATACATCAAATAAATAGTATGGTTAACCAAACATTTGCTTATTACCATGTAAAACGTAACT
Organism: Aulonocara sp. 'chitande type north' Nkhata Bay; assembly: GCF_057382095.1. Taxonomy (NCBI): domain Eukaryota; kingdom Metazoa; phylum Chordata; class Actinopteri; order Cichliformes; family Cichlidae; genus Aulonocara; species Aulonocara sp. 'chitande type north' Nkhata Bay. The sequence goes on along the minus strand of NC_141348.1, from coordinate 37,941,013 downwards.
TTCATTAAAGGCTCAACTCCGAAGCGGTTCACAAACAAAATAAGACAAAACTACCAAAACACGAAGCGCGTTTAGCGATTATTTGTATCGCCACACAATGATACACTGCCTACTTTTCTATTCCCTAACATTTAAATTTTCCCTGGTCCACAAAAAATAAAATAAATAACGCAGTGTTACACTTACTCTATTTACACTGAAGTAATATAAAATTCCAGCAGCTAAGTGTTGTACAGAATTTATTTATTAAAAAAAAAAAAAAAAAAAAAAAAAACCTGCATATTCTGTCCAAGGTACAGTGAAACACTTTACTTACAATATGACGAGATAGAAAGATGAGAAGAGTTTCCCTTAAGTGGATCAGATGAAATGCAAGACTTACAGCAAGTCAACATGGAGGAAGTCTAAAAGATAAACTTTCACACTGACCTTTAGTTACTTATCTTAACAATTCACAATAGGCAACTAAATCTAAATATGCAGAAACCCAGTGGAGCTGGACCATAACCTGCTGCCTCTGAAATAAGTTTCTCTGATGTGTAGGATGCTCTGTAGCATGTACTCAGTCATAAACTGTATGGTGATCACTGAGCTGGTTAAAGGAATACATAACAAAGCTTAAACTAAAAATACAAGACCATACTGGCAATTATGGGGTCTTTTTTGTATTATTATTATTATTTATTTTATTTTATTTTTTTAAATATAAATACAAAAGGTACTCTATGGAGTTTGGACCACTAACAACCTGCAGCTGTGGTTTTGAGGACAGGTCAACATGGTTTGTATTTTGTGCAGACATCAGCTGATGCAACGGTTTTATGTTATACACTGCTACTATTCAACTTTAGATCAGATACATACGCCTAATTAAAAATGTAAAATATTAATGATAAAAATATTGTTGTGAGGCATAGACCTTCCTACAGGATATGAAACATGAGAAAGTGACACACGATAGTCCTATCGTCACGCAAAGAACACCAGTGCTGAAAAAGAGCCACGACGTGAAGAATGTTTGAGACAAAGACACTTAAATTACATCCATATGTCTCTATTCTTTATTTCAACACATCAGTAAACTTTTAACTTTGGTTGAAATACTGAATCCGGCATAAACAAATCCGTCTAATGGTGCAGTAGCATCCATAAAGCGAACTTCTTCACTGGTGGAAATTACAGGTGAGGATATAGTTAAATACCTTTTTTTTTTTTTTTTTTAAAAAACCAACAACTGTGGCGATGGTAGTTCTTCACACTCATTTCGCGTTACTTTACCTTCGTGGAGGGCTCTGCTGGGATTGAGGTTTAGCTTGCCGTCGCTCCACTGCCATATTTACATCTGAAAATAAATCAATCCAAACGTTGAACACAACAGTGACATGGAGATCTGCTAATGATGTTCACGCAAAAAATGGAAGTGGCTGCGTCACCGTCCAAATGAAACAGAGTGCCAGGATCCAAATTTTAAAATCCAAAAAGGACGGAAGTTCAAAATGCAGAAGATTCTGTCGCCCAATCTGTCAAATTGAGTTTGAGATGAACCCAAAATGATGGACGTCTTTTCTCCGGGTCAAAATTTGCAAGAAACTAGCAGAGCTTGAATGTATTAGATTTTCAAGTTCAAATTTGGGCTTCAGAAACTCCCCAAACCAAAAAGGTGACACATCTGAATCCGCGTTGAAATATCGTACACAACAGCATTGCCAGAATTTAAAAATGCATGTTTGCCTTTATTGTTGATTTGCAAGTTCAAAAAGGAAAAGGAGGAGAGAGAGAAAGGGAAAAAAAAAAAAAAAAAAGCACCGTGCGTTCGTGGTTGATCAGACTCTAAACGTAGGGGTAATTTAAAAGAAATAAATAAAAAATAAATACATTTTATTCCTAAATTCAGACAAATAATTATGCCATTCAATTTTTTTTTTTTTTTTTTTTTTTTATTATTATTAGCACATAACCTGACCTTATTCTTTCATTAGCTTGTTTTTTTTGGAACACAAATAATAACTCCTTCAGCCATACAATCACATCACTTGCAGTTAAGGCTTACCTATTTTATAACCTTTATATATTCGACCTTTTTGGGCCGCCTTTGCAGCTTCGGCTTCCTCAACGCGTTCAAATTGTACAAATCCGAACCCACGAAACATGGATACGCCTGGAAGAGGAATATTTTAAGTGCACAACCTTAGGACAATTCTGAAGAGCCATTTTTGATCAAAATACCCATTTAATCCCTTTTAAATATATAAATTAGAACATTCTTGTATTTCATGCGAACTTGTCTGTAATTTTAACTAGTCAAAAATATTTCACGACTTTTAGGGACAACCTCCCTAATGCATACTGTCGTCATGTCATTAAAACTTGCATTGTGTTTACTGACCGACTACCTTCCCGTATGGGCTGAACAGGTCTTCCAAATCCTTCTTTTCCATGTCGGAGGTCGGCAAATTCCCAACAAAAATCCTCCTCTCCAAATCTCTAGGATCATTACTGCTGCAAGAGCGCGAATAGCGCCCTGGTGATAGGCTGCGACTCCTTCGGCGAGACATGATTAGATCCCAAGTTCACCGGTTTGTATCTTCGTGCGTCTCAAATGCTTGAACAGGTTTGGTTTGTTCACTTAAGAGATCAAATTCCTTGGAAGGATAAAAGGTCAGACAGAGCATCAAAAAGAGTTCAATCTTCAAATCGAAATTAAACTGGAAATGTACCGATAAATCATAAACCACTCCAAAATATTTACATATATTTATAATTTTCTAATTTAATTAACCTGTTGTGCAACAGGTTAATACACAAAAGGAAAAAAAGTTGCACTGCAAGTGATATTTTTTTTCCTTTTTAATAAATGTTGATTTATGGTAGCTTGTGCTGAAATGAAAATATTCTCATCTCCCCATAAAATGGATTTTGGATAAAATTTTGTTTGAAATAATCGTTTATTGGATATATGCGCTTAATGAAGAAGAAAACTAGAACGTGTAAAAACAAATACATTAAATCTGTTTAAATGGCACAAGTTATGCCAGAATTTGACTGAGACGTGCATAATGAATTAAGGTTTCTTCTTGTAAAATGTGCAATGCCCCTTTTCATCTTCACTGTGTGCAGACTTTATTATTAGTGCAAAATAGATGAGTTTTCCACAAAGAAATGGCAGCAGAAGAAAATGAGACCACACTAATCAGTGATGAAAATTCCACAAATAATGTAGGAGAAAATAAGCCGCAATTCCCACGGTGGTGTAAAGAGAAAAACTTAAAATGACTGACTATACCACTGATTGTTTCCCCTCTTTAAATTTATTTTATTTTTTTAATTTAATAAGTAATGTTCAATAACACACTTCTTTTGATCCAAAATGCAAAGTTCTCGACACCGTACCCCAGCGAAATCCAAAACGGTCCTTGGTGGTTGTATAGCGAGAGAGAGAGAAATGACAGACACCGGTGTCTGAAGTTCAGGATTCAGAGTGAGATATACTCTAGTTATAGTTGACGAGTGAAATATTTTAGAAGAAGGTTCATGGTGCAAATTTAAAGTCACACCATCCGAGAAAAATAAGCCCCATTGGGTCTCACAACAGTCCTTTGTGAAATAAATGCAGTCCTCTTCTCTTGAAATAACGCCGTCTTGAAGAAAATCAGATTAGCTGAAATGAAATCACGTTCCTGCGGTCACTCTGAAAATGCCAAAACCTAAAACGGCGCAATTTTCTTAAAAGTCCTTAGGAGAAATGTGCGTTTTATGTGCCTTAGATAACGCAATATAAAATTATTTAAGGACAATAGAACCGCAAGAGGTTTTTCGGTCTCAAGATACATACAGCAGAAAGACCAGAGAGTTTCATTGCATTTATGCTTGAAGGAATTTACATAAACCTTTCAGGAAGCAGCTCCTTACATACCTTAACTTGAACCTGGATGGCCTGGATTCAGCATCCACTGAATTTAGGAACTAGTGTGTCTGGAAAAAAAAAAAAAAAAAAAAAAAAAGATAAACACCACAATAAGCTTATGAAAGTAATCAACTGAAATGCTCTAAAATATAGTCTCAAACTGCCTTTCAGAAAATTATTGAATAAATTGATTCACAATAACAACTCTCCACACCAGCCTCAATTTCCCATGGCAGAAATTCAAGTTGCTGGAAACATTCCTCCTAGATTTTGGTTCACATTGACATGATAACATCACTGTGTTGCTGTAGATTTGTCAGCTGCAGATCCTCAATGCAAACCTCATCATTCACCACATTCCAAAGGTGCACTATTGGACTGAGATCTGGTAATTGTGGAGGCCAAGAGCACAGTGTCAACAACAACATTGTCATGTTCAAGAAACTAGTTTTGAGATGTTCTCAGGTAGGTCTGGGTGGCTAAACAATGTTCAGATGATATCAAAGAACGTGCCAAGAAAATATCCTGCCAAAAATGTCACACCAGCCTGAACCACTGATACATGTCAGGCCATTTTCATACTTTTATATGTTAGTTACAGCAAATTCAGAACACCAGACTAATCAAACCAGGCAATGTTTTACTAATCTATTTCTTGACCAATATTAGTGACCCTGTGTAAACTGTAGTCTCAGTTTCCCATTCTTAGCTGACGGGCATGGCACTTGGTGTGGTCTTCTGTTGCTGTAGCCCATCTGCACCAAGGTTTGAGATTTTATGTAGAGCAGGGCGATATGACCAAAAATATCTATCACGATATAAATTTTAAAATTTGCGATAACGATATAACTGACGATATAATTGACACTAGACAAAATACTTTACAACTCCACAACTTTAGTGCAAAAAAACCCATTAATGTATTTTCACTTAAACAAGCAGCTGTTTTTTTATGTGCATTGAAGTTATATAAAAAATTTACAGTGCAAATTCCTTGCTGACATTTTAACCAAAAGGTATTTCCAGTGGAAATTGGCCGACATATCCTCAGCATAACCATGTATAATATCCACAAAACTTAAAAAGAGGTTACACACACACACACAATATGGTAATATTATGTTGAAGCACAGTACATATCATACATATCACTCCGCGAAGCTCCTGCCTAATATAGCCGTAATGCTCCGGCAATCCATCAAGCGGTGCGGGTTCGTAGCTTAGCAAAGTCGTACTAAAACATTTGACAGATTTTCGAGCGCCGTGTACATAAAATCGTTTCGAGGTCAGTAAACACAACCAGAATTCATGCATAAGGCACACGGGATTATAAGGGGCACTGTCGATTTTCAGAAAAAAAAAAAATATCAAAGGATTGATTTTAAGTGTGCCGTATTTTCCAAACAACACGGTAATAACGACGGCCCGCTAGCATGCTCTACCAAAAATAGTGCTTTGTTGTGTATCTGACGGACGAAAGCCAAACCAGTTCCACACCACTGAAGTTGCAGCATTTTTACAAACCAATTCTGGTTCATCCGTTTCATTTAACGATCCCGCTCTTCTCATTCTGCGTCGCCGCCATGTGCGTATGTAAACCTAGGCACTGCGCATGCGCGTTTTACCCATATTCTATCGCGATATTTCATTTTCCTATCGTTGCCCAAAATTACACCGGTATTACCGTGAACGGTATGATATAGCCCAGCCCTAATAAGATGCGCTTTTGCTTACGTTGGTTGTAAAAAATAGTTACTTCACTTAATATTGCCTTCAATTCAAACCGGTTTGGCCACTGTCCTATGATTACCAACAAGTCATTGTAAGTATTAAAAATAAGCTGCTTCTAGGAACAAACACATAATTTTTAAGAAACCTCAAAAAAGTCAATTAGCTGTAAGTACTTCACGTGCCTTGATTTAACGGGAAAAAATAAGTAAACAAAATTTGAAGCATGTTTGTAAATGAGACATTATAATCTCAATTGGATCATCTGTATAAATGAAGGTTAAACAAAATAACTGAATGACCAGCAAAGCAAAGTAGAACATTCAAATGCCAGTCAAGTGTATCACCTCTCACCAAACGCCTTTTTAGCAATACAAATTCGACCGCGGCTCGTAATGTTACTTTCGATTGGGACTCTTCGCCAAAGCTTTCCGGTATCCGATTTACACGATACAACACTAGCTATGTAATCCAAAAATAGACTCGTTACACTGCTCATAAAACTAAGTCGGTTAACATTAAAAGCAATGCTCTCATACACCGCCATTCCGAGAGACGTTATTGGTTACGGAGTAGCTACATGGAGCTAGGTTAATGTCGGCGGTTAGCTTCTTAACGCTACCTTAACCAGGGACGTTAAAACCAAACAGATAGGTTCACAGTTACGCCTGCAAATGCTTTACGATCCACGGTTCGCTGCAAGCAATGCTATAGCAAGAACGACAGGGCGACAATGTACTTACCTTCAAAGTCTATTTCGTGTCAATTTTCAGCCACCCAGCGTCAAGATCAACCACTATCCGCTCACAATGCTGCCCTTCTTCTTCACTTAATTTACGGCAACTGGCCCCTGATATCTTCTTCTACCCCTTGTGTGGATGTAACTACCATTTCATTTAGCCTATATATCGCCACCTATTGACTAAAAATAAAATACGTGCAGTATGCCCTTCGAATCAATAAAACGAATCAGACCTTTAGAGCCATTAAAAACAATTACCAGAAAAATATACGTTTTTTTAAACGGAGTATTTTTTTTAACCCTCTAACAAATGATATAAAGGGAATTAAATAATAATTTGCATATATGCGTTGTAATTTGTATTGTATTGTATTTTCTAAACCGGTCTCTCTTTTTTTGCAATGTTTTGCTTAATTAATAAAAATAATTAGTTCACGCTATTTTGACTCAGTATAGCTTAGCGGCTTCAGATGACTGGAAGGTAGCAAGGTTGCCAGGTTGAGATGTTGTCCTCTCGGTTTGTACGTAAAAATAACGAAAGCATTATAATCCCTGAATTTCGGCATTTTATAATATGTAATGTACTTCATGTTAATTTCCAAAATGTATGAGGATATGCTAAGATTATAATTATCGTCTAAATCTACACATTCGTGCTCACGGCAGCGTGAACGTTGTTGTTTTACCGGCTTGCGCAGACGGTTTCCTGGACTGGGCGGTCGTTGTGTTGGGAGGAGTCAGTCCCACATACCTGGCAACATCCACCGTCGCTTTGTTAACGCTTCATTGAGCCAAGATGGCAGATTTCGAAGAGCTCAGCGATGAAGAGAAGGTATTGCTATATTAATAATCCTCACAATAACAACGGTTTAGCTCTAACCTTTGTCGTGAACAATTGCAGACCTCGGAGGGATCTTTAAAGTCGCGTATGAATTTACCAATAGGGCTATGGTAGGTGTTTGTTGGGTGCTAGCTAAACCTAGGCAGGGCTGTATTTGACAGCTCGGAGCTGAAGCTGTTACGTTCTTATACATAGAGTAACTTAACTAAATTACTCGTTTTAAATAGAAGCCATATTCAGCGTACGGCTAACGTCGATTGCTGATTTTGCTCTTAACTTTGCAGTGGTTGACAACTGTTAAATCGAAGGAAGTCCAGCTACTTCCTGCATTTACACCAAGGATCATGACAGAGCATCGATAGCAAAACACCACCCACACCCTATTCACTTTCACGTTTAGCTTCCTCAACCGGTTTTGATATCGTAGGACGTTAAAGTTTGTGGGTATTTTATGCACTAAAGACCTGGTTTAGAAACGCATAAGGAGGGTAGGTCTTCTGCCTCCCTGCAGTGTTACTGAGCCTTGCAGTGACTGGTGTTGCTGTCTGTATCATGCTGCAACATGTTGTAAAATAGCGCATTGCATTCCTGAAGCTGGTATCTGGCCAGGAACTTAACTATTTAAGTATTGTTTCAGTGAATCTTTCAAAATAAGATTAATAGGTTGGTGTGATATCTACACTAAAATAATACATTTGAACTTGTCTGAAGAGTCTGCGTAAATAGTGTGTTCATTTGCGTTTGAATTACACGATGGAGAAGCTGAGTCTGAGCCTGAGAGTGTGCTGTATGCTCTGAATGCCACAATGCCTGCACCACTCTTAAACTGGGTTATTCATTGTAATGTCCCTCTGCCCTTTCAGCAGGACAGCCCAATTGTAGGTCAGTGCCAGCTGCAGCCTGAAGGCTTTAATAATCCTGTCTGCCTGACAGATAGCATCACTGGCAAAATCATACTACAATGTGATAGTGACGTCATAGGTTTAGTAAAGGGATACAGTGAAGGTGGCAAATTTGTGATTTTAAAAAAGGGAACTTGTAACCTCTATAGAGAACAACTTAACTTCAGATTTTACAATGAGCTGCCTGGTATAAATGTACAACTTGTGGTCCTCATTGAGTATTACTTTATGAGAGCATAGTATCTGCCTCAGTCACTTCGTTCTAGGGCTTTGACACCACATGCTTGCACATACATACTGGGTGACTGCTAAGAAAAGCCCTTGGGTGACATGTACTGCCATCTAAGGAGTGGCAGAAATAGAGCTAACCAGCCTCTGGCCAAGAAAGTTTGCCCAGTACTCTCTGCTTCACTCTAGTGGTTATTTTGCAGGTTTTAATCTGTTCATATAAATCACCTACTATATCTGTATCTTTATAAAAATGGATACTGTAGCAAGACTAAATAACACCAAAGTTTCTTAGAGATCAAGTGCAGATTCCCATTGATGATGTGGTACTCATCAACACATCTTATTTATTTCCAGGTCCGTATCGCAGCTAATTTTGTGATGCATGCTCCTCCAGGAGAGTTCAATGAAGTTTTCAACGGTAAACCCCGGTTACACCTTGTGTACTAACTGCAATCCATGTGCAAAGAAAAATGTGTTTATGGTTATCTTCCACTACTTGTTGTTCTCAGATGTGCGACTCCTGCTCAACAATGATAATCTCCTCAGAGAGGGTGCAGCTCAGTAAGTTTCCTTCTTTAGCTTCTTTCTTTTCTTTTCCTTTTCTTTTTTCTTTTTTTAAAGGGAACCAATTATTACTCTACTCTCCTCCATTATTTGGAACATGGTCAATGTTCCAAATAATGAGATGACATGCTTATGCAGTCCAAAGCTTAATCAGGCTTCGGACTGTAGTAACTGCTGCATTTCAGACGTTGTTTGCTACACGTGGTTCTCCATGATGTCATTAAGATCTGCTATTCTTTACATTGTCAAAAAGGGCCAAGTATCAGATCACGTAGCACTACTCTAGAGTCTAAGAATAACAACAATGTTATAGATATGGATGCAGCTTATGGTTATATTGTCTTTTGTTATAGTGCCTTTGCCCAGTACAACATGGATCAGTTCACCCGTGCCAAAATTGATGGATATGAAGATCCGGCAAGTTTTGGCCTTTTCTTCTTTTTTTTTCTTTTCTTTTTTTTCTAAGCATTCAAATAAGTTACTATTATTATTGAATCTACAATTTAATTTATCGTAGGATGCTTGAATGAATTCCCATGGTAACAGCAGGTTTCTCTGTCTGGTCCCCTGCAGGTTCTGATAACAGAGCATGGAGACCTGGGTAATGGCCGTTTCTTTGACCCCCACAACAAGATCTCCTTCAAGTTTGACCACCTGAGGAAGGAGGCCAGCGATCCTCAGCCCCATCAGGGCGAGGCAGCCCTCAGCTCATGGAGAGATGCTTGTGACTCTGCTATTAGAGCATATGTCAAGGAGCACTACCCCAGTGGAGTCTCCACCGTAAGATCGCTCCCTCTCTCATTGCACTATGGCTGTCATGTTGAGTTTAAGCATAATAAGTCACCCACTCCTGGTTATTTGTTTCAGGTTTATGGGAAAACAATTGATGGCCAGAAGACCATTATCGCTTGTATCGAGGGCCATCAATATGAGCCTAAAAACTTCTGGTAAGTTGAGAAAGGATAATGATCTCTTTCTAAATGTCCTTATCAGATTTTCCCAAAGAATTATGTTGATGTAGTGTATTCGTAATGATGCATTTAGGATCGTCTTTCAAGCATAGCCTTCTGCGTTTTCCTTGCCCAGGAACGGTCGCTGCCGATCTGAGTGGAAGTTCAGTGTCTCACAGCCTACAGCACAGGTTGCCGGAGTCTTGAAAATACAGGTATGTTAAGTTTTTATTTGCCGGAATTTAAGAATATTCTTGATATTAGTTTTGTCTCAATGTTGTATTTCCTCTCCTTACCACAGGTACATTATTATGAGGATGGAAATGTACAGCTGGTCAGCCATAAAGATGTACAGAAATCACTGACTGTGTCTGTAAGTGTTGCTCTATGTCTGTGGGCTAAAGTTTAAGAACATGTTGATTTTATTTGGATCTGTTTAACTCATGTACGTTTATTTTTGGCAGAACGAGAGCCAGACTGCAAAGGAGTTAGTAAAAATTATTGAAGATGCAGAAAATGAGTACCAGGTATGTGGGAATTGCCTAAATTTGAGAGAAAAATAATAATAAAGCCACAGAAGAGCTGTGGCAAGTTGTATAAAATGTACTTCCTACTGGCTAAGATCCTCAACAAGCTGTGCACATATGTACAAAGAACAATAGGTGATCTTTAAAAGGGGAAGACTGATTGCAACACACTTTTTTTTTTTTTTATTTCCTAGTTGGTAAGTGAAGCTACTAATGGCATTATTTTTGTAAGCACTCTTGGCTGACAAATGACCATTGCAAGATTTTTATATATTTACACCATAGTGTTATAAAATAAGTGACAAAAGGTGTCCCGTTAAATAGTTGGAAATCAGAATCATTAATTAAATAATTACAGCTATTTTCAGGTGTTGAGTGAACATTGTAAAATAAAATAAAATAAAACGCATGTTTATTATTAACTGGAACTGACAGCTATTTCCAAGGACTGTATCAGGATATATACATAACGTCACTGTTTAGGCAACTGTTTCCCATCTTTTAAAAAAAAAGCTTCAAAGGGCACCAGCAGCGCAAACAAACTGTAATTAGTGGAGGTGACGTCTAGCAGACAGCAACGGGCTGTAGCTGTCTCTGTCAGCACGCCTGTTAGCCAAAACATTCAAGCTCTGTAACTTTAAACGTTAACTGTGTTTAATTTATTGACTGAGATATAGAAAGAAGTTCACTTTTCTAACTATAAACATGCTTTTCAATTCAGGTTTATACATATGTATATCACAACAACAGTCACCTCAAGGTGATTTATACTGCAAGGCAAAACTCACCATCGGGTAATCCCCTAGGAGCAAAGCGCTTTGCAACAGTGGCAAGGAAAAACTCCTTTTTCACAGGAGGATACCTCTGGCAGAGCCAGGCAGGCAGCCATCTGCCGTGATTATAGGGAGACAGGGCAGAACACACATGCACACTTTTTAATGCTGCTAATTTTAACATTTCAGGTGGCCATCAGTGAGAACTATCAGACCATGTCAGACACCACATTCAAAGCCTTACGTCGCCAACTCCCAGTCACCCGGACCAAGATTGACTGGAACAAGATCCTGAGCTACAAGATTGGCAAGGAGATGCAGAATGCTTAGAGGAGAGGGTCTGCTGGGGTTACAACAAACTGATTGGGAAACTGGTAGCTGCGCAAACATGTGTGATGCAACCTAATGTACTGTATGTCCTTCCAGAGAATTACAGTTTTTGTTCAGCACTAAGAGGGAATGCCTTTATTTTAAAATGACATTGAGTGGTCTAACTGTTGCTCATTTGTAAACTTTTTTTAAACTAATAATGCCTTTAGTGACACTGTGAAAGTTTGGCTGGTGTCTGTCATTCAAATTCTCACAAATACGATGTACACAGAGTGGCTCTGGTCCCTCAGTGTTTCAAACAGACACATGGCCTCCATAAAGCTCCTTGATTTTCATGTAGCAACTTACACTTTCTATATAGCTAGAGTCCTCTAAGAGCTTCCTTACCTCTATAGTTTTCTTTTTCTTTTTTTAAACAGAGGGAAACTATTATATGCAGTTTGAAATGTTACCCAACTGGAGAATATAGCATTCCTTTGGTTGTAGCCAGCAGGAATACTAAAGTACATCTTTTCTTGTCCCATTCCTAGACACGGTCTTTTACCTGTCAAAGTTTAGTTCTTCTATTTCTCTCAGGTACTGAGAGATGACTTGAGTGATATTACTTTCCCCTGGCATGATAAAGTATTGGTGTCCTCTTGCCAGCTGTTTGCCTTTAGCTCCTGCTATATTTTTTTATACAAACTGTAAGTACATTTATTATTCATGAAATAAAAAAATTGCACAAAACATTTTAAGCACTTGTCATATATTTGTTTTGGTTTTTTTTTTTTTTTTTTTTTAATCAGTGAAATTATTTGCTTTCAGAGTTCAGGGTGGGGCATCTGGATCCTATCACAGCTGTCACATGATGTGAGGCAGGGTATACAGGGCTAACACATGGAGACAAATGACCATTCACACTCACATCCACGCATATGGTTAAATAATTTAACCATATGTGTGGATTTAACTTAAATTAGAATTACCTGTTAACCTAACCCCATGCTTATCTTTGGATTATAGAAGAAGCAGCAGTACCTGGAGAGAACTAACACAGGCACAGAAAGACCCCAAACTGGTTTTAAACACAGCCTTCTTGCTGTGAGACAACAGTGTTAATCACCACACCACCGTGCCTCCTCTATCACATATCATTTTTGATATTTCTAATTTAAATCTTGGACTCGGTAAACATTCTCTTATACCTGTGTGTGCTGCAGGGATTTCTAAAATGCTGGCTACAGACCAGCTGGCTAATTAGATCAAGTTTTTCTGTGCTCTCATCAAAGTATACAAATACAGATGTGTTATATACACTGATATGAAATAGATCATTATTTTTCTTTTTCTTTTTTCATGCACAGTGAACTTTGGCATACAGACAACATCTATTGTGAATAGTTTATGAAGATTATGTATCTTAAAAAGAAAAAAAAAAGCTGAAATAAGCGGTCTAAACAAACAGCCAATAGTTACTGTAGTGCCCCTATTAGATTTGTGCACTCATATTGATCGTAGAATGGGTTTATTAGGATTAAAGTATGAGTGTGTTTATGTTTACTTGGTTTAGTCAGATCGTATTTGCCTGTAATTGTGACATAAATTAAGACTAGACCAGACAGCAGTGGTGAGACCTTTATGTTACTCATGTCTAAGCAAACATACCATCGATGATGGTACAGAGTGACTTGCTGCTATTGTTTCTTTTCATAAACGAAATATTCTCGACCCTTTGTGTAAAACGCGCACTTGTAACAGTTAAATAGTTTATCATTTGCTGTATTTTTCTCGCTGTTTTTTTTTTTAAATTATTATTATTTTTACGAAACAGTGCTAGTTGAGTGAGAAAATGGAGACGATACAAATGCCTTTTCAAATGTTTAAGCTTTTTGTCTTTAGCCGCGTCACCTCATAATTTTTTGTCGAAATAAGGAAAAATAGTACAGCACGGACATTTACTATTATGCAATAAAAAGATCTGATCAAAGACGAGCTTTCAAGCAGTGGTGTGGTGGCCGTGTGTAGATGCAAAACTATTGAAAATAGTGGATGTAACAAAGTTAGCCAATCGAAAAAAACGATGAATTTTTTTTCTCCACCTCCCAGCTGTAATCCTTGTTATGAACGTAACTTATCCTAAAAGAAAGATATTTGTTTATTTAAATTTTTCTGTTTGAAATCGACGGAAACACGTCGTATCACGGGACAAACGCCAAACATAGGTTATATAATCCAGCCCAGGGACTGCCGAGCAATTACAGCTCCGAGGCAGCTCTCGCAAGCTACTTGTCATTCAGACCATAAATAAAAATGATAATTTATGCACTTTATTTTAATATTTAGAAACCGAACACTCCCCCCTAAATCATTTTATTTTCGAGCCACAGGATAAAGGATTTTGTTCTGTGCGGGAGTATTTTCATTCCACTTGCGTAGCGCATTTACAGATGATCCCTGACTGGGACAGTTGGCGAGCGTTGACAAAAACCGGGCTTTGCGCTAAATGCGCACAGTAGTAGATTTTATGCATCAGTTAGTAAACATTTTAAACCAGAGTATGAACAAGAAATCGCTGCTAAACTTCCAAACACCGTTAATTTGTGCATAGATTGCGCAAAAAAAATACACAGCACGTGGAAATTTCTTCCCTGTTGAGGCACATTTGCACCCAGGAGTCACATTAATACTCGAGGAAACAGAAGCGTTCTTTTTCAGCAGATGAACTTCCTCACTTTCTGTTAGTCGGCAGTCAGTGACAGCGGCCTGTAAAAGCACCTCGACATGCCGTCGCTTAAAGACTCGCTTGAATCCGGACTGGACTTCATTGAATTTCTGGGAGACAGGGTATCCGGCATCAGCAAAAAGGAACTTAAAGACATCTACAACTCCGAATTCAGGGGCAGGTAGGCTGCATTTAAACACAGTGTGTCCCACGCACCCGGTCTGCTTTGTGTCCAACAGCCTGTTTTTCCTGTGTTCGCAGAGAAGGAATAAAAGATCCCAACTTTTACAAAGTTCTCCTTGCGCTTGTGAAATTCAACAAAGCCCAGATAAGGCAGGGACAAGTCTACATTAATGCCAGACCTCAGGTAACACATATATAGTCAGTGAGTACAAGTTTCCCTGTGCCATATATTAGTCAGTGCTATGATGGGATGAGTTTGGGTATGTTTTGTTCCCATTCCTGGAAAATGGAGAATCAGAACAGGGAACTGTGCTGTTATTTTTGTAGTTTCGCGTGTACTGTGACCAATGGAGGAGGCCCCGGGCCACTCAGCCACAGGATCTGGGCTCTGGCCCTCAGACGCCAGCTGGGACACCTGCTGGCTCCTCCACCCCTGTGGCACCTGTGCTGACCCCAAAGAAAAAACTTGCATCAGAAATCCTTCGCAAGTTGAAGGTGAACAGGTAAAATGCATTTTGAGTTAGTATTACATGTTTCTCTATCCCATCGTCTTTTTTTCTAATTCTCAGACCCGCCCTCATAAATGTGAATTTGCTTTTTCATGTAGGAGCATGATATAACAACAATAAAGCAGGGTGTTGCCGCACAAAAGACTACGTGAGATTAAAACAAGAGAGGAGCAGGGCGTGTTCGTTTAGTTGGTTTATATGACGTGAAGATTCGGAAGAAACGTCATGTTGAGCATTGCATAAAAAGTTTCACCTGTCCATTTTCTTCCACTTATCCAATTCGGATAACCCTGAATTGGATAAGTGGCAGCTGGAGCGTATCCCAGCTGCCATAGAGTGAGAGGCAAGGTACACCACTATATGGTGTGGATTTTAATCCAGGGCCTTCTAGGAGTAGTACTTACGTGTGTGTGTGTGTGTGTGTGTGTGTGTAATTCTACATGTTCTTCCCATGACTGTGGGTTTTCTTTCATAGACAAAAGACACCCAGGTGTGGATTCTAAACCACTCTTAGGTGTAAGTGGAGCACATATTTTTGCTAGTGTGTCTGTAAATATTGCCAGCTGGCAAATGATAATATATGGGACAGATAAGACTGATTACTAGGGTTTTATATCGGCCAGTGATGGTTAATAAAATATAATTTCTCACCAACCATTTTGGTTTAGTTTTTAATCGCACATATTCAGCAACTTTAGTCCATGTTGACATGACAGCATTGCACAGTTGCTGCTTATCTCTGATGTGAATCTCCCATTCTACTACATGCCAAAGGTACCCCATTGGGTTGACATCTGATGACTGTGGACGCTATTTGAGTACCATGAACTCACTGTAATGTTTAAGAAACCAGTTTGAGATGAGTTAAGCTTTATGAAATAGTGCATTATCCAGCTGGAAGCAACCATCACTGTGGTCATAGTGGGAGTGACATGGTCAGCACCAATACTCAGGTAGTATACAGTGGAAATGCCCCCAAAGTATCAAGATACCCAAACGAGAAGTAGAACAAAATAAACATTGTTTTTTTTTCTGTTCTCTGGGGTGTCTAATATATGAAAGGGATATAAAAAATATTTACTGCAAAAGTGTTGAAATTCACAGATATTGTGATATACTCCATATATAAAAAAAAAAACCCACAAAATAATGCCAAGCTGAACAACTTGTGACATACTTTTTTTTTTAATGCAAATTAGCTTGAAGACATGAATGTTGTGGCTTGTTGGGAAGCATCCAGTTAGTTCTGATCATGAACACAGATTAGTTTTGCAGGACAAAAATATAGACATATTAAAAACACAAAAGTAGCTGACATAAAACAAATACATGGTAAAGTCAAATGTAATTTGCTGTTAGATGATGTCCAAGAGCAATATCCCATTAAAAGCGTGACTTGGCAGTAATGGGAAATGTCAAGACATCTGTAAAGATTGTGGCTAATGGGGATGGGTCAGTTTACACTTTGTGTTGTAATGGCTTGAAGTTATCAAATTACCCTCAGCCAGTCGGACTCTGCTTTCATATTATTATAGCTTATATAATGGCAATATATAGCTTTGCAAAAGATGTTTTGATAATATTTTATTGAATAATCAGAATCAGAATCAGAATACTTTATTGATCCCTGGGGGAAATTATTTTTTGTTACAGTGCTCCATTTTAAACCAACATTAAGACAAGACAGACAATACACTAACTAAGAATAGTACAATATATACATATATATACATACATACATACATACATACATAAGTCACTTATAAATAAATATTTGGAAAAGAAACATGTGTAGCTGTAGCAGCAAACAGTGTGTTAAGTGGATGCGTTGTACAGGGAGATGGCCACAGGCAGGAATGATTTCCTGTGTCGTTCAGTGGTGCTTTTCGGTAATCTCAGTCTCTCACTGAACGAGCTCCTGTGACTGACCAACATGTCATGGAGTGGGTGGGAGGTGTTATCCAACATTGTCTTTATCTTGGACAGCATCCGCCTCTCCGACACCACCTTGAGGGAGTCCAGCTCCATCCCCACAACATTGCTGGCCTTACGGATCAGTTTATTAAGTCTGTTGGCATCTGCGACCCTCAGCCTGCTCCCCCAGCATGCAACAGCATAGAGGATCGCACTGGCCACCACAGACTCATAGAAAATCCTCAGCATTTTCTGGCAGATGTTGAAGGACCTCAGTCGCCTCAAAAAATAGAGACGACTCTGGCCCTTCCTGTAAAGTGCTGTGGTGTTTTTAGCCCAGTCCAGTTTATTGTCAATGTGTACTCCAAGGTATTTATAGTCCTCCACAATGTCAACACTGACCCCCTGGATTGAAACAGGGGTCAAGTGTTTCCTGGTCTTCCTGAAGTCCACGATCAGTTCCTTGGTCTTTGCCACGTTGAGCTGCAGATGATTCTGCTCACACCACGTGACAAAGGAGTCGACCACAGCCCGGTACTCTGTCTCATCATCCCTGCTGATGCATCCAACCACCGCAGAGTCATCAGAAAACTTCTGAAGATGGCAGGTCTCTGTGCAGTGGCTGAAGTCTGTGGTGTAGAGGGTGAAGAGGAAGGGGGAGAGGACAGTCCCCTGTGGTGCCCCTGTGTTGCTAATCACCTTGTCAGACACACACTGTGGGAGACGTACATATTGTGGTCTTCCTGTCAGGTAATCAACAATCCAGGACACCAGAGAAGCATCCACCTGCATCGCTGCTAACTTATCACCCAGGAGGGTCGGCCTGATGGTGTTGAAAGCACTGGAAAAGTCAAAAAACATGACCCTCACAGTGCTCGCCGGCTGGTCCAGATGGGTGTAGACACGATTGAGCAGGTAGATGATGGCGTCCTCTGTTCCGAGACGAGGCTGATAAGCGAACTGAAGGGGATCCAGATGTGGTCTTACTATGGGTCGCAGCTGGTCCAGGATGAGCCTTTCCAGGGTCTTCATGATGTGGGAGGTCAGTGCCACGGGCCTGTAATCCTGGGGGCCACTGGGACGAGGCGTCTTTGGTACAGGGACGAGGCATGATGTCTTCCACATCACCGGGACCCTCTGCAGACTCAGACTCAGCATAAACAGTTTATGAAAGACTCCACACAGCTGGGGGGCACAGGTCTTGAGGACGAGGGGACTCACTCCGTCTGGTCCAGCAGACTTGCCTGAGTGAAGTCTCCTCATTTGCATCTCAACCTGGTATTGAGTGAAGGTGATGGGTGGGGGAGGGGTGTCAGGAATCTCACAGGAGGCAACATGTGAAGAGAGAGGCTGGCACAGTGGTGTGGCTCTGGATTCCAGGCTGACTGCAGGTGAGGTTGTGGGGGTGGGAGCAGACACTGTGGTGTCGAATCTATTGAAAAACAGATTCAACTCGTCGGCTCTATTCTCACCTCCCTCAGCTCCCCTGCTGTTGGTTGGCCTGAATCCAGTGATGGTCTTCATGCCCCTCCACACCTCTCTCATGCTGTTCTGCTGGAGTTTCCACTCCAGCTTCCTCCTGTAATTGTCCTTAGCCTCTCTGATCTTGTCCTTTAGTAACACCTGGACCTTCCTCACCTCCTCTTTGTTGCCCCCTCTGAAAGCCCTCTTCTTGTGTCATTGTACGTGCACATTGAAATTATGGGTGTTCCATGCCAACTGTGCAGGAATAAAATATCATTAGTAAGACAGCACCCCTTTCACACCTGTGCATTTTATCGTTTTTAATATAAAACAGTGACTATAGCCGATTAAAATACTGGATTTAGTGCAGTCAGACCTTTACAACAAATCATATGTGGGGTTTCTGCGACAATCACAGCAAAAACTATTACCAAATATATTAACCACATCGTCATGCGTATCTATCATTCGGTTTTTAACTATGGGATATCACAGTATCTGTAAATTTACCACTTTTTATGGAAGAATCTCTTTCATTATTATTATAGACTTTATAGAATATGAAAAATGTTGATGTACTTTGATTTATCTTCAGTAGGGGTATCTCAGTATTTTAGAGGCATTTCCACTGTGCCAAGTTAGTGCAAAGAAAATCTCCCCAGTGCCATTACATATAAACAACCAGCCTGAACTGTTGATAAAAGATGGGATAGATCTCTGCTTTCATGCTGTTTTTGCCAAATTCTGAGCCTAGTGTCTGAATGTCACAACAGAAGTGGAGATTCCTCAATTCAGGCAATGTTTTTCAAATCGTCTGTAGTTCAGTTTCAGTATTAAGTGATTGTTTGAGTTGCTTTTACGTTCCTCTATCAGCAGACGCACTTTTCTCCTCTCCCTTATCTTTTCTGCCTTATGTCCTTGTCTAGTCTCGTGTCTTTTTTGTATTACTTTCCCTGGAACACTCTCTCACAGTCTGTGTCTAAAACCTAAAAGAGAATTATGGATTTGATCAACTGGTCTCTTAATGCTATTGACACCCTTTAACGAGAAGTCTGGGCTCGGGAGAACCCGAGTGCCCTGGAGGGACTTTCCCTGCCGGATACACGATGGACGGGTGGCAGAGGATCGTGTGCCTGGCGGGACTGTCGATCGAGGGCGCTGAAGATATCTACCTATTCGGAACCATGATAACAGGGTTCTTGCTGATCGGAGCTGGCTTGGCCCTGGCTTATCGGAGAATTAAGAGAGCGGAACCAGCTGTTCAAACCCCCACAAGGCTGCCCGCTGGGATTGGAACGACAGGTGCGACTTCTCAGAAAGGGCTCACTGAAGGCAGCATGGTTAAGAGCTTGGAGGCGCTTACGACTGCAGTGAATGCTCAGAATAACACCTTTGAGCGTATGTATGTTGGATTACATCAGGAAAGAATCAACTCAGAACAACATCTCTGGGCGGAGCTGGATTACACCTCGGATCAGTTGGCTGCGGTCGTGAGGTCTCAGAATCTGCTATGTGAGCAAAAAGAGTGACAAGACCACAGAATCGACGGCTAATAACATCACGGAGAAGCTCACAGCTATTAACGGGAGACTGAGAGACCAGTGTCGGAGTGTTAAAAAACAGCTTGAAATTCTCAATTACCATCATAACCCGGCTACCCCTTCGGCGCCAGCTCAAGGCTGAAGCCGAACAACATCTCCCTGATAACGACTGTGTTGAGTCTGGTCGGTTCCTTCCCATTCCCTAC
The DNA here is from genome assembly GCF_057382095.1 of Aulonocara sp. 'chitande type north' Nkhata Bay. NCBI lineage: Eukaryota > Metazoa > Chordata > Actinopteri > Cichliformes > Cichlidae > Aulonocara > Aulonocara sp. 'chitande type north' Nkhata Bay. The sequence continues at coordinate 37,921,000 of NC_141348.1, read as the reverse complement.
AAGGCCACCTGGGTTGGCTGGAACACTGTTTACTTAGCCTGGCAGGGCGAAGGACACTGCCTCAGCTGAACTATGGACACACACACACATACATATACTGATACTGATAAGCACTCACTGACGCATCACCCTCCCTACCCCGGATCCAATGCCACCTCCAATGCTTACCTCCCCCATGATGTGGACATCGGGTCAGCTGGAGGCGCAGTCGAAGATTGTAGCGGTCCCAGATCAGATGTACACACCGGAACTCTTTCCCATGTTGCTTGTCTGTGTTTATTGTGTTATGGTGTGTTGATATCTGTGCATTCCTGTATTATCCTTTTGTGTCGCACATTTCAATGTTTTTTTTCCTCGCTACCTAGCCTGACCTGGCTCCCCAATGTGATGTTTGTATTGTATGTACGGTCGGCAAGGTCTGTCATCTCGGTTGTGGGCAAAAGACCTGCAACTGACAAATAAAGGCTATCTCTCATCATCTCATCTCATCTTATAGTCTGGCCATCTCCAGTGACCTCTGGCATCAGTGGGGCATTTTTGCCCAGAGAACTGAAGCTCACTGGATATTTGATCTTTTCTAGACCATTATCTGCAAATCCCAGAGATAGCAGTGTAGAAATATCCCAGAAGATCAGCATTTTCTAAACCTAACCGTGCCACATTCAGAGTCCCTGAAAGCACCTTTCTGACCTGTTTTGATGCTCAGTTTGAACCTTAGCGGATGATCTTGACCGTATCTATATGCCAAAATGTATCGAGTATCTATCATGTAATTGGTTCATTTAAGATTTTAATGTATCTCTTATTGCATCAGCATGAATAAATATAAGCTGATAACTTGGTGTCACGAATCAGCTTAAAGTTCAAAAGAATAACCTTGAATTAAAGTAAGATGCTTGCTAACACTAATCAGCTGCCTTGGCTCATACAGGAAAAGGGGAAAAAACAAAACAAGAAACTACAAGCAGAGTGGGAGGGGCCTTAACAAAAGAAATGATGTTGCACAGTTTGTCCATTAGAGAGCACTAACAAGTTAATTTTTCAACATCTGTTTCAGAATGGTTCTTGTCATAAAAGCAAATAAGAGGCCATGTTAAGACTCGGGGTGCGTTTGCCTGTTAGTGATGTGCAAGCGCACATTATTGATAAGGGTGTAATGTGCTTGTGTTTATGTCACAATTCTTCATTTTTAAGTGACCAAGAGTGGTTTAACAAGCACTTCAGATACAGATACACAAGTTAAAACAAAGTAACTTTATCATGACATTTAGAAACTTGCAGATTTTGTATTTGATTGGTAACCCGTGGAGTGAGGCCGGTGCAGGGGAGAGCTGCTTTCTCTTCTTGGTATGACTGAGAAGTCTCTCTGCTTCACTTTAAACCACCTGCAGATGAGACAAAGACTGACTCAAAGAAAACAAGACATGAGCTAAAAAAAACCCTTCATGATATTCCTGAGAACTGGCTTTATCAGGAGGGGTTTTTTTTAGAACTGATAATCAGCACTTTGTTTTATGACATACAAGTCAAAGGAAAAAGATAGAAGATGATGATGAGATGAGAAGTTCCAACTGTGGTAATTTTCCAGAACTGTAAAACCTGTCTGTGAGTTACACTTTTGTTGTTTCGTGATCCTTTTTTAACTTCCCTGCATAAATACAGTCCTGTGCAACGTTTTAACTGCACAGCAGTTTTAATCTGAGTCAGTGGTGGAGTATTCCTGTGTAAACTGAATCGTTGCCAGTTTGGGTGTCAGTGATTTACTGATATCACTCAGTCACAAAGATCATATAGTCCATGATATGAATCCACTATGCAGTTAAAAAGGCTTCTTTTCAAGAGCATCTGAGGTTTGTTTTTTATTACCTTCTACCTGTTTAATAGCAGACAGTCATGGGATAAGTGGAGTTGATGAAACGTTACGTTTTATTTACCAGGTACACTGGTTTTTCAGTGATTCGGCACCATCTTGTCTTGTCGTTGTTAAAATTGCAGCCTGATCTTGATTCACCTGCAGGAAAGAGCATACGGCTGATAAGGGCGGCATCGAGATCACATCGGACCCCGTGGAGAGCGGTGGGAAGGTTCAGTTCGCTGTGGATCGCCTGCGGGAGCCGTTCGTTGTCAGGTTCCACATTGTCAATAAAGGCACTGACAACATCCACTTGACGTACTACACTGCCCTGCACAGGATCCGCTGTTTCACTCTAGAGGATAAGAGGAGAGTGACCAGAGCATCTCCGCTGTTCCTCTGTCCTGGTGAGACACTGATGACTTCTTCTCTGCCTTTAGAAATGAGAGAAATAAACTAGCTAATGTTCACAAATTCTTCCTTTTTTTTCTTTCGTCTTTTTTTCCCTCCAGGAGAGAGCTATGAAGTTGAGGTTAAGTACATTCTGAACCACTATGGATATTTCCCTGCCACAATGTATTTCGAGTTCTGCCCAGATTTGCCTGGATCGGTGCCCTTCTGCATTGTCAGGGAGATAGAAGCTGCAGCCCAGACTCCACTGGCTGTGGAGCTAGGGCCTGTGGCTCCTTATAAACCATTTCGGGTGGCTGCTTACAAGCCTGTTGACACCATTATAGTAGATGGAGTACCACCTGACAGGTAATGAATTTCAAAACTGATTGTAAAAATTACTTTGAAGCATTTTTGCTCACTTGGACTTTAGATCAACAAGTTGTCCCTGAGGGTTTAGCGACCGTGTGTCTTCTGAAACTGATCACAGCCATATGGTGTTTTGTTTTCTTCTTCTGCAGTTCTGTTGTGCCTTTGAAGATGGCAGTGAAATTAGGAGACTACAAGTATCATAATGACCTGAAGGATTTGGCTAGACGAAGGATGGAAGACTCCGAGTACCTCTCTCCAACTGCCAAACAGAAACTTGCATCAGTGAAGTAAGCAAATCACCCAATTCATTACAACCAGCTATGCGTTTTCTGTGATGAGTATTTTATAGAACTAACCCAATGTTAAATGCACCGTTTACCTCTGCTTTGACATCCAGGGGTCTCCTCAGTTGTCCCTTAAAGATGAAGAACTACTCGCATCGGTTTCATCTCCTGCTGCACCTTGAAGAGATACAGATGGAGGTTGACATCCGAAAGTATGATCTCCTCAATCAAACCATGACTCAAGACCAAGGCAACAGAAAACTCCTGAAACTCAGAGTAAAGAGATTTGAATTAGAACACCGTCTGCTACGCTCTGTGTTTGCAGTGGCTCTATTTTTGCTGGAGCAGCTGGCATCTCTGAAGCATTGAATTCACTTGTAAATTGTGCTTCTTGGCAGTTAACTTCAGAATGCATTTTATTTGTTTGGGACCTTGTATTCTTAATGAAGGAGCTAGATGACCTTCCTCCCGTTTTACTTGTACAGATGATTATACGATCTAGTTCTCATACACAGATTTGTTTATTTAGCTTGTCATATCTACCCATCTGAATCACCTGCAGACTTGTAGTTTTTTTTTAAAACATATCAATGGCCCAACATCGATGTTGTCCGACAGGTTCCTGGTGTCGCTGAGAATCGGCCATCTGTGCTTCGAGGAGATTGTCTGAGAGTATCCAAATCTGAGGACACCGTCCAGCCCATTACTGTGTATACCGGATATGTTCACAGAGTAGAACTGGACAGTGTGAAGCTGGGTTTCTCAAAAAAGTATGAGCTAGAATAATGATATGTTGACTAAGAACTCACAATGAGAAACTTGTTGCTTACTTTTCAATCATTTCAGGTTGTTGCAGATCTTTATCAGCAATATGAAGTTTAATGTGGAGTTTACTCTCAACCGGTACCCTTTGAAGCTACAACACAGGGCTGTAGACCTGGCAGTAAAACATCAACTTGAGGAGGTGCTGTTTCCATCTGGTGCAGCAGTGGCTAGTGTGCCCATGCCTAAACTCAGGTCCGGTGCCTATTTGTATGCACTGCATCATCTATAAATGCAACACTTAACCACATTTAATGACAATAGTGATAATAACTTTATTTGTATAGCACCTTTAAAAGTTACAAAGTGCTTCACAGTTTTGGATCAAAACACAAAAGTGAAGATAAGGGTAGATCCTCAGAAATGCTAACGCATGGTCTTTCATTAATACATACACACTCCTGTACATATATATTAGAAGGAAAAACAGACCACAAATAATGAAGAGACCAGCTGCATTAATAAGGTCTCAGTAATCTGCTATATTTGCGAGAGCTTGGCCATGTAGGGTTTTATGTTACGGATACATTGAATTGTACTGTGTCCTACTGTATATTCTGCCTGGTACTGGTGGTAGGAGAACAGTGAGCTTCTGAAAATGAGAGTGTGGCCTCAGCAGCATTTCTCTGTTGTTTTCCTGGGCATTTAGCCACTATGTTGCATTAACAGGAGGGATTACTGCTCTTTGGTTTAATGCCATAAACCAAATGGGCACAAGGTGCATAACAGGTTTTTAAACACACATTTACACACCTTTTATGCTAAGTGTAAAAAGTCCATTTCTACATCTCTTTCCAGGATGTTTAATCGACAGCTGGAAAACAACCCGGAGCAACATGCTGCAGTCCAGCGCATTGTGGCTGGATCCTCGAAACCAGCTCCTCATCTTGTGTTTGGGCCTCCTGGAACTGGAAAGACAATCACTGTGGTTGAAGCAATCAATCAGGTATAAAGTTACATGCAGTTAAGATCTGTATGAATGAGATCTTCAGAGATTAATCAGATATCTTACTTGTGAGTTGCCAGAAAACATATTCGTTCTTCATTGGCTGTTACATTGTAACAAATTTAAAGCTGTTGGATTTTGAACAAGACATTTGATATTGTTACTTTGAGTAGAATCTTTGATATTTACTTTATTATTCCATCCATTTATTTTCTTGATTCCTGGTCCAGTTCAGGACCACTGGAGGCCTAGAGCCCATCCCAACGGTCATAGAGACACCCTGGACAGGTTGCCAGTGCAGGACTGGCAGATTATTCAGAATCAAACGAATCTTTGGCTAATCCATAGTTTAAGTTGGTGTTTTTGTTTTGTTTTTTCTCACAGGTCTAAATTGGGTAAAAGGTTGATGGGTGGTTCTTTGGCGTTTTTCTACTCTGAGCACTTAATGTGCTTTATATAACTTGCCTCATGCCCCCATTCACACATTTATGCTAAGTGCTTTTTTTGTCTAATATTCACACTTCATGAACAATCACATTCAGTATCTTGGCCTACTTTGGGTTGCAGCCAGGGATCAAACCATGAGCCTTCCAGTTAACAGGTGACCTGCTCTACCCCGCGACCCCGCGTCTATACAAGTAACTTACACAAGTAAGATTTCTCTTTGCAAGACAGATTTTGCACAGGAATCAGCATGTGTTGGCATGTTTGTAAGGTGATTCCCAGATATCTCGCTGTATATTAGAAACACACTAAGAGATTTTTCTTTTTTTTGAACCAGTTGCTTATTTGCTCTCGAGTATTATGATTATTAGTACTTTAAATTTAGAGATTTTACATTGCCAACAAATGTCGCAGTTGGCACAGTTGCTTTACAGCAAGGACGGTCCTGGAGTAGGCATGTTCTGTCCATGCTTGCCTGGGTTTTCTCTGGATACTCCAGCTTCCTCCCACAGTCCAACAACATGTGAGTTGGGTTAATTGGTGATTTTTAAATTGTCCACATGGGTGAATATGAGTATGAACAGTTGTTTATCTCTCTGTGTTGGGCCTGCAAAAGACTGGTAAACTGTACAAGGTGTAAGCTGCTTTTCGTTCTGTGACAACTAGGATGCGCTTCAGCCCCGCGGTGACTCTGAACTGGATAAATGGTGGTATATTTTGGAATTGATTCACTTCAGGAAACACTAAAAAAAATGGAAACCAAACTTTAACATAAAGGGCTTGCAAAATTCAACAATGCTGTAATTTGTGATGTTATCTGTGATGTTGTAACTGTTTCTCAGAAATTTGTACTTACTATAGGACAAATACTGTGGCTGTATGTCCTTGGTGCAATGTACTTTGAATTCTGTGCACATCTGCCAGGTTAGGTGCCTTTCTGAAATAAGTGACAGCCGCAGACCGGGTCCTGCTGGGTGTGAGGCAAAGGCCTGTGGCTCCCTATAAACCATGTTATGTCTTTGCACACAAGCCTGTTATTATTAAGTAATGACTTTTATTTTGCTCGTCTTGTCAGGTCAGCAAGGCAGATCCATCAGCCCACATCCTCGCCTGTGCACCTTCAAACAGTGCATGCGACCTGCTCTGTGAGAGACTACAAGTAAACATGGATTCTCATCAGATTTACCGCGTGTACGCCAACAGCCGAGACCCAAACAGCGTTCCCAAGAGTCTGCTGGTGAGCTACATATGGACTAATTGTGTATCCATATATATACACAGCCCATAATGTTTAAAAATTACATGTGAAATAGAGTGCCATTGCATTCTCTTGTCTCAGCAAGCCCCATAAATATGCCCGCATTTTCACTAAATTCCTCATGATCACACTGAGGAATCAATGATTGTAATCACTATGGGAAAGCTGAACAAAAGGTTACGTTCTCATATTTTTTTTGGTTCTTTCAGAAATACTGTAACTGGGACGAGAGCAAAGACAGCTTTGTGCCTCCACAGAAAGAGGTTACGATGAAGTACAAAGTCGTAGTTACAACTATGGTCACAGCTGGCAGGTAAGAGCCAGTGTGTGGCATGTAAAGTGTCCATTATGATGTGTTTTTAAACACTCTTTGACATCTGGCACATTTTTCGTGTTATGAGCCATGCGGCACTTGATTATGCTGCTGTGTGTTTGTGTCTTTGTGAGGCTTGTGTCTGGAGGGATTCCAGTTGGCCATTTTTCGCATGTGTTTGTGGATGAGGGAGGCCAAGCTGTAGAGCCAGAGTGTGTCATTGCTATTGCAGGTAAACTATGAATGTCTGAACTACATGTTTTTCATCATGATGTCCTTCACCATGCACACTAAGCAAATATGTAGGACTCCCTTCATTCATTTGCACGTTAAAATTAGAAACATTCAGATCTGTGAGTGATGCTGAAAGGCTTCACTCTCAGACTGCAAAATGGGAGTTTTCCTTCCCACTGTTGCCATGTGCTTGCTCATAGGGGGCTTTGTGATTGTCACCTCAAGGTGCTTACGATATAAAGCGCCTTGTGGGGACTTTTGTTGAATTGGCGCTACATAAATAAAGTCTTTTGTGAAACCTTCAAGAATCTGAAATTCTTACATCCAACTTCCTGTTAAATATGTTTTTTTTTTTCATTAAATCTGGTATTAATGCAGTACATGGACCTTTCATATATACACTTATCTGATTACAGAACTTTATCCACACCCAGCTGCTTTATACATGTTTTTTGTTTTCTCCAAAGCTAGCTAAAGGCTGTAAAATAAATAAATAAAATGTATGGGTTAAGACTTTTACAGCTTACAAATTCTGCATATATGTGACCTTAAGTCAGAGCAGTTGTAAATTAATTTGTTCTTACACATTACACTTCCTCAGTAAATCGGTTCTCGTGATTAAAGGTCATAACTTGCAAGTGCTGAAATTGATGCACCTTGTTACAGACTCATTTGTTGTTTCATAGGTCTGCTCGATGCAGAGAAAGGTCAGCTGGTACTGGCAGGAGATCCTAAGCAGCTGGGACCAATCCTTCGATCTCCTTTTGCAATAGAACATGGACTCGGTAAGTCCAGTGGTCTCATTTTCTTTTCTTTCTGATCAGATGGCGTTAGTTGCATCACTGTGTATCCCTGGCAGTTTTCACTGGTAATAGTTTAGGATCAAATGAATGCTTAGTGCTGCTTCAGTTATTTGAGTTTTTCTCAGATTAACATGAATTCAAATCTGTATCATGAATGCTTTTTAGGGCTTTCTCTACTGGAGAGGCTGATGAGACATAATTCGTTATATCAGAAAAATACAGACGGGCATTTTGACACTCGCTTTGTCACCAAACTGCTGCGAAACTACAGGTGGGTCTTTCAGCTATTGCTTGTCAAAGCCATTTTTTACTTGTGCTGCTGTGTTAATCACCAATAATGCTTCATCGTTTTTTTTATTGTTCTTCTTTTTCCTTCCCGTTCACTCAGGTCACACAGTGCTATTCTGAAAATCCCCAATGAGTTGTTCTATGAGAATGAATTGCAGGTGTTTGCTGACCAATGGGAGCGTGAGACCTATTGCAACTGGGAATACCTTCCGAAGAAGGTGAGGCCTCGGGAACTTTTCATTTATTTTGTTTGGTTTTTGGTTTTTTCTTGTCCCCCTAAGTCATCCGCAAAGCATATGATTAGATGCAAAGGTGTATTTGTCAACTCTGATTTCATCATACATTAATTTAAAAATAAAAAAAAACTGTGATGAACATGAATAAATAAAATAGTAAAGTGCATCTGAGCTTTACAGATGCAATGTTTGCTTTGAAAGTGATGAGAGAGAAGTAAGGTCAGAAGGAGTTTCACTGTGTCTGTGGATCTAGAGAAACCATGTGATAGGGTGCTAAGAGAGGAACTGTGGTACTGAATGAGGAAGTCAAGAGTGGCAGTGATGTATGTGAGGGTGGTGCGGGACGTGCGTGAGAACAGCAAAACACTAGTGAAGTGTGTGGGAGTGACAGATGAGTTTAAGGTGGAGGTGGGATTACATCAGGGATTAGCTCTGAGCCTCTGCTGACAATTGAAGTTACACAAGAGGACTGTGATGTTCACGGACAACACTGTGATTTGTGAGTAGAGGAAAGGTGGAGGTATGCTAAAGTCAGTAGAAGCAAGATAGATGACATGTTTGAATGAGAGGGAGCAGAAGTAGTGAAGCTGGGTGAGATGGGTCTCGTCTATGCAAAGAACAAAAAAGTGCACAAGAGAGGTGAAGAAGGAGGCGCAGGCAGGGTGGAGTGGGTGGAGACAGAGGGCCAAGCTGGAAGTTGCTGGTACATGAGGGACCAGATTAGAAATGAGTATATCAGAGGGACAAGTTTGGTTGACTGGTTTTGGAGACGAAGTTTGCAGGGGTTTGTTTTGGAGATGTCCAGAGGAGGGATAGTGGATATATTTTGGATAAAGGATGCTGAAGATGGAAGAAAAAAGACTGGCTGAAACAAAAGTAGATATTAAAACATGAAAACAACTCATGTTGTAAAAGTACAATTTTTCTTAAAACTTCATAGACCTTATGGGAGTGCTCACGTGTACAATTCATGTGTAGTTTTAATTCACATTTTTAATTTCACTAAGGAGTCAGTCGCCAAATTGTATTTGAACCATATTTAACAAGAATAACTGACAGTGCTACCCCACTACAGGGTTTTCCAGTGATCTTCCATGGAGTGATGGGCAAAGATGAGAGAGAGGCGAACAGTCCGTCTTTCTTCAACGTGTCTGAGATTGAAGTCCTGATCGACTACCTCACCAAACTGATGGAAACGCAAGGAAAGAAGGGTCTCCCCAAACTGTCTGCAACAGACATCGGAATAATCGCCCCCTACAGAAAACAAGTGAATATGCATGGTGCACATTTGTGTTAAATGACTGAGGATAAAAGGAGGTTGTTTGGTTCATTCATAATTTCCCATGACTGCTTTTCTTTTTGCTAACAGGTTGAGAAAATCCAGAAGGCCCTGAGATTTGTCCCAGCGCTGAGTCGCTGGAGTGATCTCAAAGAGCTGAAGGTTAGCAGCTCTGCTGTAAACGATCTGTGTCAGTTAATATGGTTATATGCCCCCATGCAAACCTAAGATGCTCATTTACAGTGTCTTCTAAATTGTTTTAATAAAATGTAATCAAAAGATTGATCTGCTGTTTATTTCTAATCAGAAGTGTAATTTAATTATTGAGGATGCATTCAACAGTTATAAGATTAAAGTTTTATTAGATGGTAGATGGTAAAGTGCACCCCCCCCCCCCCCCCCCCTTTTTATAATATCAGGTCGGCTCTGTGGAGGAGTTTCAGGGACAAGAGAGGAAGATCATTATGGTCTCCACCGTCCGTAGCAGCATCAACTATGTCAAGATGGACAGAGACTTCAATATTGGGTTCCTGTCAAATGAAAAGGTTTGTCACATCATTTAAGCTTATAAGACAGCCTGCTGCTTCTTTAATGGTTGAATAAATTACTAATATATTCTTTTTTTATATATATGTATTCACTTGTAGAGGTTCAACGTAGCCTTGACGAGAGCCAGGTCCCTGCTTATAGTGGTGGGAAACCCTGTGATCCTCAAGAAGGACCCAACATGGGAGAAGTAAGCGAAGGCAAGATGTTTTGGGAGGCACTGAGTAAACGTAGTGATTACCGAAAGTGAAACCTCATTGTTAGCTGACAAAACAACCTCAAATTGTTCACTTTGTTGCCATTTTGGAGCCTTTGGGCTGTATAAAATTTGCCCAGTTAACAAGGAGTGCACATTTCTTGAGCATTTCTCACTCACGTTTTCTTAATTTTTGCTTTTTTGTTCACAGGTTCATCAGCTACTGTGTGAAGGAGAAGGGCTACACTGGATTTGACTTCAGCGATGTGGAAGAGGAAGATGATATTGTGTCCAGACTGGCGACGCTGAAAATCAACATGGATTCTGAATGTGAGTACAGCTTTATCCTCAGTAAGACTGCAGCAGACAGTAGACTCGACAGTTGCATGTGTCTTTTTCTCCAGACTTTAGGCTTTATTTGCTGAGGTAAATAGTTGCATGATTGAAACCTTAAAATGTAAAAGCATTTAGAACAAAACATTTTCCCGGTGAGTCTCCAAAAGTTGATTCTGTTCATCTGGACTTAGCGTTCCCAGTAAGTATTCTTCAAAAAAAAATAAAAAATAAAAAATCTTTTGCTAAGATTTTGTCTGTCTTTGTTCTAGGTCCTGTTCCAGAGGAGAGTGCCATTCAGCAATTTGTGGACCCTGGGTGGAAAAATGAGCATTAACATTTCCTCTAAACTAGGACATAGCGTCTGCGACAGATGGATTTAAAGCCATTTGAATGCATAGCAAGTGTCAGTCTTTTATTTTATTCTCTGTCTTACTGCTTCAGCACATGATTTAAGACCATATCCTTTTATGAACCTATTTAAGTGCAATAAATGCTCCTCTGTTTCTAATCACAGTGGCAAAATGAAGCAGTGAACTTTGGCTTTTTACACTTACCTGGTCTGTTTATTTAGCCCAGTTAACATAGCTATGGCTGTACAGATGCTAAAATGTCCTACAGATGGGAAAAGAATGGAAGATCATTTTAATACACTGATTCATCACCGTATGTCTTATGACTTATGTCAATTCAAAACTTAAAAAAAATAAACTGACTTTTTGATCTGCTGTATATTATATTACACCGTGGTGCCTGATCATTTCCTTTAGCAGCATCGTCCTGTTCAAGAATGGACTGAGGAGACCGGTCTGTCTATTCGCAAAAATAGTTTATTAACAATGTTCATGTTCACTTCAGCTCAAATGTTCACTACAACACTTTCTGTTTACAAAGCATTATTACAATGAGCTTTTATAGAAATCTGGATCCTTTTAATTGATTTCAAATACTTCCAGAGAGAGAAATAAAAGTTGCACAACACTGAGCTGAAGCTGTTCCCACAGAGGTGTGCGATGTTAGTGCTTCTGTATGTGCGCGCACTGTAAAGACCCATGGATTTCTCATGCATGCATCAATAGAGCAAGGACATTTTTTAGCGGGACATTATCGGCATACACATGGACAGCAGTATAGTACATGCTCTTAGTGATATGTTCAACAATAGCTCCTCCGCTGCTCTATGGGAACGTTTTCAATTGTTATGATTCTACTCCCAGCTTTAAGTTATTTAACTCTCTGCCGATCTCTAATTCCCAAGTATTCCTTGCGAGAGCTTGTTAAGACACGTCAACACCATACCACCACTATGAAATGTTTTCATCGATAAGAAGTTGTAGAGATATGAATGTTTACCCTTGCCCAAATGGTGTGCTTGTTGTCCATATTAGTGCACAGAGTCCCGAGTTAAAAGTAGCATCCGCCCTCTAAAGATTGGAGGGTGGATAGAACATTAGTAGGTTGTTTGTGTGCGTTTGTCGGCTAAAACAATCACAACACCTCGTCTGAGCTGTAGCCTCTTTGCTGGCCCGCTCGTTTAAAGCATTTGTGCTTCACCAGCAGAGGGGTTTAAATTTGCATTACACACAGTATTACAATAACTGGTAGGTTTGGCGCTTTTGATGGAATTGTAAGAAGGTTGCATGCAACACAGATGATATTGTTTTTGCCACGTATACCGTATTAAGAAATCCACCCTTCATGCAACCAGTGGACATGTAAAGTAGATGACTGAGCAACAGTGGTGTGAAAGAGTGTGCCCCAGGACAGTCGGTGAGGGCCTTTCAAGAATATCAAGCTATTATCATCAGGGGAAGTTCACTAGAGTATTCTGCGAGGATATGAGCAAATACAGATACTAGAGGACGATCTGGCATGTCCTAGTGAACTGAAATTTAATTACATCCTTAAATGCCGAGTATATTTCCAAAGAGTGAGCTTAAATTCCATCCTATAGGTTGTAACTGATTTTTTTTTTTTAAGTAAAACATCAAAGGAAATGGTTGCATACAGATGTTTTCTCAATCAACCATATTGTAATTTTCACATGATGCAAGAACTTTAACTTCTTTTGCTCATCTGACAAGATAAAGATGTGTCCTACACAAAATGTTTTTTTTTTAAATGATGGCATACATCAAATAACACATTTTACCATGCATCAATCTATTTAAAGAACCAAGCCTTGGAAAACAAAACATCAGAACGGTGACTCTTGACCTTGTCAGTGAGTATCAGCTTGACATTCAGCAGCTAGTCCATCTGGTCTGGGAGAGAACAACTGAAAAAGGCACACCAGAACAGAGAAGGCACCAGGAAAAAAAACAAGACTCACTCACTCACACTGTGGCTCTTCTCAGACATGTAAAGAATGTCGTCCAACCGGAAACATCCAGCCTAACAGGATGCGATTTCCATGACTGGGCTAACCAGCATTACAAACAAGATTCCAATAACGGGTGTAACCAGTTAACTTAGCAAAAAGAGCTGAACTTAGTCACTCATAATAAACAAACAAGGGAGGGTTCACCAGGCTGTGGCCTACATGTGATTCCACTTGTGTCATCTCCCTGTTGGTCCTAACAGCTATTGTGCATAGTTGAGTCATATTGGCTTGCGTCTCAGTTGGCCACCTCTCCCTCCCCTCCCATCTAGCTTCTAGCAACAATTACGAGGGGCGAATGTGAATAATTTTATGCAGAATGGGAAGCACACTCCTTTGTTGACACATTACATTACAGAAGCAGCTGCCTTTCTTTATCCTCGATGTGAGTGGGCTCATAATTGAGAAGGTGAAACTGATGTTTCATACCAACAAAAAAAATGACACAAGCAACCATTTATTGTGCTTGACTTGACGAGCACTGAAAGCCTTTACTTATGGCTTTGCTCAGGTTTCACAATGACAACACTGTAAAATGAGCTACAGTACAATGAAGGGGTCCTCAGCCGAAATGCAAGCTCGCCGACAAACAGACGGTGGTGTATAAACTTAAAAAAGGCACTAGCTCTTATGGTCACAAGATATCATCTTTAATTCTCTATCGCTACTGCTACAGTGAAACAGAACTGCCTATTTATACAAGCTAAGAATGATGCCACTTGCCCGAGAAGCTTGTGAAGAACAATACCGCATACAAATGTGCACCTACCAAAGCCAAGTTTAAAAAAAAAAAAAAAAAAGTGTAAATTGTTAAGACAGATTTTGGGAGGGACAAAAGCAAATCAATACGGAAACATCAATTTCTAGCCACAGATGTCATATAGTTCATTTCCTGTATTAGGTTTGTTTATGTTCAATTCATCTGCCTGTCTTTGTCATGAAATGTGAGATACAGTACAAAGATCCATTTGGTAATAGGTCAGTCCTTTTTCATGTGTTATTTTTCTCCAATTGGTCAGCTGATTTGATGGCGTCTGGACTGCTCACAGCACCGTGCAGCCACTTCTCTTCTTGCGCTTGCGGACCTGCAGTGCTGCTCTTGTGGCCATCTCAAACACCTCCCGCACACCATCCTTCGTCTTGGCAGAACACTCCAAGTAGCCAAAAGCGCTGATCCTACCAGCCATGTCTCTGCCTTCTTCTGTCTTCACTGGCTCCTGCAGGGTTAGATCAGACACCATTAGGGACTCAATTAAAGTGCTGAGAAAAGAAGGAGAGCTCAGTTTACTTTCCAGGGAAAATCACGATACCACTGAGGAGATCCTTGATTTTTTCCCCCCTTTTAAAGTGAAATTAGAGCACTAACAATCAGTCAAGAATAAGTCATTCCATAAGCAGAATCAATACAAAATTATCAATGTAACTACTTAGAACATGAATTATTTTTCATGCAAAAAAGGCTTTTTTTTTTTACCGTTTACTGCTCTTTTTGTTATACATGTGACAGTAAACTGAGTATTTTTGCATTTGAACTGCTGATAAAACAGTCTAAAGAGTCTAAACACCCCCTCACTACCATAATACTTATTAACAAAAGAATAAGCACAGTTTGATGTGCCTCTCACCGCCTTTTTGGCATGACTCATTTAACAACCCAACGAAATCTTGGAATCAAGGGCTCAAGTTTATGGCTTTATGTCTAAGCCATTTATCACATATCTTACAAATATCAAACCAATGTCTGTTTTACTATGTAAGAGTCAAACTCTTGAACTGACTACTGATGTCTTGATTTCCACAGACAGGAAAAGCTCATCTACAGATTCCACTGTGAAAACATAAAACTGAGATGTTATTCAGGCTTTCACTTTGCTGTTCTCCTTTTAGTGACAGAAAACAAAACATTTTGCTTTTTTGACATATCATTTATAATGTCAGTATGTTTTGATTAGCAAATTGAAATCTTTTACATCTTATGAAATCCGTTTGACAGAGACACATGCTTTAACTTGTTACTGACATTGACATTTTTGACATTGTGATTTTCTATATTTCGATTCTTCTATTGCTTTCTTACTCTAAATGATTGCATGCCAATCCTAGAAGAGGGATTCTTCTTCCTCCTGCTGTCTTCTCTCAATTTTATTTTGTAAAGCCATCTGATAGAAAGTGTCCAATTACATAATATCTTCTTTGCAGTACGAACGCTGTGTTTTGCGATAAGCGTTCATACTCGGTGACAAATTAAACCAGCTTCCCTGAATCATATTTCATGCTCTGACTGTACAGCCATCTGAGGCTTCTGCTTTTCACATGCTGTTCTGGATTAGAACATTTGTCCTGTCATAGTTCTGATGTGGTCGAAAAATATTAAGAAAAGTCCTGTCACTGTCAGTAAGCTGTGAGATTGATGCTGTAGTTAATACACTGGTGGTTTAATGTCGTAAACATGTGGTTGAAACCCTGTACAATAATGAATTTTCCATTTCTACACACAGGCCTTTAGTGTTTCTATAAGCTGACAGTTCTTAAACAGAGTACGCTGGTGAAGCAGGAAAAGCAAGATTAACGTCATCTGTCATGTAGCTTCTTTAGAAATAAATGTGAGACTGCAAACATTCACAGGATGGTAGTGCTACATGACCCTTTTTTATTTATTTATTTTTTTAAAAGGGTCAATAACACGTGCCTAAATATGTCAAACAAAATCCTAACAAATGAAATGTTTCAACCCAGCACATATCCAGTGCCTTTTAGTGCCTGAGATTTCAAGAGCTCTCTACCTGCATTAGATTAGCTCATTCCACTGTTCATTGACCGTCAGGGGCCTTTGTACCTGCTTCATCTTGGCTAGCTCTCTCCGTGTATGCTCATCGTTCCTCAGGTCCTTCTTGTTCCCCACCAGGATGATGGGAACATTGGGACAGAAGTGCTTCACCTCAGGCGTCCACTTTTCAGGGATATTTTCTGTCCCAGGAAAGACAAGAAGTGAGCTGAAATACTCAGTATAGGGAGGAGAACTATAAAAAGAGGACAAGCAGTGCAGAGTCACAGTGCAGAACACTTCTCATGATGGATTGCTCTGCAGCCTCCTTGAGGCAAAGATGTTTTTAGCTGCATTAATCCCATCAAGTATATTAGGGTATTTTACAAGGACCCTCTCTCGCTTATTTGACCTACGTTTGGTTATGTAAAATAGAGCAATATGTTCATGAACGATCATTTTAATGGAATATAAGTTATAAGTACTATAAGTTTCGTTATTCATCATTTGTAATATGACATTTTAAAACAGACTACTCTACATTATTCTTTCCTCACCTAAACTGTCTGGGCTGTCAATGGAGAAGCACATCAGGATGACATCTGTATCGGGGTAAGAGAGAGGCCTCAACCTGTCATAGTCTTCCTGGCCTGCGGTATCCCACAATGCCAACTCCACCTGGAAAAAACACAACATCAAAACATGGATTCATCTGGAACAGAGAACAAATGCAGTTTTGCTCCTTAATATTACTCATCTTTATAAACACAGACTTATCTTGTAAACAGTTAACATACCGTTGCCCACTAATGGAGACGAATGCAACAGATAACCAGTCATGACATCACTTCTGCTCAATGACGCAGAAATTCTGAGGCATGTGGAGGATCTGAGTAATCTTCCCAAAGGCTGGAGGTTTAAATATGGGGAACCAAACAATGCTGGAAGTATCTGACATAGTATCGCTTTCCCCTCTGGCTACAACTACTTTCTTCATCTTAAAGTGAATTCTTTTTTTTTCTTTTTTTTTTTAAATCACCCCAGCAGCTCTGACCTAATCAGGGCTTCATACTGTAAGTCTGTTAGTTGTGTAAGGCTGTCAGTGTTGTGGAAATGAACTTGGTGACTGGGCTCATCCCATCACACCACTGATTAATTCAATTAGGGAAAGTGAGAGATTAGCAACCATCAAACCGGTTAGCGTGTCTCCCTCTAAGGGCATCAACAGCCCAGCTTCCCTTGAGTTTGCTCTTCAGCTGACTCATTGGATTCAATGGAAAAAGAAAAAAGAAACTTTTGCAAAGTTTAAATACCAGAACTTTGCTGAATGACAGATTTTTGTCTGCCCACAGAAAGCACAAAAATCAGTTAACAGTCCCAAAATAGAGGTTTGCAGAGGCAGAAGGTGGGAGGTGGCCGAACACTGTTGAGACTGCATGAGGAACCAGAGCTATGTTCCCACTGGACTAGTTGTAAGCTGCAGAGTTCAGGAAGGGAAAGACAGAGGAAAAAGACCCAAAACCCCCCAGCTATTTGTGGAATCGGCTCAGTCCGCTGACGATGAGAGCATCTTTGCCTCATGGGGTGGGGGTTGAGGAGCTAAAAACTTGGGGCTGAACACAAATCTAATCCATCCTGTTGTGTAAGAAGCTAAATCTGACGGGATGGTTATCCTCCATAGAGACACTCAAAGACTTGACACTCACATCTTTTCCAAAATGATCCCTTTCTAATCTGTGCATCATGGCTCCCTAACTTTAAATTTCCTGTCCAGAACAAGAGCTTTAACCTCCTGCCTACCTTCACCTAAGAAGTGCAGCCAGGACAAGGACAGGAAGTGAGGCACGTTTATCAGGCAGTAGCATGAGGATGGTGATCCTGAGGGAAGGAATGGGATTGCTAAGATACATCCCTGTTCCCCGTCTGAACAGGAAGCTGGGAAGTAGAGTCATTTCCTGTTTTGCCAAGTTGTGTAGTGATGGTCGGCTAAAGAAAAAAAATAAAACGATTGGACATAACGAGGCATCTGCAGTTTCAACGCCACCCTCACCACCTTCCCATGACTCAGATTCAAGACGTCACACGCACAAAAAAACTGTACAGAGGTTTGTTTTCTCTTGTTTAAGGCTGTGCATGCAGCTCTTGTCCAGGAGCAAAAACACACACACACACACACGTAAACAATGGTGTCGATAGCACATTATCTCTTGTCTGGCTAATAAGGTCACTACTCTTTCAGAGTACCCCAATAAAAAAAATTAAGTGTTGATATTTTTTTTTTGTAATTTGTGGAAACCAAGATTATATTTACGCCGCAATTAAGAAAAATGTATCTTCTTAATTTTCAACTGGTGCCTGTGGCCTGTTTTAATTTCGTTTAATGTAGTCCTTCAGAAAGCTAGCTCCTGAAATATTATAAAATCCACTTCACACTTGCATTCTCAGCCAGCAGTTGCATCATCATAATTAGAAGCCTACTTTGGTCAACTACTTAAAAAACAAACAAACAAACAAACAAAAACCTCAAGTGTTTATAGTACATCTGGCAACATTAGTGCAAACTGTCTGGTGTGAGAGATGGGAGAGGTTGACAGTAGCAGCAGTAATTGAGGTGGATTGGACTTTACTTACACTCTCATGTTCTTAAATCTATAATTAGCCTAAATAATTGAAAAGCATTTCTGTGTTCATGACGAGAGACACCATCACTTTAATCGAGTCAGTTTTTGTGTAAATAGCACAAACCTGTTTTCCGTCAACCTCGATGTCAGCGATGTAGTTCTCGAACACAGTAGGGACATAGACTTCGGGAAACTGATCTTTACTGAAAACAATGAGAAGACATGTTTTCCCACAAGCTCCGTCTCCAACAATCACCAGCTTCTTCCGAATGGCTGCCATTTCTGTTGGGAGAACAACAAGAAGTTCTTCAAAACATGTCTGCCTGAAGTCAAACAACACATTAACCGTCTCATCTATTTGTGGATTTTACATAGTAGTTATTTAAATTATTTGTAGGGATCATAAGATAAATCAAGAACACAGTGCTTTTTTTCCTTGCTCAAGCAGTGTAGCTCCAAAGCAACCACTCTGACATTTCTGACAGACCGTACGGCATTACACCTTCGGGAAAGCTCTGATCTACATACTGTCACGGCAAAATGCAGTCACAGACCTTGAATCCCCAATGCCAAATCTAGTCTACAAAGCCACACAAACAGAAGAGATGGAGGATGAGACTGGAGTGAAGGAGAGGAATAAAAGACATGTTGAGACAAGCTAGGAAATGAAGGGATTTGTTATCATCCTCTGCTGGCTTGCAAGGAGGAGAAAAGTGTAAGGAAATTAGAGTAGTTGGTGGCATCCTAAAAAAGCCAAAACACTAAACTCGTTTTGTTTCCATGTGTGTACTGTGCAGGCATCCTAGCCCTAAATCAAAATCAATTAAATGTTATACCTATGCTTTAAGAAGCTTTGCAAGTTTTTGTGCACAAACCATCAAGAAACATTATGGAGTATCCCCAGGTCAGAAGACTAGTTCAGCTGGTGTGTTTGGGGATGCATGGGGATGAGTTAGCAGTGCAGCTGATGGATGAGCTGGAGCCCTGCTGCCTGGGAGCAGCTGTGCATATAGTCATTTGGCTCCTCACCTCATCCACCTTCTGCCAGACAGTCTTGACACTAATACTCTTCACGAGGGGCACCGACTTATCAAGGGAAATTCATCTTTCTGTGCTACAGGCAAAACTTTAAGTCGAGTCTGCCCCAACGCCCACTTTTAATTGCTGCTCAGATGCATGGCAACACCAGTGCTTTCAATAAGCAGCATCAAGCCATTCTTCAGACGTCACAGTGAAACACAGACTGAGGTCATTATTTAAACTGTTGCTGGTTTCATATCGTATCATCAGGACGGCTTGTTAGACATGATTTATTTCATGCAGAGCTGGGGGGGGGGGGGGGGGATGTGCAAAATTAATCTTCTGAATACCTTTTAACAAGTCATAAAATAACCATAAAAATAATAAGCTTGTTTAGCATCTCATCCGTTTACAAACACAAGAAAAATGAAAACGGGACACCACAGATTGTACAGATTTTACTACAGGAATAATTTGCAGACTGTTTGATAATACCCATCCCTAAAGTTAATGCTGTGGCAGGTTATCACTAGCAATTAGTTTGCTGTGTTTGGAAATGTGGAGAAATAATTACAGTTTACAGTCAGAAGACGAAGAAACTGACAGAATTTCAGATCTGAGTATCTGAAACCAGGGATTTTAACCAAAAAAACCCCCAAGCACAACTAATTATCTGAATGGGTTGTGGCTGCAGAAATATTTAGAAGTTGGAAAGTAAGGGTGACATGGGACTTCCAGAAAAAGCAAAGAAATTAGAGGTCAAACAACAGCCAGTAAAATTGAGGCAATTTCAGTGAAGGAAAAAGAGCTGACAGCTGGTTAACTGCCCATTCTATGTTGTGGTAAACACCTGGGTTAAGAAATAGCATTACAATGTGGAAATTTAATTGCATTTCACCATGTGTTGCTGACGGTAATCAGCCATGTGGAGCTACTGTCTATAATTGGTTTCAGCTTTTTTCCAAGTGGACACGAGTTGAAGCATAAGGTACCCAGAAAACCTCATATTGCCTTGACTTTTTCAGTAAATCCTCCATTGACCACTTTTGCCAGTAAACATCTCTATCAGCACCTAACCAGCTGACCTCGAATCAGACAACAGCTCATTTAAATACAGTCTGTGGAAGTACGTACAATTATTAAAATAAAATTACATGGACATGGTTAAGAAATAAATAGGCCGAATCAGTAGTTTTGCTCTGGAAAGAGCAAAATGAAAAGGGTAAGTGAATGAATTACTTGTCAGCTCCATTACCATGCATATGAAAACTTGGCATAACCAGGAGGAAACTTTGGGTGTTTGGCGGTTGACAGTTTTAATAACAACTTGGTTACTTGTTTCTTGCTATGGAAATTGTGGTCATGGGTATGATCATATTTTCTGTCTTTTGCCCAAGGACCCACTCCTACACTTCCCACAAACCGTGCTGCAGCTGCAAAGCTTTTGTTAAGCTGCACCAAATACTTAAGTTTGAATTTAGGCTGCTCACTCCATTTACTCACTCCAGTTATTCTGCATGTTTAATATGCTCATGAAGAACAAAAAAAAAAGGCTTTGACAGCTATAAAAGAACAACAAAAAATAATGAGCTGCATTGAAGAGTGCCTGATACTTCTCAACAGACACCACACAGCATCTTTTGCTTTTCAGAGACTGCCAAATGGACCAGAGATACTCTCAACTAGATGATGGGTTCAGAGCCAAACAAGTGGGAGACAGCAGCACCGAGGCCTCTGTGAAACAAAACAACCCACTTCCTGTTCTGTGGAGCCTGGGAGGAGCTTTTTTGGCTGTAGTTCTGTTTGGACAGGCCTCGGCTGAGCCGGAGCATGGAGGGAGCAGCCAGAGGCAATGCGTGCAAGCAAGCACAGACGTTTGCCTACATTCACATACATCCACATGTACACAGTTGCTCTTTGGAGCTGCACATTGAGTTCTTCCTATTGATATTAGCAGCCTGTGAGAGAACATCTTGACACGTTGACAAAAGGAAATTATGCGTGAAAATGTCCCATATAGTCACAAATGGTGCCAAATCCTCAGGCTGTCTATGACTGATGCTCTCAATTTAGGGACTAATGGATACTAATGACAGCAACTACTAAAGAGGCAGGTGGTTGCTAGTAGAAATCGATTTTGCTCTATCCTCCAGATGACACCTGTTCAACATGATTCAGCATGGAAAAAACTTTAGCTCATCCTCTCCACGTTCATACTGAAGTCTCTTCTTACCCTGATTCAATTAAAACATGTTTGAGCATCGCTTACCACAACTAGTGTCTGACTAGAAACCCCACTGGATGCAGGTGCAGTTGTTACTAAAAAAAAATTAACACTCTTACTGAAAGCTTTGGAAAAGCCAAAATAAACTGGCATATATATCTTTGACTGTACACAATGTAACTCGAGGCATCTGAACGTGCACAGAGATATTACTGGAATACGTTCATAAAAACTCAACTATCATGGTGGAGCTGGCTGAGGACAATCAGTTTTATTTACATCAAAGAAGCACACTGCCTGAAAAAAACAACAAAACAACACAGGATGACACCAAAGCAACTTTAATTAACTGACCTTAGAGTCAAGATTGAGTTACTTGGAAGAAAAGCCAACATTCATCTTTTATCTAGTGAGATGATCCTGAAATTTTTATTTTTCCCATCAAAATCTCAAAGCAAGGTCGTGACCCTTTGAAGAAAAAAAAAAGGCAAGGTTGCATTCTGGGTAACCTCAAAAGCAGCCTGTTTGTTTATTTGAAAAATATCCTTCTAGTTATGAAGCTAGGGTGCCTGCAAAAATTCATTGTGACTGCACTTCACATTGCAACATAATGTCTCCTACTGAGGCGCTCTGGTAGCCAATCCCTTAATTCTAAGGGATCATTTCAAGTGGAATAAGTTAAAAAATAATTACCACCACAGTAACTTTCCACAGTTGCATGGTATTTTCTCATAGTGCTGCTGCTATTGTTTTGGGCTCTGAAATACCTTCATGTTCACAGATCTGTTACCAAATCTAGACTTCCTGGATTGTATTTTATGCCTCTGGGGCAACAAGCTGCCATTGAACCTTGTGTTGTTTTCATAAAGGGCCGAGTTCTGTTGAAACAATACAACTCCTGGTCGCAGACTGCGTTAATAGCAGTTCAAACCGAGGAGTCCCTTTCCATTTATTTCACTGAAATGCAGGCCTGAAGAAAAAGATTGATTTCATTAAACTACAAGAAAAATCTGAAAAGAATGAACAATATCCTGTCTATCAGGACTTTATAAGATTTCTGCATTACACTGTGAGCCACGCTGTAAAGACAATGTTCTTGCTAACGCGTTATGTGGTCCCTGAAGGAAAACAGGAAAAAAAAAAAAAAGCACTACTATAGGCTGCATTTAATTTTTCACAGTTCATCTCATGCTAAGACAAATGAGCCCAAAAGCAACCGAGGAACAATTTCCACTCTACTGTTTGCACTTGGTGTCAAGAAATGCAGTGACCACTTTCCTGGTTAATAACAAAGAACAGCACAAAAATGACAATTATCTACATACAAACAATTTACCAAGAAAACAAACACATGACAAAAGGTTTTCCTGTGAAGCCTGGAAATTGGCACAAAAAGATTAAAACCCACTGCTCTGAAGCAATAGCTTGCATTTTTATGGTCTCTTATGTATTTGTTGTCAAGTTGTAGGTATTTCAAAAGGCAAGTCTAGTAGCAGGCATTGAAAATTAGATTAGGCTACAAATGCTATGCATTTAACAGTAATACTGTTAAGGGTAATAAGAGTGAACTGCTAACATTATACTTGTCTGTTAAAATATGAAGGGATAGTACAGACAGAATTACCTCAAGGCTGGAATTAAGGGAAAAACAGCTTATGCCACTCTGTCCAAAGGTAACGAAATCCACTTACTCTCCAAATCCCCCAACATGTAAGAATATCTTGTTTGTTCATCCACAAAAAAAGAGAGAAGTATCAAAGTTTAAATAATTATGATGAATATTTCAGTTGGTAAGCTGTTCACATATAATCAAGAGGTATAAATGACCTAGATTTAATTATCCAGTCAATGAACGGAAAATGATTCTAATAACTTATTATGTATTTTTTTATTTATCTTATTATTTCATCATGAAACAGGTGTTAAATACAAACCAAAATTCAACAAACACGAATAAATATTTTTAGCATAGCGTCCTTATGAAGGGGATAAAGTGTAAAACAAGACTTAAGTCTTAAGTCTAAGACTTAGGTCATAAGACTTGGTCCAAAGACAACCATTAAAAGGGAAAGCAAAGCACCATTACTCTGTACAACTATTTGAGCAATGCCCCGGGTTAATGAACACGCCACCTCAATCCTTCTCTAAGGAGGTTTCCTGAGGCTTAAGGGCCAACAGGAGTTATGCAACAAGCTGAACAGAGTTACTGCAGAGTAGAGCGTGACCCTGACCGCTGAGGTAGAGCTGCCTCTCTCTGCTCATGTGAGTTTGATATCAACAACAATGCTGAACATACACGAACATCCAGCTATTAACAAACATGTTGTTCCTGAGACTACAGCGATGATGACTTTTTGTTCTCATGTCCTGCAAACATATAACAGGAAATGAATCCCATCAGGATTGTTTTGCACATATAACAAGGTCACAGGACTGATAGTGTGCACTACAGTAAAAGAAAAAAAAAAATCTGACACAGACAGGAGTTGTCAAGGAGCTCTGTCCAACTCTGGTTGTAGAAACAGGTTTTATAACTAACAGAATAATAAAAGCCAGACTGGATTTTGACTCAGTTTGACAGAGAAACATTCATTCCCATCTAGCCTGAATGTCTTCAGAGTAGCTCCAAACTACAGAAGAAAAAGGCCTTTTAATGTACTTCAGGGGCTTGCGTTTTACAAAAATGTCCTCAAGCAACTTCTGCACCTGAACCGCAACTCACAATAACAGACAACTTGTGCCTTCTATCCTCAAGAGGTGCAGTCCTGAAACAGTCCAGAAACCTTTAGATCTAAGGGCACCCAGGAATTAGCTGCACCTCTGCACGAGGCAACCTAAGAAATGGGACAAAGTTCATAAACTGGCAAAGGCTGTGTATGACATAGAGCAGACAGCCCGCAGGACCAGCTGTCAGCACCACCTACACACATCTCATCTACCAAGATTAAAGATTACACGGAGGAATTTGAAAGAGACCTTCAAGCCATTTCATATCTAGTACTTATTGATCAAATATAGCCCTCTTACTATAAGCTGTTGACTACAGCGCAAAAAAACGAAATGTTTCAATGCCGATCTGCATTACACAAGAGCAGGAACACACAGAGGAGATCAAGTCAGCCTCTCACATTCTTTGGGCACAAAAACCCCAGCTCCTGAGTCTCACCGAGTCATGACCATATGCTACACCCAAGGAAATGGTCAAATGTGCCAAAATCAGCTATGCCCAAGACATTAAAAAACAAACAAACCAAAAAACAAATATGATAGCTTTCGTTAGGCCTCTTAACAGCAATGGACAATTAATCCATATGAAGACGACCAGGTGATTGTAAACTAAACAGAGATTTTTATGCATTAAAGGACTGTTGACATTTTGGGAAATAAGTTGTTTTTTTCTTGCTGCAGTTCTGTAGGTTTGTACCAAGTTGTACCAACTTTCAGGTCGCTTTGTGATAAAGAGATCAGGAAAATCATGGCTTTAAGCCAAAGTTATGGCCTGGCAGAGTCTGGAAGGTCGATTTTAATAAACTAAACTAACTGCCTATCACTTCATAACAACAGTATAAGCATGTGATCAGAAAAGCAAATAAGGTTCCTTCAGGTGTTTGCAGTTTCAACACAATTACATAGGTGGAGTCTCATGCAGCAAAAACTTGTTTGATCACCATAATCAGCTGATTAATGACCTAGATAGATTGCTTCTGTCAAGCAGTCACGACTTTAAAAGTACAAAGGAAGACACTCTTGCTCTTGAAGCCTGCTGAGAGGAAGTAGGGGAAGACAACAGAGTTCAGTCAGCTGGCAAACTCTAAGGCAAGAAGCAGCGGATACACTGAGAGAGAACAGCTACCATAGGACTCACTTCTCTTCAGTAACTCAGGTCATGAGCAGTCAAACAGGGACGACTTGTTGGCCAAGAGGACTGAGTTTCCCTGAGTTTGTTTTTTGTCTGTTCCTTTAGAAGCCAACTGTTCTCATCTTTAAAGTCATAATAATGATAATAACTACTCAATACTTGTCCAATATTTTCTCAAATAAATGAGTAATTGATTGGCTTGCAATAGTAGAAATCTGTCAGTTATTCAGAGCACAGCCTAAGCTTTCAGGCTGTTTTCTTTCTCACTGGCACTTCACAATCTCTATGAGCATTTCTAGAATCTGTAGGTAAGAAGGACAGAGTTTTTTGGTAGTGAAAATTTTCTGTTTATATTCCAAGTGCTAGTTTACAAAACATATTTGAACAGGCTTCGTTTGCATACAGGTAAACAGTCAAAAGAGGGATGCCATTTGCAAAATTGCAATGGAGAACAATTGTCTGTTATCTGATGGCACTGATGCTTTTTATTAACTTTTATAAAATATATTTGCATTTCTAAACATTGACTGGTGGACAGAAATGAAAGTGTCATTGCCCAAAGAGGCTAAGCCACAAGGCTAGCTAATGAGTTCCTACACGGGAGAGTCCAAACCTAAAAGATATTTATTTTAAAATCATTTGATCAAAAATAAACTATTAATGTTAAAAAACAAACAAAACAATAACTTGATTCTTAAAATTTGTGGAATTCCAACTTCACATATCTTGTTCTCTACAAAATTCAAAGATATTTCAATAATTGTGAAACTTTAAAAAAGTGTTTACATTTTGTTTTTCGCTTGATGACAGAGCAACTGGTCTGTCTGTCAACAGACCAGTCAAATAATCCATTCATGTGCAACAGCACTTGGATTGTTTTCAAAATCAAATTAAAAAAAATTAGAACAACAACTTCATATGTAGCTGGAATAGGCCCTGCTGTGACCCTGAATTGGATAAGTGGAAGAGGATGGATGGATGGATGGATGAACTTCATGTGTACCATGGGTTAGCACAAATGAGACTTAGCTGCTTAAACAATTTTCACACTTTTTGAAAAAAATAAAATAAAAATAAAAAAACAAAACCCTGCAGGTAGTTCACACGAACTGTAATCTGCCATTTAGACGGCCAGAGTTTTTTTAAAAAAAAATCCATATTCTAAACTGAACGTAAAGAGATTTTAATGTCTTGAAGAGCTGCCTTGAGATTTTGAGATAAAAGCCAAGTTGCTTTCTTCCTGAGATTCAGCAGATGAATCTGAAACTACAGCCAGACAGCCTAGTTTAGTGATAGAGAAGAAGTCTCTAATGACTTCCAGGCCACCTGGTGATAAATCACTGCACCCATCCAAGGGACTAATCATTTAGTACACATGTGGCATCTACATTTCAAAGACATTCCAATATTAGAGGTATAAATCTGCCAGAAATGCCTTTCACTTCACACTGGCAAACAACGAAATTGAGGATAGAAAGAACAATCAGAATAGAGAAAAGTGCTAAAAGCTGCTATTGGCTTTCAGACTGCAGACCAGGTGCATCAAGAATTTTGGTTAGCTTTCTAATTAATTTCAACAAACTAAGGAAAACATGTATGAGGTTATCCAATATATGTTTCTCTATTGTAGATTAAATCCCCAGTAACAGGGCTGGATTTTCACTTATTTACACATTATTAGTCCAAAGTTCATCCTCCACATTTCTTTCAGTATATTTGAAAAGCACTGTTTGTAGTTTAAACAGGAAACCTGAATCATAACAATGAGAAAATTAAGTGTTCCCAGGAATGGTACACTTGGAAATTTGCCATAAGGAACTGCTTAGCCTTATTGAGGTCGCAGCACTTGGAACAGTGAGAACATACCGACGGGATCTGATCTGGTGCCGTCACTTTTAAACTACCAGCAATGAAGCTATCAACAGTTGTACAGAAACACACCCCGCCAACTACAACCTCGCTGCTTAGACCTTACTGTAAATTACAGCGATGTCAGGAATTAAAGTGTCATCCACCCGAGAAAAGGCGAATGTTAGTAGGAGAAAAAGCCACCACCTTGTCCCTTTCACCCAAGTAAGTGAGCTATAATTAGACAGTCGGATTGTTTTTTTTTGAGTCAAACCACAGGCTCCGGTTCGTATTTACCTGTCACCAGCCGGACGAGAGGTTTTAATTAATCTTAATCCCTGCTTGCTCCTTCCTCTTGATCGTGACACACACAGACACACTTCTTGCTGCAGTGTTCGCTAAATTTACAGAGTGGGTGTTGAGAAACGGGGCAGGCAGGCAGAGATCCTCCCACTGACAAAAGCTACGAGCTAGGCTAACCTTCAACCACCTCCGGTCAAGCCTTTCAAAATAAATGGGTCAGCTTGCGGCTTCTTGACTTTTCCCTTTTTTGTGCTTTGGAAATAAATAAATGATAGAATGTAAACTTTTGTGAATCCAAGAAAAAATAGTTTTTTCCCTTGTCATCGAAGTTTACCTTGTTTTTCCGTTTTGCACATTCCATTTAATTTCACAAATTTTCAAGTCTGATGGGGCAGTTGCGCCATTATGTAACTGGTACTCAAGCCCAGCTAACAGGGGTTATCTGTGTTGAAAAGTTTAGAAATACAAAATGCTTAATGGTCACATAACTGAAAAAACAAACAAAATATGCAAACAAAGCAAAAAAACAAAACAAACAATTACACAAACAAAAACTTCTGGCTTTTTAAAAAAAATTTATTCTTGCATTTAAATCTTGTTGCACTGCCTACCATTAGCCGTTATGTCATCAAGAATTCGTGTCAAATTAAATCGAACACTCAAACACTTGCTTGATTTTGAAGACAGATGGTCGTGTTTCCTGTTTCTCTCTAGTTACCTCACACTAGCTTGATGCAGATTCTGCAGGCACTGGAGGCACCGGGGTCCCTCCTCCCCTTCCCAGTCAAAGATGACATCATCCGTAGTACAAGAAGACTCGTGCAACAGGAGGGATGGGTGTGGATCTCGCCAGTGTAGCCCTCTGTTATAACCTCCACTAACAAACAGCGCACACATGTTTCTGTTTATTAGTGTACTTTTAATAATTCTGACATTAAGTCACGCTGTGTTTTTGAAAATTACAAATGGGATCTTACTGTTTCCTCTGAGGAGTTTCAGTTGTTGACAAGTACATCAACAAACAACTAAATGTTTATTGCTTATAATTACATAATTCATAAAGGTGCCAGTCGCTACTAAGTGCATCTTCCTATATATCCAAGTGAGTAAGCTTTTACTTGCAGTCCATAATTATTTCTTTACAAAAGACCTACAATTCCTTATGGTCCCAGGGACTTTAGCTCAAATTGATTTTCCATTCTGCTTGAGTTTTCTTTTGTAACTGAAGTAATTCCTGATGTAATTCCAAACTTTTGAAGTGTTTCAGAAGTAGTGTAAAATGGCATATTGCATTGGTTTTAGGTTTGTAAGATTGTTAGACCTCTTGTGGATAAAATTGACAGTATACACAAGTGTTCTGTGGGATAACATGCTTTTGATTTCTTTTACTTTCTGGTAGACAAATATAAGTAAAATACAAGCAATAACTTATTTTTATGGTCATTAGTGAAACTGCAGAATGTGACAAAGTGAAGGGTCATCAGTTCAATTCAAAATAAATGGGTCAGGAATTGACAGAATTCCTATCGTTCCTATTTTTTTTAACTCTTATTCTACTACACATGGGGTGGCTGTAGCTCAGGTGGCAGAGCAGGTCAGCCACTAATCAGAAGGTTGGTGGTTCGATCCCAGGCTGCCTCCTGGCTGCATGCTAAATATCCTTGGGCAAGATACTAACCCCATGTTTGCCTACTGGTGGTGGTCAGAGGGCCCGGTGGCGCCAGTGTCCGGCAGCCTTGCTTCTGTCAGTGCGCCCCAGGGCAGCTGTGGCTACAATGTAGCTTGCCATTGCCAGTGTGTGTGTGTGTGTGTGAGTGTGAATGGGTGAATGACTGAATGTAGTGTAAAGCGCTTTGGGGTCTTTAGGGACTAAGTAAAGCGCTATACAAATGCAGGCCATTTACCACTCAAATGCTTAGTACTCATGTCAATAACGAACCAAGGACCCTGTTTCCACAAAAGTTGAACACTGTGTAAAACGGGAATGAAAACAAAATACATTGATTTGTAAATCCCAGAAACCCATATTTTATTAACAATGGATCATGGAAAATATATCAAATGTTTAAAATGTTTTGAATGTTACAGTAACATGACTGAAAAAGTTGGCATGGGGTTAATAAAAGGCTCTAAAAGTATACTAAAAAGAAACAGCTCTACTTATTAGGTTAACTGGCAACATGTTAGTAACACGACCGAGTCACAAAAACAGCATTCTAGCAGGGCAGAGTTTCAAAATGCAAAAAAGGGCAAAATGCAAATATAAATTGTGGAACATTTTCAAGAAAAAAAAGTTCCTGAACATAAAATTGTGACACCTTTGAATCATCAAGTAAATGACATCAAAAGACTCAGAGGATCTGGAGAAATCTCTGTGTGTAAGGAATACGGTCAGAAATCACTTCTGGACGTTGCTCTTTTGTTTACGGCAAAATTCATTTAAAATGGACGGAGGCAGAGTGGTCAGACGAACTGAAATCTCAACTTCTTTTTGGGAAACATGGACACTGTGTACTCCACACTAACGAGGAAGGACTTATTCTCATGTATATATCTCATGTATAGCTCATGCACATATCTTTCTACGTAGCACTTTTAATTCTTATCCCTACTTTTATTTTTTCATGTCTATTTAAGTGCTATTTATGACACTATTTAAGTGCTATTTATGACACTATGTTTGCACTGAAGCACCGCAGCAATTTCCTAATGTTGTAAACCTGCTCAACATTTGGCAATAAACCCCTTTCTGATTCTGATTCTGATTCCAGATTGTTATTAACACATATTTCAGTAATACAGTGCTGAACTATATATTGGAGCTATTTCAACGTCTTTTGACCAACTGAAGACATTTGGAAAAGCAAGAAATCTAACAAAGCTGCCCAACAGGACTGCTGAGCAGCAAGAGTTGTGTCAGACAAGAATAGGGCAATTTCCCTCTCCCAGAACTCCAGCAGCTGGTCTCTCCAGTTCCCAGATGTTTACAGGCGATTGCTAAAAAAAAGAGGAAATGCTTCATGGTGGTAAACAACCCCATCCCAACCTTTTATAGACATGTTGGTACCTCTACATTCAAAGTGAACTTTTTTTTGTTTTCCTAAACTAGTACATTTTCTCACTTGAAACATTTTATATGTTCCCTGTGTTCTACTGTGAATCAGATATGGGTTTAAGAGATTTACACGGCACCCCCAATTTTTTTTGACATTGAGGTTGTACATTAATATATAAATTCTTTGCTTCTTTTGAAACAGTTCAAGCATATTTTTTAAAAGTTTGTTGTATTCAAAAGTTCAGCTTGTATTAAAAGGAGTAACAGATTTATTGAGGAACCTAAGTCTCATCTAACTAGAACATTAACTGCTCCCTGAACTATTGTGACTCATCAGTTTGCTGCGACAAAGGTTCATTTCCTTTTGATAAATAAGGAGACTGGGAGTTAGTGACACAAGCACACTCAAAATAAATGGGAAAAATCTGATTTATTTCTTAACTGGAACACATTATCCCTCCACTACACATTTAGGTAGCTCATAGTCGGGGACACACTATCTGAACAAAGAGTTATGGATAGAAACATAAAAATAAAACATCTGATACTGCTTACAACCAAAGGTATCTTTAAAAATATATGCATAATCTAAAGAACAACGTGACATAACCAAAATGGTATAAAAGAGGTATGTAGTACATTTAAGGGCATACAATATATATTTTTTTGCCTCTTCTACAAGGGTCAAATTTAGTGCATTTGAAGAAAAAAACTCTCGAGTCCCTTTCATGTTTCAATAAGGCATATATGTGAAGTTTATCACATCTTACTATACCGAGACAATTATGGAGAACAATTTACTTTCTCATTTAAATATTAAACAAAGAAAAACGTTTAATTATAGTTAAATTATACAAATGATTCTTGTTTTTTCAACAAAAAAGCTTCATATTTCTTCACTGCAATGACAAAAAGAAGGAAGTCATATAGGAGCACATTCGTTTAAAAGATATCATGAAATCAACAGGCTACCACAGAGCATGTGCAACAGTCTTCAAGTGCCTCAGGTGTTGTCATTCATTTGTTACTGAGAAAGAAATCCTTCAACCAAGATTCAGTTGATTCTGCATGTTAACTAATTCTCTTCTTCCTTCTTTAATGCAACAACAAGAACCTGATGATTGTTTTTGCTGTTTATTCTGTATCTGATTTGCCATCCTTGTGCCTTGGGAGCATCTCTTTGGTTTCCTCACATTCTCTATTGCAATCCCCTTTACATTGTATGATTGATTCTTTTTTTAAATTTTAATTTTTAAAAAGGTATTCACTATTAGGGCACAACATTAAAATGAACAATCCATTTAAGGTTGGAGTAACTGCTTAGTCTCAAACATAAACAAGAAAGAAAAGTACAACGAGGGTTTAATTCTCACTGGCAACTGTCACAAACAGCAGGTTTGGGAGAAAATACTTTAATGTCACTGAACATGTTTAGTTGCATGACTGAGGACCAACCAAAGCAGATGGGAGACAGTTCCTGGTTTAAGATGAAGTGAAGGGACTGGGTCTCATATGGTAGGTTGATGAAGGTGCTGGTCAGACCCGAGTCTTCGGTATGACAAAGATTTTTTCTTCTCCCACTGCACCACTGGTCCGGGGTTTAGGGAGCTGAAAGAGGGAGGACCATGGGAAGGGCCCTAAAGAGTCAGCTCTGTCATAGTGGTGGCTACAACCTCGTCATGTCTCTGACTCATGCCCTGCCAGTGGGATGACAAACACAGTGATGTCATCACCAGAGCCCAGTCTATCGTTGGGTAGCCGCCAGCCACGCTCCTTCAGCACCCCCCTTGACCTCATAAGCAGGTCCTGCGCTGCCAGTGTATATCTGCACAACAAACACCGAGCAGAGGCATAAATCACAGTTACAGCATATTCAATATGGACAGCAGGGAAAAGACTGTGAAAAGGCATTATTAATTTAGTGTGAATGAATCTTGTATTTAAGTGCAGTAAGAGTACCTGTTCAGGAATGTTAAATAATAAGTAATTTTAATGAAAACATGACCAAAGTTCAGAGGAAAAATATCTCTGTGGTGGACTATATCAGCTTAAAGGTTCTCAGTCTTAACAAATTTGATGATATACCCTATACTGATCTCACTGATGTTTATCTGCTGTGCCACAGCAGTTTTCTTCTGCCTGACTAATCAAACATAGTTCATGAAGAACTAAAAGACTTTAAACGACTGAAGTTATTTTTTTAAATAAAGAATTCTTTGTCTGACAGAAAAGGAGAATTAATGCTGAAAGAAAATAAACAAAATGAACATCACCATCTTACTGGCTCAGAATTTCACATGTGGTGGATCCCTAATCTGTTTTATTTTGAAATTATTATTTTTAATATATTCATTTATTTCCATTCCATTTCCTTTTTACAAAAAATAAATAAAAATCAGTGAATTAATGTTGATGTAATATATACAAATCATTTCCTATTATTCTCTCTAACTACTGCAACACCTGTTGCTAATCTGTTAATCACTCTCCTCAGTACATATACCTCTCTGGTTCCCTTTATCAACTCTCAGATTTTGTCATAAAACGCATTTTTTTCATTTGAATGTTTGTATTTCTTATTTTGTTTCCTCGCTTTTATAAATATTGTTTCTAATTAATGATATTTGGTTTTGCTTCTGTACTTTTTTCCCTTGTTTTTGCCTCTTGGTAGGCTTTTTTGCCTATCTGAAATCTTTGTGTTGTGTGACAACTAATATTGGTTACATATGAATTTTATTGGATTTTACTATGCCTCCTGTCAAAATGATTCATACTCTATGTCGTTCACAGTCACCAGACATCAGTGAAACATTTTGGATTTTACTACCACCATCTTCAAGGTGCCAAATAAGGAAACATCTTCTGGATAAAATGGTGCGATCAAGGTACTCACATTCAACACGTTTTCATATTTGTTGAATTTGTTATCCATCTGTATACTGTAATGTCTGTTAACATTTTTAATAATGTATCTGGCCACTAGTTTAACATCTCAGGAGAAGAATGGAAGTAATGGGCTAAATTAGAATTGTTAAAAACTTATTGATAAACACTTAAAACTATCTGATGTATGCTTATAGATTCAACCCATAACTACATTAGAATTACCATAAAGAATTTACCATAGGGTTATATTCAGGTTACATAATAGATTAAATTTTCTGCAAGTGTTTTGCATTTGTTTGCCGCCACCTAGTGGACAAACTCTGTACAGCACACCATCTGAACATGATCACATGACACATGACCCAGCGCACACACCCAGAATAAAAGCCTAATAAAAAGGATTATTTGGGAGACTGCATACCTCATGGGATCAGAGGGGTCACAGCAGGATAAGTAGGCTGTAATAGCATCTGCCACTTCCTTGTCCGTAGTTACATCCCAAAGTCCATCTGTGCCCATGACCAAGACATCATCTGGGCCGTGTTTATGTTCATCCAGGTTATAAACCTTCACCTGTCATTGAGATAAACCAAATTAACGGATTTATATGCCTATTTATCATGCTGTCAGTACTTCTTCTAAATTGCAAAAAGAAGAAAGGCAACCATTCATGTGCATGTCAACTGCAAGCAAGATTAGTGAATGCACTGTATGCTGGCATGCAAGGGTCATAACCTCCATTTGCTGTAGTAAAGCTGCTCATTTTTTGTCACAAATCTGATGTTAAGCTAAGTCACACTGTTAGAGTGACTTACAGGAAGGGTGGCCTTTTTAGATAAGCTTAGACATATTAGAATAAGATTCTAGTATGTCTACGCGAGTGGCTCTCAATGTAACTTTGAGTGGGGGGCCTAAAACGGAAGTAAGGAAGTGGTTGCAGAGATTGGTTAAGCCGTCTTCTCTCTAATGCATCAGTATGTTTATTGCCTCGAATGACTGTACCATTATGAAGCAAGTCTAAATAGGAATTTGGGGCAAGCTTTTTTCGAAACGTAGCAAAAAACCCTGAGAGTTTAAACAATAAGGGCACTATCATGGGTAACTACTGTCAGGATAAATTCAAAGACAATAATAACAAATCGGTACATAAATACTCCAGGAGTCATAACATGGTAATATCTGGTTCTCTGTGCTAGATTGGAATATTTGACCCATTTATTTACCCATACCTGAACTTATAAAAAGCCTTTAGAATATTGCTCTTATCCATATTTGGGACTTCCAACCTTTCACTGACAGACCAGTAAGCGAAGCCCAATGCCCAACAACTATTTGAATGTATCTTAACGCTCCTAAATGGCCAAAGCAGTAACAGGCTCAGGCTGACTCCTCCCACTCACCTCAGGGACGCACGAGAGGAAGGGCTTAATGTAAATGTTGGAGTTGTAAACTTTCAGGTCATGATCACCGAGCCCACGGGTCACTCCGATTGTTGCCATGACACGAGCCTGTACACACATACACATTAGCAAGAACAAGCACGAAGACACACAATAATATAGGTTATTGCTCCGGGATGCGCTTCAGTTCTCACACAATCCATTTATGGGGGATTATTAAGCGAAGACAATGTTCTTTCAGACAATAATGAAAATACTGAGCATGTCTCTCATTTTTTAGCCAGGCAGAGACCACATTTAGCTAACAACATTAAGATTATGGAAATGCTTTAAAATGCAATTAGGTGTTGTGATTAAATTTAATACATTAAATAAAATTCACAGACTTTTTCTCTCTTCTTACCTTTTTCCCTTCTCCATATATCAGGGGAAATTTCAAATCATCTTCAACAATTGTCTTATAAGCCCTACAGGAAACACAATTAAAGCTGATCATTACCTGATCAAGTGATTGTTTGCTCAACATAAAATAAGCTCTCTTATTAAAAGCAAAATATCAAAATCAATCATTTTAGTGTTGAAAATGTGACTATGCTAGTATTACATTGTTTAAACTAGATATTTTGGGTTTTTAATTATTTATTTTAAAAAAACAGCACTTACTTTTATTCGTATTTTCTTATTTGTCATAGACTAAACAACTAACATGAATAAAGTTCATGATTTTTTTATATTCTTCCTAATACTCCGGAGTAAAATCAGTCAAACTGTTCTTAACACTTACAGGGTGCCTCAAGCAGATTAAAGAGATGAAAAAGTGATTAACTGTCCAAAATGTGATTAAAAAGGTTTACCAGCCAGTCATGCTGTGGTCTCTGTAGAGCATCTTTTTACCCAGCTCACTGTGTTGGATCCTACGAGGGAACTCAATGTGAGTGAACTCATTTCCCAGGAGCTCTGGCCTCAGGAAGCCCTGGAGGGGTTCACAGAATTAGAAAGGTTGAACTGAACTAGAGAATAAAAAGCTCAACCTAAGTCACGATTCTTGTCTTTCTTCTAAAACATGAAAGGCTACAGGACACTATATGACAGAAGGCCTTGAGTGCAGTATGTTAAAATGAAAAGGATAAAACGCTCCATTTTAGCAGTAAACATCATCCACCCACTCTGTGACTCAGAATTACAAACAGATACTAAAACAGACAACCGGTTAATGCCAGTTTATTTCAGTGATGATGTACTTTACTGTCAGGAAAGGGTCATTTATCTAGGAACTGCACAAGATGCAGAATGTGTCTGCAGGATGAAAATGATAAAATGCAGTCCTGGTCAGAAGTTTGCATACACTCACCATGGGCATGAATGTCATTATAAATCTGGGGTTTAACTGTTCTTTTTCACAGGTAGAGTGATTGTACAGCATACATCTTTACTGACTTAACAAAAAAAGATTTGGATTTTGTATTGGTTGGATTTTTGTTTAGGATCTTCTCTTATGCACACAGGGTCAAAAGTATACTGAAATTTGCAATTGCTCACATGGATTTTATGGCCACAGGAGATAAAGACTGGGTTTTTTTGGCCACAATGACAAGAGGTATGCTTGGAGGAACAAAGCTGAGGCTTTGAAACCTAAAAACACTGTACCAGATGTCAACTATGGTATAGCATCATGCTCTGGGGCTTCTTTGTTGTCAGTGGTACTGGTATGCTGTACAAATTGGATGGAAAAAAGGAGGGCTATTTCCAAATCAACAGATAGACACTTGAAACTTTGACATAGCTGGATGTTTCAAAAGGACAACGGGAAACATCAACATTAACAGGCTAACATTAACCTTTTGGAATGGCCTTTCCAAAATCTGAACGTCATCCCTATTGAAAATCTATGGACTATGCTTTAAACCTGGTTTTGCGCCAGCTAACCAACCAATTTAAATGAACTCTGTCAATTCTGCCTGAAAGAGCAGTTTAATATCCAGCTAGCTGATGACTACAAAAAAAATCTGACTGAGGTGCAACTTGCTGAGAGCCATTTAACTGTGAGTGTATCTGCATATTTGAACTGTAGGTATATTTTTTTGACCATGTATGGATTGCAGAAAATCAATTCAAAGGGTTCAATAACGGCCCAACATTACCACAGCATTCATGCCCATGATGAGTCTATGCAAACATCTGCCCACAACTGTTTATTAGCCACATAAAAAACAACAACATAGATTACCAGATACTGTAGCCGCTGTCTCTCAGACTCAGGTGTAAATTCATTTGTCATGGGAATAACTTCATTATTTCGTATGATTATGGCCCTGCAGAGAGAGGGAGAAAGACAGGAGTGAAAAGACAACTCAAGTGAGGTTACTTGACACTGTAGTGTCCTGTAGTGAACACAAGAGGGATCTTAAAGCTATGAAAACAAATCATATTTCCCTCACCTGCTATCTCCAGCATTGGCTACGTAGAGTTTCCCCATTAAATGTATGGCAGCTAAGGCACAACAGCCACCAGAAATGGCATACGACGATTTTTCCTTTTCAATTAGGTCATCCTGTAATAAAAGCGAAAAAAAAAAAAAGTCAAGACAAAAGGCTGCAAAATCTCTGCTGCTTAAAAGCTTGCTTTCCCTCTCATCATCCTGAATAGCTCATTATTTTCTTCATGCATATTCATTTTCAAAACAAAACTGCAGCGCTAATGAAAAGAAACAAGGATGCTTTGAAGAATGCATTACCTAGGCTGAGTGTTACTTTTTATAGGTATGATCTTAATCAGACAGTGATGTTGCATCAGAGAAGAATACCATTTCAAACTTACAAACTGAAACAGAAGTATGAGCTGTCTATTTTTTTTTTAATTTGGATATTTCCAGTGACCCAGAACCTTAAAATGTGTGTGTGTGTTTTAAAGCTTTCCTATTTGTGGCTGATGAGATAACGAAAGATGACTGCAGTTGTTGTGAAGTGGTTTAGCCATGACTGTTCTGGCAACTGTCAAAGCAATCCACAACAACAACAAAAGTCTATGCTATCTATCTTATTCCTTCAACATTAATTTGCCTGGCTGCCTGCAGAGAGTGCAGCTATGCACGCACCCTTTGAATCAGACTGTAGGTAGCCAGGTTGTTGTGAGACGGGGATGGAAATTATACATGGTGTATGGACTGTGTACACTGACTCCAATCTGGCAACCTGGGTACCAAAATGCAAACACCTAAAACTTATGTATTTATGTATTGATGAGTATTCACAATAAAGGTTGAGGGTCTTAAAGATTGCAGAAGTTTTATGAATACAGCTGGGCTTTGATATACCTACCAACACTCCCGTCTTAACCCTGTGTCTCTCATTTTCAAGTCATTCAAATGTTAAAAGAAATTCCATCCCATATATATTCATAAACATCAAAGTGGTGCTGTGGAAAAGCTATTAGCTAAAGCTAAAAGATATTCTAGTTTATAAAGCTTCATATTTGGACAAGATGAAAGCGCTGATGAGGACATCTGACATAATTCAGATTGGACACAACACACATACACTGCCATACCTAGAGTAATGTTAGCATGGCCAAAAACCCAAAACAAAACATGAGAACAAAGTGATTTGCTCTCTGTGCATGATCTGCATGCCAGATCATGCACTTCTGGTTATTAAAGCTAAAATCTTCGGTTATGTTGGTGTTAAAAGACACAGATGGGCAAAAATGCTTACCACAGCTTAAATATGCCAAGTGTGGTTTGCTTTTCCCCCCCATTGTCTACTCACCATCTGTTTGAAGGCAGTCTCTATGACTCCCATCACCAGGCTTTCCAAACTGACAACTTTCTCCATGTAAAAGCGCACTGAAGCGTCGCTGACTGCATCTGGGTCCTCTGGTTCTTGTGCACCCCCTTTCTTTGCCTCCGCCTGATATGGGCTGCCATTCTTGGCCAGGCAGATAGGAGGAGCACTGCTGGGGTTCTCCAGGAGGTGGCAGATCTCCCCCAAGCGGTCTCTGATTAGGTGGTGAAGAAGCTTGGAGGCCATGATGGCTGCGCCAGAACCTGCATGTCCATCAAATATCCCCCAGAAGTGGAGAGGAATTCCTGTACCATCCTAAAAGAGGAAACAGTCACAGACAGACATAGTGTATTAAATAAGAGGAGAATTCATCTGCTTCCTTGGTTAAAAAAAGCTCTTATGACATTACAACTTTGAACAGAAAGCACAGCTTATTGAGTGTTCACAGATTATGGCAATTTTTTTAAAACTATAAGCAAAATATTTCTTCAAGATCTGTTATTACATTCCCAAATCAATCTTTCTAAACAACAGCCACATCATGAATCAAGTTTTTATTCGTCGAACCACTAAAGTTTACAATAATAGTGCAATAGTACTGTATATAACTGAAGTAATATTAATTTAAAATAGTCTTATAGCTTTTGAAAAGGAATGTAGGTAAAACGTCTTCCAATCAGGTCTTTTGCTGTTTATAACACAGTGAGCAATGCGAAAGCACTGCCACCTTTGTTTTGGCAGGAATGTTAATAGACCCAGTTGGCCTGCCTGACTAACCAACATATAAACAGGCCCAAGACATCTGCCTACCCCTCTGATGCTAGACTCGAGTGGGGGAAGGGTGCAACAAGGGATGATGTAATTCATTTACACCAAATGGAGGACACAAATGTACTTTGTGTGCCTGCAGGTCTTACAGGAGTTGTGAGGCCCAAGGAGAGACAATGACTATAAGACTTTTCTTTAAAATATTCTGAAATAAATGCCCTTTTTGACCACCTGGAGTCAGTGGGAACAAGCTGTACACACGATGACTTACATTGACTTACCTTTTTAAGTCCATCGTGTAAACTTCTTACGTTTTAGTCTTATTTGAGCTCTGTCGCAGTATCAATTTGGAGATTTGTGCAGGGCAAGTAATGTGCAGTGAGCCTTTTTTTTTTTAACAGATTACGCAGTGATGTGGTTGAAAATAACGCTGATAACAGCAGCGTGAGTCAGCAAAAACAGTTACAGTTTGAGAAAAAACGCTGTAAGTTGTTAAAACGCTCAGTAGAGCTGGGGGTGAGACTATCTCATGACTTTGCACCATTTCACACAGAAAGTGTAGTCATGCGGTCCTTTGTTAAATTGAAACCATCCAACTACAGCGACTTTCAGAAAATTGAGTCAGTCAATCAAAACATCTGTTAATTCGGGTCAAATTAAAGTCACGAAATCTGAGTTGAAAGTT
This sequence comes from Aulonocara sp. 'chitande type north' Nkhata Bay, assembly GCF_057382095.1. NCBI lineage: Eukaryota > Metazoa > Chordata > Actinopteri > Cichliformes > Cichlidae > Aulonocara > Aulonocara sp. 'chitande type north' Nkhata Bay. The sequence continues at coordinate 37,880,812 of NC_141348.1, read as the reverse complement.
TTGTCTGAGGTGTTAATGTTGAATCCTGCTAAATCCTGTTGGCTATTTCTGTGCTGTAGTAATTTGCTTCTTTAAATGTATTCACATTTAAATGTATACAGAATGAAAAAAAATGTCTAGATGGAAACTACACTCGGTGAAAATCTGTGAAAACAGCACTGCTGGATATGAAGTAAATACAATGCATGCTCAGATGGGGTGCAGCGGTTTATGTTCTGTAAGGGAACATTATGCTTCAGGCTACATAACAAGGCATGCAAACATCTTTCAGTGACATTCCCCTCAGACATGTTTAGGACTTTATATATACTGATGTCAGATTTGTTCACTTTTTTCCATTTGTTCATACATTTCATTCCTCATTCCCTGATTCTAGAAATCTGTCCTTCACTCACCCCGTTTTGATCTAGCAAAGTAGAGTTGCGGTGTTTGCCACTCGGCTTCTTCACAAACACTTTCTCACATGAGGCCTGGTCCTCGTTCAACATGCTCTTCCCTGCATTGATCACCCTGATTGAAAAAGACACAAGGAGGAAAGGTGAGCCCGGAGTCGGATGATTTATAGTGTTTGCGCTCATTCCTCTAACCGCATAAAAAACACAATAGAGAGAGTGCAACAGTGGGGTGAAAAGTGGGGCAGGATGCAGTCCTGTCCCAGAGGGAACTTGCAGAAGGGATTAAGTGTTTTTATGATGAGCTGATGCCTGTGGAGGATAATGGCTTTAGAGTAATGCACTGATTCATACTGTAGAAGCATCATCTATCACAGGGTGTGCTTCAGCAGTGTCAGCTGAAACTACCGATGCACAACAGCATTAACATCATTTTTTAAAATACCAATACAAATATGTTTTTTTGCATGATATACAGTTTTGTTTTCAGAGAACCATCTATTCACATTTCCCATTCAATCTGAAAATGAGCTGGCAGATTTCTAAAATTTGCATGCATTGTAATATAATCCATCACTTTACACACATTGCACATTATAGCAATGTACCGTTACACAGTACAGACTTTTAAATAATTCTTAATCCTCTGTCGATTGATTTTTTTGGGCCAGTGGAAGACACGTGCAACACGACACTGACACAGTATCATCTTACTGTCACAAAACAGGAACTATGTAAACAAAGGCTCACCTAGATAAAGCAGACACAGCTAATGTGTACATTTGGAGTTGTCTTTCTGGCCTTGCAAATACTCTCTTCATATCTTTATTTCCTAGAAATCCTGAGGGAAATATCCAACACTTTAGCAATTAATTACTCCTCTAGCACATAGTTAACTCTGTCATTTGAATTTTCAGCAATGAGAACCAACCAAAAGAGTAATTCCCTAAAATGAAACCGTGAGCTGAATGTTCCACAAAACGGGAAGTTGGCAGATGAGGTAAGGCAGTCGTAAATGGTTAAGATTGCGTCTTTCTGGTCTTGTAGTGTAAGCTTAAAGTGCTTCACACTACAAGCCCCATTCACTCTTTGACACACGTCTTACAGCACTTTAATAACACTTAAGCAGTGATGATTCTTCATGGCCTGTGTTGGTGCTAAGCAACTTACCCAAGAATACTTAAGTCAGCTGACTTTAATAGTCACAGATAAAACCACTGATCTCTGCTGAATGGACAACCAATCTAGTGGACAACTCTGTGACATTATTTGTTGAAATTATGTCTAGTTCTATTTCAAACTACAAAAATAATGACTAGATATTTTATAACATAAATAATAGATCTTAAAAATGTAGCTAAAGGCTTCCTAGAAAAAAAACTACAGCCAAACTAAACTCATACTCAACTGTGAATGATTTGTAGCAACGACACGCAAAGCTCCACTGGCAAGGTCCATTAAACTGTAACGTGAACCTAGCTGGGAAAGACTGAAGTCTATCTAGACCTCATGCTGGCACATTATGTAACGTTTTTACTTTTAATTATAGATAAATGCCACATTAGCCGGATAATGTGTCATTAATACCCACTGCACAATTCCAGTAATTCAAGTATTGTCATTAAAATTCCCTCAGAAACTTCTGCATAGAAGGAATGAGCAATTTATCAGATAATGCCGGGATCATGAGAGGCAAAAGTAAAGTAAACAAAGACAGTAAATAAAAAAAAGAGAGGCTGACAGTGACGAGGAAAGAGGACAAACTAAATAGTCAAACAACAAAACGGGGAGAGAGATTAGTAAAAATTACATCAGAGTAAGACTTCTGACCTTTCACATTCCATATAATTCAGCTGATTACAATCTTTTCAGAAGATGGATGCTGTATAGTCTGGAGCTTTGATTTCAGAGAGTTACAAAAATGAGGCTCAAAATGTAACGGCTGCCCAAATCTGGATTATAAAAAGCCCCTTCACGTTCTAATCAGTTGAAAGCAGCGGTCAGACACCAGCGTCCTGCACTGCGTTCCCTGCATTAGGACTAATGACAGAGAAGAATTTAAAATCACTCGATTGTAGTCTAAACTTTCTGCCAAAGCCAAGACAATGTTCAAAGATCACATATATCAGATGGGAAAATTGCACTGATGACTCAACTTTACACAAACATTTCCAGATATTTCAAAGGACTGGACAAAGAAAGTCCAGGGAAGTAGCCAACTGCTATGCTGGTGGCACAACAGGTAGTATGCCTGACTCCGAAGGTTGCTTGTTCAAATCATGCCCGAGTCAAGCTCTCTGCAGGTACTATTTGTAAAATCCATGGAATCCTCACATTGGTGGGTTCCTGCCAAGTCTCAGCTACTTGAATTAATTGACACCCTTTGGTGCATGTCATCCTTTTCTCTCTCTGTGGCTATCTCCAAGGGTTGAAAATAAGGTCTCTGTGTGAAAGAAAAAATCTTATCATTTCAAAACTTAATGGATGCATTGTGTATGTTTTTAGAAAAAAAAGGCTAAATGTAAACATAAGCTTTGTACTTGAGAAAATTCCACAGTACACCTTAAAGTGTTGGTTCCATAAGATTTTGGAGGCCTGCAGCATGCTTGGCTGAAACGTGTCAGTGTTTACTTTTCCCATGTGATAAACTCCTACACCCACAATAAAGAATCAGCAATAATTCTGTTTTGAAAGCAGTCACATGAGCCCCATAAGCTATTATTGAACATGCTGGTTGCTGGCGTGGGAGGTTGCCATTCTAAAACACGGCCTTGCTGTAATGTGACTTAACTCTTTCACTTATTTGTCTTTCGGTCATATGCTTTCACAACCTGTGACTGAAAACCATGGCTGTCGTGTTTGGTAAAACAGTGCTTCTCTGTTTCAACCGTCTTATTCTATTATGCAAGGAAAGTTCAAGAAGAGGAAGCTATGAGTTCCAGTGAATTCTCTATTTCGGGTTACTTGACAAAAATGTCTCTGTGTAAACATCATCTTTGAAACAAATTGCAAATTCTCCAAGTAAAACATTAAACTCTATGCAAAGTACTGTGAATTCACTTCATAGTCTCTTGCTGAGGACAGGCAGCTTTAGAGATACAGAAACAGTTTTGTGGTTCAGTCAGCGGGAGATCAGTGATGCATATAATCTAGTGAATGGAAACACTTCTGAAACAAGCCTTTGATCCTTTAAAAGGACGTTTGCACGGTTCTCTGTCGTTCAAGATTCTTTTTGCATAGCTGGTCAATTCAGCTTCAAGTAAAACTAGAAACTGTACGTCCGTTTTGTCATCCGGCCGGTTTTGGGTGTGCTATGTGCTCATGACACATCCTCAGTGAGTTGTCTGACAGCACTTTTACAAATTAAATGTGAAAAAGATATACTCTCTGGTTGCTGCTGATTGAAGCTACCTCAAGTGGAAGTTGGCAGGCTGACAAACACTGCAGGCCTTGTTACATAAAATCTTCCGCAGTGTCAAAGTAAAGTCTTCATGAGGAACTTTAAAAAAAAAAATCAGACTAGTTATATTCTGATTCCTATTCAGGGAGGGGAAGCTTCCCATCACGTTTGGAAGGCCCACAGTGCTAAGAAGAAATGAAAGCTGACAGTCAAAGACTGACAAAAACAATTCCCCTGTAGAAAAACAACTTTATGTGAGCTGTATACTACTAAAGATATTATATTTAAAACATACGGCAACTTATGAACTCTGCCCCACCATTAGTTCAGGATCTGTGCTCAAAATAGAGTCACTAAAAGAATGTGAGCCAAAAAGTACAATCGCTTGAACAATAGGTTTAGAAATACACAACAACATGGGTGTAACTCTATTCATCTGAGGTTTATTTACTCCACTAAGGTAGATTTTTTGTTTGTCTATGAAAGATCTGACAACAGCCCAAAACACGAATATGCTCCGTTTCTAATGAAATGAAATGGAAAAAAGGAAGAAGTTAGAAACAGCTTTATATTTCAGCTTGTAACAGTTTTATGTACAATGGGCCACACTTTACGCACACTGACAGTAAACTGAACATCATTCATGTATTCTATCTTGTATTATATACAACTCAGGAGCATAAAAGACCTTTAATCATTCATCCTTCTTTATTGTTTTGCTCTTCTAACATCTGCTTTTCATGAATTATTAATCATACTACAAGGAATAAATATGTCACATACAATGTTTTTTCAAATGTGAGTCCTTGCTTCCTCAAACTCTCTTACATGATACCAGTGGCAGGACCTGGAAGAGCGCCTCCATATTAAACTAAACAGTATTAAATACCCATTTGATTAAAGCATTTTGAGTGTCTTACTGTAAGTGCACTCACTTATTTATGCTGACACAGTGTTGTACACCAACACCATAGCAGCAATTAGACTCATTATCTCAAGCATCCTACACTGTGCACAGATTTTAGGTTCAGAATTCCTAACCTGTTTTACCACATGAGTCCAATTTGCGAGAAAGCAGTATTCCACCTCTTCTGGGTGCAACGCTATAACAGGAACAAACCATGGGAAAACCTAACAATGACCATGAATCCTTATTATCACCAGCATGCCCAAGACACACTAATTAGTTGTTATCAAAACGGAGAAGATGCAACACAGCGTCCATCTGTATTATTCAGGCTGCCATTGTTCCTACTCTGTACAGGGGAGTAAAGATCACTGGACAAAATGGACCGAGGCCTAAACAAACGATCATTCGAAAGGCTCTTATCATTGCCGTGTGGGTGAATAAACAACTGCTTAATGAATGGAAGTGATCTCAAATAAAAATAGCCATACAGTTGGATAAATTTAGAACCTGACAGCAGTTGTAATTTGGCATCAGTGTATCACGGTTGAGCGTGGACAAGGTTTGTAGCTCTGTTGTTAATTGCTTCCATTTTAGAGTTGTTTGCTTTGGACTGACGTTGAGTTTTCTGTGGTCTCAGTGTGCTGATGTGACACGGATGGTTCAGATTGTTTGGGGTTTTAACCTCCGTATGAAATGAGCACTGACAGCTGATGTGTGATCAGATCAGCCGATTACGTTGTGTTGTAAGCAGCACCGCTAATGCTGTGATTACAACTTAAGTGACTCATGTTAAAGTAATCTGCTGAAGAATTCAGATGAATTACAGAGATGATGCAACTTTCCACAGAACATAATCAATACGTGCGTTAAGTCCTCATATCTGACCGTACTTATTCATTCTTCTGAAACATTTGGTGTTGAAATTTCACATCTGAGACTTTCCACATGAGTCAGTTATATATATTTTTTTATTTTCACAATGGGTCAAGGAGGACAGGCATGGATAATATAGCCCACATAGTGTTAGACTGTATTTATTCAGCCCTTCACAACCACCCACTTCTGGAGGAGGGGAGCATCTGAAAGTGTTTTTCCTCAGCAAGAATCATCTGAAGAACACATTTTGTTTAGTGGTATAAATAAAATGAGGCTGGAAATTTTCTATATGTGAGAGGACTGCAGGTGTGTAAAGAATACGAAAGCATCATAGTAAAGACAAGGACAGGGGTTGTGCAGTCGGACTGACAAATGCGAAGAGCCTCTGCCTCATTTAGCTACAAAGATAAGTAAACCCACATGGCATTTTGCTACCTAGTTATCTGTTAATCGGAACACTGCAAATGCAAACCCCACTGGTTCTGTTAGGAACGAGTAGATACACATTTCCTGCTTTCACTTCTGTATGGCCCCAGTAAATCAAAACTGAGGTGGAGCCTGTATTCAAACATGACAGTCTCTTAGGATACGAAAGCCTTATATCTAATTACAGCACTGACACCCTGGTCCAAATTTACATTGTTTATCAGCAGCTCACGGGAGGAACATTGAATGGAAACCGTTCAATAGCAAAAGGCCACATTGGCTGCTGCAGTGCACTCGAAACTGCAGCAGCTATAAAAATAAATAAATAAAAATCACTTATCAGGCCTGGCACTCATCGGGACCCTTGCAAAATTTTTACTGATACAATTCAATGATTTTCGGATCAATTAATATGTCACTGAAATCACTGATACACTCACTCTGCGTATCCTGTTTGCCAGGGAAGCCTGCTGCCTCTCTTTAACGTGAGCACCGGCCGCGATGCGTGCTCGGTGGAGTACTGCAGGAGCTCCGGGGTGAGGTCCAAGAAATCCGGCCGGCCGTAGGGAAAACGAGGCGGCAGGCTGTCCGTACCGCAGGTCTGTCCACCAGAGTGATGGTTATGGTGGTGGTGTCCGTGCGGCATCATCCCTCCGACCAGGTTGGACATGGCGTTTTTAACTTTGCTGATCATCATCGGCACCGACAGTGGGGTAAAAGATCCGGACGGAAAATTAGACGCGATGCGATATTATGTTGTTAGAGACGGGAGAAAACAACAGCAATACATAGCGAGGGACGAGAATCATTTCAGGAAGCGATTTTTTTCCCTCCTTGGCCCCATGTGACAGTTTTCAGAAAGGCAGACGCGATGTTTTCCTCATTGAAACAGAATAAAGCCCTCACTGGCTGCGCACAAGCTGTAATCCAGCAGGAGACTATCTCATCTCAGAAGGCAGGGCTTCACAGGGATGTGCAGCCAGCCGTGAAAATGTCTTACACATACCCCCTCCTCAAAAAACACCCCCCCCCAAAACCTTTAACAGAAATCACATGAAAGTAACATAAATGTCAGTCAATGACAAATGAGGAGATAGTAATATGATATATATGACGTCTCACGAAGCCCTGAACTATTGCAAAGGACTAAATCCGAACACGTTCAAGCCTTTTCTGATTAAATGAAAAATCTGGATATCAGTTTTTTTTAAAGGCAAGCTTTCATAAATTATGGCATTAAAGGTTACTATGATTTGTAATAACCGATTTTATAGTCTTAATATGTTTATTAAAACAACATTTGAGTTGCCAGATTATGAAAAATGGCTTTGCTGATTTAGCTTCTTAATAAAGGGCAATGAGTTTTTTTTACTTTCTAATAAATCATCAGGTTTGCAGGTGTAAAAGCTTAAGGCTCAGGTGCAGTTACATTATATACAGGCATAACTGAACCTTCACCCAGGGCGATTCTAGCTCTTTCAACACCTCAGACAATAAGAAGATTAGCCCCCCCCCCCCCCCTCTCACAACAGTGTCTGTAAATAAGCGCATTTACAGACACTCAAAACCTTTTAGGTAATTCTATGTATTTGGCTGTAGCCTCAAACAAAAAAGTTGAGAAGATGTTAAGTATATATTAATTTGAGCATTTAAGTATTTTGAGATAAAGTTGAATTTATTCAACAGATACACATTATTCCAGTAACAGATTAAACAATTTATATAAATGAGACAAACTCTAACAGCTCTACATAGAATATCTCTACATTTTATTCTAAATAAAAGAGTACTAGAGTTCACTGACAAACACTCCATGTGTAAAAATATACCTCTTTCCAAAACACTGCACTACATTTCATGTATAAGCACAAGCCAATGTACTTCTAGCCCTAAGCCCAGATAAACAGGGAGGATTGCATCAGGAAGGGCATATTGCATAAAAATCAAAAATCATGCTTTGCAAAATCAGCATGCAGATTAGCAACAGTGTTATTTCCATACTGAATCAATCAGGATCTGAGTTAACAACAGTTCTGTGCGGTGCTGTTGGCCAACAGTGCTGGTGAAAACTGTGCTTCTGTTGACCAAATATAAAAAATGAGGAGAGGGGGAAGGTCTGTTTGGAGGCAATGAGAGGAAAGGTAAGGCAGAAGTGACAAGGTGAGATTAATGACTTTAAATGTAGGGACTATGATTAGTAAAAGGAGAAAGCTGGCTGATATGATGGAAGGACGGAAGGTAGATATACTGTCTCTGCAGGAGACCAGATGGAAAGGAAATAAGACCAGGGCCGTGGAGGTGGCTTCAGTGGTTCTACATTGATGTAGACAAGAAGAGAAATGAATTAAGGGTGATCTTTAAGGAAACGTATGTGAAGAGTGTTGTGGACAGGAAGAGAGTGTCAGAAAGTTTGAAACTGGAAATCGAAGGGACACTCAGTGTTGTTGGTGCGTATGCCTCACAGGTTCGGTGACAGTTAGAAGAGAAATAGAATTTATGTCGAGGAGAGAGTGGTGATTGGAGTAGATGAAGGGAACAGAGGTGATGAGGAGATGATGATGATGATGATGATGTTAAGGAGAGAAATGCAGAAGGATGACATGGCTGTCGAGGTATGTTTAGAAGAGAGAGCAGTGAACCTCTTAACCAGATTGTTTAACACAATCTTAGAGAGTAATAGGATTGCTGTGGAATAGATGGGAAGTGTGCTGATACTGATTTTCAAGATCAAAGGTGATGTGTAGAGCTGTAGTAACTACAGAGGGATACAACTGATCAGCCACACCATGAAAATATGGGAAATCAGCGCGCAGCAGTATGGTTTGATGCGGAGAAACAGCACTACAGTTGCGATGTTGAGAGTGTTGATGGGGTGTAGAAAAGGTCAGAAGGACTTTCACTGTGACTTTGTGGATCTAGAAAAAGCATATGATGAGAGGAACTGGGGTACTATATGAGCAAGTCAGGAATGGCAGTAAAATATGTGAGGGTGGTTCAGGACATAAATGAGGACAGTGAGACAGTGGTGAGGTGTGTGGTGCTGTACGAGTGACACATGAGTTTAAGATGTGAGCGGGATTACATCAAGAATCGGCTTTGAGCCCTTTCTTGTTTGCGATGGACAGGTTGACAGATGAGGTCAGGAGGGTGTCTCCACGGACTTTGATATTTGCAGATGACACTGTGATTTTTAATGAGAGTAAAGTGGAAGAGAAACTAGGTGTTGTTTTGAGAGAAGAGGAAAGACTGCAGAAGCAAGATAGAATATATGAATGTAAATGAGAGGTAGGCAGATGGAACAGTGAAGATGCAAGAAGTAGAGATACTGAAGGTGGACAAGTTCAAATACCTATGAGCATCAGGGGTGATTTGTCACGGCAGCAATGGTGAGAAGGAAAGTTTACAAAAACTAGTTTTTGCATAGTTTGGAGACAGCGGCAGTAAGAAAAAGACAGGAGGCTGAGCTGGAGGTGGAAGAGATGAAGATGTTAAGATTTACATTGGGAGTGAGCACTACGGAAAAGACAGAAATGAGTACATCAGAGGGACAGGACAGTTCAGGTTGTGCGGTTTGGAGACAAAGTTAGAGTAGCAAGAATGAGATGGTGTGCGCATGTGCAGAGGAGGGACAGTGGACATATTAGACTAAGGATGTTGAATATTGAGCTGACTACTAAGGAGATTCATGGATGTAATGAAGAAGGACACAGAGTGTTGGTGGGACAAAAGAGGATGCTAGGGGCAAGGGGACAGACAGATGATCTGCTGTGGCAACCCAAAAAAGAGCAGCTGGAAGAAGAAGAAGATGATGAAGAAGAAAGCATTGCGTTTAGCATTCATGTTTCAGAGCTACACAGTAGTCTAAGGAACAAAACATGTGATCAGATTAAAAAATTCATTACAAAAAATAAGTGCGCAGAAAAAATACAAAAGTGGTAAAAATGAATTTATCACACAGAAAAAATGTGTTTGTCATTGTTGTCTAGCTTTATTTAATATGCAGACTTTCTGTTCAGGTGGATCAGTGTCATGCTCCTGCTTTCTTTGTACTCACCTGTTTTCACACATGCACTGCAGCCCACAACAGGATCATTAAATGTGTTGAAACAAATATCCGACACATTGATCAACAGTCTATGCAAGATCCTGTTGCACAAATTTGCTCCACTGCGCACAGTGCAAGTGGCAGTATGATGAATTCCCCTTTTCTCTTTGGTTACCACAGAAGACACAGAGAATAGCTAAAGTGGATGAATGCAGAACTATTGCTGTGTTAAAATAGAAAACACTTCATTAGAGGAGTAGAGAACACTCTTAAGGACATTGGTCTACAATTTAGAAATGCCTTCATAAAAACAGTGTTTACAGAAAGGTGCAAAGTATTGGTTTCACTCAAGCACTCAAAGGCCAGATTAAACTTTGCTTGAAAACATCTAAAAGATTTTGAAGAAAAATAAATATTTGAAATGATGAACTGAAGTTGAACTTGCCAGAATGATAGGACAAGGAAAGCATGGTGAGCCGCTGGAGGTGGGAAGAAGTAGAAATCATTAGTTACTGCACTTAAGCTGCATTTTCAGGTATGTGTACTTTACTTGAGTACTTATTTTTTAAAGTGAAAGGCTGAAAGGAGCGCAGATGTCCTTAACCTAGCTAGCGCTACAGAAGAGGAGGAAGCATGAGTGAAGTGACGTTTTTTTAATTGGCAGGAAATTTCAAATTCAACGTTTCTATCAGCTCGACAAACATCAGCAAACACACAAACTCTTTGTGTGCAGTTTATCATATAGTGTATTGCTAGCTAAAGGTCCAGCTGCTGTATTTCACAGGGAGACAAAAGAAAGAGAGCTAACCTCACTCAGAGATGGAGAAAGATACAGACAGGAGAGGGAGAACAGAGGTTAGATTTAAAGGTAAGGACTGCTCAGTGGAGCTTGATAAATTGCAGATTTAAAGATTACATGTAATGTCATCATTTTAATCCCGCATTGGATTTGTATATGAAAATGTATTTTCATATTGTGTGTCATATTGAAATATTTCATGAAAATACTGGTAGTTTTGTGCAGGATAAATAGATTAGGTTGCAGTACTGTGGTGAATTCACAGTAAAGCTTTGTGCATGACTCTGTGGTGCTCATGGTCAAAGTTCAAGCGAACCAGAGATTAATTTGCATTTAAGGTGATGATGCTTAGACTCATTCACTGAATACCATTTTATACCAACTGTGTATGGTCTAGACTTGTAGTCAAGGCCGCCTAATCCGAGACCAAGACAAGACCAAGACCAGAGGGTATCGAGACCAAGACAAGATCGAGACCAAGTCGAGACGAGACCAAGACTGAGACCAAGTCGAGACGAGACCAAGACCGAGACCAAGTTGAGGTGAGACCAAGACCGAGACCAAGACCGGGACAAAAAAGACTAACTTTTGTGTGCTTTTGAGGGCTGACATGATGGTACTGACTGGCCCCAAAGTCATCTGACAAAACAGCGATCACCTCCAACAACTGTCTAAAGAATGGGAAATATGTAACTGGTTTCAGTTATACTTTATATATATAAAATTGTAACATCAAACTGAAGATTATAATCCACAATGTGGAGGGATTTGAGCATGGCTGAGCCACTGTGTGTCGCTGTGTGACAGCTGAGCAGCGAAAGGAAATTAATTGAGGAGCCAGCTCTCGCTCAATGGGAGTCGACTATTCTGATTCACTACAAAGCACTCTCTAAGCACGGCTCTTAGAGCTAAAGCTTTTGCGCATGATACATTATCGAGCGTTACGCTGTGTGTCATGGATACTGTTGACTCCAAATCTCCCGAACACTATGTTGATCTGAGACAGCAAGACCGAGACAGCGAGACCAAGACAAGACCAAGACCAAAGTACGTCGAGACCAAGACGAGACCAAGACCACGTAAAAGTGGTCTTGAGACCGGTCTCGAGACCAAGACGGGTCTCGAGACATCCAACTCTAGTATGGTCTAGTATAATGACAGTACAAACAGCATAGTCTCAGTGTAGGGGATGGACATCAGCTATGATAGCTTGTGAAACTTTATACATCTTGTTAAATTCAGTTGTGTAAATCTACAGCAGGTCAGCTGATAACAGCCTGTACATTAAGAAAATCTACTGAAGCTTTGTTAGTAGAATTGTCCTTTGAAGAGCTTTTTACTTTCTTACTTTGAGTACATTTCACAGCCTGTACTTTTTCACTGTACTTGAGTAAAGAATTTTCTTCAGTACTTCAGCTTTTACTGGAGTACTATTTAACACAGGTATCTGTATTTCTACTTAAGTACAGAAAGTCTGTACTTTTGCAGCCTCTGGTGGCCGCCTAGTCTAAAATAAATAAGAGAAGAAGAAGGCTGTAGCATCTCCCTAAATGTTGGTGAGATGAACTAATGGAAACAAAATCACAAACAGGACTGATGGAAACTCTCAACTCAACCCATAATTAATAAACAGAACTACAAAAGCAGCAGAAGGATAAAGCCGGTGCTGATGGAGCTAAGGGAGGAAAAGTGCAGGTCCAAGACTGACATGCACATGTGTTGAGCCTTCTGCAATCAGTCAGCTCTAAGAATAAATCAGAAAGGAGAGCACGTTTGTGAGAATGACAAGAAGACAATAACAGGTTTGTGTATGCTCCCACACACGCATGTAACACAACCCAAGAGTTTCTCAGGGCAGAGAAATGGGATGTTCTTCAGTGACCATTAAAGTCATGAGCAGCAACGGAAGGTAGCTTCAGTAGACCTATCAGGATGCAACGCTTGTTGATGTCCATGGATTCAGCATGTAAGTCACTGACTGTAAAGGCTTAACAACCGTTATATTAGAAGTGTGCCACAAGGCTATGTATAAAAATGGTTGTAATTCAGAAACAGTTAAAGCAATATTTTTCTAATACCCCTTAAATTAAAGCACTTGAATCACATATTGATTGTCTGATTTAAAGCCACTATGCTTGTATACAGAGGCAAAATTGTTAAATAAATGTTTCAATGTCTGAAAACAAAGGGACATATCTGTGAATATGAAGAAAACTGATGTTTTGATTTAAAATGTAGGACTTATGACTTACAATTTTTTTTTTTGCTGTTTTTTCAATTAAATTCACTTTAGTTCAATTCATTTTTCAAATTAGTTTTATTCACTTATACTGTATGTTGTGGTTCACCCAGACACAGCTATAACATTTGGACAAACACCCAGTTCTACAGATGCACATATACATAAAGCAAATGCATGCCAAACAGAATTCGACAGAGCCACTGATAATTAATATTGAAAAGCAAGCACTCAGATTGGTATAATCACCTTAAAACTACTCCCACCCCCCAGACACCCTCCATTAAAAGCCCTCCATAAAAGCCCATAAAAGAGACTCTTATATGAACAGGCCCTGTGCCTGATTTTCCATTCTGTAGTACACTGTGACCTGTAGCGCTGCTTTCCAAATCAATGTAAACTAAATTATAATGCCATGAAAAAAGCTAAGTGGCTGTCAGTCAGAGCTATGCATAGGAGCAGAAACCACAAATTTGCAAAACTTAAATAAACGAAAAATTAATTTTTAAAAAAGAACAAAAATTAAGGTCACCCAAAAGAAAATATAACTGCACAAAGGGCAAGGCTGAGACAGCAATATAATGAAATAAATTGAACTAAGCAGTTCCTGCTGAGAGCTAAGAGACCTCTCGATATTAAAATAAAAGAGAGAGAGAGAAAAAGGAGGTATTGCTGTCGACCACGTGGAAACACTGGGAGATATGCAGGATTATGTACATATATAGTGAATACTGTATAAAATCAACATATATTCTTAACATAACTTATTTTGTAGTATATTAGTAATTACATTGTCATTATTGTACATTACTTACAGTATATATATGCTTTGGTATCATTGTTTATTTAAACTTTGAAACCAATTAAGTCTTTTTAGTTGAACAGGTATAAAATCAAACACATGAATTCTTCATTATTCATCATTCTTTGGTATCAGCAACAGTTTTTAAGTCCTTTAAAAACTATTGCTTAAAACTAAACAGCTTCAAACAGTTAAAGCTGTTTAACTTTGACTGTCAAGCCTATTTAGAATAAACTAGAATAAATAAAATTTTATTTTTAATATTTTAATATTTAATTACAAATGATAGCAAGAAAGATGCTCTCTGATGCTCTGCTTTTTTAATAGTTACATGTTAAAATTTTCTTGCAAAGGACTGGACTCTACTGATTCGAGGAGGGTGATTACATTAGAAAAGCTAAAAAAAAAAATGTAAAGGATGGCAAACACCGGAGTTTGACAATCGAAATGTTGTTCTAAATCAGGGGTCACCAACACGGTGCCCGCGGGCACCAGGTCGCCCGCAAGGACCAGTTTCCGGTAGTCCACTATCATTTCTCTAGTTTTGCTGATGTTGAGAGTCAGGTTATTTTCCAGGCACCACTCGTACAGCGCCATCACCTCCTCTCTATAGGCCGTCTCATCGTTGTCTGTGATGAGGCCTATGATGGTTGTGTCATCCGCAAACTTGATGATGATGTTGGACTCTTGTTTAGCAACACAGTCGTGTGTGAACAGGGAATATAGGAGGGGGCTAAGCACACAACCCTGTGGCGTACCTGTGTTTAGGATGAGTGATGAGGAGGTGTGCTTACCAACTCTCACCACCTGGGGCCTGTTTGTGAGGAAGTTTAGAATCCATCTGATTTTTTGGGAATGGGAATGATGGTGGATGCTTTGAGGGACGTGGGGACCACTGACGGCCTCAGGGAGAGGTTGAAGATGTTGGTGAACATCTCTGCCAGCTCGTCTGCACACACTCTGAGTAGCCGGCCTGGGATGCCGTCTGGTCCTGGAGCTTTGTGAGGATTTACCCTTTTAAAGGTCCATCTCACAGCTTCTGTTTTCAGAGTTAGAGTCGCAGCCTCACTGTTCTCCTGAGGGTAGAGGATCTGCTCTCTGTTGTCTGCGTCAAAACGAGCATAGAAGTTGTTAAGCTCGTCTGCAAGAGATGCAGTGGGCTGAACACTGACTGTGTTGACTTTGACATTATGGGCTCTGCATGAACAGAGATCTTTAATATCCATAAATTCCCAGCAGGTCCCTAAGATCATGTGATCAGGGCTTGCTGGTTGTCCATCATACGAGGCTGAAAACAAAAAGTGACAGAGCTTTTCAAACTGTTGCCCCCAGAGTCTCGAACTCTCCCCCTTTGAGCTTGGGATCTAGGGACTCACTGATCTAGCTAAAAATGTATTTGTTAAAACTTGCTTGTGGTTAATTTTTTATGTTTTAATTTCTCTCTGAAGTACTCTGTGATTTTATCTTGAAAAGTGCTATACAAATAAAATTTTAATTACTTTGTACTTACTTATTTTGCTATGTATAACAGTAGTTTTTCTGAAAATTCTAAAAAATTTCTTTATTAACAAAGTAAACTAAAAATAGTCTTTATTCTATTTTATAGTTTTAAAATTGGATAACAACTGAGAACAAAGCTAGCCAAAAAGCAGTAAATATGTCAATATGTGAAATATAAGAATATAACACCAGCACTGCAAATGTAACAAACATATGTTGACATCAAATGGTGTGCTATTTGAAATCTAAATGAAACAATGACACATCTATTTCGTTTAAATTTTGTATTTATTTTTTCCCCTAATTGTACAAATTAGTCTGTTTTTAGCCTTAGTGTCCCAGAAATCATATTTATAAACAACTAAACACAAGTGGTGAATGTTTTAAATGGATCTTTCGTCACTTGATGACGAAAGATCCATTTACATATTTGCTGAGTCCTAAAATTGATGCCACTGAACTTATCAGCACTTGTTTTAACAAAGCCCCCAAATCCCCTATGAGCAAGCACTTGGCGACAGTGGGGAGGAAAAACTCCCTTTTAAAAGGAAGAAACCTCCGACAGAACCAGGCTCAGAAAGGGGTGGCCATCTGTCGCGACCGAGTGGGGTTCAAATGTTCACTGAAAATTTAGTTTTATATAAATATGATGTCGAGACCAAATTACTAAAAGGTTCATAGCTATGAAAAACTCATCTGCAAAGGATTTCCCTGAAAGAGAGAGAAAGAGTGGTTAACAAGAACTTGAGGACATTACCTGCATATAAAAATATAAATAATTATAAATTTGCTGTGTTCTTTTTAACAATGTCAGAAGGAGAGAGGCACTGAGGCACCGTCTTCCGCCCCCCGGCGCACCTGCTGTGCCTCTTCCTTCTGACAGGAACTTGCCTACACAGCAAGTATGAATGATGCCTGAGTGGACAAACACAACTCAAAGTTCCTGGCTCTCTTGGCTCCTCTGCAGAGGGTTTCCCTAAGAAGGTGGACCTAGCAGGGTCACCGGGGGACGGGGAGCTGTGCCTCACGGCCCTCACTTCGTCGGAGAAACCCTCACGCAGATTTCAGAAACTTGTGTGTTGTCCTTGTGAGCCTCCACCATTTACTGATGGGTGCAGTCTGGACTGTCTAGAGACAGACCAGACCAGCTGCACAACACAGACACTTCAAACCGCACCTGAGGACAAAAACTACAAGAAGAAAAGAAAAAGAAAGAAAAAGAAGCTTAGAACGATGCAGCGTTACAGGAGACGGCAGCACTGCAGAGCTGAGGACCGGCGCCTGTTTGAAAGAGACAAGACACACAAACAGAGAGAGAGGAAAAAGTGGTTATTAAGAACTTGAGGACATTACCTGCATATAAAAATATAAATAATTATAAATTTGCTGTGTTCTTTTTAACAATGTCAGAAGGAGAGAGGCGCTGAGGCACCGTCTTCCGCCCCCCGGCGCACCTGCTGTGCCTCTTCCTTCTGACAGGAACTTGCCTACACAGCAAGTATGAATGATGCCTGAGTGGACAAACACAACTCAAAGTTCCTGGCTCTCTTGGCTCCTCTGCAGAGGGTTTCCCTAAGAAGGTGGACCTAGCAGGGTCACCGGGGGACGGGGAGCTGTGCCTCACGGCCCTCACTTCGTCGGAGAAACCCTCACGCAGATTTCAGAAACTTGTGTGTTGTCCTTGTGAGCCTCCACCATTTACTGATGGGTGCAGTCTGGACTGTCTAGAGACAGACCAGACCAGCTGCACAACACAGACACTTCAAACCGCACCTGAGGACAAAAACTACAAGAAGAAAAGAAAAAGAAAGAAAAAGAAGCTTAGAACGATGCAGCGTTACAGGAGACGGCAGCACTGCAGAGCTGAGGACCGGCGCCTGTTTGAAAGAGACAAGACACACAAACAGAGAGAGAGGAAAAAGTGGTTATTAAGAACTTGAGGACATTACCTGCATATAAAAATATAAATAATTATAAATTTGCTGTGTTCTTTTTAACAATGTCAGAAGGAGAGAGGCGCTGAGGCACCGTCTTCCGCCCCCCGGCGCACCTGCTGTGCCTCTTCCTTCTGACAGGAACTTGCCTACACAGCAAGTATGAATGATGCCTGAGTGGACAAACACAACTCAAAGTTCCTGGCTCTCTTGGCTCCTCTGCAGAGGGTTTCCCTAAGAAGGTGGACCTAGCAGGGTCACCGGGGGACGGGGAGCTGTGCCTCACGGCCCTCACTTCGTCGGAGAAACCCTCACGCAGATTTCAGAAACTTGTGTGTTGTCCTTGTGAGCCTCCACCATTTACTGATGGGTGCAGTCTGGACTGTCTAGAGACAGACCAGACCAGCTGCACAACACAGACACTTCAAACCGCACCTGAGGACAAAAACTACAAGAAGAAAAGAAAAAGAAAGAAAAAGTAGCTTAGAACGATGCAGCGTTACAGGAGACGGCAGCACTGCAGAGCTGAGGACCGGCGCCTGTTTGAAAGAGACAAGACACACAAACAGAGAGAGAGGAAAAAGTGGTTATTAAGAACTTGAGGACATTACCTGCATATAAAAATATAAATAATTATAAATTTGCTGTGTTCTTTTTAACAATGTCAGAAGGAGAGAGGCGCTGAGGCACCGTCTTCCGCCCCCCGGCGCACCTGCTGTGCCTCTTCCTTCTGACAGGAACTTGCCTACACAGCAAGTATGAATGATGCCTGAGTGGACAAACACAACTCAAAGTTCCTGGCTCTCTTGGCTCCTCTGCAGAGGGTTTCCCTAAGAAGGTGGACCTAGCAGGGTCACCGGGGGACGGGGAGCTGTGCCTCACGGCCCTCACTTCGTCGGAGAAACCCTCACGCAGATTTCAGAAACTTGTGTGTTGTCCTTGTGAGCCTCCACCATTTACTGATGGGTGCAGTCTGGACTGTCTAGAGACAGACCAGACCAGCTGCACAACACAGACACTTCAAACCGCACCTGAGGACAAAAACTACAAGAAGAAAAGAAAAAGAAAGAAAAAGTAGCTTAGAACGATGCAGCGTTACAGGAGACGGCAGCACTGCAGAGCTGAGGACCGGCGCCTGTTTGAAAGAGACAAGACACACAAACAGAGAGAGAGGAAAAAGTGGTTATTAAGAACTTGAGGACATTACCTGCATATAAAAATATAAATAATTATAAATTTGCTGTGTTCTTTTTAACAATGTCAGAAGGAGAGAGGCACTGAGGCACCGTCTTCCGCCCCCCGGCGCACCTGCTGTGCCTCTTCCTTCTGACAGGAACTTGCCTACACAGCAAGTATGAATGATGCCTGAGTGGACAAACACAACTCAAAGTTCCTGGCTCTCTTGGCTCCTCTGCAGAGGGTTTCCCTAAGAAGGTGGACCTAGCAGGGTCACCGGGGGACGGGGAGCTGTGCCTCACGGCCCTCACTTCGTCGGAGAAACCCTCACGCAGATTTCAGAAACTTGTGTGTTGTCCTTGTGAGCCTCCACCATTTACTGATGGGTGCAGTCTGGACTGTCTAGAGACAGACCAGACCAGCTGCACAACACAGACACTTCAAACCGCACCTGAGGACAAAAACTACAAGAAGAAAAGAAAAAGAAAGAAAAAGTAGCTTAGAACGATGCAGCGTTACAGGAGACGGCAGCACTGCAGAGCTGAGGACCGGCGCCTGTTTGAAAGAGACAAGACACACAAACAGAGAGAGAGGAAAAAGTGGTTATTAAGAACTTGAGGACATTACCTGCATATAAAAACATAAATAATTATAAATTTGCTGTTCTTTTTAACAATGTCAGAAGGAGAGAGGCACTGAGGCACCGTCTTCCGCCCCCCGGCGCACCTGCTGTGCCTCTTCCTTCTGACAGGAACTTGCCTACACAGCAAGTATGAATGATGCCTGAGTGGACAAACACAACTCAAAGTTCCTGGCTCTCTTGGCTCCTCTGCAGAGGGTTTCCCTAAGAAGGTGGACCTAGCAGGGTCACCGGGGGACGGGGAGCTGTGCCTCACGGCCCTCACTTCGTCGGAGAAACCCTCACGCAGATTTCAGAAACTTGTGTGTTGTCCTTGTGAGCCTCCACCATTTACTGATGGGTGCAGTCTGGACTGTCTAGAGACAGACCAGACCAGCTGCACAACACAGACACTTCAAACCGCACCTGAGGACAAAAACTACAAGAAGAAAAGAAAAAGTAGCTTAGAACGATGCAGCGTTACAGGAGACGGCAGCACTGCAGAGCTGAGGACCGGCGCCTGTTTGAAAGAGACAAGACACACAAACAGAGAGAGAGGAAAAAGTGGTTATTAAGAACTTGAGGACATTACCTGCATATAAAAATATAAATAATTATAAATTTGCTGTTCTTTTTAACAATGTCAGAAGGAGAGAGGCACTGAGGCACCGTCTTCCGCCCCCCGGCGCACCTGCTGTGCCTCTTCCTTCTGACAGGAACTTGCCTACACAGCAAGTATGAATGATGCCTGAGTGGACAAACACAACTCAAAGTTCCTGGCTCTCTTGGCTCCTCTGCAGAGGGTTTCCCTAAGAAGGTGGACCTAGCAGGGTCACCGGGGGACGGGGAGCTGTGCCTCACGGCCCTCACTTCGTCGGAGAAACCCTCACGCAGATTTCAGAAACTTGTGTGTTGTCCTTGTGAGCCTCCACCATTTACTGATGGGTGCAGTCTGGACTGTCTAGAGACAGACCAGACCAGCTGCACAACACAGACACTTCAAACCGCACCTGAGGACAAAAACTACAAGAAGAAAAGAAAAAGTAGCTTAGAACGATGCAGCGTTACAGGAGACGGCAGCACTGCAGAGCTGAGGACCGGCGCCTGTTTGAAAGAGACAAGACACACAAACAGAGAGAGAGGAAAAAGTGGTTATTAAGAACTTGAGGACATTACCTGCATATAAAAACATAAATAATTATAAATTTGCTGTTCTTTTTAACAATGTCAGAAGGAGAGAGGCACTGAGGCACCGTCTTCCGCCCCCCGGCGCACCTGCTGTGCCTCTTCCTTCTGACAGGAACTTGCCTACACAGCAAGTATGAATGATGCCTGAGTGGACAAACACAACTCAAAGTTCCTGGCTCTCTTGGCTCCTCTGCAGAGGGTTTCCCTAAGAAGGTGGACCTAGCAGGGTCACCGGGGGACGGGGAGCTGTGCCTCATGGCCCTCACTTCGTCGGAGAAACCCTCACGCAGATTTCAGAAACTTGTGTGTTGTCCTTGTGAGCCTCCACCATTTACTGATGGGTGCAGTCTGGACTGTCTAGAGACAGACCAGACCAGCTGCACAACACAGACACTTCAAACCGCACCTGAGGACAAAAACTACAAGAAGAAAAGAAAAAGAAAGAAAAAGAAGCTTAGAACGATGCAGCGTTACAGGAGACGGCAGCACTGCAGAGCTGAGGACCGGCGCCTGTTTGAAAGAGACAAGACACACAAACAGAGAGAGAGGAAAAAGTGGTTATTAAGAACTTGAGGACATTACCTGCATATAAAAATATAAATAATTATAAATTTGCTGTGTTCTTTTTAACAATGTCAGAAGGAGAGAGGCGCTGAGGCACCGTCTTCCGCCCCCCGGCGCACCTGCTGTGCCTCTTCCTTCTGACAGGAACTTGCCTACACAGCAAGTATGAATGATGCCTGAGTGGACAAACACAACTCAAAGTTCCTGGCTCTCTTGGCTCCTCTGCAGAGGGTTTCCCTAAGAAGGTGGACCTAGCAGGGTCACCGGGGGACGGGGAGCTGTGCCTCACGGCCCTCACTTCGTCGGAGAAACCCTCACGCAGATTTCAGAAACTTGTGTGTTGTCCTTGTGAGCCTCCACCATTTACTGATGGGTGCAGTCTGGACTGTCTAGAGACAGACCAGACCAGCTGCACAACACAGACACTTCAAACCGCACCTGAGGACAAAAACTACAAGAAGAAAAGAAAAAGTAGCTTAGAACGATGCAGCGTTACAGGAGACGGCAGCACTGCAGAGCTGAGGACCGGCGCCTGTTTGAAAGAGACAAGACACACAAACAGAGAGAGAGGAAAAAGTGGTTATTAAGAACTTGAGGACATTACCTGCATATAAAAATATAAATAATTATAAATTTGCTGTTCTTTTTAACAATGTCAGAAGGAGAGAGGCACTGAGGCACCGTCTTCCGCCCCCCGGCGCACCTGCTGTGCCTCTTCCTTCTGACAGGAACTTGCCTACACAGCAAGTATGAATGATGCCTGAGTGGACAAACACAACTCAAAGTTCCTGGCTCTCTTGGCTCCTCTGCAGAGGGTTTCCCTAAGAAGGTGGACCTAGCAGGGTCACCGGGGGACGGGGAGCTGTGCCTCACGGCCCTCACTTCGTCGGAGAAACCCTCACGCAGATTTCAGAAACTTGTGTGTTGTCCTTGTGAGCCTCCACCATTTACTGATGGGTGCAGTCTGGACTGTCTAGAGACAGACCAGACCAGCTGCACAACACAGACACTTCAAACCGCACCTGAGGACAAAAACTACAAGAAGAAAAGAAAAAGTAGCTTAGAACGATGCAGCGTTACAGGAGACGGCAGCACTGCAGAGCTGAGGACCGGCGCCTGTTTGAAAGAGACAAGACACACAAACAGAGAGAGAGGAAAAAGTGGTTATTAAGAACTTGAGGACATTACCTGCATATAAAAACATAAATAATTATAAATTTGCTGTTCTTTTTAACAATGTCAGAAGGAGAGAGGCACTGAGGCACCGTCTTCCGCCCCCCGGCGCACCTGCTGTGCCTCTTCCTTCTGACAGGAACTTGCCTACACAGCAAGTATGAATGATGCCTGAGTGGACAAACACAACTCAAAGTTCCTGGCTCTCTTGGCTCCTCTGCAGAGGGTTTCCCTAAGAAGGTGGACCTAGCAGGGTCACCGGGGGACGGGGAGCTGTGCCTCATGGCCCTCACTTCGTCGGAGAAACCCTCACGCAGATTTCAGAAACTTGTGTGTTGTCCTTGTGAGCCTCCACCATTTACTGATGGGTGCAGTCTGGACTGTCTAGAGACAGACCAGACCAGCTGCACAACACAGACACTTCAAACCGCACCTGAGGACAAAAACTACAAGAAGAAAAGAAAAAGAAAGAAAAAGAAGCTTAGAACGATGCAGCGTTACAGGAGACGGCAGCACTGCAGAGCTGAGGACCGGCGCCTGTTTGAAAGAGACAAGACACACAAACAGAGAGAGAGGAAAAAGTGGTTATTAAGAACTTGAGGACATTACCTGCATATAAAAATATAAATAATTATAAATTTGCTGTGTTCTTTTTAACAATGTCAGAAGGAGAGAGGCACTGAGGCACCGTCTTCCGCCCCCCGGCGCACCTGCTGTGCCTCTTCCTTCTGACAGGAACTTGCCTACACAGCAAGTATGAATGATGCCTGAGTGGACAAACACAACTCAAAGTTCCTGGCTCTCTTGGCTCCTCTGCAGAGGGTTTCCCTAAGAAGGTGGACCTAGCAGGGTCACCGGGGGACGGGGAGCTGTGCCTCACGGCCCTCACTTCGTCGGAGAAACCCTCACGCAGGTTTCAGAAACTTGTGTGTTGTCCTTGTGAGCCTCCACCATTTACTGATGGGTGCAGTCTGGACTGTCTAGAGACAGACCAGACCAGCTGCACAACACAGACACTTCAAACCGCACCTGAGGACAAAAACTACAAGAAGAAAAGAAAAAGAAAGAAAAAGAAGCTTAGAACGATGCAGCGTTACAGGAGACGGCAGCACTGCAGAGGTGAGCCTGAGTGAGCAGTTTTTCCGTTAGTGAAAAAGAGAAAAAACAAACAAGAAAACTTCCCTTAGAAATCTGTAGGGTCGTTTCCTCTGAGACATGTTGGAATCTGTAAACAGTAAACAAACTTCTTGGAGAATTTATCAGTAAAGTTTCAATCTCTGTAACCCCCCCCACACACACACACAAAAAAAAATACGTGTCATTGCAATAACCGATGTTTTCTACAATCATTGGTGCTGACCAATGGCACTTAAACGATATTCGATTATCGTTTTCTTTTAAAGCATTGCGCTAGCCGTCAAGTTAATAGTTTAGCTTCATATGGCCAAATTTTTACAGTAAGGAAAGATAAAAAAAAAAAAAAAAACTGTCCCAATTTCAAACCTGACCTGAGGACAATAACTACAAGAACAACAGAAACAAGAAAGAAAACGTACCTTAGAACCATGCAGGGTTACAGGAGACAACAGCCGTGTAGAGGTGAGCCTGTGTGAGTCTTTTTTTCTGTTAGTGAACAACAGAAAAAAAAAGAGAAACAAAAAAACAAGAAAACTTACCTTAGAAATCTGTAGGGTTGTTTCCTCTGAGACATGTTGGAATCTGTAAACAGTTACTCCGAAAAGGATCCAGGTGTTTCAAAAATACTTCTTTGGTGAACGTTTCAATCCTGCGAACATAAATGCTGCGATTAACGAACTAAAAGTCGTTGGTGTCACCCCTATTTATAGATTTTTACGTATCAAAGGATCCGATTCGTTGTAAGATTCCAAATATATGTGACGTCATCGTCCTGTGAGCCAATTAATATACGGTGGCCCTGAGAGGCCAAACGGACTGCAACTTCAGAAAACACTTGCAAAAAGAAAAATGCTGCAAAAGCACACAAAGCACAACGGAAATAGGAAAAAAGACAACGGAAATGTTTCTGGGGAGACAATAACCGGACGGACCAGTTGCACGAACCAAAACACGTATGTATGGCTGTATCCCAATTCAGGGACTGTTTCCCAATTCAGGGTCTGCAGCCTTAAAGTACGCAGCCTTAACGGTCCTCAAGGGCCGCGTACTCAAAGACCGATGAGGCTGGAAGTGCGAGGCTTGTAGGCTTGTGAAATGGGACGGTCTAGCCTCCGTCGCGCTGCCCAGGTTGCCTAGCAACCATGATACTAACAGCTGGAAACGTTTCATACAGCTTTGTTTGACAGAAATGAAGGAGAACATATTTTGTACATTTGTTTCTACATGAGCTTTGTGTGATTTGATAAGTATCTGAGGCTGAGACCACAGGACTGTAAAACATGATTGTTGGGCTTCATTTCTGTACTGAACAGTCATTTAAGATTAGCTAGTAAATAACAATTAGCTAATGTTGTTCATGAGACTAAAGTCATCTCACTTTGGTAATGTAAATATAATATGGCCAATATTATATTAATCATTATTAGTTATTACAGCTGTGAACATGAACTCTGTGCCAAACACTGAGCTTCAGTAAAGATTCAAGTTGCATTTATTTATATTTCCTATCACCTTAAATCTTCACTTAAAGACAAGTATCTGTGACAGTGTACAGGGAGTGCAGAATTATTAGGCAAATGAGTATTTTGTCCACATCATCCTCTTCATGCATGTTGTCTTACTCCAAGCTGTATAGGCTCAAAAGCCTACTACCAATTAAGCATATTAGGTGATGTACATCTCTGTAATGAGAAGGGGTGTGGTCTAATGACATCAACACCCTATATCAGGTGTGCATAATTATTAGGCAACGTCCTTTCCTTTGGCAAAATGGGTCAAAAGAAGGACTTGACAGGCTCAGAAAAGTCAAAAATAGTGAGATATCTTGCAGAGGGATGCAGCAGTCTCAAAATTGCAAAGCTTCTGAAGCGTGATCATCGAACAATCAAGCGTTTCATTCAAAATAGTCAACAGGGTCGCAAGAAGCGTGTGGAAAAACCAAGGCGCAAAATAACTGCCCATGAACTGAGAAAAGTCAAGCGTGCAGCTGCCAAGATGCCACTTGCCACCAGTTTGGCCATATTTCAGAGCTGCAACATCACTGGAGTGCCCAAAAGCACAAGGTGTGCAATATTCAGAGACATGGCCAAGGTAAGAAAGGCTGAAAGACGACCACCACTGAACAAGACACACAAGCTGAAACGTCAAGACTGGGCCAAGAAATATCTCAAGACTGATTTTTCTAAGGTTTCATGGACTGATGAAATGAGAGTGAGTCTTGATGGGCCAGATGGATGGGCCCGTGGCTGGATTGGTAAAGGGCAGAGAGCTCCAGTCCGACTCAGACGCCAGCAAGGTGGAGTACTGGTTTGGGCTGGTATCATCAAAGATGAGCTTGTGGGGCCTTTTCGGGTTGAGGATGGAGTCAAGCTCAACTCCCAGTCCTACTGCCAGTTTCTGGAAGACACCTTCTTCAAGCAGTGGTACAGGAAGAAGTCTGCATCCTTCAAGAAAAACATGATTTTCATGCAGGACAATGCTCCATCACACGCGTCCAAGTACTCCACAGCGTGGCTGGCAAGAAAGGGTATAAAAGAAGAAAAACTAATGACATGGCCTCCTTGTTCACCTGATCTGAACCCCATTGAGAACCTGTGGTCCATCATCAAATGTGAGATTTACAAGGAGGGAAAACAGTACACCTCTCTGAACAGTGTCTGGGAGGCTGTGGTTGCTGCTGCACGCAATGTTGATGGTGAACAGATCAAAACACTGACAGAATCCATGGATGGCAGGCTTTTGAGTGTCCTTGCAAAGAAAGGTGGCTATATTGGTCGCTGATTTGTTTTTGTTTTGTTTTTGAATGTCAGAAATGTATATTTGTGAATGTGGAGATGTTATATTGGTTTCACTGGTAAAAATAAATAATTGAAATGGGTATATATTTGTTTTTTGTTAAGTTGCCTAATAATTATGCACAGTAATAGTCACCTGCACACACAGATATCCCCCTAAAATAGCTAAAACTAAAAACAAACTAAAAACTACTTCCAAAAACATTCAGCTTTGATATTAATGAGTTTTTTGGGTTCATTGAGAACATGGTTGTTGTTCAATAATAAAATTATTCCTCAAAAATACAACTTGCCTAATAATTCTGCACTCCCTGTATATATAGATGTATTATATATAAGAGACAAATATTGTTCTTTTAATATGTTGGGATTACTAAATTTGGCTCAATGCTTACATATATGTGTAAAAAGAAAATGTACGAGCCGTGAAAACTGTTTCTGATTAAATGAAGGGTAGACTGATATATGAAATATTCCTTTATTGGGTGAGAAAATCAGACCATGTCATAACTGCTTTAAGTCATACAGAATAGATATCAGAGCCTTAAACAGGCTGACTTCTGTTAAATGGGTCAAACTGGGCAGAAAGTATCCAAACACATAACATCATTATAGAATATGATATAACACTATAGATCAACTTAGCTCAGAATATATAAAGCATATAAACAATTACAGCAATATGATGCAACGAACACAGCAGTGCTACTAATCCAAAATACTCAAAGCTTCATAGAACTGAAACAAACATTTTTTTTTTAGCTCCATTCTGCTGCTGATACATACTTTAGGTTTCTGAACATTAAACTTGTTTCTGCCTTTCATAGTGTGTAACCTGAAGGCCCTGAGTACTTTCTCCCACACTGAAAACACTGGAATGATACAATTATTTGAACATTACCTAATAAAACTGATTCAGAACAGACAATTAGTTATGTTAAACTTTTCTAGAAGTCCTTCACAAACAGGGAACAGTCTGTCTATTCTCTCCATCTGTCAGCTGCTGCTGG
Organism: Aulonocara sp. 'chitande type north' Nkhata Bay; assembly: GCF_057382095.1. Classification (NCBI taxonomy): domain Eukaryota; kingdom Metazoa; phylum Chordata; class Actinopteri; order Cichliformes; family Cichlidae; genus Aulonocara; species Aulonocara sp. 'chitande type north' Nkhata Bay. The sequence continues at coordinate 37,853,827 of NC_141348.1, read as the reverse complement.
CTCTTCCTCCTCCTCTTCCTCACACACTGCTGAGTTTGTCCTGGTGGATCATCAGGGGTGCAAAGCCTCACAGATGATGTGCAGCAGTGGGTCCCTCAGTCTGTCCTCACTCTGGACACTTGCAGTTGTCACACATGGAAATCAAATGTGTGATAAGCTGCAGGATTCAAACACAAGTGTAACTTATAAATAAATGTTCATACTTTTATTCCACAATCAGAGAGAAAGAAACAGAGAGAGTGCAGGACAGACAGACAGGTGACAGTCTCAGGTGTATACACTGCTACAAACAGGAGGATTTAGTGTTTGTGTTATTACGAGTGCTAAACAAGAAGAGTTCCCAGATGGTGCAGTGGACACATGTGTGACTCCTGTGATTAAAGCATCTTTCTTTCAGCTTAACGAGTGAACCGTCAGCTCGTTCAAACACACGTTAAAGTCCGTTTGGCTCGACACCACCGAACAGAGGCAGCAATATAACATAGCTAACATTAACAGTGCAGTGAATCCTGCTTGTGCCGTGATATTCAGGACTGCAAACGGAGCAGCATCACTGACTTTCAGCCTGTTGTGTTTGTGGATATATGACTGACTTTAATTATCCACAAAATCATCACATTCTCTGTAAGATTAAGGTCGACTATCTAACGGCGTATAAAGTAAAGGCTTTAAAACAAAGTAAATGCTGGAAGTACAAACATCGCTAATGTCACATAACTTTGCCGGTGTTGTGCCAAAAAGTGATTGTCTGCCAGAAACTGATTGCCGTCCGCGGGAGCACGCGCAGCTGCTTAAAGCTGCAGCGCCCGGATTACTTGCGTTGCCAGCTACTTCCGTGCAACTGATATAACGTGGGGGAAAAAAACCCCAAACACATTTATGCCTTTGTTATTAGGCAAAGGTATGCATTTATGGAGCTTTAACGTTTCTCGTAACCGAATTATGACGCTTATCAAAAGGTTGCTTTCAGTGTGTAGCGCAGTCACGAATGACTACACGCATCATGATGGAATAATTAATGCCTACAGGTTTAGTATGTCTACTCTCGTTGTTCATATTTGTTATAAGACTGTCGAATAGTAGTTAAAACAATAAAGACCTATTGTGCCAGTATCACCATGACTCTTTCTTGTTTGTTCAGAATAACGACTGAGAACATGGCATTTTAGCGCTACCAAAAAGTGATTGTGGCCTATAACTTGTCACTGAAACAATATTTCGGCTTCAAAATTGTTGGATATATTCCAGAAGGGTTACATGTGATATATTATATGCATGAAGAATCTGTAAAACTAACGATATCGTAAATTTCCTGTCTAATAAAAAATAGAATCATATTAATGGTTTTATCATGCGGTTATGCGATACCATGGATAGCTGCTTCCATGAAGTTGAGCTACAGCAAACGCTCTCAGTCGCCGTTGCCATTATTGGCAAGCAGTAGCCGCATAGACTGCAGTAGTTTTCCCTCACTCTCGCGTCCTCGTGTGACGGATTGTTTCCATCTTCATCTAAAATAAGTACTGGTTGACTATTTTCATCTTCTCTCTCGGTTTGCTCTGGTTCAAACTGGAAAGGTTGAACAGAAGCCATTTCCAGTGCGCTGCTAACTGAACTCGTTGCGATGCAACCGTATGACGTCACTACCCAGAGTGTGTTCAAAAGTAAATAACAATGGCGGCCTACTGGTAATGGTTTTATATAAAATGTGCTTAAAAGGAAAACATTTGGCGTATTTTAATACCACATATATATTGTTGAAAGCACAGTACATATTTTAGCTAAAACTTGTCTTAATAGCCGGGGTTCCTTTAAAAGAAAGGGCAAGTTAGTCAGATCAGTGGTGAGGGAACATGAAAGACAACAATATTCCACATGTGTCCAGTGAACTCAATCCTATAGATGATTTGTAATGATTTAGAGTGGAGACTGAGACTAATAATGGGATTTCACTCAAGTTCATAGGCGTGCGAAGCAGACGAGTGTATACTTTTGGCAACATAGTGTTTTTGCCTTTCCCTGAAGAGCCTCAGCAATAGTTTCAAAGACAAAGCTTTATTATTTGATTCTGTTTTTCTGCTGGCAAAACATTTTAATGTTCTATGATCCTAAACCAAGCACTTTATATATGTTCCACATTTTTTCATGTCAGAATCACATAAGCAGCAAAAGAGAACAGGACTGTAGATAGTATATTAAATGGAACACATAAGGCAACATATTAAGAGGTTAACCCACAGGCTAATGCCATCATCTCATGTTTTTATTTCCCCTTTCAACTGTGATTAGTCAGATTTTTTTCTAGAGGAAACATTTAATCACACATTGTTTAAAGTTGAAGTCACACATACAGAAAGCAGCACGTCATTGTTTTTGAAAGTTTTAGATGGAAAAAAAGGATGTTTTCTTGTAATACTGAAGATGCTATAGTGGCACATACTGGCACATGTTTGGAGTAAACTTTTTGGTAACACAGAAACACCTTCAGTTAGAGGCACATGAGGCTGGTTTTTGCCTTCAGAGCATAGCAAAAAACCTTCCACAGGAAGTGAAATTAAGTGGGCAGTAAGGAAGAGTAAGTAAGTGTACAGCAATTGGTAACTATAGGATAGTAGTTTGATTGGCAACATCATTATATTACAAAAATCACCAACAGTAAACATTTCCTATTATTGTAAATGTGAAAACAAATAAACCCAGCCCAAATGTAGCCATCCTTCATAAAGTGCTGCAGTTTTTTTTTTTACAGCGACTTGATATAAACATCGTGTGAAGGTACATATTATATTCATAATTCTCTATTATATATATATAAAAAATTAAAATGTCCTTAAGTCCCTGCAAAAATTTGAATCATCTTCATCTGATATCTCCAAAGTATGATAAGGACACGCATGCAGAGCTTGCAGTAAGTTGCAGTAACAGCGGAGGGAGATATTTTATTTCAAGCCTACATGAAAATAATCACAGGAAAGTGTTTAAACAGACATTATGAACCTATTTACATATATAAATATATATTATTATCTGCCCTGCTTAATCATTTCTGGTGATTAAAGACATTGGAATGTACATCATATGTTTTTTGTTCACTACTGACTTGGTGGCTTTAATATTATTATTATTATTATTATCTACCCCTGCTGGTGATGCAACTTCTGCATGCCTGTCCGTTTCACTTTTTGGAGAAGCAAAGTGTGAAATGGATGCAGTGGACCGGTGTGTCTTGTCCCGATTCGTGATTGAGGTGTGAGACAAACGACTGCTGGTCCAAGTGCGTCAAAACAATGATTTTATTAAACACATGTGTGAAAGAAATACACCATCACAATCCTCAGCATAAATCCCCCAAAACAGCATAGTTAAAATGTTTTTATATGTCAGGGTATAACGCCCCCTGATGCGTCAAAGCAGATACATAACATGCATAAGTTACAGTAACCACAGCTTTTCTGCTCACAACCTTTGACACACACACAAAAAGACATTTTCTCCGTCTCCATGCCAGGTGCTTCCTATTGATCTTCTTATTCTCGCTTATCTCTGGAACATCAGAAACACATTCTACAAAAACTGTTGCTTATGCAGGCACAAAATGCAGTTACAAGCAAAATATGTCTTAACTCTAACCTAGAAATGAATCTATATACTGTCTGTGTATGCAGGCGAACTGTCTCGACCTCACTCGACTCTGTCTCACCTCTCAGCTCACCAGATAAAGCTTGTAACCTCTTACCAGACAGAAGGCCAACTCTTTCATAAGCACATTCTTACAATATATGTAATAACATGCTTGAAACTATATGTGTAATATATATTGAATAAATGTTTTAATCAAATGCCACTACTCAAAGCTTAATAAAAAGGATATCAGAGAATAAACATATTAAAATGATATAAAATGATATAATCCCCACAGTCTGTTATGTTTTCCTATGAGACTGGGTTGTATGGCTACAGTAGCTCTAAATGAAGCATTATAACATGTTAAATATCACAATTATTCCTTTAGCTTGACCACTTACATTGTTGTGAAAAAGTATTCGCCCCCTTCCTGATATCTTACTTCTTAACATATGTGTCATACTTTAATGTTTCAAATCAAAAACATTTTAATTCTACACAAAGATAACCAGAGAAAATACAAAATACACTTTTTAATTGATGATTTCATTCTTCAAGGGGAAAAAAGTTAACCAAACCTACCTGATACTACGTGAAAAATACTGGCAGCCGCCAGTGCTAACCCTCAGTTTCCTTATAGATGCACGGTATGGTGTTATGGAACGCCAGGACTGCCAAAATGAAATAAATAAACATATCATTAAATAATTAATGAAATGTGTCAATAATTAATTAAAATGTGAAACACATAAATAATTAATTAAATATATCATTAAATAATTAATTAAATGTGTCAATAATTAATTAAAATGTGAAATACATAAATAATTAATTAAATGTGTCAATAATTAATTAATTACATGTGTCATACCTATTTATTTAATTAATTAATTCCAATTTTAATTAATTATTGCCACATTTAATTAATTATTTAATGGTGTATTTAATTAATTCATTATGGCAGTCTTGGCGTTCCATACATTTAAAAAAAAAAGGCGACATTGTGTGAAATATAAATAATAGGAGAATTGAATGATTTTCAAACCTCATAAACCTGTATTTTATTCAGAATAGAACATAAAAAACAGTAAAATGTCTAAGTTTAAACATGTAACACATTTCCTGAAATATACTAACTCAGTTTGAATTTGAGAGCAGTAACACATCTCAGGAAGTTGGATGGAGACAACAGAAGACTGGAACAATAGGCGGTACTAAAAAGAAACAAGTGGAGAAACCGTTTGCAACTAATCACGTTCATTTGATCAATAACTGACTGGTAGGGGAAAAAAGCATATTAGAGAAGCTCTGCCCACGCTTACTCAAAAAGTAAGATGGGCCAAGGTTCACCTGCATCTACAAACTTTGGAACACTTTCAGAATAACAGTCTTCAACATAAAATTTGGAAGACTTGGGATATCTTAACATTTACTTTACATAATATCATCAAAAGTTTCTGAGAATCTGGAGAAATCTCTGTGCGTAAGGCAAGGTTGAAGATCATTAAATGATCCCTGTGATCTTTGTGTCTTCAGGCGGTACTGTAATAAAAACCAGCATGATTATGTCATGGGAATCACTGCAGGGGCTCAGGAACTCTTCCAGAAATCCTTGTTTATGGACACAGTTCATCCATAAATCCAGGTTAAAGCTCTATCATGCAAACAATAAGCCATATATGATCCATAAATTGTCTCTGGGTCAAAGCTCATTTAAAATAATTTATATTTAATATATTTCAATAATTTGAAATACATGAAATGCAAAACTGTGTTCAGACGAATCGAAACCTGAACTTCTTTTTGCAAACATGAATGCAAGCAGAGGGACCATTGGGCTTGCTCAGTTAAAAAGCTTACATCTCTGATGGTATAGACGTGCATTAGTGCTTATGGAACTGTCAACTTTCACATCTGGAAAGGCACAATCAATGCTGACAGGCATATAGAGATCTTAAAGCAACATGTGCTCGCATCCAGATCACATCTGCATGCACTTGTTAAAACAGCATGGCTTTGAAGTTGAAGAGCTGGGGTACTGCACTGCAGTTCAGACGTTTCTCCAGCTGAAAACATTTGTCACATTATAAAATGAAAACTACGACAGAGATGACCCAGGAGCAGCTAGGATCTTGTATCAGACAAAAATGGGACAACATCCAACTCATTACAGTCCATCAGCTCAGGCCCCTCAGGTGTCACTGCCATTAAATTCAAAATGAAATAACATTTAGCTTAAATTGTACATTTTCTAAGTGTAAACATTTGATATGTTTTCTGTGTTCTATTGTTAATAAAATATCCATTATGAAATTTGCATTCTGTTTTATTTACATTTTATTTTACTTAGCAACTTAATTGGACTTGGGGCTATACTTTACAGTTTAAATTAACATGTTATATTGAGAGCCTATGATGACTTGAATATGCTGCAGTGTCAAAGTAGAAGCACCTGTAGGCTAAATATAGAAAGTGTTCTCCTCAAATAGCCAAATTATGTAGGAATGCTGACTAGTTTTACTTTTTATGGTATTATCTTGGTAGAAGTTACAACTTGAATAAAATAAACAAATTCTTGTCTTCTTTTCTTGCAACCTTTTCAGGGTCTCTATAGCGGATCACCTGCCTCCATGTCACCCTATCCTTTGCATCCTGTTCTGTCACACCAACCCTTTGCATGTCCTCCATCACTACATCTATGAATCTTCTCTGTGGTCTGCTTAAATGAGCCAAATACTTTTGCTGTAAGCGCTTTTAAAACAAACTTTAGTAGATATAGAGCGACGCTTACACTGTGATAAGTCCTCCAACAGATGGAGCTAAAGAACTACCATACAAAATCAGCTTAGCTGGCCTATAGGAATATGGTGACGTCGAAGAGGTAAACAGGAAATTTTCATTTGTTGTGTTTATTAGCCTCTAAAACAGTTGAGAATGTTTATGCCTTGCATGTTATAACTGACTGACTGACCCATATATGTATGTTAGCATATCATCTGCTTATCACTTTTTGGACTTGCTTTTTCAACAGCAGCTGTTTAGGTGCAAACTGTCCACACCAGCAGATGCTGGCGAGTGATAAAAGGAAATTAAACAATTTTGTTTGCCTCAAAGGATGGATTTTTTTCTTTACTTTTATTTTCTCTTCCAAAGATAAAGTACTTCCAACATTCAGTAGCAGTGGATGAAGATTTAATCTCTCTCCTGATGAATGACCCACTATTTCTCTGACAGAGGCCGCTGAGGCAGACTGCTCAGAATCCAACGGAAACAGTGAAATGACGGGAGAATTTCTCTCCATGATTACTCTAGCTTTCTGAGTGTTTGCCTGCGAGTGTGTATGTGGTGATAGTGCAGACACTGGCCCCATTTTAAAACTCTGGTGAAAGTAAACAGTTGATATGCAGATTATCAGGACACGAAACAAGACTAAGAAATATTAGACATCTAAGGTTCATATTTCATTGTGTGACAATGCAAAATAAATTCTTTTCAATCAGATCCACACTGCAAAATTTTGATTTAAGCAAGGTTTTCATCTTGTCTTGTCTAACGTTTTGGTTTGAATAAGGAGGAACTGAAGGAAAATACGCCTGCTTATTTTACTCAGGTACTGGCTCACTCGTCCGTATCACGGGAAGAGGAGGAAAGACTAAAATTACGACTTCAATATAATATTCCTATGTAAATTTTAAAGTGTAATAATATTTTAATTTTCTTTTACATTTTGTTTTAGTGCAGCTTTATTTGACAGCTAAATTTAGTAAAGATTTTCCATTTTTTATACTTTTACATCCTCCTTCGTATAATTTCTGAAGAACGCTGTACTTCTGCTTCTCCATAGCTACTTTACAAACTATGCTTTTATGTTAAATGGTACCTGATGCACTTGAAATTCAATTCAGTTAAAGTTTATTTATACGGCACCAGTTCCCAACAACAGTTGCCCCAAGGCACTTATATTGTAAGGTAGAGATCGTGCAACAACAGAGACAATAATAATACAATACAATAGTCCCTTTTGACAGGAAGAAACTTCCAGCAGAACCAGGCTCAGGGAGGAGCAGCCATCTGCTGTGACTGGTTGGGGTGAGGTGAGGAAGACAAGTCAAAGAGACGCTGTGGAAGAGAGCCAGAGATTAATAATAACAAATGATTACATAAATGCAGTTAACCTGTTTCAGATTCTTGCGAGTTGTTTGTAGTTTCTGTTGCTGAGTATTTCCAGTACATAAACATTAATCTTTTTTTAAACTTTAAAATAAAGTCCTTTTTGTCCTTTGAGGCAAAAAAACGAGAAATGTTGTTTCCACTTTTATGTCTGTACTTGATTATGTTGATGTGATTTATATTCATGTGTCCTCAAAATAGTAATATATTTTGGATTCTGTCTATTGTGGACCAATGAGATTCATTACAAATTACAAAGTATTTATAAGTATCTTGTGGTTTGGGTGGTGTGCGTTCCTATGTCATAGACTGAGACCACTGGTGTATTTGTTTTTTGAAGCTAATTTTGGTTTGGTTTCATCTTATATACAGCCTTACATTCAGATATTATGTTAATCAAAAAGGTTATTATCTCAGGTACCAGATTTAATTCATTCGGTCTCTCCCAAAACTTCAAACTGATTTTGGAAAAGTTGTGTTTAAATTTGAAGCTCCTGCCTCCTGCAATCAGCAGCTACAACTAAAACTCAAGGAACTGGTCTGTCACATATTGAATTTAAGGAATAAATGACTTTTAAATGACTTGGATGCAGTTACTTCATGCAACTTATGATTGTACTGCTGTTCTCATTGGCCAGGACACTCTTGAAAAAGAGATTTTACAGGTTAAAAAAATCGAATCTTCTCATACAATATGTTTTTCAGCAGAACAGGTACTTTTGAAGTGTATAAACATTTGTCCGTAATACTAAATGCTTCATATAAGAATGATTTTGAACGCAATACTTTCATTTATAAGTAGCAAATTTTAAGGCCAGCATATGATGATGTGCTAAGTAATCACTATGAGCCTGAAGCTCAGGCTACATTGCTCAATGCTTCTAGTCAAGCAGTTTTTCTATTCTTGGCTCTATTCTTGACAATATCCCTAATATTGTCATGCACACAGCACCTTCACCTACCTGTCATTAAAGCTGGTGCTTCGAGGGCAGTCATTGAGAATAAAGTTTAAAGAAAGGATGGAGGGAATGGCACATTTCAGACATTAAATCAGACAGTATGAAATGGGTGAAAAAAAACTGTGAATGCGGAAAAGCTACTCTAGCAGTTTCCAATAACAAAAACACTGAAGTAGAAATGAACATAATGACACCCCTATAAGGAAAGAATCTGAATTTCCTGAGAGAAAAAAAGCTTGAGTCAGAGTTTATAAATGTGCTACTTTCACTTCTCTTTGAAGTCGTTAAAAACCAGCCTGCAATTAATTTTTGCTCAGTAAAGTTTCGGTAATCTCTAAAAAGCCAAAACCTCAAAGCAAAAGACTTTTGATACACTTGCCATCTACAAGATAGCTTTGCTTCTTTCAGAACTGACCTAGACGATAAAGCTGTGTAACACTGTGATTTGACACTGCCCTGTTTTTGTTTCTAAAAGGTGTACACTCACTGTTCACTTTAAATTGAGCTCATATATTTTGACTTTATGTGGACATTATTCCTTTGTTGTTGCAGCAGTGCACTATCGGGATCTGAGAGAGTTAGTGAAGTTGGAAACTCCATTAGCAGGAGCCACTGATGAAAACCCATCAAAGGCTCAGCAATTGCGATTGAGGTCAGGGGAAAGACCTGGCAGAGAAACCACACAAAGCCATAAAGCCTAAGGTAGCTGCCGCTCATCGAGCATCAGCACTTGAGGAAGAATAACTGTGTCGTTGTCTGCAGACCTGTTGAATTAAAGGGGGCATTAACTGCTGCTTCCGCTGCATTATTGATGGAGAGCTCCATTCCCGAGGCCGTAATGCCTCCTATTTTTTCCCTTGCAATTTTCTGGTAGACATCTCACTGTCTTCAAACACACTTTCGTGCTGAAAGAGAGCGAGGGTTCAGGCAGAGTGCTTGCACTGTTCCCCGCAGGTTGCTTTTATTTTAAGCTGAACCACCACAATCAGTGTCGAACCACGAAGCCTCCACAACTGAAAATAATCGCAGCATGACAAGCATGGGATGATTGGGGTTATGCAAGGTGCCACCTACAGTAACAAGACCTAAAAAGGTAGTCAGGCTTCCTCAGAGAGGTTGCAAATCACATGACAGCTCAAGTGCAGCAGATATCCGTTTCTCCGTGTGTTTTGACCTCAAAGAGACAAAACCAGAGACTGTTATTAGATTTTGATGCCAAATTCTCACTAACTGGAATTTACCTCATGAGTCACCTCAGCTCCCACCTGCAGTACATTTGTTGTAGAGCTCCCTAACAAAGGCTCACACTGCTGGCTTTATCTGCTCTCACACAGCTTGAGACACCTTACCTCCCGGCTGACCTCATCCTGTCATATGATTTAATGAGCGAAGCCGTGTCACAAACTACAGTGGCAGAGGTGTGACAGGATAGGTCTATACAATGCATAGAAGATTAATGAGGCCATCTCCTCCTTCAATGTGTGTGAGAAACGCAGCTTGAGGAGGAAAGAAACTTGATGACTTTAGAAATTATATGATATAAATGACGCACACAGAATCAAAATAACAGCTCCTCTATTTATATTCAGTTATGAAGCGATGCGAAGCCTGTCTCTGGTCTACATACACTATCTGGGTTGAATTTTATAGCTCGGCAGTGATAATGGTATGACATTTTTCTTGTACACTATCCATGGGTTTTTGTGTGTAGTGCCCTTTGATTTTACTTTGTGCTTTTGTGCTGGTGTTTATGGAGTCTTCTGTGAAGTAGATGGCTTTGGCTTCATGATGACAACACTCTCGGAGGGCGGTCCAAAATCAATCAAATACAAGTCCAAATGCTTGCATCCCATCTCCTACAGGCTATTTCAAAGGTTGGTATTGATTATTCCACCCATTCTTGCCATTCAGGGGGGGCCGACGAAAGAGCATGCTTGAGAAATGGAGAGATGATAATGAAATTAAAGGAGGGGAGGCTTTTGTAGCCTGGACACTAATGCATGGGGAGAGTGGAAGCTGAATGTCAAAGACACAAAAATGTGTTATCGTAAACTCGATGAGTATTCACGAGCCTAATTCATGTCATAACGCTGAAGTTCTTCAGAGTGGCTCGTTCGCACCAATTGTATGTGTGGGTGGTGTGTTTGGATAGGGTAAGGGAAGGGGTTTTGATAAGAGGGGAGTCTTTTTTGTGAGAACTGAGGCGGCGCTTCATCTGGTTCTTATCCTCTGATTCTATTTTGGACTTTTTTAGAAAGAAGAAATCTTCTAGGTTACAACAAAAGATGGTGTTCATGTGTTTCACAGAGGTGTGAAAAACCCTTCAGCACACAGCTGTCTTCCTTTTTTGTGTTCACTTGCATTTAGTGGCTCTAATGAAGATTTCAATAGCCTATTAACCCTCTTTTTTTAAGAATAAAAGGAAGAACATAAGAAAGAAAGTCAGGTGACATCGCAGGACAACATCAGACCTTAAAGGAAGAGAATTTAATTTTCCTATTTTTTTTTAACAATAATTTATTCACAGCTCTGAAACTCATGGAGGAAAAGTGGATAAATAATAAATTGTTCAAAGTTGTCATTAATAAAAGTATCGAGTGCCTAAATTGCCATCATTGAGGCCTACTGGCACCACTGTTTATAAGATGTTAGGGAGCGTATTGCCATTTCTTCATAACTTAAGTCTATATTAAAATAAAAGTATTAAAATATATGTATACTTCTTCACTTCAAAAAATTTTCACACAGTCCCTAAATCTTTTCTTGGGTCCACCCACTGACCGAAAATAGCTCAAAGCGCATCTTCTAAAATCATGCGGCATGATAAACTGGTTGTGTCTCAATATGAAATATGCCTTACTATAAAAACATCCTTTCGATAAAACATCTTAAATAAACCAATCAGCATAAAAAGCTGCAAACAAATGGCTGCAAGTGGCACTGGTGTAATTAGTGACTCATCTGATTCAGTTTTTATTTCATTGCTGTAGTTTGCTCGCTACTGCTGCATTCAAGAGGGCACGACCATCCAGTTACCAACGTCTGAAGCTTTCTGATAAAGGTCCTCCCCGTCGCCACCGGAGACTCCAATCCAACAGAACCGCTGGATGGCGCTAAAACACCAGCGCTGCATCAGGAGGCTCCACACGCGCTGTGATGAATCCGGCTGCTCTCTCATCACTCGGACAGCTCAGATCCATTTCTCCAACTGCGAGAAAACGTTGCCAAACACCCATCTGCAACCAGTATGTTGAAGGGGGATTGTAAAAATCCACTGCATCCTTGAATTCAGAAAGTATGAGTGACGGTCCGGCGTGTTGTCCAGCTGCCGTGGAGCTCTGGCGGATGGGAAGTTGTGAGTCAGAGGCGGAGAACCAGTAACTTTTATAGACTTTCAAGTCCACCGCCTCCAAGTATCCAGCAGCCCCACTTTAGACTCATTTCTCTCAGGGATTGTGCGTCTGGAGAGCTTAACATTAGACCAGTGTTTTAGGTTATGTGTTGTCCAGGGCGTCTTGTAGCGACAAGGAAATGCCATTTGCCTAAAGAAGAGGCTTCCGTTTTTTTGTGGCTGGCAATGGAGAATAAATGAAAGGGACAGTTCCCGGGATTAACTGAAAGAACAACGGCAGGTAGGTTGGAATTAGAGTTTATAATTTGTTATTCCTATCTGTGGAAGTGGATATATGTATATTTATATATCTATATGTATATCTATCTATCTCTCTATAAATGATTGCAATTAATATTCTGAATTTCTAATGCTTAACAACTCATGTGCGACTGTGAAATGGCAGCAAAATCTACAATTGACTATGATAAATAGCTTTTTACAAATCATCAGGCAGCAATGGGCTACTGGAAACTCATGACTTTAGGTGGCGTACAGGTGTAGCCGCAGGCTGGCAAATGTTCAACTTTATGTTCTCAAGATTCAGTGAATATTAGATGTGGGCATCAACATGAATCCATCACTGACAGTTCCGATTGGACAAAAAGTTTCCCCTCTGAGAGATCTGCCCATGTGCACAAAGGCACGAAAGGAACTCCCTTCTATGTGAAAATGTATGCAAGCAACATGCTACTGTTTTAAGTAGTATCTATCTATCTATCTATCTATCTATCTATCTATCTATCTATCTATCTATCTATCTATCTATCTATCTATCTATCTATCTATCTATCTCGGACCCCCAAATCTCCATATTCCACATCACTGGTACCTTGGCAAAGGTAACTCTAAAACATAAACGTTGCTCCCTGCAGTGCAAAGTTAAATGTAGAGCTGAATTCACAGCAGGTGCAAGTGTGCTTCCCTTTAACCCCAACATAAGAGGAAAGCAGCTCCAGCTATAAACAGCTTGTTTGTGACTTCAGCAAAGTACAGTGGTGTTATCTCATTGTATTATATTGCAAACACGCAGAAGGAGTCCCTAATGAGAACTGGCTCATGTGTTTGGTGTCAGCTGTTGCACGCAGACTGTAGATATTTATTATTATGCCTGCACGCCACTGTGAATATATTCCTTTCTTGCAGCCTTGACTTTCCACTCTCCCTCTCCTAATTTGTTTCATACGCTCTCCTTTTTTTTTTAAATCCACCTCAGTCTATCTACTTGTTCACCTTGTTCTTTCATTTGCCCTTCATCCTCTTGACAAGTGTTGTGTGGTCAGCTTTTTTTTTCTTCCCCTCAATTAGTGCTATCATCGCATTTCATCCTGCAGAATATGGGGATGGTAATAACCTTACACTCCTATTGCGGGGTGATACAATTCTGCTGTGATTAATTGAAGTCCCCTCAGAGAGTCAGAGGAGGTGTAGATCGTCCCTTTCACACTCACTGACAGGCAACCCATTATATTGTTTTATAGATCGCCGTCAGTAGCCCTTGAAGCTGCCTGCGGCCCACTGTTGTTCTGGAGGGTTTTATTGTGCAGCGTTATTGGCTGGTAATGCTGACAGGCAGAGCAAAGGCCACCGTGGGATTAAGGGAGATGGGATCCCTGTGACAGTTCCACTGTATTTGACAGTAAACTGGAAACTTGGAAGAAAAAGATTTGCTCGCTCTGCAGTGGTAGTTGTAAAAAAGAAAGAAGGAGATGAAGAAAAAAAAGTGGGGATTTGTTATGAAGTCACGTTCACCATAACATTGGCTTACTTCACATCTGCACAGAGTACTCTAACAAGTGGTGAAACAAAAACGGGCCGTTGGTATGCAACAAAACACACTTTAGTAATGCCAAATAAGTAGCTTGTACAGGTAAGACAGATTAGCCTGCAATTTCTATAAAGCTTCCATTAGACAGACATTGCAACAAACAACAGTGCCTGAAAAAGGCAGAGTATAGACTGAGACTTGAAGAGAGTACTTGATATGCATGAGCCACCAGGTGATTTCCAGAGGAAGAGAACACCATGGATAAGAGGCTTGTGTCTAGTTTTAAGGAGCCACCCCAGGCAGTATTTGTGTTCTCTGCCAGCTTCCTGCTCACTCTGTCAGATCAATAGGGCATAATAGAAGAGTGCGGATTGTGTTTGCAGGCATGAGACAAAATAATACAAGCATTGTATTGTTTTTTCACCTCGTACATGTGTTGTGTAGTTGTACAATTAAGATTGCCTGTTTGTACTGCACATCTTCTATTTTTTTGCATTTCCTGATGTTTGAGCATGTCAAGCATGTCCGCATGTGCACGTTACATATACATTTGACAGCCCAGTGCTTTGACACCGAGAGCATTGCAGAGCAGCACCACGACTTAACCATAAAATCTGGGGTATTGCATCATTCCACACATTCTCTATTCACCACCAGCCCTGCAGATTTGGTTTAGCGGAACAATAAAAAGTCAGCCATCTATCTACATGATTACAACCGATTTCAGCACCTCAAGATTCGGTGCTCAGCGGTGTCCATAGGCTAATGTGTTTAGAAAGCACAGTTTGTTCCACCTATCAAAGCGCCAGCTCGAGCTGCTGGGGTGAATCCATCGGGTGTTTAAAGGGAAATTCAAAGCACCACCATAGCGAATGAAGTGCAGCATTGTGACGCTTGCATGCAGCTCTGTCATGTACAGTGGAGGAGGAGGAGGACGAGAGGACAGCACATCCCATGTTTTATAGATGCCATTTAAAGGTGCATGCCTGGGATGGGCTGGCTGAAATGAACTGTAACAACAGACTAAACACCAAGACAATAAACTAACAAATTGGTTTTCTGGAAGCCAGCAGTGTCCCACTCACTCGCCTGGGCTGATGTGTGGCGAGCTGTTTTTTTTTTTGTTTTTTTTCCCTGAGAGATTAGGCTGTGAGCACAACTCCATCTCTTATTTATTCATGCTGATTTGCTGTGTGCATGTTTGGCTGTGGGTGTGTGTGAGAAAGGGAGACGGGGAGCAAGAGAGCACGCGTGTGTGTGCAGTTGAAGTGTAGCGGTGTTTGTAAAAAAAGTGGGTGTTTTCCGGAGCATTTATATGAATGGTGTGTGTGGGGGGCGCATCGTGCTTGTGTGTACAGGCTTCAGCATCGCCTACTGCTTGATTAAAATTGTGTTGTGCGTGTTGTGAGGTCATTGCAATATATCAGCTCCCTCTGTTGTTTGTTCAGTATACATGACTGAAGTAGAGACACTCATAAGGTTCACCTGACAGTCTTGGAAAAGCTAGATCTACTTGTCATCTGTTTAAACAAATTTTTTAAACTTTGAGATTGAATCATTTGATAGATTTTTTTTGGCATCATTGTTTTCTGTCTGGATGTCTAGGTATTCAATTTCACGATTTGGATACATTTTTTGTTCATAACTATTAAACAAAAATCTGCACCATGTCAGCTTGGGTGCCTTTCATCCCTCTCACTCACAGCAGGAATCATCATGCTTGACTTCATGTTATTATTTCTTTGTAGCTAGAATAGCACCTTGAGAAAAATGTATAGACAGTTATTATTAAAAAGTTAGAAAGGAATCATGTTTGGTTAATTCTTAAAAAACCAATGCAGGTTTGAATCATTTGCATTGTATCCACAAAGATAAGATAAGATAAGATAAGATAAGATAAGACTTTATTAATCCCACAACGGGGAAATTAGTTATAGAGTTATAGAGTCTAACTGCTGTTGGGATGAATGATCTGCGAAAGCGCTCCTTCCTGCAGCGAGGGTGTTTCAGTCTCTGACTAAAGGAGCTGCTCAGCCCACTCACATACTCATGCAGTGGGTGATGTGGGTTGTTCATGATGGATGTCAGCTTTACTAACATCCTCCTATCGCCAACCATCTCCACAGACTCCAGGGGACATCCCAGCACGGAGCTAGACCTCCGCACCAGTTTGTCAATCCTGCTCCTGTCCCTGTCCGTGCATCCACCCCCACAGCAGGCCACTGCATAGAAAAGGGCAGATGCTACCACAGTGTCATAGAATGTCCTTATTAACTGCAGACTCTGAAGGACTTCAGTCTCCTCAGCAGGTGGAGTCGACTCTGGCCCTTCTTATACAGGATGTCTGTATTTGTAGTCCAGTCCAGTTTATTGTTGAGTTTTACAGTTAAAGTTTTACAGAACAAAAGTTCGACACCCTGAAAGAGCTCTGCTGTGACAAACAACAGTGATTCTTTCCTCTATAAGATAACTACAGAGTTTCCCACCTCCCCTGTCATTAACATCAGCACAAAAACTGTGCCAGGAGCTTCGTTATGTGGGTATCTATGGCTGAGCAGGTAGGTTAGTACTTTTGTTCATATAGCGTATGTTCCCTAATTTTGGTAGGTTAAATCATTCACTTCTTCAGTGACGTGCATTTATGCCACATAAGACTTTGTATACAGTAGAGCAAGTGGACATTTTTTGCATTCTGTGATGATCCACAGAGAGACATTTTTTAAAATTAGAATTAAATACACATTTTCACAGTTGAATGCCTTTTTAAATATTTAATACAATTGAAACTATTAATTAAAGTCCTAATCTACAGTACTGTATATTACCGCTTTGTGATTTGAGTTCTTTCTCCCCTGCAAAATTTCTGCTCTGGGAGTGGCAATACTCTCACTGTACTGTTCAGTGAGTGACATGCTGCTGTTTCTAAGTGGTCATTTTACCTATAAAGCTGAAATCACAACACAGCCATAATCTTTAGCTCATAGGTAATTTTGTGATTTTGTGAGATGATGCCATGGCTATAAAGTCTGTCTGTGCTGCCTGATTCTTCACGTATGCTGCTGCTGAAGGTCCAGAGCACAGAAGCAGTCAGGATGGCCCGGTATTGGAACAGCCTTACACTGTTGGGAGAGCTCTGTTATAGCTTTAGTCACCCCCAGCTGTGGTGTCCCATCTTTATATCATTAAAACAAAGGGAACCATCAAGTAGAGGTACTTTTTGGATAATTTAGCTGCAAATCTCAAGATGTATCTGAGTAAAACACATGTACTGTTTATGATTTGTTGAAGCTGACAATAAAGCTTTTGAGACAACTAACAGTTTAGATTTTTGCACCTTGTTCACTTAACTGTTACAGTTTTTGGAGTTTTCATACCTTGTTTGATCATCTTTATCCCCTCTCACATTCATCTGGTCAAGTTGAAAACTCGTGGTGTTAATTACTTATGTATGACACTTTTAAATGGATTCTTTCAACATGGAACCGGTGCAGTCTCCTGACAGCTTGTTGTACATGGATTTTCTAAGACCCAATGGTTCAGTCCACTCAGTGAAGACGCTTAGTATAGAGCAGAGGTAATACATGACTCTTCCTGGGTAATTCTCCAGCTGACTCTCAAAGTCTTGAAGACACTGAGGACAATTAGGTTTGAATGGATCAGAGCCTCAGAAGGGAAATTCACTCTTCCATGGAGGTGGTTTTCAGCTTTGCCGGGCATCAGACTTTTCTACCAACAATCCTTTCTTTTGCTCTCCTTTATTCCTCCTTTTTGACGGCTCTTCTGTTGTTAGGCAGATTTTGGCAGCTCTCGCTCACAGTATTCTACCATTGGGCCTACATCTCATCAATGTCCTCCTGAGTACAGCAACAAAAAAACTCAATTCTCCAAGCCTTCAACCATCCACCTAGTGAAAAGGTTGGGGAATTGCAGATTTGAGAAACCCAAATCCTAAATTGTGGTCCTTAGGGGAGAAAGGGTGCTATCATTTTTTTGTTGGCAGACTCTTTTCTCTTGGCAGACTCTTGTGGTGCCTGAGGGTCCATAGCAGTATGTTTTTTTCCTCTCATATTTTGTATGGTGTTACTGTCAAGCTCCAAATCATGCCTGTAATCATTAGACTACAATCTGGGTAAAAATTGCAATTACAGGGTGTCGTTTCTGGCTTGTTATTTTAATTTAATTTTTTTGGTGAGAGAGCAGGATCATGGCAACCCTGTGTTATTAAGATGAAAGAAATCAGACTCAAAAAAAGAGACAATTAATGGCAAAGGTCTCTACATGCGCATCATGCGGGAAGGCTGATTTAGGCTTTCTTTTCCAAAATTGAAAGTTGCACTGGTTCCTGCTCTGGTTTTCTTACATGAATTTAGAGCTCATACTTTCTTTTTCTCCCACCCCTCATTATGTAAAAATGCAATTTTGTGACCTGACATGAAGTCCGGTCAGGTTTTTCCATGATGAGAGCCCAACAGTGGAAGAGGTGAGGACTTCTTCAAAGCAGGCTTCTATTTTCAGAATGCCCTTAAATATTGTGCAGAAGCCAGCAGCCAAACCTTGGTGTAATGAACAAAATGAAATGTGGGTACTTGTGTTTTCTTTGCACTATGACAGAATTAGCTCAGAGGTAACTCCGGTTCATGTTCCTCTTTCATCCATTCAAACACGCCTCCTCTTTCAGTCAGTTACGTACATGAACAATAAATACTTCACATTTCATTTTTAATTATTCTTTTGCAGTTTCGCCTTTCAGTTGCATTTGGGTAACCGATGACTAATGAATGAAGCAGACTTGTGTATGTGTGAGAGAGGAAATGGGGAACGTTTGGAAGCATGAGCCAGGATTGTCAGGCGGGTTGTCAGATGGGCTTATTAGTGCTTCTCCTGGTGGTGGGAGACAAAACAATTACCTGTAAAAACTGTTATGTAAAAGCCAGACTTTTAAAATGTTTTTAAATGATATAGCAATGATTAACTGTTTTCATTAACTAAAGAAATTAGAATTTAGAAGAAATTGTAAAGGCATGGATGACAAAATTGTGAGAAAGTACACCCACTACTGTTTGAATACCCGAGCTTAACAGATACTTTATCAGCTCTTCACTTGAAGCTAACTTTTAATGTAACCTTCACAGTTACTGCCG
Organism: Aulonocara sp. 'chitande type north' Nkhata Bay; assembly: GCF_057382095.1. NCBI lineage: Eukaryota > Metazoa > Chordata > Actinopteri > Cichliformes > Cichlidae > Aulonocara > Aulonocara sp. 'chitande type north' Nkhata Bay. The sequence goes on along the minus strand of NC_141348.1, from coordinate 37,834,774 downwards.
CTTCTTCATTTAAAGCGGTAATGTCGAGCATCTTTTTAATTCATCTGATAATGTTAAAGCTGAAGCTGCTGCATACACAATGTCTTGACAGTGTGGAGGAATATTTCACTGTAGAGTTTAATATTTGAAGTTCAGTGCTATTTGGCATCGAATGGTTCATTTTACTGTTGAAGTGTCAGACCTGAATATCGGTACCGGCTACCACATTTCTGAGATTGTATTGTTGCTTCATTATTTTTACAAGCTCTGCATGTGTGGGCATCCCAATTCTTTGTCTAAACTCTTTGTTTTTGTTTTGACAGAGCTTTCAGGAGTCAGTTTTAAAAGTACAAAAATTGAGCCGCTTATCTTCCATTGATTTTACTTTCTAATTTGGCTACAGTTTGAATCATGTTTTCAACATATAATTTGTTTGTTTCTTTGATGCTATTGATGCTTCATTATTGTTACTTCTTTACTTTTTTCCTTGGTATGTTTTTCTTTTTTTAAAGAAAATGACAGAATACATATGTTTCTTTTCAAATCAAGCTCTTGTAGTCTAATAAAATTAAGATTAGACTATGTATAATAATGTAGGCTCCATTTAATCAGTAGTTTCAATAGTCATGAAACTCTGAAATGTGCGACACAAACCAGAAAATGAAAACATTTGCCTTCCAAGTAACATGTTGGCTGCAGGAGTGAGGCACAGCTTATTAATATGGACCCCTAATATGGACTACTGCATCAATCTGCTGGTGACCAAAGCAATCGCAAGTAGCAGTTCCCTCTTTGCAACTGATTTTTTTCAAGCCAGTGGTTGTTGACAGCTTATCGCCCACGGGTCTCTAGGCCTGTGTGACTGGACCCTTAAGCATTAATAAATAAAAATATGAAATTAAATTCATGGCATCACTTGCTATGAAGTAACTGACATCTCTGATCATCTCAGGACTACATACCCTGTTGTTAAATATTACTTTACACGAGTTTTTGCTCACAGATTTGTATTAAATCTTTCTGTTTTTCACAGTGCCTATGCCGTGGCTTGTTACCTTGTTGGTTTGTAAAGAGTCTGTGGAGATGACAGACAGGCAGAAAGAGACACTGTTGCAATGTTACATGAATTGATCTCTTTACAGAAATGTAATTACTGCTACTGTGAAGGACGTCACATGCTAGTTAAATAAAAACCTACAACACTGCATCTTTTCGACACATGACTTTCTTAAAGCGCAAAGCTCTGCCCATGTGACCTCAGACATACATGCTGTTATGTAGATAAACAGATGCTCAATTAGAAGAATTTTGCGTTGAATTCAGAATCTGTGATTGATGATTTTAAGATTTTAAGCTTAAGTGGCAGTCATAATAATAATAATAATAATAATAATAATAATAATAATAATAATGGGAATATAATATAAATGTTCTGTATGAAGCAGTAGGAAATTTAGAGAAGCCCTCTGTAAAATCAGAAATCAAATAGAAATTAGTTTTACCCTGGTGACAGTGTAAACAAACCATTATATGCATTAAAAAAAGGGAAGGGAATTTATGAGCCTCCATAAACAATCATATGTGTCACGGCTGCCGAGGCGGAGGGGGCCCAGGACGGAGGGACAGAGTCCAAAAAGGCCCAGATGGTCAAGTTCAGGAAGCCGACCATGCGAATGGCAACGGGGCAGGTCCGGATGCCGGCCACGCAGTAGGCAGTGGCGTGGAAACAGTTCTGGGGGCCGACCGTGCGGACGGCAACAGCGGCGTGGAAACAGTTCTGGGGGCCGACCGTGCGGACGGCAACAGCGGCGTGGAAACAGTTCTGGGGGCCGACCGTGCGGACGGCAACAGCGGCGTGGAAACAAGTCTGGAGGCCGGCCACGTGGAAGGCAGTGGCGGCGTTCAGGAGGGCGTCCACGGTGGCGGAGATGCCCAACAGGCGGCCAGGCAGATGACCGACGATGTGGAGGTGGTAGTAGGGGACCTGAAGGCTGCGTGGCCCCTGCAGCCCCAGGTGAAGCGGAGGCTGGACCAGACGAGGCGGAAGCTGAAGCGGAGGCTGAAGCCGGGCCAGGCGACGCTGCTGATGAGGAGGCTGAAGCCGGACCAGACGAGGATGAAGACACAGAGGCTGGACCAGACGAGGAGGAAGACGCAGAGGCTGGACCAGACGAGGAGGAAGACGCAGAGGCTGGACCAGACGAGGAGGAAGACGCAGAGGCTGGACCAGACGAGGAGGATGCAGAGGCTGGACCAGACGATGATGCAGAGGCTGGACCAGACGATGATGCAGAGGCTGGACCAGACGAGGCTGAAGCAGAAGCGGAGGCCGGACCAGGCAAAGCAGCTGATGAGGATGCTGAAGCTGGACCAGGCAAAGCAGCTGATGAGGATGCTGAAGCTGGACCAGGCGACGGCGTGGAGGATGCAGCAGAGGCCGGGCCAGGCAACGGCGTGGAGGATGCAGACGGAGGCGCTGCAGCAGGTGGCGGCATGGATGAAACTGCTGCTGCAAGCGTGGATGAGGCTGCTGGTGGAGCAGCTGGTGGCTGGACGGGCTTCTCGGGCCCCCCAGCTGACGAGGAAGGAGGCTGGACGGGCTCCTCGGGCCCCCCAGCAAAAACAGTCTCAGAACCAGTGGGCACTGGAGCCCCTGGCACACACAGAACAGAACCAGCAGGTGCGGAGACCTCTGGCAGGAACGCAACAGACCCAGCAGGCACACGGGCCTCTGGCAGGAACGCAACAGAACCAGCAGGCACACGGGCCTCTGGCAGGGACAGAACAGGACCAGCAGGCACACGGGCCTCTGGCAAACACATAGCGGCCTGCAGCTGCGCAGAGCATTGACCCTGCTCAGGCAGCGACAGCTCTGTGCAGTCCTCAGCTGGCTTCTTAAACTCCAGGGGTCCAGAGTCTAATGGGGGCTGAAACCCAGCCTCTGGGGAGGCCCTGGAGTGCATCTCAGTCTCAGAACTGGCCAGCCTTTGAGGAATGTTGACATTGTTCTTGGGTTTGTCTCTCTGCTTAGAGTACGGAGTTGTTGAACTGTCCGTTATGGGTTGGACTGACATGGCTTGCTGTACAGGAGGAGTAGGTGAAGGTGATGGCTGAACAGGTAGTGGAGCAACTGACACAGGATGCAGGGCTGGTGACTGCTGAACTGAGGATAAAGCTAATGATTCTTCTGCTAACCGGGCTACTGACTGGGCCATGGATTGTAACAGGGTTTGTAATAAGTCTGGCTGGGACTGTAATTGAGCTATGGATTGTGAGGCTGAATGTGGCGGAGGTGGCGACTGAGCTTCTGGCCGGGCGGCTAACTGAGCTTCTGGCCGGGCGGCTAACTGAGCTTCTGGCCGGGCGGCTAACTGAGCTTCTGGCCGGGCGGCTAACTGAGCTTCTGGCGATAAACAGTTTTTGTCCAGTGCCGTACAGAACATCACCCCTGAGTAAACGGTCCCACAGTTCAGACCAACAATACTGTCCTGTCCACTCACCACAGCTGGCTGCTCGGAAATCCCCAGGTCCGACTGTGGCGAGGAGCGTCGGCAGCGTGAGCGCCGTTTCCCCCTCGAAGGCTGGGTTGACGGGCCGGGCAGAACATCCTCTGTCGGACTGGGCAGTGAAGCATGAGCTGCAGGGTGGGTGGTAGCAGCCGGGGGGTGAAGACGGAGTCCATTCAGAATGAAATTCTGTGCGAGCGGGTGAAGTGAGCTGAGCAGCCAGGGGAGACCAGAAACCAAGCGCTGTAGCCGATTAGCCACGGCTTGGCGAAATTCTCTCCCCTCGTGCTCCAGCCACGCGTTGATTAATTTGTCCACGGAGTAAACAATGTCCTCCCGGAGCTCCTTGGGCGGGTTGAATGCTGCTGGGTCCATAGTGGCCGGTTCGTACTGTCACGGCTGCCGAGGCGAGCCGTGTGGATATAGAAGGAGGACCCAAGATGCAGGCAGTGGATGAGATACCGGTGGTTTTATTTACAGAGGTGTAGTGGCAAACAAACAGTGGGGCATAACAAACAACTAAAGACACCTAAACTGGGAGAACTAAAATAACAGACCTGGGAGCATATGACAACGGATGATGAATAGCAGAGAGACGCAGACGAGGAACAGGACACCGTGGAACACAGGGTAACAGACTGACACAGAGTTACACAGACTGACACGGCGGAACACAGACGAACCGGCAACAGGCAGGAGAACACACAGGGCTTAAATACACACACCAGTAATCAGGGGATGAGAGACAGGAGGGCAACACAGCTGGGAGGAATCTGGGCTGACGGGACAGGGGAAACGTAAACTGATCACACTCACATATGACACGGACCTTCACAATAAAACAGGAAACTCAGATACATGGAACCAGACAAGACATTGAACTAAACAGACAGATTCACAAACAGATGGGGAGACACCATAGACAGACAGATACAGACGCAGACTCAGAGGCAGATCGAAAATAACACAGAACTTAAACAATCATCATCTAGAAAATGATAACAAACTAAAAGCGCTGGGTCACCGACCCAGGACCATGACAATATGTTCTTTGTTCTGCCAGAGAATCTCTTGGGCAGTACTATTCTGAAGTGTTCACCCCCAATCTGCCATAAACAGAGTAAACTTCCAGAACGGCTGGTTAATCAGTGTGCTAACTTGACTCTAAAGTTCGCACTTCTGTTGAGATTCAAGAATTAAGCATGTTTGCATGTGGATTCCATTTCCGGTCGGAAAATCACATTAAATGTTGAGAAAACTCACAAAATCTAATTCGAGTAAAAACATCACTGATCTTATTCCTGTTTTTAAGGGATTTAACTGGATACAAGAATTTGTAATGATGGGCCTTGTACCATTTTAGAAAGAGTGGCACGATGCTGCCCAGACCCTTTGTGTCTGTGTGAAGATTCAAGCTTAGGGTCTCTTGTAGATTCATTCATTTCATCCACCCATTTTCTCAGTCGCTTATTCAATTTTGTGTCACAGGAGGTGCTGGAGCCTTTCCCAGCTGACCTGTTTCCCAGGCACATCAGTCTATCACAGCACCAACTCTATCTCTTGTAGATTCTCTTATCGTTTTCCTCTTGTGGCCACTCTTGTATCTGTACTGCACATGGACGCTTTCCTGCAATACAGTTCTTGTGCTTAGATGGATGTTCCTTTTCTACACCAGTATCAATTTTCAAATACAAGGCAGAATTATAAAGGATGGATTGAAAATGCATTTTATTTCCTATCCCTGTGCGCTCTCCTTGCACTCTTGTCTTTCCTTCAAATACACATCGTATTCACATGCACACACAACAACTACTTCACCGCAATGTGTGGGGTGACTAATTTCTCCTGGGCTTTGGACATAGGTGTGTGTGTGTGTGTGTGTGTGTGTGTGTGAGTGTGAGAGAGAGAGAGAGAGAGAGAGAGAGAGAGAGAGAGAGAGAGAGAGAGAGAGGGTGAGAAGGAGAAAATGAAAGAGGAGAAGCAGTGGTCCACTGGCAGCTCAGAAGAAGCCGCCCACACCCAACAAGCCTGATACCACCTCTTGTGTCATCCCTTAGCTGACAGTCTGTCTGTTCTGCCTCATAAACCAGTGCATGCCCAGAGCACCCTAAATGCGTATAGCCTCTATGGGACCATATCAATTTGATCACTGTTTACTCCCCAGCTTCACATACTGGAGACAAATCACAATCAATGCACAAGACAAATTGAAATCTAGGTGTGCAGTTTTTGCATCCAATTTGAGCTATCTCTGCTGGATTCTGTAGAGTGGAACGGCTGCCAATCACTAGGGCTTTGTTTACTCTCTGTGTCCTGCTGACAACTGGCTGGTACAAAATATCAGCTGCTGTAATGTCACACACTGTGCCTTTGTACAGTTTGATAAACACTGAACTGAAATAGGCCATATGGCACTAAAATCCGTGATGCATGTTGTGCACATACAGTTATAAGAGAAAACAACAGCGCTGTAACGCTAATAGTCATTTAGATTTATTTTCGATTTATCACCAGAGAAAGCTTTTTAGAAACTATGTGTTTAAAAAGTATTTTTTTTTCTGTTCAAAGAATCTAAAGTAGCTCAAAGAAAATGAAGTGGTTTGATGAGTTGCAACGAGTAATTGTCCAGATCTGCAATGAATGAGTGAGATTGGACAAAATCTGAGCAGCAGTTCAACAAGAACATTACTAGAAAGATTTTCCTCAGATATGCAAATATTACTGAGTTTTAGTACCCCTTTGTAACCCCCGTATGTTTTATAAACTTTTTTGCTTTGCAACCAAAACCCATTTATTAACCACTGTCATGAAGCTGAGTTGATATTTTAATCATTGTATCTTTATTGGTCCACAATTGGTACATTCCTCTTGCGGTTACCTCATGGATCTGGAAATGTGACGATGGGCAGCAAAAAGAAAGAAAACATGGCTCTCATTTTATTTTTCAGGACTTTATCTGCTAGGCTGTCCAGGCACAGAACCTCCTGGGATAGGATGATGTAGTCTGGCTTTAGTACTGTGTGGTCTCCCGTTAAGTCTTCAAAGAACTCTCCACTCGCTATTTGTCACCTCACTGCTGATGAGCTCTCAGAGTTAGATAAAATTTGTGTATCACATCTGATCAGTACCCACCCCAAGACACACATATGTGCTCGATTTGGGCACAAAGAAGATCAGGGATATATTTGTTTCACCTGGTTGATAAATGAAGCAGCAAAGCATTAAACTCGATCTCCACACTTGCAAAGCTAGAGTTGTGTTATATGTAACATACGTCTGTGAAGGTTCTCAGTCATCCAGGTCATCGTAGTCAAAGGAGCTTGCAAAGAAAAGCGTCTGGACTTCTTTAAGTTGTTTGAAGACGTTTCACCTCTCATCCGAGAAGCTTCTTCAGTTCTAAGGTCAAATGGTGGAGAGTCCCAGATATAAAGCTAGTGGGAGTGACCCCCCACAGAGGGACAAAAGGACCCCCTGATGATCCTCTAATCGCCTGAGCCAAGGTGGGAAACTGGGCGTGGGTCCCAATCAGCCAGAGTTTCGGGTGTGTTCATTGTGAAACCTGGCCCCACCTTATCATGCGAATTCCTGAGGGCAGATGGCCCAGGATGTGAGTGGGTGTTAAGGCGTCTGGGAAGGGATCTCAAAACTGGATTATAGATGGCAGAGAGTTGGTGTCGTAAACCCCCGCCTCTGTTCAAAGATGGTCACTCACAGTGGACATAGATGGCTTCTTTCACTCCTCTTTCAAACCATCTGTCCTCTCTGTCCAAAATGTGAACATTGGCATCCTCGAAAGAGTGTCCTTTATCCTTAAGATGCAGATGGACTGCTGAGTCTTGTCCTGTGGAGGTGGCTCTTCTGTGTTGTGCCATGCGCTTGTGAAGTGGCTGTTTGGTCTCTCCGATGTAGAGGTCTGAGCATTCCTCGCTGCACTGTACAGCATACACCACATTGTTAAGTCTGTGTTTTGGCGTTTTGTCTTTCGGGTGAACCAGTTTCTGTCTGAGCGTGTTGCTGGGTCTGAAATACACTGGGATGTCATGCTTGGAGAAAACTCTCCTGAGTTTCTCTGATACGCCGGCTACATAGGGGATGACAATGTTGTTGCGTCTGTCCTCCCTCGCTGGTGTCTGATCTTCTTTTCTGTGCCTCTTTGCTGACTTTAAGAAAGCCCATTTAGGATAGCCGCACGTTTTGAGTGCTTCCTTTACATGTGTGTGTTCCTTCTTTTTCCCTTCAGGCTTAGAGGGAACATGTTCTGCCCGGTGGTGTAGGGTCCTGATTACTCCAAGTTTGTGTTCCAAAGGGTGATGGGAGTCAAAGAGGAGGTACTGGTCCGTGTGTGTGGGCTTCCGGTAAACTTCGATGTTGAGTTTGCCGTTCTCTTCAATGTGCACAGCGCAGTCCAGGAAAGGCAGACAGTTGTCCTTTGTGTCTTCCCTGGTGAACTTGATGTTCTTATCCACTCTCCACCATTTGACCTTAGAACTGAAGAAGCTTCTCGGATGAGAGGTGAAACGTCTTCAAGCAACTTAAAGAAGTCCAGACGCTTTTCTTTGCAAGCTCCTTTGACTATGTAACATACGCTTATTTCACCCAACTGGTGACGTGACTTGGAAGCTTTACTCCTGACAATGAACACCTTGCTGCTTTGCGATCAGAGACGTAATGGAGATATTTTTGCTGTAATTCCCATTCTCCCACTTGTACGTCTCTTAACACCTCTTCCCCTGGTCCTAATTTATTTAAACATTTAAAACAGGGACCTCAATTATTCACGTCCCCCAGCCGTCTGTGGCCCTGCCATGGCCTCCTGTGGCACTTCGGTGAAAAGTGTGTCTGGATGGACACATTCCCAGGCTGCTCATTAATTGATGCCTCAGTTGAGACCAGAGGGCTAGTGCTCTCTTGCTCCTGTTCTCTTGCTTTCTCTGCCGATCCAGCATGTCGTCTCATCCCTCTCTGACACGCAGGGTGGGAGAGGTGTTCTCAGACGGTGTGATGTCATGCAGTCGTTGTAAAAAGGCTCAAAGGGTGCTTTCACCCCACTGGACCGTTAAGAGGAAAGACTGTGTTGGACAAGGCTTTAGATCTGAAGGAAAAATTCTCTTCACTCAGCAGGAGTCAAGACTGGTGTAAGTGGACAATGTACTTTTATTTTTTAACCTCTTTTTTTTCTGTCCTTCCCACATGCTTCCGTCTTCTAACTCTTGCACTTGTTTAGTTTCTATGAAGCTGGGTCCTCATTCAGCTGAGTGTGTGGGTGATGTTTCCATCCTTTGCCTAATTTAAAGAGCAGTCTACAGCAGAAGGGAAGGTTCAAGGGGGGCAATATACTAAACATTTGTCCCAGGGAGCATAAAAAGTGCAGGCTAAAACAAGATGAAAAGTTGGGCAATTACGAACTGCAAAAATCATAGAAGACTGTGTTTTTTCTATTCATTAAATGGAAAGGCTACAGTAAGAACTGGCTTCGGGCCAAGCAAGAGTTTATTATCTTTTTCATTCCTAAATGTGTAACAATCTATATTTGCCCTGAACCGAGACATGTTTGCCTTGTGAGCCAATCAGTTACTGTCAGATATCTTTATTATCTACATAGCCAAAATTTTCAAGCTCGAGTTCAACCTGGAAGATTGTCCAGTCTTGAATGAACAGCGGACACAATTAAACACGTACAATGTGTTGACTCACTGCACCTGTTCATTCTGAGCTTTAATCAACTTTCCCAAACCGTGTATGATCACAATCAAATGACTTCTTTTTTTTTTTTTTAACAAGGTTGCTATGTCCCCAGTTTTTGCAAAAAAAAAAAAAAAAAAAAGAAAAAAAAGAGAGAGAGTGAAAAGCAGTGTGGACTTTTGAATCTTTTAAAGCTGAAAATACTCAGGTGGAGTTCATCACTAATTAAAATTGGTTATAATATTTTAATTTGATTTATTTTTGTTCGAGAGTCAGGGTCAGATGTTTAAACAGCATTCACTCAGGATTTTAGTTACACTAAGAAAAATGATCTTTTAAACATATTTCATAACGGTGCATCAGTAAGTCTCATTTTCATTAAGCTTTTCATTACACGCTTTTAGATTGAAATAGACTAGATCGTATTCAGAGTTCTAGAAAAGTAGTTTATTATTAGTTCTATCACATTTTTAAATGAGAACAGCCTCCTCCCATCCATGCAGGACCTAATTGGTGCAACTTCTTTCTCCGAAAAATGTGTTAACCGCTTAATTTGTAAAGAACAGTTTGAAAGATCGGGTTTTATATGTGAGACATCTCTGTACGAGCTTTTGTAACTGTAACTCTTCATTCACTCAAATATTTCCTACAACTGCCTGCAAACTTCAACCTGAGAATTAGCTCTGGCTTCAGTTGTCAAACTCTCTTAAATGTTAAATGATTGTCTTTAGCAGTACTGCTGGTCGCTGCTGTTTAAATTTTCATTAATAAAAGCCATGTCGACATTGTTTAGTATTACTACAGTCCGTCACATGCAACACACACTTCTGGTGCTCGTTCAAGTCAATGATGCTAACAGCAAATCCTATTTACATAGTTGACTATTCACTGAAAACACAAATCTCTTCAACAAAGATGCATCAGTGTGAAACACTGCCAATGTCAGTGCCACTACTAATTAAGGTTTGTTAAATGTACTACCTCCATGACACAGCATATCTCTGCTTAACTTCTATTTGTAAAATTAGTATTTGTTGCACCTAAAAGCCTTTGAAAAACTGTGGCTATTTTTTTTTTAACCTGCCACAGAAAGTTAAAGACAAGGCAGGGCACTCAGAGGCCAAATAACGTCCAAAATACAGTCTTTAATCCAGAAAGAGATCAAACATGGAGACGCAGTCAGAGAGAGAAAGATGAGCGAAAAGGAAAGGTCCAAAAACAAGTACAATATAAATCAGGAAGAAATAATGAACAGGGAAACCTAGGAGAAGCAGGAAAATGCAAACACATGCCTGGAATGATTACCAGTTGCATTCAACATACATAAATTGACAAGTGAGAAGTGAAAAGCAGAACATAAAGATAAAGACTAATAGGAAAAAGGTGTGGCAGGGAAAACACAGGTGACTGTATTGAGGGCGGGGCAAACAATTCACAAATTACTCAAGAGAAACCAATGATGACAGGATCAGTGCTCCCTGCTGTATTATTTTGCATTATTATAAAAATATCCCCTTCAAACTTGATGCATTTAGAGGTCTGGACAAAGTATCTGATCAAGTCCTTTGAAACTTGGTTACATTTATGAGTTACAAACCCTTTGGTGATGTTTTTCCCGTATGTATTTATTATGTATTTATTAACTATGTTTTCTTGAGGCCAGAAAAGATAAAACTTTTTGTAAGAATTATGTGAGCTAAGAAAAGCCGCAGTGTTTATTTTTCTTTGTGTTTTCTGTCTTGTTAACCATCTTCCAATCCCTTAATTCTTATATTTATATATTTATGTCTCACTTTCCGTGTTGGTGCTAGATCATTTATGTTGTTCTTTTGGAGGAATATATGTGAAAATATTTTAATTTGGGTTTGGTTGAGGTCTTATTATTACTCCAGGTTCTGATTAATAAGTGTATTTCCTGCTTTGATTTCTTTTTTCTAGTAGATTGCAAACTTTGTTTCCTGTGACATCTTTGATTCTTGCTTTTAGGTTAAGGTTATGCCAGGGCAGAATTTCAGTTCTGCATCCTTTGTCTTAGTTTAGTTGTGATTTTTTTTCCCCCACTCTATTTCCTCTCTGTTTTTCCGTGTTCACGACGTTATCCTCTGGTGTTTCCTTGTCTCTGTCTTGATCTTTTAGTGTGAGTTTTCCTGCTTTCATGTTCAGTATGTTGTCTTCTACTTATCCAATTCAGGGATGCAGTAATAGTATCCCAGCTGTCATTTGGCGAGAGGTGGGGTACATTGTAGTGAGACTGCCAGTGTGTCATAGGGCTAGCACAAAGAAAATGACAACCACTCACTGGTTTTTAACTTTTGGGGTAGCCAGACAGAATCCGTGCAGGCATGGGGAGAACATGCAAACTCCACACACTGGGTTTGAATCTAACCAGCTGGTGGAATCACGGCCAGGATTTTCTTGCTGTGAAGTGACAGTGCTAACTGGTGTCATACTCGTTAAATGCTAGTACTCATGTCTGTCTCAATGACATTTGGCTATTTTACAGTTTTACTTTGATTTTTTGTTTTTCTTTCATTTCATGTCTTCCTTAATTCCCCTGATTGTCTTCACCTGTGTTCCCGTAGCTTCCAGTTTGTCATTCCTTAATCATCAATCTGTGTATAATTAAGTTCTGGCTTTTTGTACAATATCTGTTATATTGTGTTACACTTGCTTGCACTCATTTACCTTATTTATTGCGTAAATAAAAGGCTCCTCTTTTTAATTATATATTCCACTTGCAGTGTCCTGCATTTGGGTCTTCTCCACTTTTGACCTTGACATTTTTAATTTACTTCAGTATCCATATGCGCTTCATCTGTAGTTCAGATTTTTCTAAAATGCTTTTTCCTTGAGGCATTTTTTTGTTTTGATTTCTAATGTTTGACCTTGAGTGCAAGCTGTAGAAAATCAAGAGTCTTGAATCTTACGTGCTTCTTTTTCTTGAAACACAAAGCCTGCAATACAGGGGCCTGTCATGGATGCCTGAGTGGCCAGCCTGACCACTGTATTAGAACTGTGCAAGAAATCAATGCAGGAAATATAGAGGCAATTATTTTGTCTCCCACATTCGCTGACAAAGTAGCAGCTAAGCGAGCCAAGAAGAAAATACAGAATTAAAGAGAAGAAAGTAAATATGTCTGCTGTGGGGGTTTGTGGTTGTGTGAAGAGCATGTGGGTGATTTTCCTGTGTACTTGTGCAGAGCAGCAGTAATTAATGAGGACTGTGAATATTATTGATTTGTTGAAACTTGTACAGATATTTTTTTCATGCGTGTGGTAGTTTTGGAATGGCATCAAAGTCAAGTTCACGATTTTTGAGGTCAGAGTGCTGTAGGTATTTTTTGTCTATCCCTGTGATGCTTGAAAAGCCAATGCTCCACATCTAGCTCTTTTCAGTATATGAATCATGCACAGGATGTGCTCATTCCAATAAAGATCATTTAGTCTCAGATAAGACCACAATGTAGAAAACAGAACACTTCTTTGTTATCATCTTTGGGCATACGTCAGTGTTGGTAGCATATATTATATGCTTCATGTACAGGGTTTGCATTAAACAAAGGATTTAGGTGAAATGACTGTGACCCATGGGGATATTTAACATATCACTGTCCACCCACTGTAACTCACACCTAGACAACAGTAAGTTGGAACTCTTGAGCTGTACATTAAAGGGATGAGAGAAACACCAGGGAGTTTATTTTCTACTCCTAGTAGAGTGAAAAGAAGTTTATGCAGGCTGCACCACCAAGACAGCACTGACTCACTGTTAACTTTGTTCACATGTAAGAAATGATCTGTTATAATTACATATGCGTGGATTTTAGCTTAGTGAGTTCAAGTGGTTGTCTGCCTTTCTGTGTTGGCCCTGTGACAGACTGGCAACTTGTCCAGGGTTAAATTTAAATTAATGGTTATGTATACTTACCCTTTTGAGCTGTTTTTGAGTGTGTAAAGATGGTTAGTTTTAGCAGTATAATAATTAAACACTTAAACACAATTAAAGATAATTAGGCTAATTAAACAAAAATCACTTATGTCTAAAATGCATCTTAAAATAAACCTTAAAATAATTAACCAATGCTTAGACTTGACATGGAGCCAATATAGACCTGTTCCTGATGGGCTGGATTCATGTCAGGAGACAGCAGCGTAATACCGCACATTTAGATGGTTAACAGACTTATTAAAAAGTTACTGAATTATTTTCATCTTGTAAACAGCACTCGTCTGCGGCTACAATTAAATCTGATCAATATTGTGAGTCTTAATTTATGAGTTCGACTCAGTGCCATAAAATCTTCTTCATCCGTCTCTTTTATAGTTCAAAATGAATTCCTTATTGATTCCATATTTCATTTCTGTCATTAACTTTGTGAGTTCTGGCATTTGCTCCTTAATCGGAGCTCGAACTTCATTACGCTCTGAGGTCTCTCGCGCAAAGCTTCCCAGTCTCTTATTTCCCCATTAAATGAGGTGTGCAAAGATCAGCTGTAAGCCATCAGGAACAGAGGCTAAATGGAAGGGTAATATACTCCTGCTTATGCAAAGATGCACAGCTGCCATCTATGTATTAGCATTTGGGAATAACTCAAACCTCATAATCCTCGGGATAATTAAAAAGACCACTTTTCCCCTGTATTGCGTATTATCTGCAAATGAGGTCTATGAGAAGTGAGAGACAGACTGGGGTTGGAGAGAAGGAGCTGATAGCTTGATGGTTAACAGTTTGTGCAGCTTCCACAGAATTAATGGTGTGAGAATTGACAGTGATTCTTTATTAACATATGGCATATCTCAGTCAGAAAACCCCTTCGGCACCACTGGGACTACAAAGTTGGATATGGACTTAGACATTTGCATTACATTGAGGTTTGTGAAGACATCTCCCCTCATAGCTCTGGAGTGAAGCCAGAGAAGACATGACTGAAGATGTTCTATGACACAGCTATAAGCATCCGACAGGACATCATCCTGTCAGGACAGAATAAATGTTCACTGAAAAGAGAAAAAAATGAAGTGCCCAGCTCTCTGGCTCTTTCATCTGTTAAGAAAAAAGGAAAGACTAAAGCTCGCTGCAAGGATTTTAGACTATGTGTCTCTTGCTTCTTGTTTTTGGTATATGCTACCCAGTGAACAGAAGGCAACATGTTGTTCAAGTGTGTCAGTGTGTCATAGATGAACAATTTTCAATTTCAGCTACATCCTGATAAAAAGCCTCCTTAGCATCAGAGATAGGCTGTGCATTTTTAGATAGAATTCTGTATGTGAATTTACAGCATTTAAATCAGTGTATGTAACAATATGTACAACATGAGTTTAAATTTGTAATTCTGACCGTTGGTTTTCTGCATTTCTCCCTTGTTTTTCCACGTTACAGCTTGTCAGCATAACTCACTATTACTGTAGTTCACATGGGACAGCAAAGTGATCCATAATTAGCAATTATGTTAGGCATAGATCGATCAGCTGAATAGGTAAATCACTATTAAGTCATAACATAACTATATCATATCTTTTTTTAATATCTCTTCTTTGAAATGACTAAGACCTTACCTTACCTTGCATCCTAAACCTTCGGCTTCTTTTAAGTGTCTCATTTTTTTGTTTCTGTCACTTCTGCAATCGGTCTGTCAGGTTATTGTGTCTCCAGAAACACTTCTGTTTTGTTTAATGAGATTTTCTTTTTCTATTGTGTTTTATTCAACTTCTTTCATGTTTCATTCTATTTCCATTACGTTTTATTCAACTTCTGGTGTGTTTTAGGGGATGTTGTTTTCTTTCTACTTCTATTCAACTTCCTTTATGTTTTATTCCATTTCTGCTCACACAGACTGACACAGTTCAGCTAATGCGGTTTGTTAAAAAAAACAGCTCTTCTTTACACAGATGTTTTACCAAATATGTACCATTGCCTGCAGATTTTGTTAAGCTTCTATCTAAACATTTCAAAGTGTTTCTCCACAAATAATTATCATAGGTAATATCATTTTGATTTGTAGTACTCTTCTACAATAACAGAGATAAAGAAGTAGCAATAAACAAACAGTTTTGTAATAACCCTTGTCTATTACATTTTAGGTGCTCATATAGCAAAAATGTCCTGGAAAGGCTTAAAAATGTTAAATATTGAACAAAGGGCAAACAGGGCAGAGCTCCATAAGTGAGTGATAATTAATGGTACAGTAGGTATATTAAAGACTGTATCACAGCAAAACAAAAACAAAATGCTGTTAATAATTACTGAAATTTTTCAGAGACTATATAAATATATCATATAATTCTAGGATATCCTCTCACATCTTTAAAACAAAGACACAAATACAGCAAGATTTACTCACTCTCCAATCGCCACATTTGTTTATTGTTATTGATGAAGTTTTCAGATGGAAAGAAAACTAGAAGTCAACTGTTGTTCATATTTATTTATTTTTTTTTAGCTCTGAAACTCAATACCCATTGAACACAGAGTTCATCACTGATGCAACGTTTGCTGTAGAAGTTGCTCTCAGAGCAGAAAGCTGCTCTTTTAACCTTTATAGCTACTGTGTAAATAGTATTTTCTATGTGTTTGCTGGTTACTTATATAAAGTACCTATAGAATTGATTGATATGTCTACTGAATTGCTGTAGGGATATAATAATGCCACAAAAAACCCACAACATAATTTCAAAGCCAGATTTCTTCTTTGTGAGCTTTTGTCTGAAATTACTAGAAAACTGGAGAAAACATCTCTCGTTGAGTCTTTTGCTGGCAGTACCATAATGCAGTGAAACATTTGCAGGTTTTAAAAAAAATAACACCCTTTCAGAAAGATCTGAAAATAAAATCTCACTGAAATTGTTCCACTCAAAAATGTACAGCACTAGGAAGCCTCTGTTGGCTGGAGTGTGTTAACAACTAAAGGGAAACCAAGGTAAGGCAGAGTGGCTCTGTAAATTAAAGACTGTAAGTCACCCATTGATTCTGAATGGTGTACGTAAGCATTTTGCCCACTAATATGTTAGTTCTTTTTAAAAGACAGAAGTCACAATGAGAGGGAAGATAATTAATTTAGGATTAATTTGGTAATTAGCTCTAAGTAACAGATGAATAAAATACTAGAACAACAAAACTGGAGCATAAAATTCTTAGTCAGTCACACAAGAGGTCATGTTAATAACAGTGCTGCAGATATCGATTTATAGAGCTTGGAAAGAAAAGCGACTGGTCTTCTTTAAGTTTCTTGAAGACATTTCATCTGTCATCCAAGAAGCTTCTTCAGTTCTGATTATCGATTATTTTAGTAATTGAGTGCTCTATCGATTATTGAGAAATCGGATAAGAAATAATTTTGCCTTATTAATTGAGCAAAAGTAAATATTCAAAAGAGAAAAAACCAGGTATTTCAAAATGAACTGCTCATGGGTTTCCTTTTTAGAAAGGTTAATGTTTTAATAATTTAATTAATTATTATTATTATTTTTTTTTTTAAAAAGAAAACACTTTCTTAAATGCAAAAATAAATCTGTGATGTCAAATACACTAATGTCAAATAAAATAAGGTATACATGCAATCTAAACAAAGGCATCAAATAAAACTGCCTTTATTCTGTCTTCTCGGGAGACTTTCTGACATTAATAGGAGGCAAAGAGTTCTGACAGTGTTGTCTGTGAAGGTTCTCAGTCATCCAGGTTATCGTAGTCAAAGGAGCTTGCAAAGAAAAGCGTCTGGACTTCTTTATGTCTTTGCAAGCTCCTTTGACTTCTGACAGTGTTGTATCAGCTGAATGATGTAGATTTGGTGCTTGTTTGCTTGTTTAAGTGTGAAAGTGAATGAGTGAGTTTGTGTCTGCCTTTAAAGGAGAAAGTGGTGGCTGGAATGAAGAAAAGTGAGCGTATCAGTATCCTGAAGTCTGTCCTGTGCTCTGACGCCATGTTTTTGTGCTGCTGAGAACAGACGTTATGATGCTGCAGATGTTAATTAATATTAAGCCTAAGAACCATCAGCTCAGTGGCTCAGAGTTTTTCAGTCCCATCTACATTTTTATTGGTCTGTAATTAAAAAAAATATTTTTAAAATATTAATATATTTTCATAAATATCATATTTGATAATATTTCACTTGAAATCTGAAATTATGTTATGATATAAATATGGTCTTGTACAATCCATATGCCCCTTTAGACTCACCCCTGTTTGTTGCAGGTGTTGCAGCTCACAGCGATAGAAAGTGGGATGGTATTTACCAAGTGAAGGTTTTAATGGTGATTACAGAAATGGCAGACTGGTGTTTTGGACACCAGATAAATGTTTTCTTTCACTCTGGCTGAGGTCACTGTGTCTTTGATCTTTGCGGAGTGTGTAGACGGGCCTGCGCTCCACGTTGAACTGTGCCAGCTTTATCTGCACTGCTGCTCTTGTGTTATCAGTGGTTTTGTTAAAAAGCTGGGTGCTGCTTGGGCCTAATGTTGTAATACTTTTTATTCACTTGAATGAATACTTTGCTTAGCTTCATTTTTAAGATGAGAAAGTTGCTACTTGACCTTAACAAATTCTGCCTGGACATGATTGTGTAAGCTAGAGTTCAGCTAGTATCTATCTCTTATGTCTGAATAGTGACTTTGAAACAACCAGACAGGAATCCTAACCATAATGCCCTGATCCCTTTATAAAATTACAAATAAATTATGTTAAGTTTTAGGTTGTGCAACACTGTAGTTAGCAATGTTGCCTCACAGCAAGAAGGTCCTGTGCTAGAATTCACCATCTGTCTGGGGCTTTTCTGTTCTCCCTGTTGCATGTCCTCCTTGTGTCCGGCTTCCTGCCACAGTCCAAAGACATGCAGTTAGTGCGGTTAGGTAATTATAAATGATAAATTAGCCATAGGTTTGAATCTGAGTGCAAATGGTTGTCTGACTCTGTGTGTTAGCCCTGGCAACCTGTCCAGGGTGCACCCTGCCTCTTACCCTTGGGTAGCTGGGATAGGCTCCAGCCCCCTGCAACCCTGAACTAGATAAGCAGAAGAGAACGGATGGACGGATGGAAGTTTTGAGGTTTAGATTTTGTCGCAGTAGAAGATAGGGAAAGGTACGGCATTTTCCCATCTCTTTTCTTTATGCTAAGCTAAGCTACCTGGCTCCAGCTTCATGGGCATATGTGAGTGTGGTACTGATCTCATCAAATGATTGATGTGATTCACGTTAATTGTAATACAAACACTGAAGATATGTGCTGCTCTTTTCATAGTTCATAAGGAAACTCTGAAAGAAATTATTTAAATATTAATTTAAAAAATGTGTTTGTGCTTTAAGCTATATTTTTCATCTGTGTCACTGAAATCACTGAAGTACGTTTAAACTTGTGTTTGTTGGTCGCAACTTGGCTGTACATTAAAGCATACTACGTGATTTTCTTGTCCACTCCAGTGCAGCTTGGTTCACATATTGAGCAACCCAAGTGCAGACAGTTGGTCAGATTTTGTTGGACTTCATGTGCTCTGTGACCAATGGGCCTGTGGCTCCCAGCGAGTTCAGTCTGGTCGACCTCTGAAGATATCCTCGGCCATTTCTAAAACACATGACAGCTGCACATGCATCATTTGGCTCCATGTGGGTTACTGTGGAGAAAAAATTAGGTTATATATATTTTTTCTCTTTCCAAATGGCTGTCAGGTTTCGATATGAGCACTTCCCTTGTGTGCGCCAGTATACTCTGTGTGCATTTTTATATAGGAAAACCTCTGTGTGTATGTGTGTAATTCTGTATTCTGGTGTTTTATGGTTGGCAGACGATGAAGCTTCAGAGCACATGTGGCATTTAAATGGCCTTCTTTTTGGGAAGCAGGTGGCTGAGTGTGATAGATCATAGATGTCATCTCTGGCTCTGCTTTTGTTCTTTATTAGCACTACCAGAATGAGCTCCCACCTTTGATGCTTCAGAGACGCACACATGTACCCAGACGTAGAGCTGTGCTTGCAGACCCATGTGCGTTATCCTCATGATCAAACTTTTAAATTCACATCTGCACACAGATGCTAATTTTTCTGCAACGGGTAAGAGACTTTGATAAAGGAGCAGTGTTTCAGTGCCAAAATCCCATGGCGCCATCATGTTAGACCTTTCCTCCCTTCTAATGACCTGTAAAAGTCTGCCAACACCAAGAGCCAAAGTGTAATATAGTTTCATGTTAAAAATGTCCTATCAGGATGAACACAGCGCTAACATTTGCACTGAGACACATGACTTTCATCTGCTATCATTTGCCTTCCAGAATGCACCTATAGCACCAAAATGACTTAAGTCAACTGTAACAAATGAAACTAAGCGATAATAATTATGGTTGGATCTGATTCTATAATGATGTGTATATCTGTGTGCACTCTCCTCGGGCTCTGTTCCGTTTCTCTTCTCACGCTGCTGCTCTTTATTCCCGGGGAGGAAAGAGGGCGTTTCGAACGAGCCCACAGCAAACAGGACTAAAAATAATGACTCTGTGGCTCTGTTTGAGCTTTGCTGCTCTTTGCCTTCCCCTCAGGAGTTGCTCTCTAAATACACACAGCGCTGAAGCCACGGTGCAGCTCTGGGCTGTCTGCATGGCTCCTTATTTTCTTAAAATATCCAAAAGCCTTATTGATCTGGCCCCCGTCAGTCTTAGATGCATGAGATCCCTCCACTGCCATTTTCAAAATAAAACTTGCGTGTCTGTGAATGTCTTGTTTTCTCCCGCTTTGGAAGCACTGAAGAAAAAAATCAAACAGAGAGCCGGGTGCAAGCAGTGGGAAAAGTGTGCTAAATTATTGTTATTATTATCCTGTAATGACATCATCTCTCCGAGGGATCGTGAGCAGCGTTCGTGAGCAGTCTTTCCAAAAACAAGTGATTTCTTGTGCTGCTTCCGCATGTTCTGACAGCACTCCCCAATGCTCAATTAATTTTAATCAAATGTTTACAATTCACTAACAGCTTGGAATTCTGTTTGTAATAATGATGCAAAATAAAACTTATTTGGAATGATTGCCCCAAACAAACATTAATCAGTTTGCTGTATGAGGTGATGTATTCATGCTGTCCAATCGCAGGCAGCGAGAGAAGCAGCAGGATGTGTGGATAATTGAGCTCCCACAGTTCATTCTGTCTGTCGCTATAGATCTTTGTCCCATACATTGATTTCTTTTTTCTTTTAGATTCATCGCACTACATCTTTTTTTCCTCCTCTGTCTGTCTCGCTACTTCATTTCCCACATGTCTGTCTGTTTCTAAAATATATTAACTTGCCATTTTCACCCTGGCTCCTGCCCCTGTCTCCTGATCCCTATACCCTCTCATCCCTTACAACCCTATATTTCCTAGCCTTCCTCCTCTTACTCTCTCTTCTTCATTTTCTGCCTCACTTCCCGTGCTTCTTGACTCCCTCTTTGCTTAGTCAGCCTCCCTCTGCGCCCTCTTGAGTATCACTCCTCCAGCTTCTCCCACCTGTCTTCTATGAAAGGAACCACACATGGCCTCTCTCATCTTTGCTTGAGTGTGTTTTCTGTTCACAGGTGGCTAAAACACTTTGACTCGGGGTCTAGTTACCTGGCGTGAAGCTCATTTGGTGTTCACAGGTGCAACACCCAACTCTCCACATATATGAATAAAATATTGAGAAATAAAATGCCGACATAGACCTCTTGGCTTTCTTATCAGCTTACTGCTGTGCTTTTGTGTTTAAGTAAAGGTTTTGAATAGGTACGACTACACCTTAGAGGCTTTACGTCCTGAAAGGTGAACGTTCAGATGTTTTCCTCTAAGCTATATGTAATGTTCTCTTTTCAGAGGTAGCTCGGCTGATAAAGAACAATGCGCTCTCACTCCGAGGTATAGAATACTGCTGTTCTATCAGATGCCGCTGGTGTTGCAGAGATACGCACGAGGTGTTGTTTGCCTTGATGCGCTGGCTGTAGCAATATTTGGACTCCAACAGATAACGGCTACTTTTTAAAGAGCAAGAAAGTCGAGTAGAGGCTGGAGTGGTGGCGGCGGCTGCCAAGTCCCAAGTTTGGAGAGTATGGCTCTTCTCTTAATTAGAACTTGTTCTGTTAGTTTTGTTTACACTTTTAATTAGAACTCCTTGGTTTAAGTTAGGAAGTTGTTGGTTTAGGAATAAGTTGTGGTTCAGGACAAAAATATGACACTTCACAACACATTTACTCAGTGCATTAAATGTGATGCCAAGGGGACCTTCACAAGCATCTGTATGTGACGAGCTGGGTGTGAGACTTGTCTCACTGTTACATCACAGCATCAATGCCAAAAGGCATCTTGTGACTGTCAGGTGTTAGCAGCAGTATTTGATCCTGTGGCCGATAGACAGGACTGCACGTCTAATAACCTGAGTGGATAAGGAAGTGGTTTGTCTTTTGAGTTAACCCTGATGAGCTGCCGTAAGTTCATGAATCTTTACTGATGAAACAAACAAGTCTTTACTCACTCAAACCAAAGAGGATACATTTACATTGAAATAAAACAAAGTAGGTTTTTTTTAACGTTCTAATTTGTTTTAAATGTGAAAACTACATCTTTTGTCCCACATTTATCCAAAACCTAAATTTGCTGGTGAGTTAGCAAAATTCACACATATCCTCGCTGATACTTTTCTAGAACATTTCTCCAGCTTGTTGGGAAAAAATTTGAGGAGTACAGGACAAAGATCACACTTTTACTGCTGAACTGATCGTGTCTTTTCAGTTTAGGGTTGCATGTGTAGGTGGAGAGAGCTCAAGCACGGTGCTCGCATAATAAGGGCACAAAAAGCTAGTGTGTGTGTGCGTGTCACCCTCTTTTGTTTTTTTTATTTTTTTTTTAGAAAAAGTGGCAGTCGCACTGTCTGGTCAAGCCAACACTTGTCTTGTGGATCCACTCCATGCAGGCTAATAAGCCGGTGGACACTGCTTGCAGAGCCACTTGCAGTGGTTATGTGTTGACAAATCTAAAGAGAACCTTTTGTTCTTTCATTCTGAGTGACTTACACCTACAGCAAATCTGATATTTACTGTTATTGTTACATAATTTTGAGTTTTCTGCTTCCACGCTTGTTTGTAGCTGCAAATATCTAAATGTCACGTCACTTCCATTTTGCTTGGAAAGAAGGAAAATAAACCAACAAATAACGAACCCAGAAATGTTGCAAAAATGATGCCTTCCAAGGAGCTTTTTACCATCACTTATAGATGCTGAATTCATTAAAGAACCTTTTTAGTATCCTGTCAGTGCGCCCCAGGGCAGCTGTGGCTACAATGTAGCTGCCATCACCAGTGTGTGAATGTGTGTGTGAATGGGTGGATGACTGGATGTGTAAAGCGCTTTGGGGTCCTTAGGGACTAGTAAAGCGCTATACAAATACAGGCCATTTACCATTTACCATTTCCTGCACCCTTGGAAAATGCTTTAAAAGTCTGGATAATGACTAGAATTATTATTATAATGGTAAAAATGAAATTTTCTGATTCTGTACAAATATACATTGAAAGAGCTATACCATACAATTTAATTAACTGTAAATAATAATTGAAGCAGTGGTTTACTCTCAATACTTTACATGTACAGTTGCATATGATCTGATAGTTACTATAAATTGACTACATTGTAACTAAGAATGACCAAATGTTCAATGGTCTATGTTGTGTCTGTTAAAAGACTTCATAAATAAGGCATATGCATGACTGCACCTTTTTTCAGCACTATTATTTCACTATTATTATTTACCTTTAATGCAGTATACTGCATGATTTAAATTGTGCATTACTATGCCCGTTGGACTGTGATGTTAAGTTTATCTGGGGCAAGCTCTTTACCTTGTTGATTGTAAAGTAATATTCTCTTCTAAAATGCTTCTCGATTGGCTTAATTGATTGTGGATGTGTGTGTGTCATTGTCATGAACAGCAAACATCTCTACACTAGTGCTAACAGCCTCTACTTGAGGTGATATAATGTTCACCTTTTTGCACCAGACTGGTTGGAGGTTGCAGATCATGAAGGCAGCAATTGGCTCCACTGCTACACTGGCTGGGTCTCAGAGGAGCTGTGTGGACACAAAGAGGAAACTGCTGCAGCATTTCCACCCCCAACACAGTTTATACATTATTGAATTTTTCCATATTAATAAATCTTTTTTGAACTTTGAGGTGACCCCCTGTTTCCATCTGTTGGTCAGTTTCCTCTACATAAAAAAGTAAAAGCCTGCTAAATATTGATGCTGTATCAGCGTCACCTCATGGATGTATGATGAAGTGGATTATTGAATTGGTGAGGTATGCTGAGCCTAGAGTCAGACTTTTGTCAGAGTGCTGGCTCTCTCTGTTTTTTTCCTGGCTAAATCAACTTGGTAACTTAGCTGAACACACAGCCTGGTTGAGAGCAGGTTAAGTTCAGAGGTTTCATTCAAAATTTGCCACGTTGTGCTGGAGGAAAACATTTTATTTATGCCACTTGTTAAATCATACCTTAAAACGCCACTGAATAAAGACTGGCTGTTAAGTTATAGCCAATTTATCAAGTTGTTCAGTAGATGAAACTGATAATTGATTTCTTTGACTCTTTTATTAGATTATGGAAGAGTGTCAGAATGTATCAAGTTAAAATATCAGAGGTCTAATAAACAGCAGCGCAGTGAGTGCACCGAGCAGTAAAATAAAGGTATCAACTCGAGTTGATATATTTATTTTACTGCTCTGTGAACTTGTGATGACCAAATGAAAAGATTAATGATTTTTAGTAGCCTTGTTTGTCTTGTTTTGTTTGTACCACTGGTATTGTATTCTTGTTGGGATAAATTTATGATCAATTTTTTTTATTTGTGTATTTGTGTAGGTCTGTATCACCCAGAAGCATGATTATTAAACTTGGTACCATGATGAAATTCACATTTAGCTTGCTGGGTCTGTAGACTGTTGTGCATATCATTCTTGCATGTGCATATGCAAGACAATCATCACTTTTTAATGTCTTTTTAAGGAGCTGCACTCAATCGTCGGCTATTTTCAGCTTTTTTAATAACATTGTAGCTTTTTATGTGAGATTTAATATAGTAAGCTGTGCTGCAAACACATGGAAAAATGTAAACATCTGTTTAATAATACATTTTTGATCCACTGCCTCTCGGCACAGAATGTACAAACATTAAAACTCAGTCAGAACAGCCGGGACAAAGCAATCACGTCACACCATTGATTGTGTGATTGCAATATTAGCCTCGTCGACAGCTGTACTCGCTATGCCTTAACTAGCAGGAGGTAAATATTGCACTCCTTTGGGGGCTGATTGAATATGTTTATTTAATTTCTGTCCAGAAGCCAGAGAGGCAGCCGGATGTCTGATTACCTCAACCATTACCACAAAGCATTCCTCTAAGGTTGAGAGATTCGGAGCACTGTGTGACCTCAGAAACACAGGGCAGGAGCAGAAATAGGAATGCAGAGCAGTTGTACTGTGATTGTATAGATGTTATGCTTCCTTTGGCTTTGATCCTTTTTGCGGCATAATGAATCTTCTTCACGTCACTTGTAATGTGAATGCCTCCTCCAGGTGATTCACCGCCCCAGATCAGACTTTCTCTCAGTGCTCTCTCAAGCAAGACCAGCTCCCTTCAACAGATCCTTCACACAGACGATAGGCTGACAGTAAAAGCAGATATTCATGCCATAGCATTTTGTCAAAAGATAAAAGCTTTCCTTCCCTCTATCTCCCTTTTCATCAATACAGAAGAACACAGTGCAGAGGCATAGCCCCATTTTCTTCAACACTCGGAATATCTTCGCAGTGCAATGTGGAGGGTGTCATTTGTAATGAATAGCCCTGAGGTAATTAGAAATATGCTTCTCTTCCAGGAGAAAAAACAAGATTGTGTAAAAGTTATGATGAATAAAAGAAAAAAAAAGGATGAAAGAGGGATGGGCCCTCCTGGCTGAGAAACAGATGCCAGGGCTGTATTGTTGATAACTCTCTGCTGTTTGGCAGAGGACACAGGGGGCTTCTGTCAATTCATTAAGCAGTCTATGAAGGAGGCTTCACACTGTCTCCAGCAGCACTCAAAACACTGCCTACTTGTCTTGTCACTCATGAGCATGTTTGGGTGATAACAGGGTGTTTGTGTGTTTTGGCATGTTTGTGTGTGTATTATTTCTGTGTTTGCACAGACTTTGAATCTCAGAAACTTGATAGAAAATGAATCACTGTAATTAAGGAGCAATGCTTTTTTTTTCAGCCCTACAAAATATATTTAGATCCTTCTCATTTGCTTTATGTAGTACATTTAGAAGGAGTTCTATCATCTGTCTTTATCAGTTTTTTCTCCCTCGTCAGTGTAGGAAGTGGGATATTCTTGCACTGCACAATTGAATGGGGACAGTTTAGATGGAAAAAGTCTGCGTAGCTCTGTTAGGGTGAAAGGTGTTTGTGCTTTAAAAATTAGATCAAGACAAAAGATCACGATTTCACCTTTAATGGGACCTGTAACCTGTACCGCCTAATTAAAAAACAAATCGTACAATAACCTGTTTGCATAAATATTGCACACCTTTAACCCCCTAGGACCTGGCGTCCACATATGTGGACATCACATTTTGGGTTACTTAGACCAAAATACTCAATTCTGCTCTACAAGGGCCTGATATCCACTTACGAGGACATTATACTGCTATTATACTTTACATTATATACTGAAATTATACTGAAATTTTAAATGAATATCCTCATATGTGGCTCTCATTTTTCTTAGAAACTAAAATTAGGTAAAAAAAAGCTGCTAATTCGTTGTTTTTACATTTATCAGGCCCCAATCAGCCCAAATATCAAAGAGAAATTAAAAATGCATGCCGTGGAAGAGTTCGGGTCTTAGGAGGTTAAACGAAGACTTTGAAGAATTCATTCAGACTTTGTGGGCAGCCTATTAGCATGGCACATCCTAATTTGGCAATATTAAGATGCGCTCACTTTTCTTGCAAAAATGCTTCAAATCTAAATGTTTTTAGGGCTGGGCCTTTCCAAAACCTTGACGTTCTTCTGGCGGAGCCATTATTTTGTTAACCTGAATGTATGTTGTTGAGCTGAAAGGTGAAATTCCTCGTATTTTTTTGACCTTCTAGCAGTCACCTGAAGGTGTTTTGAAAAAATTGATTGGAATTTGGAAACCCCCATCTTGTTTATATCCAAAGTTCCAAAAGAATAAAAACAACCCAAAGCATGATGTCACCACCCCCATGTTTTTCTTTTGATGATATGCTGTTTTTGCACCAAATCCTCTTTGGAATTATGACTAAAAACTTCCGCCTTGGTCTCATCATACACTAACACGTTCCTGCATGCTTTTGGTAGACTCGCTGTGTTGTTGTAAAATTGAGATGATTTTATTTTTTCCTTCACAACAAAAGTTTCTGTTTTGCCACCCTATCACATAGCCCAGATGCATTAAAAATACAAAGATTGTTGTCACATGTAGTTCTTGCCAGAAATTGCTGCAGCTTCTTTAATGTGTTTCATCAATTTTGGGGGGACATCCAGTTCTTGGTAATGTCACTGTGTAATGTCACCATATCTTCCTCCACTTGTTGATGACAGTTCTATATTATATCTAATACTTTGGAAATTCTTTGCAGCCTTCTCCTGGTTGATACCTTTCAACAATGAGAGCTTTTTGATGCTTTGTTAGCTTTTTGCTGACAAAGATACGCTGTAAGATGCCACTAAGTAAATGTCATGGAAATACTACAAGATTTTCTGAAAAACACTACATGCACAGTTATAAGAGGGTGTGCACACCCACGTTATTTGAGTTTTTTTTGTAAATTAATTACGTGAATAATTTTTAATAGGTAAGAGTTCAGTTGAAAGGTCCTATTAACAAAAGTGGCAAAAGTTATGAAATTATATATAACATCAAAATATAAGAAAACTTAAAAAACGCTTGGTTAAAACGACCCAGGATCGTGACAACTGTGGAGCTGTATCACTAAAAGTGTGTTTTTGTTTGGCTTATATCATGCAGTTACACAACAATATGCAGTATAAAAGCGTAAATACATTTTTCCAACATCTAAGGAGGCTCTTTAGCAGCTAAATGCCCGAATATGTGCAGTTGCTAGGGATGAGGGATCTTTGTCTAGCTGTTAAGGATAGCCAGTGAATGCCACACATATTGAATAATTTTGTGAATTCCTTTAGTGTTACCTTTTTTCCCAACATAATTTATTCACCCCAGGATGCAGGACACTTTTGCCTCACAGCAAAAGGGTCCTGCGTTTGAATACACAGGCTGACTGGAGCCTTTCTGTATTGAGTTTGCACGTTCTCCCTCTGCCTGTATGTGATCTTTCTGGGTGCTCCAGCTTCCTCCCACAGGTTAGTTGGTGATTCTAAATGTGCCGTCGGTGTGGATCAGACCTGTTCAGGGTGTACCCTACCTTGCGCCCTGTGACGGGTAGGATAGGCTCCAGTTTCCCCTGCGACCCAAAGTTGGACATATCATTTCACACATCCACCAGTGACCCAATAGCCCTGTCCTTTACCATTTCACATAATGACATGTGAAATGTGCCAGAAGCAGCATGCTATTTATATGCAATTCCAGGATATCATGTAGGTCTGCTGCTTGGTGATGTGATTGTAGTGTATAATTGATTTATTATTAGTTATTAGTTATTTCCACAGATAACAGCCACCCAAACATGATTTTATGAGAGTCTAATAAACTGTAAATTAGAGTCTGGACTGCTCAGCAGTCAGCTAAAAGCTCTGTGAAGCTGACAAAAACTCGAGATTTTGGTGATAATTTTATGTAGATTCATTACTCTGAGCAGCACCTTTCACATTATATCCACACTGTCATTTGACAAACTCCACCAAGGGTTTAAATGCATCAGTGTGTCCAGCCTGCTGCTTTGAGCTGTCATGTTGTGAGACACATTGATCCCACTTCACTTAAATGCAACATAAGCTTCACCAACACTGACAAGGGGAGGAGAGGTAGTCAATGCCGACTGTCATAGATGGGAAGAGCAAGATACAGACACCTATAGAGAATTCAGTATTCCCCATTTTGAATACTGAATCAGGTTCCTTGGCAAAAAAGATGGCGGACTTGATCTGATAATAATCTTGCTGTTAGCTCGGTCCTGTACAGATGTTTGGAATCTGCACAGCTGTCTGTCAGGGCTCCCCAATTGAAACCTTCTGTCCTCTGAGTCCTGGTGAATCCAGTAATATATGCTTGTGTTTCTCTCGTTCTTGCATTTTCATGTGTATTCTCATGAGTGCGTTTGTATGATAAGCCTGAAGGAGGCAGATTAAATATGTGAGAAAAATGTCATCATCACACACCAGATGCCTGTGTGTTGGAAGCTGCCATTTTCTATCCCGTGTATTTCAGCCAAGTTTGTGTCTCTGAGCGAGTCTGCAGGTGACGATCATGTGCAACCACACAAACATGTACGCCTAGTTATTAAAGGACACTTGACTTTTTTTAAGAAACGTGACGTTATGTGTCTCATGCCTTCTAAATCTAGATCAATTAAAAATACAGTATCAATTTGGCCTCTATAAAGTAGCATCATATGTTATGGACACTTAGATAAAATGACTTTTACCCTTTGTTAGCTAAAACAGTAACAGTGGCAAATGAAATCGTTTGTCTTTGCTTAAACGTCATACATTAAATGCTAGCCTTCTCTACCCATGAAAGCTCCCTTGCGTATATACAGCAAAATCTACTAAATCTACTGCTCAGATTTTAGGTGGTGTTTAGTTATGATTATTTTGAGGATCATTTCAGAACATAAAGCTTGTTTTAACAAAACAGGAAAATCTAGCCTGTTCTTAATTTCCCCTTCTTGTCTTGCTTTACAATTTCATGATATTTAGTGGGTGAAAAGAGCTCATTTGTAGCTTCTAGCACTTCACATTTGGACTTTTGTGATGATGCACACCCGGGTCTACATGAAACAGTCATTAATAATAGACCATACCTGCAACCTTAACTCTACACAGAGGGATGACGCAGCTTCTTTGCAGCCATATCTTTGATTTGCCTTTCTCTCCTGCTGACTTTGAGTTTTATTTGAAAGCTTTCTTCATCTTGATCTTGACTTAACTTCCACAGCTCCTCTTAACTGCCATTTTCTAATGACATTTCAGACAGTGGAAATGGTTAGCTGGAAGCGATTTGATATCTTTTATTGACCTTCCCCTGCTTTGTAGGCATCAGTTCGGTTGATTATCAGATGCTCAGTAAGTTGCTGAGAGAAGCCCATTGTTATTGGAGAGCATTCTTAACCTCCCTTAAAATGAAACCTCCATGGAAATAGAGGTTATGAAGACACATAGATGTGAAAATATATATTGGGGAAAAAGATATCTGACAGATACATTAAGCATCAAAAACACACAACTGTTTTCTTTTGGCCGAGACAGCAGTGAACATATGGTGGATAAAACAATCAAGTGCATGTCCACAGGAGAAATGATGTTATGAAAAAATATCAGTCTTGTAAAAACAAGCCACATTCCCACACGGAGCATGCATTCTACTTTTTTTGTTGTAATCTCAGTCTTTTTCCTCTCGGGTCTGAGCATCTGAGTGGCAAGGCTGCAGTCCTGTTTGTATCATGTTTGTGCTTGTCTGTTATGTGACACATTTCAGTTGGCCTTTGTATTGCAGCATAAGAGAGCTGAGCATGACTCAATATGACAAGCCTCTCAGGATGGAGGATGATGTCAACAGCGAATTGCTATTCAGCTTCTTGACTCAGAGATGACCAGTAAACGTGCCAGGAATCTGTGACTTACTGGATTTCCTTTGGTAAATGAATACAGGCAGGTGGTATTGTAGCAGTTGCTGTATGTTTTTCTTATAAAAAAGCAGGTGCCACAGTAATTTACTCCAGTAGCATTGCCTGATTTTTTTTTTGCCTGATATTTTGCGTCAAGCTGCTAAGTGTAACCTTAAATAGACATTTCAAACCTATTTCATCCAGATTGTTCTGGTTTGAGCTTTCCAGTTTTGGTGACAGCAGCTGTAGAAAGAGATATGTGTTCTCTGGAATATAATTGAAACAGTCTTTCAATGCTTAAAGCACTAAAAAAATAAATTTGAAAACCACATGAGCAATACTTTTTTTTTTTTTTTCAAAAAAATCTGGGACTGATGAAACAATCCATAAACCTTGTTGCAAGTAGTTTCATGTAGGGACTATTTTCTCTTTTATCAAAATACACTGTACAATCGCATTGCTGAGCAGAAGGGATTACAAGGGGCTACACAGCATGGCAGGACATTGATTGTGTTCCCCTCAGCCGAGCTGTAATATTAGCTAGCTGAATGCTCCTTTTGGAAAGCTGAGTCTAAATTAGAGACTGATTATTTTTGTATTTCTTTCAAATTAGCTTCCTGTCCCATTATGTCAGTCATCACCTTTGTTATTTTGTTCAGAATCAGTTGTTAATTTGCTTTTACATACAAATGTGTTTTAGGTCATGTAAATTGTGAATATTATTCTGTTGATACACTTTCAAAAGTGCATAATATTTATTTGCTCCTCTTTTTTAAGAATCGTGTGTTGTTTTAGAGACAAATTCAAGGACAGCAGGAAAGAAATACTGAAGCAAAAACATGCACGTTTAAAACGAGCTTTGATTTTCAAGTATTGCTAGAATACTTTGTTCTTCAAAGAAGGCAAACCTGCTCTCCGCCTGTACGTTATTTGGTTTTACATAAGAAATCTTGTATGCATATTTTATAATAATGCAGTCAGATTACTCTCTTGATCCATGCTAATTCTTTGTGGGCTTTTGCTTTTCCCAGAATAAAAAAGGGGTCATTTTCACTTTTTTCCTCTTTCTTATCTGCACTTCTGCTGCAAAACAGTAGTGCAGAAAAGAGGCTTATTTTTGTAAGCTGCACTGTACTCGTCGGTGTCTGGAAGGTGATACCGTACTCGTAGGTAGCTGAACAGAGAGCTGCCAGGGAGGAAAGAGGCCGAGAAGAAGGAGAAAAGGATGAGAAGAAAAGGGCAGAGGATACAACAAGGGCAAAAAGGAGATGAGAGCAGAGGAGAAGCAAGGAAATGAGGAGGAAAAAAAATCCTTGGAGTCAGCAGTCAGCAACTTGTCAACTGCTCTCCACAATTCTCTGAACACACACACAAAGGGCAAGCAGGTAGTCAGTTACAGTAACACACCTTATGTTTTTTCTGTCAAACACACACTGTAAAGAAAAGTCAACTCCTCTGAAGTGCTGTCCTATGAGCTGCACTTTGGTGCATCTGTTAAAAAATAAAGTAATACACCAACTAATTGGTAAGTAAGCTCATGGATCAACTTAAGGTTTAGTGTTGGTTAGCAGCAAGAGTGTGTCTGTGTGTGTGATTTTAGGATGCTGTGGTGCATATGCTTACGCTGCTGAGATTATGCTAAGCAAGCTTATACAATCCACTTAGCATACAGGCTGTAATAAAGTATTAACATGCACAGTCACAGGCTAAATAAATCCTGGATTAAAAAAAGTGATGAAATTGCGACGACTATTTTAGTCACACAATGAAAGGTTGATCAAAGAGGAATCAGAAAACAAAGAGAGGGTTTTGGTTTTCTGTAATGAATCACAGTACTGATATAAAACAGCAGGTTTTAAGCTGCATGACCGAGGTACCCAGTTTTTCTTGCATTGCCCATTGATCTAAGATGCTGTGTATCCATGAAAAAAAAAAAGAAATATAAGCATAATCATACCAGACAATGTGAATGTCCTTCGATATAAATAGGAAGATCTATTTTCATTTCATGGAGCATCTCATCATAATGCTGTGACAATGATGACTATGATGTGTGCCATCTTTATCTACGTCTGCATCAAGACATACTTTTAGGAAAACTGTCAATCATTCGAGCAATATATTAAAGCAACATTAATAAAAATGCAAATATAACACGCGTTCATTAGCTTTCCATCAGCTCACATCAGCTGTCATTATTTATAATTAATATTATAAATACATATACTGCATGTGCCCTATGTATCAGTAGAATTTAAGTCAAAACTCACTGTCTCCTAAGGTCCTCTTTTAGTTACTTTTGTTATGTGAAAAACAAAAGTAACTAAAAGTAAAAAGTGCAACCTTACTGCTTTCATAGGAATTAAGCAGATAAGTGGCAACCAAGGGCTTCTAATCAAATGAACTTGATGCACTGATCACTAGCAGGAGTGACCACCTCTACAACGCTGATATGGAGCGTTTAGTATGTGTTAACATAATGCCACAATCTTCACAGGAGTGCACCTTCTGGCAAATTCACCCCAAGGTGACGCCTAGAAAAAAATAAAGAAGAAGCGCTATATGTCAGGTAGCTTTACATGTTAAAATTTGTGATAGTAAAATTTGAAACATACTGAACAAGTGTGGCTTGTTAGGACGGGTTGCCAGGAGAAAGTGTCTTCTCTCTAAACATAATGACTCTGTGGCTTACGGTGTTTTTATGCTATATGAGTTTGACATCACATGTATCCGTGGCGCTTTGGCCGATCGTGCAACTCGATTTTTGCAATCTGGCACGTTCCATCATGGCCACTGCAGTTAAAGTAATAACCTGTGTGTGATTTTATAGGCATTTTAATTAGATTCCAGTGCAGAAATGTTGAGATATACAGATATACACAAGTGTTTGAAAAGTTGAGCCTTTGTGGAAGAAAATTTGCAAAAAAAAAAGTCTTTGCTTCTGGTTTACACTTGTTCTCTTATATCAGGAGTTGTGTGGCGGTAATGTCTGAGTGGCAACACCTGTTGTTCAGGAGAATACTGTAGTGACTTCCTGCACCTTAATGGTCGACATGAATACAAGTGACTGAGTGATGATGTCATGGAACAATGTCTTTTGGACTGACGGGTTCAATCCGACATGACTGGCCATTGTGCATAGCACTGTGTTTGATGAACACAACATCCCAGCACAAACCCCTCATGCAAACTGTCAAACACAGGGATGGAGGGGTGACGATTTGGGCTTGCTTTGCAGCCACAGTATCTGCACGCCTTGCAGTTATTGAGTCATCCATGTCCTTGTATAACAAAGTGCTTTAGAGTACTCTAGAGCTACTGTAAATCTTGGATGAAGTTGGGTCATGCAGCAGAACAATGATTCCAAGCACATCAGCAACTCTACAACAGAATGGTTGAAAAAGAAAAGAATCAAGGTGTTGCAGTGACCCCGAGAAAGTCCAGAATTCAACCCGATTGAAATGCTGTGGTGGGATCTTAAGCGAGCTCTGTGTACACATGAATGCCAGCAAACCTCAAACAATGTTGTAAAGAAGAAAGGTCAAAATTCCTTCACAATGATATGAGAGGCTGCTAAAGGTGTCTCTGCAAACTATTGAATCATGGGATATACTAAGTTTTTCATAGGACTGCATAGAGATCTGTGAAAAAAAAAGAAGAAGAAGAGAGTTTGATTAGACTTTCAGTATCACATTGCCCATTTCCTAAGAATGGTATATTTACCTTTAAAAATTCTCAGTAACTTTTTTTTTAAAATTTGAAGGTCATTGATATAAAAGCCTGATTAAAACAGTAATTTCTACCTGTAGAATTTATAAATGTTGTGACTGAATCAACTCGCAAAACTAGGCTACTTCATTGGTCTCTGGAAGACGTTTTAGTTTTGTAGTTGGGAGGGTTTGATTGAAAGGGGGGGGGGGGGGTGGCTGCGGGGGCACTAAGCTATTATGGCACACTCATGAGTAACTGTTCAGCAATGTAAAATCTATGGTAATTTTAAA
The DNA here is from genome assembly GCF_057382095.1 of Aulonocara sp. 'chitande type north' Nkhata Bay. Classification (NCBI taxonomy): domain Eukaryota; kingdom Metazoa; phylum Chordata; class Actinopteri; order Cichliformes; family Cichlidae; genus Aulonocara; species Aulonocara sp. 'chitande type north' Nkhata Bay. The sequence continues at coordinate 37,800,823 of NC_141348.1, read as the reverse complement.
AAAATTCTTGTGTTGAAGCGTAGCTCTTTTAATATTTTACTACTATGTTTGATTTTACTATTATAGTTACAGTTAAGAAAAATGGAAGTTTTTACAGAATGATGTGCTTCTTGATTTTGTTTGTAACAGCAGGTACAATGTTCTCAATAGATTTTGATGTGTGACAAACACTCCCAGTTTTCTCTTTTTTTGTAAATCAGACTTTGATCTACTGGTTCTAATGTATTTAAAAAAAGCTTAAGTAATGTATTTATGCTCTTTTGGCTCATGCTCCTTACTGCTCCATAATGCATCACTTCATACCTTAAATGTGTTTATGGTGTTTTAGTGCAGCGGTCCCCAACCCCCGGGCCATGAACCGAGTCGTTTGGTACCAGGCTGTGAGATTTGATGCTCGGGTGGGAAATTTATGGTTTTTAACTAACTATGTTTGATGCAATGGCTTTTAGAAGTGCAGAGAATCCAGGTACAGCAACACATAAATCAATTAGAGGATGTGAAACATATGAAACAACCTTCCCCTCTGCTCCGCCTACGCTGAGCTATACCATTTTCTCTGTAAACACTGTAAAAGTGGATTGATTAAACCCCCTTTGCTAAAACCCATCTGTTGGGCCAATCAGCCCTTACCTAATGAATGAACCAGTCGGTGTCCCTGAGCTGTGTTTAATCCAGCAGCTTATACTGAAGAGCACAAGTAGAGTGGTACTTCTCTGCCACCACTGGCCAGACAGATGCGTTTTGAGAGCAGTGGTTTGAGGAATTAGTGAGAATCATGCACAGATCTGAGCCAGAGCGTACTCATAATTTTGGGTTTAATAGCTGGTGTTATCCTTCCCAGCCTTCACTGATGCATGTTCAGTGTTTGCCTCCAGGGGGCCTGCTGAATATATGGTACACTAAGTGGAAAAGAGTGTTAAGTGTTGCTAAAAAGGAAAGAGGGGAATAGGAAGCAGGAGAAAAGATGAAATCAGCCACTGCAGCGTGGGCAGTGTTGTTTATAATCATGCTAAGGTAATATTTTAATGAGCAGCATTCAATAGGTCATCACCAGAGCCCCCTGCTGAGCCATTTCAGCTCTCAGGTCAAAGGATATTAGAAGAAAAATGCTCATAACACATTAAGAGCATCTTGGTTGACAGAACGAATCAGCATACTGTTCTTCTGATGAACAGATCTTTCTGTCATGATGAGGCAGGAAACGGACCCAGACTTGGAGGCAAACTTGAAGAACAGAAGACTGACCTTTATTTAGGTGCCGCCAGCAGCAAATCTCGGTGATGGTGAAGACAGAGACATTATGACGCCAAGAATAACTACAGCAAAACACAAGGGCAGACAAACTACTACACGACAAAGAACTAAAGAAAACTGAGGGCTTAAATACACACGAGGTAATCAGGGAAATACACACAGCTGGGGAAAACAAGGTGCAGGTGAACAGAATCAATTAACTAGCAACAGGGAAGCAAAACTGAAGTCAACACACACAGGACAAGGGACTATTAAAATAAAACAGGAATCTAACACTGACACAAAGATTAAGATACGTGAACTCGACAGGCCAAACACAAAGACAAAACTGACTAAACACGGGAAATATCACAGGAACACAGACTAGGCATGGCGGACATAGGAGGGCAGGAAAAACCTAATAACCAACAAGAGCAGAGTGAAAACACAACCAAGGCAAAGGTAATATCCAAACATGAAATGGAAAATATCAAACAGAAAACACTGGGTACAAAACCCAGGATCATGACACTTTTCTTTTCTTTAACTCTTGTGTTTATTGTTCGTATCTATGATAGTTTCATAACCGCTGCACCCTGGCTCTGGGGATTGAACGCCGGTGTACCCGTTTACAATAGAATTTAGTGTCTCATACAAAAGAAGAAAATAAGCATTGCTTTTGCTGATCCTTACTGCTAGACCTCCAAGACTCTGCACTGAAACAGAACAATGTATTTCAGAGATGTTAGATGTCTGTTTCACCTATTTTATGTACGTGCTTCTTATAGTTTAAGAGCACAATTCATGTCAACCAGTCTAGCTGGTTTCCTGAGTATTTTTTAAAGCTGCTTGACATACTAGTGATCACAAAGACATATTTTATTGTCCCGTGCGGGCAGTAGTTGCTGCAAAGCTAGGATTCAACAGATTTCTTGGTCAGAAAGCATCCATAAATCTTCTTCTTCCTCGCTCAGAAGAGAGAAAAAAGGCAAGAAATGAGCAAAAGGAAAAAAAGAGAAAATAATAAAAGAGATTGTCTACACGTATGTTGTAGAGAGGCTCTCTGTCCTTGATCTGGAGATTAATTTTTCATTTACAGAATAAAGTACAAAGCTAAGGAAAAGCCTTCAAAGAGTCTCAGTGAAACTGATAGCACAGCACATATCAACATTCACCTGACGTTAGGCAGAATGTCATTATAATATGTGCTGTGCTACCGTTTCAGGCCAAATGCAATGAAAGCAGTTTTCAACCTTGGGGCCTTGAGCTCGCCTTCCAGGCTGGCAACCACGCTGCCAATTATTTCTCCACAATGTCAAGGTTGCATGCTTCTCACATTTTGAGCACCTCTCCTTGCTAATATCTGCCTATGAAGCTACAAGAATTGAATAACACTGGATTTAATTTCCATCCCTTTAATGTTGGATTTTAAATTTTTCGTCTCGGTCTGATTGGCACTCGAGGCATTAGAGAAAATGTCTTTTGTAAAGTGGTGTCAGACAGTGTCCGAGCTGTAGGATTAGACTGCGCAGTGATAAGTGAGCAGGCAGGAGCTAATTAAGTCTTGCTTATGCCTCCGAATACAGTTTCATATATCAATAATTCTGTATGACCTCGGCCACTGGAGACCAGGGATTGTTGGCTCAGGCACTGAACACTCACTTACATATAGGATGATGTAATAGATTTCACTTTGTCCATTAACAGATCATTTGACACTGTAATTAAAAACAGCTCGCATTGATAAATTAATCAATTCCCCCGAGTGTGTTTGTCAGATAAGCTGAGAGCTCTTTTTTTCTCTCAGGAAAACAGAAGGTATGAGCGGTATTTGGATACTTTGGACAGGAAATTGACAACGGCTGTGATTCACTTGGCACTGCACCTGAATGAAATGGGTGAGGTGAAGCAAGACGGGCGAGCTAGTGTGTTTGTTATTCCAACACTTTTCTCGTGCACATACACCTAAGGTTGTTTATGGGAGGATTTTATTAAAAACCTGCACCTAATTTAATACATCTAGGTAATTATTTAAAATGTATGCATGACCGGAGGAGCTGTGTATCATTATTGCTTATTACTGAGAGACTGAAGTAGCATGTTGAATGGCTAGTTAATCAAAAACATCTTTTATTCACTGTCAGCTTGACGTGAAGCAAAAGTGCAGCTAAAAATATCAAGAGATTAAAACATCGAAATCATAACAAGCATCAAACATACGAGACTTTCAAGGAAGTACTGCATACCTCTGTCACTACGAGCAACATCATCTCGTACCGCACACTGCAAATAGGTGCACCAAATGGACAACTCCTGGGCTCTTGCTGCACCATTAGCTCAATAACAAGAGACATGCTCAGAGAGGAATTCAGCGTCCCTAAATGGTTGCAGTTCGCACACCAGTGTGCTTCCAAGGAAGATCAGCTAAAGTGCATGCTTGCATCAATCTCTACAGTTCTAATCCCACTTGGAAAGGTGCTGTTTTTTTTTGTTTTTTTTAACAGCAATCTGTGATATTTTTTGACAAATTTTTAGCTTTATCACCTTGATCTGGCATTTATATGAAATGTATATCTTACAATAAATAATCCTAACATTTTAAAGGTAGTATTTATGCTATAAGTCAAGCCTATGTTTCACTTGAACATATCAGCCATCTGTGGTTCAGTTTTTCAAATTGCATTCAAGATTCTGTGTAAATTCTGTACAGAATAAAAGTCAAATGCTTCCCATGAGCTTGTTTTGTAAGGAAATAAGGAAGTATATGATTCTTTACTGTAATAAAGTTTCCAATTTATATGCGGCACTTTGACTGAAATGTGTAATTGTATGCAACATTCTCAGTCTGAAGTCAGTGGAGACACAGCATCATGCTCCTGTGACTATAGGTGAAAAAAATAAAATGGTAAACTCTATTCCCACTTGCAATTGTCTGTGCACTCACAAAAAATGCGTCCTCATTTATACTTTAAATTAGCTTGCATAAATAGGCTGAAGTGTGCCCGGAAAACACAAACACGAGACTCCCTGCAGGAAAGGCACAAAGGAGCAGCACAGAACAAAATCTTTTGAAGGGACTCTAAAAGGGAATTAAGCAGGCCTGTCAAAAAATTAAACTGGCTCTAGTTTGAAAGGGGATTCTTTTAGCTCCTCTCTTTTGCCTCTTCTGCCGTTTCTTTTCTCAGAATCCATGGGGCCCTGCCAAGACACTGCAGTCCACACTGCAGATCTTTCCGCCATGGAGGAAAACCTCACACAGAGTCTGTTAATACAACACATTGTATCAAAAAAAATTAACTCTTGTTTTTCTCAATCGTGAATTTCAAATTAAAATTTTATTTGTCACACACACAACCATACACAGTATGACATGAGGTGAAATGCTTGCAGCTGTGCAATGCCTGACCATTAAATGACGGTGGTTTTACAGTATTTACAATTTACAGATTATTACAAAATTTGCAGATTTAACTTAGAAATTTACAGTAAAAATGTGCTAAATAGCAGAAAGAGATTATAAATTATAGGAAGTGTGCATGAAGAAAAACCAGAGTGCGTGTGGTGATGTGATGTGTGTGAGAGTCCAGTCCTACACCTGGTTCAGGGCCCGAATAGCCTGGGGAATTTAGAGAAAGATTTATAGCTTGTTATAAAAAACTGTTATTATAGTCAGTTAAAATTGCTTTGCAATTATCCATAATGGGTTGTCACAGCAGTTTAGTCAAAAGCAGGATCCCCAGATTTAGATTTAGATATGTTCCGATAATATCTGTCTGTCTGTCCAATTTAGAGAAAGTAGTAGCAAGATTTGAGGCTACAACACTAAGAAATCCTGGCTCTATATTTGATCTCTCCTGATTTGTACGATCTATTCATTATACTTTACTCACTAATCATAGCTGACATTATTTTTTCCAAGCTTATTGAACCATACTCTGCACATTTATTTGATTTAACCATAATGCACAATGACAGCCCTCACCAAACCCAAATAATAAAAAAAGGAACCACAGAGCAGCACGTAGCTAACATTTGTGTATGACTGTCAGGAAGACACAGCAGCGGAGCTTTGTATAGAGTAAAACTAAAGTTCTAAATTGCTCTGAGAATTAGCTTGTTCAAACATGTCAGAGGACTCAGTTAGACATCCAATTACTGCCACTGCTCTCCCAGGGCTATCGGCTGGAACAACTTTTATTAACTACTCTCTTATGAAAAATGAATCCAAACAGTCTGCAAATCCTCACTAGATTGGTAAGGGGTCGGGGTTGACGTCTAATCCCATTCGAAAGGTTTGTTCATATTCATGATGGGAGTCACGACAGCCTGTGTGGAACCCTCAGTAGCAGCTTAAAAGAAGAATTAGACAAGTGGCGGCTGCATGAAAACATGCAATAGAGCGTGTCTCAGTGCATTTCAGCTTAGATGTCGTAAGTGTCTGTAAAAGCCTCTCACTGAACATTGTAGTACATAAAATATCCATAGGAACTGGATCCATCCCCTTCTTGCTTTCTTCTTCGAGTCAGACAGTGATTAGATCAGCGTTACACAATGCCAGCGTGTGCTTGAAACCCCCTACAGATGCAAATTTTGTTTTGTTTTTATTGCCTTCTCATCCTTGTTGTTTGGTGTTTAGTTCTCCTTAAGTGACATACTTGCATGGGCAGTGTTTTACTGTGCCCAGATTAAGCAGCCTTGTTTTATTTCATACCGTGTGACTTGGCTTCTCTTTACGCTTGCTTTTCCCCTTTCCCACACGTTGCACTGCACGTCTATTATTTATGAATGCATGCAAAGCTACTTCTACTGAAACAAATAGAATGGGAACCCTGCATCACTTCAGAGTAAATAATGCATTTGGCACAAACTTGCAGTCTTTTAAAAGTAGTGGTGGACTTCTAGGTAGGGGAGCACAGTGTCATCTTGGAACCCAATGTATGCTGGCCCATCTCCCAAAAAGCTGCCCTATGGAGTTTCTGGCACCTACTCTGCTGCCCTAAAGAGCATCTAATTAGGTGCACTACAGTAGTTCCAAGTCATTCTTTTGACTCTACACTTATTATGATTCAGAGCACAGTCCAGCAGCAGAAGACTCATTATTTAAGTGCTAGTATGACTGGTATGGGTGACTTGTTTTCCTAAAAAGAGCTGCTCTGCTCTCAGTCTTTCCGTAAACATGGCAATTCAGCTAAATCTTGCCTCTGAGAACAACAAAACATAATGGTAGAAAACCATCACTTTCCTTATAGATGACCAAAAACGGATTATTCTGTAATGAATTCCAAAGCTATCACATCTGGTCAGCATTTATGCAGAGTAACGTCTGCGCTTCCATTCACTCTGCCAGTATCTAACTTCATTAGAATCTTATTTCCTCTTACAGCTCATCTCTGGAATTGAAAACTGACCTATTTAAGACTCGGCACAGTACTGTAACTGCTGAAGTGCACTGTGTACCTCTCTGAATAAAAAAGGTGACATCATGAAACTGTCATTTCTATGACACATACACACCAGTCACTTTTATATTGGTGCAGAATGTAGGACAGCAAATCTTTGGTTTCACCACGTCTGAGCAAAATGGAGCCACACAAGGGAAGGTTTGGTGGGAGGAGAGGCAGTTAAATCAGATTATATGTAATAAAAAATTCTTATTATAATACTTATTATAATGAGTCACCTCCTGCTTGATGATTAAATAAGCAAAATAAAACAAATTGCAACAGCAGGCTAAACAGTTTTTAGACGGTCTCTTACTCATACATTTTTGCAGCAACTTGGCAGAGAGACATGGTAGATTACAGTATTTTACAACCTGCTTTAAGTAAATCAACATATGACTGCACAGAGTACAGTTAGTTTTTATTCACAGTTTTGTAAATGAAAATGAATGCATCTTCAGTCAGTTGTAAAGGTGGACTTTACACTCATAGGGCACTTTATGACCTACACCTTTTATTTTGCATTTTGCAAATATCTAATCTGCCATCAGCGATTCACTGCATTTAGGCAACCTGCCGAAGTTAAAACTGAGTATCTGAATGGAGAAGAAAAGTCATTTTTTGCCATTGTTGTTGCTGCCAGACGGACTGGTCAGAGTATTTCAGAAACTGTTAATGTGCTGAGATTTTCTCTAGGGTTTCCACCCTTTGGAAAAAGAGAAAAACAGCCAGTTGAGATATCAGAAGTCAGAGGAGAATGCCAAACTGTTTCAACTTGATAAGAGAGCAAGAGTACCCAAACAACCACTTGTCAGAACCAAGTTAACAAGAAGATCATCTCTGAATGAACAGAGAATCTTGAATCTTGAGCGAAATGGGCTACAGCAGCAGAATACTGCACTGGGTGGCACCCCTGTCAGCTAAGAACAGGAAATGAGGCAACAGTTTGCGCATGCTGACCAAAACTGGACAATTAAAGATTGGAAAGATGTTGCCTGGTTTGGTGAGTCTTGATTCCAGAAACATGCAACATTTCAACAGCTGCAACATACAGATAGTAGGGCAAAATTTGGCTGCTGCTGGTGCAATGTTGGAGGATACTTTCTTGTCACATTGTGGGCCACTTAGTATCAACTAAACAATATAAATACCACAGCCTACCCAATGTCACAGAGCTCAGATCAATCTCAACCTGGTCAATGAGTTCAGAGGGATAAAATGATCCCCAAAGTCACCCGATCTCAATCCATAGGAGTATCTTTGGAATATGGTGGAGTGGAAGGTCCGAATCATGGCAAGTATGCAGTCCAAGCTGGTAGCAGTGTGATGGAACTAATAGTGTATATTTAGATAAAGGGTCTCCAGCATCACTGAAAAGATGTAAGGGAAAAAAATGCCACTGCAAGTACCGTACTCCACATCTATTATATATATTATGCATTCTTGTAGATTTGATATAGATATTTAAGTGATATTGTCAGTTTGTCCTGCAAACAACAGAGCAGTTGTCATAGATCCAAAATGAAAAATAAGTCAAGAGGCATACAAATAAAACCAATATATGCCCATTTCCTCAATAATAAAGGTTTTGGTTTGAGGTTTGAATAAAACTCACCCCAGATACAGTAGCATTCAGCCAAGTACTCAAAAGTTAACAATGCAATATTTTGTATTGCATCTGGAAAGAATATGTGAGGCTGTGAATTTGAAGGTTAAAGAGGACTGCAGGGAACAATCAGAAAAGCATTTTGCTGATTGCTCTTTGTGCTGCTAAAATTCAGTTTTGTGCGGAAGGGAAAAAAGTGCTAGAAATGATTCCAACTCCACTTACTCCTAAACATTGTTGGAGAGCAGCCTTAACTCCACACACAGAGATTGTTGGTCTACGGGTTTATTGCCATCATTACTCATTTTATTTTGGCTTCATTTCTTGATAGTTCTTATCTGCTCAGTCGGTTGTTGGAGCTTAATTGTACGGGTATGAGGACCCGAGTGAATACTGTTTATTGTAGAGTGACTTATATTGCTTTAAAGCAGCAGGATAATTTTCTGCTTCAGCAGACACATTGTTGGATGAAATGTGAAAATAAAGCTTGAATATCCACTTAGCATTACTTTGATCTTATTACAGCTTATGGCTGGCTCACACATTCAGTTTATGTCAAAATACTTTTCACGGTTTTGAATATTCATTGAAGTTGGTAGTACACATAGTACCACATGCAGACACGTGCACACACAGACACACACACAAAGCATTTTGTGACTAACTCAATATCAGATGTAATAACAGAGCTGCAACGGCAAAATAATTTAGAAAAATAACCAAGTAAATTTCACAAACCTGTCTTAGTGTTTAAAATGCAAATTACTCAAATGTATCCTCAAGATCATAAATTCTGTGAGAGACTGAGATAGCATTTATCCACATAATTTGTTTTTTGAATTGTGATTCGGATTTATGTTTTGCATGTTATTAATTACTGGCAGCCCTACGAGTGTTTGTGACTCATACGAAGCTACAAATTAAAGGTTCAAATAACCTATTCTTCCATATTGCAACAAATAACCTGTGCTTTTTGAAATGCACCACTGATTAATGATAAATAATGCATTTTAAATGATTTACAAACTGCAGATTTAAAAACATAAATGCTTTAAGTATATATACACTATTAATTAATAAATTACTGACAGGTAAATTGATAATGCCTTTAAACTTCTTTAGTCCTGAGATCAGAAATAGCTAATGACCTAAAGTTACATCATCAGTGAAGCACTTTAAAATATGTTTATCACACACAGATTCACACACCAACTCACGCACCTTGCGGCGGGCATGGTGTCATGCCCAAGGATGCACTTTAGTGGACAACCTGCCGTAATACCCACTATGGCTGTTTGACTGCATACTGCATCTACTGTTGACGACAGAATCTACTTTCTCCACGTATTTAATTTGGAACACTTTTTATGCAACTCCAAAGGGGATATGTGTCTTCACCTGGAATTGAACCAGCAGCCTTTTGCTTGCCAGGTGAATGTATAAACCCCTAAATCTTTTTCTTTTGGCTACTCCCTTTAGGGTTTATCCCAGAGGATCATCCAACTCCATCTCACCCTATTCGTTGAATCCTATTCTGTTACAGCACGAGCTCCCTCACTCATCTGTATATAATGCTGTAAAAATCATAATGTGATAACTCATTATGCCTGTTTATAAATGGTTAACAGTGGGTAAATAAGTGTCACGAGTAAATGATCTGATGATGAAACGCTCTGTTTACATCTTTCATCTTTAAGTAGTTTCAGGAGGATGTCATCTCTGCTGCATACTAACAAGCACTGAATGGTGATTTATAAATATTAATGTAACTGTACAGTAAATCAAGAATTTGTTTTTGAATTTTTTTTAGCTCTCATTGTGATGCTTGACTGGAGATGTACAGTCTGCTGAATGCAGTTTGGTGCATAATTTGCAAATGTTTTTGAGCAGAAAAGCAAATACAAGTTCTCTGTGCTACTCCTGTTGTCCAAAGCCAGCGTGGCCTACTCTTCCTCTGCTCCCTCGTGCCTGTGCAATGTGATGATGCGGTAGGACAGCTATCTGATCCCTGCTGCGTTGTACCGTGTGTCCGGTGGCACAGAACATGCTGTGAGGACATAAGATGAGTCAGAAGCAAGTAGACCTCGCTGGACTACAATAGTGGAGGAGATGGAGAGATAGAAAAGGACAGGACTAGACACAGGGACTAGCCAACTGTGTCAGAGACTCCGGATACACTAAAACGACCTCTGCCTCTGCACCTTACCAGGGGATGTTTTCCAGCAGGTCGGAGCATAATGTTGGCTTCTGGAACTAAGTACACGGCCTCCTCTGGACTGCTGCTTCCAAAATAACACCACACTAAGCCCAGCGGGGAGTAAATGCTGGAACAAGGCCACACTCCTCCACCCCTTTACCGCTGTTTTTCATAACTCCAATTTTCTCTGTCAGCATTAGGCACAATGGGAGCCTGCAAGTCACAGAGTTTGATTGTGGTGAGTTGCTGAACCAGAAATAACTACGAAAATCAAGTTTATACACAGCAGAATTGAAAATCTCTAGCTTCCTCTATCTTTTTGGCTTCAAAACATAGATTCGTGGCCATGACTGTAGGGCAGTTTGCTCACCAGATATCTAGGAGCCATTCTTAGATAGTGCAGGTGTTATAATCTTCAAATACTGTTGCAGTTGTATCTGGATGCAGAATGGGGCAAGCTTTACTGGACTAGTATAAAAATACAACTGGCTGCACAGTCTTTACTATGTGTTATCTGAACTTTTGTTGTTACATACTTCAAAATGCTACTTTTTTCTTCTTAAACCATGTTTATAGTTATATTTTATGTTTAAAAATGGGCAGTAATTTAGAACAAAGGAGCAAAATGTAATGTAGAAACATAAGCATACAGAAAAGTGACTATTTTGACAGTTACATAATGCTGTTAAGAATCATTATAGACCTGCACCCCAGATAAAAGTCACCAACAGTGACAGAAAGTCTAGACTCACACTACACAGTGCAGCAGAGGGTTGATAATGAGTCCAGCTTAGATACCCAGGATAACTGGGATAATGGGAGAAAGGAGTGATGTGTGGCTCTTAAGGCAGATGGCAGATTAGAATGAGTTTAAAAAACATCGACAGCAAGGCTCAAAGAAAGTGAGCAGATAAATCACTGGACAAAATACTAATGTTGAAATTGGAAATAAGATCATTTTAACAGCATGTGAGCCACTCATATAGTTTCACTGATGCAGAATGGATTTGGTACAGTTTTAACTGTGTAATTCTGGAAATATGTATTCATTATCTTACCAAAAATAATGACTACTTAAAAATTTTCTTGGCTCTGGGTGTCTATTTGTTGAATTTCTTTAGTAGGAGTCCGAGCCATTCGTCTTATCTCTGTAGATGTTCAGTTGGCACTCTGGACTGAGCCATTAGTGGAGCTATAAAGGCGCACTATGCATGTGCAAAGGGCTCGATGGAGTTGGGACTTTTTAAACTTCAAACATTTTTAATCACATTTGACTGGTGACTCTGTGTGTGGTGTTGTTATGATCTTCTGACCATTGAAATAAAAGCTATTGCTGTGTCTTTAGTCCCACATTTAGATAGGGTCTTCAAAATGACTAACTAAATAAGTGTCTGGATAAAGCTGCTGGGTGACAAGACTTTCTTGTAGACTTGCTTCTAGAAGCACTTTGAAAACAAATCTTCTTATTCAACCTGCCTTGATAAAGGCTAGGTTTTGCACGGATTCTGCCAGTGTATTAGAAGCTTGCAGACAGCTCTGTGCACCAGGGATTTCTTTTTAACACAAAAGCCATAACCCTTGCATCTGATGCTTCTGATTAACTTACTCTTCCTGTTAACAGTTTTGCATAAAAAACATGCAGAATAACCTTGAACACGAGAAAGCATGAGAAAATGTGAGATGGTGCTCTTCCACCTCCTGATATCCATACATCCATTTTTTTTCTAAAGTGGAAATTAAACTCTTTGGTGTCTCTTTCTGTTGTCCTCGTCCGTTTGCCCGAGCTACACTTAGTACATTACAATTAGTGATTGACACTATAGCAGGTGGATAACACTACATTAAATGGGTGAAACATTAAACTGTACTTAAGCTTCTTGAACCCCTAACAGCTTTTCTGGCAGATATCCTAGCATTCAGTTACTGGCTTTTTAAGTATACACTGTAAAAATATTTAATTAAATGTAATTTTGTACTGCAAATTTGTATTTACAGTGGTCATGTTAACCCAAAAGCATCACATTTTATTTTTTTGATGTAAGATAGTTTACCTTATGACATCTATGGGGCTAAATCTAGAATGTTTGCTGAAAAGATGCTGTAGAAGACATTTTTTGTTATTCTGATAAGCATATAGTAGCATGTTGGTCAGGTCACACCTTGAACTGGAGGAGGATATTAGGCTTATTTGAAAAAAATATATAAAGTATGAACTATAAACTATGATGACATGATTTGGCAAAAGATTTCCTATATGTTAATATATAGTCCATGTGTAGTTTAGTTATTTTCATAGATGCCCTTCAGTATTGCAGATAGTGAGAGTTAAAATGACAGAAAATAATTAAAACACGTGTCACCATCTTTTTTAATGAGCCAAACCTGCAAGTTGAACACATCTTATTTTAAGATTTCACAGCCCCTCCTGGTGTTGTGTGATGCTGTTGTATTTACATACTTACATCATCTTGCACTTGACTGCCAACTGAGCCATATGCTGCCGTGTTAATTGTGCATTTGATTACATGCCCGAACTATTCCCTGAGAAGTTATAATTTTGTCAGGTAATCAGTCCTGCTGAGTTAAATCTGTCACTGACAGCCTGTGTGATGCTCCTCTGTCATTTCTCTTCCCATGGCGTTCAGTTGTACAACATGGAAATCTTTTTCTTCTTTCCAGTTATCTCTTGGATTGCTTGGGATTTGTGGGTGCAAAAAAACAAACAAACCACACACTTGGAGCAAATTCCATCACTTTATGGAAATGGCCATTCCCTCAATCCATTCATGTAGGGATTTAAGTAGCACGCTTTCCCCTTCATCCTGTCATTACAATCCTTTTGTTAAGCCGTCGTTCCAGCAGCCTTTTGGATCATCACCGTCTGTTTTTCTGCATTTTAACGCATTATTATCAAGAGAGATGCTTAAATTAGGTATCTCGGCGCAAGTAGCTAGAAAATAGCAGTTCATCACAGACAGGCAATTCAGATATTAGAATTGCAGTTGTTTCCCTCAAATGTCACAACACTTGAAAATAATGACAGTGTGTGTTTTACGTTTGCATCTTCTTGTTTCTATGTTGCTTAAATTACTGCAGAAGATCTGTTTTATAAGCTGCAGTCCAGCTGCCCGAGAGTTAAATTCAAATTGTGTGCCTTAAAAAAAATTGAAAGATTTTTGTGTTTTAGTGCACTGATCCACTAAGTGCTAACAATGATACATACTTTTCATACTGCAGTATAACTGGGGTTTGCACGGCTTATTGTTAACATAGATCACAAGATTAATTTGATTCCAACATGAAATTTATCTGTTACAATGAGTTACCCTTACACAGTGATCCAGGTGAGTACTTGACTTGTACAGTATTCTGCATTGGGTCTATGTGAATTAGACAAAAACAAAATAGATGAACAAATTACATATTTTGTATTGTTTGATTTCAAGATTGCAACTTAGTGAATCTGAAAGTAAAAAACAGTTACATTTTGAATGCTGAAGTAAAAATCTTTTGTTTCATGTATGTTTTCTTTCGGTAAGTCTAATTAACAGTTAATAAATCAATTTATTAGTTGACAGACTTGTAATTTGATTTGTTTTACAGTTTGTCAGTTTTACATAAAAATATTCCTGTGTTTAATTTTTTGTTTTCGCACAAAGATGTGTTCATACTTAGTTTTCTGTTAATTGTAGAAAATGCAATTGACAACCTAGTTTCGTGAAATAGTGCATGAGTGAAACCAGGTATTCATATTATTGTAATACACTTTTGTTGATGTAGGTTTGGTATTTATTTAACAGTAAATAAAGTAGTGTAAATATTGCAGCAGATGTTACTGTGTCAAAGTTACTGAGGCTGGAGCACAGAAAAAGTAAGTAGATTTTTCCTCACCTTATATATTTATTTATTTAGCATATAACCCTTGTAAAAATGTTTTAGTTCACATTTTATGTATTTCTTTATTCCAGAAATTCAGTAACCAACATATAAACATCATCTGTGCAAAGATGTTTCTAAAGTGAAACAGTGAAAAATTACAGCACTGTTAATACATAAATATCCAGGCTTTGTACAAGAAGTCCAATTTTGGCACACATTGGACACCATATATCAGTTAAATTCTTTTAGGTATTTTAGGTAAGAGCAGAAATGATTTAATTTCATTAACATGCCTAAAAATGCTTGTTTTTGAATATTTTTGAAGAATTAACCACATGCAGGGCAGGTGAGTTTAAATGTCCTCTGGCTGTTTAAACTCTGAGGAGCTGGAACTTTGGCACCTTTTGGCCGATTTGCATGATTGATACCTCTTTTTAGTCGTTTGAGCCAATATAATCATGGTAACGATGCCACTTTCACTTCACCCAACTAGAAGTTGCTAGGCCAGACTCACGTGGGCCCAAATTTATGACATGTGGCATATGTCCAGTCACGTGTCTGTAGCTGTTGTTGACGGAAATGCCTCTGATGCGGCTAGTTAGCCGCGGTAGCTGCTGATAATCACGGGGCTATTGGCTACCAGCAAAAATAACTAAGGAAACTGGGACAGTAAGTCAATTTCTGTCTTAGTGCATTTGCGGCGCTACACGTTTTTGTAGTCTTCTTTTGCAGCTCTTTCAGTGAATTTTGATCAGAGCGTGGTGAAACTTCGTGTTTGGAATCAATAATAGCTCTGGAAGCTAACTTTTGTTGTGTTTGGTGGTTTATATGAGGTTTTAGCTGGGATTCAGAGGTTTCTGTGGATGCTACACATGTCGGGACTTATATTTCTGACCCTGAGTTATAACGAATTAAATGGTTATAACTTCCTTTTGCCCCCGGTACTGGGGGTGTGGGTGCTTAACTGGTTTTAATGCCATGTAATTATAACAAATACATTTCAAGTTCATCCCTTACCTAAACCTTAACCCTTCTGACCCATTTTTAGTGACTTCACACCGTAACTCTCCTTCAGTCACCCATGGGTCATAAAAGTGTGGAGGTGCTGTGTCTCTTCACTTTGTCTTCCTCCTACATGGCCTGCTCTTAGGGTGTGTGTGTGAGTGGTGAGTATGTTGATGTGTTTATCTGCTTGGTGTGTATGTTTTTCTGTATATGTGTGGATGTGTGTTTCGTCTTTCTGTTTTACTTTTCAAGCACAGTGTTCCAGCATTGTTACAATTCAAGGGCCTACACCTGTCGGCACTCACATTCACACTGTGTGCTGTGTGTGGGGTGGGACATAACTAATAAATAGCGTTGCCTGTGTGAGTTCTTATCCATCAAGATGGCGAAAATATTTTTTCCTCAGAAAACCTTGGTGATTTTAGAAGACAGGGGAGATTTGGAAGATGCTGAAGAGGAAAAGTTTTTAGAGCAAGAGTCCTTTTGTCTTTATTGAAGACAATGCAAACAGTAAATAGGAGGGTGGGGGAATAGCACACGGAATACAGTTTGGGGCCAGACTCAAACCCAGGCCCCTGTAACGAGGACTCTAACGTTCAGCACATGGGTCACCTGCTCAAACAGGTGATCTATTCAAAGTCGGACAGTTTGTTTGAAAAGACGGATGAGATTGGCAGTCGGTCTGGTCCAAAACAAGCATATGAGAAGAAGTAATAAAATGAATGATCTCAAAAAAATTGTGAAACTAAGCACCTTCTTGCCCAGGAATTGAGGTACTCTGCATGGCTGCCAGTGTGCCGCAGCCATAACCAACACAAATGGCAGCTTGTTAAGAATGTAAAATCTCATTCTGAACTTTCCATCCCAGATATCGTTTGAAAAATCATCTGTATCAGGTGATCGAAATTTTGTTCTAGATTCAGGAACAACTGAATGAAAAAATGTTATGTAAGTAGGCACAAGTGGACAGGAAGACACAGTGTACTTCTTGCATGAAATACAACAAACAACAAAAACATGCCCCTCATCTGTTGTATATGCTGACACAAACAAGCCCTTTGGTGAATGGGACTGAAACTGTTCAATTCCTAATTAAATTAAAAGATGTAAACATCAGTAGTGGTCATTCGTTTATATATTTGTTTGTTAAGATAAATGTTTTTTCATCCATATCTTGGTTATGATTAATATTTCTTTTTTATGACAATTTGTATCACAAAAAATAAATAGCACTTTTATTCATGAATGTTGACTAACAGAGGGAAATTCCAAATATTAACCATATGTGGTTTGTAATGCTTGGAATTGTCAGATATCTATATTACATCTCTTTTACATACATTTTGTATTGGTGTATTGATTTAAAAACAAATAAAAATCAATGTGGTGGTCCATGAGTAACCTAAACATAAAACCTATAAAAAGAAATTTTATGTGCAATGTAAAATCACTTGACAAACACTGGAAAATGTGAAGATAAGACACAAATGTATCATAAACAATGTGTTACTTAATTGTAATTCCATAGGAACACCTAGTACTTAAATATGCCGCTGGCAAATCTAATTAATAACCAAGCTTCATGATTTAGAAGTGCTTGATTGCATTTGTATTATAAAACAAAATGAAAACTTAGCCTGGAGTAAAATGTACTTTTCCATGTGACTTATGATAACTTACATGTACTCTAGATGAAAAGCGTATTACTGTACAACATGCACTGAACTTAGGATTTGCTGTGTCTGGTTTAGCAGATTTTGCCATGTTTTCTGTGTCAGTATAAAAGCTGTTTATGTAATTGAGGGAAGGCTTAGCCAGAGGCATGACTACTGGAACGCAACCAGCTGTGTGTCATAATTAGATAAGAGGTAAACAAAAACGCCTAACATAAACAACAACACTGATTTTGTTTTGCCCTCCAACCGCAGCAGCCACCTCGAGCTCGTCCGCTCTGTCATGTATCAGCTGTAAACACACTTCTCTGTCTTAATGGTCACATTGACTCACTGCTGCACTAAGGCGATAGTTGCTTTAGGGTAAGTTTGTTGTGTGAAAGAGTGCGTTAGTGCATCTGTGTGTGTGTGTGTGTGTGTGTGCGCGCGCGCGGGCATTTGTGGGTCCTTTCTGAGTGTCCATCAGTCTATAATCAAAGAAATAGCTTTACTTCACAGTGAGTAGCGTTGAGGATCCCAAATAGCAGAAGGAGCACTGGATCAGTAACAATTTTACTGCGGTTGCTATGCAACACAAAATTTGCCATCTACATGCAACATGCGTGTTTACTATCATATGGTTATCCTGATATAATAAGGAAGATAATGTCATGAATTCACTAAGTTAATGTCTGACTTATAGAATGAGTCACTTGTTCAGTTTTGTATACTTGTACAAAAACTATATCTAATTAGCATCTGATTCTTCAAGCCTTTGTACACCATTTAAATTATTTCATTTTCTTGTGACCAGCTCTCACTCATTACAGCTCAGCACATTAAATCACATGGTTAGACTCAAGAAAAAAACAAAAATATATTCAAGACATTTATTCAAGACATAGAACAAGGTGAAAGGAAAACATTTTGCAACTAAAATAATTTCTTAAAAATCAGACAGCAACAGTGTTGACTCGTTGTTAAACACTGACTTGATGAAAGTCAAGTCAAGTCATGATTGCAGACCAAAAAAAAAAACCCCAAGGCAGGGTTACTGACCTGGTAGCCTGGCTGCCTCTGGGTGGGTCCGGGGCGGGCATGGGGTTTTGGGGGTGCTTCGTCTCTGGGCTGGGGCCCTGGCTGGGCCTTGGGGGCTTGGGTCCTGGTTGGTGTGTCGCCGGGATTGTGGGCGGGTGGGTGTATGGGGGCTCAGCCCTGGCGCGGGGTGCCACCGGTACATCGAGCCACCTGAGGGGCTCTTCAACCTGTGGGGGAGGCTGTTACATCTTTGCAGGTGGTCTCCTCTCTCCGGGAACTCACTTTGCAGGTGGGGGAGAGATATAGGAGAAGTGGAGGAAGAACTCAGCCTGGGTGTCTATTGTCTTGTGTAGTCTGGGAGATGAGTGGATGGTGGGGTCAGGTGGGCTGCCCCGGGCTCTGTGGGGCTGGGCGGCGCTGCTGAACTGGGCGCCGGTCTGGATGGGCCTGAGCCCTCTTGCCCTGGTGGGTTCCAGAGTATGGGGGTGCCTACTGGGGTCAGCGGGGGAGCTGGATCATGGGCCACTTGCCCCTCCCTTCCTTCCCTCCCCATCTCCAGCTGCCTCCCTCTTCCCGCTCCACCACAATCACCCACACATGCAGGGCTGTGGGGTGAAGGTGTGTCACTAGGGTGCAGGGGAGGCATCCCCCCTTCTGTCCCACTCTGGCTGCCTGTGTCTCAATTTTATCTCTTTATCTCACAACTTAGACATTCACATTACTCACACTCTCATAACACATACATATAGGACCTTGGGGGTGGGCATGCTACACGGCATCCAGAAGACCGTCAGGGTGTACAACCTCACCTCTGGCACCATTGCCCACCTCTCAATTTTAAATACACGTATACATTGAGGGCTATCAGGAGGGGCTATGCACTTACCTGCTGCTCTCTGGTAGGTAGCTACATGCCCTCCTGGGTTTTAAATGCACCTTAGAACGCACGTGCATCAACACTACATATGAGCGGGCGGAGGTTGGTTTGGAGTCTTCACACCCCCCGTTCTCTGTTGCCTGTTGGGGTGGGGGGCTGGGAGGAGGAGTTGGCCATCTGATTGGGGTCTGGAATGTGGGGCCTCCCTGCTGCTGCGGAGTCGGGGAGGTCTGCTTTTCTCCACCCCAGGGAAGAGGGTAACACTACCTGGGTCTGGGTGCAGTTTCCCCCTCTAGGGGCAAGGGTACCTAGACCTGTGGTATAGAGTACGGGTGTGTTTTTGTGTGTACAGTGTCTCTTTGTGTGTGCCTACACGTTGGGTGAGTGCTGAGTATTTGCATATGAGAGCATGATGGCAATGAATGGATGTTCGTATCTGTGTTTGTCTGTGTCTATATGTAAGGTGGGGTATCAGACGCCACCTCTCTAGGGACATCTCAGGCCCTCCAAGTTATGAGGCCTATCTCCCCCCACCACTCCCCCTGCTAGTGGCAGAAATCGGTGCATTGGTGGTTCTTGGTGTCCGGGGATGGGTGTTCAGGTACGCACCGGCTCACTCTTGTTGGCTGCTTGTTAGGGCCTGGAGCCTGGGGCTCGCTCGGGCCCCCTTTCTCAAGAGGTGATCCAGGTGATTGATATATGTATTTTTTGTCTGTTTGTTTTGTTGGTTTTTGTTTTTTGCCCTTTATCACCGTTTCTCTTCTCCACTGTTTTTCTTTCCCCACCTCTCGTTCTTTCTCCATTTTCTTCCCCCCAGTCTGTCCCATTTGTAGCAAGTGAAATAAAATAAAATAAACAATAAAAACAAAGGTCAATTAAATGGACCAATACGGCAAGGCTGGGATGGTCCATTTGGTAAAGTAAATCCGTTGGACATCTTTCTTGGCCTTTAGACAATAATTCTGATGGCAAAAGAACCAAATGGGAGAGTTGGGGGGAAAAAAAAAAGAAAAAAGAAAAATCCCAAGGCAGACTCAGACTGATATTTTTAGTGCTTTAATATGGAAGTAAGTAGAGTTTAGGTAACAAAGACAGTTTGTAATCTGTGTTTAAATGAGTGGGCAGGCAGGTAAGTTTGCAAAGAGCTTACAGATTTTGCTTGTCTGAGTCAAGATGGAGGATGGGGATGGGATGCACTGTTCCGAGGCTTCGGCGCGTGTGTTGAGATATCCAGGAAAGCTTTTATGAAGCGCTCTCTGAGTGTTGCTTCTTTAAGGAAAAGGGATGTGACTGATGATGGATGGATGGACATAATATGCTTGAAGTATATGAAGTATGCTACTACTATAATACTCACCAGTTGTGTTTTTGTTTTCTTTGCAAAGTATTTGCTGTGTGCCAAGCAACTGGGGTACAACAACACCTGATCTATGGGTATCATCTATGCAGTTGCATATATCCAAGCCTTTGTAGGCTTGCTGTGGGATACTTGTACGCCCCTGCCTCCTCAGTACCATGTGAAAGGGTTTTTGCCAAAGCTGGAGAGGTTATTACCTAAAAGAAAAACTACCAGCGTGGAAAGAAAATATTATTTCTTACTTTTTGTCATTTCAGTATTCAAAAGCACAATCCCTGTCCCATCATTTTAAAACATTGGAACAGTTTTAACATAAACGTCTCGTATCCTGTTGTATTTATTTAAACACTGACTGTAATCATATGGACATTTATAGACTTCTGTTTGTTTTACTTTAAAAAAAAGTGTTTTTGGTAGTGATTATACACAGATACTGTTGTAAGACAGCTAAAAGGCCACGACAATAAAAGTTTTGAACAGCAGGGGGGTTTGTGTGCAAATGAAGCGTTTCCTGAACCAAGTGGATGGAAAGCTTCAACGCTTAATGAGACTTCATCCGGCCATCAGCACTGGAGAGATAAACTCCAGCATTCTGAGTGCACAAGGTGTCAGTTAAACTGGAGGGCAGCATAACCAAGGAATTCCTGGGAGAGAAGATGAGAAGGTGAACCACACACAAGGAGACAATTCTAGATAGTTAGGCTTAGACCCTGTCATTACCATGTATCGCTACCTAAACAATCTGGCAATAAGTGGGGGAAAAGTCTATCCTTAAGTATTACAGATGATGAGATAATGGCACTCAGGTGTGATGAAACAGCTGCTGCAGCCCCTGACCACGCCTACTGGAAACCCCAGTTACACAAACACCTGAGAGCTGGAGAGACAGCAAGAGGGCATAGCAAAAACAGAAGGGGGGGGGGCTCTGTGGAGCAATAAGTGCTGGGAAGATTTCATGTTATTTATATCTTCAGTTAAGTAACAGTTTGTTTAGGCTCAGGTAATGTTTTTTTAATAGACTTTAAAAAAAATTGAAATAATCAATTCAGCTTTTTTTTCAGTTGCAGTACAATCTGCCACGATCTCACTCTGTCCTTTGCATCCTCTTCTGCCACACCAGTCCTCTTTGTGTCCTTCTTCACTGTAGCCAAGCTTCATATCTTTATCCAGCATATATTCAACACCTCCTCTTAGTATGTCCTCACTTTGTCTCCAAACTGCTCAACCTTATCTGTCTCTCTGATAAAGTCATTTCTAATCCTGTCCCTCCTGGTGACTCCCAATAAAAATCCTACAATTTTCAGCTCCACCACACTGAGCTCGACTTCCTGCCTTTTTGTTAGTGTCACTGTTTCTTGCTCTTGCTAGTGTCACACTCTTGCTGCTGTCCTTCTGTCACAAATCCAAAAATATATAACAAATACCTTAAATAAGCAGACACTATAAGGGTTAAATATGTTTTGATTTTCTATGCAGACTTTATGTTTATTGTGGCTTAAAAATGTGTCTTTTGACAGTAAAATTTACAGAGCCCTGTGCTATAACCCCCCCCCCCTGCCAGTGGTTCAGGTTCAGGTTACTTTATGTGTACCTGTGGGTTTAGCCTGCAGATGGTGAGTCATCCATCCACATTTTCCAAAACAGACAGACAAAAGATAACCATAATACAGCATAATAACAAAAAATAATAAATAATAAAAAATGCCCAGCATGGTTTTATGCTGTTGCTTCACAGCATGAAGGTTTGATCCTTGCTGTGTGGAGTTTGCATGTTCTCTCTTTGCTCCCGTGGGTTTTCTCTGGTTGCTCCAGTTTCCTCCTGCACGCAAAAAATATGATTGTTTGGTTAATTGGTGCTTTTAAATAGACACTTGAATAAATACTTGAAATGTGCAATTCACTTGTATTTTTATTTTTTATTCCTATTTATTCTATTTATCCCCTTCGTATATTTTATTTATATTGTCTCTGTATTTATATATATGTGTGTGTGTGTGTGTGTGTGTATATATATACCGTATTTCCCGGACTACAAAGCGCACCCGAATATTAGCCGCACAAGCTAAAATCAGGGGAAAATCCTGTTTTGTACATACATTAGCCACACCTGACTAAAGGCCGCAGGTGTTTCAATGTTGACTTATCATATGTAAGAGAATATGCACAAAGGGAATTGTCAGGAAAGAGATGGCTGTTTGGAGACACACCCCTTTTATTAATATTTTGAAAAACAAGTTATGGGTACATATTTGCATAACCTTTAGGTATATGTACAAGTAGCGGTAATTACAAGTAGGAAACATGTACTGTGCTTCATAAATGAGTAACAAATGTAGTACATAACAATAACCTACAGCACACCAGAAAAATAGATTCGGACTACCTTTTAGGCTCAGGTGCAGCGACACGGCTTTAACAAGAAGAAAAGTCAGTCATTCACCACCATCTTCCTGCCCACTAAAACCACCAAAGTCGTCTTCTCCAGTGTCGGATACAAACAGGCTCAGGATGGCTTCGTCATCCACTCTCAGCTTCTTTCCTTCGTTGTCACTTTCAAAACCAAAGAAATCCTCGTTGTCAGTGTCAGAGTCGAACACCCTCAGAAGGGCCGTGGCGGTGTCCTCCTCTCCATCATGCAGCATTCAGCCCTTCGAAATCCGTTGGTGATCATTGATGTTTTCACACTTTTCCACGCTGTCAGATTCCACCGGTGGAGTTGAGCATAACTTGCTTTTCGCATTGTTTTTCGCGCTACTTGTACGGCACTATGTTGTCTGGCGGATGGACACGTGACCAACACACCACTCTTGAACCCCGATACTGTGTGTCTGATCACATGCCCTTCCGCCAGGCAAGTGCCGTACAACAGCGGAACAAACAAAACAAATCGTCTTACGATATGACAAAAATCATGGACAATCCATAGAAAAGCCGCACCTGACTAAAAGCCGCAGGGTTCAAAGCTTGTGGAAAAAGTAGCGGCTTATAGCCCGACAATTACGGTATATAGAATATTCTGTAACTCTGTAACTTCTGTCGGTGCTGTGCTTTTTTGGAAATCGAATTTCCCAGAGGAACCCACCCGAGGGATTAATAAAGTTCTATCTAATCTAATCTAAATTGGCCATAGTTGGAGATGTATGAGTGTGTGGTTGTTTGTCTCTCTGTTTTAGAACTACGATGGATTTGTGACCTATCTGGGGTGTACTCTATCTTGGCCAATGGTGAAGGATCGCTGGCAAATAAATTTTAATCATTGTATCATTGTGATATTAATAAATGAAATTAAGACATCACAAAAGACTGCTGGAAAATAGTATTTAATTTTATTCACACATACTATACATTTACAATGCACCACACGAGCAAACTGCCAGTGTGTATAGTTATTTGTATATTATCATTAAAGTCGTGTGAAATAACACGTTTCAATTTTTTATTTAGTTGGCATTGAGAGTTTGGAGTCTATTTCAGGAATGCACCTACCAAGCTTATTATTACTGCAGCCATAACTTATGAGATGAGGTGCAAAGGTTGGAAAAGACTTGTTGGGTGCATCCAAACTGATCAACACAACATGTGTATGTGTGTTTCCATCATGTAAAAATCTGCCTTAATGTGTCCCCAAAATAATTCCACCTCATTCAGGGCATTTTGTGATGAGCCACCTGGTCTCAGCGCCACATCAGTCAGGTGGAATAATTTTCTTGTTAACCAGCTCCAATAAGCCACCTGAACACTACAGACGCAAGATGGAAATTGGAGTATAATGTGCTAAAATAGATTTAGATTTGGAATAAAACCTGACATCCTAGCAGCTCCAAACCAAAACTCTGCCGTCACAGATATTTCATTTTCATAAAGCACAGTGGCGTGCTCTCAAATTCCAATTATTTCTGGAGTTCAGCTGTCAGATCAGCTTTCTTGTTGGAACAAATCGCAAATAAGTAAAATAAGAGTAAGACGCTGAAATGTTCAATGTGAGTCTAGTACTTTTTTTTTTTAGATAAACAGGGATGGAATAAATTGGTAAACTAACAATGAGATGGAGTCCATTACAAGTGGTGTTTTTCTAGTAGTGATCTCTACTTTGCCCCAGCAGACCAAAGAAGTGAAGACATATTTTTTAATCATGTTACCACTTCATCTGGTCTAATGTTGGAGGTGGTATGTGTTAGTGTTGCACCAAACGTCTGAGAGTACAGGTGAAAATTAGTTTTCAGACTCTGTGGGAGTTAATTTAACTCGTCAGTCCCCGCCGAGCAAAGTAAAAGATCAAATCAAGCCCTTAAATTACAAAGGATGCAACGGTGTGTATCTGTTATTTAATGTCTTGTGGAAGTCACACAAGTTCACGTGGTATATCGGGTTGAGTGTGGAAGCCTGTGGAAAGCTGATTTAAATGCATTTAGTAACTCATTAAAAGTTGCTACAGTTTTTTTATACTTTAAAAAAAAATTCATAATGGAGTTTGTGTATACTTGGTACATAATATATAGTATTTAAAGGCACTGACAGGTACTTCAGCCCACCACACAGTTAGTTCCCGATGTCACTTGTTTGCCTCACTTGAGATCCATGCAGGCTTCTTGTTTTTTGGTTTCACATAATCCCAATAACAGCAGCAACATAAACCTAAACCCCAGACTTCAAATAGTCCCTTGATGAATTTATGGGTGATATTACAGACACTGTGTCTATGTTTTTCTACAGTCTGTACGTGCTTTTAACATCTTGATTGCATCAGCTGTCTGAGCCTGTACAGAATTAGAGTGCCGTGTTAATATCTCACCAGCTCTGGCTGGCAGTACAAAGGCAGTCACAGTAAAACATCTCCCTCGTATGTGAGACTCTGCCAGATAAGCAAGGGTTGATCTTTTTGCACGAAACCAAGCATTTTACTAATTTGAGTTGCTGCACTGGAACAGAGTTCAAAGCAGAGCTGCGATTTGCGGCTGCTTTCTCATGAGAGAGGAGGCCAGCTCTGTTGGCAGTAAGACGAGCCGCTGATTGTTCCACTCTCCATGGGCCTCTCAGATGAAGATGGAGAGTATTGCAGGACAACAATCATCTGAAAGTACACAAATTTTACTGAGCCGAGCATTGTAAGACAGACCACACAAATAGCAACACTCACAGATAGGAAGTAGGGAGAGAAGAGAGAAAAAAATACTTCATTTGTCGCTCCAGAACTGGTGTTGTGAATTTTGTGAAATTATTACTGAATCCATCTGTTGCAATTTCATCTAAATTCTACATCTGCAGCTCCATATCATTGGACTGCACATCACTTGAGCTTTTGGTGAAATAAAACACAATAATTTAATACATGAACCCCAGAGGTGTTCACAAGTGAATATGACTTTGAAATTATAGGCTCAGTCATACGAGGTAGTGATACAGCAAACTGATCTGGGCTTTGTTGCAGAGGCTTACAGAATTTATTATGTTTTTACAAAATGACTATTTTCAGAGATGTTTTATAAGCTACTGCAGTTTTGAAGCTAATGGCTAATGCACAAAAAGGACAAAAAGATTCTTAAGTTTGTTTGTTTGCTTCTTTCCCTTTATCACTTGTTATCCTGGAGTTCCCTCAGCTTATTCATTAGCTTTAAGGGAGGGGTATCAAACATATTGCATGTTGATGTCAGTATTAACATACTGAAGTGTATGGAAAGTTCAATGAATGATAAAGAGGTTAAATGCTACTTTTTGTTTAATTTCCTGGGATGTGGATGTTATGAGCAGTGTTGGTCAAGTTACTTGAAAAAAGTAATCAGTAACTAATTACTGATTACTTCCCCCCAAAAGTAATCCCATTACTTTACTGATTACTTATTTTCAAAAGTAATTAATTATTTAGTTACTTAGTTACTTTTTAAAAACACGATTTACAACCTGAATAGGTAATAAAGCGATAGATCTTTCAGGCCAGTTCTACTTTTTCTGCATAATCCATCATACAAAATGTAATCAAATGAAAAAGTCTCTTTTTAAAACTTTTTTTATTAGTTTTAATCTTTTAACTTTATGCATCAAGCTAAAGTTTAATTACATGCAACATTCTCTGACTGGAAGAAATTTGTTTAACATTTAAACCTATTTTCCGCACATTCCAGCACATAAAATAAAATATTTAAAATAATATATTTTTTTGTGTTTACACTCAGTCTTTCAAATAGATGCAAGTGCAACACAGCAGAAAATAAATAAAATCAAAGACTAGCGGTCCTGTTGCTCTATTTTCACCTGTAAAGCAGGAGTGGAGTAGGTGGAGGTTTGCCCTGGTGCAGGTGTGCCGCAGCGGTCAGTTGAAGAATCTGCGAGTTTCTCTGTAAATTTCCCGTTACGTGGTGCTTGCTTGGAACTTTAGGGGGTTTTTTTCGCTGTAAAAAGAGTTTTTCTTCCCACGCACAACGGACACTAATGTTTTTGTCACTTTTTATGGAATCAAACTCAAAGTAAGGTCAGTACTTCCACGCTTTAAACGCTGCACGGTCATACTCTCTCCCGCACTCAATATATTATCCATTCTTGATCTGCACACAGCTGTTGCCACGAATGTTGCACTCGCTTACATCACTGTCATGAGACATTCTCACAAATAAATCATGGTTTTAGTAATGCAGTAATGCAGCGTTCCTACGGGAAAGTAACGGTAATCTAATTACCGTTTTTGCAATAGTAATCTCTTACTTTACTCGTAACTTGAAAAAAGTAATCAGATTACAGTAACTGCCCATCTCTGGTTATGAGACGTACTTTAACATTGTACTTGCTCTTCTGAAAACATCTCAGGAAGCCCATCGGACCGTAAATGTAAATAGATGGTTCATTGAATATGAACATTTTTTCATATAAAGGGAAAAGTGTAGTTTTCATTTTTCATGTTTCCATGCAGTGTAGCATGAGCACTAATGACTTTGAGATACCTGCTTTAAGGTTATTGTGCACAAATCGGTGGTTTGGCAGTTAGCTGATACAGTTACTGATACTATCATCCTGGTTTCACAGATTCAAATGTCAGTGCAAGTGTAATGTAATAAGTTGAAATGTGGTGGTGACGACAGCACAAGCTTTGTGGAAATGTTGTAGATTTTACAGCTATTCACCTGATTGTGTCCAAATTATTTTCCTTTACCTGACTAAGCAGTTTTGTTGTCTAAACCAAACCAAACTACAAACAAAAATGAAAACTACTTGTCTGACTACTACAGAGAGGAAACCTCAGGACCAGTGAATTTCTTTGTCCAGGACTCTTTGCAGTCCTGTGAAAAATTAAATAATGAATAATGATTTAAGAGCCAAGTAGAAGTAGATTTAAGTAATTGTTTTCTTTATAATGATCAGCCTCTCACAGTACTATGGAGGAATTTTTACTGTTCTTTATAGAACTGCTTTATGTCACTGAGATTTGTGGGCATTAATTTGCATAGATCTCTCAAGAGGCACAGGAATTCATTTGGGTGAGATCTGGATTGTGACTGGACCATTGATTCTTTTTTTATCCATTTTCTTGTGGATTTGCTTTTTTGTTGATTGTGATTGTCCTGTTGCATGACCAAGTTTCAGCTAGGCTTTAGCTGTTTTACAGATGACCCCCCATTTGACTCTAGAATACGGCGTACGGAGGAGTTCACAGTTTACTCAGTAACTGCAAGGTGTCCGGGTTCTGTGGCTGCAAAGCAAACCCAAACCCCTCCACCACCGTGTTTGACAGCTGGTATTTGGTGTTTGTGCTGATATGCTGTGTTTGGTTTTCACCAAACATGCCACGATGTCAGACATCGCCACTTAGATCTCATCAGTCCAAAGAACATTGATCTAGAAGTCTTGTGGTTTGTTCATGTGCAGATTTGTAAACCTAAACTGTGCTATCTCCTTCTAGAGGTCTTTGTTTGATCTGTTTCAAATTGTACTGTCATGAATTTTTGGAGCTGTTGGGTTTTTCTCAGTTTCTCTGAGCATTGCACCATTTGACCTTTGGATACATTTGCTGGGACGTCTGCACAATTGTGTTAACACCACACTAGCAAACTGCCAAAACCTCTGTTTTTATAGATATGATATTAATTAATCAGTCCTTTGAAAACAGTCTCCTTGTTTTCATGTGCCTGTGTGAATTTATTCAATAATAAATAAATACAAAGCAGTTGTGCTTGTTGTGTCCCACTACATGGAACCAATGGGAAAACAGCATGCATTTCCAAAAAACCAAGAAATAACTGAACTTTGACAAGGTGTGTATATTTCCTACTGATCCAAAGCTCATCAGCACAACTCAATTCAAGAGAAATAATTTAATTTTGAATTTTATGCATTTTCAAACACATGAATAGATACTGGTAGATTGATTTTGTTTGTGTGGGTTGGTTTAGTTTGAGTTAATCCAGTTAAAACTCAGTAGATTCCACCTGTGACTGCCAAGTCATAGCTATGGGAATTTGTGTCCTTGAATTGAAATGAGCCAGACTGTATATCTGGGTGTTCATATTATGCAAATATGGCTAACTCCTGATTTTGTTGTCCTGTTTTTCCAGAATGCAGGAGAGGGACCTACAGAGCATGTACGGAAGGGCGCTGCTGCTGACCGTCTGTATGGTGTCTCTCTGGGGACAGCTGACCAGTGCATCGTCACATAGGAGCCACATAGGTACACTGCATGTCCTTCCATTCATTAGTTTCGCATTGACCAGTGGCTGAACAGAGTGCTATCTTTCATAAATCATTGTTCATTCATACTATACAGAAACTCAGAAACACACACACAGCAGGATGTTCTGGGCAGGATGCCCAGAACAAATAAAGTCTGTTACTATGTCTGAGCAACCTCTGTAGTGAAGGAACTCAGGAAAGCATATAGTCACTGTATTATCCCATTAAAAGCCAGCAAAATCTTGTGAAATGATTTTTCTTGAAAATAATGAGCTTGTTTGACTTCAAGATGGGCAGAAAAGCAAAAACCAGGAGCAGCAGACTGTGACAAACACACCAGCAGAATACATATTTAAAGGCGATTCATGCTCAGTTAGAACAAAAACTAACACATGCTATCACTGTGCTCACATGTCTAGTTAAGTAGATTGTAATGATTATTGAGAGAAGCCAATAAATTTCCCTGCATACACTTCTTTGTAATTTACTTCCCAGGGATTTATACCAGTACCTGTTAGGAATTATGCATGCATATTGTGTTATTAAATTTTTATTCTGAGCTGTAAATCATCGCTTTAAGTTTCTATTTTACTTGCTATGATGGGCTAACATTTCCCCCCAAAAATATAACACCTGATGTGTTTTCTGATGTGGAAGGATTACAGTTGAGTGCTTTCAGTGGATCCATTCTGACCAAATTGGTACCCCAGTCACAGCATGTCAGACCCAATTCCTTATAGCTCAGTCACATGTTGTGGTCACATTTCATCTCAATGACTTTTTAAAAAGAAATTGATATGATTTGTTCAACTTTCTTGGCTTCTAAACAGCAAGGCAAAGATGTACTTTAAGGTTGTGTTTTGTGCACATTAAAATTCAACAGTTTAGCAGCCTTGTAAGTCAAGCATCAAATGGAAAAAAGTAATACCAGTACACTAAGTGCATGCATGCGTCTCAGTGTGTGTGTGTGTGTGTGTGTTTGAAGCAGAGGACAAGACCTTTCAAAGCGATTTTCCTTAATGGAGAGATGGCCTGATCCCTGGGCGTAACGGTAGAAACTGTGACTACACATTGAGATAATGAGCCTTATTCCACTGGAGGACAAACAGCACACAGTGGCTTGAGGGAAACAGCTCCATGTTAGCTGAAAACATATAACCAGCAAAAGACTTTGATAGAGCCAAAACAGGATGGACTACACAAGGAGACTGTACATATTATATGTCACAAATGGATTGCACTACATACCTTGTCTGTGTATGTTCAAATCAAATCAAATCAAAAACAGAGGCTGATAAATATGGCAAATATAACTGTATGTCAACCTGTTTTTTGACTTTGCTATTGCTAGATTAATAATTTGATTCATCATTCATAGGTGCACAGCTATTGAATATTTTCTTGTTAACTTAAGGTATATGTTTTAGTAAAATGTAATCATTCAACTTTTTAAATCAGTATAGAGAGCTCCACCACATCTAACTTTGTGTTCCTGTGTCCTAAACCAGCATTATTCACATTTACTTATTTCACTATAATAGATTAAGTGTTCTATAAAACACATTTCCATTACACAACCAGTGATATTGTATTGCGTCTTAAATCATTTTTACTTTATATTTTAAGTGCATTGTATATAACTGCACCAACATCAACTGAACAATCAGACATAATAAAATAAAACAACTAAACATAATAAAAATATAATTTTTCAACTGTGAACACACAACATTCAAAACAAATACAATGTGAAATACATGATGTGCAAGAGTGGAAAGCAGTCTCACCAGCTTTTCCTCAAGAAATATGAAATAAAATATGGAACATTCCAAAATATGGAGCATAAAAGATAAAATACAATATATGGACAAACGCTACATACCTTTCCATACTCTTCTGTGTGCTTTGGCGTTTCACATTTTTCATTGTTTGAACAAAGACCCCCGGTACTCATAAAGGAATAATTTACACATTGTGATGTACGATAATGTGCTTTTAGCTCTGTGACAGCAGTGCGGGACAGGGCTTTTCCTGGTTAATCATGACCATGCACAAAGGCCCATAAAGGAAAGGTGCTCTGACTTTGACTGGTCTGCACAGGCTTACCTCACCCAACATCTTTCAGATAAACTGAAACCACAAGCTACACATAATAACATAAATACATAGTGTATATAACCCGATCACCTCTCATTTCATGATTTTTCCTAAAATGGATTTATTTGCCGTATAGTTAATTTTGAGGTGTATGGGGAAACTACATCAGTCATTTTCACCCCAATAGAATCAATGTAAAATGCTGCACTCAGCAGGCCTGTTTACACACATTTTGATGTGAAGGCTGTTATAATATGAGTCAGAACTAATGATATGTGACTGATGAATTAAATATGTAGGAAGGTATAGTGAGTTAAAATAACAAATTATTATTTTCACTGCTCTGGCTGTGCAGAGCGGTTGGGGGATGAACTGAACAGAGTCCAGAGTGTGGAGAACTTACCCGAGCAAGCAAAGGGTGAAAGCTGGAGCACAGCAGCAGAATTGGACGTGTTTTAGGTGATCTGTAATGATAATAATTATCTAAATCATTTCAACCCTATAACTGAATCCTAACAGCTGACTTTGTCAAATATTTATTATAATTAGAAAAACTAGGTGACACTTAACAACTTAATTCCTTCATGAAATTACTTCTTTGCCTTTGCTGTGGTCAAAATGTCCACATACTTTAGCCATGTTTCATATTGTTTCTGTTTTGGAGTGAGCATCAGGACAGCTTGCCTTTTCGCCTACTCGTGTAATAAACTAATCATTCCAATCAATATGTTCTGTATATATCTCTGTAGACTGACAGTAGAACACCAAATCCAAGTAGTTTGAGCGCAAACATGGTGGATAAACCATTAAATCATCAGGCTTACATTGAACTCTCATTGTTTTTGCATTTGTCCCACTCATGTGGTTTGTGTGCTTATTCCTGTGATTTATTAGGAGAGAGAGAGGGCCAATGAAAGTAGTCTGGCCTGTTCTGCCCAGGCTGCGTTGACACTTCTGTAATCACGTAGCCTCTCCCTGAGCTACAGAGGTCAAGCCAAGGTGCGCCCAATAAACAAACCTCTTTAGCCCTTCTGTTTACTGAAGTGGGGGCTTTGCCAAAGCAATTGAACCTTTCACCATTGCCTGACTGGAGCATGCTGAGCTTACAGCGTGCACACATAACCCCTGTAATAAGACCACTGCATCCCCCAAAGCACTATCTACATTCATTAGCCGGTCATGAAAGAGTGGAGAGGGAGATGAAGGGCGAGAGATGGCGCTAGAAGAAGAAGAGTGGTCCAGCAAGAGAGAGAGAGAACCAGCGTGATAACAACTACCTTTCGGCTTTACAATTTGTTTTGGTCCCATCGATAGGATTTAGACTGATGTTGTGGCCTGGTCAAATGGGAGCCTCATTACTCAGCTATTTAGATGCTTGGACACTTTTTTTTAACAGCAGCTCAATCTGTCTCATTTAAAAAGCAGGAATGAAGCTCTTTGTGGATTGTTGGTCAGTGTCTGTGAGGGGAAATGTAGGAGAGAGGAAAACAGGCGTGAAAAACACATTTCCCACTGAGGCTGTGCGATGCAACATGGCAGCAGCTCCCACTCGTTGAGAGAGGGAAAAGAAAACGCTCTAAGCAGTGCTGTTTACAGGTCGTAAACTTTGCTAGATTTTAAAATATCAAGCATTAAGCCACATGGCTCATGGATAACTACACAAATTGCAAAATGACTTCGGGGATCAGCTTTACACTCCGGTTCTATATTCACATGCACACAAGGGGCCATGCCGCCTTATTAATAAGATGAAACTGCACTGGCTCTCATTTGAATAGAGTAGAATATTTCCATATTTGCTTATGGTGGAGACTTTCTAAAAACTGCGTGATGCACTCTAATGGTTCGTTCTCGAGCTGATTTTTATGCTTTGGGGGATTTTTTTTGTATTCTATGCAAATTGGTTTCAACTTTTTTCACTCTTTCCCAAATTAATGGCAGAATCCAACAAAAAAGTTTTTGTTCCCCACACTGTCCCCATCAGAATAATTTCTGGAAAAAAGATATATTAGGATGTGTCACATTAATACAAATTATGAATTAAAATATGCTTACTAGATAAATTAGACTTGTTTTCCTGTGCCAGCCTGGAGGGAAGGAAGACTATGAAAAAGAGCTTTTCATGCTTGATGGATCTTGATGAGAATCAGGCGGCAGCAGAGCGCTTTTTCTTAGTGTTTAAAGGCTTAGATCATTTTAGAAACTCAAAATAATATAATTTGTTACTATCCAACTTTGAATAGCCTTGGGGTAGATTTAGTCATTGTGTTTTGAACAGTGATTTTTTTTTCTTCACAGTAGAAGAAATATTAAAATGAAATAGCTTGATTATTGAAAAAGTTGTTTTATCCTGTGCATGTCTCTTTGGTTTATACTTAACTCATTCATGCTTCTCTCTGTATTCCCATTTCCACAGATCACCAAATAAGCAAAAAACACTGAAAGTGAAAATAAATATAAAGTTATCTTCCACTGTGGCTGCTAATGAAGACTGCATGAAAAAGTGAATACAGTGTTGTAAAGATATTCGTATTCAAATATTCTTGATGAGATATGGATTAGTCTTCTTAACTGTTAAAATACCTCAAAATGGTAATATTCATGTTTATTATTAAAATTGTTCCCTTTGATATAAATACATTTTTGACAAGACCTTCCAAGTAACTTCACTTAGCTAACTTTAGAGCAGCATAATATTAGTTTTGCTGGTCTAAATTCTATTATTGTTCAATATCTTCAGCCCTAACAATGTGTTGATGCTATAGATTTGTAAAAATATATAAAAATCCATAAATAAACAGTATCCTCCATAGACACACACACTCTCTCTGTCTTACACACACACTGACACACACACACGCACACGCACACACACACACACACACTTTATAATAAGAAGTGAAAACCATACTCAAAGATGCACCCAGCCGCTTGAATGAAAAATGCTCACTGAATGCAAGTTTTCATTGCCTGTGTGGCCTGCCGCATGTATAAATGTGTTTCTGTTCAGCTGGCATACTTTAAATTTTGATGACATAGTGCAAAAATTGTAATTGCATTTTAAGTCCCAGGAGACGTTCTAAAAATGTCAAACACCCATGGATTAAAGATACAAATGAGTACAAATAAGAATAGCTATATTTAGGCTTAAAGTTTTTTTTTTTTAATGATGGCAAACTGACAGTGAGGTAAAACCCTTTTAAAACGTGGACTAGACAATAGCTAAATAATGAAATAAAACATAATTTTTTTTCTTTTTTTCTTTTTTTTAAAAACATAAAAGTGGTCCATTAAATGTGATTAGAACCAGTGATCAAGGTGCGAGAGAAATATTTATGATTTTGGGAAAAAAAATAGTTTATTAAATTAACAAATTGCTGCTAATGTGGTTACATTTTTTGGTTTTTTGTTGTTTTGTTTTTGAGCTCCCCAATCCCAGAGAGGGGATTCGATTCTCCCACTTAAAACGAAAGACAAATATCAGGTTGACTTAAACAGAATTTTTAGCTAAGACTGATGAATAGGCACATCAAAGTGCAGGTTTTCTTGGAAATTTCCAGAACGGATCACGCAAAGCAAAAATTGTTAAACCTGTGCCAGAGTTAACTAGCACTGGCAAGTTAAAATATTATACAGCAGAACTGCTTGACGCCAGCATTAGTCCTGCCCTTTTGCCAATTGGCTAATCTTTAGTGCTGCAGAATGCATTGGACTAATTGCTGTTTAATCCAGAGACTGCTATATCTTGTCATAATATCAGTGTATTTTAAATACAGGTCTCCTTGGAATTGATTTGAGTCCACCAAAAGGATCAAGTGGATTTTTCTGTGTCATATTTTTTCTTCATTTTGAGACTTCATCATATGTATCTATTCCAATTTCCTGACTTGTATAAAAACCTGTAATGCAGTAAATTTACTGTATCTGGGTCTGTGTTGGTGTGTGGTAGTATTCATTAGCCTTCTGCACAGTCCACATCAGGTCAGTGTGGAACCCTTGCCCAGAGATAGCATGACATTATACGAAGCGGCTGAGGAACAGGTCATCCCCACCCTGGGGATGTGCGGGGATGCGGCAGTGGAGCATTTGTCCTGACATTTGGAGAGCAGGTGGACAACACAATGGTGGGGAGGTAGTAAGCAGAGGGAGATTGAGATGGAGATGTGGGGCTGTTTTAGATGCACTGTGGGGATGACGGGGGTCAGCTCGCCCCATCTTCCAGTGGCAGGTCCTGAGATTAGAAAACCATCAAACGTCCTCTGCTATACACATCTGAATGGCAGCTATAGATGAGCCGTGAGTGGCTGTGTGTGGCCTTGGTTCTATCCTCTGTGTGTGTGGTTGTGTAGCTGACAGAGGGGAACAAGGGGACACTGTATGTGCTGAGAGAATATCAATAGTTTTATTCACATACACAGAGGAATCAAAGTTCAAGCATGATAGTTGGGAATTGTAGCATTGTTGCATTAGTACAGGACATAGTGTTAAAGGACAATTTTTGTTTTTGCTTATGTGATTATTCTTATTGTCTGTTCTAAAAATATAAATGACTGTTATACTATAAAATAAAACATTTTCCCCCAAATTCTGTTACGATCATCAAACCACTCAAACTATACTCTTAATCTACATATTGCTCACATCTAAGGGTCTGTGTAAAGTAAATTTGTTTAGTGCTCTCTCACATGGATGCCAAAATAACTGTCTAGACTGTAAGCATCAATTCTATGCGTGAAAAGGCCTGCAAATTTAGATAACCTACAGTGTGAAAAGAGCACCAAATGTGTTAGATGTCTAAATATCTATTTTATAATACGTTACGTAATTGTGAGCGTATTAAAAATACAGTTATGGTCAGAAGTTTACATACCCATGATAGCCCATTAAGAGTGTAATTATGGGCTTTTAATGATTTCTTTGAACTGTCTTTCCAAGTTGGGATAATTGTATAGCTTACATCTTTATTGACTTTAAAAAACGAAAATTTATTTCAGATTTCCTCTAATCCACAAGGTCAAGAGGGTCAAATGAATACAAATACTTAAAAACTGTACATTGTCATTTAACTTAATAAGATCTTCGCTAGCATAAAATAATTTTGTTTTACAGCATTGATTAGATTGACCAATACTCAGAACAGTGGGAAAGTCCAAGGAACTATGTACTGGAAACTGCTGTTGACAATAAAGCAATTTTTTTTATTGTCATAGACAGAGACGGCACTGACAAAGAACGAAGCCCCTGCTCCAAAATTGACACCTTTAAGCTCAACTGAAAGTACACATGGACATTCAACATGACAGTGACCTCCTGTATTTCAACCTATTTTTAACCCATAACCAGTTTAACAATAGAACCACCAGTACGGGTATAAATGACCCCCTTGGCGGTTCTAATGTTAAAATGAACCCCAAATGGCCGAATATCCAGCCAGAATTATGGCAGAAGCTTGTTGATAGTTACCAAAAGTTTCTGGTCAAGGTGCAACTTGCTGAAGAACATAGGGAAATTCAAACTTGTTCACCCAATACGATGTGTGTGTGTGTGTGTGTATATATATATATATATTAGGGGTGCAACGATACACAAAATTCACGGTTCGGTTCGATACTTTGGTGTCACGGTTCGATATTTTTTCGATACAAAAAATGTTCATGCATTTTTAATTTGTCATTTATTAAAATTATAAATATATATTTTAACTCAAAAGTACAGTTTTTAAATTTAACCCTAACCCTTGTGCGTGTTTTTTATTTTGACAGCGAATGCGCACCTGCGGACCACTTATGTGCAGCCCTGGTTATTTAGCTCATCATATTGCAGCCACAGAAATTCTTTTGTCCATGAAACCATAAAGCTGCACTTTCTTTTTGCCTCATAGTCTGATTTGTCATAACTTCTCCGTTTTGTGGTAAGCTTTTCTTTGGCTGTCACTTCTTCACCCTGACCTGTCTTATTTGGCTCAGCAGAACTGAAATGCTTTTACACGCTCACTCACATAAGCTCAGCGATTCTCTGCGCGATCAACCTCTCACATGTTTAAGCTTGCTGCGGGAGATTTCACTTGTCATGTTTGCATAGTAAGCTAACGATTAATAAGACGATGTCAGAGGAATTGGTTCACAAATTATCATCACTCACAGATCAGTGCTGTTGCTCTCTATACACAGTTCGCACGATTGCAAAGTGAAAGCAAAAAAACAAGCGCAAATTCAAACGCGACTTCAATATGTCACATATTGACAGTGGCTCACCGATGCCAATGACATAATTACCCAGCTACATTTCCGAAAGAATGCAAAAGCATTGACATATATTTTTCCTACAATAGCCCGACGGGCAGGGAAGAGATAGATTTTGGTAGCCCGACTGAAAAAATCGCTAGCTCCGGGACGTCGGGCTAGCGATATTGCAAGCCCTGTATCTGATTGAGGAATCACTCATCTTTGGAAAAGAGAGTTTATTACAGAGAAATGGCTCTTTCCAAAATAAAAGCTATACTATCCGCTTCTTCTGGGCTATATTCTCAGCAGCATAAGGAGAATCATGTGCTAACAGCTGTCTAAATGACTCGGCTAAAGTTAGTAGCATGCTTGCTTTTTTTGTCTGCTTCCACTTGTCTTTGCACTAGGATGATGTCGGCGTAAATGTGCAGTCATATTCGTTGTGTTCCCACTAGTGCTTTCAGGTTAATCTCGTTGAAATGACCTTAACTTCACAACACGGCAAATCTCCGTTAACGAGCTACCGCTGATCGCTCCGTGCATGGGGCTAGACGGCCAACACGTTAACGAGCTAACTGCGCTAACACACTAGTTCACACCAATGTAATTGAGCATTGCATGGCACATTCAACATACTGTTTTACTTTAGTCCATGACTCGCTTACCTTCAGGGTCATACGTCACATGAAAACCAAAATAATTCCAAACGCCAGATCTGAATGACGTTCAATTTGCCTGTTGCAAGGAGAGCTTAACTTCTGTCTCGCTAGCTTGCCCTGCGCTCTTCCTTCTGACTATGCTGTCTGTGTTGAGCGCTCAGTGGATCTGCGACAGTGCAGCCTAGGCGGAGTAGTCGAACACAGATTCACTGAGCGCTCAACACAGACAGCATCGTCAGAAGGAAAATTTATAAAATAAATTACAAATGTTGTATTGTTCGATACATATGCGTACCGAACCGAAAGCACTGTATCGAACGGTTCAATATCGATACGAATATCGTTGCACCCCTAATATATATATATATATATATATATATATATATATATATATATAACGAGAGACACCCGGAATGGCTAACCGAAGGTCGGACGGTCCTGATCCCCAAGGACCCCAAGAAGGGACCGGTCCCCTCCAACTACCGACCAATAACCTGCCTCAGTACTACATGGAAGCTCCTGTCAGGCATCATATCGGCTAAGATGAACAGGCACATGGGTGAATACATGAGCGGGACACAGAAAGGGATTGGCAAGAATACCAGAGGCGCAAAACACCAGCTACTGGTAGACAGAACAGTCAGCCGAGACTGCAAGACCAGACTGACCAACCTGTGCACTGCCTGCATTGATTACAAGAAGGCCTATGACTCAATGCCCCACAGCTGGATACTGGAATGCTTAGAATTGTACAAGATCAATGGGACCCTAAGAGCCTTCATCAGGAATTCAATGGGGATGTGGCGTACAACACTAGAGGCCAACTCCAAGCCCATAGCACAAGTCACCATCAAGTGCGGGATCTACCAAGGAGATGCTCTGTCCCCACTGCTGTTCTGCATAGGCCTGAACCCCCTCAGTGAGATCATTAACAAGACTGGCTACGGATACCGACTACGGAACGGAGCAGTTGTCAGCCACCTCCTGTACATGGATGACATCAAGCTGTATGCCAAGAGTGAACGAGACATCGATTCACTGAACCACACTACCAGGCTATACAGCAATGACATTGGAATGTCGTTCGGACTGGAGAAGTGTAGTCGGATGGTAACAAAGAGAGGGAAGTTAGTCAGAACTGAGGGGATTGAACTACCAGAAGGCAACATTCAAGGTTCAAGGTTCAAGGTTCTTTATTTGTCACATGCATAGTTATACAAGTATAACACACAGTGAAATGTAGCCTGACACGCTCCTCGACATGTGCAAAAAAATTGGGGGGGGGGGGGGGGGAGGGGGGTATGTAGAGGAAAAACATTATATATATATATATATATATATATATATATATATATATATAGAGAGAGAGAGAGAGAGAGAGGGAGAGAGAGAGAGAGAGAGAGATAGATATATCTATCTCTATCGACATATCTACAGATATATCTATAGATATATAGATTTGTATACACACACACACACACACACACACACACACATATATATCTATATTATTCAGAGTCTTATTCAGAGTATGTTTTTTTTGAAAGAAGGAAGTTATAATTTAAGGGGTTTTTGTAACTTCAAAACAATAAAGGTACGTACTACAAGAAAAGGCTTTTGTGTTTCTGTTCATGGAGTGAAACTATGGAACAGTCTGAATATGGAATTAAAGCAATGTCCAAACATAAAACTGTTCAAAAAGAGTTATACAAATATGATCTTCTCAAACTATAAAGAAAAGGAAAATATTTAAATTAAGTGAATGTCTCTATTTAAAAACAAACAAACAAAAAATCATGATGTTATATTATAGTATATAGTATATCAGAAATCTGTTCACTATTTTTATTACAAATTATATCAGTAAGGAAGCTGACTAAATATTAACTGATAATTTATGGAAAAGGGGTGGGATTAAATAAGTGTATACTTCTTCCCACTCCCTTTCAACATGTAAATTAATCAGAATGTTTTTTGTATGTAATTGGTATCGTATTTTTTCTCTCTCTTATTTTCTTTTAAATGTACTTGTATATTGTTCACATGTTGAAATAAATTACCAATCAATCATATAGATAGATAGATAGATAGATAGATAGATAGATAGATAGATAGATAGATAGATAGATAGATAGATAGATAGATAGATAGATAGATAGATAGATAGATAGATAGATAGATAGATAGATAGATAGATAGATAGATAGATAGATATGCACTCACCCTCATTTTTACCTCAACACAGGTTTGTTTTGGTTCCCTCCCTTATTTGTTTGCAGTCTCAACAGACCAGTTAGACGGGTTCATGAGTATGACTCCATGGGGAAAAGATTGTCTCCGCAGAGAAAACACAATAGCTGCGGTGGTTCTGTGGCTGCCCATATAAATGTGGGAAAGACATGGCAATGCTAGAAATGTATTTAGGTTTGGCATCCTGACAATTTAACAGTTTACCAATAACGTTTAACACTTTCTGGTAGGTACTATCAATGATATTACAGAGTATTGTGACAGCGTGTATGCAGATTATTACACTAATTTGTAATCTTGTGTCACGGACCCGGCTCTGGAGGACTCGGGGGTCCGTGACCAGTTTTGACTGTTGTTATTGTTGTT
This sequence comes from Aulonocara sp. 'chitande type north' Nkhata Bay, assembly GCF_057382095.1. NCBI lineage: Eukaryota > Metazoa > Chordata > Actinopteri > Cichliformes > Cichlidae > Aulonocara > Aulonocara sp. 'chitande type north' Nkhata Bay. The sequence continues at coordinate 37,760,287 of NC_141348.1, read as the reverse complement.
AGTATTATTATTATTTGGTGATGTGTGCTTTCTCCACAATGCTGTGTTAGTCTGTGTCCCACTCATATGTATAGGCAGGGTGTGGGTGTATACGTGTGTATGTCTGCGGGTGTGGCTGGAGGATGGAGCACAGCCACCTGCAGGCCTGATAGGTGTGGCCCTGCGAAGGACTGGCCACACCTGAAGTTCCTGCCACACCTGTTGGTGATCAGGGCTCGTCGGGGGAGCTACTTAGGAGAGTGTTGGAGCTCCCACCGGCGCGGGATCATTGAGTTATCGTACCAAGTTAGTGTGTCAGCATATGTCTGTGTTGTTCGTATATGCCCGCCGAGGGTTAGTGTTGACGGCTGCCTCTATGGTTTCCCTGCAGGAGGAAGAGTGGTCCAGAAAGGCAGCACGCACAGGGTGTGCGGAAACACAACAGCGGGGAGCACGAGCACGAGCACAGACGTCGGAGGGAAGCACGCACACGGGGTTCAAGGGAGCAACGGGGAGTTATTGTGTTTACAGTTTTTCACTGTGAATAAAGAGCACTGTTTGCATCGCAGAGTCTGCGTTTTGGGTCCTCCTTTCCCCACATCCCCACGGTCTGCCAGCCAGACCGTGACAGAATGATCCCGCCAACCACCATGGACCCAGCAAACTCAGGAGTTGCCACGGAGGAGAGATTGCTCGCGCAGTTATGGGATTACTGCCGGAGCGTAATCCAGGCTGTAGACCCACACAAGAGACACCTACAGGTAGTGTTCCTTGACAATTACCTCACATCCACTACCCTCACCATGAACATTTTGGACATTAACAAACTTAGGCAATTGGTCACTAGTTTAAGGGAGAGCTCGAGTTTTGAATTATTTGGCTTGGGTGGCCCGAGCACGGACAGTTCGGCTGCTCTCCTAGAGACTCTAGCCGCTTGGTTTTTCACGCGTCGGCGGAGGGCTTTCCCGTCGATGCTCGCGGCACAATCGTTTGATCCGCCATTACAGAAGGCATGCCGCACTCTCCACCACCATTCCATTACGCCGCAACCCACTCCTGCGGTTTCAGCCCGGTCAGCTGGCAACGGACCGACAGCGCTCATTACCGCAGTGAGTAAACCAGACTCAATTGTTTCAATAATAAACCCTGTCATTGACAATCAAAACACAGATGAACAGCGGATTTCCATGCACACGGCCCCGCCTTCACGGAGGAGAAGGCGTCCTCGCAAGCAGCGTTCAACCACATCCACACTCACTCCTGTGCTGGTCGAAGACTCAGGACCAGCGGCTCTGGACGCCACAGTGAGTAAAATGGACTCTGCCGGTGTTATAAATTCCCTTCCTGTAAACACGAAAATAGAAACTGTTTGCTGTACCTCCAAAGACTCAGAAAATGTTCCCTCTGAGACTGTAAGCTGGGAGCTGGGGAGTTCCGAGCATACAGACCCAAATGACTTTTTGGCTCAGTCTGGCCATATGGAGACAGAGGTTCTCCCCAGGGCTTCCCCAGAGGCCGAACTGGAGGCCTCAGTTGCCTCTGGACCCCTGGAATTTGTTGAGCCAGCTGTAACATTCTCATCCTCTCCACCCTTCATAATAGCCATATCACCCTCAACTCAGTCCGCTGCCCAGCTAGTAACGGAGTCTGCTGCCCAGCTGGTGACTGAGTCTTCAGTCCGGTCAGCCTCTCACCTTCATCCTCAGTTGGAGGTCGATATGCCTGCTGGACCACCTCTGCCATCATTTCACCTGTCTGTCCCTGCATCGTTGGCCAGTCCACCGGGAGCAGCGACCGCACCATCACCTCCTCCCTCTGCAGCTACTTCTCCACCAGAGTCCCATCAGACTGCAGCGACCGCAGCACTCTCGGCTTCGCCATCTGCATCACCTACTCTACCTTCACCTTCCCCACCTGCAGACACCGCATCACCATCTTCACCTCCAGATCGACCGTCAGTAGCTGTAGCGCAGCCGGAGGTGCTCAGGGTGCTCGGAGAGCGGGAGGAGCCCGCACCGCCAGCTGTGGAGCCCTGCGAGCTGGAGCAGGAGCCCGGCGAGCCGGAGGAGCGGCTCAGCGTGGCGGAGCAGGAGCCCTGCGAGCCGGAGCTCGGCGAGCGGGAGGAGCTCGCTCTGCCCGAGCCGGAGCAGCTCGGCGAGCGGGAGGAGCTCGCTCTGCCCGAGCCGGAGCAGCTCGGCGAGCGGGAGCAGCTCAGCGAACCACCAGCAGAGGAGCTCGGCGAGCGGAAGGAACAACCAGCGCTGCCAGCCGAGGAGGAGCTCGGCGAGCCGAGGTGGAGCTCTCGCTGCCAGCCGCCGAGGTGGAGCTCTCGCTGCCAGCCGCCGAGGTGGAGCTCTCGCTGCCAGCCGCCGAGGAGGGACCCGCTCAGCCGGAGCCGGAGGTCAACGAACCGGAGGGACGTCTGGCGCGGCCTCCACGCCATCCACGTCCTCTGCATCCACGTCAGCGACCAGCGCGTCATGAACCGTGTGCCACACCTCGCTGTTGCTCACCGGAGGAGCAGCGCCGCCACCGGACCCGTGGCAGGCCGCCTGGGGAGCAGCGCCGCCGCCGTCGGACCCGGGGCAGGCCGCCGGAGGAGCCGCAGCGCTGCTACCGTCACTGGATCCCGGGCAGGCCGCCTGGGGAGCAGCGCCGCCGCCTTCGGACCCGGGGCAGGCCGCCGGAGGAGCAGCAGCGCCGCTACCGCCTCTGGATCCTGGGCGGGCCGCCTGGGGAGCAGCGCCGCCGCTACTGGGCCCGGGGCTCGCCACCGGAGGAGGGGCAGCAGTGCCGCCGCCACTGGAGCAGTGGCAGGCCCCCAGAACCGTTTTTCTGCTGTTGCCGGACCCGTGGCTGCCCGCCGGAGCTGCAATGTCGCCACCATTGGACTCGAGGTAGGCCCCCTGAACTCTTTTGTTATGTTGATGGGCCGCCTGAGACTGTTTTGTGGCATTTTTTCTTTTTGTTGCTCCGCTGCGGGATGCGCGGTCGGACTCTGGGACTGTGACCATGGGGGGGTTGTTGTCTTTGGGGGTTTTTGCTTGTTTTGGTTCTGCCCTCCGTCCTGGACCTCCCGCCGCCTGCCCTGGGTTGGTTGTGCTGTTTTTGGTTTGTGTTTTTGGGTCGTCGGGAGCCGACCCTTTGAGTGGGGGTACTGTCACGGACCCGGCTCTGGAGGACTCGGGGGTCCGTGACCAGTTTTGACTGTTGTTATTGTTGTTAGTATTATTATTATTTGGTGATGTGTGCTTTCTCCACAATGCTGTGTTAGTCTGTGTCCCACTCGTATGTATAGGCAGGGTGTGGGTGTATACGTGTGTATGTCTGCGGGTGTGGCTGGAGGATGGAGCACAGCCACCTGCAGGCCTGATAGGTGTGGCCCTGCGAAGGACTGGCCACACCTGAAGTTCCTGCCACACCTGTTGGTGATCAGGGCTCGTCGGGGGAGCTACTTAGGAGAGTGTTGGAGCTCCCACCGGCGCGGGATCATTGAGTTATCGTACCAAGTTAGTGTGTCAGCATATGTCTGTGTTGTTCGTATATGCCCGCCGAGGGTTAGTGTTGACGGCTGCCTCTATGGTTTCCCTGCAGGAGGAAGAGTGGTCCAGAAAGGCAGCACGCACAGGGTGTGCGGAAACACAACAGCGGGGAGCACGAGCACGAGCACAGACGTCGGAGGGAAGCACGCACACGGGGTTCAAGGGAGCAACGGGGAGTTATTGTGTTTACAGTTTTTCACTGTGAATAAAGAGCACTGTTTGCATCGCAGAGTCTGCGTTTTGGGTCCTCCTTTCCCCACATCCCCACGGTCTGCCAGCCAGACCGTGACATCTTGTTTGTCTATTAATTCAGCAGACAAATGCTTGGTATGGCATTATTTGTCAGTAATGGCTGGGGAAATGTGGATAAACTGTTGGCTTGTTCACAACCTCTGTAATTGTCTCACTGAGCTGTAACAACATTCCACGGTCCCAACAATTAACCTGACGGAGAGCCAAAACAAATATAAAACACAATAATGCAACAAAACAACAAAAAGTGTCCAAAGCTACAAAAATGAATAAGCTATACTAAAACAGATTCATAATTATTGTCTATACTTTTACTACATTAGGGTCAATCCACATGTAGTCAATGGTTTCTGGAAAACAGTGTGTTCTCAAGACAACACTGACTGGCATAATAGCTTAGAGTAAAATTTGTCCCAGTGTTTTATTGCAGCAGAAAGGACACATACTGTGACAAAAACAGATCCGCCAGAAGTCTTCCATCTCCATTCCCTCTCTAATTACAGCTCAAATGTAAACCCATTATCCCTCGCCACATTATGAGTTACCTCTAGCTATTCTGAAACTCAAAGAAATTAGGATTTTTGGATTTTGATAGAAATCGAAGGAGAGCCTGGTGATAACGATTTGAGCTGATGAATGCAATTAGCGAAGAAGTGCTAACAGCATGGTAGTAATTGGGTCTTACAAACTAAAAGCCTGCCCTTACCCAGCAATTAAAGCAACCCCCTTTAAAGTTAGTCAATTGTATTGCTGTTAATGGCCTATGCCTGGCTAAAGCTTAGCGTTAGGAGGCACAGACCCCTTTCATATTGGCAATAGAGCAGGTCCTTATCACAAGGTTTCTGTGCGGTGTTGAAAGTGATTAATTTGTTTGTGATGGTGATTCCTTGCTCCACAGACTGTGTTTTATGAGAGGTTTGATGCATACTGCTACATAACATTAACTCTGAAATGAGTTACTTACAGTTTATATTTCATAAAGAAGAATAGTCCCATTGTTAAGCTTTTAACATATTGTAATTAATGTGTGGGTAGTGTTGCTAAAATTAAATGAAAGAAAGGGAAGCACCATGCTCATAACTCTGATGGTTATTTTTTAATTTGCAATTACGCAGCTTAATGTTTTAGCCCATATTGAATCCTTCAGTTTTTATACATTGTAAAAACTGGCATAATTAGTACAACATACCACACGTATAGGGGATGGGAATTAATGAGTTCACAGGGTGTTCTGGAGGTAAACCTGTGAAATATCAGGGTAAAGGTTACATAATAATTTGGTGCAGAGGTCAGACTTCACCCAGCTGCATCATGAATTCTTTGTGATGTTCAGGCAGTTATGTTTTTTCCACTTGTGGAAAAAAAAAAAATCTCTTCATCCTCCCAGTTTTTGTCAGTGAAGTAATAGCAGCACGTATACCAGAGTAAATCGCAGATTATTCACTAGTTCTCTGATATGTGTTTTCAAAGGAAATTGAAAGACCAGTTATATGAGATGACGGCTCATATACACCAATCAGCCACATATAATCTGTTGCAAACCAGGTTCAGCAGCTTCTGGTACAGAACAGTTCACGGACAGCATCCTTATAAACCCGATGATCCAATCCAAAATCGACAGTAATAAGACGGATCTGTATCTCGGGTCAAAATGCTAGACATGAAAAGCAGGATAAATGCAATTCTGACCAGGATTAGTATGAGTATTTTAAAGGAGCAACACTAGGCTATGAGATTATAACATATTAATACTTACTCTGAGTTGTGTTTTTTCAGAGTGGCTCATTCTGTAGAGTGTATCATAGCAGTTTGATAGTTTCAGAGGAGCAGACAGGAAAGCCTCGTCATGAAGGAAACTGAAGCAGACAGGTGCAACCATACTGAAAGCAGGCTGAGATGTGTCAGTGCAGAACCAATCAGACAGAGGCAGGAGAGAAAGGAAACTGAAAAACACAGTACAGACTTTCCGTTTGTTGACATTCTGAGAGAATTCAAATGATGTACTTGCATAGAGCGGCATGACGTGCACACCTATGACAGTGCATCTTAAAACTGTGTATCAAAAGCTAACACATATAACATTTCTGTAGTCTGAGCAGATAGCCTAGTAGTTTGGGGGGTTTTGCAAATTCAGTTTTAACCACATCTATCTTATCAAACACGTATTTACAACTGCACCATTTCTTTCATGTGCTGTGATTACAGACTTCAAAGAAAATTTGTCCCACTATCGAGTCTGTAGTGAACTCAAGCCAAAGAATCATAAATGAAAGTCTGCAAAACAAAATATACAGAAATCTTTTTGGTATGGTCCTAGTTAGAGGTTATATAAAGAGAAATATTTGTTGATTAATTAAGAATCTCTCCTTAGAAAGCTCGAGGTGTGAACACCAGAATTCATATAAGACAAATTGCCTGTAGTCAAGTCAGGTCAGTAATATTAAAGAGCAACAGTCAGAAGTAGCAGTCAGCAATCAGCGCCCCTTTGCTACAACCTGTTTCAAAATATGAGGGATGCCTCTTTCTAAATTGTCATGTGGTATTATTTGAAGATGTCTGACAAGATGTTGGGAAAGTTTATTATCCTTTCTAAGAGCTAATTCCTTTTACTTAATGTTACAGATTTTCAGCTCCCAGTCATAAATGTAACACATTTCCCTTAAAAACAGTCCCAAGAAACCTCTTTTCCAAGCAGTTTGATAATATAAATCGTAACAAACACTTTATGAAACTCATCATCCATTCAGCTTGGGGTAGTTTCCTCTTTTCTTTTAAAGCAGTGCTATGCTAGGTCTGGTGGTTATTCACTAGAGGCTGGATACTGACTGAATAAAGTGAAATATAAGCTTCTGAAATGTAGTCTATCAATTGCTTGCCTCCATCTTCCGGCTGCGCTCCATGACTTTTCGCCTTCTGGCTCACATTTCCTCAGGAATGAAGTGCAGTGCTGAGTGTCCACATCGGACCATAAAAACAGCAACCGAGGCTGAGCATCAAGTTTATGTGAATGGACTGGAGCATAAAAAGTAATGGGTGGGACCATTGGAGTTCTTCTGAAATGGCTTTTTTAAAAGGTTTGTCGACATATTTTTCAGCAAGATGGTCTATTAAAAAGAGGAACATTTATATTGAGCTGTCAGTGGGTGGACGGGTCAGATGCTCCTTTAATAGTGTCCTCAGGCGGCCCGCAATTCAACAGGGGATCAGTGCCGGTGGCTGCCTCACCACTAACGAGATAATATTGTTTTCTAGGACAAGGTTTGATTTAGAGCAACTGGTTAAATATACCTCTCAGTTAGCAGCATTGTTAATGTAATTACATGACAGTTTGATTTAGAGCAGAATAATCTCTGCTCCTCAGCTATGAATAACTGGAAACAAACCATTAGTCTTATTTTCAGACTGAGCTTGTTGCTCCACTTTTACCACAGGCTCCTATGTCTAATGAAGATGGATCTTTCTGCAGTAGAAATGATTGTGGTTCAGCCATTGTTATAGAAATGTAGGATTTAACTGAGGTTACTCATCTCCTTTTTTCCCCCTGATCCTGTGTTTCATGATGCTGCACCAGTCACTCAGCTCTGAAAGGCATCAGTGGAATCTGCTCAACATGAAAAACATGGGAATCCAGTTGGAAAGCAGAGATGGCAACCATTTAGAGCAGACATGACATCCACTTGACAGATAACCACCATGTGTGCATGTCAGATGAGAGACCACAGATAGTAAAGGATCCCTGGCTTCTCTCTCGTCTGCCTCTGTGGAGTCCAAGAGACGTTTTTCGTGGACAGCCACTAATAATGCTTCTAGAAAAATCCAGGAATATTTATAATGTAATTATTGTAATGTTAAACATCATTGCTTTATAGGCATGAGTTAGGTTTTGAGATTGGGGATATAAACATTCTCCATTCAGATACATCCAAGAGTTTTGCTCTTCTTTGAGTGTGGCAGCTCAGAGGAAGATATAAAACACAACATTTTCTATGGATTTATTTTGATATAAGAAATTAAATTCTGCCAAGAAGATCAGGTTTTCACAATTACACTTATCTACTTTTGGCTTCACAGCTTCAAAGTGATCTAAACTCTATTGATATCTCCTTTGGTAGAAAATGATGTTCCCAGTGAATGCAGTTTGTGCTTTAAGAAAAATATCCAGACTTTAAAACAGAAGATTCAAAAGTACAAGGTGGGGTTTTAATTTAAAAAAAGAAAGTATTTAAGTATTAGACAGGAGTAATCACAGAGGCCCCACTTCATTTATAGTAGTAGGATGAGGAAAGCATCTGGAAAGTGTTCTCTATAACAGCGGTTCACAACACACGAGAAAAGACCCGAGGTAATGATAAAAACAGTAACCCCCCCCCCCCAATAAAAGCCAATAAAAACCATGAAAACCATAAATTTCACACCAGAGCCTCAACTCTTGTAGCCCAGTACCAAAAGACTCATGGACCGGTACCAGTCCATGGACCGAGGGTTGGGGGCCGCTGCCCTGTGATACTCAGTCAAGTTCAAGTAAAGATTTGATTTTAGATCAATTTTGAAGCATAAGAATAATGATAAGAAGAATGAAGAATGAGGTGGAAGCCACGTATTTCTTCAATATTTAATAAACTGATTGTATGCGTTTATGCACAAAGTAAACTAAACATTAGCCGAAAATGTGTTTGGCTTTGCTCTGATGCTTTCGAACATCTATGTGTGCATGCCAAGCAATAGAAAAAAGATAAAAACTAAAAGGAGACACACTCATCAAAGCATTGTCACACAGAGATGCACAGGCATATACTCACTAAGTCAAAGTAAAAGATGCACACTCTTTTGGATGTGTCCTATGCTTTGTACACCTTTTGACTGTTCAGTTCTTTATTTGCTAAGCACTACATATGTTTGCAAATTCAGTGTGTAGATTTAAAAATAAAAATATTATACCACACATATAAAGTCACTCATCTTGCAAGAAAAAACCTTTCTGTATTGTGATATCTCTGGTTTCTGTTCATTCTTAGTAGCACACAAAACAATTCAGTAGGTAGCCTAGACCTGAATGAGAACACAAAACGTCTTTTAAGTTGAATCATAATTGTGACATCAGGTTATTTTGAAAGATTATTTTTCCCTTTTCAAAGACCAAGACAGCATAAAGACATTTAGTTGTTTCTGCTCATCAGACCAGACATGTGCAAATCTTTCCTAAACCTTGAACAGTTTATTAGTCATTACAAATCTATTAGTCATATTACAAATCTCCGTCAGTCACTACAAAGCAAAGAGCATGAAAGCAAAAAAGCTTTTATGGTAATTAAACCAGTCAGAGCTATAACAAAATGCCAAATCCTAAAACACGTGAATTTAAAATTGTGCATGTTAAAATATTTTCTTAGGAAATAAAACCAAAAGTCCTAACTAAATGTTATGGAAGCAAATAGAGCTGACCAGAATGCACATAATTTAACTTTATTTTATAGGTTTCTAGATCTGAATGTGCAGAGTGGCACACAGTGGTGTTATCCATAAATGCCAGACTGCTTTGATTGAAGTACCTGCAGTAGGTGACACAAGACAAACAAGCTTTGTATTCGATCATGAACTCTTAAGATTAAAAAAGGAACATACATGTAGCATTATATTTTAAATGTGCCAGAAAATCATGAAAGTAAGAATAAGAATTTAATGGGTCTCTGGTGGTGTTTCTGAATATCCCTTATTACATTTGCAGTAGCTATACAGAGAATAAGAGAAGGCTTTGACGCCATGTATAAGTCTGTTTCTGTCTCACTGCTGCTGCCACTGCTGTCCCTAGATTTAATAACTTCAGTAGCCTTTCACTTATAAGGCTGTATGATTCCTTGAGGGACTTCAATTGATCAGTCAGTGGTGGGCTCTTACACTGTGGCAGCTAGATGAATGGTACTGACATCGACTTCATCTAAACCACTAAAGCATACACTCTGGGAATGTGAGAGCCCACTCATCTGTTTCTATATTCTTTCTCTCTAACGATTGTCCTCAGTGAGTAGAAGATTAAATATAAAGGAAAATTCAGCTTTTTTTTTAAAATGTTTTTTTTTTTACACAACAAAACTGTGCTTGGAGAATAAAGACAGATGAACAAGCAATACTAGCTTCTCTTTTACTAGTGTTTCTCCCTTTTCATCTAATCTCAAAAGCACCATGTTGCAGATGATTATGATTAGCTTGGTTTTTGGTTTGATTACTCTCACAAATGCTGAATATCAACCTGCAAGTGCTTTCCTTAAGAAGAAAGTGATCTTTTTTGATGTTCTTTTCATATTTCTTTTTATGTTGTCAAAACATTTGGTTCCTCATTGTGTTCTTTTAATAAGAGACTAATAGAAATTGTCCAGACGTCTATCCGAACAACAAAAACAAAAAAATTGAAATCATCTCATACTATAAAATGTGCCTGCTATTATAGCTTATTTAGTTTGTAATATCAGCTCACATTGGACCTTGCTGGATCTCCTATGCTGTGGAGTTTGCTTCTCTAGTGCTGTTAATTTTAAACCTGCAGTAATGATTTTTTTCACCACCTCAGTACAGAAAACCGCAAAAAAAACAGCGACAAAGACCAAAATATCGCATCTTTGTATGGTGAACATGTTAGCAAACTGTAGCTTCTTAATACAGCTATATAACATAGACTAACATTCATTATCACATATTGTACGTCTCTCTGTTGTTCTTTTATATATTTTTTTAATTAACACTTGTCTAGTGGGTAGTAGTTGAAAGTTTGCCACACTCAAAATAAAGATCCTGTTATTTACCCTGTTTTTAGCTTTGTTTTTGTCTCTCCCAGTTGGGAAATATCTCATTCTCCTACAGACAGACATGTTGCAAATTAATGCATGATCACTACAGCGGCAGCTCTTATGGGAACATCTTTTGGGTTCACTTGTCCTTGGAGAAGGAAGGGTCACTGCAGTACAATGTATAATGAAACATTTCTCGTCTAATTGGAGTGGGCTCTTTCAGGATGACAATTCCCCCATCAATATTGCATGAGGGGGTCACTGAATGATTTCATGAGTATGAAAATTATGTGAATTATATGATACGAACTGACAAGAGGGCTCTTCACCTTCTCAAAAAACAAATGAGGGAAATAATGCTGATGAGAGCGATAAAAATGAACCAACAAAAGAACATAGTGTTCCCCATCAAAAACACAAGATAAAACAATACTTAGCAGCAGAGACTTTGCTGTTAAATGTCATCTTGACCAATGTTTGTCCCAAAAATATGAGAATAGCATCCACACTGATAAAAAGTAGAATTTCCAGTTAAATTAAACTGATTCTGCCTCTCTCTCAGAGGTGAGTGCGTCTCTGCATCGTGCTGGGCCTGATCGTCAGCTCAGCAGGTTTACAGCATGGCAGAAACGAGTCAGTCTTTTCTGATATGGTAATCCAATTAAACACTGCTCTTGTGAGAGATCACTTTGTATTTCTCACCAGGCAATAGGAATGAATGTTTCATAAGTCAATACTTCAGTATGTCTCTGGTGTTTTTGATGCCACAATGACAGATTTTTTTTAATGTATCTGTTTCAATTGTTTTACCAGGATCTATTTTTAATGCCCACTCACATTTCCTATTAATGAGTGTTTTGGCTGTGGGAAGCTGGTAGCTGTTGTCATTTGTAGCCTCTGTTATACCTGGAAAATATGCTGCAGTTAGTTGTGTTCAGCATGTAGAGGCTTTTGAGTTGGCAAAAATGGGTTACCGGCCTTTGGAACAAATAGTATGATTTGAATCATTATTAATTCATATAGTGTCTCTATTGTATGCCCCACAACCTCAGTTTTTTTTTTATGGCTGCTGCTGTTTCTGCGGTTGGGCCCTCTGGCCAGAACCTTACTCTGTTTTCAGTGTTTTGATCTGCCTCTACGTTTGCCAACTGAAAAAGGCTGACTAGCTGCACACTGCATGGGGCAAGATTGAAACACTGGATTTTTTTTGTTCCCTGTCCTTCTGTGGTGTAAGCCCACTAAAGCTTAATGTGCTTCATACCTTATTGAATAACAGAGATTATTTCTTGTCAGGTGTGGGTCTTTTCACGTCAACAAGAAGATTTGATTTGATGTTAATTCAACTTAAGAACACTAGGGTCTGTCAAGTGCACTTGTTTGAACTGTACACTTGGAGTTTAGATAAGCAGGTTCTTACTCACTCTAGATGTATAATTGTTATATTAAAGCTAAAATTATTTATTAATTATGTATTTTCTTCTAAATGATATAAGCTCCTTTAACTACCTAACTAATTTGATTTGATGGGTCATTAATAAATATCTCATTTTGTGCTATATATATATATATATATATATATATATATATATATCAGTGTTGTTCCTTTGATGTCGCTAAATGAGCATGAATGCAGTGCAGCTAACGATGAAATAACCCATTTGGAATATTTCCCCACTTAAGGTGATGCCATTGATATTCAAGACCCTGTGGCGTTTCTTGTTTGTCAGTTCTTTGATGAACTGACCTCAGGCACCTTGATGAACACTCAGTAGATTTCATTTTGCAAACAATACTAGATGTCGCATGACCTTCACTGTTTCTTTGACTGCGTGTTGATGCATTTTATGTTTACAGATTTACATTTTTTACATTACAGGAGCTGTATGCAAAGAGATGCTGGAGGTTCAGCTCAAAAACTCTCAGTAATGGTGACTACAAAAGAAACAATATATATTTTTTAAATGCTAACTATCATAAGATATTTTTCAAATGCTTGAAATATGTTCCTTCTATTTTTGTTTATATTTGTCTCATACCTAATAATACAGGATACAGAGTTGTTACATGACATTTGTCAGTTTCATGAGAGTTATGTTTTATATGTATTTTTTATTTGTTATTGAAAGTAGAGAGAAGGAGTGTGACAGGAAATAAAAGCCTAAGCTGGTATCAAAATAGAAATTTGTTACTGGCTCAAGGTGTGTTATATTGTAAGTGTCATGAGCTGGTTGTGTGGCAGGCAGAGAGAGGACCCAAAATGCAGGACTTGGCAAACAGGCTTAACTTAAGACAGAGCTTTATTTGCTGGCAACTGGCTGATTGAACAATATACTGTAACAAACAGAGCTAAGCTGGAGTAAACTAACTGAAACCACAAACCCTGAGACTCACACACACATACACACAACATGAGAAGATGACAACGACGTGACAAGGAACAGAGGAAAACTAAGGAGCTAAATACACAGGATATCCAGAGTCTGAGCAATGGGTGGAAAACACAGCTGGACAAAATCTGACCAGTGAAATAAGGGAAGCAAAACTAAATGTAACACATATAAAACGAGGGACTGTCCAAAGGAAACAAAGTGACAAGGACACTGAGACTCAGGCAAAGACACGTGAGCTTGACATTAAGACAGGGATAACAGATATAGAAACACATGATGGACTGACATAAAAAGGGGGACAGACATAAAAGCAAGCAATAGCCAAACTAAAGCAGGACTGCTGAGGGGGATGCTGATGAGGACATACAGAGAAAAGACTGGGAAACTGGACATGAAAGGAAACTAAATTAAACAAGAACCAAGAACTTAAATAACAAAAAAAAAAAGAAGCTCCCTTAAAGTGAAGATCAGAATTTCAGTATTCTGCACAAATGAACAACAAACTCAAAAAACCTGGGTCAAAGCCCCAGAACCATGACAGTTTAAGTTTTAAATCTTATGATCTTTAATTAGAAAAGAAACACCAACAATCACTCGGAAACAGTCGGGAGGAAACCCATTGCAGCATGACTAAGGGATGGTTCAGCATCACTTGATCCGTCCCTAACTAGAAGCTTTTTCACAAAGGAAGGTTTTAAGTCGAATCTGAAAAATAGTGTCTGTCTCCTGTATCCAAACTGGGAGCTGGTTCCATAGTGGAGGGGCCTGATAGCTGAAGGCATGTCCACCTATTCTGCTTTTGAAAGCTCACAAGTAAGCCTGCAGTCTGACACGAAGTACTCGGTTAGGATAATAAGGTACAGTGGAGGTCTATATTGGGGTGATTATTCAAGACTACGTGCGAACAGAACAATTTTACATTTAATTCTGAATTTAACAGGGAGAAATATGGTCTCTTTCTTGTCCCAGTCAGTGCTATCGCTGTAGCATATTGGATCAGCTGAAAGTTATTCAAGGTGCTTTTAGAGCTTTTAACAGCACTTTTGGAAATATGCTTACAAAAATTCTACAACAAATAGAAACACCCTATTCCAGGATGTCATTCATAGTATTACCTCAGTTTAAGTTTTTGAACTTGTAAGAGATGATTCGATGCATTATGTGCCTCAGTTTTGCCTCTTCAAGAAGTATTTCTCCTTTTTGCAGTCTGTGAGGTCTTCCAGACGCCATTACCACGTTCCTCTTTTTCATGTATTCTCTGTCGTGCTTCTATTACTGTATGTTGTGCTTGACTGACCAGGTGATCCTGATATAGCAAGTCATGCAGCTGACAGCAGGAACAGCGTGTTGTCCTGGACGCCTCCACACCGGCATGTTAGATCAATTGTTTGATTGCTGTAGAAGCTGACAGTAACCTGTTGCTTTCTCCTAACCCTTGCGATCAGTTCTTTGGTAAGAACAACAGGAGAGCACTAGTGATTGCCAACAAGTTTTTTTTAGTAGAGAAATGAATGTATAGCTCTGTTCCATAAGGTTCAGTTTGCAACAGCGTTTCTCAAGGGCTTTCTAAGCTATGACCTGATTTATTTTGGGTTGCAGGACAAATTGCAGTCTGCTTTTAATGTATATATGTGGCCTAAAAAGTGTATTTTTGCAGAAATCAGCAACACTCCAAATATAACTTTAATGTCAGATTGACCTTAGGACTAGTCAGTGGCCTTTTTTAAAGAATTACTATTACCTCAAATGTGTGCATGTCATCATGTATGACTTTAGGTGAGTGTGACTGAGTTCTTGAATTAAACAGATAATGTTCTTATGTTCTATTTAGCTTTTTCAGAACACAAAAAACTTGCTTGTAAAACGAAAATGTGAGAATGAAGCATGACTCATGAGGACATTTTATAAATAAAAACAGCGGCTGTGGTTCTCTTTTTCCTGCCTGCCTTTTGTCATTGTGTTGGCACTAAATAAATGAATAAAAATAAGTCAGAGCTAGTGGGCAACGTGATGGGGAAAATAAGAAAATTAAAAGAAGAGTGCATCTGTCATCTCTTTCCTTTTTGCACCACGGGATTCACACTTTGCAAAGTGTCTTATTGTAAACTGAAATGGGCTCATAAAAAACGACGAGTTTACTCATGAAGAGTACTATGAACTTCATAGTACAATAAGTGTACAGTAGGTCAGTTTCAGTTTTTCAGCCTTTAAATAAATCTTTTTTGTGACTCTATTATTATATGAAAATTATTTCAATTATCATCAGTGTCTAAACTATCCACAATTTGGGATTACAAGGAAGACACTAAAGGAAATGTTCATTCCGACTGAGTTTGTCAATTGTGTTACTTACAGTCCAAATAATAGTTTTGTAAGATGACATTATTAAAGTAAAGGCTATGTCAGCTTAATACCATTAACTGATGAGATACATTCAGTCACCCGGCTTTCATCTGAAATAAACATCACTTAAAACACTGAATGATCTTTACCGTCTAAATGAGGCCACAGAGCTAGGTTTTCTCCTTCCCACCATATTTACCAATACAATATAGCGTAGCTGATGCTAACTCGCACTGACATAAGGGATTTTAGTCATCAGACTATACAATGTGTTCATAAAAATAAACAAATTCAGCTGACAAATAACCAAATAATCATCATTATCTCAAGAGTGACTATACATCGGTTTAAGTTTCATGTTTTATGACCCATTGCTAATCCTAATGATGTTGCTGGAACACAACCTAGCAAGCTAGAAAAGCTTTATATTTGTTGTACTAATAATTCACAATTATTTAAATGTCATATGTAATTGTTCAGCAATTGCAGTAAATTGTTTCCTCCATACTTTTGTGCAGGTTCTGGTTGAATTTTGGCATTAATCAATCAGGTTTCGATGAATATCATTGCAGAGGAGATTAGAGTGGTATTGACTGGCTGAAGGGTTGGGCCTTGTGCCAGCTCTCATTAGTGGTCTCTGTCCTTTCACCTCGGTTTGTCTCTCAGTTTTCCCTGCTGCTAATGTTTGTGCCTGCTGATTTAAACCGATGGTAGTCCTAAGTGCTTTAATAGAAATGTATTGATCACAGGGCTTGCGAGCCATTTATGTGGCTACATGGATATTTTCACACAGAAAAGATAACAGGCAACCTATTTTCTGCATGTATACATTGCATTTTATGTCTTTCATTCTGCTGTTTTACGGTAAAAAAACAAAACAAAATGTAATCTTCATGTGAAACATTTGTGTTTCATGTAAGCAGTCTGAATTCGGCCTTACCTTGAGACCTATGTCCTATCAGTACTTGGCTATTGCAAAAAGAGTTTAGTCCATTTAGGTCAGTCAACCTAAATTTTCACCCAAAGTCTTAAAGGTTTTAACTCCAAGTTTGTCTCTAGTTTTCCAGTTTTTGAAAAACTCTTTCTCTGGTATCATTATTTCCCAGGACTCCATGCCCACTATGTAGAAGCCATAGTAATCACACATTGTTGTTTCTTACTCAGCTGACCCCTATGGCCTGCTCTCTGACCGCTCACCCCTTCCACACTGCATGGGGTTTTTAGAACGAGCCTCACAGTCAGCGACCTTGGTCAGCAGCTCCAGTTTTAATCAGTGGTTGTCTTCAGATGGGGTGTCCAAACTAGCCGCTTTCTGTTTCCTTAACGAGTCTACAGTCCCATTCTCACTTGCAGCCTATGCTGTAGCTCTCACTTGCTTTGTTTCTTTTTACATCAGGGTGATTGCCTCTTTATGAATGTGCCTGACCAGCACCTAAGGAAATTGGATACTAATTACCATTGCATGTTTAGTAATATTAATAGCTAAGCTAGCTAGGTGTCCATCCCAATTCCCACTTAGTCATATATCAATCTGGTTTTATACATAAAATTTTATATACAAATCTGCCCCTGGACTGGTTCCTTACTATCTGTTAAAATATAAAATATGTAAAAACCAAAGTCACTTTCTCTCATAATAGTTTACAAATTTTTATGTATAGAATAAACAACAAAACGACAATATTTGCTTTGTTATGCTGCCCCACTTTACAAAATAATAAGTCAGTTATAAAAGACTGGATTCTTGTAGTTGCTCTTCAAGTTGCACTGAACCTGTTTTGACCTTGATATTTATTTTATGCAATCTGCATATTGTGTTAACTCTTGTAGACTGTGACTTTTAATAATTGCTGTGATGTCTGTTGCCCTCTTGGCCAGGTCATTCAGGGAAAGAAACAAACATTTTCTTTAATCACACTGAGACTTTTACCTAGAGAAAAATGGTAGCGTGGAGATGTATACAGAAAAAAAAAACTATATAAATGAAGCACATCAGAGTTCAGACAGGGTTTGAATGTGATATCTAGCCTTATCTTTGAGTTGATGCAATTATATTGTTTTGATGTAAGCCGTTATTAATCCATTATATCCATTATATAAAAGGTGTAATGACTAATCAGTTAATGCTCTATTTGTTTTCCCTCACAATAAGGTAATTTACAATGACTATCTTCCCCCATTGCCCCTCTAGGGATCACCTATTGTCCGTGTGCATCCATCTCTTAACAAAGTTTGAATATTCTGACAAAGCTATTCCAACTTTTGAAATTAACTTTGACCGGGGGCGTGCTGGTGGCTTAAAGATAATCACATCAAGGGCATGCAGCCTGACCTGTTTTTGCATGAGTAAGTTTCTGCTCACTGAAAAGCACTTAATCGTCAATTGTTGTCTTGGCTTTTGTGGGAATGTGAATAGCACCTTATTGATTGGAAGCAAAATGTTTTTAATGTTGTAGATGAGATTTCAGGATTGCTAGCTAATGGGAAGATGGAAGCTCGCTGCAATTTATTTTCAAGAAGAGGCCCAAATTGGAAAATCTTTACAGACATAATTAAGGCTTATCTGATAGTATTGTCAGAACTTTTCAGATGCTGTTTTTATTTATTTATTTTACCTATGCAGCAGTGTTTGTTAGGTACCAAAACACAAACATGCACAGCATTGAGATGGGTCTATCCAGAAAAGTAATGAATATAATGTAAAGAGCAGTATTGATGTTTCATCAAAGCTAATGACAGTAAAAACAATGTCCTTGTAACTGGTATTGCATTGTATTGCCATTATTTTGCCAAATAATTTAAAACTATGTCTTTTGTTGATGTTATATTATCAGTTAGATTAGGCTTACCCTAATCGAAGGTGTTACTTTTGTCCTCTGGTTGCAACTATGGGTGAGCTGCATTGTGTATGCCGCTCAAGGATATGGTATGTGGACCAGTGGAGCTACATGGAGTTCAAAGTCAGGCTCCTCCACCTGGGGTATGACCTGGATATAAGTAGCTATGGTGTTTTGGTGTTTCAAATAAGATTTCACTATAACAGATAATTGGTACTAGTGGGACTCTCCTTATAATAATATAGGCATGAAAGCACAAAGGGAAATGTTTTTCAGTCTTCTATGGGGCAAAACTCGTGTCCTGACAAAACATTAACAACAGTCTCTCTTGCACCTTTTCTCAGCACTATGCTTTATACTATCTTTCATACTGGATGACTACTTTCTCTTGAGCTCTGCAGAACACTTGTTTTGTTGGAAAGAACTGTACAGTGGATTTCATATTACTAATCCATGTAATCCAAGTAATCCAGAATTGTTGCTTGTAACGCTTGAAAATCAAATATTTGTTCAATTATTAGAATATGCCATTTTGAACTTGAGTAAATCACTATTCAAACAATATAGCTGTCTCCATCTAGTTCAATGAATGTAACCACAATCATAGGGAAGACTGTTGACTTCACTGTTATCTGAATAACGATCATCAAAACACTCCACAGAGAGGGTAAGCCACAGAAGGTCATGGCTGGAGAAGCTGGCTGTGCGGCTGCTGTATTGAAGCATATTGATAAAACGTTGAAAAGTGTGGTAGGAAAAGTTGCACAAACAACAGAAGCTGGTGTCAGACCATCAAGAGCCACTGCAAACAGATATCCTCAGGAAAGAGGCTGCAACTGTCAGAGCTAACGTCAACCCACTCCTGAGCCAGAGACAACATTGCTTATCTGAACTAAGTTGAAAAAGAACAGTGCCAGATGCCTTTTTGGACCAATGTTCTCTTTTTAGATTAAATATTGGATTTCATTGGAAATGTTCTGTATTGTAAATCCTTCTAACTGATCATTGGAGCTATTCTAAAAATTTAGGATACTGGATTTCTCATTTACATGAGCTATAAGCCATGAACATCAAAAGTAAAGCAAAAAGGACTTGAAATATTTTAATTTAGAGGTAACCAATAAAGAATCTATGAAATTTGAACTTTCTGAATTTAAAAAAAAAAGTTTTTTTGAGCTGTACTATACTTTAATAGCTGGGTAGTTGACACCATATTACCAAAAGATGCCAGTGTACCTTGTTTTTATTCATTTTGTTAGCTTTTGGGCATCTTTAAATTTCTTTGCTCTCTTGCAAAACTGATAAAACTTACATATCTGTACAGTAATATGAGAGTACCACCCGCAACTGGTTAGTTTAGTGTACCACAAATGCTGGAAATGTGCTGCACTATTTACTATGTTCATCCATCACCATAAAAATGGGCACTTTCATTTATTTTTAGCCAAGCCCACTGCTGACTGTAATTAGTCAAAATTGTATATTTAAAATGATTCCCATCAACTGCACTGGAGTCTTCTGTATGATTAATTTCCCTAAATGATACAAGAAAGGTAAGGACAATTAGATAATCTGTATTAGAAAGTAACCTTTGCAAAGAATTACATTTTTAGTGCAACCACATGGGAATGGGGCAGAATATCAAAAACAAGTTTGGACGTTCAGAGAGGGAATAGAGGTTCAGTGGTTGAAAGTTTTGGTTCCATGCAAGACGGCCCTGAGTTTGTACCCTTCTGCTTGCAGTTATTTTCTATGGGAGCTCCAGCTTCTCCCACAATCACAACATGCGCTCCTCCTCTTGTGACCAAAGTACTGGCTAAATAGATCTCCTAACGCAATGCTCCTTTAAACGATTTAATGTGATTTTCAGTGGATCCAAAAAATATACGTCCAGATGAACAGAATCAGCTTTTGGAGATTTACTTACCTGGATGATTGAGAATGCATCAAGACATACCACGCATTATAAGAAAAAGAAAACACTCTTATATTAAAAAATACAAACACTCTATACAAACTACCCATTTAGAGTCTTGGTATTTGTAGCTTTGTTGTTGTGGTGAGAGATATTTCAGTTTGAAAAAGGCCGTCTCATATATTCTAACCACTGTGTATATTTGTGTTTCCAGTTCATGTGAAAGCAGGAACCTGTGAGGTAATTGCTGCACATCGATGCTGCAACAAGAACAAGATCGAAGAGCGATCCCAGACTGTCAAATGCTCCTGCTTCCCTGGACAGGTGGCAGGAACAACAAGAGCAGCTCCATCTTGTGTAGACGGTATGCCAAGCTTCTCATTACAGTTTTGGTGATGATTTGAGACCAAATTCTGATTAGGGTAGAAATGTGGCACGGTGTAAACCTGTCACACCTGTCACTGTGCCTCTGGTGCTTATTTCACTGATCGTTTGGCACAAGGAGTTTCTCGTGAAGCAAAAAATACAATGTTGAGATTGCTGTTGTATAACCCAAAGGCTTCATAATCTTCAAATCAATTCACTTATCAGTTCATTCGCTCAGCTGTTTGTCTGCTTTATATCAGACATGTTCAGTGGAATAGACAGAAGGCCAGGTCATTTAAAATTATGTCAAAAGTGGCCTCAGTTACAGGTGAATCGATCCCTATCTCCTCTTTTCACTGTAATATCTCTGACAAGGCTTCCATATTTTGACAGTTCTCCCTTCACTTTAGAAATGTCAGGGAAAGCTGTTTCTGCCCTATAGGCCTCCTTGAAGCAACAAAAAATCTTGACGCATAAGCTTGCTGCACGCTTTTGTTCTCCTCCTACATACAAACATTCATCCTCCACACACCTTAACACACCTGCTCACTACTCTCACTGGCTTGACATTGACCCATGCCCTGTAATTCAGGCCTGAAAACACTCTGGAGCAGGACTGACAGGTCTCCACCACCAGCTAGAGATCAAAGTGCTCTCGTTAATCACTGTGCTGTGTATAGAAGTCAAAGGCACTTGCTGTTACTTCAGTCAGAGCAGAAGAACGCTACATATTTAAACAGCATGGTGCTAATTGTTTACTCTGCTGTTTTTCTCTTTTCCTTTATTTCCACTTTTATTTTACTCCCAGCATCCATAGTTGCACAGAAGTGGTGGTGCCAGATGCATCCCTGCATGGATGGAGAAGAGTGTAAAGTGCTGCCTGATCTCAAAGGATGGAGCTGCAGTACAGGAAACAAAGTTAAGACAACTAAGGTGTGTTGAGTTCTGTGTTTGAAAGTAAAAAGTGGGTTCGCGCCTTCATTCATTAAATTGCTAAAATCAACACAATGACACAGTGATAACAAAGTCACAGCCTAGAATAAAAGCTGTAAGAAAATGTGACCCTAAAATAACGGGGAGGTGCGAGGTGAAAGAAAAAAGGAAGAAAACCTAAGAAAGCACTGAAAGTTTTTTTTTTCATTAACTTCAGATGAATGAGATCAGAGTAGGCAGAGTAGAAGGCAGCAGGAGAGGAAGATGTGACTCACAGGGGAGAATCAGTGAAGTGTATCTTGAAGCGATCAGCTTCTGCACTGGAAGGGGGTGAGTTAAGTTCAGCAATCTATTTACTTTTAGACCTATTTTGTTGTCTAACTACAGTCAGTTTATTGTATTTTACTTAAGCTACTAATTTGGTTGCAGCATTTAGATGAGGTATTCGGCAATGCAGCAGGCTCTGGGGCAGACCAGGATGTAAAGGGAAGCTGCTGCTGAAATGTACTCTTCCATGCAATACAATTAAAGCCAAAGAATTCTGGCCTCAACCCTCAGTTTATTTTGGCACAACTGAACTCAAAAGCAATTTTATCCACAAAATACCAAGGAATGTGTAAAATGAAGATTGGTATAGCTAGCCAGAAAACAAATCTAGTTTTGTTATATTAGCAAAATAGTAGCAATAGAACTTAACGTACAATAGGCTAAAGTAGGTAGTTTGGACAATTTCTGACTGTGTTCAATCATCCAAATTCTAGATTATGTTAGAAAAATTCGGTTGGTTTATGTGAACAAACTGCCTGGCTTGAGCTGCAGGAGGCAGGACACGGGATGATCGCTCAAGTGTTGTTAAATACACCAGACAATTACATCCTCTTTTCCCACCTTGGCACAATCATTGAAACTTTGTAGGGAGCTGACAGGCTAAATGCGTTTACCGTATTTACTGTTGACTTATCATATGTAAGAGAATATGCACAAAGGGAATTGTCAGGAAAGAGATGGCTGTTTGGAGACACATCACTTTTATTAGTATTTTGAAAAACAAGTTATGGGTACATATTTGCATAACTTTTTAGGTATATGTACAAGTAGCGGTAATTACAAGTATGAAACATGTACTGTGCTTCATAAATGAGTAACAAATGTAGTACAAAACAATAACCTACAGCACACCAGAAAAATAGATTCGGCCTACCTTTTAGGCTCAGGTGCAGTGACACGGCTTTAACAAGAAGAAAAGTCAGTCATTCACCACCATCTTCCTGCGCACTAAAACCACCAAAGTCGTCTTCTCCAGTGTCGGAAACGAACAGGCTCAGGATGGCTTCGTCATCCACTCTCCGCTTCTCTCCTTCGTTGTCACTTTCAAAACCAAAGAAATCCTCGTTGTCAGTGTCAGAGTCAAACACCCTCAGAAGGGCCGTGGCGGTGTCCTCCTCTCCATCATGCAGCAGTCCAGCCCTTCGAAATCCGTTGGTGATCGTGGATGTTTTCACACTTTTCCACGCTGTCAGAATCCACTGGTGGAGTTGGGCATAACTTGCTTTTCGCAAGTTTATCGCCGCTCATCATCCACGCCTCCCGCTGAACGCGTAGCGCTACTTTGAAGTTTGTTTTTCGTGCTACTTTGTACGGCACTACGTTGCCTGGCGGACGGACATGTGACCAACATACCACTCTTGAACCCCGATCAGGCAACATAGTGCCGTACAACAGCGGAACAAACAAAACAAATCGTCTTACGATACCACAAAAATCATGGACAATCCATAGAAAAGCAGCACCTGACTAAAAGCCGCAGGGTTCAAAGCTTGTGCAAAAAGTAGCGGCTTATAGCCCGACAATTACGGTAATATATGATCCAACTGCGTCAGCCATGGAGTGAAAGGTGCCAGTTTAAAACTGTTTTGGACTGAAAAGCTCAATCAGGCTTTCTGGAAAACGCTTGGTTCCAAGTAAAGAAGGCAATAAAAATGCATGGTATTGTACACTGACTGGATATTTTATAAGGTACACGTTGCTGGTATCAGTCTGGATCCTCTATTGCCTTTGTGGCATAGATTTAACAAGGTGCTGGAAACATTCCTCAGAGATTTTGGTCTATATCAGCATAACAGCATCATACGGTTGCTGCAAATTTGTCAGCTGCACATTGCTGACTGAGATCAAGATTGTGGAAGCCATTTGAGTGCAGTTACTTTCCAGAAACCAGTTAGAGATGATTTGAGGTTTGTGACAGGTATATTAATCCTCTTGGAAGCATTCGACCGTGTCCCTCGGGGTGTCCTGTGGGAGGTGTTGCGGGAATATGGGGTGTCTGGCCCATTGCTACGGGCCATTCGGTCCCTATACAACCGTTGCAAGAGCTTGGTTCGCATTGCCGGCAATAAGTCGGACTCGTTCCCGGTGGGTGATGGGCTCTGCCAGGGCTGCCCTTTGTCTCCGGTTCTGTTCATAATTTTTATGGACAGGATTTCTAGGCGCAGCCAAGTGGCAGAGGGCTTTCGCTTTGGTGGCCTCAGAATCTCATCTCTGATTTTTGCAGATGATGTGGTTCTGTTGGCTTCATCGGGTGAGGGCCTCCAGCTCGCACTGGAACGGTTCGCAGCCGAGTGTGAAGCAGCGGGAATGAGGATCAGCACCTCCAAATCCGAGGCCATGGTTCTCAGCCGGAAAAGGGTGGAGTGCCCACTCCGGGTCGGGGATGAGTTCCTGCCCCAAGTGGAGGAGTTCAAGTATCTCGGGGTCTTGTTCGCGAGTGATGGGAGAAGGGAGCCGGAGATCGACAGACGGATTGGGGCTGCAGCTGCAGTAATGCGGACGCTGCACCGGTCCGTCGTGGTGAAGAGGGAGCTGAGTGTAAAAGCGAAGCTCTCAATTTACCGGTCGATCTACGTCCCTACCCTCACCTATGGCCACGAGCTGTGGGTAGTGACCGAAAGAACGAGATCGCGGATACAAGCGGCAGAAATGAGCTTCCTCCGAAGGGTGGCTGGCCTCTCCCTTAGAGATAGGGTGAGAAGTTCGGCCATCCGGGAGGGGCTCAGAGTAGAGCAGCTGCTGCTCCACATCGAAAGGAGCCAGCTGAGGTGGTTCGGGCATCTGACAAGGATGCCCCCTGGGCGCCTCTTGGGTGAGGTGTTCCAGGCATGTCCCACCGGGAGGAGGCCCCGGGGCAGACCCAGGACACGCTGGAGAGATTATATCTCTCGGCTGGCCTGGGAACGCCTTGGTATTCCCCCGGATAAGCTGGAGGAGGTGGCTGGGGAGAGGGAGGTCTGGGCCTCTTTGCTTAGGCTGCTGCCCCCGCGACCCGGCCCCGGACAAAGCGGATGAAGATGGATGGATGGATGGATGGAAGCAGCCATCCAATGATGGGTACTAACATGTGAATTTTTCAGCAGAAAATGATAAAGAAGAAGAATTATTAAATATCAGATGTCCAATTTAAGTGATTCTGTGTGAATTGTAGCCTAGCTGACTGGAGTAACATTAATGTGGTCTTCTGCTGCTAATGGAGGCCACATACTTCAAGGTTCAATGCTGTTGTGCATTCAGAGATTTGTTCTACTACTAGTTTTTGCACCATTCACTCTAAATTCCAGTGATGGTCGTACAGGAAAATCTCAGTAGATCACCAGTTTCTGAATTACTCAGGACAGCCTGTCTCACACCAAAAACCATGTCACATTCAAAGTCACTTAAATGAACTTTCTTTGTACTTTTGATGCTTGGTTTGAGTCAAAAGTGGGAAGAAAGGTCCCACTTTTCTTCCCATCAAGATGTCAGCAGGTCATCTTCACCATGTCTACATGTGATTGACTGAATAGTTATTTGTGTTAAGGAGTTGAACAGGTGTACCTAATAAAGTTTTCCATTAGTGTATACATATGCTGAACACATTATAGTAGATGTGAAATTAAGAAATGAAGAATATCACACATTCATATACTGATGATAGGTATGTTATCGGACCGATATAGAGATATGTTCCCTGAGCTACATCATAACAATGCATATAAACAGAGATACTGCCAAACCTTCACCATGTTCTTAAACAACTTTGGAGATGACCTGAGATAAATATAGCATATGCTGTATATTTTATTATGGCTTTAGTTTATTTTATATTTAGCTCCTGTTAAGCAACATTCAAAAGGAATGCTTATTTAATCAGAGCCAATTGTTGTAACATTAGTCACAACTGGTTTCTTTAAACTTTTTCTGTCAGAATGTAATTTTGGGGGGATTTAAGAGATAATCTGACATATCTAAATAGCACTTGTGATGAATTACAATTATTAAATCATGAAATTAGCTCAGGGTTTTAATCACAAGTTGACAGTTGAGCTTGTTTTAAGACAGCCAGCCTGCAAAATATTTAGTGTCAAAATGATTACTGGATATTCATTTTGTGCTTCATTAATATATGCAATAAGACATTTGTCTTTTTTCTGCATGCATAATTTCACACTCAAAGCAATTAAATCATTACAGGCTGAAAGTCAGATATAATCTTTTATATGACTAGAATAAATATAGAAATACAATTATCATGAGAGTCTGCACTGCAGTTGGTAGTTGACTACTTTGTAAGCAAAAAACAATTATCGTATCTGTAACAGACAATGTGATTGTACACCACTGAGGTCACTGATACAAGATGGAAACTGCAGCCTCTGATGAACGAAATGTTTCGCATGACTGATCAGATTCGTATACCATGTTGCCATCTCATCCTCAAGGTTTCTGCATTAAGGTTAAGTGAGAGGAGGCTTGAATCACAGCCTGCCTTCGAATAGGCTTGCATTTGACTTCCAAAGTGCAAGAGAGAAGCAAAACAAAGGCAAGCAATGGCAGGAGAAAGACAAACAAACAACGAACAAATATTCCCCCAGGAAGCAAAATTGTCGAGTGGGATATGCTGAAGGAGCCAGGAGGGCTCAAGCTGGAGCACTTCTGGAGATTAATAGAGGTTATCTGGAAGTGTGTTTTGGGTTTGAGGGTGTGGTGGACCTGAAGTGGATGGTAGGTGAGGAGGGGGGACACAGTAGGCCCTTAGCCATCCATCACGGTCCACTGTTTGACTCACCAAACACCTGTAGTTGAGCTGCCTCTTCCATTATTCATGCCTACAGGAGGCTGGGATGAAGCAGAGCTTTTTATTTTAGCCGGGTTAATAATTCATGCCCTCTCACACAGCCATGGGAAAGCAGAAACAGAGGCACAGACGAGCAGGGGTCCAGGTGGCTAGTAGAACCCGTCAGAACCTCGACTCTTTTTTGATTAGGGAGTCAGCGGGGGTCGCTCCATGCTCATGGCCTTGCTACCTCCCACAGAGAGCAAGCCAGGGACGGCTTATGTTTGCTAGAGGGCTCTGTACCTGAGTATCTCAACAGTTAGCATCATTCTGAGGAATGAAGGGAGGGTTTCCTGAGGACTGAGCTCAGGTTCTTAAGTGTGGCATTGGTGCAGTAAATGTTTCTGTGAAGTCTATTACTCTCTGAATAGAAATCCCAACAAATGAAACTGGAGCATATCCAAAAATAGTATTTCAATGATTCAAAATGTAAGCCTTTTAAGTCTTGGTTACAACTTAGGTTGAAAGACATAAACCCTGGTGAAAATGATATTTTACACTCCATTTTTTAGATAATACGTGATTTGGGTAAAGTGTAAAAAGTCCAATAACAGTCATAATTACATTAATTTAAGTAAGTCCGTGTACAGAACGGGAAAGGTCAGAGGTGGCCTGGTTTTACAGTACACTGCATATTGGTTTCTTTGAACTTAGGACTTGCAAGTTTACAGTTTGTTTTGGCTTCACAGCTTTTATCGGTGTCTTTACAAAACCAGTGGGCAGAAATGCTTTAGAGAACAAAAGGTAACCCCACTGTTGTTTACAATACTGCTTTAAGACTGAGCTCAGTTTACACTCTTCAGTCTGTAAGTTATTTTTCATATTTGGAACATTAAGGGTCCAGAACAGACTTTGCAGTACATACCTCCTACAGTACTTATTGCCCAGCAGTGTTGCTTCGATTAAAAAGAAGTGTCAATTCAGTTATGATGAAGTCACATCAGTAAAGTAGATGTCTTAACACCTCCCTAGGCCCCTTTTCAGACAGCTCCAGTTGTTACCTCTTTCTCAGCATGTCCAGCAGCAGCTAGCGTTATGGTTCTGCTCGTAATGTCAGGAATTATAACCTCGGCTGTTCCTGCTTTTCACTTCTCATCAATCAGAAGACAAAACAAAAAGAGAGGCTTTCCACTTGACAGGTGCCGCTTGTAGAGAATGTGTTGAAGTGTGTTGATTGATAGCTGTCCAAGAGAGATTTTTTTTTTCCTGTAAAAAAAAAAAAAAAAAAAAAAAGTGAAAATCTCTCTTGTTCTCTCTAACATAACTGTGTAAAGTGTATGCATTTTAGCTACAATGTATCAGATAAATTATAGGTGCAGTTCAGCTGAGAGGACAAATAACCCTAGCTGGAATCTAATGTTTTCCGAGACAATATCCACATGAGAAAATAAGTTTTACTGGCCAAAATATAACAGAAAATGCGTATTGTTAAAACAACAAGAAAGAAATAAGCATGAGAAATTCCTTTAAATAGATGGTTTATACTCCAACACAAAGGTAAATTCATTGAAAGGTAATGGAAAAGCAGAACAGTGCTGATGCTGGTTATTCACACTATATCTGGTCTCAAAACAAACCTGTTAGTCCAAAGCTGCTAGTCCAGTAATGACAAGCGGCCTTATTGGAATTTCTTTCCACCGTCCAGGCCTGAAATAAACTCTCATCATTACACATCTGCCAACGGGGAACCCTATACCATCTTCTAATTGATTAAAATGACTATAAAAGAAAATATCAATGAACACAATGGTAGTTTTTTCTTGAAACTGAATCCCAACTATATTGCCAGTCGAAAGCATGAGAATAAAACTGTTTTTTAGAGTTAAAAGGCAGGGAAATGCTCAGCAAATGTTTAATCAATAGACAGCTCAGAAAGATGAGCTAAATATGTTTAATGACAGTTGTTTTGCTTTTTAAATCATTGATTGAGGCTGACATCAACTATGTAATTTGCACAATGAAAACTCTAGAACTGTGAATTAGTCTTTTTGTTACTTAACAATGATGTGCTGATTCTCATGGATATGGCAATAGTGTATACACGAATGTGCTTCTGCATACGTGTGCTTCAGTAGCTATCCATCCAAAGCGGAGTCTTAGATTATTAATGTGACTGACCTGCGGTTGAACAGTCAAGTGTGGTCTTTTATCCTGAAGCAACTTAAGCACTAAACCCGAAGGAGCTGACTTCTGCTGATTCCCCTTTGTGTGTTTACTCCCCAGCAACCATCACAATGACACCCAGAAACCAATGAATGCTAAATGCTTTGATAAGCTTTTGCTAGGCTTCAGGTTTTTGTGACTGCTAACATTGTTTTGCTGTGGTTTTACTCTGTTTAGTGTCCAAGCTTTTTCTCTCTGTCACTAGTTCTTTAAGAGGTCAAATGCCCGTTAGAATCTGCTTCTGCAGTCACAAATGTGTTTGTACTTGTACTTTTCTAACTTTCCTTTTACAATAGAAAACATCTTCAGTGTATAAAAGAAGTTGTGGGGTTTTCACAGTTACTGAGCAATAAAGTGAAATGTAATAATTAAAAATTAAATATTATAAATAAGGATGCAATGTGTCATAGAAAAGACTGTGCGTGTATGGTGGTAATTTACCGGCACAAATACAGGATGCAGAAGACAGGAGTAAAATATTAACAAGCTTTTAATGCTGATAAGTCAAGAAATTACAAAGTCTAACATCTGGGGATGAACAAAGAGCAAAACCACGGAATCCAAACATCCAAGATTTATTGGAATGTACAAGAAGCACAGGGAATCCAGACTCAGAAAACACTAGGAATCCCAATACAGGAAATGTTCTACTACAAGGACACACAACTACACATACAACACAACAAACGACAAATGGGAGAAGTAATGGGTGGAGAACTAACACAGCTGAAGATGATGAACATAACGAGACAGGGCAAGTTAAAGTCAGTACCAGACACAGAACAGCTAGCAAATCAAGCAGGAAGTAAAACACAACTAAACAGGCAAAGGGATTAAGTAATCTGATTCAACAGATAGATTTTTTTTTTGTTTTGTTTGTTAGTTTTTAACAATACAATAATAATAAGTGCAAATCTAATAACGGATGGCCTGAAAACAGAAATACAGATGAGGTTTTTGTAAAAATGTACCACTTTTTTGTACTTTTAACATAACATTTTATAGTAGTTTCTTTAGAAAGCATAAAATAAAATAATCTCCCCCCCCCAACCATGGAGATACACGCACACGCACTGCTTGAAACATCAAGTTAAAACTGAGGGATATCTTCCAATTTACACGTAGTGTAAAAACTGCAGAAAGGGTTTAAGGTGTCCTTTGAGAAGGAATGATAGTAAAAAACAAAATAAATCAGTTTAGACTTGAGGAAAATGAAATGCTGATGCTCACAAATCAGGACATGGCATTATCACAACATTTTAAATTGTCACGAACTAGAGTGAGAAGTATCATGAAGAAATTCAAAGAGTGCTGTCATGTTTCGGCTGTGTGGCAGGCAGGGATTGGACCCAAACGCAAACTCACGGGGACAGAACTTGAACTCAAAAGCACAGCTTTATTGCTGGAAAATAGAACACAAGCAATACAAAACTAAACCGGGAAAAGCTAATTAAAATGCATACGGGGAGAATCACACACAGCATGAGGGAGACTACAACACTGACAAAGAGAAACACAGGGCTTAAATACACAGAGGGATAACGAGGGAATGAGACACAGAAGGAGAGCACAGCTGGGAGTAATCAGGCTGGACGAGACAAGGGAAGCAAAACTAGAAACACGCACATGAGACATGGACCTTCAAAGTAAAACAGGAAACACATTGACTGAACTCTAAACATGCAAACTTAACAGCAACTGAGAAGACAGACTATAGGGACCAGAAACATGGTACAAAGAGGTCACAGTAGACACAACATTGAACACAGGGAAGCCATATTACAAAGCCAAAGAACTAAACCTATGATAACCATAACTGAAATCTAGGGAAACAAGAAACAGTACAACAAAGGACTCAAAACATAATCCATAATATAAAAACACGAGATCTCTTCAAAATAAAACTGGAAACATGAGAGGCAGACATGACAACATAAGACAACAGACATGAAACACACGAAGGGCAAGGGAGACTTCACAGGGGTTGAAAACACAAGGGGGAACTAATAAGCAAATGAACATAGGAAACCTAATGAGCTTAAACATACTATAAACATCAAAATGAACTAAAACTCAAAACACTGGGTCATAAGACCCAGGATCGTGACATGTGCAATAGAAAACAAGCTTGAAGGAGGTTTGATGCAAAAGATTTCAAAGACTCTGAAGAGAAATACTGTAGCCTCAAATAAGACAATCATGAGAACCCTGAACAGAAATTACCTGGGAGGTTGCCGAGCAAGAAAACAGAAGAGACCTTCAAACCGCTATCAAATGTCAAGGCCAACTTGGAGAAATACTATGCATACTAGAAGTGCGTTCTTTTTAAACATCCAAAATAAAACTAGCATGTTTGGAAAAGCTTTTGCAAAAATTCCTTGTTCTGTTTAACCGCACTTTGGAAATACTGAACTTTTCATAGGGGGCTAATAATTCTACCCTCATGTGTATTTGTGCATTTCACTGTAGGTCACACTAGGACACTGTAGCAGTAATAATGTGCCAAAATTTTTCTCTTATACTGTTGACAAAATCGCCAGACCTAACTTCATGTTACAGTTTTTTACAGACGCTAGGACACATTTCTCAATACTTAGGTCACTTTTGCAAAACTCCTCACACAGTGAGCACAACAGAAGTCTATGTGGGCTAAACTGAGGATCAGTTATCATTGTTTTGGCACAAAATGCTTTCAATGACTACATCTCTCAAATTTCATGAATTATCTTCTCACTCAGACACAACAACTGCCAAAAATCTTTGTACGTACAGGACATTTTGCATGTGCTTACATACTGTTTTCAAAACTGTTAAACTTATGGCCAAAACAATAACACAATGCAAAACTTGAAAAGACAGCAAAATCCAACAGCAATATTTTATTGAAACATATTTTAAATCTAAAAATGCAGTTTAACCAGCCACAGCTTATTCTCATTGTAGATGAACATCTACACAGGTGTTACTCCTTCAATTTTTCAACTCCTTCAATTCTGGCAGCCAGAAGATTCTTTCCTAGGTGTATTGCCCTAGATGACATAAGATGTGATGTGGATGAGAACCTGTGGCCAAATGGAGAAGACCGAGTAGATTAGCATTACTATTGTATGTGTATCAGTGGATGGTGTGTATACAAATTCTTGTATTTTGGGATTACTTAGTGCAAAAAAATAAAAATACATAAACAAATATTAACGAATTCTGCATGATGTCTGATTCATTCCAGTAACATATATTGAAATTATAAACAGAGATGTGTCCTTGTTTTACACAAGAAAACACTGTGTAATGCTACATGTTGTTAGTGTTTTTTAGGTCATTGTTTTGTGGGTGACAAAGTGTGTTTGTCAGCTGTCAACCTTTGCTAGTGTTCTGGAAGAATGAGTTTATTTGAGACCTGAATAAAGTGTTTTGGTAGTTGTAGTGCATTTTGAATGTGAAATGAACTGCTGTGCCAAGCTGAAGGTCAGTTAGGAGAATTGTGTGAAGAGTTTTGCAAAAGTGACCTAAGTTTTGGGAAATGTGTCCTAGCGTCTGTAAAAAACTGTAAGCCACACCATGAATCTACTCCGTTTACAGCTTCCTACAAAAGTAATATAAGACCTACTAATTTTCAAATTGTCTCTCACACCCGTGATTCCCGAGGACTGCCACATGGAAGTGAAAATTAAATTGTGGCTCCCCAAACAGCAAGCTCTGTATTATCAGCTGCAGCTCTAAGCAGCAGAAAGATCACACTTCAATACAGCTTTTGGATTGCTTTGCTCAGAACACTGATTGTGTGTGGTAAGGTCCTTATTGATTCAACTGGTGAGACCCCGCTAACTTCTAACTGAATAGCACTAAAGTGCAAATATTCACACAGGAACACCTGTTCTTATATCAACCTTTCTGCCTGTCTGTCTCTGTGTGTGCGTGTGTGTGTGTGTGTGTGTGTGTGTGTCTGTGTCTGTGTTGGTATTAAAGTCTGTCTAGCATCACAGGCCAAGTCACAGAGTCACTTGTGTTCTACTTTTTAAAACCAACAAAGAACAGCATTCACCTCCCAGAGTATTTTTAGAGATTTGCTTAAAGTGAGCGTAGTAGCTACAAACTGCATCTTTCAATCCATTATATTAATATTCATGAAAACATCTGAGAATACTTATTCCAGTTGTATGCCATCATGAATAATAATATTCCCTCTGTCTGCATGGAAATCATTGACCAAGATGCACACTGCATTACATCTGACTACTACTGAGTGCCATTTTTTTGTAAGAGCTCAGGTTTTAGAATTATAAACATACCATGCTGGGAAAATGAGCACCTTGAACCTGTCAGACTTTCAAGAGATATAAATTGCTTAAGATGTAGCATCAAAACAAGAACTTTTTTTTTAATGGAAAAGTTACTATTCCAAGGCGAGTCAGATGGTAAGAATCGATAGCAATGGTAATGGATATTTTTTTAGTACTAGCTTGACTTTTGTATATTTAAAGTTCGACTATTTACTTTAATATTAAAGTATTATAACAATTTCTTTACTAGTTTGATACTTGGTGTTTAGTAATTAGAACCAGGCATGCTCAGCTGAGGTACACAGCAGTGACATTACTTCTGAAGGTATTTCATCATAACCCAATTTATTTAACAGATTGGAAATTTAAGCTGGCGCTGGATGAAAATGTAAGACATCACTTTGTAGTTAATTCTACAAAGAACACTGTCTGGTGATTGTGTTGTGAACATCTGTGCTGTGAACATCTGTATATAATGTGAATATTGTTTTTTGAATTATTTAAATATTTTTGTCTCGACTAATGTACTGGATCAAAAGGCAAACACGGCCATAAAGCTCTGCTGCTAAAATAATCAGCAATCACCAATGCTAATGTTCATTAAGCGTTTTATTTATGCTCAACATCCACATGCATTCCAAGGTCAATGTGTGCAACTTTTAGAGGTTCTCAGTCATAACGAAGCAAAAACATTATGCTCTTTTATTATAACAGCAGCAGTGTGGTATTTTTTGTGTGATAATTTTCACCTTTTGATTATGAGTGATCATGAGCGTCAGAAATGTATTTTGGATTTTTTTAATGAATAGATAGGTTAGTTTGTTTCAAATCATCAAATGTTTAAAACATTTAGATTTTTTTTTTTAAACATTTTAATTTTAAATATTTCTAGAACATCTTAGACAATTTTCTTAGTTATATATAGTAACCCAGGTCATCTTCCAATTATATTGGAATTCAAGTGGGCAATCTACTGATAGTTTTTTTTCTGTCATATTTGCTCAACCCATCATGGCAGTTGAATGGAAATAGCCTTTTCCTCATGTTTGTGACTATGAATGCCATGCTTTTTTCATATTTTAATGAGCCAATACTCATTTGGCACACTTATATTTGCATGTGTGCCAAATTACAAGTCCTGATTCAATGTTATGGTAAGAAAAGCTAGTGAAGTGTTTGTCTTCACTTTGAGATATCCATGCTCAAACAATGCCTCAGATTTCAATGTGTGAAAAAATACCTGAAAGTGGGCAGGTTTAAAACAAACAACCTAAAACAAACAAACCTTCACCAACAGTTTATGCCATAACTGGCCTTATAAATAGTCAAATAAGAACACAAACCATTTGCAGTATTTCCTTCTGCTTCCTAACTTCTTATTTCTTCCCTGTCTCTAGGTCACCCGATAGTCGTCTGTTTCAAGGATAACCTCATTTGAAACCAGACACTGTTTCTTTGATCAACACCGTTGGACAATTGGATGTCGTGTTTTGAGAATTGGTGGTAACCAGGGACCAATGAGGACAACAATCACGGACATTCAAGTGAATGAACCAGGGACCAGGGAGGATCGTATAAGACTACATATCCAAACAAATTCCTGACATTTGATCTAGCATCAACAATAGCTGTCTCTGAACTCTACTGCCCACCAAATCTCTCTTTGTATTATAGTTTTATTCCTTTGGACTAGAGATCTCAACAGTGAAGATATATATTGACTAAAGGACTCTGGATAACAGAAAAAAAAATCACTCTTGAAACAAAACCATGTGATGTGAAACTTTTGTGTTATTTTCTTGCCACAAAGAGCCCCAGGACTCTTGATGCATATCTGTGTTGATCTCGTGAGATCATAAGCATTTCCGTTCCTTTTAGCCTTATGGAGCAGATATCTCTTCTGTTTCTTTTTGTTAATTTAAAGTGTTTTGTCTTTTTTAAGTTTGTTAGGATGTCAAGTCTTCTTTCTGAAAGACAAAAAGACAATGCCACAACAATGAAACCAAGAAAAAAATGTAAGATGTTTCGCTACAGCTCACCAAGGGTCAACATAGCTCAGTTCTGCCAAAATGTTTTAATGGTATCTGTTGTTTTCAAAGCCTGGTGACTACTATTCATTACAAATGTCAGTATTATATCAATAAATCTAACTTAATGGATATTGCTGTTTAAAAAAGAAAGTTTGATTTTTATTTTTTTATTTTTTTACAGTTTCTCTTTCTGTTGAGGCATTTTGCATACCAGGCCATAGTGCTGTATAGGCAGGAGCTGTTGGGACTTAAAATTAGCAGGTCAAGCAAATAATCTGACAAAAAAAGCAGGAAGAGGGGGAGAGCTCACAGCTAATCAAGGTTGTGTTCATGGTGGATTTGAAATCTGAAAATCAGCAAATGCAAAAGTAGGCCATGTTCAAAAATACAAATGGGTGAAATCTCATTGCAACGTTCTTCTCAAAATTAACAGACTTAAAAAAAAGTATCTGAAATCTGGTCCAGGGAGATAATTATCTCTTACCCTAAACAACCTTAATCCTATTTGGTTCATTTCCCAAAGTAGATGTTAGTGTCATCCTTGGTTTATTGCATTAAATTAATGCTACCCATCACAATCAAATTATAGGACTTATTTACTTGTTTTTTGAGATCCCATGAGGCTTTTTCTGTTATAAATCCAAAATCCTTGTTACTATGTGTAGTAAAATAAAGCTTCTGAGGGAGTTAGACTGAAGAGTGTACAACAGGAGGTTGGAAGACAATCAGTAAAAGGCACAGGATTATTTAGCCCTAATGACGTAGCCATTTGAATCAGTGGAGTTCAAGATCAAATAAAACGTCCGTTCATCTTGACACATATAATATAGTTATTATAGTTACTGATGGACGGGAAGCTCTATCATGAAAATTGGTTAGAACTGGGTTTCTTAGAGAAGTCATAAGAAAGTTAGGGATGCAATTATAGTTCACCTGCATGTGATGTATACCTTAGGGACAGGAAATCACAGTATATTATGTGCCACCCTTTTCTGATATGATAATAAAATAAATTATAATGTATATTTCCTCTATAGGTGTCATGTTTATGACTCTAGGAAAATATCATATAATCTGTGCAAAAATGGCATTTTAGTAATTTCTTTCTGTAAATTTTTTTTTTTTTTAAAAATCAAACATTACTTTGTGCTACACTTTCATAAATCCAGAGATTGCAAAAGAGAGAAAAAAAGAAAAAGCTTCAGTCTAGACTCAAAACAAACCCTCACTTTATGAGGAATTTCATATTTTCTAAGTCAATTTCCATCTGTAAGTGAAGCGGTACATTTGCCACAGAATGCTTCTTATACTAAACACAATTAATTAAGCAAAAAATGTAAAAAGCTTGCTCCCAAAGACCAGACCCCAGGGACTGATGCTGAAGGGGAGGAATGAGAAGGTTTGCTATGGTTAAGTGATCCAGGTTGCCTCTTGTTTGGTTAGAAATCATTAAATTACAGTAATGACTAATTTCTCATTCCTGCATGCAATTCACTGGAGACCACCATGGATTTAATAAAGACCTGGCGATGAATTACAAACAGTGAATGGCTGAGGAAAAGCTATGTGATTATACAGAGTAATTCATAAGTGCATTAATAAAACAATACAGAAACATTGCTAAATCATTTGAGATAAAGGCTATTTGCATAATTCATTAAGATTAATCAGACCAGGCAATCTAACACAGTGCTCCAAGGAAAAGAGGGAGAAGACATGAATCCGTTCCCCTGGAAAACCCTTTCTATCTACAAACAATGATACAAATCTACCCTTGGATCAGAGAATTAACCTCTGTGCACTTACAGCCCCTGCAGTGCTGAAACACAATCCTTCAGTCATTCACCTTTATGCGGGCTAATATTCTATTAATAATGAAAGATCTTTTCATACCATTGCTCCTCTGGGTTTTGTTGCTTTGCCATAAAAGACCTTCACAGAAGTTGAATGGAAATACAGGTTTTGTGTTTGGAAACCACAGTGCAAAGCTGAGGTCTGGCTGTTTGACAATTTTGTCATTTACTTCTGTATTTCTGAAGTTAAATAACTTCAAAAACTTCAAAAAAACTTGAAACTGCTGTGGCCCTCACTCCAGACTTTATCGCAATCAGCTCTAATTGGGCACTAGTGTGATTAAGCATTTGTTTGTTTAGTAACATTATATCAGAAAGATCTTGTAGAACTACAAAATTGATTTTGCTTTACAACTCTGAATGAGTAGTATATCATCGAATATATTTCTTAGTTTTCGATATATAAGGACCCAAGCAGGCAGACATGCAAACAACGAGTAAACAATTACTGTTGTTAAATGGACTGATTTTTGTACAGTTATTTTCTACTCTCCTGGAGCACTCAAAGCGCTTTTTACAACATGCCACATTCACCCATTCACACAAATACTTTCTTCTATGCTTTTTAGTGCTTACTTTCTAACATTCACACACATTCATACACCAATGGATGCATCAGAGAGCATTTTTGGGATATTTGGCCTGCAGACTGGGGGAGCCAGGGATCGAATGAGTATATGACCTGCTCTACCTCCTGAGCTACAGCTAATTGTTAAATCTAAAGGACTACAAAGTCAAAAAACTTACTAGAAACTAGAAAATAAAAGGACTACACTTACCTGCCAGTTCATTAGTTACACAGTTTTTAGTACCTGGATGCATTTGTTTTCCTTTCAGAACTTAATTCTTTGTGGCGTAGATTTAGCACGGTGCAGAAAACAGTAATTTTGATCCATATCACAATTTTTAGCTGCTCATCTGAATTTCCCAAATCCACCACATCTCAATGATGCTGTGTTGGACTGAGATTTGTTGACTGTCAAGGCCATTCAAGTTCAGTGAACGCACTGTCAACATCAAGAAGCCAGCACGAAATAATTTTTGACATGCCATATTATCCAGCAGGAAGCAACAATCACACCGTGGTTATAAAGGGATGGGCATGGTCAGCCACAATACTCAGGTACCCTGTGATGTTTAAATTATGCTCAGTCGGTATGACGGGGACCAAAGTATTAACCCCTCCACATTATATTGAACTATTGATACAAGGCAAGACAGATCCATGCTTTCAGGTTGTTGACATCAAACATGTAACATGTGAGCCTGTAAAAATTGTAGCCTCAGTTTCCTGTTCTTAGTTGACAGGAGTGGCATCCGGTATGGTTTTCTGCTGCTGTACCACTAATTCAAGGTTCAAGGTTGTGCATCCAGAGATGCTTTTCTGCATACTGGTGTTGTAACAATGGGTTATTTGAGTTTTTATAGACTTTTTGTCAGCTAGAAGCAGTCTCTCATTCTCCTTTCACCTTTAACCTTTTAGTGTGTGTGTGTGTGTGTGTGTGTGTCTCCTTTAAGGATTTTTCATAGTAGAGAGAGAGATGAAATGATAATCTAGGAATTTCTCTGGATAGATGGGAGAGAGAGAGAGCTAGTGAGAGTGAGACTGATAGAGGGAATGGGAAAACACCAGGATAAAATAGTTATACCTGAAGACAACTGCAAGACATAATTGCTTCCCATAGTTACTATAAATACAAAAAAAGTTATAAATAAAGAAAGCGATAGCACAATAGATAGCACTTTATGAGAAAGTTTGAGAATGACATGGCCTATGCCATGTCTCCAGCGTTTTTCCCAGCAACCCCCTCCTACCTCTGCTCTGTGTCCTGTAGTTCCATTCGTCTTACATTGTCACCTTGCACCTTGTCACCCACCCTTCACCTGATCATTTTATCAACCTCAGGTGTATCAGTTGTTTCAAGGTTTTGGTTCTAGTTTTATGTTTTGTTCTTTATAAAGTACTTTGTTCTAGCCAGGTTTACCCTTGCCTGATGGTCTGCCCTACCTGCTTTGCATATACAACCAACCTTTGGTTAGCCTCCCTCCATATTCCACTGCCATTCCAAGCTAAATTCCAAAACCAAGACAGAGACTGGTTTCCATTTCTCTCCTCATTTCCCAAAACTATGCTCTCCATCCAGCAGTCACGCTTTCTACAGCTCCCTACGCCATCGATCATCTTTAAACCCAAGTTTTAGCATTAAAGTCTTTAAAAGTTTCCCTGAGTCTGTTTGCTTTCTTTGCATCCACAACAGTAAAGTAATTTTGCAACTGTAAAATTACCATGACAGGAATCACAGGATATTTTTAATGACAACTGCAAGTAGAAATCTGGCGTGATAGAAGGAATGCATCCTTGCTTGAGTTGTCAATGTAGCAACTTTGCTTTTTGATATTGCATTGCACTGGAATGCACTGGACAAAACACATCACACTAAATGTTTTTGCCAAGTCATCACAAGTGTTTCTGACACCCCTACTGTGGAGCCAGACTGGTCTGATTAGCATGCCAGTTTTTCCAGCACAGGGATGATGCTGGTCTGTACAAAACCTTTGCTGTTTTAACCTGTTAAGTTTATAATCTGGGCTGTACAATTACTATAAATGTACTGGATTTGGTTTATGTGCTTTTAAAAATTTTTGTGAATAATGAATGTAAATCATAACTGAGATGAGAGTATTAATCTTTGGAACCAGGTGACATCAGTTAGTGATACTGGTAACCAGTTTGAACATTTGTTTGAAAATGAACTGAACACCTCTGGTGCCACTCTCATAGTTGCTGGGTAAATATATTCCTACAGCCAATAACATTTCAATTTTGTGCTGAATTGTCTTTAAATGCTGCAATTTTCCTGTCAAATTATTAAACCTCCTCCCTATTTTTTTTCTTATCAGGAAGAAAAATAGCTCAGAAATTGCATTTAAATCATCCTGCACATTAAACTTCTCCAGTGTATCTCCTGCTAATGGAATTCTTTGAGGTGTGTTATAGTGCGTAGGTTATTAGCTTATAGCTAGTTTCATTGCAATTTTTACAGACTGATGCCTCTGAAGCTGTTGATTAAAATCCTCCCATAACTCCTCCCAGGAATAAATTCCCTGGTCAGCCATCTGTAGTAGAAAATAATGTCAGTAAAATGGCATTTCTAGCTGTGGTCAGGGAGATGCACACGTCTTATTGGCAGTGGATGAGACTGACTCGCCAATCCTATTTTTATTGGAAGGCCATTATTAGACCTAAATTTCAGGTAAACCTTATCTCAGAGTAGCAGCTTCCCAATGGTACCCCCCTCCCCTTTGGTAACATCTAAATGTAATAAAATAATAAATCTAAATAATTGAAGAGCACTAAACCAATTTGCTCATGTTTTGGGCTTATCTAATCAAACAAACAAACTGAAAAAATATACAAATCTAATTTTCCTACTCATAAAAAAGAGAAACAAAAGACAGTGCATATTTAGATCTAAATCAAGCGGGGTCTTGCACTATGCAAAATGTGCTCACTGAAAACAAAGCTCTCAGTTACACAAACACCATCTGCTGGGTTTGCCCAGGCTTTATCTTGACAGGATGAATTAGTTTGAAAAACTGTCAGATACACCCAGCAAAATTAGGTTTTCTCATTTCATAATGAAAGCTGACAGACTGTAATGAAAAACTGCTCGATCTTGAAAACAGCCAAGATGAACTGTAAAAGTCTAACTGGAAAAACTTTGCTGTTTTTTAAAATCTAATTGTACTAGTCTCTGTTTTCAATATCAGGGGTGTTTTTCTACCGTAAATTGGATGTTCTAATTCCGTTTTGGTCAGAGTTTGATGTTATTTCTGACGTCTGTTTTGTGTTATTCTTGTCAACTGTAAGCAGTTTATTTTGAAATGAGTTTCGCCCCTCTCTGTGTGTGCACTGCTGTGACCTGAGGCATAATGGGATTATCCTGCTCAAGGCAAGACGTAGATGCCTTGAATTCTAATATCAAAGTATTCCTTGCTGTACCTGACACCTCCTTCTCTCTGTGTTTCTCATGCCTGAGTACACTGAGAAGCGATTAGCCCATGAATCGCAACACAGCCCGTGAGCTGTTTCGGCAAGTCATTCACACATTCTGTTGAGTTTTTTTTTCTTTTCTTTTTCTGGTTATTTACAGCAGCATGTACTGTACTTTTGCATGCGCTAGCAGCAGGTTTCTGAGCAAACCAAGTGTCAGCTAATCATATGTAGTTTTTATGTTACCCAAAATGCTGTAGAGAATTCTGAACCACTGTTCTCAGCAAGTCTGAAGCTGTGCTGTGTCCTATAGGCGTCGTTTCCAAGTATGGTGTTGACAAGACATTAGTGCTGGCCAGTGCATTTGCTCTTGCTTCTCATCAGAGACCCTCTCAGCTCCCACACTGCATTATCACAATGCCCTCGGGTCAGTGAGAAGGCCTGCTGTAATTTGAAAAGGAAATTATCTTTTGTAGAACTTACTCAGACAGACAAAAAGTAGGTAGAGAAGAAGAGGACGGGTGGGTGGTTGTAAACAGGCGGTGGGGGAGGGGACTTGATAGGAAGGTGAAACGTTCAACCTCACCGGCAGTCTCCTAAAGGGTTAATGGGAGCGAGGCCTGCAATGAGCTGACATATAACTGGATGGGCAGAGAAGGAGAAGCAGAGACATACAAAATGACATTCTGATGGATTTCTAACTGCCCCATTTCGTGATATGTACCTGCTCATTTATTTATTTATTTACCTCATTTCTTGATGCTCGAGAAAGAATCCATTTTTTTTTTGCTAATGATCAGGTTACACTGCAGGAGCAGGTGGAGTCTCAACGAGGAATTTGATGATTGAGGGGACCAGAAGATGATGCTAATAAAAATCTTTCACTTATTAGGTCAGCGGTCCATTGCCTTTGTCTCTAAGATGAAGCTGGATTGTGTTTTGTGTAACCCAGGGGTTTTAGTCCAGAGAACGATCATTATTACAACTAGTATAAGATGTTAAGATTCATTTCTTTTAAATTATGTACAGAAATTCAAAGTCCACTAAGGATAAAATCATCTAGCTTTGGTGACGTTGTGTCATTTTGTTTTTTCATGAAGCATCTTCACAGCTATTGGATGGATTGCTGTGAAAGTTTTTTGCAGACATACCCACAGAAATAATTTGGAACTTGGCTTTTCAAGACATAATCATGGAATTATAATCAAAGTCAAGCTAAAACATAAATTTCAAAAAAGGCAGGATGCTGTATAAAATGTAGATAAATAAATCTCCCAAACAGATATTTTATTATTAATAGAACATAAAATACATGGCTCAAGAGTTGGGAGTTCGCCTTGTAATCGTAAGGTTGCCGGTTCGAGCCCCGGCTTGGACAGTCTCGGTCGTGGTGTCCTTGGACAAGACACTTCACCCGTTGCCTACTGGTGGTGGTCAGAGGGCCCGGTGGCGCCAGTGTCCGGCAGCCTCGCCTCTGTCAGTGCGCCGCAGGGTGGCTGTGGCTACAATGTAGCTTGCCATCACCAGTGTGTGAATGGGTGGATGACTGAATGTGTAAAGCGCTTTGGGGTCCTTAGGGACTAGTAAAGCACTATACAAATACAGACCATTTACCATATTAAACATTTAAAGCGAGACAATGCATCGTTTTAAGAAAAATGGTCACTTTGACTTATTTTAAAAACAATCTGAAAACATCTGGAAACTGAAATCAGCAGCAGGTGGACATTGGGAGAGAAATGTTTTTCTATTCTTGCCTAGTATAGGATTCTAACTGCTAAATCATTCTGGGTTTTTTCTGTTGTATTTTTCATTTCATGATGCTCCAAATGTTTTTAGTTGGTGCTAAACTGGACTGCAGACAGGCCAATTTAGAGCCCAGATCCAGACTTCTATAAGGTATGTTGCAGATATAGATGCAGTATGTCCTTTAACATTGATTTAAAGGACATTCCTGAAAAATACATCTCTGGATGAGAGCATATGTGGCTCTAAACCTTATATATGTCTTTCAACATTGATGTGCAAACTACCAATTCCATAGGACTAATATACCCCCATAACATCAGAGGTTTTCTCTTTTGAACTGAGTGTTGATAACAAGCTGGATGGTCCCACTCCTCTTTAAACCAGATCCAGTATCAATTTTTCAGTAAAGAATTTCACATTTAAATTTGTCTGGCCACAAAACAGTTTTCCTCTTTGCTTCAGTCTGCTTAAATGAGCTTTTTCCCAGAGAAGAAGCTGGCACTGTTGGATCACATCCAGATATGTCTTCTTCTTTGCATGACAGTGCTTCGATTTGCATTTGTGGATGGCACAGTGAGCTGTGTTCACTGACGATAATTTATGGGTTTATGATTTATCATTGTCATGATTTCTGGTGTTCCTGAGCCTGTGATTTCTATGACAGAATCATACTTGTTTTTAATGTCCTGCCACCTGGGCCCTCAGGTGGCAGGAGAAGCAAATATTGATTTTCAATTTTCTGTCTTTTGCACAAACATGTTTCCAGATTCTCCATTTTCCAGAGCCTTTTTTACCCTGGTCCCAAACTTGAGATGTGTTGCCACATAGTACATTTTATTTTGATATCTTTTGATATATTTTCCATGTTCTGTTGCAACTATCTCGGTTTATACGATTTCTTCCTAAGAGGTAAAACTGAAAGTGTAAATCCTCTTCTTTTCCATTTGATGAAACATGCAGATGAATGTCTGCATATTAAAAGTACATTGAAAATTAAGCCATTCTCAGACTATTAAGACTGAAATGAGAGAATAAACTTTAAAAATTAAATCCATGAGCCTTGTCAAAGCTCACACAAAAAAGAAAACTACAAAAGCATACTTACTTTTACTTGGTTTGATGCTAGATTAATGGTTTACTACATTGGGATTGGACATTCATGTACCACCTCCTCACAGCCATATGGAAGTTTACAGGTGACCTTGGTGATTAATAAAAACAATTTATCAAAGTAAATAGCTGAAGATACAAATTTTTGACTCTAAGCCAATGACTGATTTAAGATCTGCTGCCCATGAGGTACAGGGGAACTTCCTCCAGCAGATGTTCCTGACTAATTATCTATTGTTGCCGAAATCCCACAATCCCTCAGTTCCTCTGCTGTCTTCCGGTGGGAGTCTGGTCATTCCTGTTTCATATCCTTGGCTTGGTCTCCACTTACCTGGGGCACTACTCTCCATCTGTGAGGACAACCAGAGAGACACAAAGACTAGCCCACCACCAGCAGCATACAAGATTATACAAACCTTTAGCCGTCACTTTCAAGTGAAAGCTACTCTCTATCCTCTTGTTTAACCTCAATAGAAGAAGAGTTATATAAAATGCAACAGTCTAGAGCTGTTATGCTGAAGTGTGCTTGGCAAAACATTGTGATGGTGTGGTAAGTGAAAGCCATGTGGCTATTTATGGAAACACACCTTTGTGTGTTCTTAAAGCAATTTTAAAGCAATTCAGTTTCAATTTATGTACTCGGATTCAACAAGTAGATTTAACTTAACATTATCACGGAAAAAGAAAAAATCTAGAATTGCAAGCAGATACATTTGAAGTTACTTTAACAGCAGCGTGCAGACTTAATGTGATGTGAACCCCTTTTCAAAAGTGTTTAGTATCTGAGACGTAAATGAGTTTTCTGCTCTTAACACTGTTGCCTACAATGAGCATGTTGGCACATTTTATAACCAATGAATAATTTAACAAAAGAGCATTAACATGGAGAGAAATTGAAAAAGTGCACATACTTCTACAAATACAGCCTGAATATTTCAGGAGGGAAAGGTCTAAGAAAATCAGTAGGTTTAGCTGCATAACATGAAACGACAGAATACTTCTGTTTCTGTCAGCTGTCTAAAACTCCCCAGCCTGTACTAGCATCTTCCATTCGGACTAATGGACCAGCTGGTTGCAAAAACCCTTCGTATGTGCAGAGAAAACTCCAGCAGCACCTCAGACAGCGCAGGCCGAAGCAGAGCAGAGCTAGAATGGATTAAGATATGCCTGGCTGCCTTTTGCAGTCCTGTCAATGTGGGC
This sequence comes from Aulonocara sp. 'chitande type north' Nkhata Bay, assembly GCF_057382095.1. Lineage (NCBI taxonomy): Eukaryota > Metazoa > Chordata > Actinopteri > Cichliformes > Cichlidae > Aulonocara > Aulonocara sp. 'chitande type north' Nkhata Bay. The sequence continues at coordinate 37,715,423 of NC_141348.1, read as the reverse complement.
TGGGTGTCTTTGCTGCACAGATCAGAGAGACGCAGGAAGGTCATTGCCACTGGGAAAAGGAGGCAGTGAAAATATTGTCCTGACAAGATGTAGAGTGACTTTTGTAACCTGAGGCTTGTGTTTTAGATTAAACCATGTTGGCTGATAGAAGAGGTGACGTCAAAGGAGGTGTAAGGGAGGGAATTGAAGGTGTTGATGTCGATACCTTTGAATTAGCAACTCTCTCCTTCAAATCAGTTTTCATAAGAATTATGATGAATAACTGATCAAAGGTTGTTTATTTGCTGCTCATTTCTGGACTAGAAAGTTGAAAATGTAAGTCTTAAATAAGTAACAAAATTCACAAGACTGCAATACGAAGCTGAATATTACACATATAAACTGTATTATGATATATTGTAGATCTCTGCAATTGTGTATGTGTGATACATATACCCCCAAAAATTGATTCTGTTCATCTGGATGTCGCATTCCCATTGGAAACGCTATGTCCACATGAACAGAATCAAACTTTTGGGATTTACTTACCTGGATGATTGAGCATACATCAAGACACATGATACATATATACTGCTCAAAATAAATAAACAGAATATAGCATCAAGTCAATTAAGTAGAGGCCACTGACAATTTTTCCTTCTTTATTTGTGTTGACTGTTTTAACCCCCCTAATTTTCCTTTGGGCTAGGGTCAGTGTTACCACAGTTAGCACGAGGCAATACCTGGACCCCACTGAGGATGCACAGGTAATGTAACTCTTCCAGGATGGCACATGCCATTGCCAAAAGGTTTGCTGTGTCTCCAAGCACAGTGTTAAGAGCATGGAGGAGATTCAAGGAGACTGACAATTACTCTAGGAGAGCTGGAGAGGGTCATAGAAGGTTGTTAACTCATCAGCATGTCTGGTATTGAGTCCTTTTTGCAGAGAGGAACAGGACAAGCACTAGAAAATAACCTCCAGGAATCGGAAACATAGTTCATTAGAGTGGCCTGAGGGCCTGACATTCTCTACGAGCCCTGTGCTCATGCCTGCACCATGGAGATCATATGGCATTTGCCATCAAATACCATAATTGGCAGATCCACCACTGGTGCTCTGTGCTTAAGCGCTTTGTGTGCTCAGAGTAGAAAAGCGCTATATAAGAACCAGCCCATTTACCATTTACCATGATTTACCTCTTCAGGCTAGGCACTGGCACTCTGATTGCCATTAGGTATTGCTATGAAATCCTTGGGCAGTGTCAGACCCTGCGCTGATACAGTGGTTCCTCTTGATGTAAAACAATCCTAGCCTAATATGAGACTGTGTCCTTCAGTAGTATCAATTCATGAAGGAATTGACACCATTGACTGCCCCATGTCCCGCCCCCTGCCCCAATGCTTGCCTGTACTAAATCAAATAGAGCACCTCTGGGAAATGTTTCCATCCATCCAGCGCCACCAGGTTGCACCTCAGACTGTCCAGGAGCTGGAAGGTGATTTCCACAAAAGTCTTTAAAAACTTCTGTCTCAAACCAGCTTGCTTTTAAGAAAAATTCTTAAAATGTATTTCAATTTTAGACATTTATTTCTTTATACCTTAATAATGTATCTAAACAGCTGGGTATCACAGGTTTTATTCAAGCTGGATTAAATAAAAAACATTTGTAGAAGAATATTTTCAGCCACAGATTAATTAGTTTCCTGATAATTCAAAAAACATTTCCAAGTGCAACACTGTAGCCCACCGTGTTTTTGTCATTGATGGATGTTTATAAGCTACATACGACACTGGCAATAGAGAATGAAACGCTTTTAATTGGATCTCTTTATTGTTTGTTTGACTCTTTTCATTTAACTGACTAATGGTAGGAAATATATACATGTTGATTTTTAGTTTTGAAAGAAATTGTGTTATTGTCATTTGGGTGGTATTAAAGATCTGTGTGCATGCTGCAGTGAGTAAACACGTTGAACACAGAGACTTTTGAATCTGATTTCAAAGTAGCTTGGCACAAATCTTAAATGACACATTTAAATGCATGTAGACTCATTTAAAGAAAAAAATATATCCGATAATGGACCAATAGTATTGACTTTAGAGGATACTTTTTTCTTATTCAAACTGCTTTACTGCTTATTAGGTCTGTATTTTATGGAACCATTGTGCCGATTTTGCAGTTTAGGTGTGGTTCTGGCAAGGTCCAGAATATCACAGCAGCACTCCCGATTAGTTTGGCTGATTCAGGGTTGTTAGCCATTTTTTAATTTCCCATTAGACCTACGAAATTCTATTCATGTTTCTCTCAGGTAACCCATTAATTTGCTGTGATGCATGTGAGATGGTGAGTGAGGGCTCTTTGCCAAGAGTTGGTTAGCATTTTATGCATAAAAGAAATACAGAGTGGAGCAGATGGTTACATTAGGGACTGATGATACTGACACAATGCAGCATGTGAATGTATCTTTGTGTGCAGGTGTGACTAAATTACATACTTATTCTGTTTGTTTTTATTAAGATATTAGAATGTGATGATGTGCATAGAGCCTGTGTTTTATGTGTATCTTTGTATTTTGTATGTGCTTTAACTGTATAGGATACAGATTGAATTTGCACAACTGCAGAAAATGAAAAGTAAAATCAAACACCGAGCAATGTATTAAAATCCATCAGTGTTTTGATCTGCAAAGATAGGAAATGCTTGCTCATGGAGACAGCACATTTTTGCCTGTGGTGTCTGAACAAGTGAGGCCTGACAGAAGGCTTGGCTGACTCCACACTGCAGGACTTCACTTTCATTAAACTCCATGTGAATCTCAGCACACTTTTCCATTGTTGTCTGCACAGGGCCACCATTTTTCATTTTGCTATATACTGTTGGTTTACCACAGCGTGACTCTGAGCTTATGAATGTGCTGTAACAGAAGTTTGTGGATTTAATTATGTGATATAGCATCACAGCAAGGGGCAAATAAAACAGGCCTAATCACTAATAATAAATCTAAACTGTACATTTCACATGCATCTGGGGTTGCAACTAATGATTATTTTTATTGTTCACAAATTGTACTCTTAGAACCATATTGTTTTTTATAGGTACAGGCAGTGTTGTTCAAGTTACTTGAAAAAAGTAATTAGTTACTTATGACTGATTATATCTCCAAAAAAGTAATCCCATTACCATGCTGATTTCTTATTTTCAGAAGTAATTAGTTACTTTTTAAAAACATGATATACAACCTGAATACTTAATAAAGCAATAGACCTTTCAGCCCAATTCTATTTTTTATGCATAATCCATCATATAAAATGTAATCAAATGGAAAAGTTTCTTTTTAAAAATTGTTTTATTAGTTTTAATCTTTTCATTTTATGCACATTGCATTAAGCAAAAATGTAATTATATGCAACATTCTCTGACTTGAAGAAATTTGTTTAACATTTAAACCTATTTTCTGCATATTCCAGCACATAAAATAAAATAATATTTTTTGTTTACACTCACTCTTTCAAATAGATGCAAGTAAAACACAGCAAAAACTAAATAAAATCAAAGATTCAGCGGCACTAAGTCCTGTCTCTCTTAAATCTATTTTCACCTGTTTAGCAGGAGTGGAGCAAGCGGAGGTTTGCCTGGTGCCACAGTGATCATGTCAGTGGGGGGATCCCACTGACATGATCACTCTGTGAATTTCACATTCCCGTGGCAGCGTGCTAGGTGCTTGCTCAGATTTGAAGTTTAATTTTTCACAGTAGAAAGAAGTTTTCTTCCCATGCAGCGTGTACAGTGGACACTATTGTTTTTTGTCACTTTTTTACAGAATCACACTCAAAGTAATTTCAGTACTTCCACGCTTTTACCGCTACATGGTCGTACTCTCTCCCACACTCCATATTATCCATTGTTGATGTACACACGTCTGTTGCTGCCACGGACGTTGCACGAGACACTCTCACAAACAAAATCACGGTTTAGTAACACAGTAATACAGCGTGCTTACTGGAAAGTAACAGTAATCGAATTACTTTTTGTAATAGTAATCCCTTAGATTACTTGTTACTTGAGAAAAGTAATCAGATTAGAGTAACACTTTACTTGTAACAAGTTACTGCCCATCTCTGGTACACATCTCTGCCATCTTTCGGTTACTGCCGATCTCTGGGTACACATATCACAAGTTTTGCAAATGAAATGTCTGGTAATGATCAATAAATGATGATGTGGGTTGTTTTCAGTCAGAGCAACAGCTAGGTTTGATTGACACAGAACATTGATCTCAGATGTCAATAGTTTTTAAATAAGAGTGCCAAAGATAGAAATTATTGGCAGAGCACAGGGGTCTCATTGTACTGAATGCATATATGGCTAGATAGATGAGCAGACAAAGAGAAGAATCAAATAAGTGACTGAGAGGTTTATTGACTTATTTTATCCCCATTTAGTGACATTTCTCTACTATTTAATTGCCATAAAATGATCAGAGGAACAAAATGTCATAATGCAGTCCTTTCAGTTCAAGCGCCTTTTGTAGAGGGCCAGATAAAAAAGTCTTTATGTCAATTGTAAGATGAATGCATTTGACAATAGCAATACCTTCCCAGTTTCCATAGCCTACTCAAATAAATATGTTAGCCTGAATTCACTGCTGATATTCACTAGCTGTGCTTTTCTTATTACTTACTTTACTGAAGATGGCAGCCCATCTAAAATGTTAATAGGCATCTAAGCCTGACGTGTATTTAAAGTGAAGTATCAATCTATCATGCAAACCCTCCTCCCAGTAATAAAACATATATTTTCAAAGATGCATATCATGGTGTTATGTTTGTCATAATTTTCAAAGGTGGCAAACATGAAAGCCGTAATCAGTGTGAAGATGAAAAGAAGCAAAGGAGCCCTCATGGAAGAACCTCTGAGGGGCTGGAGACATTGCAATTATAGAAACTATTGACTTGTGTTTCCCAAGGTATGATCAATTGCAGTGAAATAATGACATCTCTGTGTTGTTTTGACCCATTCACTGCGAAGGCAATTTATTTTGTGTGACAGGAGGCTTGCAAGGGACAACTCAGCTGATGTGTGCCAGAGATCAGGCAGAGGAGAGATCTCAGCTGGAAAGACAGAGAAGAGAATCAGAGGAAGGTCACTACTTTGTACACTGGCCTCTTTTACCAAATGTTTTCTTCTTCTTTTTTAAAGTACTCAGCCTCTCTTTTGATCATCTTCACAGTTGTTTTAATTTATTGTAATTATGTATTTGCATTTTCACAAGATTCCTGTGCGTGTAGAGTGTTTATAAATAAATATTCCCCCGTTATTCTCCAAATTACAGCATTTTAATGTCACTGATGTCATGTAAACACAGACTAATTAAATATGGAAATAATAATGAGAGTCAGTTGAGGAGTGTGGCAGGATCTTTTTTTTTTTTTTTTTTTTTCTTCTTTTTTTTGCCTGTCCCGTTTGGCTCTTTTGCCATCAGAATTGTTGTCTAAAGGCAAAGAAAGATGCCCAACGGATTTACTTTACCAAACTGACCATCCCAGCCTTGCCGTAATGGTCCATTTGATTCACCTTTTATTGTTTATTTTATTTTCACTTACTGAATACGGGACAGACTTGACTGGGGGAAAGAAGGGGAGAAAGAAAGAGGGAAAGAGAAACAGCTGAGAAGAGGGACGGGGGAGAAGGGCAAAAGACAAAAACCAACTGGGCTCCTTTGATCAGCTCCATCACCTAGTGGGGGGTCATAGTTTGGTCCCGCCTTCACTGTTGTGATTGGTGTGGGGGTAGGGACAGGCTTAGGGCGTCGGGGGGTTCCCCGGAGGCATCTTCCTTGGGGGGCTCAACCCGGGGTAGCGGTCATGTCCGGTTAGGGGCTCTGTTGGCTCTCAGGTGACTGTTTCCTCGCGGCTGCGTGCAGCGGGGCTAGGGGAGGGTCTGTGCTGACGGACGTGGGTTACTGACCTGGTAGCCTGGCTGCCCCTGGGTGGGTCCGGGATGGGCGTGAGGTTCTGGGGGCGCTCCGTCTCTGGGCTGGGACCTGGACCGGGCCTCGGGGGCTTGGGTCCTGGTTGGTGTGTTGCCGGGGTTGTGGGCGGGTGGGTGCATGGGGGCCCAGCCCTTGAGCAGGGTGCCGCCGGTGCATCGAGCCACCTGGGGGGCTCTTCAACTGGTGGGGGAGATTGTCACATCTTGCAGGAGCTTTCCTCTCCTCAGGAGCTCCCTCTGCAGGAGGGGGAGATACAGGAGAGGTGGAGGAAGATCTCAGCCTGGGTGTTTATTGTCTTATGTAGTCTGGAAGATGAGTGGATGGTGGGGTGGGTGCAGTTTTCTCTGTGGTGGGGTTGGGTGGACTGTCCCGGGCTCTGTGGGGCCGGGAGGCGCTGCTGCACTGGGCCCCGGTCTGGATGGGCCTGGGCCCCCTTTCCCTGGTGGGTCGCGGAGTATGGGGGTGCCTACTGGGGTCAGCGGGGGAGCTGGCCCCAGGGAGGGGTCACTTGCCCCTCCCTTCCTTCCCTCCCCATCTCCAGCTGCCTCCCTCTTCCCGCTCCACCACAACCACCCACACATGCAGGACCTTGGAGTAGGGGTATGTCACCAGGGTGCAGAGGAGGCTACCCCCCCCCCCCCCCCCTTTCCCCTTCTCCAGCTGCCTCTGCCTCAATTTTATCCCACAACTTAGACATTCACATTACTCACACTCTCATTACACATACATATAGGATCTTGGGGGTGGGCACGATACACGGAATCCAAAGTACCATCAGGGTGTACACCCCACCCCTGGCGTCGTTGCCCACCTCTCAATTTTAAATACACGTAGACATTGAGGGCTAGCAGGAGGGACCATGCGCTTACCTGCTGCTCTCTGGCAGGTAGCTCCATGCCCTCCTGGGTTTTAAATGCACCTTAGAACACAAATGCATCAACACTACAATGAGCGGGTGGAGGGAGGTTTGGAGTCTTCTCTCACCCCCGTTCTCTGCGACCTGCTGGAGCGGGGGGGCTAGGAGGAGGAGTTGGCCGTCCGACTGCGGTCTGGAGTGTGGGGCCTTCCTGCTGCTGCGGAGTCGGGGCGGTCTGCCTCTCCCCACCGCAGGGAAAAGGGTAACACCACCTGGGTCTGGGTGTAGTTCCCCCCTTCAGGGGCAAGGGTACCTAGACCCGGTTTGTAGAGTACGCTTGGGGAGTGTGATCGTGTGTACAGCGTCTCTTTATGTCTGTCTCCACGTTGGTTGAGTGTGGAGTAAGTGCATATGAGAGCATGAGGGTGGGAATGGATGTTTGTATCTGTGTGTGCCTGTATGTCTGTGTCTATATATCAGGTTGGGTGTCAGGCGCCACCTCTCTGGGGACATCTCAGGCCCTCCAAGGTTTGGAGGCCTATCTCCCCCTACCACCACTTCCCCTGCCAGTGGCGGACCCCCTCAGACATCGGTGCGTTGGTGGTTCTTTGTGTCCGGGGATGGGCGTCCAGGTACACACCGGCTCACTCCTTGGCGGCCGCTTATCAGGGCCTGGAGCCTGGGGCTCGCTCGGGCCACTTCGGAGGTGGGGTGCCCCCGGCCTCTCGGCCTGGGGCTCGGTCACTCAGGCGCGGCTGGCTGCCGGCGGAGCTCACGGGCGCGTCACTGCAACTCCCCCTGGCTTCTGCTCCGCGGCTGCTGAGTGAGCCCTCATCTGGGACTCTCCTCAGCTCTTTCTGGGACAGTGGCGCGGCTGCCCCTCTGTTGGTCTTCCTTGGTCTCTTGTGTTCTGGGGGCCTCTGGATGTCTGGAGTTTTGATCTCCTCCATACCTGCTTCATGCCCTGGAGGACGGGGCTGTGGCCCCCCCACACCCTCTAGCAGATTATTACAGGAAGGAACCTTTTAAAAAACAAAAAACAAGCGCGTCCATGCTCACAGGTGTACACATGGGTGATCACACCCACAAACTGCACCCTTTTTGGCTCCTACCTCAGGGCTGTTGGTCTTGTGTGCTGCACAGTGGTGTTTAGTGTTTGGTATTTGCTGTCGTATTCCCATGTATCATTGTGGTGTTGTTTGTTCTGTTGCTCTTGTTCTCTTCTGCTTGTTTTCTTTTTTCTTTCTCAGCAGGTGACCCAGGTGATTGATATATGCATTTTTTTCTTCTCTGCCCGTGTGGCAGGATCTTTAACACTTTCCCATAGTTTTGATAATCAGGATATGATAGATTAAACGCTAGGATTAACAGATCAATGAAAACCTCATCACCTCCAACCAGTCACCGCAGAAGGCTTGCCCTCCCTGATCTTGGTTCTGCTAGAAGTTTCTTCCTGTTGAAACTGAGTTTTTCCTTCTCATTTTTGCCAAAGGGCTTGCTAATCACATAATACAATATGTATTATTGGTATTATTGTAGGGTCCCTACCTTACAATATAAAGTGTCTTGAGGCAACTGGTGCAATATAAATAGAAGTAAATTGAAAATTCAATTTCCTGATTATTATTATTATTGCTGTGCAAATCGAGACCTTTCAGCTTAAATTTAAATTTAAATGGTGTTTTCCCCCCATATGCATGTACTTTCACAAATAATTCAGGATTTAATTTAGACATTTTCAAATATATGTTGTCTAATGTTATGTTATGTTACATGTTACACACAGTTTATCTGTGAATCTTGATAGCGTCCCTCCCTTATGGAAGACTGTTTCTGCAAAATAAATAAATAAATAACCTGAAATTTTGACTTATGGATGGAAAAAAATGTTTTGCAAAAAACTTTTTTACAGTGGTGAAAACCAGCTTGGAGCCCTTAACTGGACACGCAGGAGAACATGGATAGATGGTTTGATGGACAGATGGATGGCTCGAAGCTGAAGTACCCTTATAATAGGCTGACATAGCTAAAGGTGTATGTAAGGCTACAATCTGACACTGGTTTGTGTCTTTCTACCCTACATCTGTACTCTCATATAATAATAATAATAATAATGGATTGGATTTATATAGCGCTTTTCAAGGCACCCAAAGCGCTTTACAATGCCACTATTCATTCACTCTCACATTCACACACTATCTCAACTCTGTGATTTTTTTTCAGTCTTCTGTGTTACTTTGAAAGAAAAGGAAAAAAGAAAACCTTCCAAAACTTTATTCACTGTGTTATTGTGTCATAATTTAACTTGTCTACCTGTCTACTCAGCATTTTCCTGTCCCTGTTGGCAGCCAAAGACCTCGGTGAATCTTCACAGCTCTCCAGAGAAGCTGAGGTTCACTGCTCTTCATCAGGTGTGTGCTCTGGTCCATACTTTATATTGTGCTACGTGTGAGAGTATTTGTTTAGGAAGTGACAATATGAGATTAGCTAGACTAGATTAGATAAGACTCCCAATAAATCAGTGAATTTTGCTCTTAAACTTGTTGAACTAACATGCATGTTATGTTACAAAAGCACCGAATGCTAGGAAAATGAGCAGATCATGGGGGAAAAAACAAAAGAGCAAAAAATGTATGCTGACTTCAGGCGTAGGCATATTTAAAAGAATCTGAAAATTAATACATACTGTATAGTATGTAGTGTGGATTTGGGAGATGGAATATCTGTGTTGTTGCTGCTTGTGCTGATCATATTGCTCTCCTTTGCCCCCTCAACTGGGGAACAGTTCAGCTATTGCCTGACTTAGCAGATAACTGTTTATGGAGATTACTGCCCCCAGATCTGCTTGTGGTTAATGTCTTTGCACCTGCTGGCTGCTAATTTCTGCTCTTAAGCTTATGCTGATCTGCCCGCAGTGTTTTCTACTGAATTAAGTAAGAATTAATTTTCTTTTCTTTCTCCATTATATATTCTGTGATGTTATATTGTGTAGAAGAGAAATAATGTAGCTTTGAATATTTTCCTTTTGGGCCTTTATTATTGTTTTGTACTGAATTAGTTTTGCATCATTGTCTCCACTATTGTTTCCTCCATTTCAGAAATGCTCTACTGGTTAACTTAAAACTTTGTAATATTGGCATTTAGGAAATACAAGTATGCTCATAGTCAAATTGCATTTTTTCTTCACTGTCCAAAAAGGAAACTTGGAATTTGTCACAAATTGCAGGGGTAGACATTTTAGATGTACAGCATCTGTGAAATATCTTGCAGCTCTGATACAGACACATAGACACATGGACGCACATCTACAAGCTAATATCTGTGGACTGATGGTCTTAAGGAGCCCCTGTTTGTACCTCTCATGTTATAGAACGCATTTTTGCTGAATTCAAAGAAACTATTACTCAAAAGGTCATTAAAACACATTTCTGTTTTGGATTCATTTCCAGAATCATCAAAGACAGCATTATATTAAGCATTTCTTTCATCTATTTTTAAAAAGGAAAAAAGTTCCTGGGATTTATTTAGCATATTCTATGACAAATCATTATACACTACAAAAGCTGTTATTTTATAACTGACAGACTATTATGACAAATCTATTAGACCATTTCTCTATGTAAGGTTTATGCCACAGCTTCCTTAAATTAACAGTAAGCAGTCTAATACATTTGGTAAGCTTCATATTCACGAAGCTGATCAGTGCTCTTGTTCATGCATAACCTCTGCTGCCTCAAAAGTTACAGCCCACTCTGTATCCGCTATCCTGTTGTCACAGTATAAGCTATATGCTTAGCCTACAAAGCTGAACGGAATTGGGGTACTGCAAAAAAAAATACAATTGATTAATTGTATTTCTAAATTAATTAAATGTATATATATATATATATATATATTTCTTAATGATTCATGAGATGGTTGTACTTCGGCTTTCTCATTATTTAAACAATATAATCATTAAATACAACATGTACATTATATCAGCCTGAGAGTTGCAGCCTGAGAGTTACGTGGCCAAACCCAGACCATTTGTTTTCCAGGTGGAGGATTCTTTCATTTTTTAACAATTTATACCATAATAATTTACAGTTCATATTTGTGATACACAGTATAAACTATTTGTTTTGATAGACTAAAAAAATTAGTCTTCCTGCCATCTTGCTTTTATGTATCTGAATACGATTTAGAATCTATCACGTCTATTCTGTGCATGCAATATTTTACACTACACATAACTTACTTTAAATGACTTAACTGTATTAAGACTTTTCCCTACCTGTCGCCTCAGTCATGGCCTCCGCATGCTTATTGGGGATGAGCTTATCTGTTGCTCTGATGCTACAGAAGCATTCCATTAAAAATTGTTATTCGATATTCCATGGATCACTGGAACCTTTAACCCTTATTTATGTCTTAAAACACTAGGATATGTGTGATTCATCATATATCTACTGAGCTCTAGCAAATACTCTAGGCTAAAAATCTTGGTTATATCAAATGTTATGCTAGCCTTGTAGCCTATGCTGGCAATGTAGCATTTTGCATTTTCTCTGTACTTGCTTAAATTTCACCCTCCAAAGCGTGAAATGCCAACACGATGGGGATAAAAAACAAACAAACAAAAACATCACCCAAGATAAATGATTAATTTGTTGAATGATTTTGCTGCTTCATTGGTATTTTTACTTGTGCAGTGTTTTACTGCATTAGCTTACTGTTCATATTGTTCAGTTATCAGGCCACATAGTCTCACATAGTTGTTTGTTTGCTTCTAAATTTAATACCACTGTCACGTACGAGAAGTTTGAGTCCCCTCACATTCCTCTTCTTGGCATTGCAGCATGTTTTTCATTTCTCTTTTACTTCCCTAAAGAGACTCACGTGTTGGGAAATCTTTCCTTGGGGCTTCCTGTAGACATTATACTGGTATCTCCAAATTAATGTAGTGATGATTTATTGATGGTAAAATGCCACATGTAGTGCCTTTAATCAAAGCTAAAATGTTTATCATCAACAGAGCCTTCCTTGTGGACTTGCACTGCATGTGAATTTCTTGTTTAGATGAAGTAGCAGTTCGAAGTGATCATCACTTGTGCTTTTCAGCAAAATGCTCTTCAAAATGAACTCCTTTCTTACACTCACACATCTGTATTTTGCTCTGACACAGACAAATGGGACAATTGGGGACAGTAGAAAAAGTACTCCAAGTCCTCTTGCTTCTTCACAGAAAACGATCCATCAGGCACCCCCGACCCCTCTGCCCATGCCTCTGCCTTGTCTGCAAATCGCTTAAATCCCAATCCCAGTTCCACCCACACATCCATCCTCCCTTTATTACTACTCTCTCTCATGTCTGAATGGCACATCTTGGGCACAAGAACCCTTTAATCCTTTTACAGGAAGACCTTGCAGAAAAGCTAAGCCTGATTGGTAAAAGGTTAACACAGAGTTTTTAAATAAATACAGTAAAATATAGTATATTAAAATAATAATAATATAGTAAAACCGATAATATACTAAAACATTTTTGTCATTATTTGTTAACTCCTTCACTACCCTCTATGGCTGTGATATAATCTTTGATTATTTGATTACTAGCTTTGGACGGTATTATGCTATTGCACAATGCAGGGTTTATAGCAATCGGTACCTTGAAAATAATACATGCCTTTCTTTTGATTAAGCTCTACAGAGCTTTTATCACTCAAGTGAAGTATCTGCTGGTGGATGAACAAAGCTGAGCTCAGTAAGCTGTGAAAATCATGATTAGTAAAGAAATAAACTTAGGGATTTTGTTTCATTTTATAATAAAAAGCAAGCCAACATGCAGGAAGATACCCACACAACTTGCTTGTTAAATGTCATCAAATCCTATGTATGCACAAAGGTAGCAACAAATTTTGCAAGTTATGTAGTGAAAATGTAAATGTTAACCTGTGACTCTAAAAGTTAAAAATAAATCACGCAGTGTGGCTAACATTGGAAATGCTAGCACTAACAGTTTACTTTCTTTGTAGGTTAGAATCCATCAATGCGCTGAATCTGTTATTGTGGTCCCAGGTCATAGGCCCAATTTATCCTGCCACAGCCAACATGCATCATTTTCTAGATCAAAATTCTGCCGGACTGCATTGATTTTACAAGATGTCATCTGTCTCACTTTCTACCTTGTTGGTTTACAACATCCATCGTCATATCACATACCCCTGGTGGAATGTCAAGATTGTATGAGGTATGAAAAATGAATACCCCCCAAGTGTACTAGTTACTTTCTGTGACTGGTAGCACAGTCTGCCATATGTTGGGCACAAATGAAAGCAATTACAAGCTATTCTGTCCCCTGTTCAGTTCGTTGTCTTCGAGCGGTGGAGCATGAGAGAAATCGCATGGCCGACTGGAGGTGATGTGGGACTCAAGGCCGGGTAACGACAGGTGACTAGAGTGCATTCTGGACTGCCCTGCCACTGCACTGAGATCTTGTTCAGAGCCGAGTTCTGCTGCAGCTGATTCCAAAACCTCTGCCTCAGCTAAAGCTGCTGCAACGTCTTTCTCTTGCTTCAGTGTGGCCAGAGCAGCCTCCATGCGTGCTTCTTCTACTCTCAACTGGGCTTTTCCCACCATGAGTTCAGTTTCTTTATTGGTGGAGTGAGCACACACTGCTTCAGCTCTTGCGCGTGCTTTAGCAGCTGCTAGGCTTGCTGAAGACTTGCAGGAGCTGTTAGAAGAACTAGCAACAGATCTGGTCACATATGACTTCACAGATGTTCCTGGAGATCTAGTCTTCTGTTGATCTTCTGTATCTGGCTTATTGTCCATGATGACTATTTGGCATGTAAGGTACAACTAAAGGAGGCGGGAAGATTAATGAGAGGTAGCGGTCTCTGCTATCCAGACTTGCTGTATTATCCCTGGTGTGATAAACATATGCCGTAGGCACTGCAAGCGTTGAATGATGAGTCAGACGTGAAAGTAAAGTTGAGGGCTGTTTACTTGTTTGTCTTCGTCAATGTACATCTTACAGTGCTTTCCCAGAAAAACAAAGCTTCTCCATGGCATAACACAGGCGGATGCTGAAGGATTAAACAGGGAGACTTCTGGTACGCCTCATTGCGCAAATCCCAATACTAAAATGGCTTCCTGCATTACCCCACTCATGTGACTCTAAACATCCAATAGGAAACTCTTCCTGTGTTACTCCACTCATGTGACCCTAAACATCCAATAGGAAGGAATACAAGCCAAGCCACAGAAAAATTAACTTGACCGCAGTCTCCAAGCTAACCACTAGGAGTTGCTAAAATTCTCAATGTGCACATAACATTACACAAGCATTAAAAATTGACTAATTACATTGTTATTCTTTGTCTTTTCATGGTTTTAATTTTTTGAAGTAAAAATAAAAAAGTTTTACAAGTTTGATATTAGAGTTATCATATTTGCATACTGTAGATGATGCCTTTAGAAAAGCCCAAGGTTAAAGTCACAGATTCTGTGCTCCTCGCACCTCGTGTACTTGTGAAGTCGCTGCTTCTGGCCTATTTCTGTATCTGTGAATCAGAAACTGTCATGCGTCATTTAACTGCCATTTAACAAGAATCATATCACCCGTGCCCTTCTTCCTATATTGCTGTTTCATAAGAGCTTTTCATAAGAGTTACACGTATGTTATAATATAACTTGATTTGATTTATTGAACTGTAGAGGTGATATCTCACCTTTTACTGTAGATGTTGCTTTGACCCTGATGTCTGCCTCCAGCTGTTTCCTCTCATTTCCATCTGCGAAACACTGCGAGATATAATTCAAAGTTTTTCACACTTTCTTAATTTTAATATGTCTGATGTGTGAAAAACCCTGCAAAGGTCTTAACACACCAAACACCAAGAAGGATGCCTTGTCATAAGTGCAGCACTGAGACAGGGATTGGTAATCACTCTTCTGTTTTCTCAGTGGTGAAGGACTAAGGGGTGATAAAAAGGAAGCATACATTTCGTGATGCAATTCCTTTAATTAGTCAGTAGAGTCTTGAGAAAACACTCACACACAAAAAACAGACAGAGGAAAAGAAGTAGAGATGGAGGGAGATGAGGTTGTTAATTCCACTGCTGTCTGCTTGCATTTGAGTACTCATTAATCTGAGACAGGGCACGCCCTGTTGTCTTGCTGAGCATCTTTTATAAAAAAAAAAAAAGAAAGAAAAAAAAGCATTAGCACTTCTGCTGCATTGAGAAATTGTCAGTGATGTTTCACAGGAGAGATGTGCTGAAAGTGAGAGAGGGAAAGATGGATGCTGGTAGCATACTGAACTTCTCAGGCCTCCCTCATCGCCACACTCGCGGCCTTCCACCCAGCAAGTGAATCCATAACACCCTTTCCACTCAAGTCAAGTTCCTGGACTGTGACCTTCAAAGTTTACGAATACCAATCAAGTGTGACCACTTCAACATTAAACGCATCATATTACAGTTAATTGAGTAATTGTTGGCAAAGATGAATGAGCTTGCTCCATTTGTTTTGCCATTAGCACTGATGTGATATTAGGAGTGATTTAGACATATTTTCTATTCCCTCAATTAGAGTAATGTAATCTATGTTTACAGAATACATCTCCATGCACTAAAAATATCCATTGCAATTTCAAGCCAGACAATTAATTAAGCACCCAATAAGTCAATGGAAATTGAACAAAGGGTTATGTTTGTGTCATTAACTCAGTTCAATTGGCAATTCATATTCTCTATGTTGAACTTGTGAACATAATCTGCGCATACATGCATATTCATTACCTTGGCAAGTCAATTCGCAGAGCAGGAAGACTGAATAAAGGTGAATGAGAGGTTGAACCTTCCTACCATCCATTATTACGCTTTAAAGAGCTATTCTAATGGGGTGGTTTCAATCGTGGGTTAAACATGATACCTTTACAGCATTTTTGTGTCTGTTATAGTGCCTGAATTAGGCTGGAGAGAACTTCACCTCACCAAATCCTCCCTCCACTCTACCTGGGGGCACTGGCACCTTCTCCTCTCCTAGAGTCAATACTACCTCTGCTGCCTCTATTCTGCCCAGAGGAGCGCACCACTCAGCTGGTTCCAGGGTGCAGCCAGACCCTCCTCTACCACTGCCATTAATCCACTCCTTCGGCAGACAGAATCCATCTCCCCTTGGCACCTATTTGACAGAGGGTAAAAACAGGGATGAGATAGCAGGGTGCAGATCAATCCCTTCGATCCCCGTCTCCATCTCAGCAGTCATTCATCAGCCAGTGGTTGTTGCTGGTGATGTTGGTGGTGGTGTTTTGCTTGACATTGCTTCATGTCCAGTCAGTGAAAATCAAGCAGCTGAATTATGGTGAAGCAGAGGGATAAATCAACATTATCGTTGCCCTGACATTTAGAACTAAAAAAAACAAAAACAAAAAACAAACAAGTCAGTTAACCTATTTCATAAATGGTTGATCAATAACATTGATAATTATTTTTCAATGTAATTTAGCATTTTTGTGCACAAATATCACAGCTTACCTTCTTCAGTGTAAATATATAATTTTAGAAATATTTTGGTTATCCAGAAATATTTTGGCTTCTATTGAGGTTTGGATGGAGAACAAATATTTTGCCAAAATTGCTAACAACTTTTGCATATTTGATTTTTATCAGATAATAATTAAACACCACACGCAGGGTTTTATAAAGATGAACTGAGGTTAAGAAATACACCTGCAAACTTCAGTGAATTAACAAAAATTTTGATAATCTTGTGAGAAATGTGAATACTGTATTTAGAATTTAACAAAAATGATTTTTTTAAACATTCAATTTTGTCAATATGCCTACTTAGTTTTTTGTCTTTATTGACTTTATTTTTAGTTATCCAAGGAGGGAAGAATCACCTTTTCAATTACCTTTATATGTAACCTGTATGCCCTAATGTTCCTGTCTCTTTTTCTATGTCCCTTAATGATGCAGCACAGCTACTGCTGACAAGTTGAGACCTTAGTGTTGATGTTTGTCCTTTGTGTGTCCTCAATAACACATTGCGGCTTTCAAGTGACAGTGAATGGTGGGGCAGTGGTTCTCCTCTAACCTAACTTCATGATGGAAGTGAGAAGGGAAAAAAAAAAAGCAAGTTTTAGACAAAACAATCAATGGGACTGGGTTGATGGGTTAATATACAAAAGTCTTTAGCCACCCTGCAGTTCTTAATACTTTTTGAAAGTGAAAATGTTTTGTGGAAAATAGCTGCAGTGATTCATTGAAACATCTGCAAAGATAGTTTGTACAATTGTATCAAGCTTGAAAGTCAATATTTGGTACGACCTTCATTAAAGCATGGAGGGTTCTTGTAATTCGTTGTAAAAAGTCGTCAGGAATAGTTTTCAGGTTTCTTGAAGGACATTCAAAGTTCTTTTCTTTCAGGATGATCCCACAGTACTTCAGTAAGATCAATAATGGAGAGGCCAATCTATGACTGATAGCGTGTGTTTTTCTTTCCTTTTACTGAATTGGCAGTGTGTCAATGCCAGTCAGACCGCTTCCAGATTATACTGCAAGGTGGATCAAACTCTGACTCTACTCTTCTGCATTCATAATCCCATTCATTTTGCTAAGATCTCCAACACCTCTGGACCTGTTACCACTGATTTTCAGTCTAGTTTTAGTGTAATCTATTCTCTCTGTTTCTTTTTCTTAAAAATGGCATCCTGATGTTTACCTTTACACTGAGACATTTTCTGATGAGGCTTGATGATCAAGGCCAAATGCATCTCTTAGGTCCTGGATTTTTCCATATTTCTTAAGGACATGATATTCAGATACTGTTTATCTGCTATAGATAGTTTTTAGGCCAGTCACTTTTTCTTTTGTCCTCAACTTGTACACTATCCAGATTATTTAAGACCTACTGCACATAATGTCAAGATAAGTTATATTTTTGGCTAATAGCTCTCTGAAAATGACATTGATGATAAAAAAAAAATACTGGTTGATGCCTGTGAAACTGTCTTTGCATTTTATTATGGATTTAAGAACAGAACAAATTAAAAATAAAATGTAAATTTGGTTGTCTATCAAATTGTGTTTTGCATAATGCATACACACACACACACACACACACACACACACACACACACACACACACACACACACACACACACACAAACAACAACATTCCTATGAAAATATTCAGGCACAAGATACTGGACTTAAAATGATTGAAAAAGCAAACAAACAAACAAAAGTTCAAAAGACCTTGAGAAGGCCTGGAGAACTATTGCTCGAAACCACTTTAAAAAGTTAAAATAAACTCTGGCTCCTTGGAAGCAAAAGATAAAGAATATAAAATATATATAAAGAGCTTTGCATGCTAGTCACAAAGATCATGCACAAAGAATTAAAATAATAATAACAAAAGAGTAACAAAAACATGTTAATCACTGTACACTCTCTCGAGCCATTAGGTCAGGAATTAGATGAATAAATTAGTGCTGTGATCACAAAAATAGCCTTAATGTTGGCATACAAACCAATCATCAAAAACATAAACCAAGACAAAAAATAATTTCACAAAAACAACAACAACATACAAAGTTCAAGGCATCTGACAGAGTGGGAGGATAATCCTTTGTGGTTTGCATTTAATTTTTTGGATTACTCAGATATATGTGCAAGATGCTTCTGTGGTCCTTTGCTGCTCACAGGGACATATTTCTCACATCTTTCACATCTTGTGATGATGAATGACCCAAACACAAACATACTAGTCAAACACGAGAAGACACATTGAAGAAAGAAAGAAAAAGAATGCAATATAAGGTCTGATTAAAGCTTCGTGTTGCAACCTTTAGGGAGATGGTTCTACCGCCTGTTGCACACATTGCAGCTGAAACAGTCTGCAAAACCGTAATGATTCCAAGGATCAATTGGTTACAAAAAGCACGAGTCCTGCAGCACATCTTCAAAACCATCTACAGTCAAAGCTGGGCTTTGCATGAGACAGTGTGACTTTAAAAAGACTTTGAACTTTAAAGCTTTGTTGGAGGGATGGCAATTAGTGTTAAAAAGGTGTAAACAATAACAGCCTACAGTGAGTTTTGGTAGTAATTTAGAGAAAAGTTAATGAAAGAAAACATTTTTCTGTGACCTGGTGAATCCACTGGTCAGTGTGTCCAGCGTGTGTATAAAAAAATAAAAGCAGCTCCAGCTTTGTCGGCGAGATCTGATTTTGTAGACATTTAAAACTGCACTGCTCTTTATATTGACATGTATTAAATGGCTTAATCATGAATGAATGAAAGAGTTACAGTACTCAATCCCTTAGTTGGATTTGATTTGTTGGTGTTTGTTTGTATGCGGCGAATGACAGAGAATGACAAAGCTGAGTAGTTCTTGGTGCACAGCCTTCGAACTGTATCATATTGTTAGGTCCTCCTACACTGTTCACCAAAGGCCACAGAATGAAATGTGATCCTTACTGGATATGTTTACATTGATGTTTGTTGAATCTTTTGCACTATTTATTATAAAAACAAACAAACCAACAAAAACAAACAATGAATGTTACTCTAAAAATAAGTCCATGTTTTGTTTGATTTTGACAGAGGGCAGGCTGTTTTCCCTTGTGTCTCTGTTCCAAGCTATGCTAAATGTGGATCATGTCGGTATTGATCTTTTGGTCTTATGAGGTATGATGGTAAACAAGTGTATTTGCAAAATTCTACTCTGTTGCAACATTTTGGTTGATATACTTCATGAATCCATGCTCTGCGTTTAAAGGCTTTACCTCAGTGTTTGGAGGAGCAAGTATCAAAGCTATGGATACAATGAAACCCGAAAAGTGTACAGATGTAGCAGAACAGATGCACAGTTCAAAGAAGTAAAAAAACTGGTAGTAGTGGGAGAAGGGTGAAAGTGACTGCTGGAGTGTTTAACTAAAAACGATTTAGCAAAAAAGCACAATAACTCTCAGTGTGGGCGAAGCGCATTTTTATGTTGGTTATATCCATCATCTATGCAGCTTCCAGTACCAAAACATCTTACCCATTTATACCACCTAAAATTACATGTATGACAACACAAACTTCCAACACAAGCAAGTAGTAAGTACCTTCAATTTGTTTCTAAAAGTATTCAGTTTTCAGCAGTGTTTTGTCTGCTGCTTGTTCTCTTCTTGCGGTTGCCTGGCATTGCTACTGATTGCATTGCTCAGGGAATGTATTATATACCTCCAGCAGTTTAATGCTCCTTTTACAGTACATAAGCTACAGGGACTTTTCATAGTCCAGATTTGCCATCTGGAATAGGAGGCAACTCATTTGAAGTGTTAGCATAGTTAATGAATTATTAACTGTAGAGTTAATAATTGCTTTGCAGAAAAAAAAAAACCCTAATGGAGCAAATATAAGTAAAGGCCAAACTCACAGGAAATCTATGTCTAGAAAATTACATGTTATTGCTTATTTTTAAATGAAAGTTTTTTTAATGGAGTGCTTGAATGTGTTTGAGTGTTGTTAGGCCTTCAAGTGTTTTCGGTGCATTTTATCCAAGCCTCTCAGACTTAAAAAGCTTGAAAATGCAGGAGTTTCTAATGGCTGCTGTAATGTCTTTGCTGCCAGAGTAGAAAGCAATTCATGACTGAAAACAAGTTTACAGCATCCCCTGATGTCTTTACTGCAAAATAAACCAGAGAGAGAAGCTGTTCAAAGTGAAAAATGGGAACTATTAGAGAAAAATTATTCAGAAAGACGAATAAGAGTGAAAGTGCTTCCAGACAAGGAATGACTGGTCGGTGACAGACAGCCATGTATTATCTAATCAGCGGCAGACCTCACACTTTACTGTACCTGAGTATGTGTGACCCTCTTCCAAACCACCTGCAACACATTATAAAATTTCACTTGTAAAAAAAAAAGGACTAGGCTTAAATACACTAGAGGATGATACTGAGTGCCAGGTGTGGAAGCACTTTGGGTTATATTTGACCTACTGGCTTGTAGATACTTTTTGTGTGGATGGTAACTAGTGTGTAAGTTATGAGGAGCCTTGATAGAACAGTAATAACTGGTAAGAAACAAACTATAATAATGTTAGCCTAAAGTGATACATTTTAAATTAAATAAGTCCAACTTATTGAAAAACACACACATACACAGAAATCAGCATGGTACCAAAGCCGTCCAGAAACCTTAGGGATAAATACATTTTGGCAGTAAAAGCCTTCTTCATTTGTGACTCACAGGTGATAAGAATCAAATATAATTCAAACTTTTTACTCACCTTGAAAGAATCTTTGTTTCTTTTTTTGTTTTTACAAGTAATTGTCAGTATTTTCTAAGCGACAGTGATGCAAACTGTGACCGGTTTATGCATGCTAAACCACTGGAGTCTAAGATGCCCTTCTGTGACACCCTGGTGTGATATGCAGGCTTTCACAGTACGGTGTGCGTAAGGTGAGAAAACTGGGAAGTGCTGTGATGTACTATATCAAGAGTGAGCTCAGAGTGCTGCTTTGAGCTATGAGATGAGAAAAGTGACAGCAGATGTGAAAGTGTTTCACTGTATTATAAAAAAAAGTCCTGAATAAAACAGTCAGTGAAGGAATTTTAAATTTATAAATAGGCATTCTGTGTGGGTTGAACCGCCAGTGTTTCATCCTGTAGAGAAAACTAAAACTAAAAAATATCAAAAGTCATAAAAGAGGCTAGATCCTGTGGTACATCATGCACTAGAGGGTAAATCATCATTAACATAAGCTGGCAGTGGACCTTTAAAAGTGCCATAACGCCCAGTATTAGCTTTTGGGATTTACACAGGGTGTGACAAGGGACTGATTCCACTCTTTAGTAACCCTAAAGAGTTTTCCTCTGTCCTCCAGCAAAAGATCATTATTTCTCTAAAGAACATAAAAGGAATATGTTACCAAGCTTTTAATGACTGGAGTGGTCTTGTATAATACGTGACAGACTTGTTGGCGTCAGTGATAAAAGGTGTGATTGCTTCAATAAACAGAAACCTCTAAAGCCCAAGGAATAGAGTTAAATAATTGGACCAATAACTTTTGCTGAAGTTTCCCCTCTCTCCCTATACCATTTATATGCTAACCATGTCCCCGAGGGTCCCTCCCTTTCTGTTTAATTTCAGCTATCCCTTTTTAATCAGTTTCCTTTTATCTCCCAGCAGTTTGAATGCAGAAACATTCTATTTAATTTTTTTTTTAATCAAGGGTACATGTGTGTGAAGCATCAATTATTTGATGAAAAAGGATTCACAGAACAAGATCACACTGATTAAATAGTCTCTCACACTGAGAAGATTGTTTTCTTAAAGTAAGTGAATGCAATGTATGTGCAGTTTATTGGCTCATAAGGTCAAAGTCAAAAGAAACCGTCTTGCCTAATAGAATAAAGGTAAAAGACAGGGAGAGAGTAACACAAGTGAAAAGAAAAGTGCGAGGATGAAGTAGGGATGAAATGATCCTGGATACACACAAAAAGAATATCTAACCTTGCTGTTTTAATGATGGCTACTTTGAGGATGGAGCATGCACTGACAGCAAATTGACTCTCTATAAGTGACATTAAGAAGGGTAAATGGGATCCAAATATGGAGTATCAAATGAACTAGTTGGAATATCTTACGTAATATGAAGTGCCAAAAGAAAATCCCTGTGGCTCTTTTAGGTGAAGTATTTAGAGTTCTTATTGCTGGGACAGAGGCAACGCTAACATAAATACATTCTCAGGTTGCCCCACAGTGGGTTTAGGGGCAAGCCACCCACACTCATTTCAGTTCCTTCCAGTAATCATTGCTGTCTCGTTTGACCCATTTAGTGTAACATTATGCTCACCCAGCTGGTATGATTTCAGCCTTCTTTGCCCTCCCCTGCTATTTCCTCCACAGCAAACTACCGAGATGAGAAATCCAAGGTACTGATGAACAGGCAGGATGTTAAAAACAAGCAAACAAACAAAAAACAAGCAAACAAAAACAAAAAAGAAAACTTTATATTGAGCCTTCAGAACATTAGCCTTTCTCTTCTTTGCTGCTGTTCTCCCAGTGGAGGTGCCAGAGCCTTGGTTTGCGATGCAGCAGCTGCAGCAGCAGGCTGCCTCTGATCTGTGTGACCCCCAGAGAGGGGTCTATGGTCCTGGCTGCCTGTGGAGAATACAGATCAACCTCCTACATGTCCTGAACCCTGTCCCCTCCACTCATTACCGCTCACATTCACTTACCAGGAGGAGGTGGTGATGCTGAATAAACCTCCCATTCCACATATTTAGTGAGAATGTGCATGGATGCTGGTGCATGGTGAGGAAAATAGACCACTTTGATGCAATGTAATTTTGCACAAGTGTGTCTTTGTGTTATACAGCTGCTTGAGGGTGGAGGTTTTCTCTGGTGTAGGCTTTTAACGTAAGAGTTAATAAACAGCTCACCAACGTGTCAGCTTCTCTAATAGCCTACAGGAGATCTAATTCCACAGTCAATCAAACTGATGGTTTATTTCCATCATTTGGGAGATATAGTGCATCAGCCTGTTAAGAACTGGCTCCAGGCGTCCTGCTGAAGTCCAGTGTTAACAAGTAATGAATAACAATAAATACAAATGAAAGCCGTTTACTTGATTTTACCTCAGGGGTTCATTGTTTTAGTGCTTTGGTTTCATCTTGATTTTATGAAAAGTTTCTACAGATATGCATTTAGCAGTTACAGCATAAGCACAAGTGGAACAAAGTTATAGCTTTGGGAATTGCACATTAAACTTCAAGTCTTGGCACTTAAAGTAAATGGACTGCCATTTATAAAACACCTTTCTAGTCTTGTTGACTAATCAAAGGGCTTTTACACCACAAACTATACATTTACCTGTATGCCACTTTATTTTACCAAAAGAGTACTTTATATGTCAAACACATGACATGCAGACTGGAAGGCCTCCTACTCTGAAGTCCCATTTTTACAGGTTAGAGAGATGGTATTATAAAAAGTTCAGTTTTTCCTTTTTAAATGGCCGCTGTTACATTTTTGAATTAATGTCAGATGCAATTTTTCCAACTTAAGATGACATTGCAAGGAAACAAAAACATTAGTTTGATATTACCTTTTTCTGCTTATCTATTGTTCCACACTATACTCACTAAAAAAAGCCATAGCTTTGTCAGGATATGGCCCTAGGCTTGTGTTTCTTGCTCACTAACAAGTGTCATAAGTCACTGGTGTTAAGGTCATGAGCAATTGGTCTGTTGATGTTGTTCTGTCAGAATTTACCAAGACATAATACAGTTTGACATCAGCTACTTGTTGGTTGAGTGGCATTAACAGTAACAGTGTTTTTGGATATCTCTAACTAAAAAATGTGCAAAAGTGCAGCACGCCTGCAGGCGGGGATTTGCTCTGCATTCAGA
The DNA here is from genome assembly GCF_057382095.1 of Aulonocara sp. 'chitande type north' Nkhata Bay. NCBI lineage: Eukaryota > Metazoa > Chordata > Actinopteri > Cichliformes > Cichlidae > Aulonocara > Aulonocara sp. 'chitande type north' Nkhata Bay. Next base: position 37,691,193 of record NC_141348.1, on the reverse strand, counting down.
TTGTCCAGCTGTGCAAGCTCAAACAAAGCCCACTTCATCATAATAGAGCTCTGTCACAGTGGATTGAAGGCCCTTGTAATGAATAATTATAGCATGGGGAAGGAACATGGCAGAATACAAAACAAAGAGGGAATGTGGGAGGGGGAAGCTGTCTAGAAAACAGGTGTGTGCCATGAATTATACATCTAGAGAAATGCCACCATACTTCAGATGAATGCATTTCGTATTGTTTTGTGCTTACTTATGTTTGCAGTGACAAACAACATTGGGTTTGGTGAGTGAACCCAACACCAAAGAGTATACAGTAATGTAGTGGTCATTTTCAAGACATGTGGCATGCTTTTTTGGTTGCAAGTGATGCAATCCACCTTTGGGACATTTAATTCATTATGCTACAAAGAGATTAATTAGAGAGGGCACATGCACTGCATGCATATGTTGCCTAGCCTGTGCAAAGACACCGTCTATTAAATACCAGTGCAGACCACAAGCCTGTCTATCTGGTGTCCTTGCCCGAAGCTATGCGACCCGTGTTGTAAGTTGCAGAGGTGGGAGCAACAGGGTGTGAAGGGGGAACTGGCTTTACAGTTCTCCTGGCCCCTGACATCCCCCTCTGGCCCTGATTATATACAAGCTACTCCTGAACCAAGGGGCACCTGGGCCAGCTTATGAAGAAAAATTACACTTATATGTCCTACACATCTGACTACAACAAACCAGACACTCTAAATTAAAATTTCTCAAATTGTTTGCTTGGTTATTTGACATTAACAACTTGATCTCATATGAATTCTGAAGACACACTTCACAAGAGAGCTGACTGATAATAACTTTAGAAGATCTGGATATATATTTAATAAAAATGTTCTTCTTGGGGTTTGTTTGTAGACCATTGTCAATCAATCTCGTGCCCTGTGTCTCCTGTCCAGTACAGAATGCGTTCAGCTTGTCAAATTTACATAAATCTTCGACTGCCAGCAGTGTGACTCTGAAGTGCTGTACTGTATATTTGTACGTTTTCTCCCCAACAATGTCGACGAAACGGTTTGCAACCGTGGGTACCTTTGGTCTCATTCTATAATACTGGACTTGTTTTTCTACAAAGATTTGAACTTTGAGAGTGTTTAAACAAGAGAGAAAAGTGTGAAAATGTTCATACCTTTCTGAGAAAAGTGTATAAAGTGTGTAGTGAGGATCTTTACAGCCTTAAAACATTTATGATAAATGTAAAAAATAAAGGTGGCTACTTCGCAGATTTCACCTATCACGGGTTATTTTTAGAACGTAACTACCGAGACCACTGTATTTCTTAACATTATTGTACACAAATACAATCACGAGAAAGAAGAAAAGAGCATTCCTCAAAACCATTCCAAAAATTCGACTTTTCCTTTTCCCTTTTTACTTAAATTAAATTCACTTCAAACTAAAACTGCAGCTACAGTAAAAAAGACAAATCCATTAAATAGCACAATATTTTAGGCACACAGGGTCTTCATCAGGCTAATGGTCAACAATCTAGACACATAAACCCACTGGCCACTTTCTTAGGTACACCTGTTAAACTGTTTTGTAACACAATTATCTAATCAACAAGTCATACAGTATAAACTTATTATCAAGAGATAATAATATGTTTAAATTTAAACCAAGCGTCAGAAAGGGGAAGACAAGAGATTTGTTACTTTGAACATAGACCAGCCTTTATGACACTAACAGCTTTGCTGAGTATTTCAGAAACTGCTGATTTCTCTCTAGTGCTTATAAAAAATAGTCTGAAACAGAGTTTAAGGTGTTCAGGTTGCTGCTGGTGGCGTAATGGTGTTGAAGATAGGGACCCTTAGTACCAACTGAGCACAGCTGAAATGCCTGATTATTGTTGTATCTCAACACACTGTGCCCATCTTCTGATCATTGCTTCCAACAGATCAATCAAACTGGTTTCTTGAACATGACAATCACTCCACTGTACTCAAATTGTCTTTGGGATGCAGTGGAACAGGAGATTCACATCATATATCTGCATCCAACAAATCTGCAGCTACTGCACGATGGTATGGTGTTGATATGGACCAAAACCTCTGGAGAATGTCAACAGCACCTATGCCACAAAGAATTAACGCAGCTCTGAAGACAAAACAGGGCAGTAAAGTGACCAGTAAGTGTAAATCAAATAAAAAAATGTAATTCCTAAATTCTTTAAAAATGTATGTATCTTAAAGAAACTTTAAACATGAAAGCATGCTCACTATGACTATACATTTGCATAGCCCACTGTAGCTAGTGGGTTGTGGCATAGACTGCTTGAGTAATACCTGCTCATTTGTTACATCAGCTCAATTTTTTCACTCTTTGTGTTTTTATGAGGATCAACCAATGACTGTAGCAGTAATTTGAAGAAAACATCAGACAAATAAATAAAAGAAGTAATTGCTACATGCTGCATGCCATGAACCCTTGTGATGTGCTCAGAGCTTGTTAAATTGTCATCATAACAAAAAGTCACCTTTCTGATTCTTTTGTAATCCTACCCTATGCCGCATTGTGGATGTTACCAGTTCAAGCTGGCATCAATTAAATGTACTTGCTGTATAAGCCAAACCAAGAACGTAATTATGTGGTGTCAGTGTAAGTGTACACACTTTTTTATTTCTGCTCCCCGGAATACCTGCACAGAAAAGGTGCAGTTTTATATTAATATTTTTTAATTGGCAGATTTTCAGTCTGTTGTGACTACATGCTGCAATGTGAATTTGATGTTCCATTGCAAATCCAGAGAAAAATCCCCCTGCCTGTGTGTATTGCTATGCAGCTTCCAGGACAGAGATATTTTAATTGCTCCTATTGTTGAATTATGCAAGAACTTTGAGTGGGTTCATGTAAATGTGTTTGTGTGTGGTGGCATTATGCTGTCTGTTTCCTGTCTTACCTCTGCCCGTCCTTGACAGATCACATGGATATTGGCTGCCTTTTTAAGGAATAACACCTACTATCAAGTGGATAGAGGAGCTCTGAGGAGCGAGTTTCTCTTCCTCTCTCTCTCTCTCTCTCTCTCTCTAGGAGGGTTCACATCCAATCCTCCAGGTCGCCATCTCAGCAATGATCATGTATTCAGTGGGGATTTGGGGGAGGGGGTGTAAGTGCTCCTACGGGAAATAAGGGTCACCTCTTTAATCTCAGATGTGGGGATCTCTCCAACCTGTGTACATGATGTATGTTATTATTCTGCACGTTCTATAACCCACCTGCCAGTTGTTAACTGTACATATTACACATGTGTTGTTAATCATACTGATAGTATGGCGCTCATGTTGATGGACTAATAAGAGGTCACAGATTGTTTGTATAGTACACATGATTTGTTGATTATGCTCTGGATTACTAGCTACACCACAGCAGGTTTACTTAAGACAGGTAACGGACAGCCTCCTGCTACCATTTAATTTTCTTGACTTTATCTGTACACCTGAATAAGACCTTTGCTTGGGTGGTATCAAAGTATTAACTGAAGTGCAATTTAATAAAAAGAAAAACTAATGACTGACACAAATCAGCAGGCACTGCCTCTTTTGATAATTTTATTCCACCTGGTGTTTTGTAGTGACTCCCCTTAAACGGCAGTAGTTCATAATAACCGTTCATAATAGCAGTTCATAAAAACCGAATTAAACCAAATGGAACTGGATATTTTGTCTAATGCTCTCATTCTTGCCTGATTGCAAATTATATACGGCTTGTGAGTGTTAAAACATGATCCAGCAAAAGAAATCATGATCATTTTAGGTGTAATTGTTGCTACACCTAACTTATTTACCTTTCCATAATGACAATCTTTCAGTGTCTACAATTAATGCTAATTGGTTTGCTTGTCTGTGCCCCAGTGGATATCTAAATTTCTTCTGGAAAAATGTTTTTTGTTGTTGTTTTTGGATAGCATGTTGGTAAAGTTTCAGGATAGCTTTAGTACTTTAGTACCACTGTTGAGCACAAATTGACCCCCAGCTAACAGCCAAAGATAAGCCCTGTTAAAAAGTAGTTCCACTAATGCTGAGTATGCATTTGAGGAAAAGGAGCTCTTATATTTCAATGTCCTTGGCTGACCTTTAGTGCTTATTGGATCTCTCATATACTGTAATTTCACTGAACAGGAACTCTCAGTCACTGAAAGTTTGCACGGTTATTTCTGACTTCACTTTCTCAGCTGCTTTGCAAGCTTTAGTGTGAAATCCTCAGGGAGTTGTCTCTACAAGAGTCACCAGCTTTTAGGGTCGAAGCTCTTAATTATGCTGGGTGTAAATGAGAGGACTGAAGAGAGAGCTGGTGTGGCTAGCCAGGGGCCCCATGTGAGGGTGACAAAGCTTATAGAAGCACAGTGGCGCTCTCAGCCTAAGGCTCTGCACAGATGAAAAGAGGACAGAGAAAAAAGGCAGAACATAAGGCATGTATGCTAATGTGTCAACTCAGTAAGCTGGCAAGACGGTGAATAAAGCTGCTTCATCTCTAGCAGTGCGAAGCAAAGCTGATACAGTGAGCAACATATTTTTGTGATTACATACTTTATGTATGCCTTTAGATTTATATGATGTCTCTGGTATGGAAAACTATTAATTGTGCATATAATACAATTTTAAAGGGACATTTGAGAAAAAGTACATTTCCCCTGACAGTAAGAGTCTTATGGGAGTTATCCAGCCTTACTGCATATCTACCTTTCTCTATCTGGCTATCTTGTTGTGCAAGGTGCAGAACTGCAGTGAAAGCAATGTGGCTTCTGATTAGACTCGGTAAGGCAAATGGAAAAGCTGCACAGAGGCATAATAAAAGAGTATCATTTCCCAACACAGACATACCCTTGTAGGCCTATTTAAACATCACATAAGTGGCAATGTATCATAAAACTACAAAGGCATTTCATCATTGGAAAGAAATGTTTTTTTTTCTATATTTCATCTACTGAATTACAACATAATAATGATGATGAACTCACAAATTTGTTGAACAGACTCAGAAGGGCTCTGATAGTTTGAGCTCAACCACCAACTGTAAAATTTAGTGTTTATGTATAGAAATAGGCTAGGTGTGTGATAACGTGCATGACATTGCATTTTTTCATTTGCTTTAGAGGTCTGGCTGATTAAACAGTGATCTCGACCAACAAACACAAAATCTGTGGGTTACAAATTCCTTCAGAGAAGTGCTCGATTCAAATGCTTTGTTTTCACAGGGCTGAAGGATGTGTGGAGTAGGAATCAGTGAGTGAGTGACAAAAAAGGAGAAAAATGCGGTGGCGAGACAGAAAGGAGGAGAGAAAGTGAGAGATGGAGTGAGAGATAGACATAGAGATGCAAGAGAGACAGCAAGAGGGAGAAACTGAGAAGTTGAGAGAAAATGTGATTTGGTCTGGGTGTTTTGGGCTGCATGCTCCATTTGCCCTCCCTGACAGAGAGGGAGACTGACGGGCATTGGCAGGAATTGAATCAGTAGATTAAACACCCCCTCCTCCCCCTCCTCTCTTTTCCCATTTCTTCTCCTCCCCTCACCTCTCCTCTTTTCTCCTCTCCACCTATTCTCCGGTTCCTTTGACAAGGGAAATGTGGTGGAGATTGCAGGCAGAGATGTTCTTGCCAAGTGTAGCTAAGAATTCTTTGTCACAGGTAAGATTGATAGGGTGATTAAATATCCAGCAGTAGAGTATTAGTAGCCACTCTTGACCATTAGTGCCAAGCAGCAGAAGAGATGCATTAAGAAATTGTCTGTGGTAAAGGCAGAACCTCTGCCCCAAGTTATCAAATCCACCGTGCCACCGTGTAGAAATTCACCTCGATGTAGCAGTAAAATTGATGCATCAAGATAATAGAAGCAAAAGTGTATAGACCAAAAGCTGTCTGTACACAAAACTCCTAACCTGCAGCACAAACAAGAACTATATAATAGACCACAATAATATGTCAATATATTAAACTACGGCCAACGCAATGTGTAGCTGGTATAATGTTTGTTTACTGCTATGTCAAGAGCAAAGATTGGATGAGCAGATAACACAAGTCGACTCAACATTTTGTTAGGCACGATTTTCACTGTTTGGATGAACTGCTAATGACGCATATGTTGGATAAGACTGGTTTTACTGGAGGATTTTAGATTTTATCAGCCTGCTTGACTGTCAGAGAAGATGTTTACACATTGCACTATATGCCAGTGTGGTCACACATGCTCACAAGATGCCAAGCACTTACATGGGCTATGAGCTTTAATTTGTTTATAGCTCAGATGTTAACTTGTGACTCATCTTAAAGTGCTGTTGATTTAAAAATCGCATGCACACACATCAGTGATAAATGACTTGCATGAGATGCAGTATTTATAGCAGCATCTGTGTTCTGTAACTGTGCTGCCTGTCATTCTTGGTGTAATATAAGCAAAAATAATTTGAAAGAATTATCTGTGGGGTAAATACATTCACTAGACAATTTATTAGGTACATCTTGTTATTAACTGGTTGGACCCCTTGTTGCCTTCAGAATTGCCAGCAAGGTGCTGGAAGAGATTTTGGTCATTGCTGAAAAGACTCCATCACACTATTGCTGCAGATTTGTCAGCATCTAACACAGTGAACTTATTGTCATTTTCAGGAAACCAGTTTGAGATAATCATCCTGCTAAATGCATCCACCTCCAAAGCAGGATGAATCCATACTTTTATGGCATTTTGTCCAATTTCGGTGCGAAGCCTCAGTTTACCTTCTGAGAGGAGTGGCACCTGCTCTGGTCTTCTGCTGCGATAGACCATCTACTTCAAGACTGTTGTGAATTCAGGGATGTTCTTCTGTATATCTTAGTTACTGTCGCATTCGCCACAATTGTCTATAACAGGCACGCAAGCCACAGCTGACACGCGAAGGGTTAACTGATGGCACTACCATAGCTGGACTGGCCATCGGGCATACCGGCCATTTGCCCGGTGGGCTGATGTGATTTTTCGTTTTTATGGGTCGATGGTTTTTTTTGTTTTGTTTTGTTTTTGTAACGGTATAAACAGTGAAAGGTGTTGGATTGGCCAGATGCTGGCCGATGTGTAAAAATAAGTCAGTTGTTTGGTGGTGGCTATGGCGGAGCTTCCACAGAGGCAACAGGTGGATGAGGGAAAGTGGAGGCAGGAGGAGCAGAGACCCGAGGCGGCCGCCGATCCGAGTGTCAAGTGAACTGAACTTCAGGTAAGAAGTTATGACCTGCAGTCGATCTGGGTCAGATATAAACCAAGTTTAGGTGGAGTTTATTTTCGTTGTGCTGACTTTTTACAGTCAGCTACAATAACTTGTACTGCGTACTAGCTAGCATGACGGTGTTTCTATATAGCTGGGTGGGTGCTATGATGTTACTGATAGTGAACTTAGGTTAGTTAGTAGAGTTGCCAACCGTCCCGTAAACAACTGAATTGTGCCGCATTCAGAGAAAATATTACGCATTTCGTATTGAGCTGAGAAGGAACACAGTTTGTCCCGTACTTCAGCTACAATGGAAAAGACACAAAGCTGGAGTTATTCTGTGTCTTTACACTGTCAGCTGCCTCTTCTTCTCTCATTCGTTCCCCCTCCCTTGCCTGCTGCTACTTCAATCATGAAACTGATCAATGATCAGCTCATCGGCTTTTCTCTCTTGTTTGTTTATCTCCCACTTTGCGCCACAAAGAAGAAACCAGCGGAGGTCGCGTTAAATAACACCAGTACTTTTAAGCTTGATCAGCTGTTGTTGGGATTTATTTAATATAAATTTCTAGTATCAGGGAAAGGGGGGCACAACGAATTACTTTTCTGTCTTATTCTCATTTAAAATGTCTGGCTTTTAATAAATAATTATCTGAATCTTACGACCAAAGTTTTTATCTGATGTAAAAAGTACAGAAATCATGTAGATATATATATATATATCCATCCATCCATTCGCTTCCGCTTATCCTTTTCAGGGTCGCGGGGGGCGCTGGAGCCTATCCCAGCTGTCATAGGGCGAAAGGCAGGGTACACCCTGGACAGGTCGCCAGTCTGTCGCAGAGCCAACGCATAGGGACAGACAACCATTCACACTCACATTCACATATATATATACATATATATATATATATATATATGTATATATATATATACCAACAAGACAGTGTACATCACTGTTACAACAGCGTTTGTTTTCATTGTTGTGAGGAGACCATAAATAGCATTTGCATTTTCTGTTGGACAGCTCATTTGCTGTTATGGATGAAAAGTGTCTTTTTTGTTTCAAAACAGCTGATAACTATTCGCTGACAGCTGCCAACATCTGCAAACAAATATAATTCTGTAAAGTTGTTCTATACAGTGTGTATAGAGCGTTATTAAATTTATTGCTAAAGCAATTATATGGCACATTGACTTCTGAAGAAATTTTAGACGGCACTCGTCATCAAAAAGGTTGCCGACCCCTGCTCTATAAACTCTAGAGAGGGTTGTGTGAGGAAATCCCAATAGATGAGCAGTTGAAATAGTTAAATCAGCCCATAAGGTACCCATGACCATGCCACATTTAAAGTCACTTTAATTTCAGTTTTTTTCCCTTTTTTGATGCTCATTTTGAACTTCAGCAGGTTAACATCCATGCGTCCATCCATCTATCCACCCATCCATGTCCTGTGTCTGGCTGGGGTCCTGATAATGTAAACCAAGCTTGCAGTCTGTACAGGGACTGAATGACCTCCATCAGCAGGCTTGATGCCAGTGTTCCCAAATAACTTCTTTCAAATGCACTAACCATATATTCTCTGGTAGGGCAAGCTCACACACACCCTCCAGTCTCCTTGAGAGGTTAAAGAAGTAGTCCATAAAAAATGTATTTTTTCCCCCCCTTAAAATAAGGTTAAACCAATGAACAGACCTTTCCTCTCCAGCACTGCCACAGTTCCCGAGACAAACTTTTCAAACAGGGGGCACCACCCAACTTTGTCAGTTCAGAGACATCCGCCCTTACCTCCATGTGCACATGTATCAGCCAAGACATCCCAATAGCATCCGAGACTTTAAGCTACACAATTTAAGTCTCATCTACCGAAACTACTGTAGTGACTCTGTCCTACCCCCCCAACCATGTCCCCGACTAAGGTCTTCCTCACTATATACAATGCAGGCAGGGCACAAGTTAACCAAAAGGGATGTTCCATACTATCACCAAAATGCCCCAATAATTGAGTTTGTGCGTCTGCGACTGCCAAGCCTATATTGTTTTGTTTTTTGTTTTTTGTTTTTTTTTTTGGCCTGTCCCGTTTGGCTCTTTTGCCATCAGAATTGTTGTCTAAAGGCAAAGAAAGATGCCCAACGGATTTACTTTACCAAACTGACCATCCCAGCCTTGCCGTAATGGTCCATTTGATTCACCTTTTATTGTTTATTTTATTTTCACTTACTGAATACGGGACAGACTTGACTGGGGGAAAGAAGGGGAGAAAGAAAGAGGGAAAGAGAAACAGCTGAGAAGAGGGACGGGGGAGAAGGGCAAAAGACAAAAACCAACAGAACGGGCAGAGAAAAAAAAATGCATATATCGATCACCTGGACCACCTGCTGAGAAAGAAAAAAGAAAGCAAGCAGAAGAGAACAAGAGTAATAGAATAAACAACATCACAATGATATATGGGAATATGACAGTAAATACTAAATGTTAAACATTATTGTGCAGCACATAAGATCAACAGAACACAGTGTGCTTTGAGGTAGGAGCCAAAAAGGGTGTAGTTTGTGGGTGTGATCACCCGTGTGTACACCTGTGAGCATGGACGCGCTTGTTTTTTGTTTTTTTAAAAGGTTCCTTCATGTAATAATCTGCTAGAGGGTGTGGGGGGGCCACAGCCCCGTCCTCCAGGGCGTGAAGCAGGTGTGGAGGAGATCAAAACTCCAGACATCCAGAGGCCCCCAGAACACAAGAGACCAAGGAAGACCAACAGAGGGGCAGCTGCGCCACTGTCCCGGAAAGAGCTGAGGAGAGTCCCAGATGAGGGCTCACTCAGCAGCCACGGAGCAGAAGCCAGGGGGAGTTGCAGTGACGCGCCTGTGAGCTCCGCCGGCAGCCAGCTGCGCCTGAGTGACCGAGCCCCAGGCCGAGAGGCCGGGGGCACCCCACCTCCGAAGTGGCCCGAGCGAGCCCCAGGCTCCAGGCCCCGATAAGCGGCCGCCAAGGAGTGAGCCGGTGTGTACCTGGACGCCCATCCCCGGACACAAAGAACCACCAACGCACTGATGTCTGAGGGGGTCCGCCACTGGCAGGGGAAGTGGTGGTAGGGGGAGATAGGCCTCCAAACCTTGGAGGGCCTGAGATGTCCCCAGAGAGGTGGCGCCTGACACCCAACCTGACATATAGACACAGACATACAGGCACACACAGATACAAACATCCATTCCCACCCTCATGCTCTCATATGCACTTACTCCACACTCAACCAACGTGGAGACAGACATAAAGAGACGTTGTACACACGATCACACTCCCCAAGCGTACTCTACAAACCGGGTCTAGGTGCCCCCGCCCCTGGAGGGGGGAACTGCACCCAGACCCAGGTGGTGTTTCCCTTTTCCCTGCGGTGGGGGGAGGCAGACCGCCCCGACTCCGCAGCAGCAGGAAGGCTCCACACTCCAGACCGCAGTCGGACGGCCAACTCCTCCTCCTAGTCCTAGCCCCCCTGCTCCAGCAGGTCGCAGAGAACGGGGGTGAGAGAAGACTCCGAACCTCCCTCCACCCGCTCATTGTAATGTTGATGCATGTGTGTTCTAAGGTGCATTTAAAACCCAGGAGGGCTTGGAGCTACCTGCCAGAGAGCAGCAGGTAAGCGCATGGTCCCTCCTGCTAGCCCTCAATGTCTACGTGTATTTAAAATTGAGAGGTGGGCAACGATGCCAGGGGTGGGGTGTACACCCTGATGGTACTTTGGACTCCGTGTATCGTGCCCACCCCCAAGATCCTATATGTATGTGTAATGAGAGTGTGAGTAATGTGAATGTCTAAGTTGTGGGATAAAATTGAGGCAGAGGCAGCCAGAAGGGGACAGAGGGGGGGGGGGGGGGGGGGGTAGCCTCCTCTGCACCCTGGTGACATACCCCTACTCCAAGGCCCTGCATGTGTGGGTGGTTGTGGTGGAGCGGGAAGAGGGAGGCAGCTGGAGATGGGGAGGGAAGGAAGGGAGGGGCAAGTGACCCCTCCCTGGGGCCAGCTCCCCCGCTGACCCCAGTAGGCACCCCCATACTCCGCGACCCGCCAGGGAAAGGGGGCCCAGGCCCATCCAGACCGGGCCCAGTGCAGCAGCGCCGCCCGGCCCCACAGAGCCCGGGACAGTCCACCCAACCCCACCACAGAGAAAACTGCACCCACCCCACCATCCACTCATCTTCCAGACTACATAAGACAATAAACACCCAGGCTGAGATCTTCCTCCACCTCTCCTGTATCTCCCCCTCCTGCAGAGGCAGCTCCTGAGGAGAGGAAAGCTCTTGCAAGATGTGACAATCTCCCCCACCAGTTGAAGAGCCCCCCAGGTGGCTCGACGCACCGGCGGCACCCTGCTCCAGGGCTGGGCCCCCATGCACCCACCCGCCTACAACCCCGGCAACACACCAACCAGGACCCAAGCCCCCGAGGCCCGGTCCGGGTCCCAGCCCAGAGACGGAGCGCCCCCAGAACCTCACGCCCATCCCGGACCCACCCAGGGGCAGCCAGGCTACCAGGTCAGTAACCCACGTCCGTCAGCACAGACCCTCCCCTAGCCCCGCTGCACGCAGCCGCGAGGAAACAGTCACCGGAGAGCCAACAGAGCCCCTAACCGGACATGACCGCTACCCCGGGTTGAGCCCCCCAAGGAAGATGCCTCCGGGGAACCCCCCGACGCCCTAAGCCTGTCCCTACCCCCACACCAATCACAACAGTGAAGGCGGGACCAAACTATGACCCCCCACCCCCACTAGGTGATGGAGCTGATCAAAGGAGCCCAGAGCAATTGATCTGATGTGGTGGCAGAGGCTGTATCAAGACTATACACACTGTGCCAAGCCTATATTGTGATTGGAACACCTCTATCTGCCATTTGGCTCCAGAGTCCCTCAAGCTAACCACATTTGGTAGAACCTTTTTAGACAGACACCAGCCAACATAAAAACGATGAACTGTTATAGTGGAAGTTGCAAAGGAACACTGCATAGTTTGTAATATAATCTATTATAAATCTAAATGTTTTTTGAGTCACACTATTTAGACATATGGATTTTATCCACCTAATAGCAAGGTTTTTTCCCCTCCAGTCTGTGTATTATGTATCGGCGCAAATTGAGGTTGACATCTTTTGAAGCAGCACTTTTTTAAGATGAAAAGCCATTTTCTGTAGCAAGCCAAAGTAGTCCTGCAGCTGACAGTGGAAGCTAGGGTGAAGTAATATGTCATTTTCCAGGTAGATAAACCTCTTTGCCATGCACTGTCTCCAAGTAATCGCAGAACCTACATCCTTTATACTGACCTTTTGCTTTAAGGTGGTTACGCTGACCTGGAAATTCCACAGTGCTGATTGGTTTAGGAGCTAGAGATGCAATCTGGTGATGAATACTGAAAAGGTCAAGGTAGTCTCTCTAAAGCAAAGCTGTTTCGTTGGGTTACATGCTGTCTAAAATATATCTGATAATGGCTCTTTCTCTGTGTGTATTCCATTCATTCCTTTTCTCTCTGTTGAACATTGTATTTTAGCTGCTGCTTTGTATCCCTTACATCTACTAACTGCTCATTAGCCTCTAAAATGATACTGAGGAAGCAGAGAATGTGCTATGCCCTTGAGTGTTTCCTAATCTTGTAGTTACATATATGTAGTGTTTTTATCCTGATGCAAATTTAGTTACTACTCATGAGTTTACATTTTACAGTTTTTTGGCATGATAGTAATGTAAAAAATAAATTGTGTAATAATCAGTTATGCAGTTTGTTACCTGATGGCAACATCGTGCTATAGAGGGTTAAATTGTTTCATTTTTAGAGACCATTTTAACAGCTAAAACTTGTCTGTTACATCTACACTGTTAGTGCGTATTGTTCCTATGAGTAAGTAAAAGTAAGTCATATTTCATTTAAAATCAGCTTTTAAGACATGAGCATTTAGCTGTGTTTTAAAAGACAGCACCGTGTATACAGATCCCAAGCTCATAGGGCAAGAGTTCCAGAGTCTGAGGGCGCCTGTTGCAAAAGCTCCGTCTCCTTTAGTTTTCAGCCTCGTATGATCCACAGCCAGCAGGCTCTGATTACATGTACGGATGTAAAAGTACAGTACATTACTTCTTAATCCTGATAAGATGACATTATATCAGTGATGTGTGTCTGCAGGCTTATTAGGAATCAGGTTCCCAAGGGGCTAAAAAGTCGCATAATGCAGATTTCCAAACATTATCTTGTTATAGTCATAATTTGAATACATTTTTATATAATGCAGGAACATCTAAAATAAACTGTGGATTTTCTTTCATTCTACCTTTCCACCTACATGACGCCAACTCTGTTTTCTTAACATTTTCATGAAGCAATGATATTGCACCCCATTTGGACCATGTAATGTTGATACAGTATATCTCACTCAGGACCTAAATGTCACTCCAGGGAAGTCAAGGCCTTTTTGGTAATGGCATGTGGTTGCAAATGTCAAGAAAAGTGCATTGCTGATGAGTGACTGTTGTCTGGTAACCTGCGCTCTGAAGCGGCCACACAGCGTGTCTTTGATATGGGAAAAATAGTGGTTCCCGCATGTGAACTGGATGCATATCAAGATCAAAGCTCGACAAGATGTGATACGTGCTTTTCAAAGTGTTTGTAGGCTGATATTTCACAAATATGCAGTTTCCATGTGTCTCTTTGAAAAGGCCTAATGACATACTGAAGGGCCCTTGTGCTTCCAGAAATTATATATGTTTCTTATCTACGTTATATTCGTTTCTTATTCTTATATATGAACTTTTTCTCCAATTACAGGAATTCTGCAGATTTTAATAAATGTCACACAGTAAACTAATAAAGAAGTGTAACCTGTTGTCTCACAACAGAAGAGACAAATTTACAAATACAAATCTAAATTACATTTAATATTTATTAACCATTGAAACTAAAATGCAATGTGAGATGGCCCTCATTTACTAACAGTGTATAATAAACGAGGGCCAAATCTGTGTGTAAATTACATGCATGAACATTTCATGCACAAATTAGTGATTTATCTGTGTTTTTGTATCTGAATTTGTTCTACTTGATAAAGAAATGTAAATATTCCTCTGACCATGCATATAAACAAATGACATTAAATCCGGTTTGGGAAATTTAAACACAGGTATTTAAAATTTTAAATTCTACTATGACTATTCGGATAAAAATGAAAGGAAAACTGAATAAATACATAGGAGAAGATTGGAGCAGAGTGGACACACCTGGGGAAAACAGCAGAACGGAATCTGACTGATGAGACGGGGAAGCAAAACTGAACATCACATGCATGAGAAAGGAAACTATCAAAATAAAACAGGAAATAATAATAAATATATAACCTTATCTCCCTCTATCGTAAATTCTCCTATCTTTCAAAATAATTGCCTTCTGTCATTTTTGGATATCATTAATTAAATATAGGACTTACAGCACTATCCCACAGGAGCTGAGAATCTGGATTTTTTTTTAATTGGAGTGAGCTTTACTTCCTAGACCTAGATCCCTGGCCAGTCTGCGCAAACAGGATGGAAGGGTTTCAGTCAAGGGGGGGGACCAAGAACCTGATGTTTACTCTGAGAGAGCTTCAGCTTTGTTCTGTGGAGAAATTTGTGCAGCACTACACCAATCAGGCCTTTATGGCAGAGCAGGGATGTCAAATCCCAGTCCTCGAGAGCTACCATCCGCAGCTTTTAGATGCATCCTTGTTCTAAAGCACCTGAATCAAATGAATGGCTTGTTATTAGACTTTTGGCAAACTTGATGGCATTCTGAAGAGGTACTCAAACCATTTGATTCAGCTGCGTTGGAGTAGGGATGCATCTAAAAGCTGCAGGACAGTAGCTCTCGAGGACTGGGATTGGGCACCCCGTGGTAGAGGGTCCAGATGCAAGCCATGCTTCAGCAAAAGGCACGTGCACAAAAAGCAGGTGTCTCAAGCTTGAAGCATAGTACTACATAGCATGGTAGTACATTATTTTAGGTAATGTTATTTTTAATAAATTTGCAAGAATTTCAAGTAAACATTTTGTCATTATGGGGTATTGTGTGTAGAATTTTCGGGTTGAGGAATTGGCTAAATAGCATATGAGGGTGAATAACTTTTATATAACTTTACTTACATATATATCATTTGAGATGGTTGCCACGGCCCCCATATGCTTGAATTTTGCACTTTTTGTTTACATTGCAAAACTTTTTATTTTTTACATTTTATTTTTAAAACAGCTTTATGAAAAATAGCCTAACATTTACATGTGCCCATATCTTATTCTCCTATGGCGTAGCTGCTATTTCATGCTATGTAACAAGAAAAGTTTTCTTACTTGGTTTCTTTAGTTAAAGTGAAAAAAGTGTAATTATTCCTACAACATCATGTTTATGGTTGAATGAAGATTTAGGCACCATCTTACTTTTACTCTTGGTTCCTAACCTCCTCTACCTTTACTCTGCACAAGATACTATGTTGTAATGTAATATGTTTTAAGATGTTTGCACATTTCAATCCTCACCTTCTTTTCCTGATGCTGATTGAAATTCAATAGTTGCTTAGATTATTATCTGTATAGGAGGAATAGTTTTTCTCTACTGTTCTCCCTGAGCTACTCTCACTCTCCCTGAGCTACTGAACTTGCCTTCTAAGGCCTGAGAATCATTCTGACTTCAGAAGGATATCTCCTCCTCACATCCGTGGCTCGCACCCTGCCAATGCAGAGTTAGCCCTTTCTTTCATGCTGTGCCCCTGGGATTATCATATCAATCTGCGTGACCTGATTACCAGGCTGTGGTTGGCTGCCAGACCAGTGGATCAAGTGATCTCTCCATTTTTACTGTCTAATTAACTTTAGAGATTCTTTGCTTCATTCTGTCACTAAATTCTTCTCAAAATATAGTTTGTCACTTCATCTGGTGACGTTATGATGGGTTACTGATCACAAGATTGGACATACAATCTAGTAACAATATGTCAATTATTTATATATTTGCATAAAATTGAATAAAGCGCCAATGGAGTGAACATGCTTCAGATGCTGCATTATCAGGTTCACTTAAACACTATCAGATTCCGAGTAGCAGGGATGGAAACAGGTTTACTATCCCAGATGTGAAAGCAGAGCTACCAAACTTTAGTAACAACTATTCTGAACTGATACAGAGACGACACAGATACACAAATCTGCATAACACTCAGAGTATAAAATACATTGATTCATTATGTTTGCTTTTAGTGTAGTTCATAAAATTATGTTATGAATACAAAAAATAGTATATGGCACAACAGAAAAAGCCCATACATGTAAATAAAAATTCACAAGCTGAATATGCTAATCATGGTAAGGAGTAAGTTTGGTAGAAGGGTACCGATTAAAATTCAACTGCTGACAGTTAAAATTCATTCATCACTAAAGTGTATTTCAGGCAAGAGTCAATAATGACAAACTGAATGGTCAAAGCTGTCTTACTGATATTTGAAATGTGTTGATTGATTCACAATATCAACTCATGCATCAAAAAATGTTGTCAGTAGCTACTGACTTCCTTCAAACAGATCAGTGGACTTTTTTTCTTGTCTATATATGGAAACTAGAAAATAAAAGAAGACAGCAAAATATTCTTTAACTTTTTAGAGCAGCTAAAACAGTAAAAAGCCAATATTCACTAACTATGATAAGAACTTAACAACAAATGAACATTGGTGCTCTTTGTTCATTCACATGGCAACCTTTTACAATACCTATCCTTTATTTGCCTCAACTGCTGAAGATAGAAAACTCCTTTTGTTTGTTTGTTTGTTTTATAGCTATTATTAGTCTACTACAGTTCCTGTATCAAAGCCTGTCTAATGAAATCTTTACTCTTCCATTAGTCAAAAAGCCCAAAATTCTTGACATACTGTGGAAAACTCAAACAGATTTTTTTTTGAAGAACTTTAATTATTTATTTCACTTTGAAAAATGGTCAGAGGGTTAATTAATATTTTATAACAGTGGGGAATACGCGAAGGAGACTGAAAGAGAGAGGATGTCCACCTTAAGGGTAAGAAAAATAAACATGGAGGTAGAAGCTGATGAAGATGATCGTAGAGGCAAATATTGAGATGAAGATGAGGTGGAAACACAGACAACTTTATCTATTTATAAAATAGGTTTAACATAACCTACATGCAAAGTAAGCATAGAAGTAATAAAACGCAGACCAAAATGCACAAGTTACAAAAACTGCTCCAGTCTCAGTCAACACATACTAGGTCTGGATATCTGGGAATTCAAATTTAGTTTCCTTTTGCAGTGGCTGATCTGTGTGTGTGTGTGTGTGTGTGTGTGTGTGTGTGTGTGTGTGTGTGTGTGTGTGTGTGTGTGTGTGTGTGTTTGTGTGTTTAATGCATGTATATCAGTATATCTTTAGGACTGTGTAAATAATGTTTGTTTTTAATTTTCCAAAGATGATACTGACAAAAAAATAAACTTAAGTTCAATGGATTCTCACATAAAGATCGTGTGATCCTTCTAACCCTAGAAAAAACTTGATTTTTGTCTTTGTTTTGCTTTAATTTAAATAAAAATAACTAACTCACTGACACCTTTGCCCACTTTGCTGCTTGCTCAACAGAAAGCAGCAAGTTAGACACCCACATTGCTTTTCTTAGAGCATGAAATGGAGTCTAACTTATTGTAAAAGTGCTTGCTCATTAGGGGGTCATAATATAAATGCCTTGAGGCAACTGTTGTGGTGATTTGGCGCTATATGAATAAAATTGAATTGAAACTGGTTTGAATAGTATCATTAGACAAAGTTATATTTGAATACCTTAAGTTGTCTATTAGGCATTTGCCACTATCTTGCGGCAGAGGTGATTAATTTAATTTATTATTTATTATAAATTGAAAATTATCATAAGCTGCAGGTGGAGTATTTCATTCAAGTATCTTATCAATTCACTTGTAAAACGTTTACAGGTTTCAGCTTATTTATTCTGTTTATTAAAAATGTGGTTTCTGACTGTAAAAAAAGAAAAAAAAGAAAGAAAAGATTGTCATGCTATTTTTTTTTTGTAGACCGACATGGCAAAATCTTTTCGACCAACAGTTCAATAAATAGATAAATTTTACTTTTTTCAGTTTGCATCAACAGTTGTTTCTAACTTCTCTTGTTCAATTTACTAACCGGTTAATTAACTAAGTATAGTTATGAAGTTGGCCTAAATATTGTTTTACTCTCAGATGTTGTTTATTACTGCACTTTTAATATTTTAACCATTTTATGGTTTGATATTTTCATATTTTATAAGTTTTGAACATACTATGGTTGTTTGTGGCATAAGATGAAGGAACTACGTGATTTATACTTGATGCAATTTATAACTGATTGATTGTGTGTAGTACTGCATGAAACATAGTTGTTGCTGTGGTAACAACTAATAGGGACCTGAATAACAAATAAAGAATAAAGAACTAACCACTGAAATCCACAACTTAAGATGAAAGCTTAAGCTTTATAAATATTTTTTTCACATTTTTATTTCCAAGGTTAAACAATTAATTAGCAAACTGGCAGTGTAGATAACTGTCAGGTAAAACACCATCTACATTCTCTTACTTTATTCAAGGAGGTGCTGGAAACATTTCCCAGGGATTCTGGTCCATATTTAGACATTAATATCGCACAGTTGCTGCGGCTTAACTGCACATCCATTATGTTATTCTTCTGTTCGACCATATCCCAATGTTGCTCTACTAGATAGAGATTTGGTGACAGTGGAGCCCACTGGAGTACACTGAAGTCACTGTCATGAGATGATTTGAGCTTTGTGACATGACAGATTATCCTGCAACAATCAGGCATCAGAAGATGATTACACTGTTGTTGTGAAGGGATGGACAAAGTCTGTGACAATATTGAGGCTTTTGCATTTGAACAATGCTCAGTTAGTACTAAGGGGACAAAAGTGTCACAGGCTAATACCTCCCACACCCGCTACACCACCAGCAGTAGCCTGAACCACTTATACAATGCAAGAGTGATCTCAACAGCTTCTGTGCTGTTTGGACCAAATTGTGACACCCTGGTATTTCAATATTGGAGGATAAATCTCATCAGGTCAGGCAATGCTTTTCCAAAATTCTGTTGTCCAGCTGTGACTTATAGCCTCAGTTTTGTTTTCTGAGCTGACAGAAGTGACACTTTGTGTGTTGTGGCTGCTGAAGCAGTCTGTTCATTCATCTCTGACCTCTGACATCAACAGGGTATTTTCTCCCGGAAAACTGCTGCTAACTGGATATTTTCTCTTTTCTGACCATTTTCTGTAAACACTAGAGTTGGCTGTGTGGGAAAATCCCAGCAGATCAGCAGTTTCTGAAATACTGAGACCAGCTTGTCTGGCATCCACAGCCATTCCAAGTTCAAAATCACTTAAATCACCTTTCCTCCCTATTCTGGTATTCAGTTTGAACTTCAGCAGATCTCTAACCATGTCTGCATATCCCAGAAAGTTGATTCTTTTCATCTGGATGTTGCGTTTTCAGTGGGGCAAAGGTTTCATCACTCATCCAAGTGACTTCTTCAGTCTCAATGGACTGCAGGTTTCCCCAATCTTATAAACAGTACATTTGCATAATGACGGAAATTAGAACCACCAACTAGCAATGGCCTGCGATGTCAGTTTCATGATCATTACTATGCAAAATGTCATGAACATTGAATGGCCATGAGTACTATTTACGGCTGCATTCACGGTGTTAGAGGATGGTGAAAGATGTATCCTCAGGCCGAGATTGGTCTTTCCCTTTTTACATAAATGGCCTTCCCTGCTCATACCAGCACCAGTTTCTCCCTGTCCAGAATCTGTACATCCTCACTGAAAAAGTGGCCATTGGGCTGCAAGTGTATGATCATGAAACTGAGGTCATGGGCCATGGTTAGTCAGTGGTGCTAATTTCAGTCATTATGAAAAAATGTAGTCTTTATAAGGTTGGAGAAACCTGCAGTCAGCTAAGACTGAAGAAGCCACTTGGATGAGTGGTGAAATCTTTCCTCCAGATGAACAGAATCAACATTCTGGGATTTGCTTACCTGGGTGATTGAGAATGCATCAAGACATGTCTGAATATGTAAATGCACCGATTTGCTGCCATGTGATTGGTTGATTAGATATTTGCATTAACAAACCTTTGAACAGGTGTGCCTAATAAAAGTGCCTGGTGACTGTGGCCCAGTGAGGAATTTGACTCCATGCCAGAGCATCCATGCTGAAAATATATACAGTTTTGCTATTGATGCCTTACATACAGTTGATTTTATCTGAAATGCAGTAATGGCATATGCTGTAGTAAGTGTGATGACAAGCACGGTGGTGTGTTTAGATTATGAGAAGCAGCAACCACCACAACATCATGTGATCAGGTGTCATGTCCAGATGGAAATTAGGGGGATACGTTCCAGTGGTCTGTCATTAACAGGTGTGTAATTAATTCCCCATGATAGGCCAGTGTGACATTAATGCGGGTTGACTGTGTGGTGGTTTGCTCTGTGGGACTTAAACAACGACAGCTAGCCAGACGCGTCCTTGTCATCCTTGTGTCTGTGTGGCCTCATTACTTTGGCCAGTGACACTTCTCCTCCTCCTCCTCCTCTGCTACACTCCTTTTTGTCTTCCCTGTCTCACAGTGCTACTCTCATAGCAATGCTGTGCTGCTCCACTGGATGTGGGTTTATTTGAAGAGTCGTGTGTCAGAGCTGGATTTAGTTTGGAACGTCTAAGCACAGATTGTTCAGGCTTTTTATTGGTATTGTACTATGTAAAGGTGAATCACAGCTCATAGAAGAAAGGTTTGCTCTTGTCTGTGTGTGTGTGTGTGAGCGCGAGTGAGACAATCAGACACCATCTCATTATATTGCATAGGTTATGCGTTGTACTAAGGACAAAGTCATTTGAGATGTCTCCCAACACCCAATAAATATTTGAATTATTCATAACAAATGGAGAAATTCATAATGTCCCCCGATTAGCATTTTAGCATAATTGATTCTCAAGAAAAGATGGAATAATAAATCACTGACGGTCTCCTTTTACATGAAAGATCCCCCTACATTATCTGCCCAACCCCTCTCGCTTCTAAGCAATGCTTTTTTTTTTTTATCTGCCATTTGTATGCTTTTCATTACCTATCTGCTCCCTCATGACATAGCGGTAATAGCCTTGGAGGCATGCTGGTAAACAGTTTTGACAAATTAAAATCACCAGCTCAAGTGAAGAGACTAAAGCTGTAAACCAGGAGAAGCAGGAGAGCACTAGGTCCGTTTTCCAAATGACAAGGCCAGCTCAAGTACACACCATGTACTCACTGGCTGTGCTCACATAGATTTACTCAGTAAGCTGTGGATACACAGTGATTCAGTTGCCCACTTAAATGTGTCATCTCTGAGAATGCAAACATACCAGTGTTAAAATTATAGAATTGTATTAATGAATATCATCCTTTGCCTTGTGCTGTGGATTGTTCTGAAGTTTCTTCGTGTGATGATTAACACCTCAGGCTTCAGGGCTTTCATAATGAATAGAAATGTGGGTGATGGTTACACAGCAGCAAAAGTAATCCATTAATGATGTAGAGCACGATTAATCAAGATAAAATAAATGCATTTCTTTGGGACATATATTTAAAAAAAAAGGCTTATTCATTTTCAGACCACCATTTTCTCATCATGTAGTTTTATTTATTTAATTTTTTCTGATTTATTTAAATTTAAATATTACAAAATGAGAAGGCTCCACTTGGGAACTGCAATCTAAGAATAAATCAAAGTTTTTGAGCAAGGACAAAAACAGAAATGTCATAGATTATTTAAGAAAAATCAAAATAAAAGCATACTTTACTTAAAAAAATAACTGTAATATCTCAAAATGTTGCACTGTAGGTGGTTATTTTGCAAGATAATCACAACAAAAACGTCCTGCTCAACAAAATCACTTCCCATCCAAGATGCCATCCATCTTCATTTCTGATCATGGCTCACTGACAGGGGTTTCCATCATGTGTCATTATTGGTGCATGAGGCAACTCAGTGGAACAATCCGCCACTCTGGGAAATGCATCAATCACTGACTCCTTGTCCCACCCTGACAGCTCAGCTTGGAGACCACAGGAGCTGTGTCCCACCGTAAGCACCCACTCAAACCCATGCTGGATCGGGCCGAGCAGGCCTGCATGAAGAAGGTAATTAAGATTAGGAACTGAACACGTGGCAGCAGTAATACATGCCTGAATGGCTTTTAGGCTTTAGTTTGTCTGACAATGTCGACAGATGAAGTAGGAATAACTGTCAAAGCAAAGCCTGAGCAGAGACAGGTGTTAGGAACCCACAATGGGAGAGAAAAACATTGCAGTAATGGATGAATAAGTCTGTTTACAAGATAAAGAATGCCCTGTCCACATTATGTTGGAGAGATGGCAGAGCTGGATATCAACAACATGCCAATAGTCACATCAAGTGACAGCTTAAAAGAGTTATATGCTGTTGCACTGATTGGTCAAGGAGTAAAAGCAACATTGAGACAATAGCACTATGTTGTTTGAATGTGGTTTATTTTTAAGGAGTAATAACATTTTTTGCTTTCTAAGAAACAACTTTATATTCATGAGCAACAAATGCATCAATGCATTCGTAACCCCCAAAAGAGGGGTTACTCCCATGGGGTTTAAATCTGAGACTCTCCACCATGTGACCCTAGAACTGAAGAAGCTTCTCAGATGAGAAGTGAAATGTTTTCAAGCAACTTAAAGAAGTCCAGACGCTTTTCTTTCCAAGCTCCTTAGACCATCTAGAAACTTCTTTAAGTTTCTTGAAGAGGTTTCACCTCTCATCTGAGAAGCTTCTTCAGTTTTAAGTCCAACTGGTGGAGAGTCCTGGGTTGTCCCCCAACAGGGTCATGGACCACCTATTGATCCTTTACCTAATCACACAAGCCAAGGTGTGAAAATGGGTGTGGGTCACAATCAGCCAATCAGCCAAGGTTTCGGGTGAACCCTCTGCAAAACCTAGCCACGCCCTATCATGTGATTTACTGAGGTCAAATGGCCCAGCATGTGAGTGGGCATTAACGCAGACGGCAGACAGTTGGTGTCTTAAGCCACCGCCTTTGTTTGATGACCATCTTGGAACAGAGGCGGTCCATGACCCTCTTGGGGGACACTCCCATAGGACTTAAAATTTGGGATTCTCCACCAGTTGCGCTTAGAACTGAAGAAGCATTTTGGATGAGAGGTGAAATGTCTTCAAGAAACTTAAAGAAGTCCAGACACTTTTCTTTCCAAGCTCCTTAGCCTTCTAAGAAGAACCACATCCTTAATCATTTCAGCAAGCACCCCAGAAGAACATGTGTTACTGATGAATTGCATAACCCTCAAGGACCTGTAGTAATTATGACAGCAAAGGAGAAGACATTGTTACCGAGTGTAGCGAAGTAGTCATTTTAACCTCAACTATAGTCTGTTCATAAGCCTGCTGGAGTTGCATACCCAAGTATTAACCAGTGCAGTCGTTTCATAGAAGTGATTTTTTTAAAAGTGTTTTCTGTAAATCTTTCTAGGGTTGTTAGGTCAGAATTTTTTTTTTGTTGCATATATGTATTTTCATAATTCACCTAGAAGCCAAGATAACTGTCTTATTAGCATTGACTGTGGTCATTCTTTCTTCTTTCCTTTTTTTCTTAAATCCTCAGTCTTTACTCCAACAAGTTCGACACTAAAACACTTTATCTACATATAGCACTTTAAGCTATCAAAGTTTGCATTATTAAATTATGTATATCATTGCAAAACTATAAAATAACTTAAATTACACAGTTGAGATTTGCCATGAAAAGTATAAGGGAATATAATCACTGAATTGCAGGAAATAGTGAGTCCTGGTTGACATTCGAACTAATTTCATGGACATTGTGTATTTCAGTAAATAAACAAATAGATGTATAGGAAGGTGGAGAAGCATACTGATAAAAACAGAGAATAAAAAATTGAGTGTTACTTGGGTCATCTTTTAGATCTAAGATATTGTGACTTGGTTTGACTTCAATTAAATCCTGGGGGAGGCTTCCCAGTCAATCTGTGATCTTTATCAAGGCGCTGCCTCTCAGATCTCTATCTTCCTCTGTGACCCATGGGAAATGGAGACGACTTTCATGACAATGGTTTGGACTCCATGCTATTTCTAGCCAGCTCCTCTTCCTCCTCTACCTAACAATACTGTGACTCTATTGACAACCTCAACCTTGAGCACCAGTCCCAAGTGTGAAATGCTTTTCTTCCCCTCATTCTACCTCTCTTGGCGTATAGCTTGAAATCAAGCAGGCATAGAGGTTTAATTTGTGTTTTTTAATGCATTAAATAACACACTCTTTTTGCTTGGGTCAACTGGGAAATTTGGCTGCATGGCATTTGATAGTTTGCAACTAGAAAAACAGATTACCTGCTGAAAAACAGCAAAGTTTTTACATTTAAAAAACATTGAATACCCTTGAATATGCACACGTAACTTGCACATAAACCGACTGAGGAGAGGACCAGCTGCTCCAGAGCACAGTTTCTTGATTTTCTCGCAGTCGTGATCGACACAGTCCTTACCAACTCCCTTAATCTCTGGCTCTTCTCTCTGACTGGAAACTGTCCTCTGATAGTTAATTACATGCTTTGATCTGGGTTTGTTCCATCTGCATGATATTTCACGTACTGTAATTGTGCTGAATATTCACAAGGCCTGTCATCTGCCGTATCCTCCTAGCACTGCTGACCTGCACTGGGTGTTTTCATTTTTACAGTCCGTCTGTATTTAAGACCCAGGAAGTGTTTTGAACTTAAATTGCATCAGGAGATAATGAACACTAAGACGTGGTGTTTAGAGAGCAAAGCTAAAACAGGATGAGAGACACGCCTCTATAGACTTGCACAAAATTAAAATGACTATTACAAAATCTATATCTTAAACTTCTCTCCACATGCATTTAATGTGCACATGAGGGAAACAACTTCAAATAATTGACACTTATAATTAGGGATGGGTACCGGTATCGGTTCTGACATAAACGGTAGTAACCAGACCGAAAAGCAGCGCACATTTCGGTGCTTTATTCAGTGATACACTTTAGATTCTAGCCAATCATTTTACGTTTCCGAGGATAGTAGGCGGGGCCAGGTACATACGTTCTTTTAGAGCAGAGCTACAGATTAAAAATGACCAATGCAAAGCGGTCAAAAGTCTGGCTGTACTTCACAGCAAAATATGCAAACTCAGCAGCCTGCAACAAGTCCTTTAAGCTGATACTGTCAAAGGAGGTAACACCTCAAATCCGATGAAACACCTGGTGACGCATAGCGTTTTTTTTAAAAGCTGAGAAATGCACCGTATTTGATAGCTTGCTGTGAGACCTCACACCGAGCACATCTACTGCGGGTGGGTTGCCTGTTATCGGACCTGGAGTTAGCAACATCCCCCAAAAACACGAAGAGGAGAGCCCTGGCCCCTAGCCCTGCCAGTGTAGCAGAAATGATGAGGATGATGGTGGCAGCAGCCGTTCTTCTCTGCGTGAGTAGCTTAATGTTGTTCGTGTGTAATTTACGTTGAGTAGGCTAACCACGTTATTACATTAATGCATGTAAGGTGAACTAGCAAACATCATCATAGCTACATGCATCTGTCTTCTTGTTTGATGGCAGATTCTCCCTTCACCCTGGCCAAAAAGGCTAAAATGACCAAAGAAAAAGTGGAAAACAGTTAAACATGAGAGGTTTTTGGACAAAGTTTGTGTTTTTTTCCATTGTTTAAGCACTGCTTCCAGCCAAGAGTGATGCCATAAATCCCCTATAGCTGCAGAAAAAGCTAACATTATTATCTTTTTACAAAAAAACAGCTGAACATGAGAGTTTTTTGGACCAATTTTGTGTTCTCCATTCTTTAAGCACCGGTTTAAGCACCGTTTAAGCACCGGCACCGTTTCAAAAGTACCGGTTTGGCACCGGTATCGGATAAAACCTAAACGATACCCATCCCTACTTATAATACAATAAGACTGCTACTTTTGTATCATAAACTATGTACCTACTTATATATTTTTTAGTTTTTTTTCTTTCTTTTCATACGTATGAAGTCACATTAAGTGCACATTTGTTTTTAATGTTTAACACTTGTTTAATTCTAACTGTGAACATCTAAACAATAGGATTTATTGTGGGGTGGATATTTTCTGTTTGGTTGTATTTGTTTGTGCGTTTGTTTTGGAATATGTACAAGTGTACACATGTAACTACAAATGCAGTCCTTTAATTCTTGTTTGAAATACTAATGCCAAACTCACTTTTACTGACTCCTGTTTGTCTACACCTTTCAGCTTGAAAGGTGTGCCATAGAGAATATTTCCTTTCATTAAATACTATAATGTGCATGCAGCAAAAGAGATTTAAAAAACAGAAAGAAGAAGAAAATGAGGTAGTGTTATTGTTTCCCCCCAAAATACATAGTTTCAGTTTAGATACGTTTATTTCAGGTTTATAAAAGTTTTAATATTTATTCCCTTAAAGTATCAGTCTGAACATAACTTGCAGATGTCTATGTAGAATATGTCATATGCTATATCTCAAACTTTAAACAGATTCACAGTGCATTCCTTTTTTTTAAAGGCAAAAATGGAAGCTATTGTGAATCTGCAAACACGCACCATTAATTATTCCACCTGAAACTGTGCCACAAGCTCGAAAATCCTAAATCAGTCACATGTTGTTACTTGGGGGACAGCAGCTCCTCTCTATCAATGCTCCGTTTGTAGGTGGCACATGATGGATTTCAGAGTTGTGCTCTTTCCATCTCCCGACTGCAGAGATTGCTTGGGGATGCTGGCGGGTCCCTGACAAACAGGGCCTCCTTCATGCGTCACCTTGATCAACATTCAGCGTTGCCCCCTGAATCTATCACGGGCCATGACAACATGCCCCATTTTGGGCTTATTATATCATGGTGGATGATGTGGCTGCTGCTGGTGGCTGCTGGTTGTGGTGATGACTGTGATTATGATGTAGTGCTGGGCTCAAAAATGGATAGAGAACCTTTTATTGAAATTCAATGTATATGTGCGGTTTGATTAATAAATAAATAGATGCTCTCATCATTTTGGCTCGTGTCAGGAATGTAGCCGGCTGAATAATATGATATACATGTTCATAATCAACCACAGCAGCAGGCTATAACTGTGAAATTTAGAGTGCTGAGGAATGATCACTACAAGTGGTGGCTCAAGCACATCATACGTTTTACATAAAGAAAATCGATTTAGGCACAGGAGACTTAAAATATGGGAACTATGATGGAAACTTAATGATTCTGACTATCCTGTAGGAAAGTAGGATATTACTGTAAGTGTTTACCTCATCCTAATTGCTCCTTAGACGTAGAAAAGGGGTTAAATAAAGATGACCCAGAAATGTTACTTCTTTGATGACCTCTTGTTTTGTGTGACATAATTATTGATCTGCTCATTTGCATGAATGTTTGTAAATCTATAAATGTTTTTGTTGAGATTAACCGCCACGATTTACCTCATTAAGACCGACGTGTCAGATGGCTTTGTCATCAGTGGGGACGTGCAGTTTGTGAGACAATTAAATATGAATCAACATCATGCAAATGCAATTCCTAATTATAACTGTAAGTTTAAAAAAAAAGCATGTTATTTGATCGTACCCCCCACAGACTGGACCGTTGCTCTGATGGGATGACTGATACTGCAGCGGTAAACAACAATCTGACAGTTGATACATGAGTTGTCATTAGTCAACCACCCATTTGGAATCAAGCTTGTACAATAATATTTCATGTAGGAAGATGTAGCGTAAATCACCTCCCCATTAGTGTGTTTTACACGGTCGCTGATGTAGAAAATGAGCATATGACGACTGAATCGTGGAGTGAACGGTTTATAATTCCTCGGAGAATTGACAAACTAATTTAATGCTGAAGAACAATAAAATGTGATGCTTGGAGATTCCAACCTTTAAAAAAAGCACAATGTTACCACCTCATCCACCTCGTCCAGCACCTTGGAAGGAAATAATACACATGCTGCCTTTTCAGAATGAACACGACTTGAAATAGCCCAAAATTTCCTCCGTAAATACCATTGACTTCAAAGACAAATTTCACTCTCCCTCTGTGTGTTGTGTTCCCTCACTGCAGTGTCGGTGCCATTCCCTCCAGATGACTGCTTTTATTTGATATCAAACTAATGAGATTTCCATTCTCAAAGCATATCCTCTCGCTCCCTAGTCTTAAAGAAGATTCCATTTATGTATATACCCTGGAATGATATTTGTTTTGCATATTTACATAAGACATATCCACCCTATCTATATGTTTTCAAAATGCCAATGTTTTATTCATATATTTCTCTATCATTTGCTTTTCATATCCTCTGCCACTTAAACCGCATAAACTGTCAAAAAGAGTGATATCTATTATTGGTATATTGAACATATAATTTAGTTTGGAGCTTATGTGGGCGAAAGCTTATACGCCTGAATACACAGACTCTCAATCAAATACTGTAGAGCAATTATAATTGATATTCTTTGAAGAGAAGTTATTGAAAAATACTTTGCTCTGTGCTTTTACAAGAATGCTGTTTTCTTTGTCTCTGCTTAGAAGAATTACAGATTAAAATTGGTGTAATTAATAACACAATATCCTTATATAATCGAATGTGACTGTCTGATATAGTGTACTGTACTGTCTTTGGCAACAAAATAACCCAAAAATGAAACCCCTCAGAGCTCCACTCCACTGACAGTCAGCGAGCATGGTGAACTTATGCAGCAAGGGTGATTGACATTCCAGATGAGCACATGATAGTGAGTGCTCAGCCACGCTGCCAGAGTCTCGGTCAGGAAAACATCAGTTTGTGAGTGACAGAAATCATCTTTAATATTCATCTTTCTTTGGAAAAGCAGATACAGAGTGCACAAATGCATGCACACACACACACCTTGGAGTAGTCTTGCATCGACTGATGAAGAATGTCAGGGTGGGAAGTGTCCAAAGACTAAGTATAAAATATGTCCTCCATAATGCCTGGAAGATGTCCAGGTTGGACTCTACTCACGGCCTCACTTTGTTTCCCTCCATATGTCTGCTCTCCTTGGTATATCATACGCTCTCCTTCGATACACATACACACACAAACAAGCACACAAGCACTGAATTATGGATGAACTCAGTGACACTGTGATGATACATTTGTCACATCTACACAAAGTCATCCTTTAAAGGGTTGTCCCTCTTTATGCTGCCTAGAGTTCACATTTTGTCACTTGACATTTACAGAGAGGCTTATGACGGCCCTAAGCACTGATGTCTCACTGCTGCTGACACTGAATCTAGACTCCATGGACACAGACACAGACAGCACCTGAGGGCCTGAAACACTGCACGACGCAGGCTCCACATTCGGGCTGAGTTTTTAGGTCCTACTGAGCAGTTCTTTTCTCAAAGAGAAACCCAGTGTTGTCAAAACAGATGCACTTAGTATTTGCTCTATTATTAAAGTAGAAAAGGATGTTTTTCAGATAATATCACTTACAACGATGTCTGTCTACATATGAGCAAATATAATTAAAGTGACAATCCACTGATTCAGGACATGCAGTTCAATTTAATTGTAATGACTTGTGTTGTCAGTCACGTTTGGTGAAATACTAAGTCACAGTATCACTTTGAGGGTATTCTCAATTTTCAGTTTCAGTACAATTGTTAAAAAACAGGCCTGAATAAAAGAATACTGTGATGAGGAAAAGTGGGAGGTCACTGTTCTAACAGCAGGTTAGTAGTAGCACAAATTGACCTTATCGTGATTTTGTGCAGCTTATGTTTTGTTTTTTTTATATACACTGCACCTCCAACATAGTCTGACTTTTCTGCACTCCTCACTGGTTGAAAAAATATAAAATATCTGCAACACCTTAAAGGCCGGTCTGTGAAAACACTGTCGGACATAAACAGGTCCGTGGCGCAAAAAAGGTTGGGGACTGCTGCTTTAACAAAAGAAGTGTGTAAATCAGCATTACTGATGCAGTTAATCAAGGTTAAGTTCATTACACATACCTCACATGTTTGTAATGTCGGTCCTGTGTGGGTCACACGTCTCTTAAAAAAGGCTACAAATAAGCCTCGAAGAACAAAAACATAATTTTGAACAAACTTTGAACAAAAACATCAGCAGAACTTTTTCACATAAAAAAGGTTTAGAGTTTTCAAAGTGCTGGTGCAACCTGCATCTGCTTTCAACTTTGTTTTATCAAACACATGATAGGAGCAGACATCCTCTCCCTCATGAGGCTTTTCTTGCTAACACGCTAAAGGAATTATTAAAAGTTTCTTTTATCTGCATGTTAAAATCTGTATGTGAAAACAGAAAACCTGTATATTAGGATAATAAAAGCTAATGATCAAAGCTAAAGCTAGATCTGTTCCTATACAACAAACAATTAACAACAAACAGTTATTGATCTCAAACCAGTGCAAGCAGAATCGGTAACAGCTTGTCTAGCACACAAGTGTCCCATCAGTTTCCCAACAATGACCAAATATTTGTTTACAATGTGCATCCACAAACATCCAGAAGAAGCTGATGTCCTCTCATCTTGCCCATCTCAGACTTTTTTTTAACAAGTATGGACACACCAATGACATCAAGACATGCAACATATTAGTGAAACTGTCCAGCGAGACAAGCTGGCTTTGGCCACAGGATGGCACTAATTTAAAGATCCTGATGTAAATTAACTATAACAAACTAGCTCAAAGCAGGTGACATGGAAGGAGTTCAAACAAGAAAATTACTTAAATATAAAATAATTTAAGTAACCTAACCAAGACACAAAGATCACCAAAATCTTGATGTCAGATGGAGTGAAAGAGAGCAACTGATCAGGTCATTTGAAACAGCTTTTATAGACTGCAAGACACGGGTTACTTGCATTAGCTTATGATTCTCCCATGCCAGCAAATCAGCAGCATGTAATGACCCTCCCACTCTCATTACATAAACAAACAGGCAGAGAAAACCTCACAGACAAAACATTGTCGGGGAGGAAAGAACACAGATGGCTTTTTATTTTGGCTTTAACTCATGTCTATTTTTAGACTTCACTGGACAAGCAGTGCTTGCCTTGCTTGCCACGACAGGATAACCCTTAATTAGCATAACCACAGTGATTTCATATCATATCTCAAAATAGTCCATTTCTTGAAATTAGAGAGTGAGAATTACTGCAAATATCTATATCTAAATCTAAGTATTCTTAAGTGGAACCAGACAGAGAAGAATAAGAGCAGTGCAGAAGAAAGAAATAACAACGGAGAAGTCACATCAGTCATTTAATTACATATAATATCGAAAGAAGACTGAAGATTTTGGGGATTCAGTTTGTAGTTAAACTTGCAAAGACTTATTATGTGTAATACGATATGAAAACCCAATTTTCTGACTGTCTGTCTGTCTGTAATGTTAAAAACAGGGTTACTTGTGGAAAGTTGAGATATGACAGGACCCTCAGTGATAGTCACCTCACTAAAGCACGCAAAGCACAGACCTGCATCAGTC
This sequence comes from Aulonocara sp. 'chitande type north' Nkhata Bay, assembly GCF_057382095.1. Taxonomy (NCBI): domain Eukaryota; kingdom Metazoa; phylum Chordata; class Actinopteri; order Cichliformes; family Cichlidae; genus Aulonocara; species Aulonocara sp. 'chitande type north' Nkhata Bay. The sequence goes on along the minus strand of NC_141348.1, from coordinate 37,659,324 downwards.
TACGCACTACAGTAGGTGAGTAGGAGAACTGGAGGCAGAGGAGGATGAAGCAGCTGTCGCCATGACGGAGTGGTTAAATTTAAAGTAATCACATTTTCAAACATTCATCCTTTTTAGTTCAGACCAGCACTGAACATAAGTCATTGTGTGGGTTTTTCTGGCACATAAATTGTACTAGCTGCACATGTTCTTTGCAGGGCACAGCTGCAAAATGTCTACAGATCTGTGGCATCATCAGCTTCACTTTAGTTTATCATAAATAATGGGCTTGCTCTGATGAGAAAATCAATATAATGCTTCCTAAAAATGCTCCCTCAGAAACTATTGTAACACCTCAAAAAGTTAAAACTTTAAAGAAAGCATAAAATTCAAGTTGCATTATGATATATTTTAGGTTATAATTCGTAGTAGTTTCAGTCTTGCTTAATTTGGTGACCCTACAGAGGTTGCCAAATCACTGTGTACAACTGCCAGAATTTTGGGAGGCTAAAGACTTGATTAGCTGCTGTTTATAGCACAATCGAGCAAACTCATTTTTTAAAACAAGACAATAATTAGATCCAGCCTTCTATCCATGTAACTGCTTGCATTTTCTTTGATGTTCTTATCAGTTATTTTTATTAAGTTGCTTTTCATTTCATGACAATGTTCAAAATTATTTGCATTTCATAAGTAGTCGTATAGTTTGTTTGTTTGTTTTTTAAATCCAAATTCAAATATGGGAAACTTTTTTTGAGAAAATTGTTTAATGATTTAATGATCTAAAATCAAGCACTGAAACAAAAAATTGGGTGTTGGGAGATACTTGACGAGAATTTATAGGGCTGCACTTCTATGATGGGAAACCTTAGATGCAAACTGAAAGGTTATATATATTCTTTGAACTAGAGATGGACCGATCCGATATTACGTATCGGTATCGGTCCGATACTGACCTAAATTACTGGATCGGATATCGGAGAAAAATAAAAAATGTAATCCGATCCATTAAATATCACGAAAGCACCTCACAAAACTTGCAACACACCGTAACTCACCTCAGAACGTTAGCAGTCGGAGCAGTATGCGTCACGTGATAGAGCGGCTGTGGCATGCGGGACCTGTCGGTGATCTGGATAGCATTTGGAGCTTCGCTAGCAACCTGGCATTTCATCTCCGACAAAGTTATCCCCGAGAGAAGTAAAGCACGTGTGTAAGTCCATCTCTGAATGTTTGTAAAGCATTCCCACATTAAGCTTAACGAGCGACTGCCTCTCGCTCTCCGGCTGCTACTTCAATCGTGAAACTGCTTAAATGATCAGCTGATCGGCTTTTCTGTCGCGAGTCCGTGTCTCTAGTTTGTTTTTGGTCCACTTTGCACCAGAAAGAGGAAACCAGCGGCTGAACAACAGCAGCACGTTTAAGCTTGATAAGCTGTTGTTACAATTTATTTAATCTTTCTTTCTACACCAGGATCTTTTTCTACGTAGCTGACGGCTGGTAACTGTGCAGGGGCGGATCTAGCAAAGTTTAGCCAGGGGGGCCGATAGGGCATTAACTGGGAAAAGGGGGCACAAAGACATACTTTTCTTTCTTATTCTCATTTAAAATGTCTAGCTTTTAATAAATAATTATCTGACACCCAAAGTTTTAATTTGATGTAAAATGAATAGAAGTCAATTACTGTATATAGTGACTATTAAGTCTAATATATATACCCTAGTAAGCTATAGTACTTTTTACTTTGGGAAGGTACCATCTGTGCAGTCTGCAATTTTGTTGAAGAAAGATGTTGAATCTATTTAATATTTCTTGAAAAAGAATTGATTTCTGTGCATTTTTTTTTCACACTGCATCAAATTAAGGTTGATTACGTCGATTAAGCATCATGAGGTGGAGCGTGAGGGGTGGTTCCCTATTTTTTATTTATTTATTTTTGTTGTTGCTGGGAGTTGGAACCCTATTAGTTAGGTTGCTTAATATTTACGCTAAGTACTCTTTAAAATACCAGAATAGGGAGGATGGTGTAGGTCTAAGTTTATTAGATTGATCAGTATTGCTGAACTATGAAATATTTTTTTTGTATACAGGTATAACAGAATAGCTTTAGTGTAGTTGTTGTTTTAAACTTGAGTATGAAATTGCAGACTTGCAAAATGCAGCAAGATATTTTAAAAAACAGTTTTGTTGATTAAAAAACACTATATCGGATTCATATCGGTATCGGCAGATATCCAAATTTATGATATCGGTATCGGTATCGGACATAAAAAAGTGGTATCGTGCCATCTCTACTTTGAACTAAAACTTTGGTTATACTTACTGGCGATGAAAATAATAGGCTGGATATTTTTCAACTCTTCACTACAATATCTGCCACCAGTTTGACTTTTTCAGAGCTTCTCCTTTAATTTGAAGGATCAGTGCTAATCTTTAGTTTCGAGTCAAATTAGTGTATTTGAAGAAATTTAAACATATCAAAAAATTCTATGTTAATTTAAATCAGGATGTATTTCGGTTGCATGACACTGCCAGTGGTATAGTTTTCTTGTATGGCAGTTTTATCTTCCAAGCCTTGTGCTATTCTTAAACAAAACCAAGAGATTCATGATTTGACAAGACATGCACAAGTCTCTTTTAATGAGTTTCTCTCTTAATATGCAGTGCAGTTAATCTGCAATACCATGATCATTTAATATCACGACATGACAAAAACAGGAAAAATAGACTTTTAAAAAATATAAAACAAGAAAGAATGAATTATGCTTAAATATCTATTATTATTCACCCACAATATGCTTTAATTTAAAAGAAAAAAAAGAAAAGAAAAATGAAATACTCCAGTACTACTTCTTACTACATAGAGGTAAGGAAACATAGTAGCACACAAACCCAAAATAGGGGCAGCAGACCTTTTTCACTTCTTCATGCTCGGTGAATGTTTGCATTAAGAACGGTTTCTTTCATTTTGCCAAATGGGGCCCTTCTCAGTGCCTCCCGGCTCACAGATGGCCAGTATGGTTCCCGAATGGCTCTGCAAAGAGGCGTTGATTCAAATGAATTTCCATTACAGAAAACTGGCTGGCTCGAATAAATTATAATAAAAATGGAACTTGTGGCCTGTCATCTCTCAGAGATCGGGTACCTTGGGACAGTGCTGAAACCTCTCCCATCATATGCCCCAGTGAAGCAGAGATGATCGGGAAGAGCAGAGAGAGGATTTCTCTGCCAGAGGGAAAGATTTTCAAAAGAGATTAAAATACAATTCACTTTTTAAAGACTCCCTCTTCTTCTGAATATATACCCGGCTGGATACAGCTGTGAACGTTTCCCCTGAAAGATTTGGATTTAGTGCATCACTCCTGAATTACTCTGATAAATCATCCTCCACATATTGCAAATGGCCACATACACTGGAAGCTTTAAATGGTGGTTTCATGTTTAATCACATCCCTGCCTTTTTAGCTATTGTCTTGAGGTAGAATTGGTCTTTATGCTTCACTGAAATACTTAGATACTCAGATGGAACTGTTCACACTTCAGAAGAGCTAGTTTTAAGTTTAGTGAAATAGTCTGGACTAAATTCTAACTAGTCCAAATTAATGTGTCTAATGTGCTCAACTAGAGTCAGGCTCAAAAATATTTGGACAATGACACAATTTTAGTGAATTTTGTAGACTTTCAGCTTTAATACAAGGATCTTTATAGAAATTTTACAAAAAGTGCATCCATGTTGACACATATATAGTGATGTGAAATGTGTCAACATGTATATGTTGATCAATGGCTCACATTACAGTTTTTGTTAACGCATTACTAGATTCTGTAATTACATTACTGTTGCAAAGATTCTTCACTATCTGCAATGAAGGTAGAAAGAAGACAACATCAAACATGTTTTTTCTTTCAGAGCACTTGTGTTACAATTAGCTGATTTCAGATCATGTGCAGGAGGAGGAAATAGTGGAGCGGTTTCGCAATATGTTTATTTTCATTGAACAAAAGGACAAGAGCGCAAAGTGGAAAATGCTTCCAAATTAAAAAAACAAAAGACATCATTACGTTCCTAACAAACCTTCATCTGTTTGTGAGTTTCTGCACAGACAGCATGCGAATGCAAAGCTAGCAAAAGTGCTATTAAGCTGAGTGCAAACCAAGCCCAGCCAGCACAACTTCAGCAGGTAACAAAAGCAGTGACGAGCAGTCAGGCTTGTAGCCTCTGTTTCTACTTGTTCATGCTTTTAAAGTAGACTTTGGGGACTTCTTTGAAGTCGTTTTGAAGTTTGGGCTTGCTTTTCATATTTGTTTCGTGTTGTTGGTTTTGTGTTCATATCTAAAAAACTAATAGAAAGATCATATGTGTGTCCTCATTAGGACAGAGGTATGTGTTGGTGTGTGGGACTGTAGCAGTAATGGCAAAGTAACATAACAAGTAGTGTACTAACGTACTGCTTGACTTTTAAGAGAAGTAACGAGTAATGTGCAGTATATTTCTTTACCTGAGTAATGACCTCAACACTGATGTTACCGGATATATAAGTATTTGATCCTCCACTATAGTCTGCCATTTTTAGAGGGTCAAAAACTAATTAGCAAACTAACATAAGCTCAAACATGAGGCTGTTTTTAAGAATCCCTCACCGTCAGTGACACTGTAACCCATGCCCGTGCGATACTCTGCCCGGTCTTTGCAGGAGCTGCCTTCAGCTGCTAATTGTTTGCAGGTCTTTCTGCCTTCAGTTTTGAGTTTAGTTACTGAAAACCATGCTTGGGTTGAGATCATGTGACTGAGCCATTGAGAAATATACAATTTATTTGCCTTTTTTGGCTTGCTTTTGCCATATGCTTCGGGTCATCATCCATTTCCACTGTGAAGTGCTTTCCAATCAGTTTTGCAACATTTGCCTGAATCCGAGCAGGGCATAGCACAGCAAACTCCAGAATTCACCATATTGCTTCTATTGACAGTCACATCATCGATTATTATTAGTGATCCCGTTTCTTGTAGTGTACATGTTCATACCATACCAAGGGCTTAATCATGTCTGATAGATAATATAGTACGCTTCAGTATGTTTTGCTCCTTATCTATTCTTTGTAAGAATGCATGTACCAGATTTTTTGCAATCTCTCTGATAGTTTAGCCTAATTACTGACAGCCATCTTGATCTGCTTAGTTTGCCATGGAATAATGAGGGATCAGTCCTCACCTGGTCATTAAAATGATTTTTAGTCAATTACCCATTTATACTTATACTGTCTTGTTGTTTACAAGATACAGTTCCCATTAGCCTGATGCTCATGTCTCTATTTTGTTTCAAACATATACTTTAATTTCATTTTTGAGTTAAAATATGAAAATATCTTTTTTTTGCACATTCAGGCACAATATTGTTGATGTGAAAGAGAAATACCAGTACTAGTCTGAATACCATTTCTCAGTTTTTGAGAGATTAAGAATTTCTTTGTGTCACTCTGCTACTTTCAAAGTAGTCCTCTGGCATTGCATTTGTGCATTTTTTCCTGAAATGTCAAGATACTTGTCACACTTAATCAAAAAATACATTAATCATCCCTTCACAGCTCACCAAATCTTTAAGAGACAGAAGAGCCAGACCTATAACTTGGACTGTTGTAGAGTAATATAAACAGTGAATACACAAAAGTAACACCTGACTTCATCTTGAACAAGCTCCTTTCATGATTTCTAAACTGACATTCTGCTGTTTGAGACTGTGCAGCATTGTTTGAGCCTGATGCCTTTTCAGAGTCATTTCAGTCAGGTCCACATGAGTAGCTTAAGACAACATAGTTGCCACTTTTGATATTTCACTTTCTGGCTTTTCCCTGCGACACACATTGTCCTTTTCACCACTGCGTACTCCACATCGTAATCGGAAGAGGAGTGGCTCAAACACACAGATATATACTGAATATCACAAACCCAACTACGTTCTTGTATTATCAGATGATGAATGATTTATCCAATAATGTTTGTGAAGTCTTGAAAGGCTATTTGGTATTTTTTCCCCATTTATGAGTGAGTGGAACTTGAAGAAGGGGTCTGTTTTCACTGTATTTGCTCAGAAAGAAACTTCCAAGATTATCAGTCCTGCTTAAAACATCCATAATACCTACTGTGTTTCCCTCCTCAGATTTACGAGGAGGGAAGTGAGCTGATCATACACACACATACACACAAAAAGTGAATATAGTTGTTAGGGTTTTCAGCTAAATGTTCAGTTTTGATATTAACAGCTAGAAGCTATCCTAAAGCACCTGGAAATTTAACTTTGTAAAATATTTTATATTGTATAGACCAAACACTTAGAACATATTTTCAGGCAAGTTGCTATATCATAACATTGAGAATCTGATTGGATGTTATGAGATTTCTTTTTGACTGCAGCACACACAGCCACACATACATACATATCACAACCAAATCATAATATTGCTTTCCCCTCAAGAAAGTTGAAGAGATGCTCTAAAAGAAAAACAAGAATGAAAAAATAAAAACAAACGCCAAAAGCAAAATAAACTGCACTGAAAACACACTCTCGCACAAATCTATACCCAGAGGATGTTACTGCTGATGCATTACTCATTAACTTGAAGTTATAATGCAGTATTTTGGCTTGAGTCAGCAAAGCAGTCCCACCTTTATCCACTTGGATGAATATATGCCCCCAAATTGTCACTTGTCTTGATGATGATGATGATGATGATGATGATGATGATGATGATGTGTTGAAGCCTGAGTATTCAAAAGTTTTTGGAAGGGATGAATTAACAGAAGGCAGGCACAGAGAATATGGCGTTATCTAAAGATAATAAACATCCATCCATCCATTCGCTTCCGCTTCTCCTAGGGTCGCAGGGGCGCTGGAGCCTATCCCAGCTGTCATAAGGATAATAAACATTTTATGGAAAATGAAATACATCTAGTCCTCATTTTGGCCAGGTGTTATTGTCTAAGAATAAAGTGACTTTCATTTGCTATTTGCTTTCTTTTGGCTCTGGCTGCACATTTAAAGCACAGTCCAAATTGCCTATAATGGGATAACAATTGTGTCTTCGATCCTGTTGTTGAATAGAATAGTAAAATTTCATTTAAGTAATATTTCATGCAGGAATTATTAGAGTACACAGACTGAGCATATACTTGTAATACTCTCAAATATTCTCAACTTAAATCTCATCAAAAGTCCATTAAAAGTGAGCGTGGTTCTGGAGATGCAAACCAGCAAACCTGATGAAGTTTATCTTCATAACTTTATCTTGCAATGTTGTAAAGTTGCTTTTGCTGTATTTGGTTTTCACGTTAGCCAATAAACACGAGTGTGTGCGCTATTATACTGGCTCCTTTCACATTGAGCGTAATGTGGATGAACATCATCAATTAGCAGAACAGCTAATTTTCTCATTTAGCTGTGAGATGTTCAACAGGGACATCATACCACATTAAAAACCTGTTATATATATATTTATTTTCAAGTTTAAAAAAAATATATGAAACAGCAAAATAAACAAGCAAAGACAGAAACACCGTTTTGTTCTCTTTTTCCAGATGATGATGGGTGGATCCAGCTTTTGAGAAGCAGCTCGAAGCTGAATCCAAGAAATGTAGTAGTGATAGACAGGTACAGGTGTCAGTTACAAGCTGCTACACTGTTCTATCTGCTGGTGCCACAAGAGACATGAGTGGAGAGACAGAAACAGAGACATTATAAGAAGCAAAAAAAAGGGAGTGGCACCATTTGTATTTTCCCCGATGTAAGCATCTTGCATAAAGCAAATTGGCGACAGTGGGTAAAGAGCACAGAAATATGAGGCAGCAGTGAGCACAGGCTCACCAAAACCGGGTTGTTGAAAACTGGAAAAGTGTAGCCTAATCTAATGAATATTGATTTCTGCTGAGGATGCAGGTGGGCTCAAAATTTGGCTTAAGCAGCGTGAATTCATAGATCCCACCTGTCTAGTGCAACCAGGTCAGTGTTTGCGGAAGAATGGTGTGATATTTTCTAAATATTTTCTGCCATATTTGGCCCTTTAAAAACCAAACCAAATAATGGTAAATGGTAAATGGCCTGCATTTGTATAGCGCTTTTCTAGTCCATAGGACCCCAAAGCGCTTTACACTACATTCAGTCATTCACCCATTCACACACACATTCACACACTGGCGATAGCAAGCTACATTGTAGCCACAGCTGCCCTGGGGCGCACTGACTAATCTACCAAATAACTTCTGTTGCTCTCCTCTACCATGACTTTGATCTTGTCTTATAAAATGTTTGCTTTTTTTCTTTAGCGCTTGACTGTTCCTGACTAAACCTTCACCTATGCTGACATCATATGTGAAAATCAAAAGGCAGTCATCATCATCATGATATTAAATTATATAGATCATTAGCTTGCAGGTCATAAACACAATTCTTGCTTAAGCAATGTTATTAGGTTCAGTTTATTATTATGATTTAAAAAATCTCAAAAGTAATAACCACGTACACATCTTATTATGTTCTAATAAATGAAGCCTCACATCTGAGCCCAGTGCAAACACCTTTGCGTAGAAATTAATGCAATATAATCCTATTGTGGAATCTATGATAAATGCTTGGTAAGTGGAAAAACACAGTAACATGTAGGCCACTGTCACTTTAACTGGAACATTATTTTCTTCATCTGTGTGATTACAGAAACATGATATATCATCATCCTATTAAAATATGCTATACATGCTTTTCAAAGACCGAGATAGCAACACTGTGACTGTGTTGAGTACAGAATTGCCGCTGGGTGGATCCGACCTCTCTTATTGAATTCTGCTGTGAAAAAGGAGCTCATCTATCTCTGAGAAAGACTGAGTGCTACTCAGTGCTACTTGTAGCTGAACTGATTGTGATCATGTTACAACTGTTACAGGCCTTACAGTACTTACATTTTTTTTAAAAATTACTATTACTACTAGGATGCTTTGTTAGTGTGTTTGAAAGTGAGACAAAATGTGAGTCTCACTCACATATTTTTATGTCATTTTGGAATCAGATTTGCAATAGCACCGATTACATTTACTTCAATTTAATGATTTACAAGTTTACCCAACAACAAATAGGTGACATTACAAATGACTCATTTACAGTTTGATATGTATTAAAAATACAGTCCTCACTTGAAAAAATGTGTCCCATATACCAGTGAAAATCTTGTATGGCACATTTCCATCAGATGTACAACCTTTGCTGTGACTGGTACCTTCTGGATTTATCTGTGGTATAACTGTTAGTTGTTTTACAACAGGGACATTTGAAATGTGTTGATTCTTTGATTGGGTTTTGATAGGGGATATTTTTGCTGCAGACATATGGCAGAGAAACAAAGAAAAAAATGGCATTTACACTTGCCTAACATGTATCTTTCATTATGTAAATGAGACACTGTGTACAGATTCCATAATATATTTAATGCAAATGCCTTACCACTTACTAAAATATAAGGCTCTAAAACACGTGCCCTATCTTTACTGTGGTTGAACCAGGGTAAATTGTTGCTTTCTTTAGCCTTTAAACACCTCATTTTTGACAAGGATTTAACAGCGATGAGACTCTACTGTACCTCTCTTAGCTTTGAAACATGGATGCAATCAGGTAATTGGTTCTTTTTGTAAGTTTAGACACAATAATGGTTTATTCTCTTGTTGGGATCAAAGACATCCTGATGGATTACTTTCTCTGTTGCCAGAAAAAACAAGTCCTCAGGCTTGTATCAGAGATGCCTTCCAGCAGTCAGGCCTTGTCCTTTTTGCCACAGTGCAATAAAATGAATGATCTTATTATCTTAATAGCATAATTTCATGCACAGCCGGTTACTAATTCTGTTGTTTGTTGTATTGCTGAGCCGGCAGTTCTCTCTGTTATAAATCACTTGACTATGCAGGAAGTTCATCCAAAACCAGTCATCACTCTATATCTGTATAAATATTCTCTGATGTGTGTCGCTCACAAAGCACTTACACTCAATTAGATAATTCCCAACAGCAGAGATACGAAAGAGAGGCAACACTCACAGGAGGCGGCTGACCACATGGGCCTCTGGCCAAGATGTATCTCTCTGTGGTATCATGGATAATTGAACAACAAAATTGTAATTTCAGGGACCGGTGCTCAATGTCCAGCCTGTTGCCTTTTCAAAGCAAATAGCTGATTATACACATCTGCTGTAGTTTCAGTTTGCTGACTTATTGTTGGGTTAAAAACAAAAATAAAAACAGATTACTGAGCAAAATAAAAAGGCGTTCATTTTCCTGCAATGCATGACTTTTATTTTAAACATGTCCTTTGCTTTTTGTCTTACAGCAAACTCTTTAACAGTTACGAAGTAATATGCAGTGAATCTTTTTTACCGTTAATGTTACTTGCACTATGAAAAATAAATTGCAGTCTTTGGACAATAATTCAAAAACCATGTTTACATTATCAAAGCAAGACAAATTATGGTGAAAATTTTTATGATCTCCTGAGATATGAAAAATGTACATAACTGTCCTGATTGTAATAAATGTCAACACGTACTTGTGTCAATCAGAATGCAAGAAAGATCAAAACAGACAGATTGTGTTTTAATCATATAGTAAATTTATTAAATCTACTGCCTGTTACAACAGAAAAAAAAATTAATGGGTGAACATTGACCTAAGACAAAGGAAAGAAAAAATCCTCCCTGCATTTTGAATGTATGGGGTTACACAGCGGGCAAAGCTGTTGCAAATGCTACAGATGACATCATGAAATATTTCAGTCTGAACTTTAAATGCACTGTATTCACAGTTATCCATCCTGTACAGCATTGGGCCGTATGAATAAAAAGAAATCAGATGAGGGAGGCACAAGCAGGTGGGAGAAATAAAAAAGGACTTTCAATTTTAATTCAATTACTTTTTAAATAAGAATATCAGAAAGAAGTGAAAATAACATTCGTGATTACTTCAAACGTAATGAAATTATTAATTACAAATCTTTATTGTAAATTATGTTTTTCAGCCAAAATTGCGGCACCTTCAGGTTACATTTGCACTAATTCCGTACATTTGGAATTCAAAACATTGGTCTAGTAAGTTAAGAAACAGCTAAACTCTAGGTATAAACTTTCTCACTATCAAAGGCTTCATCTCTTTTACTGTACACTTTTACTGTACTTTTGCACTTTGTAATCGTATTATATTTACATTACACTTATAATTGGTATTTGCATTACAATAAGATAAGATAAGATAAGATAAGATAACCTTTATTAGTCCCACACGTGGGAAATTAATAGCTATTCACTTATCTTTACAATGGTGGATAGAAAAAGAAAACTGTGAAACAAACATGTTTTTTCTTTCAGTGAGTTCAACTATACAATCAGTCAATTTCAGTTTTTGCGCTGGGAGGAAGAAGATGGTAGACTGACCTACAGTTTTTTGGGTCTTTTTTAGAAGAGGGGATATGGACATAACTTTTATTTTTATTGCACAAAAGACAAGAGTCTAATGTTGAAATGTAAACTCCATCCAAGGCAGAACCAGCTTCATTATACTGCTAACAAAACGTCTTCTCTGTGCAAGCATCTGCACAGACAACATGCTAGCACAAAGCTAGCCATGAACCCATAGTGATGTTGAAGCTGAGCGTATGCTAACCCCGCTCCAGCTGCTAGACCCTGAATGTCAGCAGGTAACAGAGTAATGTAAAAGTAATGTAATGAGTAGTTTTTTTTAACTTTCACCTTTGACTACGCTTGAGATTTATGTATTTTTTGCATGTAAGAAGATTTTTTTTTTTTTTTATGTGGCACATAAATACAATCAAAGGGTTTAGTTGTTTTGTTGTTGTTATTGTTCTATCTGATTACTCAATTAATCGATAGAATACTCTATTACAAAAATAAGGGATAGCTGCAGCCCAAAATTGGTGTAGCCACTAAAAATCTCTCATGAGTTCAAATTTCAGTGAGCTCAGCCTCAAGGTCAGGGGTCAGAGGTCAAGTTTTCTGAAAATCTTGTAAGTGCGATGAAGCCACGTAGGAATTTCAAATTGAACAATAGGTGTATCTACTAAAAATCTAAGACAAGTTTGAATCTCAGTAACTTCACCCTCAAGGTCAGAGGTCAAATTTTATGAAAATCTTTTGAAGAGAAGGAAGTCATCTAGGATTTTGAAATTTTTACAATGGATGTATCTACTAGGGGCTGAGGAGTACTACTAGCAGCCACCAGTACTTTGAAGTCTATGTTGTTCTGGAAATATTCCAGTATTACACTGACTTTTCTTACATGTTATTTGAGTTTCACAGCATGTTGCCCTGCCGCATAGGGTGCAATAGGCAACATGCCTGGACCAGTTGGCAAGTGAGCGTTACATAATGGAACTGTTGTACTATTCAGCACCTTAACAGACCTGTGAGAAACAAAGCAAGTCCTCTTACTGCTGCAGAAGCAGCAATCTAGGATAAGCCCATTTAATACCAGCCTCTTCAAACGCAGTGCCAGTATGAGTCAAAGGTTAATGAAAGGGCACCTGGTTTGGAGGATGAAGACATGGCAGCAGCCAGAACTAGAGAGATTAGCCCTATTCTCATATCAAAGGGATCCCAAGCCAGCAAGGCTCAATGAGGATTTTGTGTGGAAATCTGTCTCCATCGCTGAGATATCGTGTCCAAGAGCAGCTAGCTGGGCTCCTCATTTTCTCTCACACCCTCCACTCTCATTCATACTAAAGATATCACCATAGTATAAGTCAATAGGCTGCAGACAAACTTTGACTCTAGTCATTTCTCTAGTTATGAGTTCTGTTGGATAAACACGTAATGCACCACAAACCCTTGAGCTACCAAGCAGCAGCATGAGTTGCTTCAGAAAATCTCTCTAAACTAGATAAAAACAAACTAAATATTTTTGTCTAATGTAACACTTGCTGTATTTTGTTAATATTCATGAATTAATTTTCAGTGCAACAAAAGCAAATCACTGTACTTTGTGTACAGAAAAGATTTATAGTATAGCCACAGACTGTCATGTATTTGATTTATGACCCAAATGCGGACTTAGGGAGGCAGACTGGATTTAACAAAAAAGCAAAACTGTTTATTGAGGCTGTTTGCAAAGTCCATGAAACACAGAAAATCCTAAAAGAAATGCTAAACTAAATCCACAAGAACACAGTAGAGGATCACAGAAGCGCTGACAAGGAACAAAGGGAAGACATCACTTTAAATACACAGAATGTTTTAGAGGAAGTAGACACAGCTGGGGAAACCTCACAGGTGCATATATTCAAGGTAATGAGACAGGGAACTAAGACTAAAAGCAAAACAGGAAGTAAAAACGATGAACAGAGAACCACAGACACAGTAAACTTAAGGAGAACTGATACACGAGGCAGAAACAGAAAACATGGAGGGGCCAAAATAACTCTTAATGCAATCAAGGACGGGACAAATAAAGACCCAAAAGATTTAAGCATATGTGCATTAGAATAAAAATGTAAGCAATAAACAAACTAAGAGCCAAACATATATATATCTATATATATATATATATCAATATATCTATATATATATATATCAGCTGGATAGCGTAGTGGTTAGACTACACGCCTTTGGAACAGAGGATCGCAAGTTCGATTCCTGCCTGGGTCGTCTGTATCCAGTAAGGGTCCTAAGGCTAGACCCCCTATGCTAAGCAAGCCTACCGCAGACATGAGCGAGACAGATAAATATGAAGGCATGCCGGCTCGGCCGGATCAACAAGGTCCGCGTCAGGTGTGCACCCTGACGAAAAGTGGGCTACTGGAACAAGAAGGCATCGGTGGGCAAGAGACGAAAACAGGGCGTCCAACACTAACAAGCTGATCTACAATACGGCAGCAGTGATCAGTGAGATGCTTGGCTACAAGTTGAACAGCCACAAGGGGCAGTACCCTCCATGGAGAAGGAGGCTAGAGGGCAAGATCAAAGTAGCACGGAGGGAGGTTAGCCAACTAACGGAGTTGCAGAAAGGTGCGACAAAGAAGGTGCAAAAAATATACAGCAAGCTGTCCATACCTGAGGCCTTAGAAACTGCCAAGCAAAGACTCACAGCCTTGGCCAGCCGCCTGAGAAGGTACACCAGAGAGATAGAAGGCAGGAGAATAAACCAGCTGTTCTCCACAGAACCAGCAAAGGTGTACTCTCAGTGGCAAGGGAACAATAAGAGAACAGCACCACCAAGGCTGGAGACGGAGCAATACTGGAAGAGCATATGGGAGAAGGACGCAACCCATAACGGCAATGCTCAGTGGCTAGTGGATCTGAGGGCAGACCACAGCAACCTCCCCGAACAGGATCCAGTAACCATCACAGTGGCAGATATCCAAGAAAGGGTCTCCAGTATGAAGAGTTGGACAGCACCAGGGCCCGACATGGTTCACGCCTACTGGCTAAAGAAGCTGACTGCACTCCATGAGCGTCTAGCAGCACAAATGAACCAGCTGCTAGTTAACGAGAGACACCCGGAATGGCTAACCGAAGGTCGGACGGTCCTGATCCCCAAGGACCCCAAGAAGGGACCGGTCCCCTCCAACTACCGACCAATAACCTGCCTCAGTACTACATGGAAGCTCCTGTCAGGCATCATATCGGCTAAGATGAACAGGCACATGGGTCAATACATGAGCGGGACACAGAAAGGAATTGGCAAGAATACCAGAGGCGCAAAACACCAGCTACTGGTAGACAGAACAGTCAGCCGAGACTGCAAGACCAGACTGACCAACCTGTGCACTGCCTGGATTGATTACAAGAAGGCCTATGACTCAATGCCCCACAGCTGGATACTGGAATGCCTAGAATTGTACAAGATCAATGGGACCCTAAGAGCCTTCATCAGGAACTCAATGGGGATGTGGCGTACAACACTAGAGGCCAACTCCAAGCCCATAGCACAAGTCACCATCAAGTGCGGGATCTACCAAGGAGATGCTCTGTCCCCACTGCTGTTCTGCATAGGCCTGAACCCCCTCAGTGAGATCATTAACAAGACTGGCTACGGATACCGACTACGGAACGGAGCAGTTGTCAGCCACCTCCTGTACATGGATGACATCAAGCTGTATGCCAAGAGTGAACGAGACATCGATTCACTGATCCACACTACCAGGCTATACAGCAATGACATTGGAATGTCGTTCGGACTGGAGAAGTGTAGTCGGATGGTAACAAAGAGAGGGAAGGTAGTCAGAACTGAGGGGATTGAACTACCAGAAGGCAACATTGCAGACATAGAGGACAGTTACAAGTACCTGGGGATCCCGCAGGCGAATGGGAACCATGAAGAGGCCGCTAGAAAAGCTGCAACCACCAAGTACCTGCAGAGGGTCAGGCAAGTCCTGAGGAGTCAGCTGAATGGTAAGAACAAGATCCGGGCCATCAACACCTATGCCCTGCCCGTGATCAGGTACCCTGCTGGGGTAATAGGCTGGCCAAAGGAGGAGATAGAAGCCACTGACATAAAGACAAGAAAGCTCCTTACCATGCATGGAGGGTTTCACCCCAAGTCCAGCACCCTGAGGCTGTACGCTAAGCGGAAGGAAGGGGGCCGGGGACTGGTGAGTGTCAGCACCACAGTCCAGGATGAGACAACGAACATTCAAGAATACATTGGGAAGATGGCCCCAACTGACCGAGTGCTCAGTGAATACCTCAGGCAGCAGAAACCCAAGAAAGAGGAGGGAGACGAGGAACCATCATGGAAGGACAGGCCCCTGCACGGTATGTACCACCGGCAGATAGAGGGGGTGGCTGATATCCAGAAATCCTACCAGTGGCTGGACAAAGCTGGACTGAAAGACAGCACAGAGGCACTAATCATGGCAGCACAAGAACAAGCTCTGAGCACAAGATCCATAGAGGCTGGGGTCTATCACACCAGGCAAGACCCCAGGTGCAGGCTGTGTAAAGATGCCCCAGAGACAATCCAGCACATAACAGCAGGGTGCAAGATGCTAGCAGGCAAGGCATACATGGAACGCCATAACCAAGTGGCCGGCATAGTGTACAGGAACATCTGTGCCGAGTATAACCTGGAAGTCCCGAGGTCAAAATGGGAGATGCCCCCAAGGGTGGTGGAGAATGACCGAGCTAAGATCCTGTGGGACTTCCAGATACAGACGGACAAAATGGTGGTGGCTAACCAACCGGACATAGTGGTGGTAGATAAACAGAAGAAGACGGCCGTAGTGATCGATGTAGCGGTTCCGAATGACAGCAATATCAGGAAGAAGGAACACGAGAAGCTGGAGAAATACCAAGGGCTCAGAGAAGAGCTCGAGAGGATGTGGAGGGTGAAGGTAACGGTGGTCCCCGTGGTAATCGGAGCACTAGGTGCGGTGACTCCCAAGCTAGGCGAGTGGCTCCAGCAGATCCCGGGAACAACATCGGAGATCTCTGTCCAGAAGAGCGCAGTCCTGGGAACAGCTAAGATACTGCGCAGGACCCTCAAGCTCCCAGGCCTCTGGTAGAGGACCCGAGCTTGAAGGATAAACCGCCCGCAGGGGCGTGCTGGGTGTTTATATATATGTATATATATATATATATATATATATATATATATATATTACTCACTGTTCCTGAGCAATCAAAACACTTTATACAACTTGCCTCAATTATCCAAGCATTTTTTTTAATACTTAAGTGCTTTTTATCTAACAGTCACACACTGATGGATGCATTGGAGAGCAACTTGGGATCAGTATCTTGCCCAAGGATATTTGGCATGCAGACAGGAGCAGCCAGGGATTGTACCACCAGTGTTTCGATCAGTAGGTGACCTGCCCTAATTTTGCAAAACTCTTCACACAAATAAGAAAACCTGTCACCCAATCATCAAAACATTGTAGTTCTCTTGCAAAAGCAAACACAGCTAGATTAACTCATCACACCTTCGTAAAAATGGTGTTTCCGTATCAAACAGTACACACAAGCTATCATCTACTAAGCACACAATGCGCCAACTGCACACTGATGGTATGAATACAAAACACATCTGGCTTTTGCTTTCTCTGTGCACAAGGTAGGCTATGTCAGTTTGAGCTCATATTTCTGTCATAGATCCATAAGCATAGAGGGATCCAAACTTCAAGTACTGGTGTTTATTCAAACACATCAAAACAAACACAAGTGTTTATTTCCAAGTATAGGATTATTTGCAATCGCCATAATGACTATATGGGTTTCTTGGTCTGCAGTGAACATGCTTCCTCTCCCCCCTCCTCGTCTTCCTCTTGCTCCTCCTTGTCCTTGTCGTCCTCTTCATCCTACTTCTTCACCTCCACGTCCTCTTCCTCGGCCTCCTCTACTTCTCACTCTTTCTGCTCCCTCCATTGTACTCTACACACACATCTTACCTGTATTATAGTGCTTAGGCTGATTGCAAAGTGAACTAATTATCTAAAAAAGTTTTCACATGTGAAAGTGTGCCAGACAGTTGGCAAATTAGTGTTAATGATAGCCATACATGTGTATACTTTTGCTAGGAGTGTGTTGGAAATTTGGTAATTGAGTGTTGTGCAGTGAATTGTGCCTACAGTTTTGCAAAGTGTGTATTACAAAATTGCAAACTGAGTGCAAAGCAGTTTTTGTGCTTTTAGTTTTGCAAACTCAGTGAGTGGTTTTGCTATAAGTCTGAATAGTTTTAGAAATTGTGCTACAGGAATCACAGTTAGGGTTTAAGCATTCAGAAAAAACTGTAACAACATAAACCTTGCAGTTCCACACATCAGCACAAACACCTACCTTAATGACCCCAAAGAGACTTAAAAACAATTGCTAGAGCAATTCTATTGTAGAAACAAGTAGAAATGAAGATTACAATGCTGCAAGCCTGACTGCTGATTACTGCCTTTGTTGTCTGTTAAAGATCAGGCTCTGGTTGCTGGACTGGGTTCAGCATACATGCAGTTTTAACATCATTCTGGGTTCTTGGCTAGCTTTGTTAGCCCGGGTAATCTGACCCTGGTCTAGCTAACAAACGTATCCTTAAAACACTTGACTTCAGATCCTTCTCAGTTTTAGAAATGGGTGTGGTTTGCTGATTTTAAACCTTCAGTTTTCACAGTTGTCATGTTGACAGACAGTGACAAAGTAGTTACAAATACAAATGTCACATCTAGAATCAACTCTAAACATATTGGTTAGCTCCTTTATACACAAAATAATGATGACATGGATGCATTTGAGCAGCCAATCATCCAGTTAGTTATAGGAATAAATAGGGTTACTGTTCCAACAGTGTTTAGATCAATGTTGTCAGTATTGATCTAAACTTCATCTTAATTAAAGCTGAAAGACAGAACTTTAACCTTCCAGCACTTATTTGACATTGGATGAGGTCCTATATGTGTGAGTGGGGAATGGTCTAAAGAAAAGTTTCTGTGTGTTTCTGTGTGTGAAGACTGATGGGAATTGTTGTGGCAGAGATGGATCAGCTGCTCTATAGCCATCTTTATAAATTGGATACGGCAGCATAATACGGACCTACTTAAACACTTCGCAGGCACTCCCTGTGGTCCCACTGTGTGACAGCTTTTCTCCAATATGCTCTTTAGAGATAGTCCTACGTGATTTTCAGAAAAGCGAGCCCTGTTGTTATGAAAAGATTTTAATGGATTTACAGCAAGTCATTAACATTAGGCCTCAGTGTTTGTCTAAGGTGTTATTATCATGGGATGGCCACAGAATAAATAATGTCTTTCTTATCTATCTTTCTGCTTAGTGCCTTGTGAAATGCTGTAAAACACGCTAAAATGTGCCTTGCAATGTTATGCTTCAGATGCATTGGCTCGTTCGTGACAGTTTAAATAAATTGTGATTGCTCATAAATATACCACAGTGAAAGATTACTTATGTAAGGCTGGTGCTTAATCAGACTGAATTCTTCATTAATTTGCTGTAGGCTATATTTCTGTAATCCTCAGGCAGCAATGAAATTAGCATTTAACTAAAATGTGTATAATATATTGTAGAGATGAATTTATTTGCATGGCATGTTCCTAAGCCAAAAAAAGAAGTGACAACACGCAAAAATAATTCCCACATTTTTTTTGTGTGTGTGATGGCTGTAGCTCAGGAGGTAGCACAGGTCATCTACCAATCAGAAGGCTGATGGTTCGTTTCCAGTCTGCATGCAAAATATCTTTTGACAAGATACTACAAACTTTGCTTAGCAGCTTAACAAGTGTCATACAGTGCAGAGATGGAATTATCCATCTCCTTCTTTCATAATTACTTCTACTAGGTGTAGATGATTTTGTTATTTGAATGTCAAGATACTGTACACATCTTGGGGAAATTTTGAACAACCCAATATGATTTTATTTATTTATTCTTAGAAGATATTCTCTACTGCTAATGAATGACACAGATGGTTATTTTTTTAGTTATGATAACTGCTTTTACAAAAATGTGAATGATCATTTTATTATTTCATTCATTTCCTTGAAGATCTCTGCTGTGTTAACGTTCATGGACCCAAACAGGGTAAAATGAACCAGGTGTGAAAGTACTCTTAGGCTTGCCACAGAGGGAATTTAAATATAGTCTCATTTAAACCAGTTGGAAGCAATTTATTTCCGCTAATTTGTCAGCTGTGCAAATTATGAAATTTTGTCACAAGGTCTCAGCAGTGTTTTGCTCAGCTTTGTTCTGCCTTACAGTTTCTCTCTGTTTCTCCATTCTTGCAAGACTCATTTATGTCAAAACAAAGTTATTTAGAACAAGGAGACTTTGTTGTGGCACTGCTTGTTGAGTTATTATAAGAAGATCAGAGAACAGTGGATAAGATTGAGGGGACAGGGGAATAGTGATTTTTGCAACTTGACGCATGTTGTATGCCAGACGATAATTTACCAATCAAACACATGTAAATCTTGTCTTCTCCTCTTTTTTTCATCCTTTGTGTGGTTGTCCCACAGTTTACAGATTTTTCTTCGAAGGGCACAAGATAGGAAGGCGTAGCCTGGAGGAATAAATGTGTGTTCAAACTCAACACAGAACAAATTTTACAGGCAAAAATATCAGTGCAAAAACAAATGCATACAAATCATTGCGCTTTTGCCCAGGGTTAGAAAATTGTGGCAAAGATGTAACTGCACCCAAGTTAAAAAGTAGAGATAAAATTTTACTCTTATCCTGAGGCTGCATGACCTGCTTAATTAATCTGCAGAGAAAAGAAGAGAGAACAGAGAAACAGAAGAAAAACTGGAGTTCCTGGTGAGCAATCCCTTCTGAGCTTTTATATGAATAGTCATTATTACTCCAGATGATATTTGTACAATGCGAAGCATAAAATGAGTCTGAAATGAAGTAGTCAAGGAAATGTTGGGGAATAACAAAAATGTTGCTATTTATTCAGAAAATTCACTGATTCCTTTTGTTATTTTTCAATAGATCGGATCAAGTCTGGTAATGGAGCTTTCTTAGCAAAAGTACTGAAATTAAAGTTATTGTACACTTAGCTTGCAGACCATTTTCCTGCATCCCTGTATGCAACATAACACTGCTTGAATGGGTTAAGTCAAAAATGCTTTGACTACAAGCAGGCTTCATCAAAAAAAATTTGCCTTTTCATTTGTATTTATTTAGCTTTCATACTTTATTTATTTATTACCACCAGGGGCTTTGGAATGCTTCAAATGTAATGTCAGTTGTTGACTAGCTCCACCTTTAAGCACCCTTAAAAAGCTGACTGTTTGTGATAGTGTGCATCACAGATAGTAGCATTCACCGAGTTTGTCTGCAGATCTCATCTACATTTGAGGAAGTATTTAATTCATAGATGTGAAAGGACTCTTTAAGTGGGACACACGTATCTTTCTCTTTACTCCAAACACTGTTACACTGTATTTCAGTGACTCCACATATATGGAGACAATGTGGCATTGTGCAGAAATGTATGAAGACAGTTTAGAGAACCCGCAGATAGAAGACACTTTGAAACTGTGGAGGAGGTACACCTGGCCTGTTCCTCAGCAAAGTCATTCTTGGAGGCCATATGTTAACATTGACTGTAATACTCTTTCTAGGTTCTCGAGTGCCAAAGCTGGCTCTAATAATTTCTTGATACTTCGAAGTGAAGGCAGTTTTTTTTTCTTACCCCCTACAGAATGTAAAGGGGTGGATGGAGAACAGGTATTAGCCCCATAGATCATGTAAAATTAGCAGCAGGAACCCCTGTCAGCCCAGACATCGACACTTAATCTTGGACTTTTGGCAGACTGTTGCCTTAACAGGTCAAATGATATCTATAAATCAAGGATCCCCTGGCGGAGAGCGAGAAGGAGCCATGGAGAGAGGGGAAATACATGGAGCTGGCATGGAAACTCGAGGGAATTAAATCCTGGCCATAAAGCCTAACCCAAGGAAATAATCCAGTCTATTTCATAAAGGATTAAAACCTTTAAAGAAGATTGATTGCCTCTTTTTTCCTTTTCTACCCGATGTAATCCTAGATTATAGAGACCACTCGGGGTTAGATTTTAAAGAAATTTGCACAGGATTAATGGTGAGGGGGGCATTCATTTTTAAGATTGTCTTGTTGAGTTGTCACAGAAAAAAGAGACATTCTTTTAACTTGGGAATGGAAAAAAGAAAGAAATGTGTTCTTTTTGAATTTTGCTCTACATTTTTTTCCAATTCCTCTGTGTCCTCACGTTGTGTTTGTGAAGACTCAAGAAGACACAGAGTTCTTTCCTCAAGATTTCCTCAAGATCTATCTCTCAGGAAAGACTATAGAACAAGACACATGCCCACAATCCAACAATCAAATGAATTACCGTAATTGTCGGGCTATAAGCCGCTACTTTTTGCACAAGCTTTGAACCCTGCGGCTTTTAGTCAGGTGCGGCTTTTCTATAGATTGTCCATGATTTTTGTGATATCGTAAGACGATTTGTTTTGTTTGTTCCGCTGTTGTACGGCACTACGTTGCCTGGCGGAAGGATCGGGGTTCAAGAGTGGTATGTTAGTCACATGTCCGTCCGCCAGGCAACGTAGTGCCGTACGAAGTAGCGCGAAAAACAAACTTCAAAGTAGCGCTAGGCATTCAGCGGGAGGCGTGGATGACGAGCGGCGATAAACTTGCGAAAAGCAAGTTATGCCCAACTCCACCGGTGGATTCTGACAGCGTGGAAAAGTGCGAAAACATCCACGATCACCAACGGATTTTGAAGGGCTGGACTGCTGCATGATGGAGAGGACACTGCCACGGCCCTTCTGAGGGTGTTCGACTCTGACACTGACAACGAGGATTTCTTTGGTTTTGAAAGTGACAACGAAGGAGAGAAGCGGAGAGTGGATGACGAAGCCATCCTGAGCCTGTTCGTTTCCGACATTGGAGAAGAGGACTTTGGTGGTTTCAGTGCGCAGGAAGAAGAGAAAGATGGTGGTGAATGACTGACTTTTCTTCTTGTTAAAGCCGTGTCACTGCACCTGAGCCTAAAAGGTAGTCTGAATCTATTTTTCTGGTGTGCTGTAGGTTACTGTTATGTACTACATGTGCAAATATGTACCCATAACTTGTTTTTCAAAATATTAATAAAAGGGGTGTGTCTCCAAACAGCCATCTCTTTCCTGACAATTCCCTTTGTGCATATTCTCTTACATATGATAAGTCAACATTGAAACACCTGCGGCTTTTAGTCAGGTGCGGCTAATGTATGTACAAAACAGGATTTTCCCCTGATTTTAGCTTGTGCGGCTAATATTCAGGTGCGCTTTGTAGTCCGGGAAATACGGTATAAGTCAGGCAATTGTAGAAGTAACCCGGACATCAGTTTGTAGTTTACGCCACATAAAGGTGTAATATTCTAGACACCAAGAGAGTGCACAAGATTTCATAACTCTTTCCTTGAAACTTTGTGTCTTGCATGTTTTTTACACCAGCTATCATACGAATGTAAGTCCTGCTCCTGCAATACTGTGTATGAATGATTTCTAGAAATTGTTACGAGGTGGGCTTGTGGATGAGATACTGGGATATGAGTGTGCCATGTTTGGTGAGCCAGCAAAAGCCCTTTGGCTGCAGTCACATGTTTTGGTCCTCACTGGGGTATTTTTAAACATGGGCTTTTGATACTATTTCAAATGTATAACATGTGGCACAGCTATTGATCCTAATCATCTGACAGCCATATTTGGAATGCTCCCAGAGCTCTTGAGAAATAACCACTAACCAAGCTGCTGCGTTGGCCTTTTCTTTGCACTGATTGCTCAATGAGTGAGTAAGGAGTTGTCAAATGGAAAAAGACTGTGTCTACATGGATGTAGTGGTACACTTAAACTATAACAGTAAACTACACCCAGCTCAACAAAGTTTGATTAAAACTATCAACTTTTGCATTAACATTTGTTTAACTACATATTGAAAATCTATACAAGTACTTATTTTTTGACGAGCGAAATGTTCAACATATTTCTTTTTCAAAATTTATAAAAAAACAAGACTACCATAACCACAATCTCCAAAAACAAACAAACAATTAAATCTATTTAAGGCTTGTAGAAACCTAAAAAAAACCATAAAGCAGGCTGTGGAAGGGCAACAATTAAATGACTGGTTAGCAGTGCTGGGAAGGTTACTTTTAAAATGTATTCCATTACAGAATACAGAATACATGCCCCAAAATGTATTCTGTAACGTATTCCGTTACGTTACTCAATGAGAGTAACGTATTCTAAATACTTTGGATTACTTAATATATTATCATGCTGTTTACAACTACATGAATGTACTATTGCTGTGATTTATTACTGTTACTGAAAGTCCGCGGCTCCGAACCGTAGTAAAGGGACCTCTGGCTAATACATCGGGTTCGTTTCGGGCTTGTAGCTGAAAACTAGCTTTGCTTTGTTGTCTGGGTCAACTTTGCCAGCGAGAGACAGAGAGGCGTTGAAAAGCTGCTCCAACGGAACTTACGGTTTTTGGAGGAAAACACGAACACAGTGTACAGTCGAGTCTTAATAGCTTAATTACAACTGGGCTCGTCACGCACTCTTCTTGGCTGCAGTGGTTATTTTTATATTTACATGCTTCCAGCTCCCGTTTTTGCTCGATGACAGCTCGTACTTTTCCTTTTTCTCCCTCCTCGCGCTCACAGACACATAACGTGTATGGCAGTCCATTCTCCCTGCAGCACGGACTACACTGCCTATGATGCTACCTTCTTTAAAGCTATACCGGTAGCATTCTGCCTATTATCTTAGCACAACAACAACAAAAAGGCCTCTCTCACCCAGGAAACACGCTGAATCGGTTCTACACCCGTTTCGAGGCTAATGCTATCTACCGCCTGACTACCGAGGACAGTGACGTCATCAGCGAGAGACCGGTGACCAGCATCGCGGAGCATGACGTCCGAGCGGCACTGAGGAGAGTGAACACAAGGAAAGCGGCGGGGCCAGACGGCATCACCGGCCGTCTGCTGCGCTGCTGTGCTGACCAGCTAGCAGGTGTGTTCACTTACATCTTCAACGAGTCCCTGGCGAAGTCTGTGGTCCCCACATGCTTCAAAAGATCCACCATCATCCCTGTGCCCAAGAACAGCAAACCCTCATCCCTGAACGATTACCGGCCAGTTGCACTGACCTCGGTAGTAATGAAGGTGTTTGAGAGGCTGCTGAAGAACATCATCTCCTCCTCCATCCCAGACACCACAGATCCGCTGCAGTTCGCCTACAGATCCAACAGATCCACAGAGGATGCCATCGCCCACGTCCTACACACCACTCTCAGCCACGTGGACAAGAAACAGGGTAACTATGTGCGAATGCTGTTTGTTGATTACAGTTCAGCGTTTAACACAATAGTGCCCTGCAGACTGTTCACAAAGCTGAGGGATCTGGGTCTTAACAGCCGTCTGTGTGCATGGGTGTTGGACTTCCTCACTGGCAGAACTCAGGTGGTGAGGGTGGGCAGGTGCTTCTCCAACAGCATCACCATCAACACAGGAGCACCTCAGGGATGTGTCCTCTCGCCACTGCTCTACTCCCTCTACACTTCAGACTGTGTGGCCACCCACGGCTCCAACACCATTGTGAAGTTTGCTGACGACACAGTGGTGTTGGGTGCCATCTCCAACAACGATGAGGCGGCCTACATGGATGAAGTGAAGAATCTGGCATCGTGGTGCCAGGACAACCACCTCCAGCTGAACGTCAGCAAGACCAAGGAGCTGGTGGTGGACTTCAGAAGGGGTCAGCACAGAGACTACAAGCCCATTATCATCAATGGAGCTCCAGTGGAGAGGGTGCAGTCCTTCAAGTATCTTGGTGTCCACATCTCCTCAGACCTGACATGGGCTGCCCACATTCAGGTCCAGACCAAAAAGGCTAGGCAGCGCCTGTATCACCTACGACAACTGAGGAAGTTCAGGGTCTCTCCAAAGATCCTCAGGATTTTCTATACAGGCGCTGTGGAGAGCATCCTCACACAGAACATGACATCGTGGTTCGGGAACAGCTGTGTGAAGGACCAAAAAGCTCTCCAGAGAGTGATCCGTACAGCAGAACGCTGCTGCAGGATTGCTCTCCCCCCGCTTCAGGACACCTACACCAGGAGATGCCGGACTAGAGCAGCGCAGATACTGAAGGACCCGTCCCATCCTGGCAACAAACTGTTCCAACTTCTGCAATCTGGTAGAAGGTTCCGCATCTTCCGGGCAAGGACAGAGAGACTCAAGAGGAGCTTCTATCCCCAAGCCATCCATGCCCTAAACACACACACCCGCCCTCTCACATCATCTATAATTGACTGAGACAGGACTCTTCCAGACACTCTAAACCAAGGCACAATGTACATTTCAATTCCATCCATCCATTCGCTTCCGCTTATCCTTTTCAGGGTCGCGGGGGGCGCTGGAGCCTATTCCAGCTGTCATAGGGCGAGAGGCGGGGTACACCCTGGACAGGTCGCCAGTCTGTCGCAGGGCCAACACACAGGGACAGACAACCATTCGCACTCACATTCACTCGCACATTCACACCATGGCAATTTGGATTTTCCAATTAACCTATCCCCTCAAGCTGCATGTCTTTGGACGGTGGGAGGAAGCCGGAGTACCCGGAGGGAACCCACGCAAACACGGGGAGAACATGCAAACTCCACACAGAAAGACCCCGGCCTGGTGTTGGAATTGAACTCAGGACCTTCTTGCTGTGCGGCAACAGTGCTAACCACCGTGCCACCGTGCTGCCCGCAGTGTAATCCATTTATTTCAACAAAGTAACTGTATTCTGAATACCACCTTTTTAAACGGTAACTGTAACGGAATACAGTTACTCATATTTTGTATTTTAAATACGTAACGGCGGTACATGTATTCCGTTACTCCCCAACACTGCTGGTTAGAGGGTAAGGAGAAATAGAAGAGGAGCACAGAAAGTTGTAAAGAAATTCGTAAAGAGAATAGATTTGCGGGTTGGTGGGTTGAGCAGCAGCATTGAGTGTCTGGGTTTGCACCCATGAAAAACTTGCCAATGGCAATTTTTTCACCGTTGTCTTTTTTTCCCCTTTGGATTGGATTATTGAAGTCTGATAAAAACAAGGCATATTTAGTTTAACTATTTATTAATTTACCACATATTTCTGTGAAGGTCAGCCATGACAGGTCTCCTGCCAGTCCAATGAGACCAGAGATTAGCTGTGTGCAGTCTTTTCCAGATCGTCTGGGTAGAGAACCGTCGACCACATTGTCCTGCAAATCTGTAAAAGACTGCCCACAGTTCCTATGTGCTGACAGTGTTGTCATCTTCTCGGGGCGCCTACTTTGTGGCCTGTCTCTGACATACCTCGTTATATGGAACTTGGCCTCATTTTTGAGAGGGTACTATGGCTCACTTCAAACAATGCTACAGCTTGGTTTCACAGAACACCAGAATGAAACAGCTCCACGGCACAGGTTCTATCCAGATCTGTCAAATGTGGAAAAACTAACTGACCACTGTAGCAGGGTCCATGCTCACAGCAGCTGCTAAGCAGGTGCCAAGCAGGTACCAGAAGCTTAAAACAAGAACTAATAGCAAAATAAGATGTTGGCATTGGCAGACAAGATTTGGCAAGGTTTTCATGAGCGCAGCCTACATACTCAACTCTGCTACTCAACCCACCAAAGCATTTTTTTACACATATGGCACCATTTAACTGGATATAAACTGACTTTTCAACAATATAAGATTTATTACAAAAAATAGTCAACCAAACACAAATTTCCTTACTCTTTGTGCTAAGTTTATAAATGTTATTTGTAGAGACAAATTTTTAATAAGAATAACATGTGAGTTAGTAATTATCAGTCACACCAGATTATTTCACTGCATGACAATTGTCTTTTTGATACTCAAGATAACAGTGTGGCAACTATCTTGTTCACAGTGGGACAGGAGGAGGACTGTGTCAGACAGACTAGAATATCAGGTGGAAAGAGCCATTAATGATATGTAATTACAGAGTCGGGTTGGCAGTGGCAGCCGAAGCAGAGGAACTTGAGGTGGAGATGGAAATAGAGGTTTCTGGGGTATGTGTGTGCCTGTGTCTGTGAGTGTGTGCATGTTTGTGCTGAGTGGACCTCAAGCGAAATGCTCCACCACCCATGGAACTAATTTAAAGTCCTCGTTTAGAAGCTGTCACACGAAGGGCTCTGATGACCACTGATCTCTGCACATTTAACGGCACAGGCAGCTGTCAGGGGTTTGACAGACAGGCCCCACCACTGACTGATTACATACAGGGCCAGGGTGAACTGTGATCTGGTGAACTTTATTTTCCCTGGAAGGTCCAACGTGTGGTGCATGCCTCAGCTTGGCCATTCGCAAGCCTGCTGTCTTGGATAGACTCTCCCATCTACTCCATTAACACCATATATCCATAACCTGAGTTATATTTAGGTTATGATTTATTAAACTGATGATGGAGAATACGCAACACCTTTTAAAACGAAAAAATAAACACTTTGGTACACTTTCAGTGACAGCAGAGGAAGAAGCCTTCCAGGCTGAGTGCCTAGTATGCAGGTATTAGCACTAAGCATCCTCCACATCACTTATCCTAAATGATGCATATTTTATACCTTGGTACAAATGTCTGAGTATTAAATAGGATTCAGTTTTATCAGGAAATTTCAAATTACAAAGAACGGTGCCAAAGTCTTCACCTGCTTTGGTGCTGCCATTCTGAGTGAGGGAGACTGTAAGATGTAAGGATATTCAGGCACAGATTTATCTGCATCCGACTGGGGATGGAATCATATAAACTAATTTTGAGATTAATCAGTAATTACTTCAAAACTGCATATTTCCCAGTTGAATGCACTTTAGCAGATTCACTAAAGTTGTTGAAAGAGGCAACCTTCTGAGCACGACATAAAAACGCTGGATAAAAAATTCAGGAATAAATACAGCAATGCCATTTTAAATGTGTTTTTATGTTCATAATTGCTCTTTAGATTTTAGAATATACAGTTATTTTAAAAGTTAAATGCAAAGGTGTTTTGCTTAAAATTCCTGCATACTTCAGGTCTAGTCTGACACTAACATATGTTGCAATGTTTTATCACAGTACAAAACACACACACATCCACCAGCACATTTCTTTATTAATCATATTATAGTTCTCTCTTCGTTGAGCTTTTGCAGATTGATTGCAGAGGCTCACTGGCGTGTAGCTTTTTAGTAGCTTTTTTCACTATTAGTTTAATATGAAAAACAGAAAGAAAGAAAATAATTACTGGTGTTCCTCAAACCACTGTTGCTAATAAAGGGGAATAATAGCAAAATCAATTAGAAATAATAACTAAAATTGTTAGGATGCCTGGGTCGTTGACCCAGGGTTTTGAGTTTATTATATTATTTATCATTTCTAGTCTTTGGTTTCTTTGTTAGAGTTCTGTCTTATGGTTTATGTCGCTGTGTAATCCTTAGTTACTGTCTCCCCTGTCTGCTATATCCCCATGTCCAGTCAGTATCTGTGTCTGTGTCGGCCCTGGTCCCACGTCTCTGTTTCCTCTGTAGTGTCTGCCTGTGAGCTGGCCATAATGAGGAGTTAGGCCTTTAAACACTCTGGTCCTAATTTAGAGTCGCTGTTTTTGTGATTTTCTAGAGTTGCCCTACTGTGTTCTTTCATCGTCACCGGTTCTGTTTATTTTATATTGTTGTGATTTCAGTGTGCTTGTTCTATTTCAATGTCTATTTTAGTGTGGATTTTAATTTCCTGTCTACATTATCTTTGTTTAGAAAAGTGCTTTTATCAGTCAGTGAGAGGGCTTTGTATTTTCTTGGTGCCCTTAAAAGTGTGATAACTGCTGTACTCACCATTATAACTTCCTAAATGTGGTGTGTGAACATTTAAGTGCTGTGTTACTGATGTATGTATTTTTGTGTCTTTAGCCCAGGAAAAAAAATGTCTTTTATTGGCTGTCCAAACCTAACCCCAGTCTTGGATGTTTTTTAGGTCTTATAGTTGGTTATAACCTTTCCATTTCTCTTATTATCACTGTTATTTGAGCCAGGCATTGCTGAAAGCCATGCTTCATGAGTTTAATGTATTAGCAATAGTTGGAGGAGTGGCCTTGCTTTCTGCCTCCTGGGATAGACTCATACTGCCATCTCCAGATCCTAATTTAGACTCTGTGGGTTTTCTTTTCATTTTTCTGTCTTTTTTCTTTTTTTTTTTCTTTTTTTTTATCAGTTCATCAGTTTATTTAGTCCTGTACATATTGCTAGTTCACTGAAGTGATACATATCTTTTAATGAAGGAGGATGTACTTATCAATACATTTAGGAAAAAATGATTCTTCCCTGCTGAACAAAAGTATTAGAACATGTTTAAAGACAGCAACAAAAGTCCAAATCGAGAGCATGGAGAGGTGGTGAAGGTGTAATTCAGAGGCTTCTTAATCTTAGTTCACCTTCTTAACTTTCATTGTGATTCAGTTTTTCACCCTTCAGCTGTGAAAGGCTGACAGGGTATTGTTATCACCCTGTTGGGCGGGCAGCCTAGTGGATGACATGGAAACCCAAGTTTGTGAATACAGTCACTTGAGAATGAAGTGACATAAGCCTTTCAAATTTATACCACAGGTATATCTACTAAAAAATGTCAGTGACCATGACCTCAAGGTTAGAGTTCAGAGGTCAAGTTTTCTGAAAATCCTGTAAATGCGATAACTTGAGAACAAGCAACGGCATCAACCACTTTTAAAATCACTTTTTGTCAGGTTCAACTCTGATTCACAGGGTATGTATCTATACATAAAACCCAAGCTCATTGTATTATTCATTCAGTTCATTAACTGACTGATAAAGATTTTTAGCAGCAATTTCGATACAAGCAGATTTAGCTATATTTGACTTTATTAAAACTCCACAGCAGCTCTGTGACATCCTTGAACATATGTCTGATTTATATTTGTGCATTGCTGTACAGATTGCTTTTTCTCACTTCACAAATGAACTAATTTGCAGTTTTAATGATTTGCCAAAACCTTTTCATATACCTGTGCATAATTTCTACTAACACTTAAGGTCAGAGGAAATACAAAAGCAATGTTCGTTGTCTGTCATTTTGTAAAGCGATGCTACTGACATCTCTCTTTTCTTGGACAAAGAAAGCCGTCAAATAAGAATTCTAGCCTGTCTACCTGCAAATCTCCCTCCATCTGTGGATTAGATATAAGTCCTCCAAAATCTTGGGCTGGTCCTACATCAGAGGATGTGCGGTGCCAGGGAAGTTACGTAACTCATTAAGACCTCACTGCTCTCTCCTGGGTTGGTTTCTTATCCCTCTAAACTTTCAGCCTTTGAGCAAATAAAGCCATATAAGAAGGCTGAACTATAAGACCCCCACAAACTCTGTAAAACTTTCTGATCTAACAGCTTGAATTCAACTTGAGGGCAGCCCATTTGAACTGCGTCATTAAGCATCATTACACTCAATGTTCTGCTTTCTAATCAGCAATGTTATTCTCATCCAAGGTAGTGGGGATCTTTTGTCATAGAGGGAATAGCTGAATAATGGTAATGTTTTGTTTTTAATTGCAGATATATCATTATTTGTCATTATCTTATAGACAGACTAACTACAGACTGACACAATTGATTAGCCTTTCTCTATCATTTCTTCTTTTCATTCATTCTAGATCTCCATAAATCTAGATAAATCTGTAGAGATAGATATAGGTCTATAAAAAGGACAAAGTTATTAACAAAAAAAGGCTGACAGAAGTGGATTGTGATAAAGAAAATATGATACAATGTAAATTATGTTTTATAACTTTTTGTCCTTCAGGAGGATCTTTGTCTCAGGCTTCCATTACCTGTCTTTCATACAGCACATTAGAACAACATTGCTATGATTGGCATTCTGCATTAGCAATCCCCTTTGTAGCCCTTTTCCTATTGTCATTCCACAGCAGCACTGGGATGCAATGTTCTCCCTCACTCTCTCTGAACTGCCATGACAACGTGCTGGAAAAGCCTGACGAAGCCCGAAGGCCTCCTCAGTCAAGAGGGCTCTGCTCGCCTCTGCAGATGACTGCACTGTTTCATTTATTTTCATGAAGGAAAACAAAAGGCAAGATTGAACAGGGGATAAGGCAGCCCAGCTAAACACGCCTCAGAGACTGACCCCACATACTGTTGCTGGCAGCACACAATTTGCCACAAGAATCCTTCCTGTCTGCAGAGACCAAAAATGATAGAAATATTTCAGTGTGGGTTTAATTACAACCTCTGCTTTGGGTACTGGAATGGTGTAGGAGCTTGCAGCTCAGGGTTTATGAAACCTTTTGATGCATATTAAAACTGAATATCTTAAAGCAGCCATTGATATTGTATTGCTTACAAATAATGAAGTACAGTATTTTGCCAAACTCTTGAACCACCCTTCACTTCTTTATATTTTGCTTCTGAGGAGGCAGACTGTTTTGTACATTTTCTTTAAAGTTCTCTTGAGCAATAGCTCTCTGGTTTTTTGGTCTTTGAAAGTTTAAAACTTTGGACATTGGCTGTTTTTTTTTGGGTTTTTTTCACCCATTAGTCCTTCCATTTCACAATTTTCAGAGGAATTATTTTTGTTCATCAAACCACTTAACACTGACCTCAATGTTAAAAATAAAAGAGGTACCTAATTAAGGGATAAGCTAGTGTTCTGTTTTTACTAGCAGCCTTTTGCAAAAACATAACATTTTTACCTATTTCTGTAGTTTAATCTATTAAGACATGCACATTTTTACAGGCACGAAATAGTATTTTTTGCCTATCTAAATGGTATATGGGTAGGTAAAAAATACTACCTACAAGGGAGGAAAAAATACTATTTTATGCCTGCAAGATTATTCCTAAATTGCTAATAGACAAAAACTCATATCGCATATGGCATAAGTTTTGCACTGTGTCCTTAAAAGGTGTGAGAAAATGGAACAAATAGAGAACAAATTTGTAGGCATTCATTTAACTTTGAAGGATCGTATCTATGTTTTATCATCTGGGAAAGGGTCTCCCTCCCATACAGCGCAAAAGTACAAAGGAATGAGACAACACGGTCAGCATCTGGAAAAGAACTTTAATCTCTTGAACTGAAATCAGAGCTCTAGCACACAAATATGTGCTTAAACATGACTATATATCTGATTAATCTTAATCTACAGACAATTAAAATTATTGTCAGTAGATTACAGAGGTGACCTTCCCATCTCTAAACAGCTGACAACATGCCAAACAACAACAAGTGGTTATAGGCTAACATAGCACTTACCAACAGGATATCATCATCATCTAACCTTAGTATCACTGGACAGAAGTGAGCTTCACTGACTCCATTCACAAAGTTTTACAGCCTCCTACAAAATAAATAGACATGGACACATACTGGCAGCTGATGTAAACAACAGACTGACAGCGACCACTCACAACAGTTCAACATTTGTGTGTCCCCGGGATCCCAGGGGCTATGTTGTCAGGGGGCTTTCACTCCATGGTTGGGTCTCCTGTGGCAAATTGGTCCTGGTTAAAGGGACCAGACAAAGAGCGAACTAGGGAAAAGTCACCCTGCCTTGGATAGGGTTACCCTCCTATAGGTCCACTACCCAGAAGAGGCTCTGTACGGATTGGGTACAGTGTGTGCTGGTGGCTGGCCAATCCCTGGCTACTGACAAGAGTTTGGGACACGGAATGTCAGATCTCCGGTGGGGAAAGAACCTGAGCTAGTGCGTGAGGTTAAGAGGTTCTGGCTAGATATAGTCAGGCTCATTTCACGCACGGTTTGGGCTAAAAGGAACCAATCTCCTGGAGAGGGGCTGGACTGTGCCTCGGTCTGGAGTTGCCCTTAGTGAGAATTGCTGAGGCTGCTCCACTGAGCAAATAAAATCAAAGACTCAGCGGTCCTGTTGCTCTATTTTCACCTGTATAGCAGGAGTGGGGCAGGCAAAGGTTTGCCCTGGTGCAGGTGTGCCCTTTAACACAGGTTCTGTTCATTATTTTTATGGACAGAATTAACTAGGTGTAGCCAAGCAGTGGAAGGCTTCCATGGGCTATTTCAGAATCTTGTCTTGACTTTTTTGCAGATGATGTGGTTCTGTTCATCAGACCACCGTCTCCAACTCGCACTGGAGTGGTTCGCAGCTGAGTGTGAGCAGGACTGAGAATGAGGACCTCCTGAGGGCCATGGTCCTCAGCCAAAAAAGGGTGGAGTGACTCTGTGAGGAGTTATTGCCCCAAGTGGAGGAGTTTAGGTATCTCGGGTCTTGTTCAAGAGTGAGGGGAGATGGGAGAAGGAGATCGATAGACGGATCTGTGCTGTGGCTGCAGTGATGTGGACGTTGTACCTGTCCATCACCAAGAGAGCTGAGCATAAAGGCGAAGCTTTCAATTTCTACATTCCTATATATATAAAATGTGAAAGTAATATTAATTTTTTCAAAAAAAAAAAAAAACCCCAAAAAAACCAACAGAAATACTGAGAGTTTACTGAGGGTCAAACATTTACTCAAATGTTTAAATTAAAAAAAGAATTGGAAGCTTTCAACAGCCCATGCCCACTCATTTCTGCTTTGAAAATGATGCATCTGCCAGACCATCAGAGGAGGCACAGAGGAGGCCTCTCTTTTCTGAGATCCCTTGCTGCTTTGATGCCTCAATAGACCTGCGGCCAATAAGACACAAAGAGAGGTGGAGAGATTACTGATGCAATATATCTGAATTCATAGCTGGATGAGGCACTTCAAGACTGCAGAGATAAGTCAGACATTTGGACTGAGAAGAATTTTTACATATAAATTCAAGTATGTGGTTGTATCATATAATTATTCTTCATGTTTGTGGAGGTGGTGAGATTTTGCTTTTCTTTTAATTTGTTTAATTTTATCTCTTCCAAACAGTATTACAAAAACTCTTGGTCATTATGAAGACAAAAAAAGTTTGCATGCATAAAATTGGTTCTGTGATGTCACTGAGAAAATTTCCACACAATTTGGAAGGAATTTGAAATGTGTGAAAATTTGTTAATTCTAATTTGTATTTTTATTTGTCTTGTATGAACAAGGTTATGAAGAGAATTACTGAGATTTATTCATGAAGAGAATTATAAGGTCTGTGCTACACTGTATTGATTGACAATCTATATTCCGATATTAGGCTCAGATATGTCAGGTTTCATTTGCTGAGAATTTATTCTGCTAAGTAACTGTCCATTTTACTTGAATATAAAACCAACCTGAGAATGAGATAAACGAGACGAGTGAAAAAGAGCTGAGAAGTGCAGAGGATGTCTGAGCGTTACTGTAGATAATCTTGGGGATATGACTGTGGCTGCGCTTTTAGCCAATGTACCCTCTGCTTCAACCTTGCCCGAAGCTAGTGTAGAGTTAGGGCAGCATGCCTGAGGCCTGGCCATGTCTGAGTGATTAGATAGAGCAGGAGATGCCAAGCAGTAGGAGCCTCAGCCAAGCTTATGCTGCACTGACCACTCTGAGACCAACATCACATCGGTGAGCACAGCAGGAGGCTGTCATTGCTTTTATTCATTCACAACACCTCCAAAGAAAGTAAATACCACAAGTAACCACATTGAGTCGTGTAAACATTTTCCCTATCGATTAATTTTCCAAAACATTTATGCCCATTTTGCGGAACATGTCATGTGTCCACCGTGAGCGATGACAGCACAGCTGGCAGGGGGGACACTGTTATATATTTCATGCTGCGTAAATGTGCCTTTTTCTCTATCATGCTTTATGGTAATGAGATTCACTGAAGTGTCAAATGCTGCTCTGGGCATTTTCCATCTCAGAGTTCAGGTTAGAAGGCACCAAGGCTTTGACAGTTGCAGATGTAGCCGTGTCATGTCTGACATGACAGTCAGGTTTGAAAACATTGCAGCAAAACACTTTCTCCACGCAAATAGGATGTCCTTTAAAGACCCCAATGCAACATAAATGAAAACGGTTTCTCATTTTAAATGTGCCCCTGAATCCATTAAATCCATGTTATCTATCCATCCATTAAATCAACCCCTCAGGTGCTGAAATGCATTTGGGGGAAAAAGTGAAAATCTGGGAAACATCAACAGCGATGTGTGTTTTGGTTGCAAGTCCTGTTTACTTTTCGGAAAGCTGACTATCAAGCTGAGAGGAATGTTTTTTAATGGGATTCACACCACACCAAATCAGCAGTCACAAACCTCAGAGTTTGTCCACAGTGGACGCTCAGGGGAGTGATGATAGCAGGAATGAGGCCATACACGCCAGCATTCCTCTCTTCTTGATTTGGTAGTTGCAGTTCCAATCTTTGAAGGTAACCAAATGACAAATTTTGCTGGGTGGATCTAAAGCCACCATGTGCTAATTCAGATGTCTGCAAAGTCTGCATCTCATCTCCTGCACATAAAAATAGACACGATTTACCTTGAAAAAACATACCTCAACATACCTTTGATGTAATAGCATTTTTTTTTGTCTTTGCATTTTAACTCAGATGATTCATAAATCCAGGTAACCTGCACAGATAGAAACATGTACAGAATCTGTCGTGTACATTACCATGACAATTTTGAAAAATAAATGGTTTTATTCCCTGCAATTTTTAATTGACAAGTTGTAATGACAATGTTTTTTCTTTGAATTCCAGCCAAAGTACCTCCACACTCTGATGCCTGCAGCAAAAGCACCATCTGTACCACATTTCATGTTTTGTCATTTTCATTTTAGAAGAATGCTTTCCTGATGAGCAGGTTTTTATTATCTGCCTTAATGAGTCAAAGGTTTTGTCCCATAGCTTTGTTGACATGTTTCTAACAAGCTGTTCGCTTTGTTTTGTAGTGAAACATAAATTATAATAACTCTGACGCCTTCTGTGAGTCTGATTGATGGCTTTGTGACTGCTTTACGTAGTCTATTTATGAAGTGGTGTTCTTTTCTTATCAGGTAAATTAGCAATATAGCTTCCCAAGCCTCTTCTATCCCAGGTCTTTTATTTTGCAAATGCTTCTTTTCAGATTATGTTTCGCTAAGCTACATTCTTTTTAATCCCCTTGCCTTGCTCCCTGGCAGATGTTTGCTTTGGTTGGCTTGAACAGTAGTAATTTATTTATTGTGGAAGCCATAATAGCACTGAGCTGGTAAACAACAACTGCCTCCTGAAATATAAACAGGGCTTGATATAGGTTCTAAAGGCTGATCAGTTGTCAGGCTCTGGCTGGAATATGCCATATTAACTGTAATGTATGTGTTGCCGTGTATGTTTGCCATTGCATGCGACTGTCCCCTCTCAACCCCCATGGGAACCATAGCATGGACAGTGCTCTTTTTACTTCACAGATGGAGTTTGCAATTGGCTACCTCTGGTGAATAATCTTCTCATTACT
Source organism: Aulonocara sp. 'chitande type north' Nkhata Bay (assembly GCF_057382095.1). Lineage (NCBI taxonomy): Eukaryota > Metazoa > Chordata > Actinopteri > Cichliformes > Cichlidae > Aulonocara > Aulonocara sp. 'chitande type north' Nkhata Bay. The sequence goes on along the minus strand of NC_141348.1, from coordinate 37,622,423 downwards.
TATCATGATGAACCGTGGCATGCAAATATCAATAAGGGACTGGTGGAGCAATCCAATTAAGGCCTAAAACCATGAGTCTCATTAGTGCTGAGTCTCTGATAATGCAAATGACACCCTACAAGTAATCAACCTTGAATATAAATGGCCTTTGCAAATCCACCACTAGGTGATTCTGCCTACCTGGGGGTGATTAAAGACTCAAACACTGCTCTGTTTGAAATTTTAGAATAGAAATGAGCATTTTACAGCACAGGCCAGAGAATAGTGCCATGTAAGGGAAGATTCCCCTGGTATATGCACATATAGCCTAGTGATATATTATCATTTTGAACCACAGCACAAGAAAACACTACAACTTAATATATGATGCAAAGTTATTATTAAAGTTGTTGTTATTTTAGGATGACTGATGATGTGTTTAATATCACACAGAATGCATGTAAGATATGTTATTATTTATACCAAACCTGGGAAGGTGGCTGGCATTGTTTTCTTGTCTTTCTTTTGGGACATGAATAGATGTTATTAACATGACAGTTAAACAAGATATCTTTGAAAAATTGTACATCAAAATTAAATCAAAATTAAGGCAGAAGAATAAGAAGAAGTAAAAAGATCAGTAAGTCATTGGAGTGGTGACTCATCCAATGATACATTCCTGTCCCGTTTTGTTTTTACTTTTTAAAAATACCATACATTTTTTTATGGTATAACTGGAGCACATGGTTTAAATGACTGAGATCACACAACTTGAGGTGAAGCTTAACAGGGATAGGTTTTAAACATCTCTTCAGTCTTTATTGGTTTTAAAATGGTTAATGAAGGTTTTTTTATGGCGAGGTAATTCTATGGAGAGAAGATGGGTCAGCACAAGTAGCCTCTAACCAGAGAAGCATGGAGACATGATGCAACAAAAATGCAACCAGACAGAAAAATCCCTGGGAGATATTAAAGTCTGCCTTGTGCTCCCAATGGCCAATTCACACCAGCTGCGGCAGCCTATTGAGCTTCAGGCACATAGACAGACATGACCATTTGTTTCGGCATTGTTAACAGTTAATTGGTTCATACATTCACAATAAAGTATTGGTTGTAATGAAAAACATTTAAACTTTCTTCCAGTCATGCACTTTTAAAGTACTTGCATTCTGTTTGTTTAATTCACACTTGATTCTGTACACATTATATAGATGTGTTATAAGCTTTTATTTGACTCTTAGTAGATTTTGTTATCTTTTAGTCTAATGGTATCTACTGATGAATATATGAATGGGGATATTTTTCAAAATACTGAAAATGTATGCGTTAATGCCTCTTAGATGAAAATATCTGAATTTATCAAATCACATAACCCACTTCTTTATGGAGAATGTTTTGCATCATTTCCAAGCTCCCCTAGCAGGGAGAGGCTCATTCAGCTCTGCTATGACAAAGAATAGTAAAAGGAATAATCTCTGCCTGCTACAGTTACAGTTATTTTTAGGAGAATATTGCAAGACTCGAGAAACGTAGTGAAAAGTGAGTTTAACAAAGTCAGGCTTTCTTTCCACTAATTTGCTTAATAAAACCTAAAATTCAGGGATAATGACTCTTACAATTCTTATTTTGAACTTTCTTATTACCCAGGCTTTATGCTTCCGGGTACGCGTTCAGCACACGTTACCATGATAATTAATTACTAATCAAGCCAGCAAAACTTCAACTTTAGTCTCATTATCCCTCCGAAACCCATTTTGCTTTGTAGTTCATTCTTCAAGTCTTCACTCGTGTATTTTATTCAAGAGTTTGTATGTGTTTACCCCTTCTTAATATTAAGGTTCTTTCTGCTTTTTCCCCTCAAGCCAGCCTGACTGACCTTTTAGCATTTACAGACATAAATAACAGCCTGATAGGAGAAGCTAGAGCAAAGGTCCTAGGGTCATCGACACAGGGATGTAATGTGCATGACCTCAAGGAACCTGACCAAATAAGGAGAGGCCGTCTCTAAAAGTATTAGTACTTTGATTTATCATATCATCCTTTTTTTCCAGAATAATTTGTTCATAATCTTACTGATTATCCTATACATTGTGTCAATTATATACACACATTATAGACATTCAGTATGTAGTTATTATTACCATGTATTATAATATTATAATTTCAGAATGTTCACCGGCTTTTCAACAGTTTGAACCTGTGTCATTCTCGACTTTAAAGGAAATAATTAATAACCTGAGAAGCTCAAATTCTTTGCATGACATTATTCCCTCTCGTATCATTAAGGATGCTTTGAATACAATTTGGTCCTGTATCTTACTTTTAATGAACTTTTAATGAAAGTTATCTGGCTGTGTTCTGACTGTCTTGCCTTTAAACATGCAGTCATGCAACCTGTTATTAAGAAAAGCAGCCTTGATCATTCTCGCAAATTACAGGCCAATTTCTAAACTTATATCGCTGATAAACGGCATCAGTGATAAATTCCAGTCTGGATTTAAACTGCGTCACAGTACCGAAACTGCCCTACTAAGAGTTTTCAATGACCACCTTCTAATCGCTGACTCTGTGGTCTTAGTTCTATTAGATCTGATTTCTACGGTGGCCCCTAGAGACAAAGCACGTACAAACTCCAAAGCACTTGCAGACTCCAAAACACATGCAAATTCCAAAACACATGCAAACTCCGAAACACTTGCAAACTAAAAAACACTTGCAAACTCCAAAACACATGCAAATTCCAAAACACATGCAAACTCCGAAACACTTGCAAACTAAAAAACACTTGCAAACTCAAAAACACTTGCAAACTCCAAAACACGTACAAATTCCAAAACACAACGGAAGTGCTCCAGGACGCTAGGGGCAGTGTTGAGCTTTTGTTACCTAGTAACTGTGTGTGTGTTTTTTAGTTTGCAAGTGTTTTGGAGTTTGCATGTGTTTTGGAATTTGCATGTGTTTTGGAGTTTGCAAGTGTTTTGGAGTTTGTACGTGCTTTGTCTCTAGGGGCCACCATAGATTTCAGCCTTTGATACGGTTGACCATGAGTTTTTTCTGGCAATGTTAGAACATGTAGTTGGCCTTAAAGGAAATGTTCTTTCATGGTTTGCATCATATTTTTCGGAGAGGTCGTTCTCTGTCACGATGGGAAAACATTCCTCTTTTTCTACCCCTTTTCGCTGTGGTGTGCCTCAGGGCTCCGTGCTGGGTCCTGTGTTGTTCTCCCTGTACATGTTGCCCTTGGGCTCCATTTCTGGAAAAACACGATGTCTCTTTTAATTTTATGCTGATGATATTCAAATCTACCTCCACTTGACTGGGGATGTTTCATCTTCACCACATCCTCTGTTTGATTGTTTGAGGGATGTCAAAGACTGGTTATCATGTAACTCTCTTACTCTAAATGAGAAGAATATGGAAACTATTGTTTTTGATAAAAATATGCCTCTGGGACAACTAACTGGTACACCTGGGCCTGTTGCTATTCACCTCACTGATGCTGCTAGGAATTTTGGAGTTTTTATGGATAGTTCCTTCAAACTGGATAAACAGGTGTCCACTGTGGTAAAAACTACCTTCCATCAACTACGCCAAATTTCTAAGGCTAAACCTTATATACCATGCAAAGATCTAGAGAAACTTATTCATGTATTTATCACTTCAAGACTAAATTATTGTAACTCTCTTTAATTGGGCCTCCAATCTTCCCTCTTTCAGCGATTGCAGTTGGTCCAAAATGCCACAGCGTGTCTCTTAACCGGCACTAGAAGATATGATTCCATCACCCATGTTCTAGCCAACTTACATTGGCTTCCTATCAAATATTGAATGGATTTTAAAATCATATTTTTTACATATAAAATCCTAAATGATATGGCACCTGATTACTTAGGGCTATACAGACGGAGGAGATCAGCTAAGAGAGCACTAAGATCATCGGGTCAACTGCTCTTAGTGCCTTAGGTCTCAGCTGAAGAACAGAGGAGACCGTGCCTTTGCCATTACGGCACCCAAATTATGGAATAATCTTCCTCTTCACATTTGCGCATCAGATTCTATTCAATCGTTTAAATCAGGTCTAAAAATGTTCTTGTTTAACCTGGCATTCGAGGCTAATTAGTGTGATTTTCATCTGGCTTTGTATTTATATTTATATTACGTAATTATTTTACATCTGTAATTTATATTTTTATTGTGATTTGATCTGTATCATGGTTTTACTGGAAAGCACTTTGGTGTGCTTTGGTCTTTAAATGAATCTTTACAAATAAGTTTGATATGAGACGATATGTCACTGTCACTGCACAATGCATGTTGAGCATATATCATAGTAAAACTATGGTTCTTCCTTTACATGTTTATTTTTTATTTGGTATTTTTAGGTATTTTCTTTTTTAGTCACCTAACTTATAACTTAATCTATTGGAGAGTAAACTAAACTGAATATCATAAAAGCTAGAGATAGATGCTGACATCCTCTATATCACTGCAGTTACCAAATTATATGCAGTTGTATCCACTATAATAACCACAGCTGGAAATAAAATACAATATGTTGTGTAACTGCTTGCTCGAAAATGAAAGTGTTTGTCTAGGAAACCATATAACTGGTGAGTACATGGTTAACCTGTTGTTCAAGAAGTAATTACATTTTTATGCTGTTTTCATGTCTTTTGTTTTATTTTTGACAAACATGGTAACAAGGTATAATGCATTCACAAGTTTGTCACAAAAAAAAGTCTTGAATCACTCTTGTAATTACTATTTTTGGCTGGATTGTCTTAAATGTCTCTTGAAGCACTTGGAATAGAGCCGAACTCCAACTTTTCGAACTATTTCCTCAGGTTTAGTCCTGTAATGCAGGCTTGCAAAAGATGAAGCTTTCCAGGATTTGGCAAGAGTGACATCAGAAATCCGTACAGCCAACAACCAAGGGCAGTGCAGCTTTAGTGGGAGGAAAAGACAATGAACCGTAAGAAGTGATTTTTAAACACATTTTTCACTCAGAAATGCAACATCAATATTGATTGCCAAATTCAGCTGCTCCACTCTTAATTCGGAAAGAAAAAAAACCAAAGTAAAACACAAGTTTACCAGTGGTAAAACTGTAGAAGTTTTATATGTATTTTGGCTGCTATCGACTAAATTCATGCCTCTGCTGCTCTCCCAGAGCTTGATTTAGGGGCCTAGAGTATAATTGTAATAAAACACAAGTTTGAGAGACCACAACTGTGAGAGAAATAACACTGCTGTAATAGTGCTTCATGTGTTGCACCATTACAGCAATTTTCAAAGCCCTTCAAAATGGCACTACTTCATATTATAGCTATCTTCTTCCATAACTGCCAAGCTGCCATCTGCTTAGACACTGCCAAACATCTAGCAGAGATGCTGCAGCTTCACACACTAACCTATTACATCAATGAAACCTTAGAAATAAGTAATGAGATTCACTTAAATGCTGAGAAATTTCAACATTTAGCAATTAAAATTAAATTAAGCAAAAACTATTCCATTAATTCCACCCTTATTTTTTGATCCCTTTAATAATCAAATTACACTTGATTTAACTTTACTTTTCACTTTGAAAAGTTACAAAAATAACCCATGTGCTTTATATGACTTCCAGTGCAGTTACACCTTTGTTACAGTAACAAACTCCAGTGCAATTTCTCAAAGTAGATGGTAAATGCTAAATGGACTTGTTCTTATACAACGCTTTTCTACTCTGAGCACTCAGTGTTTTTATACAACTTGCCTCATTGAGGGGCTTTTATCTACCATTCCACAAATTCATACTCCAGTGGATGCAATGGGGGGAAACTTGGGATTGGTATCTTGCCCAACGATATTTGACATGCAGACTGGAGCAGAAAAAGATCAAACTACCAACCTTCTGATTTACTAGATGACCTGCTCTACGTCCTGAGCCACAGCCACAAGATCATTATAATTGGGTTTCAATTCATAAATATTTTACAGCAAACTTTAAAAAAAAAAAGAAAAAAGAAAAAGAAAACTTGCATGGGAAAATGAGGCGCAGTGGTGAAATGTTTACACTGTAAAGGAAGACATTTATTCTAAAGTTAACTTTCTTTTCTGATTGATACATTGTCGTCTTATCTAGCAGCCTGGCTAAAACATCTGCCGGTGTCAGCATCAAGGTTAAAAAAAATCTTTATAATAAAACTGTATTCTATAAAATCCTCCATCTGTGAACCTTCAACACATTAGAAGTCTGGTAGAGCTTATTAGCAAGCTGTGGTCTGAAGGAGGGATTTGACATGTCAGAAAGCTTTCTATACCATAGGTGTTAACTTCTCAGGGTATTCATGTCTTATATAACCTGCAATGCTCCTCTATCCTATTAAAGCTGTATTATCAGTGTTCTTATTTTTCTTGTAATCCGTTGCAGTTTTCTTAAGCAAATTTTGTTTTGCAAAACCTGTATGAGCACACTACAAAAACCATACACAGTCGATAATTGCCACATGTATAAAGTTTTTCTGTGCCCTGTCCATTAAGAGCAGTGTGTTGTTGGTTTCTTGTTGGGGTAGACAAAAGTAAGCTTCACATTTCTATCTGTCTAAAAGGCTGAGCTACTTAATTATTATCCTGGCTTGTTATAAATTAAGAATTTTGTAAAAGCAATTTTGAATAAACTTGATTGCAACATAAATAATTTAATGCTAAAAGATGTAAAGATAGTGCTAGTGAATTTTTGCCAGGGACCGTGTCTCTATCAGAATACCATCCTTGTAAACGATTTTTTATGATTTGCTTTTGTATTATGTTGTGGAGTCTTCATTCTATCATGACCTTGTTTACCACTCTGTTATTTTTAAATAGGACACAGCAAGTCTTTAAGGTGTAATCAGCTTTGCAAAGGTAGCACTGTCATGGATAACTTTAGTTGTGACAAATGCCCACACAACCAGTACAATCATGGGCATCCAGAAGGCAAAAAAAGACCACGTCAGCCTAGAAAAAAATGAAACAATGTTATGTAAGGATGCAAATTCAGGAGATGTGAAGCCGCCTTAAATCGTTATTTTTCGTTGATATAAAAAACTCAAAACCTTGGGTCTACGCCCGCTGAACCATGGCAGTTCGAATCATTTCTTACCTTTGCTCTTGTGATTTTGATTTTTTAAAATCATACATAGAAGCCGCCCTCCAAAAGCTAAATATATTGCTCTTATGAGTACCGCTCATGCATAATGTGTCAGCATAAGGAGAAGTTCAATACTGCTATTATGTTTTTGATGTTAAAACTCCATCACTGTTAGGTATCTGTCAACTTAGTCTTTTACTGTACTCAAGAATAAGCATAGGTTGTGGGGGAAAATATAGGGTTTTTTTTTTATTCCTGCTCCTCCCTTCTTCTTTCTAATCTTTCATACACTACTCAGTGTACATATTGTGAATCCATTTAAATAGCTAAACGTCTTAGGAGGATTTTTTGTGATGGTGCAGCCATTGCAGTTGGTTAAAGGTGGGCACCTGTAGCAGAAACAATTTTTCACCTAGCTCACTCGCAAGCTCAGTCAGCTTACAATCATTAATATGGTAGTGGGCTGAGACTCCGAAAATCTTTGAGCAGCCTTGAAGAAAATCCAATTATGATCTTTGATTCCTCTCCAGAAACAGATTACCTATCTCACTAATGACATTTTCCTTCCCATTCATGCCCTCTCTAAATGTGACGATTGAGAGACTGTGTGGGTGTTCCAAATGTGCAGGGATGATGATGATAATCTATTCCTTACAGGTCTATCAGATGGACAGCTCGCATTATGTATAAATGCTTTTCTTGAGATTCCCAGCTGCATGAGATGAACTTTATAAGGATTATTCAGACCTCTCCATAAATTAAGTGAGGGCAAGAGGGAAAGCGGATTTTTTTCTGTCTTTGCATGGAGTTTAATTCAAATGAAATGAGGGCAGACTGACATCCAAGCAGATTTTTATTTAAAACTATTGGGCCTGTCATCGGCTGTAACAGATGGGGAAAAGTCTGCCACTTTCACAGAGGCCTCTGTAGACAGAACTGTTTCCTTCTTTTCTTCTTTTTCCATTTTTTTAAATTAAAACAAACATTATGAATATTATAGAATTTACTTTTATTCATTTTTTAAAATTGTTAATAATATTTATGAGTGCTACCATAACTTTCATATAATGTTAAAAACAAGTTTTTAACATTATTGCTAAAAAAAAATATCACTTTTTAGCAATAAATAAATTCAAAAACCTGAGAGCATCATAATAAAAATTTGAATATTGGAAAGCTGTTTTCACAGAGGTCAGTCTAATGTTTAGTACAGCAGAGATATAACTTATCATTTTCTTGATTAAATACATTAGTCTGACACATTATTTAGTATTTCTTGCTAACCTTGTATTGTAACATATTTCATCAGGGAATAGATCCTATGGTGCTGGAATCATTCCCAGGAGATTCTGATCCGTATTGACAGCGTCACAAAATTGCTGCATCTCAAAGGTGCTCTATTGGATTTGGGATCTGGTGATCAGCATTTTCTCCCACTGGATAGTCTCTCCTTTTCAAAATATTTTCTTTACCCTAGAGATGGTTGTGTGGGAAATATTCAGGAAATCCATAGTTTTTAAAATACTTACACCAGCTTATCAGGAAACGCATTCAAAATCAGTAAAATCACCTTTCTTTCCTATTGTTTGAACTTCAGCAGGTCATTGTGACCATGTCTACATGACTACATTGACTGAGTTGCTGCCATGTGATTGGCTGATTAAATAATGAAAAGTTGGACGGGTGTACCTAATGAAGTGTTTCATCTGTACATCTGCTGTGTTCTTAGCTTCAGTATCAATGGCAGGCACACTATGTCCATAGGACTTATACATTAAACATTGAAAAGAAAAACAATTGCTGCAAATATTGAACTTTCAGAATTTTTAATTTCTTCTTGTGGGATTTCATGTCATATGTTGCTGGAGGATAGTATGTCACTCACAGTGTAGTATACCACAGTGTAAGTACAGCACCTGCACAGATAATCCTGCCAGTGTGCGCCTGATACTACCTCCAAAGCTCTGGCAACATTATGGGCACATTGGCACTCAGGTGGAGTTTTTCCTGCCAACCATTAGAGCTCCACACCTGAGGCTAAGTGAGCAGCAGTCACACAAGCCCCAAAAGAACCAGTTCAGCTTTTCCTTATGGTGACTTTTTGCTGTTTCTGCATTCAGACCACGTCTAATTAGAGTTTCTTTCTTATTCCCTGCCATTTACTTATGTGTGCCAAAATGTGTTAGTCTTACAGAACAAAAGGCTCAGTATATGTCTTTGGCGATTTCTTACAATAAATGTCAGCAGTGTTCATCTTAAAATTTTCAAAAGATAGCTCTGATTCAGCAGGCTTTCTAAGAATGAACACAAAGCCATGTAAGTTGTAGATTCAAGTGGAGAAGCAGACCAGTGGTCACATGAAAAGATGGACACATCAACGCGCAGAGGGCATGGTTAACTCCTTTTTTCTTGCTTGTCTTGAAGGATCAGGCTCTTCATTGGAATTCGGCAACGTACACGGCCGGGTAGTTAGCGTGTCTCCAAGGTTAACATTTTTAATGCAAGACTGAGGGATTCAGCGAAGTGCTCCTTTGAAGTTTCTTGTTGGAGTCAGAAGGGAGCAGGCTGCGAGGCTGTTGAAGACTGTCTGCGATATTGACATTAAAACTCAACACATAGAATGATGCCAATTGAAATTTCATAGTGTTCCCTTCGGGAAGCTGGGGAGTTGGGCATTCCAGTGTGATATGAATAATGAAACTTCCCTCGCTTTGCTCATTTTTTATTTAATGTGGAACTCTCCTTTGTTGCTCCCTCAAGTTCCACGGGGGCTGGTGTGCGAGAAATACAGGTGTAGAGAAAAAAAAAGAAAAGAGAATCAAGTTCCTATTTTATATATGCATGAAATTAGGCATGAAGGTTAAATGCTTATGACTAGTCTATTTTGAGGATTTTTGCATTACTGCTCCTTTTAGTGTAGTTTGTAGTAAAGCAAGTTTTGGAAATAGTTTGGATATTGTTTTCTAAAGGATATACAAACGATACCTCAGGGTATGATTGAGTCATACAGTGGAATACACACAGAAAGAAAATGTAGCGTACACTTTCACAGCATACTTTTGCACATTCAGGCAAACAGGAAAACTTGCTTCCTGTTAACTTACTGCTGATTTAGCTTACAATTCAGTAAGTGTAGGCACTTGAAGTTACGTGTGTTTACTTTGTTTGCTGGGTAGAGGTGGGGAGTGATGAAATAAATATACTTTGTACTTTGTACGATTTTGAATTTTCAGATATCTGTTACTTGACCATTTATTTTTCTGACAACTTTTTACTTTTATTCCTTACATTTTCAAAAAAGGCTCATTTAGGTTTAAGACAATTGAGGGGAAGTATTGATTATTTCACATCAATTTACATCTTCAGTAAGTCAGATCAATCAATCCAAATGGGAACAATAACACATAAAAGAAAATCTTGTTGGTGTAATAACCTCAGTCATAAAAAGGTATGCATTATTTATAGCACTATACTCAGGGGTTAAAACAGGCTGGAACGATCCAGAATTGTGTTTTTGGTGCAGATGTCATTATGTTGTGGTTCCAGTACTTCAACAGTTGTACCACAAAAGAGGAGCAATCATGAAGTTTTGTTTTAAGTAGCAGGTAATTTTAAGTCCAACCTTTCTAATGGCTCAACAAATATCAGCAAACTGTGTAGTTTGTCACACAATGTCTCTGTGAGCTAAAGGTGCATTTGCTGTATTTCCAGAGAGAGAAAAAAGACTGTGAGATAACTCACTCAGATGTAAAAAAGACACTTACTTAATTTCCTCCTTCATTATAGAGTTTTTTGAAGAGATACTACAGCCAACAAGATGTGTTATGAAGTTATGTCTTATAAAACAAACTGAAGTATACAAACTTTGTGTTATTCAAATGTTGCATAAAATACTAGGCAGCTTATTGGTTAGTCTGCAGCACTGTGGTGAAGTCTGGCCTGGCAGTCAAGTCGTGGCCTGTGTTACATTACGTGGCAATCAATTTAAGAATTCACACATTTACATTGTTGGTAACAGCAGTAAGATCTCATTCTTTTTAAAAAAAATAATAATAATAATACAGATGTGCAGGCTGTTAGCCCATACGGTTTTACCAGAATATTTTTGAAACACAAGTGAAGAATATCTGTTTGCTACCTCTGTTGCTGAGTACTTGTTCAGTCCATGGAAAATTGTTGTTTTGACAGCAAAATCTGGCATTCTTCTCTGCTCAGGGTCAGGCTTTGTTTTGTTGCCAAATGTATCTGAACACATACAAATAAAGGCTTTTAACCCTTTCATGCATGAATTATGAGAACCTCAGTCAAGAGTTTTTTTTTCTGAGTGATTTTATTCCTCTTTAGGCATAAACAAAAATGCAGTTGAATTTTTTGTTTTTGAACCAAAGAAAAGTCTATTTAACAAACCAATTACAGAAAATTCTAAACTGTACTTTCATAAACCTATGAAATAATTAATGTTGCTAATATGATGTATTCTCACACTTTAACATATTCCAATACTTTTCAAAATAATGCAAAAATGATGAACCTAACTCTTGACCAATGCACTGCTGACATTTTAGGATAGTTTACAAAAAAAAAAAAAAAAAACCAAAGCAGCAAAAGCCTCTTTTAGAAAGCAGCAACGTGTTTTCAGTATTACAGTCATTTACAATAGTTCCAGGGCACAAACCCAAAATAATATGTTTCCATGTTTTACAGGTGCTATAATGCCTATAAAACTACAGTATGTTGAGCTAAACAAATGAAAATCATCATCATCGTGTCCCTCTCATCTCCACTTCTCATCTATGTTGTATGAGAACTGGCAAAGTTGTTTTTCATGTGCATGTAGCATTGTGGCATCTGTTGGCACTTTTTGTAAGACTATGTGTAGTACCTGTCAATCTAGCTTTTTCAGAATGGGAAAGAAAAATAATTTCAGTGACTTTTATATTATAGCATGATTGTCAGTTCTGTGCTGATGATGAAGGTCAGAGGACAATGATTCGACTGATAGGGGGAAAGCACAACTCCAGTAGACCACACTGGGTACCACTCCTGTTAACAAAGAACAGGCAACTGTGGTGTACTGTCCTGTACTTGCATGGAGCCTCCAAAGGTTTCCCCTTACTGTCCAAAGACAAGTTCATTAGGTTTTCTTATAAAATTAAATTGGTGTGAACGACTCAATGGTTTTGCCTCTGTGTTTGAGCCCTACGACAGACATTTCAAGGGAGTACCCCACATCTTGCCTTCTGATGGCTAATGTTAGGTTCCAGATACAGCACAAGCCTGTATTTAATAAGTTGGGTGGATTATTATTAGACATGTTTTGATTTTGTTGTATCTGTTGGAGAGCACAGCTTATTATAATGGTATCTTACCCTTGTGAGAGTTGTGTGCCTATCGCAGAGGGATAAGCTGAGATGTAGACTTGGCAAAGGCGAGCTAAACCTCATGGTTAAATCAACAAGCTCTTTGCTGCGTTAGAAATCAGACTGAAACTCAGGTAGAAGAATGATTTCCAGTTGGTGATGTGTAATAATAATATCTATCCAGACAAAATAACACTTTTTTCTTTTTCTCTGTGAACAATAGTTGTTGGCTTTATGCATTCAGGCAGTGATACTGAGACTTTTGAAACATCTGTTGTTTTCCATTTGTCAGAAACACCTGCCCTACCTGCTCTCCTCTCATCCACTCTTCCTTCTTTTTCTTGTTACATATCCTGTGTTCTCTTTTTCGAGTCATCTGGCAGCGTTGCGGTGCAGCCTCCAGGGACTCCATACCCAGTTTTGAATCATAGCTCACCTCCTGAAAGCCTAATAACCTAATGAAAGTCAAGGGCATCTGTTTGAGACATGCCATGGCTGAGTGCTGGGGAAGAAAAAAAAAAACAGGAGGGAAACTGCCAGGGCATTGTATTGGATTTTGATTTAAGTAAACAGAAGTGCTCACCTATTTCAACCCCCATGTGTAGTGACAGTGAGAGCAGTGGAGCTTTTGGCTTTTGGCTTTTTTATGAGATCACAAGGTCAAGGGGCAAGGCAGTTGTTTGTGTCTCCCATGATATTGTCCATGAAATATTTGACTGTCATCGAGGTGATGTGTGCTACTACACATTATGAGAAATATGTCTGCAGGCTGTAATTTTGAAAGAAAAATTATTCCGTTAACCTTTTGTGATAAGGATGGATTCTTCGTGTGTGTCTGGTGTAGGAATACTTATAGGTATGCGCACAGTGCTACATCATGAGGTACTTTTCATTTCAGCTCCCAAAAGAGAGGAGGGCTGGCTGCTCACATTTAGGAAAATTTGGTATTAATCTAATGTCTTTGTTCGTGAGGTTTCCTCACTTTTAAAACCCTCTGAGACTGAAAATGATCCACCTGCGAGACTGTAAAATCAGTGAGTCATGCTAATTAGCAATTACATCCACAATCACCCATGTTAATTCACTTAGGAGGAAGTCAGTGTAATTCATTCTCATTTTCAGAAACTAGGACCGACATTAAATTAATGCACCCAAAGTAAGTGGCATTTAAGAAGAAGAGAATTCCACGCACACACAGTTATCTCTGTGCCATTTTAGTATTTAACACTGGAATTCCCAGCTTCTACCGTTCTACCTTTAAAAGCCGGAGAGCAGTCAAGTCAAGAAGGCTTCTACCTGAGACCCCCGCGGAGTCATCATTTTGCGTTTCTACCTTTAAAAGCCGGAGAGCAGTCAAATGCTGGAAGTGGAAGCTAAATTGGCTAGTCATTCATATGTATATTGGGTCGTTACCTAGGAATTCTGGAGGGAGGGGATTGGGGGAGAAATCAACACACATGAGTCTAGGTCCTTTGTTGCTGACATTTATTGATAAAAACAGTAGTTTCATTTCATGTTATTTCCTTTTTCATTTCAAGCAAGGAAGTGGATGTAGTTAGTAAGTAAGATATTTCAGACATTATTCTGACACAGAGGAGGAGATACTGGAATTATAATTAGTATCTATGCATGCATTTGTGATTTTGTTTGACCTTCCCATTGCTCACAATTTGAATTTGTTCACACTGCAGATGAGTGTCTCAGTCCCCAAACAAGCTCTCTTTTTCGGTGGAGAAGCAGTCTCCTCATCCGCAGTGAGTGTGGAGAAATCAACACACATGAGTCTAGGTCCTTTGTTGCTGACATTTATTGATAAAAACAGTAGTTTCATTTCATGTTATTTCCTTTTTCATTTCAAGCAAGGAAGTGGATGTAGTTAGTAAGTAAGATATTTCAGACATTATTCTGACACAGAGGAGGAGATACTGGAATTATAATTAGTATCTATGCATGCATTTGTGATTTTGTTTGACCTTCCCATTGCTTACAGTACAAAAAACCAACCATTTGTACACATATGTACTAATAATAATAAAAAGTGAGTGCAACACTGCAACCCATCACCCCGTCGTTCAGTGGTCGTTGATCAGTGGTCCATTGTGGCACCATTCAGAGCACTGGTACAATAGTACCAGCAAGATATGGGAAGACATTGCAAATGTACTTGGATTTTAGGTTGCAAGCCACCCAAAACTTGATCCCAAACTTGTCAGGTTTACTTGCAATATACTGCAGGAAACCCGTCACCCCGTCGTTCTGTGGTCCATTGTGGCACCACTGATCAACGACCACTGAACGACGGGGTGACGGGTTGCATTGTTATGTGGTCACACCCCCGTCGTTGATCAGTGGTCCATTGTGGCACCATTCAGAGCACTGGTACAATAGTACCAGCAAGATATGGGAAGACATTGCAAATGTACTTGGATTTTAGGTTGCAAGCCACCCAAAACTTGATCCCAAACTTGTCAGGTTTACTTGCAATATACTGCAGGAAACCCGTCACCCCGTCGTTCTGTGGTCCATTGTGGCACCACTGATCAACGACCACTGAACGACGGGGGTGTGACCCCGCTGATCAGTGTGACCTGACCCCACTGATCAATTGTGATCAAGGGTATATATATGATACAATCTCACTGCACTTAGCCTAACCCTTCATTGCCCTGAAGAATCCTGTGGTGTACGGACCTCCTCTCCAAGGAAAGAAAATGCAGAGAAGACTCACCACCCAGCAGGCGTTGGAAATGATCCTGGCGGAAGTCGACCCTTGTGACTCGGATGGAGAAGACCTAGAAGTTCAGCCGGATTCGGACTCAGAGCTGTCTGATCAGTCTTCCGGTTAGTTTCATTTCATGTTATTTCCTTTTTCATTTCAAGCAAGGAAGTGGATGTAGTTAGTAAGTAAGATATTTCAGACATTATTCTGACACAGAGGAGGAGATACTGGAATTATAATTAGTATCTATGCATGCATTTGTGATTTTGTTTGACCTTCCCATTGCTCACAATTTGAATTTGTTCACACTGCAGATGAGGAGACTGCTTCTCCACCGAAAAAGAGAGCTTGTTTGGGGACTGAGACAGCGAAAGATGGCACAGTGTGGCGTGAAGAACATGTGGGGACCCGTCTCCCTTTCACCCCTATAGAACCGTACGCTGCAGATGGAGAGCCAACGGCTAAGGCCAGGAGAAGTATCTTGAGTCGCCTTCAGAGCTTCCTGTGTTTCATCACTCTTGACATGCTTCGTAGCATTCAAGAATGGACTATTCAACATGCACAGCAAACGGAGCATGTTTGTTGGTTCATGGACCTCCCTGAACTAATGGCATTTATTGCTATTGTCATCTTGCGGGGGGTTTACAGGGTTCCATCTGTAAATGACTGCTGGTCAGCAAACCTGGGAAACCCACAGATAATTGGAACTATGGCACGAAACCGCTTCCAAGACATCATGCAACACCTACGCTTTGATGACAAGTCCACCCGCTGTGATCGAGCAAAGACTGATAAGTTCGCAGCAATTTCCAGTGTGTGGGGATCATTTGTCACCAACTGCATCACGTGCTACAACCCTGGTCTACATATCACCATCAATGAACAGCTTTTCCCATCAAAAACTCGGTGCAGTTTCCTGCAGTATATTGCCAGTAAACCGGACAAGTTTGGGATCAAGTTTTGGGTGGCTTGCGACCTAAAATCCAAGTACATTTGCAATGTCTTCCCATATCTTGGCAAGGACCCCAATCGTCCCACTGGGGAGAGACTTTCCGAAAATGTAGTTATGAGGCTGATGGAACCATTCCTGGACAAGGGCAGAAATGTTACCACTGACAATTTTTTCACATCGCTTTCACTTGCGCAAAAACTTCTTAGACGGAAAACCACCATCCTCGGCACAGTCAACAAGATTCGCAGGGAAATTCCTCAATCCACTAGACAGACAGATCGCAATGAATTCACCACTCAGGTATGTTGCAGGTCTTTTGTGGTTCTATGTTTATGTGTTTCATTGTGTGTAAAAGGGCTATGGAATTAACAATTTATCTTATTTCTTAGGTGTTTTCAACCTCTGCTGCCACGCTGACGGCGTATGCGGCCAAACGGAAGAAGACAGTATATATTCTTAGCAGCATGCACAGCGTGGTTCAGACCGAAAACACTACCAAAAGGAAGCCAAACACTGTCACCCTTTACAACAAGACAAAGTGTGGCGTGGATGTGATGGACCAGATGGTTCGGGAGTACACTGTCCGCAAAGGAACACGGCGCTGGCCAGTTGCCGTGTTTTATAACATGATTGACATGGCAGCACTGAATGCACATGTGCTGTATCAAGAATGCACCGGGACGAAGGAAAGACGGGTGGACTTCCTGGTAGCCCTTGCAACCGAATTGGCTCACTCTCATGTAGCTGCGAAGAAGGAAAGAAAAGAACAGTTGCTTCGGACACAACCCTCCACACCGAGCCCTGGAAAAAGGGCCACGTGTCAGGTCAAACACAGATGCAAAAAAAATCAGGCCACTGTGCGATGTGTTCACTGCTACAGGTACACATGTGGTAAATGCAGGCGACAGATACCGTGGCAGTGCCAGGATTGTGAGTGATTGCTGAAAATGTTGTAATGTACTCACTCAATTTTTGTTATTATTTGTAAACATGTGTACAAACGGTTGGTTTTTTTTCTATTTTCATCAATAAATGTCAGCAACAAAGGACCTACATGTGTGTTGAGTTCTCCCTAAGATGGCATACTGAAACACTCCAAGTGTTTGCAAGTAAACCTGACAAGTTTGGGATCAAGTTTTGGGTGGCTTGCAACCTAAAATCCAAGTACATTTGCAATGTCTTCCCATATCTTGCTGGTACTATTGTACCAGTGCTCTGAATGGTGCCACAATGGACCACTGATCAACGACCACTGAACGACGGGGTGACGGGTTGCAGTGTTGCACTCACTTTTTATTATTATTAGTACATATGTGTACAAATGGTTGGTTTTTTGTACTGTAAGCAATGGGAAGGTCAAACAAAATCACAAATGCATGCATAGATACTAATTATAATTCCAGTATCTCCTCCTCTGTGTCAGAATAATGTCTGAAATATCTTACTTACTAACTACATCCACTTCCTTGCTTGAAATGAAAAAGGAAATAACATGAAATGAAACTACTGTTTTTATCAATAAATGTCAGCAACAAAGGACCTAGACTCATGTGTGTTGATTTCTCCACACTCACTGCGGATGAGGAGACTGCTTCTCCACCGAAAAAGAGAGCTTGTTTGGGGACTGAGACACTCATCTGCAGTGTGAACAAATTCAAATTGTGAGCAATGGGAAGGTCAAACAAAATCACAAATGCATGCATAGATACTAATTATAATTCCAGTATCTCCTCCTCTGTGTCAGAATAATGTCTGAAATATCTTACTTACTAACTACATCCACTTCCTTGCTTGAAATGAAAAAGGAAATAACATGAAATGAAACTACTGTTTTTATCAATAAATGTCAGCAACAAAGGACCTAGACTCATGTGTGTTGATTTCTCCCCCAATCCCCTCCCTCCAGAATTCCTAGGTAACGACCCAATATACATATGAATGACTAGCCAATTTAGCTTCCACTTCCAGCATTTGACTGCTCTCCGGCTTTTAAAGGTAGAAACGCAAAATGATGACTCCGCGGGGGTCTAAGGTACTACCCCGAAATGACTGCTCTCCGGGGGTGTAAGTGTTAATTCAAGAATTACTCACACATTTTTGGACTCTCCCAGGTTCTATTGTTTAAAAAAACTTCTACCTTTAGCTATATTTATATCAGCATGTGAACAGTATAATAAGAAGCACTTACTTGATATACCACTTCTTTCTTTTTCAGCCAATTACAACCTCTTGCATTTATATCAACGGCAATCTTCAATAAGGGGCAAATTAATATTGCGAGTTATCGTAAATAAGATTGCTAACACCTCATCCAAAGTGTTGCCCATATAGGATTAACAATATATGTGTTCTGATTATTAATTGATTTTTCATCAGAAGCAATTTGTTTGTTTTAGAGCAGAGGTGGCCAATTAATTTCCCCCATCTATAACGCTCCTAGTTTCTCATTTGGCCCCTTGGGAAAATTAATTGCCCACCTCTGTTTTAGAGTAATTAGTTATTTAATTACTTATTTGCTTTATTACCAAAAGCTAGATGATAAAATTGGCACCGCCCTCATTCTAAATATGAAGCCACCCTATAGTTAAATACTGCATGCTTGCTGCTGAAATATGTGTCAATGGAGCCACCTTATATGGATGGGGGGGGCATGTCTTCCAATGCATGGACGACTTTTGAAGCCGAACAATACGGAATAAAATAAAAAAAACAAAAGTGTTTTTTTATACTTAAATACTTATTTTATGTCAATAATAACCATCACAGTTCTGCAATATATAATACAAGGCAGCATGGATGTGGTTAGCACTCTTGCCTCACTGCCACATAAACAAGCTTCAGCCTGTCTATGGTAAGTTTACATGCTCTCCCTGTGCCTGCATGGTTTCTATCCCGATGCTTACTCACATCATTTAAACAAGTTGTGTGTGTCCTGTCAAAATCATATTTTATACAATAGTCATGGATGGCTGATAAGTCATTTCTTCTCAGTGTCACCATCTATATCCAGCTTCTAAATTTCCATGCGTCTGTTGCTAAAATCCAAGTACAAAGGTTAACATAATTTAACTTTAAATTTTCAACTGGGTCTTACAGTTGACAAATATCATTTACATTTTCCTGATCCTTTGCCAGAATAAACTTTTCTTTATTTATATTAATTATATTTTGTTTGTTAATCACATTAGTATTAAATGTGACCCATAAAATTAAACACATTTGCTACAAAGGTAGCTGGGTTGCTTAGTTTTGGCATTTCATTTATAAGAACATCAAAAAGGAGTACAACAGTTTGGCATTTTATGCAAGTGCTGGTCAGATGCAATTGTCAGAGCAGGAGTTCTGCAGAGAAAAATCCAAAAAAAGACCCGATGTGGGATCATGAAGGTGAAGTACTTCATTTGCACATCTGCTGCTTGCCTGGTAACTGCAGAATGGCAATCAGAGTGTCTATGTGGTTACTAGATTTAAAAAATAAGTCATTATGGTTCATTTGAGATGAATAAAGAGGGGCGCACACTGTCAAGAACTGAAAAACAACCTGAAACCAATCTAAACATTTACTATGTATTTTCTGTAGCAATGCCTAATTGCAAGGACCAATTAAGAATAAATCCTGAGAAAATAAAGAAGGCGCACAATCCATCAAACCGTACTATCAAGAGATCGCTTGATAAGTTGCCCTGCCTAATCTAGTCAACATGGTAATTTTTCAGATTTCATCAATTTCCTAAATAACACCCAGTCTTTTCAATGGAGAACCAGCAACAGTGATTGCATTGAAATCCAAATTCTTCCCCTTCTGTGAGTGCCTTCTGTCTGAAAAACAGTTCATTAATAGACTTTCTCTAAAACTATATTTTTCTTACATTTTTTAAAACCAAATATTATGCTTGGTTTTCTTTTCCAATCAGACAGTATAATTATTTAAAGTTTCCATTTGTAATTTACACAGCACACATCCTAAAACATATTTCCATCTGTATTTGTAGATAAACAAAAATCCCATCAGTCTTTGCTTTTTAAGCCCAGAGTTATATTCTAGCTGACAGATTCACGGGAGATTTTCTTTGGAACCTGTGCTTTCACCATCAACCACAGAATGTGAACCAACAACCCTGGACAAGGAGTAAATTGCATCAGATGCTATCATCAATCACTATCTGTTGGCAACATGTCTTATAAACTTACTAGAGCCAAGGAGCTGTAGTTGGCTGGATTGTGTTGTATCTCAGTCACACAGGTCTCCTCAGAAAGTCTTGTGTGACGGGCCATGAAAGCTCTCATTGACAGACCTTCTGTGCTTCTAGGATTTTCAATTTAGAATTAAAAAGAACAACAAAGAAGCAACTAAATGCTGTGAAATTGTGATGGTTGTTAGTTTTGGGGGGGGGGGGGGGGGGGGGGGGTTGACGGTGGGGTGGGACGTTGTATTTGGTTTTTATTATACTCATATTTAGGAATTTGTTTCAATAAGTAATAGGCTGACTGTTGCTTTTATTTCAGGCATTTTGGAACACAAATTTTGGGGTTGTAGTCAGTCTTTCACACTGGCAGTCTCAGTATTTTTAAACTGTGATGGCATGGGGTGTACGATAACTGACCGTTAGCTCAGAAAACAGTGGGCAGAGTTTTCCAGCACTTGTGCAGCATGGTGTGCCTTAATACAGATAATACTGCATTACATGAAAAGCAGAACGGCACAAGGGTCTAAAATCTGAAAGCGATTCTCCAAAGTCACAGCTTGTTTTATAAGACAATGGTGGGTGTCCGTACATTGGGTTACCTTATAATTTCCTGTTTGTTTTATTTTGGAATTCTTGGCCTGCTTACACTGTTGTCTGTTTTGCTTCCTTCTTGTTAGTTTTTCCTTCGTTATGATTCGATGCCCACCTGTGAGTCACCTGTGTGGTGCTACCTGTGTCCAATTTATCATGTCTTTGTTTTGGCGATGACTTCTTACTGCAGGCAATGCCATCTAAGCCCAACAAACCCAGGATATCCTTCTGCTATCCAACTTCACTTACTCACTACTTTCACTAGCAACATCAGTCAGGCTAAGCGGTCACACAAGCTGCACAAAACTGTTCATCAACTCAATAAGTTAACCCAGGGTTCCACAGTCTCACATGAAAGGGGTAATGTTGTCTGACCAATCAACAGTGTTCGTCAAGTTACTTGAAAAAAGTAATCAGTAACTAATTACTGATTACTTCCCCAAAAAAGTAATCCAGTTACTTTACTGATTACTTATTTTCAAAAGTAATTAATTACTTAGTTACTTAGTTACTTTTTAAAAACACGATTTACAACCTGAACAGGTGATAAAGCAATAGATCTTTCAGCCCAATTCTACTTTTTCTACATAATCCATCATACAAAATGTAATC
This sequence comes from Aulonocara sp. 'chitande type north' Nkhata Bay, assembly GCF_057382095.1. Lineage (NCBI taxonomy): Eukaryota > Metazoa > Chordata > Actinopteri > Cichliformes > Cichlidae > Aulonocara > Aulonocara sp. 'chitande type north' Nkhata Bay. The sequence continues at coordinate 37,600,909 of NC_141348.1, read as the reverse complement.
AAATGGAAAGGTCCCTTTTTAAAACTTGTTTTATTAGTTTTAATCTTTTAACTTTATGCATCAAGCAAAAATTTAATTATATGCAACATTCTCTGACTGGAAGAAATTTGTTTAATATTTAAACCTATTTTCTGCACATTCCAGCACATAAAATAATTTTTTCTGTGTGTGTTTACACACACTCTTTCAAATAGATGCAAGTAAAACACAGCAGAAAATAAATAAAGTCAAAGAATAGCGGTCCCTTTTGCTCTATTTTCACCTGTAAAGCAGGAGTAGGGTAGGCGGAGGTTTACCCTGGTGCAGGTGTGCGAAAGTCCGCGGTGATCTGAAAATGATGTGCCAGGAGTTGTGCCGTTCTTGGCCGCATCAGTGACCCTCGAGCTCCAGGCTAGCTATCGAGCTGGTAGGTAGCAGACGTCTCCGAAAACGTCGAAGCACTTTTGCAAATATGCGATATCTTGATAAACCGAGCAGATATTTGATGTTTACACAGCTACTTTCTCGCCTGAAAATATGTTAAAAGTTTATTTTGTGACCCAGAAAGATTAGTATGAGTAATTTTAAAACTTAGTTGCGGCCGCCATTGTTGGAAACTGGAGTTTGGCTGGGCCGCGCTATGAATTCTGGGATATGGTAGGCCACGAAGGACACACCCGACCCATCCTTCAAATTTGGGGAAAAGGAGGACGCATTTGTCGGCTGCATTCGGAGGAGTCTACGAATTTGGACAGCCTTCGGTGCGTCGCAGTGACGTAATCGGTCTACAAATGCGGCCTCAGGAGGATGCAGCCCATGAATTTGGACACGACCGATATATTGTCCGTTGTTGATCTGCACACAGCTGTTGTCACGAACGTCGCACTTGCTTACGTCACTGTCATGAGACATTCTCGCAAAAAATCACGGTTTTAGTAACGCAGTAGCGCAGCGTTCCTACGGGAAAGTAACGGTAATCTAATTACCGTTTTTGCAATAGTAATCCCTTACTTTACTCATTTCCTGAAAAAAGTAATCGGATTACAACTAACGCGTTACTGCCCATCTCTGCCAATCAACCAACCAAGGTCTATTGAGCAGAACAGCTGATTTTACTAAGGAAGATAAAATTATATTATGAGAAAAATATGAATATGAGGTAAATAAATAATGCAGGCAGAAAGCAACACCAGCATTAGAACGTGATTGCATGTGAGGGGAGATGTGCTGTACAGCAGTATAGTAATAAAAGCACTCACACACACATATTCTCAAGTAAGCCTGGAAAAGCCCTACCATATTCAAAGCCACTAAGGAAATGCTAGCTGGATACAGATCTAATATTAAGACAGATATGAAAGATTAAAGTAAGTTAATGTTTATGTGTGCATAAGACTTTACTAGTCTTGTTTTGCTTTTGTTTTGTTTTCTCAGCCTCAGTTGTATTAACGGTGTGAGAGAAAGAATAATTATAAAAATGTAATTCCAAACACAGACTTTACTTCCAAATGAAATATGAAACATAAACAGGTGGTCTGTTTGATAATCATGTATTAAGGCTTGTAAAACAGGGGGTTTGGGGGTGGGGAGTGGAATAAGGCTCTTTGTATTTCTGGACAAACATCTGAGGAATCTATCTGGATTGATGACATGATCTTCCAAAGAGCTGATTGGTCAGTAGGCAGTGATTTCTTATTTCCTGATCGCTTATCAAAAACTTAACATAAATAACATAAATGATCATAATGCAATAAATTCCAGTATTCTTGTTATCATTTTCAGTTCACATTCCACTTAATATAGTATTCATTCTTACAGCATTCACCAGACTACCATGCTTTAACAGGCATTAAGTGAGTAGTCATATGGAGACATCGCAATCAATCACTCCTCAAAGAAGTCCATAGAATTCCATAATTTCAAAGATGATGGTTGTTTCCCCCCAAAAAACAATCAGCAGTCAGATCATGAAATATGTAAACCAGTCGTGTTGTTGCACTGATTCATATGCAAATACATAAATGATAAATTGATGATATGACATGAATGATAAAGGTCATGATGAACTACGTGGCCGAATCTTCTTGATATAATAGTACAGACGTTGTTAGCTGTACTGTACTGCAGAAATGAGCATGGCTTTTGTTTCAAGTGCTCTGGTTGGAAAAGTTAATAATACTGTTTAACCTGAAGTACTGTCAAAGCATAGATCACAAGCAAAAAGCTTTTCAAAGCTTATTCTGGGCAAAAGTCAACAATCCTATTAGTCTTTTTTTATGTGGTGATATCCATTTAAATGTTAGAATATAGATGTCTTGTCTCTATTTTTTGTACTGTCCATCATTTCATTTCACTCAGGCTGACTGCTCCTTACATTTGTGATAGCTTGGGTTCATAAATATCTTACACTGTTACTTCTTTCTTCCTACACTCATTCATAATAAATTACTTACAGTGCTTGTGAAAAGAAGTATATACTGTATAGGTGTGCATGTTTATTTAGGTTTTGTGGTATTCAGCCAAAATATTTGTTATAAGAAATGTGTTTCTTAGCATCCGTTCATATGCAGCAGCTATTTCATTCATTCATAACAATCACGTCACATCAACTTTTTACATAATATGTTTATTTCTATTCTTTTCTCTGATTTATTTCCTATATAATCTAGCTTTTTCATGTCCTTTGTCTCACATTTGTCAAATTTAAATAAAAAAAGAAGTGGTGAATGCCCATTTAAATGTTATAAAAAAACACTGCCAATATACACAAAGCCCTGTCACTTTAATCTTTTGCATTTCTGCAACACATAAAAAGCATTCTGTTAGAGGTTAGGTGATAAGTTTGTATCTAAACATCTTACTTTTTTCTGTCATATGCAAAGAGATGTTATTTTGAATAGCCTGCATTATCATTTAACCTTGTGTCTACGTCATAACAATTCAAATCCTTCATCTTGTATCATCACTTATGGAAAAATACTTTTTTCCATTAAGTTCTCTGCTTTAAACAATAACAGCAGCATTCCTTTTAATCAATCTGACTTAAAAGCCCTTCACAGCACAAAAACAGCTACCCATAAGCTCACTAATGATCTACTGGCTGCCAGTGTTGAGGATTGTTCTATTTTAATCCCTCTTGATCTTAGCACATCCTTTGATACAGCTGATTGCTCCATTTTGCTTGACAAAAAATGAGCTGACACCATGGGCCCAGCGTTCATACATAAATCACTGAGAAGTCTTTCTTTCTCTGTGGTTTTGGTCAATACATTTTCATTTTTGCTTCTCACAAGTCAGGTGTTCACAAAGGTTTGATTCTAAATTGGTAATAAAATAAATACCTGATATCATGAATTCATCAATCATAGACAAATTTTAATTAAGAGCATTTATCATAATCATGTCATTTGACAAGGAAAAATCCCAACAATTCATTAATTCTAGTTTTTGAGCATTTTGTGTCACTTTTATTTTGGTCTTGAAATAAAAGGCAGTTTTTGTAACTTAACCTTAAGTTATAGGAGGCTGAGCAACAGCCGTGGCTGGAGACACTGCATTTTTTGCTATGTAAAATAATTATTTTAATACCCTCTCATCTCCTCTCAATGGTCAGTTTATATATCCGCAATTCCTCAATTCACGGACTGAAGAATGGACTGAATAGAACTTGATGGTCAAAGGAAAAAAATCGCAGTTGCCTCAAAAAGTAGGGTTTTTTTATACACTAATTATAGCAATACTTTAAGATTTACTAAACACTGTACAATGGATCAGTTTATTTGGAAAACTGCAGTATTATGAGATATAACTTTATAATTACTTTATTTTTTTCATTTACAAAACAGAAACATAAATATGCTTGCACTTGTCATATGGAGATTACTAATTTCTCTATGAGTATTTTTCACAGAGTAGTACCTCTTTTTTGACAAACTGCACCTTTGGATATTTCTGTTCTTTTCAATAGATCATTTAGTATTGATTTTTCAAGTATTAACGTGCAGACTTTCTTTAAGTTTCACTCAGTATGCATCTGTTCAACATCTGCCAGCTTGCTGCAAGTCTGAGCACTCAAACAACTGTGAGAATTTCACCAAGGTTGTCCACACGCTCGCTTTCGGTGAAATGAGGCTCAGTTCAGCAGTTACTACCTGCTCCACATTGTTACCCTGAAAGGATCAATATCCAATTCAGGCTACACTTGCTTTTGCAATAACCACCTTACAGACTGAATCACTTGTCCTAAAAAATCTGTCGCACCTCCACTGGCTTTGTCTGCGTCTGTCTGGCCTAATGAGATGTCTCTATGACAACGCCCACGCGTGCCAACATCGCCACTTTCACCATCCTTTCACCATCGTCACAGTGTCTGCATTAGTCAGATGCAGCAATAATGCTTCATCGTATGCATCCATGATGAAAATTGTGCTTTTCTTCCAAGTATTAATATATAAAACGGTCAGAAATTAGATGTAAACATGCTGTGACTAAGGGCAGGTAAAATATATCTGCATTTGTGTAGCTCATCTTATGATTTTGTTTTTGCTTTAGGCAGGGATGATACAGATGAATTCATAAAGGGAAAACAAACAACTCAGTATTCTGTATATTTATCCATAGGAACTAATTTTGGTCAAAATTAAATGACTTGTCAAACTGTAGCAAATTGCACTGCAGATGAGAGCCAATTTAGGGCTATGATGAAGAATTATTTGAGCACTTTTTAACACAATTTTTAAATTATAGAACAAAGTGAAAATGTCACACTGTATGTGGTTAAAATGATAATGGCGCTATGAAATTATGCTAATTGACTATCTGAGCTATAGAAATATAAATGGTAAAAGCTCTATTTTAATGTGAGCGGATTTGCAGAATATCTTTAGCATTTACATATTTACACACCAGCTGTCATTTAGGGCACCTGTCTGCCAGGAAGAGCAACTTGATGTTCAGCCCCTTACCCAGTAACATTGAACTGATCAACCTACTAATAAGCTGAGGTAGGTTAATGGTTATTACCTTTGTTATTAGCACTAAACCTCTTGTGTTTTTCTTTTTTTTGCTCACAGCTGCCTGCAAATCCATTACATGCTATATGCAGAAGAAGGGGTGGAATACCTTTGGTATTTTAATCATTGGCACAGGTGATACATAAAATATCAACCAGCTTCCTGTTGTGTAGGTACTTTTATTACAGCTGATTGTTTAGATAGAATTTTTTATTCTTTTTGTAAATCTCAAATGTCAATGTAAATGTAAAATTTAAAGTTGCAATAAGCACCCATAGCTTAAAAGACTTTCTTAAATTACTCAGCAGCTGAGGTGATGTAATACACATCCATCATGTGCCTCAAAAATTACACCAACTTACTTCAGATAAGCACTTGCTCGAACTTTCTACCAATATGAATCTACATATTTGCATATCATGCTTTTTTGATTGGCCATTGGACTCGTTTTGCCTAGCAGCACAGCCTTCCAGCAGCAGCTAGCCAACTACACACAACACAACTTCAACACAGAAGTTTAAATGAAATCAGGTGAGATCTGGTTGACATTAACAAGCAAGCCAAGAATGTTTAAATAAGACCACAGAATAGAGTGCAAGGATAAAACGTTTTCTTTAAAAAAAAACTAAAATACTCATCCATCCATTCATTGATTCATTTTCTTAAGCTTATCCAACACTTTGAATGCTGCTTATTACTTTTTTAGTATAAAAGGAGTTCAGTGAGCATAATAACTTCCAGCAACTATTCTTTATTTTGACATCTTGCTGTCTTGCAGGGAGCCAACACTCATAACATGGAGGGTTGCTATGAGCTTGGCTTTCTGCCTGCAGACAATACTAATGTGACAGTGTCTACTTGTATGAGTCAGTTTTTCTTCTAACTGTATTAGTTTTACATGTCATTTAATGTTAAAACACCATACTCAAAGGTTAATCTGTTCCTGAGCCCATCGTTTGAAAAATATGAAAAGAAAAGCCAAAGGTCAGCAGCATGGGGATGTAAATATTAGTTTCTTAAGTCAGTTTTCCAGCAACAGACACAGCAATGGGACAGGTGACAAATCCTTGTATGACCAAGTATTTTGACCTGGTGCAATGCAGCACAGAAGAGGCATCAGTGACCACAGGAGGGAGACAGACCGTTACATGTTAGCCGTATACGTACATTCACTTACAGTAAGGAGAAAGTTTTTACTCAGGTTAACATCACAGTTTAACATAGTTGAACAAATATTACTATGTACTATAATGATATATTACCACAACTATCCCATCCATTTAATGCTGCAATGTAGTCACAAAGACTGTAACTGTTAATGCTATAAAAAAAATTATTACACATACTGTGCTGCTCGCTCTACACTAAAACACATATTTATGTGTGCTACTGCAGAACATTACCATTATTATGCTCTTTCAGTTATCCTTTAATAAACCCTTAGCTGTTATAAGTCAGAGAAACACTTTCCTTATAGCAATGACAAGGCAAGTAACCACTTGTACTGATGGCACTGGGCTCACTGGAACTGCAATTGCAAGACAGAATGCAAGCTTTGCATCAGCACTGACATCTCCACCCAGCAGGGCATGACCTTTTAATTGAAATGCCTTTGGTGCTAAAACTAAGTCATGGAACAGGAGATTGCCTACATGCAGTTTTTTTTTCTTTGTACCGAGAACAAGTTTCAAGTTGTTAGAAAATGTTTAAATATTCTTCTGTGATTTTCAGTTTCCTCAGATAACAGACAACATATTGGGCAAGGATCTGCAGTCACTGCAGAAACATTTTTCTATAAAGCTCCTCTCGATTGCCTAATGGGTTAAGCTAATGGGTTAGATTCGTTTTGACATGTAAGAAAACAGGCCATAACCAAGTCCTTTATTGATTCAAAAGCTTAACAGGGATCCTCTTTGACTGTTTGAATAAGCTGAAATTCTAGATGACCAAAAAAACAAAAAAAAAACCTTCTACTAAATGACTAAACCAATGACTAAAGCAAAACTGAACTTGTTTTATTTGCGCCCCTAGCCTCTACAAACATCCTCACTGGGGTACTTCCTTTATTAGGATACTCTCAAACTGCAGTTAAAACTCTTGAGGTCTTTATGTATAATTTCTTATAACCCATTAAAGCCTGAACTGAATGAATGAAATAATTGGCAGAAATAATCTTTTTATTATTATTTTTGGTAAATGGAGTTGTTATAGAACCTTTGAAAAAAATACATAAATAAAATAGGATTTTATATATGAGTTTTATTTTCTATCATATTTTTCAAAGCCAGCATTTTTTTGCAATTTATTGCTTAAAAATGTTTTGTGCAACACACTGACGATTAAAAAAAAAAAAAAAAAACTCACATCAAATATAATACATGAGGAATTAGGGGTTAACTCTTAACAATCAAATCAAGAATGTTGCAAAGCCATTGCTATTAAAGCCAGATTTGTCACTAAAGGATTTAGACGTTATCCATGCTTGTATTACTCCCTTTTCATAGGATGGCCCTTTTCATAGGATGGCAGTTGATGGACTGGAATTGTTCAAAAAAACAGCAAATCACTCCTGTCTTAACTCAGCTGTACTGGCTACTTATGAAGTTTTTAATAGATTTGAACTTTAATTATTTGTGGGGGGTTTAGCCCTTTGTGGTTTAGCTCTATAGTATTTTACAGATATTTTAATTTTTGCTTTTGAGGTCCTCATTCCAACAATTTCTCTCTGTGCCCCCTTCTCACCTAAAAATGAATACAACCAGGTTATACAGCTGTTGTCCCTACACTCTAGAATATTCTGCCTTCCTATAGAAGAACCTGTTCAGCAACTGACAATTTTAAATCAGCTCTAAACAACTACTTTTAGTCACATCTGAGTTTGCTCATGGTTTGGTTAAGCTCTCTGTAACTATTTTCTATTTCTCTTTTAAATGACTGTTTTTACATTGTTAGGACTCAGTTGTGTGGGGTTTTTTTTTCTTATTTTCTGACTTCTTTTTCAGTCATTATTTTATAATGTCGACTATTTATGGGATTTCCATGTTTTGTAATTGGGATCTTGGAGACCTGGGTAGCAAATCTGGTGTGCCTGGAAAGTACTTTAGGTTACCTGTTGCTTTAAGTGTTACATAAATAAAATTGACTTGACTGGACTATGTTGATTTTTTTAGTCATAGCTGTTCTACCACTCATTAACACCAACACTGTGTATAGTCAGCCAATCACATGGCAGTATCTCAGTGCATTTGGACAGGAAGATCTGGTCAAGATGACCTGCTGAAGTACAAATTAGCATCAAAATATGGAAGAAAGGTGATTGAAAAGACTTTAAAAGTAACATCGGTATTGGTACCAGGTAGGCTGGTCTGAATATTTCAGAAACCAGTGATGTACTGTAATTTTCCCACACATCCATCCCTACAGTTTAAAGAAAATGGTCCACACCTCAAAACTTCAAAATTCCATTGAGTGGCTGTTCAGAGGTCTTATGAGAGAATGACCAGACTGCTTGAAGCTGGTACACCAACAATAACTCAAAAATTAAGTTTTTACAGCCAGGGTTTTTCAGAAGTGCATCTGGGTTACAGAAGCTGAAGGGGACACCAGTTACCATTGTTGTCAACTAAAATGGAAACAGGGCTACAGTTTGTGTAGGTTCATTAAAATAGAAAACAGAAGATGTGAAAAATATTGGCCAGTCTGATAAGTCAGCTGCAACATTTGCATCTGCAAGATCTGCAAGAGGGCCCGACTACTGATGCCCCTTTCCATTATCCGGAGGAGTCCCTTCCCTGAAAATCAAGCTGCCATTAATAAGTATTTGTCTTTAGTCCATATTTTTTACGGGGTTTAAACATTTCAAATTTATAGCTGCAAATATTAAGGAGTATTTAGCTTTCCTGTCTCAAATCATTTTCAAAGACAGAATAAATATACACCCAAACCTGTATTTCTGGAGTTGAATAAACAGCTGCAATCAGCAGCTGTTTTTTGTCAGTCTCCATACAATTTACAGGCTAATGTTTAATGGACATATCTTACATACTGTATAGCTCATTTTAGTTTTAAAAGCCCAGTCAGGCTCTTGGAAGAGGAGAAATTTGTTTTTTAACAGTTAGTGGGGTTTTTTCTTAGAGTCTCTATTTCAGCAGCTCACAGGCAGTGGCACTGGTTGTTTCAGAGATAATGTTTTTCCCAGGTGTTTTTCTGCATTTGAGAATCTTTTTTAGTGATTTTTATTCATCATAAATAGATTTCCTCTGTAGCGCTAACACATCTAACACCAGCCTTCAGAAACCTCTGTGCTAAATTATTGGGCTAGCAAAGCTTTTTTAGAGCTGACTAAATCTAAATGGGTCATTATAAATTAAGGTGAAGTTTTGACTTTAAGAAAATTGATGAGATTGAGTGAGATTCATCTTATTGTTTGATGGCATCAGATATGTAATGAATTTAAAGTTACTGTATAATTGTTATCACTGCAAAGAAACAATCCTTGACAGGGGGTATGTTACACAGGGGGGAGGGGATCTTTAGTATAACAAATACGTAGCATCGTTCTTTTCTATTTTTTACAGTGACCTTTTCAGTCAAATCCAATTCTCAGGTCCACCTCATCCCCCTGATCTCAGCAGGCTGAGGAAAGCTGGAGTCATCATCTAACACCGGCACCAGAAAGCCAGATCCTGACATTTAAATAAAAGATGGTGCTTCTCAAAGGAAATGCTGGACTTCATAGAAAATCTGATAACACCGAATGGCTTTTTCCTCGATTTCATAACGAGATTCTCACTTGAAGGAAGCATTATTTTTATCTCCTGTGCTACATTGCCAGAAAATTAAATATTTATGGGCTTCTTTCCCCATATTTACATACAATGTGTTTTATCTCTGTAGGTTACTTTTTTCAAGGGCAGTTTTGTTTTCTTTTTTTTTGTTATCATACCAATTCACTAACCTCTAAATTTAAATGTGCTGTTGGATTTCAAGTGTCTACTTGGAACTTCAGCGCTGAATGAAACAAGCACAAATTATGTAAGGTAAGTTCCCTTTCGGATTTGTGCACCTTAGACATTTGAAAGTGAGTCCATTGTCATGTAATGTCATTGTCAAAAGACAGCATCTGATGAATATTTCATCCCTCCTGCCTACAAAACCTTTTCTGCATGCATACAGATGTTCACTGCATTAAAACACTGTCGTGGCCCGCGGTGTTTCTGGTATAGAGAGTTTGGTATGTTCATGTGTGCAAGTCAGTGATAAAGCCACAGTTGGCTGCACAAAGTAAAATCTTTTTTTCAAGTTACTGAACAAACTGGGAGACCAGCCTTTGATTTGATCAAAGCAGCTGAATCTGGAAAAGCTTTTTCTTCCTTTTACAATATATGATCAAATTTATTAATCACTCAAACTTTAGTTCTGTGAAATATTTTATGAGCCAGATAATCGCACATTACCATAGCGATTTTTGACCTAATCACTATGGTCAAAACTTTGACCGTAGTGATTAGGTCAAATTTTTTCGACCCAATCACTATGTTTTCGCTATGTTTTCGAAAACATAGCTCATAAAAAGGTGAAGCATATAAGTCTCAACCCAAAATGATTCTTTGCTTGTCTACTCCTTGCTATTAGTACCAGCAATCTATTTCTGAATGTGTAAAAATGCCCTGTCCTTCTTGGCTCATAAGGAACTACTGATACATATGAGCATGGTGTCCGTTCACTGGTTTCCTCCTCTGCACCACCAGTCAGCTGCCTCATTCCCTGGAGGCCACCTTGGCATTATGAGGTATGAGAACAGCTCTTCTGGAGCCATTTGGCCTCTTGCAGAAAGGTTGCCACAAATCCGCCATGCACAGGCTGGAGAAGCTGTGAAGCAAGCCAGGATTTTACAAGAGATTTGTTGATGTCATTGTTGTTTTTTCCAAATAAATCCTCAGGCTATGAGCTGTTGTCTCATGCCTCTTTTCGCTGATGAATATTTCATGAATTCTAACTTCACTGGCCAGCGAGCACCAGGCCTTAATAAAATAACTGTGAAATGGTGAGGTAAATTACACCCTAAGTGCAGGGGCACCAATTAATTATTTATTAGGAGGGGTTTTTTTTCAGACTGTCCAGCTTCATACCATTACTGACAAAGCTTTTGACGGTAAGGTAGAATTAGCATTCAGAGGAAGTTCTCAGAGGCAAAAATAAAAGATTGCATGTACCTGTCATGGAAACAGATGTATGAAATGCAAATGACATTGCATTACAGGGTTCTTCAGTTCCTCAAAACGTTGTTTACTTCGTGTTTGGCTTCAAATTAACATTTTTATTTTCTGAAAAATGTGAAATTATTATGATGGATGTAGCTGTGTTGCACGCTACCACTTTTAATGTAAAAAGGACAAGCACATACACATTTCACACAAAACTGGTACATATTTATGTGCAGTGATGCATTCAGGATTTTAATTTAATAACTATGCTGACGCTACAGTATAGAGTGGGCTGTTGAAATAAAATGCAATGTAGAAATCTGTTTATAAATCTGAATCAAGCTTTAATTAACTACAAAAACATGTTGAAGAAACGTTTCCATGGTAACACTTCCGGCATATGAAGCGTTTTTTATTTTCGCTCTAAACTACATTCTACTTTTGCTACACTCTTCAGAATATTAATGAGAGCTTAGATGTTGATGTTATTTTTATTTTCAGCATGGACACTTGAGGTCCATTGTGGGAAGGCAGATGTACCTGTGCCACACTCTAATGCCCTGTATCTAACCATGTGAGTGAAAAGTGCAGCTACTTTGCATGGAGCAATTCTAAGTCAATTTTCCCAACTTCCTCAAGCGGAAAATGAGCCGAGAACAGATAAGATGCAAAAAGGCATTTCCAACTGTGTAGTATATCTGCTTTATGATGGCACACAGTGAAAATCCTGTAGGCTATGAGCGGGGGACTCACTGTAGTTTGAGTCACATCGCATAATTATTCTTCCATGATGTCCTTGGCAATGTACCTGGTTCATCAGACCATTTCTGGTTTTGATTCAGTTTTGTTGTCCTTTCATTGGCTATTACCCCACTATGCATAGCCCTCATTGAGCTACAATGTTAGACATTGCTGGACAAATGGATTTAGTGAAGCCAGGATAAATTCTAGTAGTAGATGACTAAAATAAATTGGTCTTTAACCCAATTAGTCAAACAATGATGACATTTGAATTATAATGAGATGGGAAAGGTTTGAACTTGACAACACCTGGATTGCTGCCAGGACCAGTAATTTAAAAAATTAATTAAATTTTTTTTTATATTCTCTGATTTTAACACTTGAACCACCAGGGGTCACTGTATACCTAAAACTACCATTGTGTGAAAACAACCCAGTATTACAATGCATTGATTTTCAAGGCCAGACTTCATTAGTCATTATGAAACACAGAAAGTAAGAAATAAAAGTTGTTGTCATTTGAGCTATTCAGAAATTGCCAGTATACAAAACTGTACTTTTCTTAAAGAGTTTACAAACTGTATGGGTTTGGGTTGGGCTTTTCGCTCCTTCATGTGTGAGTGGGTGGTATTGTGTTTGAAATACTGATTCAAACACATCACAGAGGTTCACAGAAATTAACAAGGAAAAACCCATATGTTATATCTCAGTAATTCCAAGCCATAATGTAAGGTCACAGGTGGTTAGAAAAACATAAAAAGGAAAGTTTACATTCTGTAAATGCTTTAAGCTAGAGGATTCATCTTCAAGCAGATAATGAAGATGGATCCTCTGTGCGAAAAAACAATAATAATAATAACTTTTCTGGGGATATGGACAGCCAGCAAAACCCCTCTGCTATTAGGCTTTTCTTTTTCTGCTAATTCACATTGAAGGTTAAACTGCCACCGATACGGGCTGAAGAAGGGTAGTTGGATTGTAACAAAGAGAGGGATGGTAGTCAGAACTAAGGGACTGCATTACCATAAGGCAATGCTGGACAGTTAAAATTACCTTGGAATCCCACAGGCAAATGGGAATCATGAAAAGGTCAAAGGAAAACTGGAGCACTGGGCCAGTGACCCCCAAACTGGGCAAGTGTCCCAGGAAAGACATCAGAGATCTCTGTTAAGAAGAGCACATTCCTAGGAACAGTGAAGATACTGGGCATGACACGCAAGCTAACAGGCCTATGGTACGGGACACAAGCTTGAAGGATAAAGACCATACACAGGGCATGTGGGGAATTTATAGATTCAAATTAAAACTAAACAGAGATAAGAAAAACAACAATTTAAAAAAAAAAAAGTAATTACACAAAATAAAAACAACTCTTAAGCACAGACCTTGTATAAAATCATGTATTTTCATCAATATTTTTAAGACTTGGTTCAAGACCAAATACCTCCAGGATCAACCTCAGTTTTATTTAGTGGAATGCATTTAACTAAGTTGGTGAACATGGTTATCACCCAGAGATCAGCATGTGAGTACTGTCATTGTGAGCATTTTAGCATTTAGCTCAGAGCTTTGCTGGGCCTAATTATAGCCTAACAGGGATTTATTGCTGTAGCTTGGAAGTCTTTTTTTGTGCGTTATACAACAAAGTGGGTCAGAGGAATACCTCCTTTTTGTCTGCTACAGTAGAGATTACACCAATTAATCCATCTAATACATAATCATTTCCACTGTTAACGCTGTTGCGTAAAAATTTTGTGTAATGGATTTCAAGAAAGGTGAACTACAGCACAACTAAACGAATAACAGAAGTAATGATGTCAAACAGATTTGTATTAAAGCTGAGGTGGAAACATGGTTCTTTGTTTCCTTTTGTTTACATTTTTTTGTTTTTGTTTTTTGTTTTCTAGAATAACTCTAGAAAAATAACTGAGTTTGACATTTAGTTAATCTAGAGAGACACAAACCCCTGATGGTTTCTAGTTCCAGGAGGAAAATTATGAAAACGTTTGTATAGAATGTTTAATGGTGCAATGCATAAAGTGGTATGCCCCTGCTGAGGCATGGTTTGAATACCCTGTGAAGCTAAATGCTAGCATATACATATTATTAGCCTGCTTGTCCAGTAGGACAAGGTTCAAGATGCCTCTCTTAAAATAGAGATGGGATAACTCAAACTAGGCTATAGTACTTTTCCAAGAAAATTTAAGTAACAGTAACAGACAATATAACTGCTTTATACCTAAAGTACAGTAATATAACTAAAGCAAGTTAACCTTGTAACTCTTTATGAGCCCTCATAATAGTGTATACGTGGCTATATCATTAATATTATGACAAGACACCTTCATATTATGTTAAAATGAATAATTGTATCATCACAAACATTATAATATTTATATAATACTGTATCGATACTATTGCCCAATGACAGTAGCTCCTTGGAAAAGAAAAAAACACAAACAAAAGTTGACTTTCATTTTGTTTGCACTGTTAAATAAAATCATGACCATATGTTTAGTATTTTTTTTCTATCACCTTAAATATTAGGTTATTTGTTAGGCAAGTAACACACTGAATTCACATTTTATACCCAAAATGTTATTCAGCAGCACATCTCTGAGAAGTCAGAAATGAATCAAGCTTAACCCCTAAAACAAATGTTCCAATTCAGAAAAGCAAATACCTGTAATTTAGCATCTTAATTAAAAAAAATAATTGTCATTTGGCTCATTTGTCCCAGTGCAGTGCCTGTTTAGATGTTTCATGATGATTTTGCTTTATTTAATGTTTAGACTTATTTCATGTATTATTCCTAGAACCTCTTTTTTTTATCTTTCATAGGTTGAATTTGGTATTTGCATTTTTTTAATAGTTTAATTATTCTTATTTTTAGTTCTTAGTCTCTTGTCTTAGTTAGGTCCCTCTTGTGTTCTGTTCATCTTGGTCTTGTCTCTGTGTCCTTCGTGTCCCCTGTATGTTATCAGTTCTGTCTCTGTCAACCTTTTTGTCTGTGTCTAGTGACTGTGTTCTGTACTCCCTGTCTTAGGTTGCCAGTCCCCCATTTTGTGTGTGTTACGTGCCAAGGGGTGTGGCTTTGCTTTTGTACTCTGTTTTGTGTTCTATTCATCTTTCAGGCGTCAGGCCTCCTCTGATTGGCCAGTTCGAAGTTGATTGGCAGGTGTCTATTGGCTGGACTGGGCTCAGTTGGCCAATCACACTCCAAGGAACACTACAAATGAGCCGCTCCCTGGCCAGCTGGTGGCTGCTGGCTTCTGCTTTGACAAACATTTGCGAACAAGCATCTTTATGTTGTGTGTGGTGGGAGGCTGGACAGGTAAGCCGGGGTACCCTATACACTGGTTGTAGATTTTACTCTGTTAGTCACACTAGGTTATGCGGTTGATGCCACCCTTGTATGTTTTCACTGACTTTTATCGAGTAGCTAGGTAGGCCTTTTGTTTTGCATTTTTCTTTCAGTTAGGCTAGGCCCTGGAAGCTACTGACCTCTTTTTGTTTTATTACTTTCTTTGATTTGGATCAACCGCCCAGTCCTCCTCCCCCACCTCTTTACTGTTGTTAAATTTGACTATCCAGGCAAGCACCCAATAAATCTTGCCTGATACTTAACTGTTCTGTGGTCTTCCTCCTTCATTGATTGTGGTTGTCCAGTGTTGCTGTCTCCTTCCTACCTTTGCCTCCGCCATGGTGGGGGGGGACGTAACACAAGTGGGGGCTCGTCCGGGATCTTTGTATGTGGTGGACAACCTGTATTAATGAGGACTGTGCCGTGATTTTAGGGTGTCTACGTTTCATAGTATCAGCCGGAGATGAGTTTCGACCTGCTTGGTTTTGTTAGTCAGCCTAGCGTTGACAAAGTTGACTTGTGTCGCAAAGACGACCTGTTGAGTATTGCTGCCCAGTATAACCTTTCCGTACCAAAGTATGGAGTGAAGAAGGATATTAAGCAGGCTTTGTTGGAGGGATTATTCGAGTTGGGGATTTTAATCAGCCCTGTTCCAGCTGGGGTGCCTTCTCAGGACCCTTCAGTTTCCCCTGGTGCCTCTGCTGATCTAGCTTCTCCAGAGAGAACTGATGAGCAAGCGCTGCCTGCTACACCTCCGGGTGCCCAAGTTAACTCTGATGCGGCTCCCCAAACTCTGCCTCGCTTTAAGCCTTTCACTCCAGAATCCCAAACATCTAGCAGTGATGCAAAGCTTAAGGTTCGCTTACTGCGTTTACAGTTGGAGGCACAAGAGAAGGATAAGGTGCGTAAAGCGGATTATGATCTCCGGCTGGAGGTCCGTAGGCTGGAGATAGAAGCTGAAAAGGAAGTCAGGTTAAAGCAGCTTGAAGTAGAAGCACTGAGGGTGTCATCAGGACAGAAAACAGATGCCACTAAAGAAATCCCGAAAGTCTCCCCGGAAAGTTTTAACGTTAGCAAACATATTGCCCTAGTACCTACCTTTCGTGAGACTGAGGTAGATTCGTACTTCAACGCTTTTGAAAAGGTGGCTACTGCTCTGAAATGGCCAAGAGACATGTGGCCCATATTACTTCAGTGTAAATTAGTGGGCAAAGCTCAGGAGGTAGTAGCTTCACTTTCGCTAGAGCAAAGCATGAAATACGACGTGTTGAAGGAAACAATTGTACGTGCCTACGAACTGGTACCTGAGGCCTACAGGCAGAAATTTAGGAACCATAAGAAGTCCAGCAGTCAAACATATGTGGAGTTTGCACATGAAAAAGGGGCTCTTTTTGATAAATGGTGCGCTGCTAACGGAGTTGGGGATGAGTATGAGTCGCTGCGTGAGTTAATGCTACTGGAGGATTTTAAAAATTCATTACCTGAGAGGCTCATAATGTTCTTAAACGAACAGAAGGTGACGTCCATGTCCAAAGCAGCTGTGTTGGCCGATGAGTTTGTGCTAACTCATAAGAATGTTTTTACCCCTGTTTCCCATCCAGATAGGCCCACAGCCATGCGCTCAGCACGGCTTGAGTCTAGTTGCTCTGCTGCGAGGCCAGTGAGGCCAATGAGGGGGCCCTCGCCTTCCCACGGTGAGCGTGAATGCTTTTATTGCCACAAGAGGGGTCATCTCATCGCAGAATGTCAGGCATTAAAGCGTAAACAGCAACTATCCTCACAACCAAAAGGGGTGGGATTGATTAAAGCCACAGAGACTGGGAGGGCATTTCAACCAAACACTAACCACCCTGACCCCTGTTTCAAACCATTCATTCTAGAGGGAGTGGTTTCGCTGACTGGGAATCCAAATGATCAACAACCAGTAAAAATACTGAGAGATACAGGGGCCTCTCAGTCCATCATTAGAGAAAACGTCTTACCGTTTTCTGAGGAGTCATTTTGCCAGTCCAGTGTTATTGTCCAGGGAGTAGAACTCGGATTTGTATCTGCCCCTTTGCACACTATTCACATTCAGTCTTCATTAGTCAGCGGAGTTGTTAAAGTGGCTATTCGTTCTGCGTTGCCCATACCAGGCATTGACTTCATCCTAGGTAATGACCTTGCTGGAGGCAAGGTCATACCCATTCCTGAAGTGTTAGACAGACCCGAGCTGAGCCGGGATTCTGACTCAGCCCAAGACCAGCCTGCCATCTTTCCAGCTTGTGTAGTTACGAGGGCCCAGACAAAAAAGTATGGTCCTGACTTGGCCGATTCCTTCATGAGGTCAGATCCCGTTGGTGATGTGATTAACTTTACCTCTGGATCTAAGGTTCAGGCCACAGTTCCACCTGCTGACAAAACACAACCAGTTCTGGATTTGCCAGTCTCCCGAGAGGAGTTCATTATTGCACAGAAAAATGATGTAACCCTGTCCAAGTGTCATTCCTCCACTCTCAGTCAACAGGATGCCAAAGGGAAAAAGCTGGCTTACTTCTCTGACAAAGGTCTTCTGATGCGCAGATGGACAAGTGAGGTCTCGGAAGACGCTGACTGGTCTGCAGTATATCAGGTGGTGGTACCTACTGCTTATCGTACCCAGGTACTGTCCTTAGCACATGACCATCCATGGTCAGGACATTTGGGGGTTAATAAAACATACACCAGAATTCTGAAACATTTCTTCTGGCCCGGACTGAAATCTGATGTTGTTCAATACTGCCGTACTTGCCATGTATGCCAAATGACCGGCAAGCCAAACCAAGTAATCCCCCCCGCTCCTCTCTGTCCTATCCCAGTAGTAGAGGAGCCATTTCAAAAAGTGATTGTTGACTGTGTGGGGCCTCTACCTAAAACTGGAAACCAGTTTCTGTTGACGATCATGTGCGTTTCGACCAGGTTTCCCGAGGCAATCCCACTACGGAGAATAACAGCTCAGATTGTTGTCAAAGCACTGTTGAGATTCTTTTCAACCTTTGGTCTGCCTAAGGTTGTGCAAACAGACCAAGGCACTAACTTTAAGTCTAGAGTGTTTGCCCAAGCCCTGAAAACATTAGGCATTGAACACATAACCTCGAGTTCTTACCATCCTGAAAGTCAGGGGGCACTAGAGAGGTTTCATCAGACTTTGAAGTCTATGTTAAGGAAACACTGTTATAGTTCCCAACGGGACTGGGATGAAAGTGTTCCACTTGTTTTATTTGCCTGTCGGGAAGCAACCCAAGAATCTCTGGGATTTAGTCCCAGTGAGCTTGTGTTTGGGCGTGAGATGAGGGGTCCTTTGAAGGTTTTTAAAGAGAGGCTGGCTACACCGGTTGACAACACCAAAAGCCTTCCAGAGTACGTCAAGACACTGAATGACAGGTTGAAGAGGGCTTATTCCTTAACCAGGAACGTATTAGCCACGTCACAAGCGAAAATGAAGAGACACTTTGATCAGCGGGCTGTTGACCGTTCATTTCTGCCAGGTGACAGAGTGCTCCTTCTCCTTCCGGTGCCCGGCTCCTCTCTCTCCGTTAGGTTCTCTGGTCCTTATGTTGTAGAGAGAAAACTCAGCAAGACTAACTACATTATTCAGACCCCGGATCGCAGACGTCCCACTCGGGTGTGTCATGTCAACATGATGAAGCTGTACAACTCTCGTGAACCTTCAGCTGTGCCATCTGTGGTCCAAGAGCAAGTGGTTACGTCTCCGATGGCTTCGGTGACCAAGGTGGAGATTACTCCAGATGAAGATGGGTTGGTGTTACGAGGTGCTGAGCCTCAAAGTGCTCGACTAGGTAATTCTGTGATATTGTCAACCCTAACACAATACCTGTCCCACCTTCCTGCTGAACAGAGCAATGATATTATAACACTCATATCGGGATTCCCATCTCTGTTCAGTGATATCCCGTCTCAAACCACTGTCATAAAACATGATGTGGTGCTCACTAACCCTACACCAATCAAACAGCGCGCTTATCGGGTTAGTCCTGCAAAGAGGGAAATCATAAAACAGGAAGTTGAGTATCTTCTTCAGAATGGATTTGCAGTGCCAAGCTCCAGCTCTTGGAGTTCACCATGTCTCTTAGACACTAAGTCAGATGGAAGCCCAAGATTCTGTACAGACTTCCGAAAGGTGAACTCTGTCACTGTACCCGATGCACATCCCTTACCCCTTATTGATGACTGCATTGATGAAATAGGGCCTGCAAAATACATCACTAAACTCGATATGTTAAAAGGGTATTGGCAAGTGCCTTTGACACAGCAAGCATCTGAGATTTCAGCTTTTGTCACCCCTGACCACTTCCTGCAGTATACGGTTATGCCTTTTGGCATGTGCAATGCCCCTGCAACGTTTCAGAGACTGGTTAACAAAGTGTTGGGAAACATCCCTAACTGCCGAGCATACTTGGATGACATTGTTGTGTATAGCAGTGACTGGTCCACCCACATAGCTACATTAAAAGAAGTCTTCATTAGCCTAGACAGTGCGTCTCTCACTTTGAACCTTGCCAAATGTGATTTCGCTAGAGGCAGTGTCCTCTACCTTGGCCAGCAAGTAGGTCTAGGGTTCTCCAGGAGGATACCCAGGGCATTGACCATCCTGTGAGTTACTTCTCTCGGAAGTTTGACAAACACCAGCTCAGGTATTCTACCATTGAAAAGGAGACCCTTGCTTTGTTGTGGGCCTTGCAACATTTTGAAGTCTATACAGAGTCAGGTCAGAGGTCAGTCCAAGTATTCACAGATCACAACCCTTTAGTTTTCCTCTCCAAGATGTATAATCACAACCAGCGGCTTATGCGTTGGTCACTGATTATTCAGAATTATACCCTCAAAATCCATCACAAAAAAGGTTCAGAAAACATTGTAGCAGACGCACTCTCCCGTGCTGTTTAGAGAGGTCACCAAACCCTAAGTTTGGTTTTTGAAGGGTGAGAGTGTTACGTGCCAAGGGGTGTGGCTTTGCTTTTGTACTCTGTTTTGTGTTCTATTCATCTTTCAGGCGTCAGGCCTCCTCTGATTGGCCAGTTCGAAGTTGATTGGCAGGTGTCTATTGGCTGGACTGGGCTCAGTTGGCCAATCACACTCCAAGGAACACTACAAATGAGCCGCTCCCTGGCCAGCTGGTGGCTGCTGGCTTCTGCTTTGACAAACATTTGCGAACAAGCATCTTTATGTTGTGTGTGGTGGGAGGCTGGACAGGTAAGCCGGGGTACCCTATACACTGGTTGTAGATTTTACTCTGTTAGTCACACTAGGTTATGCGGTTGATGCCACCCTTGTATGTTTTCACTGACTTTTATCGAGTAGCTAGGTAGGCCTTTTGTTTTGCATTTTTCTTTCAGTTAGGCTAGGCCCTGGAAGCTACTGACCTCTTTTTGTTTTATTACTTTCTTTGATTTGGATCAACCGCCCAGTCCTCCTCCCCCACCTCTTTACTGTTGTTAAATTTGACTATCCAGGCAAGCACCCAATAAATCTTGCCTGATACTTAACTGTTCTGTGGTCTTCCTCCTTCATTGATTGTGGTTGTCCAGTGTTGCTGTCTCCTTCCTACCTTTGCCTCCGCCATGGTGGGGGGGGACGTAACAGTGTGCCTCGTGGTCAGTTAAGTTCTGTCAGTCTCGTGCCCCCATCCTCCTGTGTCAACTCCTTTATATTTGGTCTATTTGTGTGTATATTATCCTTCAATTTAGGCATTTTCCTGTTTCCTCTGTATGTTCCCTGTCTGTCATCCCGTTGTGTCTCCTCCATCAAGTTTGTATGTTTTCATCTTGGTCTTTGTCTTCTGCTGCTTCCTGTTTTATTTTGGTGAGCTCTTGTCCCTTGTGTGTTTGAGTTTTGCTCCCTTGTCTCATTAGTTGTTGTTCAGTTCACCTGTGTTCCCATGTGTTTCCACTTCCCTTAATCACTTGCCGTTGTATTTATTGTCAGTTTTTATCAGTTTCCCTTAGTCCTTTGTCAGAAACCTCGTGGTTTCTAGCTCCTGTGTTCCCGCTACCTAGTGTTTACCTCCAGTTTAGGTTTCCATAGCAGGCCTAATTAAACAGCTTGTTTTGTATTTAACTCCGCCTACCTTTGCGTTTGGGTGATCACTCACCCCTTCATCACATAACAACAATTATGTGCTTTACAGTTTTTTCAGCTTTTTTTGTAAACCGGTGCATTTGAAAATTCAGAGATAACAGCAATTATTCTATTTCAGCATTAAAATGATCACTTTGGTCAAAGAGCTTGCTCATAATAGTGGATCAACCATTACAGAAACCTAAAAGATTTTGCTAATTACCAGTACTGTTAATTTAGGAGGGCTGTGGTATAATTACATTGGATGGTGGTCTAATAAATCTTGCAAGCACTGTATATCCCATCACAAAATTAGCCCTGCATATTGAAAAAACAATATTTATCCAGAGGTTTTAAATTTGATGTGTCGTCAGACTCTTTACATTCCTCCATATGTGATGAGTTTCTAATGACAGAGCTGTTTATTACCATAAACCCATCATATCACAGTACTGATTCCAAAGGACAACCTGCACTATGTGTAGCTGTGAGATACGAATAGTTTTAACAAAACAGCAGCATTTGATGTTCTGGAAATAGATGGTTTACCTGTCTTGGTAATAGTCAAGTATATGGAAAAAAAA
Organism: Aulonocara sp. 'chitande type north' Nkhata Bay; assembly: GCF_057382095.1. Lineage (NCBI taxonomy): Eukaryota > Metazoa > Chordata > Actinopteri > Cichliformes > Cichlidae > Aulonocara > Aulonocara sp. 'chitande type north' Nkhata Bay. The sequence continues at coordinate 37,578,927 of NC_141348.1, read as the reverse complement.
TAATTATTGGAATATCTTGATCCCTAAACAACAGTTGAAACAGTTTGTGGGTGGACATGGATATAACTCACAATCTCCATTGTACTGACTTGCCGCTCTGTGAAAACAGCAGAACATCTGAACTAGGCTCAGTCTACAGACCGCGCAGGAGGTGAAAATAATGAAGGGAATTCAAATGTTCTGCTGGAGCTATGCGCTTTTTCCAGCCTCCATTGAAGCTGGGGCCTGAGCCAAAGTGTCTCATAGTGTAATGGTGCTCTTGTCTCTCAAATTTTAGCGCTCAGTAGACCTGCCATCTGTCCAGTCTCAGAGGTTCAGAGAGACAGTGATCCAAAATAGAAGCAGTATTAGAAAAGGTCAGATGCTGAGTAAAGGCATCTGTAAAATTACTCTTGGCATTATTCCGTTTCACAATGACAGATTTAGTACAGGTCTTTAATGTCTTTTCTATACAGGAGGAATATGCTCAGTCACAAATGAGGGTATTTTCTTTTTACTGTTAGTAATAATAATAACATTAATGCATGTTGCCCCTACATAATCACATGTTCTATGCCCTTGATGCGTAAAATAATTGAAGGGAGCATTGAGAAAATGCCTCTTAAAAAAGATTTGATTTGGACTAGAGCCAGAGCAAGACTGCAAATAGCAGGAGATAAATCTGCTGATGCACATTTTTCTGCATCTCTTGTATGTTTTGTGCGAAAGATTTGCACAAAACATACAAGCTCAGTCATTCAAAAATGAACCTATCCTAACACCATCCACACGAAGGCATGCTCAGGCCTGAAAACTGTGATCTATGGTGCTGCAGCAGGAATTGACCCTCATCGGATAAACTGCTCCAAATTGCTTCCCTGATATATTGCTAGCCCTTGTTACCGCTCTCCCCCCTGTCAATTTCCCCCATTCCCCTCAAGGTCAGCTCTGCGTGATGTTGGACAGAGTAGGAGAACAGCGCTCCTGTTACTGCTCGCCTGCTTCACATCCAGCTCCCCAGATCTCCATCCTCCACCCCTCTGCCCCTGTGCTCCAATCACATTTCAGATACACTAATGACTACAACCACCTTACTGCAGCACCACAGGGGTTAGAGGGGAAAGAACATGTTGACAACATAAAATGGCACCAAATCAAGGAAATACAAGGTTTAGAAATACTATTAAACCCTAAAGACATTCAAGTGAAATGAATTTGAAAGTTGCTGACTGACACTTTGTCCTTTCATCCATTCACAATAGTTTACACTTTTGAAACAACAAGCTGTTTGACTGCTGTCTTTTTACAAGGACAAAAGTGTTATCTTGCACCATGAAAAAAATTCAGGTAGCATTTCAAATGGTGGACATAAGACTGACGTGACACCAGCATGAGAAATCCCTCGTGAATGTTTTCGTTCCTGTCATGAAGTGTCATTCCTTTGGTTATGTCATTTTGAGGGCAGAGTTGACACTGAGATGTTTTTGTTATAACAATTAGAGGTTTCTCTGTCATTTTCTTCCTTTGAACTATTCTCCTGCAAACCTTGAAAACCATCAAAGAAAATGTATCAGTAAATTTATACCAAACCCAGCCTTATAGAGACTTCTGTCCTGATCTAAAGATCAAAGAGTCAACGATGACGAAAGAAACATGAGAAAAAATTATTTTTTTTTAAAGTGACAAGACTACAAACAAAGAAGTAAATATTAACAGTACTGGTGACATCTGTGTGCTTATGTAACCAAGTATTATGCCCTGCTTGAGGATAATTGGCAGAAACTCACTGCGTATAACTACAAAAATAAAATATAAGACAGTTTAAAATAGCAAACTGCTGTTAAGTGATATAAAAATGTTCCCTTATGATAGCCACTACTGTAAAAATGTGTTCTTTTGGAGAAGGAGGCTCTTTATTTTTTGGCAATAACCATCGAATAGCAATTCTAAAGCTCGGATATTTAACAAGTTAGAACGTATCTTTGTAGCGTATCTATTTTTGTTCATTATTCACCTTTTGACCTTTTATATGACGTAGAGCACTTCGATATAGAGTGAAAGTATGGAGCCACCTTGTATTTCTGCTTCCAAGAAATCAGATCTTCTTGAAAAATTGTTTTGACGTAGTCTTGAGCAATTCTTTAGCCCTCCTGAAAATCTTTTAAAGTTTTTACTTTGGGCACTGGCTGATTTTAGTTTTTTTGGTAACATGTGAAATGTAACACAAGCAAAGAACTGATTTTAAATTTTATCCTTAGCTACTTTGGCAGTAGCATCCTGTAACAAAAAACATCATTCCCCTCCTTTTCTTGTTTGAATGTACAAAAAACACTAAATATAACACGTTTGACGATCATAAAAAAGTATTTTGCGCAAACAAGGTGATTCGCGAAGCTGAAAGCTTGACATTTCTTGGCATGGTGTCCTTAAAAAATTGGGGAAAACTGGACAATTGGAGAACAAAAGAAGAATTGGCAGACCTAAAACGTAACTTTATCTGACAGTTATGTCTTTTAAAAAAAATAGGAAACAAAAGAAATTGTCTTAGAACCCATTTTAAGGAAAAGGGGGAGAAAAATTTGAGGTATATAAAATTACACAAGAACTGTACTGAAAATCAGCAGCAACAGGGTTTATGGGGTGATGATGGAGTGACAATGATTTCTGTTCAAATCATGTAGCAGCAGTCCATTTTCCAATCAAAAGTAGTGCAGAGTTGTTTTGTTTTTTGTTTTTAATATTCTACAGATATAATAGTGATATCATTTTAAAGCTTCAGTTGTGCATGGTCCATTATAAGTGTTTGCGAGAGAAGCAGTGTTTTTCTCAGAAAATATCTGATGTAGCATTTGTTCATACATTAAAGCAAAAATGATGTATCATGCTATTCTGCAACCATAAGTGACAGCTGGAACATAATGATAAATCTGTCTATTCAAATGCAACAAAGGAACGTTTACTTCTCAGCACAGCTTGTTGCTTGTAAAAGGGAAACATGGCTTTTTTTCTCAAGTTTTTCCTTTAAATTGATATACGAAGACAGACCTAGGACATGTTATTGTTCAAAGAGAAATCCCAATAATTTAGCTGTAAGCAAAACAAGCACCAGGAAACAAGAATCAAAAGGGACTTTGTTGCTGTCCCTCCTTGTCTATCCCAGGGGTTCTCACATCACTTCCTAAAGTACTGCTTCATCAAACAATGGGACCCCTGCAATGAAGGAACATGCCACACCATAGGTACTTTATCTGTTTACACAGAAACCTACAGTGCTGAATGTTTGATCTGTGTGAAATCACCACCATAAGAAGAAAGACATTCCAAAGAAACCTGATATAACTCATAGAAACTTTTTTTTTTCTCTTTGTGCTCTAATAAACCATTTTTCCCACAAAAAATTAGGTTATTATGGCTGAAGGAAATCAGTTATGGATCAAAAACATTAGAGAAAGTATAAGAGGAAACTTTAAGATAAAACAGTGATATGGAGCAACCATTTTTAATAACTCTAGTAGGATTTAGATTAAAAATACACATTTTTAGTCTTTAATGTATTTGATCTTTCTTGTTTATTTGCATAACTATCTGTGCAATCTATCAAGCCAAGAAGACATTCACCCACATGTCTACTAGGCTGGGATTTCTTTGGGAATACATTTTGTATATACATACACACCAAATGCATATAGCTGTATGGATGTGTTCTCACGTTATCCTAAACTGTATCAAACACTCTTATTGTTCATTGATCATTATCAATCTCAATGCAAACAATACACCATATAAATCACATCAGACTTTTGCATATACAGGTGAAAATATGGAGTCAATTTTTTATATACATATGATCAATAGACTGAGACTATACTCTGAAGCTCACAAAAAACTTCTAATAGCACTATAGAGAAATGTTTACATAACTGGGTTTTTCTTCAAATTGCCCTGTATTTGTATAGCACTTTTCTAGTCCCTAAGGACCCCAAAGCACTTTACACAACCTGTCATCCACCCATCCACACACACACATATTCACACACTGGTGATGGCAAGCTACATTGTAGCCACAGCCACCCTGGGGCGCACTGACAGAGGCAAGGCTGCCAGACACTGGCGCCACCGGGCCCTCTGACCACCATCAGTAGACAACGAGTGAAGTGTCTTGCCCAAGGACACAACGACCGAGACTGTCAGAGCCGGGGCTCGAACCGGCAACCTTCCGATTACAAGGCGAACTCCCAACTCTTGAGCAGATCGTGGCTCAAGAGTTGGGAGTATATGGGACTGCACATTTTTAAATATGATTTCACAGTATTTCACTGATTAACAGCTGTTGTCAGTGATATTTTAAAAAGCCTGTCAAAAGCATGATAGTGAACAAGCAAGTGTGGGTGTGATCAATGGGCTTTTTTAATTATTTTAATTACAGAGGGAGAAAATCCAGGTAACACAACTGATAGACCTCGACATATAGCACTTTGTCCCAAAGGAATACTTTAATTTGAAGTGAAATGTGTATCTAGAGTATGGAAAAAAGTGCTTGTCAGATCTTAATTTAAAATGAAAGTGAGAATGTAGCTAGCAGACATGTACACGCCACATGTACAGAATGGTCCAAAGTCTTAATCTCAGGAAGTATTGTATAGCCGGATATATGTGTCCACAAAGGAGTACTTGAAGTACGCCATATGAGACAATATACTGTATGAGTGTGAGTGTGTACAGGTGTTTGTGTTTGATGAGAGGAAAGGAATCTTGTAAACCAACCAAGATCAAAACAAAGTTCATGTGACTTTTTGTTTTTCTAGTTTATCAGAATCTACTTCAGACTTGTAGCTTCTAATCATTTTACCAGTCTTTGGTGTGTTTTGCTATGTACACTGTGCATCTCAGAAGTGTGTAACAAAGTATTCAAATACAAACCAAAGACCTTTTTTGTAATTTAATATAATATCTGCAGGATGCAGGAGCTCTGGCACAGACATGGTTATTGGTCTATTTGTTCACATTAGGATGCACAGTCAGGCTTGAGCTTAGCCGCACAATTTAGTACAAATGAGAAAGATTAAATAATGTTATGACATTAATGCAGTCAGGTGTATCTAGAAACAACTGTGTGTGACTGCGAGTGTGGTAGCTATTGTAATCATTATCCAGGATATGAACCAAGAAATGCACTGTAGACATACAAAATGTAGTTGACTAGTGAAGCTTTTTCATTTTTGTCTTTAAACTTTGAAAAGAAGTATATACAAATTAAGAGAAAATTTCATAATATTGTTGCAAGTACTAGCAGTTATTTTTCCATCCTAGTTATGTAGCTGTTGTGGGCCATGGTAACATTCCACTATATACTGGTCTGAGCAGTACAAGCCAGTATACTGAATCAGAAATGAGCACACTAATATTTGTACCAGAAACTGATGGAGACAAATCAATAAAAAAGTTTGTTTTACCTACAGATCTTTTGTATCTTTTATATTTTTTTTCCAAAATAACCAACTGTATAGTACAAGTGGTTCTTCTATTATGTAGAAAAAGATTTTATTTTATTTTTTTTACCATTTGAGTTACATGTTACACTTCTTAAGGTAAGGGTTACAGAAAACACTGTAGACCAGGCAGTGTCTTGGGAATCAGTCACAGCAATGAACAAAGCACAATGCCAGTGTATGTTGTCTGAGAGTGCCCTTGTTCAAATGAGAACATATAGTGCTCTTACTACAGCTTATAAAAACTCTATATAGGCTGTGTCTCACATAGCTGAGCTAATCAATTCTAATCCCTTTGACAATGAATAAGGTATTTTACTGTAGTGCTCTCTAAACCCAAGAGTGGCCTCAGACATTTTTTTCTGCTAAACAGTGTGGAAGAATTATGACTTACAACAAAACAGCTCATAAAAGAATTATACATTATACAAGGTTTATATATTATAATTATTTATTATTATTATTATTATTATTATTATTATTATTATTATTATTATTATTATTAAATCTATCAATCATTCCGTTAACACAAAGTAAAGAATTTTTTTAACTCAGGGGATCATGCTTCACTTCATGCGTCAGTTACTCAAGCATGTGAAAAAAAATTATATAAATTAAGCAGAGTTTAAATTCATCGTTGACCACACTCAACAATATCAGCATGCTAGTCAGTTTTACTGTACGTGGCTGAAATTGCTATTATTATTACCTAAGAGTGCAAACACACTGTACTTTACTGTTGAAACTGAAATGTTGTTTGTTTTACACGACTGCGCTTTCCATTCTGTATAACCTGCAGCCAGCTTAGTAAACATAAACCCCTCGTCATGCTCAGGAACCTCTCTGCTTCTGCCTGTTTATACAATAGGATTAGAACAATTAACTCCCAAGGCAACGTCAGGTCTGACACGTAGACACAGATAACCAGATATTCTAGGATGAAATAGAAGACAGTGTGACGTCATTGTTCCTGAGCCTTTGAGTTGAGAGTTGGCTCTCTGAGAGTGATTATGCTGATAAAGGCGGCAGGTTCTGTACTTGACAGAGAATCCTATTATTTCTTTGGAGGGACTCCATAAGGAGACATAGAGATTGTACAGGCTATTGCAGGTCACATAAAAGATACAGTCAAAGCAACAAGAGAAGAGCATGTTGTGGTTTAATCTGACAGAATCACTTGAGTCCTTTTTGGACTGAAGGCAGAAAAAGCAAGTAAAATAGGCATGCTAACACCCCTGAGGGGGCTAATTCAAGTCATATATGGTGATTTTCAACATTTCCTCCTTTATCCTACTATGTGGTGCTAAATGACATTGTTCAAAAGGAACAATTAAAGCTGGAAATGTCATGAGTGTTGTAGAGATGTGGTCATAACACATTTTGAATTGATGCCAGTGTTATTCAGTCCTTATTATTTAATTCCATGATGACCATGAAAGTATAACAAAATCATTCATCATTTATTAAGAAGCTGTTGAGGTATATTTTTTAAAGCAAGAAAAAACAATATATCAGTCTTGTAGAGAAACTAAACGTTTGTTTGATTTTTTTATTTTTATTTCTCATATGATGGCAATGATGATATGCTATGTGCCAGTTTATTGTGAGATGTTTCTCTGAAAAAGTAAAAACTCCTCTATTAAACTTCATGTGGGAACAAAAACTTAATTGTACATTGTTCAAGTAATGCCATGTGCATGGCTCAAAGTGAAAGGATGCACTTAAATGTTAAAGAAAAAGTTCCTCTGTTAAGAACTGTGTATTCAGCCTTTGAACGAAACTAGCAGATACAAATTTGAATGCCTTTGTCCCCAAATCCATTTCTATTCCTCACACTCTGCTCCTGTGAATAAATACCAGCCCAGGAGAAAACACTGAATTGTAGGTGTTGCTCTATTGCATCCTCTGTTTGAAAAGCAATAAAAAGCATTGGAGGATGAAAAATGAGGTGAACTACACAAAGCAAGTTAACAATAAGAAATAATGTTTCAAGGGTGTCAAGAATTTGAAGGCATTTTGGAAGCACATGCTGTTTCAGTAACCCAGTGTACTCAGGCCTTTCCTGTCCCAAGCCCTGATACAGACTTATAAATAGTTCCTCAGGGAATCTGGGAGAAAGGCTCAACAAGGAATGACACAAAAGTCTTTCTTTCAGGTGGCTGAATAAACAATGTCCTTCATATTTGTAAAATTGATTTCCTATAAAATTCAAGTGAATGGCACTGATAACAGCATCTAATCTTCTGGAGCGCAGGCATTATTATATCCTCTTGGAGCACATACAGTCATGGATACTATAGAGTGCAGTATGTAGGGCCTTAGTCTGACCTTGTGTGTCAGCTCAGCACATGACAGAGGGGTGGAGAAAGCACCGTAGGGGCATGGCTCTACGTGTTGCATAGCCAATAAGATCTTGACTGGCCTCACCATTTAGCACCACTGTGTCCAGATTGTCCAGCTGTTTGATCTGGGCACTGAATGAACTCTACTTTATTCAGATGAAACAGTGACAGTGTTGAAACTTGTAGCCTGGCACCGACTCACTGATTTTTTGTGGACAGTCTGTGAAACAAATGTAGTGTTTCTTTTTTGTATTTTTTTAATATATATCCAAAGCCACTCAGTCCGATTCTGTGATGTCTGCACCGTGTTAACGTCCCTCAGAGACTTTATCTGCAGAGCTCATCTGTCCCTGTTCAAGAGCTCCTGCTAAGGTAAGATCCTTGATATACATATAATATTTGCCAGACATCATTTTTAAAATAATTACTTCAAGAACTAGTCTGTTTCCAGTTGGATATTCATAAAAAATGGATTGCTTTGTTAGTGTTATAACAATACTTATTATGTGAGAATGCAATATCCCTGAGCAAATATTTAACACATTATTCTCATCTATAATTAAACAGACAAATTCATTTCTGTCTAAAATTGGTACTAGAAAGCTGGGGTCAGAAAAGGCCTGAAGCGGGCAGAATGAATGAAAAGTCTTCCGCAAAAGAGCCCAATTTGGCACAAATTTAAAATTGCGTGGTTTCTCAACCATATTAAAGGTAATTTCTTTTTTATTTTCATTATTCTTAGTTTGACAATTTAATTCAGGCAACATATGGGTACATAGAGTTGAGACTAAAATTAATTACTAAGAAAAGGAGATACATTTACCAAACTTAATCTTATGAATTCAAATTAAATCAGTTGAGCCTCACATCTTTAAGCACAGGCACCAAATCCTTTTGTATATCTGCTGATGTCCTCTGCTGAGCCCACCCTGCTTTGTGCTGGTATGTGTGTTGTCAAGTGGCACTTTCAGGCCGCCCACTTTGGCTACTTTATTTAGACCTTTACAGCGTGAGGGGAGTTTGTTTTTATACCTCTGCATGTTTGTCTACTCCTTCCTGGCTTGAATGAATTGACTCTCGGCAGTTTTTACTGAATTATTTGATATTTTGCTCTTTATTTTAGAGACAGGCAGTCAATCCTTAGTGAGAACTTATCTGTTTTATTCATTATTTCTGCAGATTTACTATTCTATCCTGGGGTCCTGTCTGTCTTAACTTGTTCCTCCATTTATCATTTAATGTCAACTGCTGAATTTTTATTCTTTAAAAGTACAGATAGTCCTGTTTCTGTTGTAACAACATTTCCTGGCATATTATCCTGTTTAAGAGTCTAGACTTTATTCAATCTTTTCATTCCCTTTTCTCGTAATTTCATAGTTTCCAAAAGGAGAAGGCTCCTTGATCGATTAAAGGTTAAAACCTTTTTTAAAAAACTTTTACACTTAACCTAAACTAACTCAAATGTTATTGTTACCTACAGTGTGTTGAACAACATTGATTTTTAAAGTAGCATTTATTAAGAAAGGCCAATAAAAAACGTGGTGCAAACTTAGACATTTAGGCTTTGTAAAATAATATTGCTGTATTGTGGTCACTTCATGGAAAAATCTTTGGGCTGTCACAATGTTATTGGTAAAACATGATTAACTTTGATATGAAGCTAACCAATGGACAGGTAACATCAAACAACACTGAACTTTCTATGGATATGAAAACACAAGATTAAACTGGAAGCAACACATTAAAACAGAAAAGAAACTATGACAAAATATATATCTATTTTGAGTAGAAAACTAATACAGTTACGTTTTCTAATGCTGGTTGCAGAGAACATCATCAGAGTACAGAGCTGCAGTTAGGACACCTTTTTGTTTCCATGTTTGTGTCAGTTTGTGTATGTATTTGTCAGTGCAGAGTCTATGGATAAGCTTTTCAGCACAAAAGTTTTTCCATGCAGCCCTCCCAAAATCCCAATTGCATGTTTCTAAACATAAATGAATGCTCACTGGTTGACAAGTCGGCCAGAACATTGAAGTATGAAAAGTACAGACACAGTGCAGTTGGTTGATGGACCAATTTAATGTTCCTCAAAAACAACAGTCATTTAGCATTTTTACTTGCATAAAAAAACAAATACTCCTTGTTAGTGATAACCAATAATGTCACACACACAACTTATTTCTTTGATATGCAAAACTGATTTGATTTAGTGGCAGTGTAAGTTCTTATTTCTCTCAGTGTATTGCTGCTGCAAGATAAAGAAGGAGGCACATTTACAGCTGCACAGCAGATGCTAAAATCCCAGCTCAATAACAAAAGTTCTTTAAAACATTAAATATTCACTACGTGCTGCACACAACTGGTTTATCCAATAAGTTTTCAGAGTCCTAACCCAATTCATCAACCAAATCAAGTCCTCCTTGGCTGAAAAACGCTACATCATCAGCCATTCCAGAGCGTAGACCTGAGCTATTGAGCAGTGTGAATTCAACCTGTGTTCGTGGTCTGATCGATGTTCTCTCTGGATAGTCTCCCCTGTGTAAACAATACAGTAAGTTGTTTGACTCTGCAGATGGACTCGTATTCATCATTTCTAAAGTGAAACTGTGTGAGATCAGCGGGTGGGAGTTTAGTAAATGCATGCAGAGATCAATTCAAAGCAAAGCAAGGCCAGAAATGCCATGTTTAATCTTGAACATAGTTATTAAAGTTGGGGAAATGCTTTTGCAACATAATGAATCTTTTCATATACACATGTGGTATCGTCAAAGCAGGGTTACTCAGAAGTTATAGGTCGGTATAGAAGGTTCGTACTGTATAATGCATGACAAAGCTATATGGTGAAGTGGCCAAAAGGGCTTCCAAAGAATAGAAAAGCCTAGTTAGCGCTGAGACCAAGGAGCATGAAATGCATGAAAACATTTTGGAAAAAGGAAAATTAAAATCAAGACTGTGAGACAGTACCTGATGTGTATTTTTTCTAGTTTTCTAAAAACTAAAAAAAAAGTAACATCAACTTACTGAAGGTTAAAAAAAATAAAAGCAAATGTTTATTTGATAAACACAGTGTGAAAATGTGAAAATTACGCCTCTGGTAGAAAATTTGTTAGTTTGATTTTCCTTCTTCAGAAGCTGCCATGATAGGCAATGCCAAAGTAAAATGTACTAACAATATTACTAAACAAGAGAGGTGAGCCAGAAACAAAACCACTGCTGGTGTTTGGAAATACTGAAAACATTAAATCTGAGTTCTGTTTGCAAGGTCATACTGGTTAAGATCAACTTGAATATAAAGTTGATCTATTGCTGACGCTTTCTAGTCACAAAACTGATATAAGAATGTTTTATTGATGTCAAATGTTTCAAAGCTGAGGACAAAATATCAAGTTCAAGTAAAAGAGGACAGTAAATTGAACAATGTATCACAAATGACTGTGCAGCTGTATGAAACGGAAAAATGTTTTGTAATTTTCTATGTTTATTGATGGGTTGAATATTTATTAAGCACTTAATGAAATAAAGTTTTTTCAGCTTGTTTGCCAAAGGTCTTCTGTATTCTAATTCATAAACACAAATATCATTTTGTTAAACTGTTTTAAGAATTACAAGCAACTAATCAAAGGACTTTCTCTGTCACTTTGTTCTCTCCTAAACAGTCATTGTATCTGTAAAACTTCTTGAGTTTTAAGAGGAGATTTGCGAAGAACAATGCCACCAGCCGTCGGTGGTCCTCAAGGCTACACACCACCTGAGGGTGGCTGGGGATGGATGGTGGTGATTGGAGCCTTCATCTCTATTGGCTTCTCCTATGCATTTCCCAAGTCCATCACTGTCTTCTTCAAAGAGATTGAGGTGATCTTCAATGTGACAAGTAGCCAGGTGTCCTGGATCTCCTCCATCATGTTAGCCGTCACGTACGGCGGAGGTGAGCTACAGTACCATCCAAGACAAGCAGCTGAAATCAATACCCAGCTCTTAGCATGACCATACTACATTTATTCCTTTAGTGTTCTGTTACAAATAAGAAAAAAAATCATTTATTTTTGATGAAATACAGGCTTACTGTGTAGCTTTTCAGTCACAGAGAGATCACACATAATCATAATTACTGTGCTGAAAAAATTAAACTGGCAAAACAAAAGTTCAAGTGTTCCATTGAAATGCTGTTGCAACATTATCTTTCTCTGGAGCATATGAATGAGTTTAAGCCTTGCACACCTACCCATTCTTTTCTCTTGTGCTTTGAGACTGGAAGACCACCAGGGGTTTTGTTTGTGTTCTTGCACTGATGAGATGAATGAGACACTTCATGATGTCACTCTGGGCTGGTCAATCAGATGACGATAAAGCCCTTTTCAAGCTCACGATAAATAAACAGAGAGAGATCAGAGTTCAAAGAAGTCCTTCTTGTCCCAAAAGGCCATCTCCTCTGAAATCAAAACACTGCTGTTCTCTTTGCTCTAGTGTGTGATGAACTGGAAAAATGATGACTTAGGCATCTAGTCTCAAGGAAGCTTCGGGAAAGCTGCTTTAGTCTTCCAAACTAATGTGTGAAGTGGGAAGTGTAGCTCCATATAAAATACACTGTCAGTCAAATTTTATACATGGGGCTATGTGTAAAATTGTTTGTAAGATTTGCTAGCAGTAAAATAAAATAGGAAATACGGCCTCACTCAGCTAGCATTACACTGTGTGCATAATGGTGAACATATTGCATCAAAACATCCCAGGTGAAAACATCCCAAGAAACCAAGGTGCCACATGTCTGTTATTTACTCTGAGTATTAAGTTCCTAAGGCGAACAAAAACTTCACATTCAAGTTAAGTCCTCATTACTGTACAACAGAAGTATCGTGTTCCCCGTGGAAGAAATCAATGCTGCTTATTGTTCAGCAACACTTAACAAGCAGCTGCTTCTGGAGAGTGACATTCAGGCATGCAGGAACAATGGTTTAAGGTTATTGAGTTACACTGTAACAGTAACTGATTGTTCTCAACTTGCCTATCTTTACCATGGTGTTGCTTTTTATTTGTAACACATAATGGACCAAAGTGGATGTTTGTTAATCACTTCTTTTTGTTTCACTTGGCTCTTAGAGCCTCACATGCCCTAACAAGTTATGAGCTGCAGTGTCTTAGTATACGTGGATATGTGTAACTCCCTCAATTAATGCAAATGTTTGATGTAAATATACACAGATGAAGGCAAGCTATGCATAGTAATTGAGAACAGAGAATAAGCAAGGCAATGTTTGTCAGCGCCGTGAGCAGATGACAGCTGAGCCTCTTGCCATCTCTATGTTAAACATTCAGAACACATCAGCAGGAGAAGTTCATTAACAGCCCACTGTTGCGTACCTCTGTACTCCTTCAATTTTTGATTCATTATATTCATAATATTCTACATTGGTTTGTCTCCAACCTTTTTATCATAAGCAACCCACCCTGCAACGCAGAAGGAAAGAACTCATTGTTTGTGAGGAGACTGCCTGCATTACAATTTAAAAACCCTTTGTCTTGCACCGTGCTGGCAAATGAGTCTGGACAACCTCTAAACAAAAACTGTCAGTTTCCATTTGGGTTCATTGGCTAGTGCAGAGATTTGGCAGGAAGGCAGAAGTGTCTTCCATGTGGATCCTCATACTCATTTAGGCTGGTTGTTACATGTCTTAGATGGAGATGGTGTTTTGCGACCCGAGCCCTCAGTGCATTTTAGTCATTTGTCTACTAGTCATAGCAATTTTCCTGAGCTGATTTTGAATCCAGTATGCATGAATCTTAATAAGCTGGTTACTGTTTGCACAGTCAGTCTTTCTTTCTCTATAGCCAGTATCAAAATCTAATATTTATATATGTTATATATATATTTATATATATAACAGAAGATTCAGTGTTATTTTAACCCCAATGTACACACCAGTGAGAAAATCACCCCAGTACACTCACACAAATACCCCCACCCGCTTGTCTGAGCTGAGATATTTCTAATGATCATTTCAATTGTGTTTGGAGTACATTAAAAAGAGCTCCAAAACAAATTATTCTTCTGTCAATTTTTATGAATATCTGGATCAAATAAATGATTATTTCATTGCAGCTTTTGTGGTTTTTCTGACAGATCGCATTATTAATGGCTTGGGAGCACATCTACTGCAGTGCAGCACTGACAAAACTGATTGCTGAAGTTGTTTGAATTTGCTGAGACACAGCTGTGGCACTAGAGCCCTCTGGTGGTTAAAATTAGAATTGTGCCTTTGAATAGATGAAAAACATGTAGCGACATGATATATATGCTATATTTATATATTTACTATATTTGTTCTTTGTTTCTTTTGATTCAGGTCCAATCAGCAGCATCCTGGTTAACAAATATGGGAGTCGTCCCGTTATGATGGCTGGAGGATGCCTGTCAGGATTGGGCCTCATTGCTGCTTCTTTCTGTGAATCTGTTCAAGCACTGTACTTTTGCATAGGTGTTCTTGGAGGTACCTAGTTTTTAATATTTTCAAGTTTGTTTGTTACTAACTTGTTTTTTTTGTACACTGTTGTTTTTTCAAACACTGTTTCATGCTCATTTTTATACATATTTTTACTGAATCTTTCAGGTCTGGGATTGTCCTTCAACCTTAACCCTGCTCTCACAATGATTGGAAAGTACTTCTACAACAAGCGACCTATTGCTAATGGGCTTGCCATGGCTGGAAGTCCTGTCTTTCTTTCTACCCTAGCTCCTATTAATACTTGGCTCTTTGATCAGTTTGGCTGGAGAGGAAGTTTTCTGATCCTGGGTGGCCTGCTTTTCAACTGCTGTGTTGCAGGTTCCCTCATGCGACCTATAGGACCAAAACCCAAGCCTGCAGAGAAGACCACAGAGAGGAAGACTGTGTTGCAGACCATTAACAGCTTTATCGACCTCACTTTGTTCAAGCACCGTGGCTTTTTGCTCTACATAGTGGGAAATATTGTCATGTTTTTTGGCCTCTTTGCACCGCTGGTGTTCCTCTCTAATTATGCCAAGAGTAAACACATTGCCAAAGAGAAGGCAGCTTTTTTACTGTCTATCCTCGCTTTTGTTGACATGTTTGCCCGACCCTCAATGGGCATGGTGGCCAATACCAAGTGGGTCCGTTCCAGGATACAGTACTTCTTTGCTGCTTCAGTACTGTACAACGGCGTGTGTCATGTCCTAGCTCCAATATCAGAAGATTATACAGGCTTTACCATTTATGCCATCTTCTTTGGGTTTGCTTTTGGCTGGCTGAGTGCAGTGCTGTTCGAGACGTTAATGGACCTAGTCGGAACGCAGCGTTTCTCCAGTGCTGTTGGGCTTGTCACTATTGTTGAGTGCGGTCCTGTATTATTAGGTCCGCCGTTACTTGGTGAGTACCCCACTAATGATAATAACTACTTACTATATACTTACTATAACTACTTACTATACTAATACACTTGTATATATAAGTTATACAGTGGATTGTTAAGCCACTACATAAGTGCTTAATTTTATTTTTTAACTGGCTAGCAGAGGGCACTCC
Organism: Aulonocara sp. 'chitande type north' Nkhata Bay; assembly: GCF_057382095.1. Classification (NCBI taxonomy): domain Eukaryota; kingdom Metazoa; phylum Chordata; class Actinopteri; order Cichliformes; family Cichlidae; genus Aulonocara; species Aulonocara sp. 'chitande type north' Nkhata Bay. Next base: position 37,563,582 of record NC_141348.1, on the reverse strand, counting down.
TTGAGTCTCAATAAGAAGTGCAACTGTATAAAAAAATGGCCTTGTTGGTCACTCAATCTTTTACTTCAGTAAAGACTTCGCTTATAGGTTTATGGTCTCAATCTCTAGTTTCAGCTGTTACACAACACAATATTGTCTTCATTTTGTAATTTTGATTTAGACTGCTAGATTATCCATCCATCCATTCCAGCTGTCACTGGGCGTGAGGTGTGGTCTCCCCAGACAGGTTACAAGCCCATCACAGGGGCAACACATAGACCCTTACACTGTTCCACTAGAATAGACTATCGCACATTATGTCATTGAGTGTAGTACCTTGTAAGTGAAAAGCCATGAGCATGTAGGGTCTGTAGTTTTTCAGTCAGTACCAGCCCTTGCACTACTATCAAAACACACAAAGGGTAACAGCTAAAATATCCATCTGAACAATTCTGAATGTGAGTGCACAAACCAAGACTTACATTTTTTATATACAGTTTATGCACAGAAACAAATGATCCTGTATGATGTCGTTTTGTCTTCACAGGGATGTTCAAAGATGTCTACCATGATTACAAGTACACCTACCAGGGCTGTGGGATCATCCTCATAGTTGCTAGTGTCTTCCTGTTTGCAGGAATGGGGCTGAACTATCGGCTGCTGGACAAAGAGAAAAAAAAGGAGGAGAGGAGAGGAGTGGTGGGAGTTGGAGAACAAAAGTCCAACAGGGACAATGCTGCCAAAGAGGTGGCAGAAGCTAGGAATACAGAGGACACTGTATAAAGTCCTGCATCAAGTCAATTTACAACATGGGTCAATTTATTGTCCTTAGTGAGGTAATTTTTCATCAAAAGAAACATGCTTTTTCAACAGGCAACAATAGCATTAATTCCTCATCAGTTTGATTATGCATTGTTTTTGAAGCCCACCATAGAACTCATAGCCACAATTATAAAAGTCCTTTAAACACAAATACACAATCCTCATTAAATATATACCTCTTATATTTATACTTAAACCTCATAAATATAGTAAATAAGCAATTTAAATTACGTCTGTCTTATTGGTAATAATCATTATAACATTCTTTATAACTTTATTTCCTTATTTCCAACCGGACGTGAAACCAGCGCTTAAAGAATTTTAAAGTGATGAGGAACGTTGAAGAATATATATAAATACAAGTCAATAAGTTAAGAGCATAATTAGGATCATGCTTTTGATTAAAGAGTCCCAAATAGGATAAGTTAGGGAGGTGCAGGAAAAGGTGTTTTGTTTCCTTTGCAGAAGATCTCGGCGACCACAGGAGGGGCGAGGATCCTGGAGATGTCGAGGCCTCATGGACCACAAGAGAGGGACCGAGAAAACCTAAGCTTACACATGGAGTGTTCTCGAAGGGGAGCTGGTGTTTATTACCGGACCAATTAGATGACATGAGGTTGTCTGATTTGCTGAGCGAGGACACAATGTATTGCGACCTCTGGTGTTCCAGAGGTCGAGAGAGGGAATGTGGAGCAGGGAAATTATTTTACTGTTATTGTTAAATAATTATTATCAGTACCATTGCATTGATAATATAATCTGCAGTATGATCATTGCTTTAACAATGTAACAGATAGCTTTAAGATGGCCTTAAGATGTTTATGATGATGTTAACTTTGTATTCCAGGTGCAGTTATAACTATTTTATACATATTGCATATCTGTGCTTATTTGAGTTGATGTTCAGGTTCTTTAAAGGTCTTAAGCTTCACTGACGTGACTGTTCAGGTGATACATGCTGAGGGAAAACTAGAACATAGAAGGAATTGCAATACATGCTTACAAAACACTTATATCAGGTCATTTTATATTAAGGTTTTAGTAGAGGTTCTTGGTTAAAACATTTATTTAGTAGAGGACATACACATAGTCTCAGTGAGCCTCTGGTCTGGTAAAAGGTCAGAAGTGCGAGAGGTGACATAGAGGCTGAGTGAGGTCAACACACACACATTAGTTAGATTTATTTATAGGAAAGAGTTTAGTCATGTCTGGCTGTAACTGCAAAATTGTCTCGGCAAGAAAGAGGAACAAGACAAGAACTGAAAGGTAGACAGGAAGTGCCAGCCATGAAGATAGAAGACGATGTTCTTTTTAAACTGTGTTAAAAGTCGTTGTGGTTTTGATTTGACGTATGTGTATATATCCTGTCTGTGACGCATGAAGGGGCGTCAGTAAATCAAGCCCTGACGGTATAAAATCTGTGTATGCTTTGAGGAAGTCGAAGACTACTTGCTGTCTGCGTACAGAGTGTCTTCCCACACGTGTGTAGTCATTAAAATCATTGTTTGACCAAGAGCTTCTGGACCATGGGTGGTTTGTACTCTCCTTCCTCAATTTTGAACCTTAACAATGTTAACCTTCTGAAATGTACAATCACATAATGAAAGTGTTTTGCTCTCGTTTGTTTGCTGTTACCAGTAGAAAGCTTTATTTTTAAGAGACACTTTCTCTTTTCTCACTTCTCTCTCACGACATTTATAAGACAGCATGAGCTTTCCAAGCACATCACAGCAAAGTGCAATTTTTTTTTAACTTTCAGAAGTATCACCCATGCCACTTTGTTTATTCCATAAGCACATTCATTCTCATTCTAAATTCTTTTAAATGTTATTTTTTTCTGGTTCATTGTTGATAATGCATTATGCCAATTATAAAATAATTCTGATGTTTAGCGGTTTGCCTTATGATGGAAAACATGCCACTGACTGCAAAAAAAGGAATTTTGTGGAAAAAGTCAAATAAAAGGCTGTTTAACAAGGATGTAATACTCCACTGTGTCTTGTGTCTTGTTTTTTCTTGAATCTAAGATAGAAATATGGTATGATATTTTTGTTATGTGCTAACATAATTTATTTAAAAATTAAATCTTAACGTCAGGAAAAAAAGAATAATTCTACATTATTATTTTGTTTGTAATATTTTTTACATATCAGTTTTGATACAAGAGTTCAGAGAATAATTAATATTCTCCACTATGTACCAAACTGATTGATGGTTTCAAAGATACAAAGTGCTGTTCTTATATGACATATATCACCTCCAACTGCATATCTGTGCTAAATTAGACCCTTGACTATAACGTATTACCTTCATTTTTCATTTTATAATATAAAATTTTGCTTTATTTTGCCAATTTTACACATTAAATATTAATTAAAGGGACACAGCATCCGCCCACCAAAAAAACAACTTAATTTTGTGTATATACCACTGCTACCACAAACATTATTCTTATATTATTATTATTATTATTATTATCATCAAGAAGAAGAAGAAAAATAAGATAATAAAAAAATAAAGTATGATATTTAAATAAACCTGAACGACACAAGAATAGTCTTCACTTAAACAGTTGGGCAAGAGTCCTTCCTCGCCTCGTGCAGGGTGGTCGCGTTATAACCGTTAACCAAGTTTAACAGGTAACGTTTAAAAAAAATGTCATAGTTTACACGTAGTACCTAGTAAATTACCACATTGATGTTTATTAAGTAACATTCTAAACTACTGACTATTATTATTGGTTTTTTATCTTGTATTTTGTGGGAATTAACGCTGCTCTAATATACCGGAGGTAACTGTTAGCTGTTGTCTGCGAGCCTAGTTGACTCACAAATAAAAAAGCTAATTACTGTTAGCTAACCAGCTAATGTTTAGGGTTATTTGACTTGTGAATATTAGGTAAAAAGGGAAGATAATAGTTATTTGTAGTCTTCTGGCATTTCTGTGGTGTTTATTAACGATGTCTTGGTTTAAAACACCGCATTATTAAATAACTAGGTTATTGCTGTATGGCTATTCCAGAATGGAGAGAGATCAGCGTTTTAGCTTCAAGCTGTTGGTGCCTCCCAGGGTGAATAACGGACCAATATCTGCGGTTCAACCTCAAGAAATAGTTGAAGACAGAGGCAATTTCATGAAAGCATTGCAACCTGTAAGTCAATAAATAGTTCGTTATAATTAGTTAATAATTAGAAGCTAAACAATGATGAAAAAACTCAAAGCACCACTATGCTAGCTCAGCAGTAACTATTTAACCTTAGCAATGACCATTGTATGTGTGTTGTCAGCAGCATTCTATGAGGCAGTAATTATTAACACACATGACATTAAATATTACTGCTCTTTTCCACCAGAGTTACAGTGAATGCTTTGACAAAGAGAAAAACATCCTGTTCCCCAATACAAACATGGTTGCACCAACTAAACCGCCCAAACAAGGTATTTGTGTGTCTTTGTGTTATTTAACAACACCAGTTCTATCACTTCCAACAGAAGAACTGCACTATAAATACTAAACTAATTATTGTTTCCCACTAAAGACTTTCTGAAGATGAAACTCATGCAACCAATGGAGAAAGACGGGGTAAATATTTCTATTGCACAGAAATGTGCAGCATGAATATGTCTGTGTGTGTCATTTTACTTCCTAAACTGTGGATGTTTTCCAGAATAATTGCAATCCTGGTCAGCTTTATTCAAAGCTGTTTGATGAAGTTGAGAAAATTAAGTGTTGGAAGGTTAAAGTTTATTCTGACACTGTGGAAAAGGAAAGAAGGCTCCAAGATAACAAAAGAACAATTGAAACACAGCGCAAGGCAATTCAGGAGTTGCAGGTGTGTACCCCACAGACTGATCTTATTTGATCTTATGCTTATCTCTGTCTATCTACTTATGTACAACATTTACAACAGGAAGAGATAACTTTGAATTCTTTAATGTATTTTCTGTCTGCAGTTTGGAAATGAAAGTCTCAGCATAAAGCTGGAGGAGCAGATTAGTGAAAATGAAGAACTGAGAAACAAGTATGTGTGATTTGTGAAACTAAGATAAATATGATGATCTGATTACATTTAGCTTTGTTTTGTTCCTTTAATTGTGAAATGCTAAAAACTCAATTTTTAAAATGCAGAAACAATTCAACATGGAACTTGTGCAATATACTCAAGGAAACCTTTGACTCGTCAGTTGAGAAAATACATTTATGTAAGTAAAAATTCTGGTGATCTGGAGAATACTTTTCTTTATCAGCTTTAGTAAGTGCAGAAATAAACGGTACATTGCTGTGAATGTTTTGCAGTTGAAGCTGAAAGAGAGGAAACCCACCACCTCCTTACTGAAAACAACGAAATCGTTAAGGTAAAACACCACAAAATATTTGCCAGTAGTAGCTTTTAATTTATTATATTTTGTTGACCAAAACATTGTAAAATGATGAGGTTTGATTGCCAGTTTATTACTTTTTCATTTAGAAAATGATTGCCGCATTTGAAAGCCTACGTGTCCGAGTAGAAACTGATCAGCAAGAGATGCAGAAAGGTATATATATATACATTTCTTCTTGCCGCTATTACGCCAAAATGTTATGTCTTTTACTCAATAAAATGCCTTAAATGTATTTAGGCTTTAAGTGGAACTAGATGAATTAGTGACACTTTGACCATCAACACAGCATGTTTTATTGTTTTTCAGTCAAAGAAGACTTACTGCGATTTGACCATCTACAAAAGAAATATCAGCAGGAATTTAAGATAAAACAGGAAGAGGTTGGTGGGGGCAAAAAGCCCTTCCATCAGTTTATTTGAGGAACTTTTGGCATGAAATATATTTCCACAAATTTTACAAATTTTGACACGTTAATGACTGACATGTTCTTTACAGATAACCATGCTTCAATTAAAACTTAAGGATAAGGAAACCCAACTACAGAAACTCCTGCTGGACCTCGATGAAACTCAGAAGCACTGCAATGAACTTCAACAGTCAACAAGTAACATCATAATTAGATCTGAAGATAAGCTGTGAATGTTGATTTTATAAACTTTGCTACACTGGTAATAAAAACAGTGTGTTCATAACAAGACATTTTTTAAATATTACTCAGTATTAAATATGCAGAAGTATTAGAGTCATGACAGTATATTTGGATAGATGCTCATTAACATGAGAAAAGGTGCTTAGTATAAGGTGAAAATGTTTTATTTCTTTTCCAGACTTCAGGTCAGGTTAGTACACTTTGTTTTGGGGATATTAATATTATATATGTGCTTTTATAGATCATCAATTTGAAGTTCTCAAAAGTGCAAAAGCTGAACAGGAATCTCTTCTTCAACAACTGAATATTGCTGAGCAGCGCTGCAGAGAGACTGAGGTGAGTATCTTGAGATTCTTTTCTTTGTACTGAAATTGGGCTCTTGTGTTGCATGCAATATGCTTTAACTGAAATATTAATAACCCAACAAAGAAAAATCAGGAAACTACTGCTGCAGCCTTGGAACAAAGTAAAAAAGAGTATGCTGAGGTCATCCAAAGCAAAGATCTCAGTTTACAGGAGCTCAACAGAGTCAAAAACCAGCAAGCAGAGGAGTTAGAGTGCATTCAATCAACCATTCAAGAGCTAAAGACTTCACTAGCACTAGAGAAAGAGAGGTATATTAAACTCCTTCATTCACAGTGTTTTCTAGATAAAGTACAGTGTTTCCTCATGTCATTATATTCTTGTTTTTACTTTTCTGAAGGGCCAAAGAGCTTGAGGATAAACTTATAGAAAACAACACTGAACTTGAAAGGAGAAACACAGTTTTAGGTAAGTCCCACCGGATAACATGTGTTGATATTTTTAGGTGATGTGGTTTCAAGTCGAAAGAAATATTTTACTCAACAGGGGAAACCTTTGACCAAGCTACAAAGAAAGATGGCCTAATCCAAATTCTCAAAGATGAACTGGTACGGTTTATTTGAAGGGAAAGTGTACGATTTCTCTCTAAAACCAGTCCTTGCATGCCCAAGTCTGTTACATACCTTCAAAACAATATGTGTTCTTGTTATTAGGACACAAAATCTAAATCCATTGAGTCAGTGAAGGCTAAAATTCAGTTCACTCAAGCTAAAATGGAGGAACTCATGGCTGAGCTTTCAAAGAAAACTGAAGAAATCCACTTGGTTAAGGTGATATAAGTAGATAAATAGATACATAATGCAAAAAGAAAAGACGATCTGTATCAGATAGCCTAATAAAGATACTTAAAATTGTTTGTCCTTTTTCCCTGATACAGAAAGAAGCAGAGAATGCTTTTGCTGAAAATGATTCACTGAAAAAGGCTTGTGAAGCTGCTGAAAAGGAAAAAGAACATTTACAGGAGAAGTCCACTTTGACTCAGGTATTTACATGTTTTTAATTTTGTTTCTCATCCCCTCACCTCTTATCCACTAGAGAAAGCTGTTTATGTGTTTGGTAGTAAAATATATTCATTGGGTTGAAATATACAATGCATTGCTTCTCTGCAATATACCTGCAGATCAAAGTGCAGGTGCTGGAGGAACAGCTGTGTACTGAAATGAAGAAAAATAAGGAATGCAACGTTCAGATGGAGCAGCTGAGGAAAGACATTTTGCAAAATGAGTGAGTTATTAATAGACAGCCATTTTATCATATTAGCATATATAATATTTTATTACGCTGTTGTAATATGTTTCATTTTTTATTTATGTCATTTTTAAGAGTAAAGTATGAAGAGTTATTATCAAACTTTAATGAGCTGCAGTCTGAGAAGACAGCCATTCAAGAGCAGTTTGAAAATGGATTATCTAACGTGCAAACTATTGAGGCAAACATGAAGGTTTGAATTTTATTATATTATTGTCATTTTTATTATTATTTGTATTATTATTAATTCATTTATTATATGAATCACAAATTCTGAAAACTGTTTTGACTCAGGTGAGTGAGGAGAAGGCATTAAAACTCGATGGAGAAATTCAAACGCTGGTGGAAGAAAACAAGACTTTACGGTGAATATGCACTTCAGAGGCTTAAAGATACTTTTTCCTGATTGGAATGCACAGTTTTTGAGATTTAAATATTAATTTTCCATGCAATAGAGATGAGTTAACTGCAGTCAAAACCAAAATCCTGGGGAAATGTGTACAAACAGAAACTCTGCAGAAGCAAATTGAAGAAAAGGTAAGCATCTTGACTAAATTATTAGTAGAAACAGGGCTTTATAAAGATGCTTATTCTAAACATGTTCATTATGACTTCTTTATGCTCTGTGTGAACAGTATGAGCAACTTCAGGTGAAAATCACAGAAAAAGAAAAACAGATCAAAGCTGTGGAAACAAAGGTGAGTGAAAAATGTGAAATTGCAAATACTGTTGTTATTGATCATTTTCTGGAACTAAACAAAAAATCTTTGCTTTTTAGCTGTGCAAACTCAGAAAACAATATGAAATTAAATTTAAAGCCCAGGAGGAATACAAGAAAGAGGTTTGTAATGACCATGAAACTCTAGCTATAAAAGGAGTGGAATGGTATTTATTGTCCTCACTTGTATATTTTCAGAATAAAATGCTTAAGAAACAAATGGCACAGGAGATTGCAAAATCCAGTGACCTTGAAACAACGGTATGGGGATGGTTTGCTTTGTGTTTTTATTTTCCAGTTGTTAATACGTATGTGAACTATTTAAGCTAATCAGTATTAGACTGGAAAATTAAGATGCTGCTTTAATCTTTAGATCAACAGCCTTCAAAATGAGTCCCAGAACCTTAAACAACTCAAAGGAGAAGAACATGAGAAACTGCTCAAGGCTCTTGAGTCAAAATCGACTTTTGCAGCAGAACTTGAGAAAGAGGTTACTTTTTTATTTTTCAATTTGTAATTTCAATTTAATTAACATTTACCTCCTTCAAATTGAATTTACAATAATAGAACCAATTTGTGTTGTAGGTCCAGAAACTTAGAATAACAGCAGCAGAAGCCATTAAGAACAAGGAGGCCACAGAACTTAAATGCCAGCATAAGATTGGAGATATGGTCACTCTGATGGAAAAACACAAGGTAAAGTTATTATAATGGCCTTTTTGCTGTCTGATAAATATGTCTCATGTATATTGTGTTGGAATGAACCCAACTTGTCACTACCAGAGCCAGTATGACCGGATGGTCCAAGAAAAGGACGCAGAACTTGAAGAGAAGAAGAAGAATGAGATGGAGGCGACTGCTCGTGAAAAATCACTGGTACCAAGAAACATGCTAAGTAGCACTAATAATGATTGACCAGAAAATATGTCATATCCTAACATTTGCATCACAAATTTCTCTAAATCAGGAATTGGACCTCTCAAAGCATAAGTCTGAAAATGAGAGGCTGAAGAAAGAGCTGAAGGCAGAAACAAGAGAGAAGGTATATCCTACTTTAAATCAGTTTATGTTGGATTTATGAATACAGCTGTTTGTTTGTCATACTTCTGAGAGAGACAGCTCACAATGTAACAAACACTTTGAATTTAGAAAAACCTCAGAAACAAAACAAGTGATCTGAAGCAGGAAATGTCTGTTGTGAAAAGGACTCTGCTGTCACAAGGGAGCGACAAACAGGTACAGTGCATGCAGCTCATAGGCTGCCACTAGATGGCATTCTTTGTCATTACTTTTAGTTGACCCAAAATTGTATGTGTACTACTACAGGTAGCTGCCTCAAACTATAAACAAGGGAAAAGTTCAGAGGTTCCAAAAGAGAACTCTTCAAAGAGTCACACATTTGACTTCTTCAAGGCCAAGAAAACTTCCTCCTACAGCAAAGATGGTCAGAGTTTGGCCACTCGTACAACATATGTGAGTTTTATCGACCAAAATGTTTTCAACAGATTAAGCACGTTTTGTTTCAGACATTTTTGTTTAAGGTAAGCTTAGAAAATCAGATGATTAAGGTTTTTATAACTACAGATTTCTCAAAATAGCCTTTTCTACTTCAGATATAGTACATCCTTGGTTTTGGGTATTATGAAAAATAAATACAACCCCAATTGAATTTGCTGAACTGGTATTTATTAGAAAAATAATCCATGGTACCAGGTTATAGGTAAAGACAAAAACAGAACAACATTCAGCTGAGTCAGGATCAGCCGATATTTGGTCTAAGTGATTGGTGGATCAAAACGGACAAATAGATTCATTTATTATTTTTCCATAATATTTGCGAAGATTTTAATTGCCATTTTTTGGTTTGTTTTTTTTGGTGGACATGGTGTTTTAGCCTTTCAATTTGTAGCCCTATAGCTATTCATAATGTTTATTATTCACCTGGATTTTATTTAGAGAAAGAAAAGAGATTTTAAATGTATTTATTGTGTATGAGTAAAAAAAGGTATATATTCATATGTTTGAATGAGAGTCTCAAATGTGCCATGGGAACTAAAAATGCACCAGAGTTGACAGATTTATTTAGAAACCATCAATTAACAAGAATAGCAGTGTGAATATGAGCATGGGTGTTACGCATTGGAGAAAACATTTAAATTCATGAAGAACATCTCTCAGAGATTAGTAAGCTAGCAGCTTTTATAGGGCCTGAGAATACTGGCGCCAGATACTCTTAGTCAGTTCACATGGAAGACTCTGCTAATAATTGCCTATAGCTGTAGGGAACGACTGCAAAACTTTGTGTGTGAGTGCAAAGCAGTACAATGTAACCTTATTACCACAGCCTTTTTCTGAAACAACTTTGTTTGAATTGTTGTTAAGGAATCTGCTACTGAATTTATCAGAGCATCATGTGGAACACCAAAATCCAAGGTAGACTGCAATTTAACCTATTCATAAAGTAGATATATAAAATGGCTATAGTGACAGAATAAATTATAACATAATTCATGTATCGATATGCTTTTATTTACTTTAAGTTTTATGATAAATGATTGCACTGACTTTGAATTGTAGTGCATCAGCAGTGAAGACATGAAAACCCCAAGAAGTCTTACAAACCATATTGCTGGAACAACAAAGATCAAAGTAATATAGTATACCATTCTGACATTTTCCAAAATTGAAAAAATATGAATATATTCACTGACATTTACTCCCCTATAGTCCTACAGAATAAGGACTCCCCCTTCTGAACAGTCAGCACAGTGGGGAAAGAGCGCCATTGAACTTGACCCCAAGTCTGACAGCTCAGATCAAAATGATCTCTTGGTAAGCAATGTTTTTTTGTTTTTGTTTTTTCGGGTTGGGGGGTGGGGGCTTGTTAATATTTAAAAAAAATAATGGCATAAACCTTGCAGGTTATGTGAATGTGATTTTACCATTTCTGCAAATTCGCTAGGACAGATTAATGTGTATTCCTCTGTTTCTTGTCTTGATAGACCTTTACAAATACACCTGCACATAAAAGTTCAGATTCACAATGTAAACTCCACATTCTCAAAAAGGTAATGTGCCTTTATGATCCAACAAAGTGGCATATAATATACTTACTTTGATTTTTAAAAATCCCTATATGTGTGTGTTATTTTTACAGAATCAGAGCCCACTCATTCATAAATCACCAGGAAACTCCTTAAAGCTGGCTGCAATGAAAAGAATGAGAGATGCTGGTTGGACAGCTGTTACTGGCTGTGACAAAAAAAAGAAGAAGACCAATGAGAAGATTTTTGCCTAAGTATGGCTGTTAGGTCAGATTAGCAGTAATAACAATATTGGTAGAGGTGGGTGACTTGAAATACAGTTCTATTGAGAATGAATAAATAATACACGATTGACTGAATAACAAATAGACTAAAAATAACACAAAAACATGAATGGAATATGTTTCTATGGTTCAACTAAAACATAGTGTCAATGAGAAGAAGGTTTTAGTGTTAAGATGCCAGCTTTTAGTAAGTTTATTTATGGGTGTTTAGGATTAAATTTCTACCTACTACAGAGTCAATGTCTTTACTTATGTATTACTTTGCTGTTGTGCTAATGTTTGGAATAACTCATCTTTAATGTTAACGTGAAATCTAATATGTTCTATCACAAGGTTATGTTGCTGATCTTTGACAATTTCTAGTTGTTACAAGTTACTCTGTTAATATATTTATGTATTCTGGTGTTGTAAAAATAAAAGCAATGTTCTCAAAAATCAGTTTTGTACTTGTTTGCATGTCCTACCTATTCTCATTTTCCTTTTCTAAGGACCACTTTTCTCTTATAAAGACCATCATAGGAGTTGTATTTCAGTCTTGAAAGTATATTGGTTACATTAGTTCAGTACATTGGTTTTACCCACTCCTAAACTGTAGATTTCAGACTATAGAAACTCTGTGTCTTTAATGGAGAAACTCAAGGTGGAATTGAGACTGGTCTGCAGGAGCTGTTGGTACGTTGTCGTAGATTGGATGGCCATCATAAAGTCCTCCAGAAATAACGAGTGTGTCATCATCTGCCACAAATGTATCTGTTTAAAATTAGATTAGTATTTTTAATTGCCAATAGTAAATAAAAGGGTTTGAACTAATTGTTTGATGAAGGAGAGTCCCTTACCTGTGTATTGAGCATTATTGAGAGGTTGGTGCAAGTACTGTATTTTCTGTTTGCATTTGTGAAACATAAGAAAAACCAACAACACAGCAAATGCTCCAAGTACAGTGCTGAAGACAATAGTCATATTCCTTTCAGAGACATTGAGGCCCACATCTAGCAACAAAGTAAAACAGCAAGAATTACCATAATCAGCAAATTATATAAAAAAAAAAATGAATAGTTGTTGATAAAACTGCAGATAAGAATGGAGCCTTATGCTTACCTTGTCTGGTTCTGTTCATGGTAGTATGAGTTGCATTTTCAGTTGTAATTACTGGAGTACTTGGTGTACTTGAGTTACCTACTGTGGTCTGGATTGCTGCCGTTGTTTGTGCAGTAAATGTTGACATTTGAGTGCTAGAGCTTGTAGTCCTCAGAGTTGTACTGTTTGTTAGAGGAGTCAAGGTGGTTGCTGACTGAGAAGTCTGGTAGTGACTTGTCCTCTCGGTTGTTGCCGCAGTGGTGCTAACGACAGTTTTGTTATCCAACTGTGTGCTGGTATATAGTGTTGTCTCCTCAGTCAAATTTGAGATTGGTGAAGTAGAGTCAGACTGAGTTAGTGTCGTAAGGGTCGTTAAGCTAAAGGTTGGTTGAGGAGTGCTAGTCCCATTTTCTGTTTGGGCCACACTGAACAAAAGGGCCAGATGGCAGTAAGCCAGGGCAGTAAACTTTACATCCATGGCCTTTTAATCTGGAACTAGAAAGAAAAACATTAGCTGAAATCAAGACTGAACAAGACTAGATGTGATCTTTTTAGTTAAATTACACAAACATGTAAATCCCTCTTGTGAAATTTTAAGTAAATTCAAACCGTTTAAAAAACTAATTCTAAAAAAAAAAAAAAAAGAAAGAAAAACCAGCTCACCTTGTTTAGTTAATAAGAGTGAAAACAGCAGCCTAGTTTAGTTTAATTCTCTGGTTGAAAGTGTGCCTCCATGTCTCAACTGACTGTTCACTTCCTGGATTGAGAGTGGCTGATACTATGGCAGGTGAATGTGGGCAGGGCAGTTTTACCCTTAAACTTCCTCTACTGTTTGTTACTAAGGAGACAAAGGCATTGTTGTAAGTCGGTCCAGAGATCAGCGTCTGTTTCTTTATGGCAAACATATTTTACAAGCCTTAAAGAGACAGTTACCAAAAAGACAATACAAAAGACAATACATGTATATATATATAGAGAGAGAAAAAGGGGTGTGTGTACAGTTCATGCACTAAAGTTTTTAGAGTTTTTTGTGTATGTGTGATTTAAGGGTTTTTTTTTTACTGAGTACACTTTTTTTACAAAATATTTTATTGACAAATTTGTTACCAGCTTGTACAGGCAGCTCATAAAGAGTGCAATAGTTTCCATATAAAAGCAACTCTGTAATAAACAAACAGCCATTGTTCATTGTTCAAAACACTTCCTTCAATGGAATAACAAGGTTGTCTAAGTGAACATGAAACGGGAACATCTCAGCCCATGGGGAGCAGAAGTTGTGGGCATCTGACTTGAATAAACAATGATTTCTTTTTCCATCATTGTATTAAATACACTGTTTCTGTCTTGTTGAAATATGTCAGTAACATAAATACAATGATTTCTTGAGTGATTCAATTTTAGATTTTCGACACATGATTAGTATCAATATAAATACCATTATCATCAGATGCTAATAAAGGGGTTATGCTTGTGCTTTATGTGTGTGAGTATATTTTCTTAAATTTAATTAAAATGACCCCAAGACAGAATATGTCATTGATAGACTAATATTATAGTCTTGTGTTTTTTTCAACATCTTTGCTCATCACGTCGTCTTCTTTGAATCCTGGGTTGTCAGCTCCCATGCAAATGTTTGCTGAAGGCTTCTCTGTGATGTCTGATTCCTGTATTGGGTTAAAAACATATTATATTTATAACACCAAATTTTTGTTTATTTTGGAGAGGGTTGCTGATATGTTCTTCCTTTGTTTGTTAGGGGGTAAGCATCATACCTTTGACTTATTGCACCAGCTGAAGCAGATTAAGTCATTCTTCCTCACAAACAGCTCTGAGTTCATCTTGTCTTGCTTACATCCACCTGTATATGTATAAAAAAAATACATACTCCCTCGATTTTATCCTTGTTTTGATATAATTGAAATACCATAATATTATGGACTAGATTTCTGCAGTGCTTAAAGTAAAGACTAAAAAGTAATATCTCACCTGTGATCACGCTCACAAGCAGGCCAGACACAATTGTGGTCAGAACGCCCAACAGAGAAAAGTAGACGTAAGACAGAGAGTACCAGGTGTCTGCTAAAGGAGGCCTATAACTGAAATGAACAAAAATCACTCATTTTAATATACTTAGACTATATATAAAAATTTATGTTTAAAGCAGACAACTGTTTTCAACTGTTGACAACTGTGTTATGATGATCTAATGTTGGCAGTGTTTGTTTTATGTGTGACTCCTCCCACCAGAGGATGGCTGTGGGTTTTTTCCCCTCTCTCTTAGGAGGTGGACACCTGGGCGTGCCTGGTAGTTGGGTGGAGTCTCTTCCTGTCCTTGGATTAGATAATTGGCTAATCACCTCCCGTACTTAACTACCAGATGACAGCCACCTGGCCCCCTCCTCTCTCTCCTAACCTCCACCATCCAACAAAGAACCTGTGTTTTGATTCGTTGCTGTGTAGAGTTTCTTTGACAAAGTGATTTGCAAGTATAACCTCGTGTGTGTGTCTGGCGTTAGTACCTCAATTTTGTAAATAGCTGTAAATAGATTTGTCAAGTAGCAATCGTGTATTTTGTTCACCTTGTATATATCCTTCACTGCAGCAGCCTAGTAGGCGTGAGAAGCCATTTTTGTTGATTACGTTTTCTCCTGTTTTTCATTTACTTTTTCATTTTTCATTTACTTCACTTTTTTGTACAAAAAGTACAAACTTCCAGAGAAGTTTGTACTTTTTGTAGTTGATTCGTGAGGTTTAATTATGCCTTTTTAGACAGCTATTAAACAGCTGTTGTTGTTTTGTTTTTTTTGTTAAATAAAAGTTTACTGTGATTTTTACTGTGTTGCTGAGTAGCAAAAGAAGGTTTTGCATCAGTCTTTTATGTAAAATGACTCACTCAGGCTCTGGGGTCAGAGTCACTGGACTGGTCCAGGGAGTTATTGTTGTATAGTTTTGGCCTATTGTGTTGTTGCAGCCTGCAGTGGTGAGTGGAAGAGGATTTGTCTTTTCAGCTGTTGGTGGGTAAATCTGGCCTCCGATCCCCACCCACAGAGTCAACACTAGACCAATGATCATTCCCACAAGTCCTCCCTGAAAAGTAAATATGAACACAGTGAACTACTTTCTCTAGGACGTCACATTTTTATTACTTTGGCAATATTTTTTTTAATGTGTTATCAGGTTGTGCAGTTGTGCTAGTAGAAGTCTGAGGGCAAGGAAATACTCACTATTGAGTTTGATGTGCGAAAAAACATGCCTAATAGATAGAGACCAAGGAGCGGTCCGCTTATCATGCCAAATATAGAAAGAGCAGCCTGAAAAGAAAAGGGGGGGGGGGGGGAAAAGACAAGAAAAGAAAAAAGTAGTTTACCCTGTAGTTTGCAACTTTCACCTCATGGTGAAGCTGAAGAGCAATAAATGACTGCAGTAGTTTGTGTTCATGGTGATTCAGATTACCTGCAGGACGCTTCCCATCAGGGAAGCTACTCCAGCCATTCCAATACACACTCCTCCAAAGAAAACACCTGCGAGTAGAAAAATATAAAAGATCCAGCTTACAACGTTCGCAGTGCAAATTCAGTTGTTCAGATAGGCAACATGTTTTACAGTTTTCTAGAGCAAATGTTATTATGGTTATGCACACTTAACTCTGTTTAAAAGCAAATGTTTATTTGGTTTTTTTTTCTTCATATAATTCAATTTATCATCATAACTTATGGAAAAATAAGTCCACAAAGGTGATGTGAGGCCAGTAGAAATCATGTTTTTTTCCTACCATAAATGATTTAGCACTTTAAAATGGACTGCAAGGAACAAGATCATTGTGACCTTGTGCAAAAACAGCATATTGATCCATACTAAAAACTGTCTGTATGACATAAAGAAGAAAAAGATAAGCTATGTGCTGCAAAAATATTTTCATAAATGAACGACCTACACCATAATTACACCTTCTGAAAACAGTAACAGTACCGACTGTTCTGTTAGGTCTGTTAATATAAATGATTAACAATTGTTTTTTATGACTTCATGACTTGTCTGTTTGCTGAATTGACAAGACTTCCTTTGTTCAGAGGTATTACGCAGGCTCAAATGATTATCTATGATATATTTCTAATCATTTCATAAGTTATATGGAGGAAATGCTTTGAATCCTTTGCTTAAAATAGCAAGATAAGATTGTTATCTCGATGTCACTTGCTCTCTTGCAATCTCAAAGGGTCTGGGATAATAGGAGTCTGAACAGTTGTTAGTGACTACTTATAAACAAAGAGCTGTAAAGTCTTATTATTAAGCTGCGTTATTACAGACACGATGAAGCTTTTATTCGGGGTTTTCAATTCAATTCACTTTAATTAATATATATATAGCGCCAAATTGCAGCAACAGTTGCTTCAAGGCTTTTTTGGACTATTTTGGAAGTTTTTTGTTTCTGCAACTTACTCAGGCCCATGTTCATCCAGCTCACTTGCTTCTGTGTGAGGTCTTTGTACACTGGTAGAATAAAGTCTTCTACCGTGACAGCAACTAGGGCATTAATGCTGGAAGACACTGTGCTGAAAAATATACAAAGGTAAGCTTTTAGACTTGGAACACAACAGTCAGGCTGATGCATTTAAAATGATAATTACACACAGAGAAGCTAGTTTCAGGAAACAGATGGTACTTTATGGCATTATCTATGTCTAGTAATGCAAATGCAAAAATATTATCCTGTTCACTACTTAGTGACTTTTTCTCAGGCAGCAACAAAGGCAGTTCTTTTCTAAGAATGTTAATTTATCAGGTCTTGATCCCTGCACAGCTCTAAAATAACATGTTTTTGTATGTCTAAGGCTCTCACCTCAGGGTACCACTATATGCTGCAGCCACAAACAGGCCTGGAATTCCAGGGAAGTCTGCCAGAATATCCATCACAAGGTATGGGAACAGCTGGTTGATAAATATAACCCATGTTTTGTTACACATAATGCTTTGTTGCACAATAAAAGGAAAGGTGGTGAGGACTAAAGAGAAAACTGCAGGTTTACTTACTTGGTCAGGGGTGGCAACATCACCGTTTGATAGTGGATCACAATTCTTGTAAATGGAGTACATGGTGAGACCAGAAAACACAGCCAGAGTTACAGTTATCCACAAGCCAACCATATTCACATACAGAGACCTGAAAGATGAAAAAAGACATGTCAGCACATAAAATTTTGCTCAGACTCAGCAATGTACTGTTTGTATTGAATTACAGGAACGCTCACATTTTGGCATGTCCCAGGGTTTTGCAGGAGATATAACGCTGCACCTGGGACTGGTTGATTGCGTAGATTGCCGTCCACATTATGCTACCGCCAACTACTATGCTCCAGAAAGTATGTCGTTTCAGGGGATCTGGATCAAAACTGTGATAGAAATGTCAATAATATGAAAATATATTGAAGGTTAACTTTGAGGACTTCAGCAACACAAACCTCTAACGTGGAATGGCATATAGAAGCCAATTAGCAGGCTTCCCATCCATGATATTTATTTTTGGATGCAAAATATTTTTAGTAAATTTCCTTGGAATTAGTAATCACAGTTTATGTGATTCAAAAACCCTGCCCGTTTTTTATTGTAAAATAAACTCACTCACTATTGGACATAAGTCTGCTTGTGTACTTACTCAAAAGCTTGTA
This sequence comes from Aulonocara sp. 'chitande type north' Nkhata Bay, assembly GCF_057382095.1. Lineage (NCBI taxonomy): Eukaryota > Metazoa > Chordata > Actinopteri > Cichliformes > Cichlidae > Aulonocara > Aulonocara sp. 'chitande type north' Nkhata Bay. The sequence goes on along the minus strand of NC_141348.1, from coordinate 37,545,349 downwards.
GTCGGCCTCCTTCACCAGCATCTTCCCAAATCTTTGTCAGGCCTCCCTGCAGTACAGCTCCTCTAGCTATAACAGCCACAAAACCTGCCAGCATGACCACCATCTGAAGCACATCTGTCCAGATTACTGCTTTCAGACCACCCTGAAGTAAACATTGATGTTAGAGTAAGCGTCACATTGTAAAGGTTTTTTGCAGAATCTGTCGAGCTGATTCCTTAGTAAGAGTCACAATAATGTTTGGATGTGTACAATTATTAATAATCAAGGAGCCAATAACTTTATTTTCAGTCATATGTAAGTGAAAAACTGCTTATTAAAACCTCAATGAACCAAAACGTTTATCATTAGAAATACGATACCATACCACCTTTATTTATAAAGCACTTTAACATAAAACCAGAGTTCACAAAGTGCTGTACATGCTAATAGCATAAGTAAAGAAAATTAAACACAACAGAGGAAGAGCCAGACGGCGAGCCACACACACTGGCGCCATCTTGAAACTTAAAACCAGCTGAAAGCATCCTCTGGCGTAACAACGTTTTCAGTTCATGCTTCTCTAAAACAACTAGTTAAATAAATATAATACTTTTTTACATTAGATGGTACCAACCAAAGTGCAGTAGATGATGCACACCACTCCCGTAGCCACCAACACTCCCCACAGATCCAGTCCAGTGACTGAGTAATAAGAAATAAGCTTCATTATGGTTCTGTCTGCATCCTTTTTTTTTTTTTCAGTTTTTGGGTTTTGGTTGTTTTTCTAAATAAACCTTTATATAGGATAAACATGAAAGAATCATTAGTATATTAACTCAGGACTAATATTCCACTAAGAAGAAGTAGAAGTTTTATGAGCAGGTGACAGTTTAGTGAGGCTTAAAGCTAAAAGTCCTTCAATTATCAAGATGTGTTTTATTTGGTTTTTGGCTTACTTTGATTTAGAGCAAGAGCTGGAGCATAGATAACCAAACCGGTATACAGTGCCTGAGGAAAAATGTCACCATTAGCTGATTACATGGAAAAACAACAAGCATATATTTTATATTAATGCTTTCTTGGAAGTGGAAGAAACAGGTTTACATAAAGTCAAACAGAAAAAAACAGCAGGTGCTGTTTTCATTTTACCTTTAACATTTTAATCATTGGTGTTTCCTCAACTTTTCATTCCTAAATAATTTCAGTTTTAATAGTCAAAATTCATAAAGTAATTGATCATATATTTAATCATTTTAAACTCTTTGCTTACCGTCTGGACGATGTACATTGATGTCCCAATTATCCGAATGGGGCGGCTGAATCGCAACTCCAGGTACTAGAAATGAAAACGAACCCTGGATATCAATAGAAGGATCTTTTGGTCCACAAATTTGCTAGATTGCTGTACTGTGTACTGTATTTTTTAAAAATAAAACTTCCAAAAAAATACTTTAGATATTTCTTTGCATACTATGTTGAAATCACTTTTAACAAGTAATGAGTAACCTGTAATGAGTAACCTTCATTAACCAGCACCAAGCTGTGTACATTATTTTTGTTGTTTGCTTTATTGATCTTTGGCATTTTAAGTTATTTCCTGATTCATATGTTCACCAGTGTTTCTACCATCTCCCTACCTCATAGGCACTGGTGACCCCCAGTCGGTAGAAAAGAGGAACAAAGAGCTCAGCACTGATTGCAGACATGATAGCATAGGCGAAGCCAAAAATCCAGAAAGCAGATCCAAACCGGTAGGACTCAGCAGGTGTACCAATGACTGTGATGCCAGACATAAAGCTGGCAGTGAGCGACATGGCAACTGGCACAGCTGTCATTTGCCGTCCACCCAGTAAGAACTCCTCGCTGCTAGCCTCCTTGCGACCTCGGAAAGCCTGGAATAGGCCAACGCCAGCTGCCACCAGAATTATTCCAGCAAACACCACATAATCCCACACAGAGAAAGTTGCCACTGGACCTCCTGTACCCACCATGGTTGATTCAGTAGGAGAAGCAAAGGGTCTTCCTTTGACACACAATATTGAACTTCTGTCAGAATTCAATAACTTTCAATCTTGCAAATATAGTCCTTCCCCTTTAAATTATCCTGAAATTGCCCTTAAATCCAGTTGACATGCAGTGCATTTCAGAATCAATTGTCAGAAATTTAAATCCGCTGCGTAGTGGAAAAGTTATAGCTTGACCTCCTCAGATTTTACAAGAGTTTTCTTGGTTTTAGTCTTCAATTATTTGCAGCTTAGCCACTTTAACTATAAGAAAACTTTCTTCGACGGATGAGAACATTGAGGTAGTTCAACTGTCTCCCTTGTTGTTGACAGAAATCTGGTCCACTCTGGTGGTTCCTAGTGACTATAAAGATTAGTTCACTTTAGTTAATAATCTATCAAGGCCACTACACTAAGTAGTAAAGCCTTCTGTATTTTTCCTAATTGTAAAAACTGATGAGCCTCTAGTGTGTCTTCTTTTATGACACATTATCACGTGGTGTATTCTTTTCGGACAGAAAATAATGTTATTATGGTGTCACTTCTTATTAAAAAGAAATGACATGTTGACACACCTATGAGGAGTCTGTGTGCAACTCATGGTTATTCAGTATTTATTGGTCATGTTAAGAATTTCAAGAGGAGGAATGTGGGTTAAATATTTTGGGTTTTCTGACATTGTGTTTTATTTGCCATACATGTCATATGTGATTGCTAATCCCTTACTTAGCATTTCAGTATTTGATTATCTCTCCAGTAATGCATAGAAAGGCACAAAAGTCACACATCTAGTGTCAGTGAAAAGCATAGCTACAGCAAAAAAAACTGCACACTAGAGAGAAAAAGTAAGTGTAATCATTTGCACTTGCTAGTTCATTAAATATTAGCGGTTTCATGGATGGTTTCATTCAAGACGTCTTTTATGAGAGAATCAGTTACTCTAAATTCTTAAAAAGTTAATGTAAAATTCACTGTTTATGTATGTGCATTTGAACAATAGCTGGGGAGAACGAATGATCAGTTTAAGGTGGAAGCTAACATTGTATTTTACTGTTCAAATGTTCAATGTATCGTAATCATCTTGTGAGCAATATTCCTGGTCACTGATAAACTAAATGATGACAGCAGGTTAACCATGTACATATACTTTAATGGTAACTGTAATTAGAGCAAAAGCTTTTACTCTAAAAAAAAAACAACCTTTTGACTAAAATGAAAAAGAAATCAGTATATCCAGCTCCTGCTCTGTACTTCTTTGTTGTCTAATATTTTTATATTTGCATTGATCTTAGTGGGCTACAGATACACAGAAACACAACAATGGCATTCAAAACAGTTGCAAAATCACTTAACGTGTCCGAGACTTTGACTATGTTCGACAATCATTAAACTAAATTACAGATAAGGAGACACAAAGTGAAGGTGAGAATTGCACTCTTCCTTTGTTTTTTTTTAAAGATGTTATCATCAGGAATTCATTCTCTCTATCTTTACAGTAACTTTTGCTTTAGTAATACAAAATCGGGTTGTATAACCCTTTTTGATTGTGTTGTACCAGTGTCATCTCTGGACTGTGACTGTTGAGTGTTTTGAGCGACTCACATTGTTGCATGTTTTTTGGTGTCACTTTAACACTGCCGGTGTGCAACTCTGCATTATAAGAAGTTTTCAAGTTAATTTTTACATAAATGAGTAACAGATTGGCTTGTTTGGTAAAGAAAACATCTCGGGTTAAAATTTGAATGGCCCTCTAATAAAAAAAAATGCGTTCTTTAAAGCAGAAAATAAGCTTTTTGTGTGTTTTGTGACATCTAGTGTACAGTAGCTTAGACTACTTTGCACAGAGCCACATGGCTAATGCACGAACTTTGTTTACCAAGGAAATCATTATTCATGTAATCCACATAATGGACTGAAAATTCAACAGATCGTTTTTTGTCACAGATAGATAACATGCAGTTTATGTAAAGATAGATTAAGATATGTTTGTATAAATACTGCTTAGCAGAGATGTTTGGACTCAGAGCATCATTAGGCCTGAAAGTGCCCACATCTATCAAGCAGGTGACTCATGCATACAGAGGGTAAGAAAATAATATTCAAGAAACCAAACCTCTGATCTCTCTTGTATGTTGTTGACTGGTCTCTTTACCTTTTCTTCCCAAACAGGACCAAAATAGACTAAGATTGACTGAGACACATAACATGGAGGTTACAGTGTTCAACTGCTGGCTCTTTTTTCTGATGTTTAGCCCTGCTGTTCCCATGTGTTTGCCCACTGATTTCACCCTGTATGTGGAAAAGCCAGAATGTGAGTTCTGTGTTGCAATAAACACAACCATCTGCATGGGATTTTGCTACTCAAGGGTATGTATGTCTAATGTTAAAAAAAATGAAAAAGAAAAAAAGTCTACATGTTGTTTTTGGTTATTGAAAACTGGAAGTGCTTAGTAAATAATCGTTTTTCCATATCAAAAATTATATGACAAGAAATATGAAACAAAATATTAGAAAGAGATATCTAAAAGGTAGTAAGAATATGTGATTTTTGGCATATTTTTACATAGTTTTATTTAGTTTTATTTTAGCATTTTTTTTACATAGTTTTATAAATGCTTTGGAGACTTTATTTAGATGTTGGATGGGCTTTACACTGAAAGCTTACAATTTCCTTTGCGGTTTTAATGTTGTAAATTACTAAGAAATTTTTAAAAAAGCTGGCAAAAAACCCCAAAAAAAGGCACTTCATAATTTGTCTATTGCAAATATTCGACATAAATAAATAAATACATATCAAGACAGACTTCTTATTAGCCAATGTTATCAGACTTTAAGCTAGATAGTCACATAAAAAAATATTTCCAGCACTTTTTCCCCAATGTTATCTAGATTCTATGTAATCGTCATTCGTTTAGTTTGATCTCTGTGCTTATATGTGATAACCAGGACAGCAACATGAGGGATATTCTTGGCCCACGTTTCCTTGTCCAGAGGGGCTGCACCTATGATAAGGTTGAATACCACACTGCTATTCTGCCTGGCTGTCCCATTGAAGCCAACCCTGTCTTCACCTACCCTGTGGCTCTCAGCTGCCACTGCAGTGCATGCAGGACTGACACTGATGAGTGCGCACACAGAGCCAGCATGGATGGAACAAAGTGTACCAAGCCTGTTAGGCGTATCTACCCATATCCTGGCCACAGCAACTATGTTATCCCTTTTTGACTCACATGTTCTTGTTCCCATAACAAGAACACTGTTTTAGTTGTGGAAGTACATGACATCCATATTCTGAGAAAAGACAAGCGTCATCATATACTGTCAGATCTGTACCGTCTGTACCTTTCCCAATTGTACCAGCTTTTTAAATTCTGCCTTTGTTAGCCAATATGTCTGTGCTGCAGGCTTGCTTTTAACTTTACAATGAGGGTTGATCCTAGTGCATTTTTCCTGTTTTCAGCATCGTTATATATCCATTTGTACTCTCTTGTGAGCGTGACTCTCAGACTTATTGTGCTCGGAAAAGGGCAGTCTGATTACAACTGAATTAAAGTCTCTAAATAGCTCTCTGACTAAGCAGTACTTGACTTAATCACATCCTGTGTAAGACTTTAGCTTTCTGTTTACTACACAAGGCCATGACACTCACAACATCACTGACTATATTTACCTTGATAGTCATTCTGGAAAACCACGAATTGTTGACACAACTAAAGCTGTTTCCAAAAAAGTTATGACATTGTGTAAAATGTCAATGTGATAATTTACAAATCATTTAAAGCCCATATTTAACTGAAAACATTCAAAAGAAAGCATAAATGGTAAATGGCCTGCATTTGTGTAGCGCTTTACTTAGTCCCTATGGATCCCAAAGCACTTTACACTACATTCAGTCATCCACCCATTCACACACTGGTGATGGCAGCTATATTGTAGCCACAGCTGCCCTGGAGTGCAATGACAGAGGCGAGGCTGCCAGACACTAGCGCCACCGGGCCCTCTGACCACCACAAGTAGGCAATGGGTGAAGTGTCTTGCCCAAGGACACAACGACCGAGATTGTTGGAGCCGGGGCTCGAACTGATTACAAGACGAACTGCCAACTCTTGAGCCACGATCACCCGAGCATAAGGAATAAGGAAGCTGATGGTGAACACTTTAGGAAACTTCTAATAACTGTTGAGGTTAATTTGTGACACAATTGGGCATGAAAAATGCATCCCAGAGTATTCTGTGAGTCATCAGTATATCTTTCTTTTTCTTAATTGCTTATCCAGTTCAGGCACCATTAATACTCAACGCCCATACAGGTCTTGCAACACCGTCCTAACATGAAGTCTTTTTCGGGGTAAGCCAAAACAAAACAAAAAAGCTAAACCAGAGTCTACATATGTTCCAAAAGAACGCCTTAATGAAAGAAGTGACTGGGAGCTAATGTGGTAAGCCTACAGTCTATTACCATTGACCCACTAAAACCATTTTAATTATTAAACAAAAATATTGTCACCTTTAAAAGATTTGCAAACTTTTGCATTTGGTTTTTATTGACAGTTTATAGAGACAAGGGTTAAATGTCTTGTCCTTGAGGTTGTTAAAATACGTTACTAGATTTTTTTGGAAACAATATAACTAGAAGACTCAACAAAACCAAATTTAATGTGTGACTTTGTCCACTGTAACTATCAGTTTGATGCAGTGTTTATATGTGTATTTTCCAGTGCACAGTGGAAATTTTGGGGGACAGCTGCAGCTTATTTATAGCTCAGCAATTCAGAGTGTGAGAATGCATGATAAGTCTTTCATGTGGAGCTCTTTGACATTTCTCTTTCATGATCTTATATTCAGTCTTTACATATATAACAGGCTTTCTCTTTTTTCTGATAGCTTCTGTTTAAAATGTCTTTGCACTGGTGGAAGTTTTTTTATTGGCTCTGCAGCCCTCACTGATTTCAACACTTTACAACATTTTAAAGAGAAGTGAGTATAACATGAACTACAAAAGAAGTCCTGTGACCTAAAAGCCAACAAAACATCTGATTTAAAGACCTTTAAAGGCTGTTTCTCACTTTTATTCATCAACATAACCCCTTATAAGAAGTTTAACTACACTAATGGTTGACATGATTATGGTGTTTCAAATCTTGAAGTAACCTTGGAGCATTTTGAATTTTGGGGTAAGAACAGGATATGACGCTCTTATCTCTATGAAGGGAAAACAAGGAAGTGGGACACGTTTACACAACAATGACACAGGTGTTCTGAGCCACTAGTCGGCTTTGAGCTTGTACAGCTTCCCACAACCTGATACTCTGTTTAACCTTGCAAAAAGTCAGCTGACAAAATGGCGCAGTGTTATCCATTTTGGGATGAGGCATTTCAGTGTCCTGACTTTGTCACTAAATATGAAATATTGTGCTACATATGCTCCCACTCCCACCCCTCCTAATTTTGATGTGTTGAGAAGGTAAAATGTTTTTATCACATAGAGTTATCTTTGTTAGTATTAAAAATTGACCAGACATGACTCCAGAATAATCAGTCTGGTATGGCACAATGGTCTGATGTGCTTGGCTGAAAATTTGTAGTGGTGTAGTTTTGAAAACCTGAATACCCTAACGGATAAAAGCATGGAATTTGCCTCTGTCAGCATTCCAAAGCAACCAGCTATGTTGTGCACATACCGATTACGCGTTCATTCAGACAAACCATAAAGTTTTGCTTGTGTTGTGTTTATTCAGCTAGATAAAATGTGAGAACTTTTTGTAGCAATGGAATCACCAGTGGGTCCAGGAAAAGTCATTGGTGGTTGGTCTGCTTGTCAAACACTTCAGTTTAGTATAAAATTAGATTGCAAAGGTTGTAGAATCAGTCACTCTGTTCAGACCAATTCTTAAAACACATTTGTACAGAAATAGGTTTATGTGATGTTGTCTTTTTTTCGTCTTTTTATCTTCATTCAACTGTTTTGAGCATGATGAAAGAAAGTATTATGATTTGTCCTAGTGACCTTTTCCACTGACTTGCTCCTCTATTCTAAATTTACTTCTCGTTCCAAAATGACTTTGTACTTATTCTGTGAAATATCTTTATTCGTGCTATAGATATTACATATCCCCCTGACTTTGGTGATTCCTTAAGCTTTTCTTTCTTCTTATAATATAGTTTCACATCACGTTGCCTGTATAAAAGACTGTGGATTTTCTATATTACAGGTTCTCAGAAAAACTATTTTTTATTTGTTTCAATAACGCTAATATGTCTGATTGAACTTCACATTTTTAACAACACTGAGTGACCAGATGATCATCACTAGGGCATGTTGTTACAAGTTATTACAGTGAACAGTGAGCAGAGAAGAAATGACTATATAGTGGTTACGAAAGAGACAATCGCTTGCCAAAATTGACATGACATGCAAGGTATATGCACCTCCCTCTATTATTTTTTTGGCTGTAGGTGTTAGAGGTAAACGACTTCCTGGTTTGGGGATGTGTCCACAACTTTAAAGCCTCTAGATCTTTCACTCCGGAATTTTCCAAATTATGTGGTTAAAAAATACATTGTAAAAACCTGAAGCCTTGTCTGTAGAATGCACTGCTCTGACTAAAACCGGGAAACATTCCTTTGAGTAATTTGATATGCTGTCTTGTGTCTCTCATTTAAACTTTAAGGCCACGTTTATTTTACCATAAAGAAAAACTTTTATGACTATAATATGGGTTTATTGATGAAGATACCTTTTCTTCGTCAGCAAATTATGACTCTGTATCTGATTCATCCAGCTGGACACAGTCAGACCTGCTCATCACAGCATGTTCAACCTATTCTAAGACTGATAAGAGAAAGGGGTACATTTTCCCACCCACAGCTATCTTGCTGAAGGGAAGTAAAGAGAAAATCCTGACCGTGAGTGGCAATATTAGAAAATAGAAAGCAGAATTTATAAATATTTCAGTGCATGAGCTTTTATAAACAATTCATTATATTTTTTTTGAACTAATGATGCTTTTTATGTTCAACATCTTGATCTGCTCAGCAGAAAACAGTGGTTAATTGTGATTAAATAAAAGCAAGTTCAGTCATTTAAAGAAGCACCGTAGTTGCCCCTGGGTGCTAGAATAGAGTAGAATCGAATCGAATCGAATCAAATAACACCATTAGCAGTCGGACAGCACATTTCACAAATCTCAAAGCCATGGCGACTTTAATAGGATTAATCCACTTTTAACTTGAGATTATTCTGAGACATGGGGAAGGACTTCTTTACTAAGAATGGGGTAATCTCTCCCAACAAAGACCAGTTTTAAATAATCTAACAGTGAGGTTTTGGTTCTGATAAACTGAATGTTTAAACTTAACAAAAAAATAGCTTCTTTCTTTTTGGGCTTAAGCAGTGTAAAGCTGTAATTGGTGAATCAGCTAATGATTGATGTATCTACCTTCCAATCAAAATAAAGTAACAATATAGAAACTTGTGATTGGCTTTAAATCAAGCGGCAGTCAGATAAGCGCCAGCCCCTTAAAAAAAGCCAGTGGAAAATTCCAGCTACTCTGACCCTCAGCTTTATTAGCGCTTCAACTAGCGGAAGAGACAGAAGTACTGACTATTCGCTCGAAACAATCAAACAAGAACTACTGCGAGATCATTTATTTGGTAAGTTGATCCGTAATAATCTATATTCAATTAGTTTAGAAATGGTTTTAAATTCACTGCTTGATTCTTTGTCTCCAGTTTATTCGTTATTTCTCATAATGTTGACGAATGAATGGGCGTCTCAATGACAGTAGCCTTCAAAAGCCACTTTCTTTATGTGGAACTGAAAACAATGCGGTAGTCAATATCTTTTTTTTTTAACCCAAAGCGTGTATTATAAATAGTATAAACTCCATTGGCCAGTGCATTTTTTTTAAATTATATTTTTTAATGCAATTAAAATGCTCGGTAGAGGGATATATTTGCATGGAAACGTCATCTCGTATATTTGCATCGATATTATCCCTCGTAACTCACATTCATACAAAGTATCTATATTTTATGCCTCGGCCTTCAGAAAGAGTTACTTAGAAATTCAGCAGTAGCCGCCAGATTTGAATCTTAACTTTATGAAAGACGGTTACGCCCATATATGGAGTGCGGTATGTGAGCTTAAACACGCCCACGGGTTGCACTACTCATAGCGCAAGTATAGCACATCCGCTGCATCATGGTCTTGTGACTGTGCGGCACATAGATAACCTAAAGTCCCTCGTGGGTGGAATAAGCTTCTCTGTAAGGTCTGTGACTACTTGGAAACCTACTTAGTAACTCCCTTTGCTTTCTCTGTCTAGGACTCTGCTCATTCACCTCACTGAAGAACACCTGAACCTACATCACCTGATTTTTGCTTTTACTTTTTCATACATCTTCCTTTGTCACTCTTTCAAAGCTTTATCACTTTGTCATGTCTCAGCAGCAGATCAGGTAAGCTTCATGCACTATTTTATTCTGTGCATGTGTGGTCTAGTGGTACAAATGTTTTTTTTATTTTTATTTTATTTTTTTTATTATTATTTCATAATGATTAGATGAGCTTGGTGACTTATATTAGCATGATTTTTCTGCTTTTGTGTTTCATGTAATTGTAAACTGATTATCTTTGGAGTATAGCTTTTAGCCTTCTAAACAGTTTATAATCATAGTCTGTCTTTCAAAATTATAAGAATAAACACAGCATCATTAAAGTTGTGACATTATTTATTTACTTATTTATTTTTATTTTGCTGTCTCTCTTTAGCCTCCCAGCCAAACTCATTAATGGCGGCATTGCTGGCATTGTTGGGGTTACTTGTGTCTTCCCCATTGACTTGGCAAAGACCAGGTTGCAGAATCAGAGACGAGGTCAGCAGGTCTACAAAAGCATGTGAGTATTTCTGCTTAATGTTGACTTAAGCAACACACAGCCCCCAGGTATTATACCTACCACGCCCTGGTCAGTGCTATTCATACTGATCTCACAATGACAGCTGTGCATTGAATTGTAATGACTATGTAGGTTTTAAGAAATTCCTCTCTAGTGAGGTCATTTTACTCACTTTGCACTGCTTTATAGAGTGGAAATTTACTGAACTGCGTTCTCTTGTAACACTTAAATTTCCTTAGTCCACCCCCTGTTGTCTCAATGAACTGGCGTGTTTTGTCACACCGGTAATATTTACCTTGCTTTCTTCTGTAGGATGGACTGCCTTGTCAAGACAGTTCGATCAGAGGGATACTTTGGAATGTACAGAGGTAAGGCTTGTACATATTTAAATATTAAGAAGCAGTAGGATAGCAGAGGTAGAAGTTCTGCAAGAGGATTAAATATAGGAGAGGGTAAGCTCTCTGTTGTGAGGTTAACATTGATACGGTTACCACTGGCCACACTTGTTGTTTTAACAAGTACTGAGAGACTGCATTTTAGCTGTGTTTGGATGCTTTAGATATATATCTATCTCTTAGTCCAGTTGTAAAGGAGAAGTTGTCAAATGGTCTCATGAAAAGTATTACATTCACTGTAGTATAGTATGTAATATTGTACTTGTTAAAACAGAGAGCATATACTTTCATTATTAGTGTATCACTTAGAAAAGGAAACTAAGTCTGCAAAGAAATTGGAGACCTCTTAGTTTGGGTCTCTGTCTGTGTGAGGAATGTTTGTTTGCATCTGTGTTTTTCATATTACAGACTTGGGTCCCCCTGGGATATTGAAGGCTAGCCGATAAGGCGCAGCCACGCTGGAGGCAAATCATTAAATGGTTCTTACAATATTGCTCTATTTAAAACTCTAGGCTCAAGTTTTTGTTTTGCCATCTATTTGTTCTGTAATTTGACTTGTCAGTAACTACTTTGCTGTCTTCTTGCTGTCCTGTCAACTTTTGGATTATTGTTGTTTTCCAGACTATGAATTGTGTCTTTGCAGACTTTGAGCTTGCAAACAAATCTGTGGTGAACTAAAGATTAATTTTTTTGCATATTCAGTCCCACAGAACATTTAAGTTTGCTCAAAGTCTTCACACGCATAGTCAAGGACTCAGTCTGTCCTTTCTCTAATGTTTTTTTTTTTAATTTTATTTTATCTGTCATCACTAACCTACTCACTGACATGCATCCTGTCACTAAGATCTATTTCCTTTCTTGAAGTCTTCTCTACACAGTGTTGCTTGTTGTCACACCCTGATTCTGTTTATTTCATAGATTTCGTGTTTGCATCTTCCTCTGGATCTTCATTGCCCTATTGTTCCTTATGTTGTGTTGTTATGCTTGTTTCTCATTTTCCTCCTGATATTTTGTTTACTACTTTCTTTCTTTTTTTTTTTTTTTTAAATTGACATAATCCCCCTTCACAATTATTACTTAAGCTCAATTAAACTGAGTATATGTCTTGTCTGTGTGTAAATTAACTGTACAGTTAACTCTTTACATTCTGATGTTGTAATGATAGTGGCGGGGTATGTTTTTGTACATGTGCTGAATGGAAAACTGGATTCTGTCTTCAGTGCTAACTATTTTTTTTCCCCTCAGGTGCTGCTGTAAATCTGACCTTGGTTACCCCTGAGAAGGCAATCAAGCTGGCTGCCAATGACTTCTTCCGGCACCACCTTGCCAAAGACGGGTAAGCATACTCTGTGAGAGGATCTTCTTGGAAATGGGCAATATGTATTTATTATTTTTAAAGGTGGTTTATTTAAAACATGTCTCACTCTTAACAGAAAGGGGCTGACAGTGTTCAAAGAGATGCTGGCAGGCTGTGGTGCAGGCATGTGCCAGGTCATTGTTACTACCCCCATGGAAATGCTCAAGATACAACTACAGGATGCAGGCAGACTTGGTAAGAAGCATGCAAAGCCCTTTTTAAATGCATCAGTGTCAGTAATTTACATTTATAGCTGTGTTCCTCATTTATAATTATATATATCTTATGTGTGTGTGGGTTTTTTTTTTTTTTTTTTGTACAGCGGTCCAACAACAGAAACCAGTCATGATGACTCCCACAAAGCTTGTGGCCACTAATGCAGTGCTCAGTCGCTCTTACAATTCTGGCATGGTCATTTCTGCACCAAGAGCTGTGTCGGCTACACAGATTGCAAAAGAACTCCTCCAGACGCAGGGCATCCAGGGGCTCTACAAAGGTCTGGGGGCCACACTGATGAGGTAAATCACTTCTACCGCCACGATGAGAAGCTGTGTGTGAACCTGACAGGGCAGTTGAACTTCACCAGGATTTTAGTCTGAAAATATTTTGTTTACTTTCTTCCAGAGATGTCCCCTTTTCTATTGTTTACTTCCCATTGTTTGCTAATCTGAATCGCCTGGGCAAACCAAGTCCTGAGGCGTCGTCACCCTTCTATTGGGCCTTCCTCTCAGGCTGTGCTGCAGGATCCACTGCTGCGGTGGCGGTTAACCCCTGTGATGGTGAGTGGTGTTTTTATTTATTTTTGCTTTTTTTTTCCGCCCTAAGCTGGATCACCCAGTTGTCTCCTGTTGAATAGCAACACTGGAATTTTAACAATCCCCCCCCCTGCTCTCTCTCCTTCTAGTGGTGAAGACCAGACTGCAGTCATTGAACAAGGGGGCTAGTGAGGAGACTTACAGTGGAGTGGTGGATTGTGTAAGGTATGACAGTGAATCATTTTTACAGTTGCATAAATTGCACGTCTTTTTTTTTTTTCCTTTTCCTACCTTTGTGTGTATGAATAAACTCGTTCCTCTGTTTTGACAGTAAAATAATGCAGAAGGAGGGGCCTTCAGCATTCCTGAAAGGTGCCAGCTGCCGGGCTCTGGTCATCGCACCTCTGTTTGGCATTGTACAGGTTATGTACTTTGTTGGTGTTGGTGAATACATCCTTGACAACTCACCCCTACGCCTCTTAGGACCATGAGACCATATCATCTTGCTGACTAGCTATGCATGGGACCTGGTAGAAGACCTAGCTGCTACATGTATTCAGTTTACAGCAAGAAAAACAAGTAGACAGAAAGACCTATGATTTCACTATCTTTACGGTCAAAACGTGGTGTTGCACTTAAACCCTTTTGTTACTTGTTCAGTAGGCTGAAGCCAGTGTTTGCGCTTGAAGCTGTTAGCTTTACTGCATTGGGGCCTCTCTTGACCCTAAACAGTTGTTTTGTTTCCCTCTGTGAGGGAAGGGAGCTTGCTTTCTTGATCACGACTTTTCTTTTTTTTTTTCTAAAACTTGGTTTTGACGCTATTTAAAGTAGTTTGTTATGAGAGTTTGTAGTACTTTATTTATGTGTTGTTGTTTTTTTTTCCTTCTTTGCTGTCTCATGTTGCTGAGCCTTAATCTAGAAACAAAAGTCTGAAAGTTCACAGGGCCCAGTTTACACAACTTGCTGGAAAGGCTTTTTTTGTGAACTGCTTTGTGTACATGTTTACTTTAACTAATCATGAACCTTCCTAATGAAATTGGGACCATATGGCTTACCAAACCATAAGCTGTGTCCTACACTTGACATTAGTGCAGTAGTTGGTTAGTGCTATGTGAACTGTCATAAACTTGAGATGCAATCATGCACATTTTATGTTTGTCTACGTCCACACACACACTTTTTATATTTCATCTGAAATGTTATCCAGAAGGTCCTTTGTGATTCATGCCTTAACAAAGCAGTTTGAAATGTAGTTTTGATTCTGCAAGGCAAAATTGACAGAATATGAGCATTATTACAGTTACTGTGAGCTTATTTTTAAAAGGAAAAAAAAGACTGTTACATACCAATGATTGTGATGGCTTTTTGTACTTGTGTATATTAATAAAAAACTTGAAGTACCCAGTCTGTACTGTTTGACTAAGTACTGAGGGCTATGAAGGTATTCTGAATAACTGCTGTAGTTCAGAACTATTGCTTTATGACATATTCATTAATGTAAACATACTACATTCGATTTTTCTAAATGTTCCTTTACGAAGAGTTTGTTCGACTCTGGCCTCCTGCTGACATCAGTGATTTCCTTAGTAAGGCTATCTCATGCACACACTCAATCGGAAGAAAGTTGACTTGTTTCAGAGTGAATGAACTGAGGGGGTGTACCAAGGCTCACCATAAACGTATTATACAAATCAAATATCTGGAATCCCAGATGCTGAAAATGAGAAGAACTAGTCCCTTGTTTTTAGTCAAATGACAGCCAGATATTGCAGCACACAGTGCTATTTTCTTCTCTGCACATTTGTACATTCATGCAATGCAGCTGCAGTTATTTCTGTTAAAAAGGCTGTCTGAATCTGATCCACACATTCAGGAAGCTTTACTACCAGGAGGGCATCAAATCACGGTTGAGCAAGTTCACATGCTGAGGTGAATGATTTAGTCCACACTAACTAACGGCAGATTGAAGTCAGTGTAATATTTCACTTTATCGGTTCATTATTGTCTTTGAAAATTGTAAAACATACCTTGGTGTGGTGGAATTCCCCACTTCTCTGTATGAGCAAGTACTAAGCAGGCCTTGTGTAGAGACATTTTGTCCAAATCCCATGACGCTTGATATTTTCTATAAACTTGATTTATAGAATATACTACCATCACTAGTATTTTCAGTAAATAGTATTATTAGTCAATATCCTTTAACTCTTGCCTTGTATGTGACTGAAATTTGTCATCCGTGGACCTAAACAGAACATTGCTCACATGTTCAGGTACTTCACTAACCACAAATTACAATGAAGTTCTTCTCAGCTTGTTCCACTTTACAAGAAGTGCACATGTGATTCATCTCCGAGGACAGAAGCTGAAAACATCTAAATAAAAGCACCCAATGTTTTTATTACGGTTAACAGTATGACAAACTATATTATTCTATAATTCACATCTTATTGGCACACCAACAAAATTTACATCCACAATAATTCACACAAAATGCAAACTAGCTCACTGTTACATCCCAAACATGCTCCAGAAGAGGTCAGCACAAAGCATTATTTAGCTGTCAGATGAATTTGGAGATTTACAACGCCGCAGTTTATCATGAGACCATCCTAACCCTTTGGCTTCAAATCATGTCTACACTTCAGCTATTGTGCTTTACGGTAGAAATACTTGAAAGTGGTGACAGGAAGCAAGCACTGGTGCAGTGTACATATTCAAATCAAAAGATATAGGCAAACAGTCCAGTAGTAGGAGGCTTGATCGTAACTAAATAAATAGGCACATGACGGAATTTTACTCTGCAAATTTACTCTGCAAAGGTAGGCTAGTCCTCAAAACGCTAAAGCACACAAAGTGAAAATAAGGATCCATATTTACAGCAATACTCCCCAGTCACAACATTCCTGTGTCAAAGAAGGCTTTGTGTGCTGTGTTGCATCTACAACGGCAGCACTTTGGCCTTTGCGGAGCACCGGCAGTCTAACAAAGACATGTTAAAAGTGAGGCATGTCACAGAGTCGAGCTAAAAGCAAAGCATGTGTTATGGAAAAGAAGAGGGAAGTGAATTTCAGTGCTGGTGGACTCAAGAAGAAGGTGTGATGTTAACGATCCAGCGTATCGTGTTGCATGTGGTCCGTGGATAAGTGGGAGCATTGAGATTTGTTGTTCTCTCTTTGTGATACTCGGAGGCCCTCCCCCACCGCACTTGTTTGGACTAAGAGAAGTGACTGAAATGTAACTTTGGTGTTTCCCTTCTCATGCAGACAAGTTGATTATGAAGGGCTGTGTAACCATATGATCAGGCGACGGTTGGGGGGGGGGGGGGGGGGGGGGGGGGTCAGCTCACCAATTATATAACCTCCCTGCTGTTTCTGATGGCACAACACAGGACCATACTGAAGATCATTCCTATAATCTGAAATCACAGACACATATTGTGGTTACCTGAGGAATATCGGTCACAATTAATTAAAAAACTCAAACTTTTCTCACCATGACTCCTGCAATACCAATCCCTATGTATCCAATGATATACAGCTTTTCATCGAAGAAGTCTGTTATTGCAGTCAGGCAGTCCTAATATCAAGCAAAAATAGCAAGAAACATTCATATCGATCATTCTGCACACAGCAAAGTAGGTTCATCACAGCAAATAGTGCTTCATTTTAAAATGGTGTTTTACTGCCCTCATGTGACTATGAAGTGTCCCTGCAGGCAGAGGGGTTTACCTTGACGTCTTCTGGGAAGTCTGCACACACATCACTGTTTGGCTCCAATGTGGAAACTCCGCAACAGTTCAGCTGCAAATATAAAAAGAAGTAAAAACAAAACAAAACACAACATGATTTTAATGGTATTGATTGCAACCCTGAACATGATGGCGAAGTTTTACTCACAGCTTTATAATAAGTCGTTACTATTGCAGTTCCATTTGGACTAGAGTCGAGGGTGGAGCTACTGTAAAACTTTTGGACTTCTTCAGAAATCTGTTATTAAAAGAAGAAAAAAAAAAAAAGGGTTAGTTATGGGATTTAAAAAAAACGGAGAATATTTTTTGTTATTTTGTATTTAATCATCAAATAACTCCACCTGTTCCTTGTTTAGGAATCCAAACACACCAGCAGTGACTTCTGCTCCAAAGATTATCACAAGGCAAGCAAAGAACTGCAGAACAGAAACAAGGACTATTATCGCCCTCCTGACCCAGTATGAACCTTCCAGATCCCTCAGGTCATCTGGATCCGGTCTTTTATCAGTTCCCAGAGTCAGAACCAGACACGGAGAAGCTGCATTCAGCTTTTATGCTCCTTATATCTGGAACAAACTCCCAGAAAGCCTCAGATCAGCTGAAACACTCAGTTTATTTAAATCCAGGTTGAAGACTCACCTATTCTCAGCTGCATTTGAATAAAGCACCAAATCTGCACTTAAGCTTAAATTTCAAAACTTACATTTTAACTACTGATTTTATCTCTTTTGATTTTATATACTGTTTTGTTTGTTTGTTTGTTAACTAGTTAGTTAGTTTGTTTGCTTGTTTTAATCAATTTTAAATCATGCTTTTTATTTGTTTTTGTTTCTAATGTCTCTGTAAAGCACTTTGAATCACCTTGTTGTTGAATTGTGCTATACAAATAAACTTGCCTTGCCTTGCCTCTAGTGGGAGTCATCCACACACGCAACACAAAAACTAATCAGTGATTGGCCATACAATTTTGTGGGCTGTTCCTGGTGATTTCTTCTGAAATCCCTTAGAAAGAAATGTATAATTCTGCCCTTTTATACAAATGGAGAAAACAAGGGCCTTGTTGTTAAAAAAAAAAAGATTACACTAAACTAAAGTTAATATTTGTCTATTATTCATTTGTTATTAGACAGCCTAATTCTATACATCTTCGCGATCACTCATCAGAAGCATACACATCAAGTTATTTCAGTGTTAGTACCAATTTAACGGTAATATCAATTTAAGCCTCATGGAAACAAATATAAAAATAATACAAATGCAATGAGAGGTGACGCTTTGAACCCACCAATGCAAGAAGACACTGAGACTCACGAATGGCCCCAAAACAACCTAAGAACCCCACGACCATCATCAACGCACCAGCACCAAGAAGGATGTACACGGCTGAGGAGAGAGACCAGACGATAGATCAGTGCATTTAAAATGAAAAAAATGGAAAATTAATGTTTTGTGTTTTATAAACAAGAAGATTGTGAAAGACATATGAGAAGCATCTGATCGTGGTGTTCTCAGTATCACATGGCTGCAGTTTATAGTTTCCACTGAGGGTGTCAGCGTGATGCAATGGTTGCCTTTGCTGGAGCAGAATTTATAAAAGGATTGTTTGTGTTGTGTTTGTAGGTGGAAGTATCTTCGGTAGCAGAACATCTCTGAATAGACTCACACAATTCAGTCTATTTATTAGGCTACTTTAAACAATGAATTTGAAGTTTTTCATGATCTGAAACATAGAATCTCTGGCACAAATGAATTATGTTCTTAACGTTACATTATAGCATCTCTGATCACTTGAAAAAAGGTGGGTTGAACAAAACACAGTTCTGGACTCTTTCCTGCTCTGGGCAGCTACAGAAATAGCTTGAAGTCCTGTCCGTATATAGAGTAGCTGTCTAAAGCATAGGCAGAGTCTGTTCAAAATCATAATCAAATTTGAAAGAAAACTAATAGGCCTAGAGAGCCCACTGAGAAATTATGCTTCTAATTGACTCTTTTGATGCATTAGTAGGGTTTCCAGTTACTTAGACTTTGTCCATTCATGCTCCTGCAGGGTGAAGAAGCACACAGATGCCATCTGTCCTCCAAAATCTAATTTTCAGAGGGCTTGATTGCTGCAGATTTTAACTGCGTCTGCCACCATCTATGCTCTCCTCAAGCCTGAGTGACGTCACCCTCTCGGTCTACTCCCCTGCTTCTAGTCCTTGCAACTGAGCCCCCTCGCACTGTAACTATACACCAAGCAGGTCCCTTAGGTCCATGCTAAGGGCCTAATCGGTGACACAGGCAGCAACCACTGCAGCAATTTAATTAATCCACATGGGGCAAATGCAAGCTGTTGTTTTCTTGCTGTGCGACAAAAGGGAAGGTAAAGACGAGGCGAATACAC
The DNA here is from genome assembly GCF_057382095.1 of Aulonocara sp. 'chitande type north' Nkhata Bay. NCBI lineage: Eukaryota > Metazoa > Chordata > Actinopteri > Cichliformes > Cichlidae > Aulonocara > Aulonocara sp. 'chitande type north' Nkhata Bay. Next base: position 37,525,829 of record NC_141348.1, on the reverse strand, counting down.
TGCTGAGCTGAAGGGATCTATAGGGATACAGAGCTTCAAAGAAAGTTGTCTGGGTAAGCAATGGAAAATATAATGGACCATGAAAGCTTTCAATTTATATACAATTGTCTACACAGAAGTGATCTCAGCTGCTCATTTTTTCCCCAACACTTATACACTTACTTTAATATCTGCTCTTTGCTCTTCACTCATTAAATGCAGAGGTATCTACCATCTACCAGACACCTGCCAAGTGCACTTCCTGCTTCACGTATCTTTTAGAAATACAAATTATTGAGTATAAACATCTGTAACATCTCTCAGTTTAGCTCCATCTCTATCTTATATACACATGTAATGGCTGTTTACACACTAGAGAGTAACAAAGGTGATAGAATGGAAAATGAAACCCTCAGAGAGAATGCTGCCACTTTGCCTTATTATGGTATCACTCTGTTTAGTCTCATTGCTAGAAGTGGGAGCAACAGTCAGTTGTTTTGCCCAGGAAGCTTATAACGTTTGGCTGCAAAGGCACAAAGTTATCCTCTGCAGAACCCAAGTGTTTCCAGTTAAATGCCGGATTTATGGGCTTGTGTTGTCCATTTGCAGAAAGAGCAATTGTGGGAATTCAGCCCATGCAGAGGCTATGGAGGTGCACTTGCATGTATTTCTCCGAAAGACACTGAAGGAAACTGTGGAATTCACCACAAATAAGAAAACACACCAAAAAATAAATAAAAAATACCCCCAAAACCCACACACAAGTAATTCAGACAGTGGCTTGGTCAGCTTTCTGCTTGACTTCACTACAAAGAAATTCCTTGTATGCTATAACCTCAGTTTTTTCTAGAACAGAGACTAAGTTTAAGGGAAAACACTACAGAGTGCAGCCCGCATTGCTGGTTTATGTGGACTACCAACAAACTATCTTGGCGCCATCTTAACACAGCCACAAACATCTGCATTAGAAGGCAGGAGAAGTAGAAGATTTATATGATGGAGACATGAGTTTTGGGTTTGTGAGCCCACTAGTATTAGAGGATCCCTACTGATGATACAGTAACAACTGATATCAGGCATACAATTGGCTCATAACTGGCTGACAACTAGACCTGCCATCAGCATACTCCTCTACCCAGTTTGTGAAGCATGTTTGTCTCGTACAGTAGCCAGAAAAACAAGATTTCCAGATCACACCCACCCTCTGAGATTTTTTTCCACACAGTTACATATTAGTCATAGTCACAGCATCTCGTTTTAGAGGTGGCAATAACAAACTCTCTGTCTAGCTCTCTCCTTCCCTTCTGAAGCCTTCCAGGGTTTCTGCCAGTTTTTTAATCAGCTATTTTACCTCCAAAATATTGATCAGACCAACATATGCTCCGGTTTTAACTGCACTCCAAATGTTCTTTAATCAAGAAAATGTAATTCACATTACATTTGATTTGCTTAACCTAAAGTGAGAAATATAATCACTGCAAATGGGAAAGTGAGGAGGGGACGGTAAAGAACAGTGGGACAGAGAATTTGATTAAAATGACTCATAAAGATGTAACACAGTAACAGAGAAATTCCAGGATATTTGCATATCAAATAAAACCAAGCTGGAGAGAAGTTACCTCATCTGGAGTACACTGCATCAACAGATGACTTAAGTAACATGGTACTTTTTATTTTCTACTGTATCTTGAAACGTTTTAGGTTGTAATCTTGGCAATATGATCGTAAGTATAATCGAAAACACTGCCTTTGGTTGCCCTGTGCTGCTTCCCCCTCCCCTCTTCTTTGCTCTATTTTCATTTTTTACTAGGTTTGCAAGCAGGATATAGTCTTCTGTCACTGGCCCCACCCAACCTGCTACTCATGTCCTGAGAGAGGCAGCCAGTTCCACGAAGGCAGAGCAGAGAGCTGATGAAGTGAAGTCACCATTTTAGGTCATGGCTTAAACGGGAGTAACAAGAATAGGCTTCATTCTAATCATCGGCTCCCACACACTGTCAGAGAGAAGGCCTATTGTATGGAGTGCTGAACACTAGCTGTTTGTCTTGTCTACTGTATGTTTTAATAATCTACTGTGTGAGCTTTGCAAAGACACTCTTATACGATATTTCAGCAAACAGACAGAGCTGTTCATTAATCAGTTAAAGGCTCTCGTGCATCGTTTGTACATTTTTCTGACTGGTCGTTTTTATGTTATTTCAGTCGAATCAAAACCAAATAAGCATTTATGTCAAGATTTGAATTTCTTTGTATCCCACGAACAGGAGAATTGCCACTAATGGAAAGTTTCAATCAGTTTATCACATTTCACTTCCTCTGTGCGCATACTTTAGCCACTTTCAAAGTGAAAGTGAAGAATTGAGGGCTTCGAATGACAAATTCCTTTAAACAGGCCTAGTAACTGTGGACATGTTTTAACTTACATGTTTTATTAAACAAACTTTCCTTGTGGTTTGTGCAAAGAAGTAAAACATCTCGATGCGCTGAAGATAAAATGTGGCTGTTAAATGTCAAGCAGTACTTGAAGGGTTCTTCATACTTGTAAGGGATAACAGTACCAGACATTCGGTCTCATCCGCATGTGTAGCCTACACGTGTATTTACTTCTCTGTATGTGGGATTTTTTAGGGCACCTTTAAAATGTTACACATTGAACATTTATTTAACCCTTGTATGGTGTTCGGGTCTGTGAGACCCGTTTTCAGTTTTTCTCAAAAGAAAAATTAAACAATTAATTCTATTTTCAACCTGAAATTCATTGGCTTTGGCTTATTTTCTGTGAAGAACATAAATCCGAACTAATTTTCAATGACCTCATACTGTACCTCCCCCCACGCATTTACATTACATACAAGGTGTTGGGGTCCACTGGACCCAGGTCTAATAAAAGTGTTGAAAGTGCAGGTCCTGTGTTCCCACACTCTGTCTTCCTCCTTTCTGGTGCTGCTGATAGTGTTTTCTTCCCCTCCTGCTCCGCACAAAGTTGCAACATTGTTGAAAATTCAACTACCAACACCGTCTGCTCTGACATCTCACACATTTTACCCTCTTTCTCGAGGGATCCAAATTTTATTTTCTCATACCCTGTCCCACCTGCAAATTAGGGGCATAATACTATAAATAAGACTTTGCCAGTGTGGTTCTTTATCACAACTGATCAAGATGGCAAAAGATTATCTGCTGCGAGGGCCATCCAATTGATTTTGGAAGAGAGAGGGGCTTCGGATGATGATGTTGACAAAGAGGTTTCAGAATATTTCACATTTCTGAAAATTCAGAGTCTGACAGTGACTTTGAAGAAGAGGATGAGGTTGAGCACCATTTAGTAACAAAACGAAGACGAGTACCCCATCTGCAGCCAGCTCCAGGACCAGAACAAGCCCACCAGACAGCAAGTGAAGAAATATGGATGTCAATAACTGGTGAAATTGAATGGTCTTCTTGCACAAGAAATGAGCCACCCTGCAGAGCTGTTACTGTGATAAGCCAGGGCCAACACGGCTGACAGTTACTCATGTGCAGGACATCAAGTCTTCATTTGAGCTTTTCATCCCAGATTCCATCCAGAAAATTATTCTGGATTGCAGTAATCTAGAAGGAAGGTGTGTTTTTGGAGAGAGGTGGAAGGAGATGGACCAAATTCATCTAAGAACCCCAAAGGCCTACTTTGGGGTTCTTATCCTTGCAGGAGTTTTCAGGTCCAAAGGGGAATCGACAGAATCCCTGTGGGATGCAGAAACCGGCAAGAACCTTTCCGTGCATCAGTGTGTCTGGAAAACTTCCACAAAATTTCCAGGATTATCCATTTTGATAACCGAGACGACAGACCAGCTCGACGGCAGAGAGACAAGCTAGCTGCCATCAGGACAGTGTGGGATAAGTGTGTGCACCACCTCCCCCTGTTTTACAACCCTGGGCCTAATGTCACCATTGATGAGCAGCTGATCCCATTTAGTTGTGAAACATATTGCTTCACGTGTAAATGTGTTGTCTTTCCACTCACTCCACTTGATTATAACTGATTTATTTTTTTATAACATTTTATTTAAAAAAAAAAAAAAAAAAACGAGAAGCACATTAATTCATAAATGTGATCTAACAAAGGGAAAGGGAAAAAAATAACCATGTTTACTGTTCATATGTCTTGTAATTGGGATGAAGTAAACATCTGTTGAGTAATTTAACATAAAATTGTTTGATAGTGTTAATTTGGAAAGCCAAAACTCTAGCGGGTCCACCAGACCCATGAACACTGGCTGAGTAACAAAAATATGAACACCACACAAGGGTTAATGTAGATAAACATGTAGGGATGTTTCATCTCATTTTCAAGGGGGTCCATGTAATCAAGATGGTGTAATCAAGATCCATCAAGATGGTGAACTGCTGAGAAGAAATTGGATCCATTTTGGATTTTAGTTTTTTTTTATCCACATCCACATATATGTTTTATTCTGCAGAAGATGAGACAGGCATATGTATGAGGCTATAGAATCTCTGACATACCTATGAAGAAGGTGTAGGGGGCGCCATCGCCTGTCAGGAGGTCCACTGTGTTTGGGTCAAACCTAAGCCACAGTCCCACCGCCAGCACCAACAATCCAGACACCTGGGGATTGATAAATTATACAATCAAAATTATTTGTGACTTTATAGTTCTGTTGAATTTGATGAGTGGTAAGTAGCAGTTCTTCTGTTTGTGCAGAAATAATTTCACAGTTAAACAGTGAGCACTTTCATGTTTTCTTTTAGTCTTTATTTATCACGAGGTAGTTACGATTCTGCAGGTGATGCTAAAGTGGCTAATAATACTCATAGGCTTCCCCCCCCCCCTCCTTCTATTTAACAGGAGGGGGGGGGGGGGGGGGGGGGGGGGGGGCAAAAAAGTGTCTATGCTGAGTAGCATCTTTCCTCTCCAGGAGAGCTTGGCTTACCATAACACATTTGATTGAAACCAGGTTTTACTCTGAGAAAATGAATCATTTTAACCTCCTACATAACATTATTTAATTTAAACATCCAAAAATAAAGCCAAAACGAATAAAAGGACAAATGTGGATTAAGGGTAAAAGATATTGTCTGTGTCATAGTTATATATTAATCCTAACCATGTTCCTTATATGTTCTTTCAGGACAAGTGTCACATGTTATATGCAGATGAAAAAAAATTCATCTTCAAAATTTTGTAAAAGCATGGAATCCCAAGCAGCACATCTTCAGTAACACTCTCAGATCCTTTTCCTGACTTGCTCTTCAGATTCAGCCAAACTAAAGAGTGGAAGTGTCTTCTGTTAGTTCAATTCAGTTCAATTTTATTTATATAGCGCCAAATCACAACAAAAAGTCGCCTCAAGGCGAAGGAACAAAACTCAAGCTGCAGCTCCAACCCTCACTGCAGGAAACTCAGTCCGGACTGGGCCACTCTTTTTTTTTTTTTTTTTTTTTTTTTTTAGGAAGGTTTAGTGAGGTACTCTGACAATAAAATGATTGAAAATAAGGCCACGCTGCAACAACAGCCCATGCATCCTCATGGCCCATCAAAGTACCACATTTGAACACAAGAATTAGCATCAGAATCAGCGGTCCATCTCCCATGGTGCATTTCAGCCACAGGCTGTGCCAGCCTCACAGTGCCTGGGTGATGTAACTCACACTGGCATTGGCTGCTTGTTGGCTCTGCACCCCAAAATGACAGCGTACTGTACGCCCCTTTTGGCTACAACCACAACAGCTATGCTTTCAGTCCCAAAACTGCCGAACAAAGAGGCTGCTGTCACTTTGGATGACACAAGTGATCGTCTTACAGAGCACAAATGAGTCAATGCAGCCAGTTAAACTCACACTGTATCATTTAGCAGTAAAATATTGAGTATCTTTTGCAAAATAATGAAAACCAAACAAGAGTAAACCCAAACAGGCTCTTTGTTAATGACCTAATAAATGTATCTATTTATCTAAACACATCACTGATTGAAAATGATAATGGGGGGGGGGGGGGTTTCTTGCAGCCTCAAGTAGGGGCAAGAGTTTTCCTTGATGTTCCCAAACTCAGGGTTGATAAGTGTATGAGATACATTTGTGGGGTGAACAGAACAAAAAACAAAAAAGGCAAACCTAAAACCTTATTGGAATACTTATATTCTTTGATTCACGCAGAATATAAAAGAATACAAAAAGAATGAATCTTGATCCAATGTTTAAGGTTGCATACTACAGTCTACATGCAAACTGACAAAATATTAGAAGCTTAAAAGTACTTCTCTGACACATTTAGCCTTCTAAACACCAAGAAACTTATGTCATATGAGAAGTCACTGGCATATAATCGAAAGTGAATCTGAGTCACGGGGAATCTTATCTGAGCAGCACTGCAGACCAAAACAAAAACCTTTCATGATGTTCCCCAAATAGATTAACCCCGCATGTAAAAGAAAAACAAAAAAAAAGCACCCTTCACACGCCTGCAGCAGGAAAGTCACACCTCAACGTCAAATCATGAACTGGGATCTGTGTTGGAAAAGTAGCTCTGGTGTATTTGTTGCAGCATGTACTTGGTGCAACAATAAATCATGACCAACTCTAAAGCAGCAGCCACTAATGAACGCAGATGAAAAGAAGACTCTGGGTTATATAACTGAGGTTTGGTTTGAGAATTTTGGGAAACAGTGTGGAGTCAGAGGGAGACGGTGTGAACAGAGCAGGTGCATTGAGGCGGTCTGCCAGACAACATTAACTCCTAACTCTGTATGGAATAACAAAGGCTGCTGTATTTAAAAGCCATACCAAATAATATCAATAGACGGACTTTCAGCCTTCAGTACATTGAACGTGTAAACAAGGCTAGGAACAAACAGGTTTTTCACAAGGCAACGAAACTCCACAGTCGCTTAAAAATAAACCGAATCAATTTCACTTCCTAAAGAGAAAACAACAAAACAAATAAATAACCATAAAAAACAACAAAAACGGTGATCCGGCTTTTTCAGAGAGAAACAACGTTAATTCTTGGCAAACCGCTGCCGAAGCGGACTTACCCAGAAGATGATGTTGAAAGCGAAAAGCAGATATTTCACACATTTCATCCCACCCTGCACTTTGCTCATGATGCCACCTGATTTGTCGGAGTCTCCGATCTATTGCGCGATTCCTTCTTATTTTGCAGCGTCTTTCAGCTGGACATCAACCCATGCAATGAAGACCTGCGCCGTTACACCATCCAGACACGAAACATGCGCACAAGTGCTGCTGCACGCCATCTGCACACGCCCATAAGCGTTCGCGAGTGCTGAGGTACCCAAGGTGGGGTTCAGGGACGATCTGGGATCCCTGAGAGAGACACCAAGAGGTCTCCCAGCGAGAGCAGAGAGAGGGGTTCATTTGTGTGTTCGACACCAATGATTTGGGCTTAAAAATAAATAAATGAGGGGAAAGCCGGTGGTATGGGTTAACCAGCATTGTTACGAAGATAATATTTCTTACAACATGGTTGATCATATGTTTTGCAAGTAAAAAGAATTTTGTAATCGTGACTGAATACCGAATTACACAACAATACATGTACAACTGGTGATACAAAAACATCTGTTTGCAGTATTTATTTTAAATTCTACTTTGAAGTGAATATGGTAGATTTGAACTTCAGGTTAGTAAAGTCTTGAGGAGCTACTGCACATCTTGGCATAGTCTTGCATTACATGAAAATTATATCAGTGTGACAGTATGGCACTTTGGATTCCACTACTTATGTGTGTGACCTTTACATTAGACGTTGGGCAAGAATTTATCATGGAGACACTTTTAACATTGTCCTCTGCCAGTCACTGATATCCCTGTTTGTGTGAAAATAGCTTCTTGTGTGCACCTACAACACATAGCCAGGATTTTGGAGATGTTATTATCTGATCTCTTATGTAGACCTGTTGTTCTTGCTAGGACGGCATATTACAAAAAGTTTGGCGGTAAAACAAAGAATAAGCCATGTTTGAAAATGGGCAATAGTTTCGACTTTAAATTAGATACAAATGTAGCAGGTACACAGTCTATAAATAGAAAGATTAAGCTTTGTAATTTTAAAAGCTATGTCCAGTATGTAATCTTTCCCCACATGACTAGTCAGGTGTAAGACTAAGTAGCAGACAGTTCTCAGGAATACATTTGAAAATATGGAACGCTCTTAACAACACGTTTAATTTTGAGTGTGCCATTCATGATTCCTCTTTAGACTTGCATACCCAAATACTACCACTGATAATGTTAAAAAGAAGATAATCATTAGGCATCTCAGTATATTGACGTTTGAAAAAGAACCTATAGTATAAGATGGAACAACCATTAGGTGAAGGTGGGAAGGAGAAACTCCATTTTCACAGGAAGGAACCTCTATCAGATGGCTCGGGCAGACGCTGTCATCTGCTGTGACTGGTTGTGAGTGGGGAGAAAGAGGAGAGAAAATGGAGAATGGAGGAAGACAAGAAAAAACACAAACTATGAGGCAAGTCTGGATTTTATTTACTGTAAACCTACTAATGCTTTCACTTTGTGCGAATGTAGGACCTATCCCGGTCCTACATTCAACCATTCATTTGCTTTTCTCTTAATAACCAATATTTTTGTATGCAATGTTTTTAAGCTTTCTTCTTTTCTTACTTACTTTCTTTGTTAAATTCAAATATTTGAATATATTCTTTTTAATTTTGCAGTGCTTTTAAATAATAATACATTTTAAATCTTTGCTTATGTGTCTAAGTGTTGTTTTTTTTGTTAATTCACAACAACATACCAATAACCAAAATGATCAGCAGCAGCAGCATTGACATGTTTTTATTGTACTTTGGCTAAACACATGCAAAAGTAATGACATTGAGCCTCATGTTAAACTAACATAATAAACATCAAATATGTTATATAGTCTGTACATGATCTCAGAATTAGTGTGACAAAAGACAAATTTCTTTTGGCCTGAGATAAAGTTAATGTACTAAAATACAGATGGGTTTAAATGCTTGACCCCTACAGAGGATGTAGTTATGCTGTTGGGATCATTATGTGAGACTTTAGGACCGCTCTCTTGGCCTGGACGAGTGATTGAAAACCTTCAGCTTCGAAGTGACATACATATCTTTTACTAATCTCCAGTGGCTCCCTGTGGCTTTGACAAAACAAAGCAACAAAAAAACACAATTAAACATTTTTTTTTAGTTCTGCATCATTGTTATATGTGTATTATAGACAGAATTTTAAGAAAGAAAATAGTTTTAATATTTTATCAGCTAAAATGTAAAATCTTAGTCCCTGTCTTCAATCTTAGACTCTTAATTTTGTTTATTCTTAGTAAAGGTGCATATGGATGTACATCCTACATACAAATATCTACTCCCATGTCCCCCTATAATTTAACCACAGGCTGTAACTTTATTTAAAAGGCTATGTTACATTTACTATAAGTAAAAGTTGAATTATTGTTGTTGTTGTTGTTGTTGTTGTTGTTGTTGTTGTTGTTGTTGTTGTTGTTGTTGTTGTTGTTGTTGTTGTTGTTGTTGTTGTTGTTGTTGTTGTTGTTGTTGTTGTTGTTGATGAAAGCAGAGATTTTGTAGCAGCACACTGGACAGAGTTTTCCACTAACATCTTCAACACACCTAAAATGAAGGAATATAATTTGGAATAATCCAGCCAGATGTGGGGCTTAGAGAATCAACACCAAAGCACAATGAAGCTCTTCTTATGACACATACTAAGACACCTTAGTTGATGCTGTCTCATTCACCCTTAAATAGAATGAGTCTAAATGAACATTGCCTAAAAACAAAGTTAGAGTGAACATCTTTCATAAGTCAGTGCTTAAAACATGAACTCTTTATTAATATAATATAATATATCATATTAATAATAATGCAAGCTGATTCCTGTGAATGAAGAGTATGTATGGAGATTTGCCAGTGCTCTTCTGTGCCTTCTTTGCAGGACGGAGGGAGGTCATCTCGGGGTCACACGCTTTGTGACATGCAAGCTTCTCTTGTTTGTAGTGCCTTTGTTTGCTGCAGTGATGTGGGAGGGAAACAGCGACCCTCCCTGTATGTCTGCCAGAGTATCAGTGAGAATCAGCATGGGTGGATCATGAGACACATCACATCACTGCCTACCACCTCTATTTTCTTTCTCGCTCTCTCAAAAAAAAAAAAAAAGAAATCAAACAGGACTCAACAAACACAAGGAAAAAAGTATGACAATGACAGCAGTTCTCCTTTTTTTTATAGAGATAAACAGATGGCATTGTACACACTTGAATTACAAATGATTAATAGTTTCCATGTGACCCAGAATAAGATCATTGGACTGGATGGGTGTTAACCCGATATCAGTTCGGTTACCCAATCCTGTCATGAATTCAGGACTGTAATTATCACTGCGGAAGTGCATCCAAACTGAAACGATATCCTCAGGGTATAATGGAGCCATAATCCCATTATCCCTCCACCGACACACTGTCCTTACCTCCTCACCCTCTTCTACTGTTCTTGATATGTAAATGAGGTGCAAAAATGTAACCTGATCTCCATACGGTGCAAGTATGAGTCATCCTATGAGCCAAGAGACACCAGAGGTGAAGTGCAGTCAAATCTCACTTTATATTTTTTCTTTGAACAGGCCGTGCTAAACCTCTAATTAGAAAAATGGCCAATTACTGTTTCAAAAGACAACTTTAGTTAGAACAAATAACTGACGAAAATAGCAAAATACAGTTATCTTTAGTTCCTTTGCAATGCATATAAACAATGTCACTCAAAATATTTAAGTACATTTCCATACCCCTAATGTGCACCGCTAGAGTAAGAGAAAACCTGTACGCAACAGAAAAACGTCTATGCGTTTCATTGTCTCCATCCAGTGGACAGAGCTCGAAATATCAAGTCTCTCAGCTGTGGTTTGCAGACACTACTTATGAAAGAGGCCACTTTGTTTCGGTCTTTATGCAGTTATCTTTATCCTTGCCACAATGCTCACTTTGAATGGATCTTAAATTATAAATCTATTAGTTGATATGAACAATTTATGCATTTTAAATTTTATTCAGCCTTTACTTTTACTGGACCTTTCAAACAAATTTCAGTATCTTAGCAAGGTAGGATTACTGCGTCATACTACACAATTATATCTATGAAATTATGTAAGCTCAGGTACCTTGTTAGTACATTCATAACTTAATCCATCCTAAAAACGATATCCGGAAATAACCAATAACAAAAATAAAAGGCTCAATAATAACAACAGCATTATTTTCTTGTGTTCAGGACTAATTTTAAGACAAAAAACGTTATGAATGTATTAAGTAACAGTAGGTCAAACCATCTAATTAAATTACACCTTCTGGAAGATGTGGGTGTAATTTTTTACTGAATGGTTTTTTTTATTTTATTTCATACATTTTAGTTACACATACACAGTATTTTTCCATTTCATTTCAGCCATATTGACTCTTCTCCACTTGCCACAGGACAGCAGCTTGGGGACTCCCGTCAATTTCGCGTTGCTCAATAAAATGAAATAAACATGTTCAAAACAAAGAAGCGCTACTTTTTCCGAGGGCTTCGCATGGGCCCTGAACTAAACACGAGGCATGCGCATGGACATGCACACTGACGTCTGGCATGTGGTAACGTAAGGCTTTTTATAACGCGATTATAAAAACAAACAAACAAATATTTTCTTAGAAACCATGGAAAAACGATCTATAACAAAATCAAATTAATATTTGTCCTATTTTGTTCATTTAAGTGAGCATCAGTGCTGCTTTTAGTTTGTGGAGGTAGTGTATGAAACGTGGGGAACTAGCTACAATTTATTGCCTGAGCGGAGTCTAATATCTGTCAAATCCAACATGTTAGGAGTCACGTTTTTATTTGTGAAAGTATTATTTTTAGGAAAAATTTCATGTTTCCGTCTTGACCTCTAGGGGGAAGTGTTGCATTCTTTTTAGCAGCTGAGCCCTGTTGCTTTATCTTAAAACTCAAGGTTTCCAGGAATACAACCTCATCTGGTTTTTGTTTGCATTTCTACATTAGTTCCATGTTCGCTCAATCATATCAGACACCTCAAATACCCGATGGGACACAAAATTAGGCTGCAAGCCTACAAAAATCCCAATCGATACTGCCTGGAGAATAATTTTGTGTTCGCTGAGAGCACTGAAATATCACTGGAAAGGTATTGTATTATCAATCATTTTTGCCCTGTGTTTGTCTTTTCAGTTTTGTTTCATATGCACTGTAGAATGATAGCAAGAGAAAAACACAAAGCAAAGCCAAAAAAAAAAAAAAAAAAGAATGGCGGTAAAACGAAGCCATATGGGAATTCTCTTTTTTTCACTTCTGTCAGGGCTTTCCTTTTTGCTGAAGGAAGCAGCAAGCTTCCCAGAACACTACAGAAAGCACACAGTGCATGTTTGTAAATGTTTAATAAATAACAATATCAACAACAACATTTATTAAAAAAAACACTTTTGGTTTTATCAGGCCTGGGTCAAATTGTATTTGCAAAGTTGTGGATTGATTTAGTCTTCTTCAGTAAATGGGCTGCATGACAGTATAATGACTGGCAGAAAAGAAGCTTGACTGTGTTGTTGTGCCAAAAGTCCTAGAGGCTGCTACTCTGTCATAAGCTGAGCTGCAGTTTAAGGTTAAGGCAGGTTTAAGCCTGTGCTTTCTGGAACCAAATCACATGGTCTTTTAAACCCAAGGTCTGTGTCTGTAAAAGCTGCAGCTTTAAAATGTTCCTGTGATTTAGTCTAAACCCAGCAGGCATTAACTAAACAGCAGTGAATGAAACCTTCTGCAATTACCGAATAGCTGTCCAACATAATAAAAAATCAACGTATAAGTAAAGGACATATTTCTACTTTTAATATCTTCAAGTGTCAAACTAATGTCATAGCGCAGTTACATTAGAGGAGTTTGGGTTGGGAGATCTGTTCATAACAGCTATATATAAACTACTGCAGCATTACAAGTTCAGTTCAGGCCTTAAGCACTAAGATAGCAATTTCATCTGCATCAAAATAAAAGAGAATTATATGAGCAATATTTGTATTTATCAAAAGCGATACTAGACTACAAATGATCAGACACACACAGCATATTGTTTTAGAGGTATTTCTAAATTCTTTGTTGAGCAGTTAGTAATCAAGGAAAGTCAGACAGCTGAAACCAGTTTCCTTAATTACCATTTTCAGAGTCTGAATGACATATGGATGTTTGGAGCAGATCTTATAATCATCATTCATCATGTAAAGGTGCCATTTAGCTGTGGTTCTGCTGCATTTTAGGTCTGTATTTGTAGATGTGGTATAAGTGATAATTTGAAAGTAAAGTATAAAAGCAAAAGATCATCCGCTTGTACCTGTATGCTCTGCCTTAACGCAATGAACCAGAATTAATCTTTCATGCTTTCTTATACACTATAATGTTCTCCATTTGAATTGCACTGCATCAGCAAATTTACCTCCCGTCTGCAGTTTGGTTTGGTCTTTGTTTCCATTTCCTGTCATTATGGCATCCTGGCATTTGATTGTTGCTCCTGGATGATAAATATTTATTATGCCTCCTATTTACCTTTGTAAATGTATGGAGCTAAAAAGTTTCCATAGAGTAAGAGGGGGGAAATGCTATTGAGGCCATGTTTTATTACACTAAGCTACTACTTTTTCCTAATGTTTTAATTAGTTTGTTTCCATGTTTAGTTTATTTTTGTGGACTATTTAGGTGTATAGTCAGGTAGTATGCACATCAGACCTCCCTTCTCGCTGTTTTCTCCTTTGGAAAATTTATGCGCTTATGAGATGACTTTTTCGGGACTATGCAACGCTTGGAAAATGATGCTACAAAAATTCAATAAATTCACTCATTTGGAGCATGGCGTTGCCACTTTTACATTACTGGTTGGATACACCAAACACAAGAAGTGTATAATAGAATATAATTTTATAATCTGGAGAATTTTTACACCAACAAATTAATTCCAAGCCTTTGGCATTTAAAAGATGCACATGTTTGTGCTTGAAACATCAGATACAGCAATGCTGAAAACAGAGAGGAAATGGTTGGAATGAGCCACAGAGGAAACAGTTGTGCACTTAGTATAGCAAACATAACCCATGAATGTATGCAATATGTGTATATGTACATAAAAATATTTCCTGTCTGTATTTTAGAATATTTTTCAGTGTAATGCTTAAAAGTTATGATAAATCCAGAGCACGCACACTTGTCAAACTGAGCACGTAGCTGCGTATTGAATTTCCATAAGCTGAGTCTGATATAAACCACAACTAAAATAGATACCGGCACAGCTACACCCCCTGTAGCGTGGTACTTCAAACAGTTAAAAAAAAAAAAACCCAAAGCAAACAACCAAAACACAAAACCAGCTGCAGATACTCTTTGACCCAGGTCTGGTGTATATACATGCAGTCTTGATACTTTGACATATACTAATAATTTACTTTGTGCAGAGGTTGAGAAGTTTTTGGTGATAAATTATGTGAAAAAAAAAGTCACTTCTGCCTGCCTGTTTGCTTGTCTGTGTATGTAATGCATTTGGGTTTGTGAATCTGTGTGCGCGTGTCGTAAGTCTTCATTGCCGCCAGGACTTGCGGCTGAGCACGCACACACAGGCCACGTTAATGCGTATGTGTCTCCACGCCACCAGGTTCTGGAATGAAGTCAGCGCTCGCACAAAAGTGTGCGAATTAGTACAGTAGGAGTTCCAGTGTCTCGCATCAATTCCTAAACAGCCTGAGCTGCCTGATCGAGGGCTATGACATGTCGTCTCGAAGAAGTACTGCTTCATGTTGACATTGTTGATTTTCACGTCTGGGAGGACTGTCACCTCTCTGCCTAAGGTGTCCGTGGCTTTGGTCTTGTTGACCACCCAGACACTAATACTCTCACATACTGAGTACATCCCGCGGTGTTGAGGCTGCCCTGCTTGCCTTCGGGTCCTTCTGCCAGCACTCTGTGACCCCGATGGCTCTGCATCAGGGGGCTGAGAGCTAAAAAGCACTCTGGGTGAGAGGTAGTGGCGCTTGGTGAAGAGTTTGGGATCAACAACCGGGATAGAGTCTGGGTTGTCACTTGGAGTGTTTTCCTGTGCCGCTGTGGTGGTGGTGTACAAGTCCCCTCTGGTTGCGGCCACAGCCTGGGCACTTAAGAAGAGGAACAGGACCAGCATGGACGACCTCATGGGCACACGACCTGAGGGTGTCAATAAGAACGGAAAACACATAGATGTTACAGCGGATATGAAACATTACATATGAAACATAGAGCTTCTTCAGCAGACATGTAGTAACATCAACATTAATATGTATAGGATGCTTCCAAGTGATATTCCCTTTCTTTTGTTTTCTTTTCGGTATCCAGTAACTCCTGAGGGAACTAGGTGGTTCTTTAGCAGTTAACGCGTTTTTGTTGTGCTCACCATACGTATTATATCACTGTTTATGGGCTTCCTGAAGCCGTGACAGGTGGAGGTTTGAAAACGAAAACAATGAAAAATGCTATAATGTTCTTTAGAGTTGTGGGGAGGTGTAGAATGTAATTGATCACCAATTATTTTGTATTGTATGCAATTGACATGTATAATTTTGCAGTTTTAAAATGATGTGAATGTTCTTTTGCTTACCTAGATAAAAATAGTGAATTTTAATTTTTTTTTTTTTTTTTTTTTTTCTTTTACAATGTAGTATTAATCTCCACATGCACTTATTCAATCCTCAACATGTTGAACTGTGAGATTCCCTTTATGTACGTGTATGCTGGAGCTCTTGTTTAAAGCAGAAGAAACCCCAAACATCTTTCCTGACATTAAGTTTGATGACTTACCGTTAACAGTTTTTACATGCACTACTTATTAAAAGTCTGTGTTTGGCATTGCTAAGGGTGGAGTCTGCAAATCCTGATTAGGCAGCTGCTGCCAAGGCTGCAGAGTCCTTGAGCTGATTTATACATGTAAACAGAAAGCAGTACAATGTTTCATATCTAATTTAGCAATAATATAAAAAAATTACTAACTCAATTACATCCACAAGATGACAGTGAACTCTCTTAACAATCTGTGGCTGCCTGAAGACATTCTCTGGAGTTACTTCATGTGTACACCATTTATTGTCCCAGTGATCACTGCAGCAGGCTATGGCTATGAGTCACGCACACTGTTGTATTCCCTCTCTTTTATTTCACACAGGATGTGATAGATTTTTTAAATTGATAACATGTGAATTGTGGATATTAAGCAATGGTGAGTAAGGATAGCCCAGGAATTTCCTATCCATGAAGGTCTTAGAGATTTTTATTCTTAATTCTGAGCTATTTAAGACCACTACAACACTCGTATTTTCTTGTATTTTTCCTAGTGATAGCAGTGCACTTTAGTGGCTGCGGCAGTTATGAAGTGAGAAAGTCAGATGATGTGGTGCACAGAGCTGAATGAATGACGGTTAAGGTTGAGTTGCAGGAATGGGTGAATGGGTCAATAAAATGCCAGACTTTAATATAGAAGACTGTTGTTTGTTTACTGCAGTTCATTTCCTTGGTCAAACCCTCATTCAGTGTCTCCTAAAAGCAGTGTTTTCCAACCATTCTTATGGCACATAGGTGTGCCGTGAGAAATGATCAGGTGTGCTGTGGAAGATTATTTGGTTTCACCTGACTGGTACACCAAGCGACCGGTGTGAGTAACGGGAAGAACAATTATATTCTCTTCCACCAGAGGACAGTACAACTTCTTGCTCCAATTTAATGGGTTACCAACTGCCTTTATAACCGAAGAAGACGAATAAAAAAATTACTTAGTCATGTTGCAAGGGAGATAACTCAGCATGGAGTTGCAAAAGGTAAATATTTGAAAAGAAAAAGTAGTCAGTCTGACCTGGGTCCTGGAGAAAATTCCAACCCAGATGAAGGTGCTAGTGTGAGTAGTGGTCAGAATAAAGCAAAAAAGGTATACTGGGAGGAGACTCAAATCCAGCCTCTGGGAGTCACAAGCTACCAGGTCCAGTGATCAATGAGGAAAGAGGAAACCTTTATGGATACTTGTGATTAAGACTAAGAAAATAAGAGGAAATTCCTGCACCATCCTTACTAAATTATCATTTTGTTTGGTGATGTGCCGTGTGATTTTTCTAATGTGAAATATGTGTGTGGGAAACACTGTTCTAGAGTATGACCACTCAACAACCTGGTTTTATTTTTGTAAACCTGATACTCTTCTTTCAAGGTTTGTGAGCTGAAATGAAACTTAACTGACGTGAAAAATACTTGCTTTATTTGCCCCTTTCAGTAAGACTAATCCGTGGATACGGGTTATTTGACTTGGGTTGAAGGACTAGTTGGAGAGATTATAAGTCCCATATTTTGTACTGTCTGCTTCTTTAATTCCCAAGAGATCACCACAGTGGATAGATACACGTTTATTTGGGACAGACTTTGTGCCGGATGCTCTTCCTGACATTTCTATTTGTGTGGGCTTGGGACTAGCATTAGCTTGTGACTCCCAGAGGCTGGATTTGTGTCTCCTCCTGCAGGTTTTACATGTCACCCTGGGTCAACACACCTGAATCAAATGATTAGTTCGTTACCAGGCCTTTAGGACATGTTGAAGAGGTAATTTAGTCATTTAAATCAGCTGTGTTGCATCAAGGACACATTTAAAACCTGCAGGACACCGGCCCTCGAGGCCTGGAATTGCCCACCCCTGATCTAAATTGTCCAAAAAAATGTACACAGTACTGTTTATTAAAAAAAGGAAAACTAGACAGAAACAGTGCTGAATTAAATGGTGGAAAATTAAAGAATAACCTACCCAAAAAAACAAAATTACCCATCAGAGTAGGCGTGACACATAGGGAAATATATAATTGACATTATTGTGACGTGTTTGATGTCATTTTCTTTTCATCGTGTCATGACTCACCACAAAACACAGAACAGAACATCTGTGCTTAATGGCTTTTTTAAGTTGACAGGCTGTGTCCTTCATTTAATACAACAGGAATCACAGGCATGTCAACACCTGTGATAGCTACAATAGCAGGCTCTGTTGGGCAGGCTTATTATATGCTGTGTTTGCCTCAGGTAGCAGGGTGAGCACTTGTGGATTAAAATTGTTGGCAAAACAAATCAAAAGAAAAACTATAGCCTGTGCAACAATACATAATGTGAGCTAGAACTAAAATATTATAGGTTTTTAAGGTCTGTCTAGTTCAAGTTATTGATACCTGGTGCAACATTTTGACATGACAAAATCATTACTGCATCATTGTTGGAAATAAACAGACAAAGGCAGTGAAGATATGCCACACCTCTTTTTTCTTTTCTTTTCTGCCTTTAAGTGCCAATTTAGATTACTTTAGGGGACAGAGGAAGATCACTTTATAGCATAGCAAACATCACACAGACTAAATTAGCAAGGAAAAAGCTTAAGATGAGAACAATATCTTCCCAGGAGCAGCATTGCTTATAGTAACAAGAAAAGTGAAAGACCAGCAACAATGCGGTGTCTATGTTCTCTTTTAAATTCAAAATTATACAGACATGTCAGGGCTAATTTGACATTCGTAAACACATTAATGGCTCAAATGTACCCAATGTGTGACATGGCTTATTGGCACATTGAAATTGAGCAGAGTCAATTTTTTGTAATGTTTCAGATTTTTGGAAGTTGGGGAATAACACAGGAAAATAAGTGCTGATAAGCTTAAAAAAGAAATTTCAGAGCTGAGTGAAACAAACAAAGAAACCGCCACCGGTGCACCAGTATTGTAAAATGCCTAATCTAATACCTCCAGATGATTTCGTATTTAACCCCATTCATATCTTCTATTTTTTATACTTTGGTTATTGTCTAATATTAAAATGTGTTTAATATTATAATATGTACGTGTGGCACATATGCACACAAAAAAAGAAAAAACAGAAATGGGACAAAAACTTTTGACAGCACTATAAACCTACAGGTCTAGAAGTAGCAGCTGTTGCTACCACACAAACCGTAATTAAAATAATCTAAAAACCATAATCTCTCTTTGACATCTGGCTACATATTTTCCAGCTTTTTCTGCACATCAACGTTTAAATGAAAATGTAAACACTGGCTTTACTGGTCTCCATATTTACTTCTGTGCAAGAGCAAATGTGAGTGACGCCTTTGTTATTGTTTTTCGGCACATGCAGGTCAGTTCAGGACAGTGACCAGTTTACACTGGAATCTGATATTAGCAGCACTGAATGGATAATGTGAAAAAAACAAAAAACAAACAAACACTGAGGATGCAGTGTGAACACAGCCATGCTGAATAAGCACAGTGTTGCTAGCTTTACATATGTATTATCTACAACAGACATCTACAACAAAACAAGACAAACACATGAAAAAAACTGATCTGTTTCGAGACTTGTTTGCATTTACACATATATATACCTTTTCAGTGTATGCACGTGAACTGTACCACCTTTGTGGCTCCTAGAGGATGTGATTAGAGTTCTGTGTGTTATGGGCACCTCCTGCCATGAGGCCTGGCTGTGGCTGCCATCCAGCACACCTCTGCCTCTTCAATCCTGTTGACAGACAAGTGGAGAAATTGTCTTAGCCAGCTCGTAAACCCACTGTAAACACATTCTTTACAAGACAAATAAGGGAAGAGAACATTAATGTGTTTTCCCCTCTCACCACATCGTTACATACTGAAACATATTGAAATCAAGAAGCAGACCTCCATCATGTACATTATTCTAGGGGGTGGAAATGGCGTGTTAGTTTAACGTTAACACAATAACATTTGTCTGAATTCTTGGACACATGAGCTTTGACAGATTTTCTAGACTTAAACAGTCTTGTACCTTCAGACAGATAGCCTCAAACATTTAAACTTGAATGAATATTTACGAGTAAGTCAGAACCAGATCACTATGGAATTTGGTATTTTGTACAGTATATGAGTGCATAACAGAATATTTAGACACTCTAAGCCATTGTGATAAATCAAAACATCAGTTTTACTGTCTTGTCTCGCTCTATTTTATCACTGCATTTTATTATTGATTTGATTTGGTACAGACAGCCGCAATTCATTTTTGTGCAGTGATGAAAGGCATTTGAGCTTGATCATCCATCACACTAACCAGACGCAGAACATTTGTTCCTGTTGCCATATTACTGTACTCGTGGGTTCTAATATTAAACCTGCCAAGGAGAAAATATTTAAGAGCTCATTCCAGAAAACACTGTGTCCCGAAACTTAATTGTAAACGTGTTTTCATTTTAAGCTATGCCTTTAAATCATGGTTGAGCAAGTTAAAAACAGTAAGATATGGCACGTGTGCAAAATGACAGAAATGTAAGCAGCTTATATAAACAGAAGTAAATGGGCTGTTAATCAAAATTACTGTGGCGTGCTCCTGTGCAGAATCTGCAGCAGCACAGGAACTGTTCAGCATCTCAAAAGAGCTTTTCTCCACCTGTCAATTCAACTTGTGACCCTGTAACAGCAGCATGAGCTCTTTTAGAAACAGGAAGCTCACTAAAACTAGACAATAAAGTTATAAAATTCTGTTTTGGTAATGTCAGAATTTGACATAAACAACATGAAAACATAAATACCCTCCCAATGAAGACAACATTGACTTCATTGTCATACCAACAATAGATAACAGTAAATAACATTTCTATTCATGGAAATTAACTTTTGATATATGAAATCTCCTGCAGTTTGAGGTTTTCTCCTTCAGAAAAGAAGTTTTAAAAACAGCAAATTAAGTTAGCTAAAATTTGGTTTTAAACAATCTAACAAAAATCCAGATACAGGGAGTGCAGAATTATTAGGCAAGTTGTATTTTTGAGGAATCATTTTATTATTGAACAACAACCATGTTCTCAATGAACCCAAAAAACTCATTAATATCAAAGCTGAATGTTTTTGGAAGTAGTTTTTAGTTTGTTTTTAGTTTTAGCTATTTTAGGGGGATATCTGTGTGTGCGCAGGTGACTATTACTGTGCATAATTATTAGGCAACTTAACAAAAAACAAATATATACCCATTTCAATTATTTATTTTTACCAGTGAAACCAATATAACATCTCCACATTCACAAATATACATTTCTGACATTCAAAAACAAAACAAAAACAAATCAGCGACCAATATAGCCACCTTTCTTTGCAAGGACACTCAAAAGCCTGCCATCCATGGATTCTGTCAGTGTTTTGATCTGTTCACCATCAACATTGCGTGCAGCAGCAACCACAGCCTCCCAGACACTGTTCAGAGAGGTGTACTGTTTTCCCTCCTTGTAAATCTCACATTTGATGATGGACCACAGGTTCTCAATGGGCTTCAGATCAGGTGAACAAGGAGGCCATGTCATTAGTTTTTCTTCTTTTATACCCTTTCTTGCCAGCCACGCTGTGGAGTACTTGGACGCGTGTGATGGAGCATTGTCCTGCATGAAAATCATGTTTTTCTTGAAGGATGCAGACTTCTTCCTGTACCACTGCTTGAAGAAGGTGTCTTCCAGAAACTGGCAGTAGGACTGGGAGTTGAGCTTGACTCCATCCTCATCCCGAAAAGGCCCCACAAGCTCATCTTTGATGATACCAGCCCAAACCAGTACTCCACCTCCACCTTGCTGGCGTCTGAGTCGGACTGGAGCTCTCTGCCTTTTACCAATCCAGCCACGGGCCCATCCATCTGGCCCATCAAGACTCACTCTCATTTCATCAGTCCATAAAACCTTAGAAAAATCAGTCTTGAGATATTTCTTGGCCCAGTCTTGACGTTTCAGCTTGTGTGTCTTGTTCAGTGGTGGTCGTCTTTCAGCCTTTCTTACCTTGGCCATGTCTCTGAGTATTGCACACCTTGTGCTTTTGGGCACTCCAGTGATGTTGCAGCTCTGAAATATGACCAAACTGGTGGCAAGTGGCATCTTGGCAGCTGCACGCTTGACTTTTCTCAGTTCATGGGCAGTTATTTTGCGCCTTGGTTTTTCCACACGCTTCTTGCGACCCTGTTGACTATTTTGAATGAAACGCTTGATTGTTCGATGATCACGCTTCAGAAGCTTTGCAATTTTGAGACTGCTGCATCCCTCTGCAAGATATCTCACTGTTTTTGACTTTTCTGAGCCTGTCAAGTCCTTCTTTTGACCCATTTTACCAAAGGAAAGGACATTGCCTAATAATTATGCACACCTGATATAGGGTGTCGATGTCATTAGACCACACCCCTTCTCATTACAGAGATGCGCATCACCTAATATGCTTAATTGGTAGTAGGCTTTCGAGCCTATACAGCTTGGAGTAAGACAACATGCATGGAGAGGATGATGTGGACAAAACACTCATTTGCCTAATAATTCTGCACTCCCTGTAGAAGCAAAAGGTCTGTTTAATTCACAATTTTTCTTCTATTGTCAGTAATTCCCTGAAAACATAATATTGGACTTTGGCTTCCAAAGGATACATTGGTCAGTTTCTAAAAGGTCTATATGTGCAGTAGACGGCTGCTATGAATTTTAACAATAGTACCTACTCTTGTGTTGAATTGGATAAACTTTTCAAAGTTTCAAGCTACTTAACAATACTATATAAGAGTAGTATATAAATGTATATCCATGTAAAAGCGAAAACTATAAATCAACCAGTCCTTTGTTCAAGTAGGGCTGGGCCATATCATGCCGTTCACGGTAATGCCGGTATAATGTTAGGTAATGATAAGAAAATTAAATATCGTGATAGAATATGGGTAAAATGCACATGCGCAGTGCCTTTGTTTTCATACACACATGGCAGAAAAAGCATGGTGGTGACACAGAATGAGAAGGGCAAACGCGGATCGTTGAATGAAACGGATGAACCAGAATTGGTTTGTAAAAATGTGCAACTTCAGTGGTGTGGAACTGGTTTGGCTTTCATCTGTCAGATACACACCAAAGCACAATTTTTGGTAGAGCACGCAAGTGGGCCTTGGTTATTAGTGTGTTTTTCGGAAAATAAGTCGCTCTTAAAATCCTTTGATTTTCTGAAAAATCAACAGTGCCCCTTATAATCCGGTGCTCCTTATGTATGAATTCTGGTTGTGCTTACTGACCTCGAACCAATTTTATGTCGTACATTTTATGTCAAAAAATGTTTTAGTACGACTTTGTTAAGCTACAAACCCGCACCGCTTGATGGATTGTTGGAGCATTACAGCTATTGTAGTCAGGAGCCTTGCGGAGTGATACGTACTGTGCTTCAACATAATATTACCGTATTGTGTGTGTGTATAACCTCTTTTTAAGTTTTGTGGATATTATACATGGTTATGCTGAGGATATCTTGGCCAATTTCCACTGGAAATGCCTTTTGGTTAAACTGTCAGCAAGGAATTTGCATAAAAAAACAGCTGCTTGTTTAAGTGAAAATACATTGAGGGATTTATTTATTTTGTCTCACGTCAGTTATATCGTCAGTTATATCCTTATCGCAAATTTTCAAATAGATATTGCGATGAATATTTTTGGCCATATTGCCCTGCCCTATGTCCAAGTGCAAACAGGGTTGAGAAGTTTGGTTAGTTTTACTTAAAGCTGGGCTTGACAGCAATGGACATTTAATGTGATAGGTGTCAAATTACTCTGAGCTCTAAATGTGCCTAGGGGATTTTGAGGTGAATG
This sequence comes from Aulonocara sp. 'chitande type north' Nkhata Bay, assembly GCF_057382095.1. Taxonomy (NCBI): domain Eukaryota; kingdom Metazoa; phylum Chordata; class Actinopteri; order Cichliformes; family Cichlidae; genus Aulonocara; species Aulonocara sp. 'chitande type north' Nkhata Bay. Next base: position 37,502,147 of record NC_141348.1, on the reverse strand, counting down.
GTACACTGAGCATATACAACATCATGCCATGACTTAGAGTTGGATGTCTCAAGACCGGTCTCGAGACCATTTTTACGTGGTCTTGGTCTTGTCTTGGTCTCAGATCGCTCAGTCTTGTCTTGGTCTCGCTGTCTCTATCTTGCTGTCTCAGATCGACATAGTGGTTGGGAGATTTGGAGTCAACAAAATCCATGACACACAACGTAACATTCGATAATGTGTCATGCGCAAAAGCATCAGCTCTAAGAGCCGTGCTTAGAGAGTGCTTTGTAGTGAATCAGAAGAGCCGACTCCCATTGAGCGAGAGCCGGCTCCTCACTTAATTTCCTTTCGCTGCTCAGCTCTCACACAGTGGCTCAGCTATGCTCCAATCCCTCCCGATTGTAGCCAATCACATGCGAGGATATAGGATAATATCATTATGTGAAAAACAGAGAGGGTGAGAGACGCGACAGTCAAGTGGAGCGTGCGTCTTTTTTGTCTTGGTCTCGGTCTTAGTCTCGTCTCGACGTTGTCTTGGTCTTGACTCGGTCTGTATTGGTCTTGATACCCTCTGGTCTTGGTATTGTCTTGGTTTAGGCGGTCTTGACTACAAGTCTGCCATGACTTGAATAAAATAAGTGTAAATCTTTAATGAACTTGTGATCATAGGAGCAACTTGCTTTGCCCAAAGGCCCCTTTTCAAGATGACAGGAGGCTGGGGGCCAGCTAATAAAGAAATGCCCATTCATTTTCTTAACCTTTTATCCAGTTCAGAATTACAGGTGATTTAAGCAACAAAGAGAGCACGCCCTGGATGGGTCGTCAGTCTTTCACAAGTCTAATGCACAAACACGGGCAACTGCACACTCTCACATTTACACTTACAGCCAGTTAAGAATAATCAAATAACCTAACATCATGTCCTTGGACTGTTTGAGTTTTTTTCTTGTACCTACACAGTAAAGGGAAAAGACACAAACAGGCAGATTTGAACCCACTGCCTTTTAGCTGTGAAGCATCGGTGCTAATGAGTTGCTGCTATGCTATGCTATGGAGAAAACACCTTTCATTCTGAAAGGGGAAAACTAACTTGCCTAATAAGTCTCATGGACCCTTTAGTCATTTATCAGGGAAAATTAATGTGTCAGACAAAGTGAAAATAATTGGGATGCTTGAGATATTTGCTTAATATGCAGATTAAAATACATGGTTATTGAAATGCTGTTTGTGATTGAATTTAAATTTTAATGTGGTGTGACAATGTTAAGGCACTTTTGAATTCAAGTTGCAAGATAATTGCAAGATAATTATGTTATTCCTTTATGGCTCAGCGTCTTTTTATATGATGTTTAAAATATTATTCTAGAAATATTATTATTTTTAAGTATTTTCTTTTTTTAAATTACATTCCACAACTGCAGATGCATATTACATGCAAATGCTTTGGTTATTAAAAAATAATACAGTAATTATTAACTGATAATGAATTAATGAATTAAAAATTATAATTTATGTATTAAAATACATAAATGATTGGCTTATGCTGCGTTTAATGAGTGAATAAAGGTCGTTGTTTCAGCAGATTTTTGTGAAAATGGCAAAATGTAATTGTGCTTAACAATAATGGATTCGTGTTAATGTCAATTCTGTTTAACAGTGTAGTTGAGCATATCCAAAAAGATTGTGATCATTTTAACAGAAAACAAATGTGAATTATTTTGAGGATCTGAATTTGGGTCAGTGACACACAAATTTACAGCTACTGACCTGTTAAAAAATAACATGCAGCCAGATGTGAAAAGTGAACGTGACATCCGTTCAAGTTACTAGGTGGGCTATAAATATGCATCTGACACAACTGTACACATTAGTGTGCGCTGGGGCATTGCACATCGCTCTACTTATTGAGACTTGAAGCAGATGGGTAACAGCGGCACATGGCTATACGGGAAAGATGTGGATTTGTGTTGACTCATCACTGCCTGATGACTGAGTGGAATAAAATTGCCCCGTCTGTTTGATGTTAACACAGTGAAGAAAATGGTATTTCTTGGCACACTTTACCGTTGAATAAACTAGACGCTTTCAATTGGATAATGTGCTCTGTTACATTGGCTTTAATTTGACTGGAGCCTCCTGGAAAAGCCTGAATACTTCCCAGACCATAGCCGATGAAATACCACAGGAATGATCAGGATGTTTGTATCATCAGTAAAACACTCACTGAGTCTGCATGAGCATGATCCCAAAATGGTATGGCCTTTCTCATTTCTCATCATCTCCTCTTCACTCTGTCCTGTGGCGGTGAAGCAGAAATTGATCTCGGCTGAAGGATATTTTAATTCCTGAAATGCATCAGGAGGAGCTATGAGTAAAGTTAAACAGGTGTGTCCTTATTTTGGAAGTTTTGCCATCCGTGCCATATAAAAGAGAAATAGCTGAAACATAAATCATGAAGGGAGGATAACTCCACTTTTATGTTTGTGTTTTGATGTTAGTAAAGATGATGATTTTTGCCTCTCTAGTCTTCTTTGTTTTATTGTATAACATTTTATGACTTTATAACTGAAAAAGCTCTAAATAAATCTTACTTACACTCCATATTTTAAGTAGCAGGGACTAAGTGAGTGAAAGAGGCACAGAACGAATTCATGATATAAAAACTGAGAAAACAAATGAGCAAACTATCTGTCCTTTCCAATTTTGTTTAGGGCAAAATTGAAGGAAATGGCAATCAAAAAATGTATAAATTGTAATGATTTATTTTTCCAGATTTTGGGAGACTAAGTAAATTTAGTCATTAAAATTTAAACTTAACCTAATTTTAAATTTGGGACAATAGTAGAATAAGTTTAAAATTTAAGCTTCATCTAAGTTTACATTTTAAATGCATTGAAATTTTTTTAATGCTTCTTATAAGTAGTGTTCATATGTATTACCCTATCTGGTCTCATATGTATTTTTGCTGCTCTAACAGTTAATAAGGTTGGGATCAATAAAAGTTCATTGATTGTACTATAACTTTTATAGGACTATAAATTATGCCTAAGCAATTAAGATAAAATGGATGAGTTATTGATGGTCTCGTGGACCATCGAAAACCTTCATAGTGATTCATGCTCCCTGCTTCTATAAAACCATATTATAGTTCAGTAATCCAACATCTCCCAATTTTTATATTTGAGAACAGCCAAGTGATCAAATTAAACTTTAAAATCAGAATTTTACTGTCTTTAATGATCAGTATAATAATGACCATGCGCTATTGATATTCAGACTTGCGGGGGGTTTTTTTTTTTCAGTTATTAAAACCACCGCTGTACTGACCATTGTTTATGTAACATACATTATTTTATTAGGTACATCTGTTCAACTGTTCTTACCGCAACATCTAATGAGCCAATCAAACTGAGCATCAAAATGGGGAAGAAAGATGGTTTAAGTGACTTTAAACATAGTATGGTTGCTGGTGCCAGACAGGCTGGTTTGAGTTTCTCAGAAACTGCTGAGCTGCTGAAATTTTCCCACATAACCGTCTCTAGGGTTTACAGAGACTGGTCCTAAAAAGAGAAAGTATCCAGTGTGTGGCTGTTCTCTGGCAGAAAATGCCTTGTTGATGTCAGATGTCAAAGGAGCATGGCCAGACTGTTTCAAGCTGATATGAACAGAGCAGTATCTCAAATAACCAGTCGTTATAACTGAGGTATTCAGAGGAACATCTCTTGCACCAATGAACCTTGAAACAGATGGGCTACACCACCAGAGGACCACACTGGGTGTAACTCCCGGCAGCTGAGAGCAGGAAACTGAGTCCTGATTTCTACTGCTTTTAAAGCTAGGGTTAAATTAGGCATAAACAACATGAAAGCATGGATCCATCCTGCATTTTATCAGCAGTTCATGGTGTCGGTTGTGATTCACTGCATACTTCTACCCCACAGTGACCACAGTGTACCACTGTATCTTGTGATGGTTGCTTCTAACAGTATAACATGTCATGTCACAAAGCTGATTTCTTTACTATGACAGAGTTTACTGACTGAGTTTACAAATGGCTTCCACAGTCAGATTTTAATCAGATGGAATACAGTTGCCCCTGGGATCCCAGGGGCTATGTTGTCTGGGGGCTTTTGCCCCCTGGTAGGGTCTCCCATGGCAAATTGACCCTGGGTGAGGGACCAGACAAAGAGCGATTCATAAGACCCTTATGAAAAGGACATCGAGGGAACAGTTTACCCTGCCCGGGATAGGGTTACCGGGGCCCCGCCCTGGAGCCAGGCCCGGGGAGGGTGCCCGAGGGCGAGCGTCTGGTGGCCGGGCCTTAGTCCATGGGGCCCGGCCGGGCACAGCCCGAAGAGGAGACATGGGCCCATCCTCCCGCAGGCCCACCACCCGCAGGAGGCGCCATAGGGGTTGGGTGCATTGTGTGCTGGGTGGCGGCCAGGAGCGGAGGCCCTGGCGGACTGACCCCCGGCTGCCAAGACTGGCAATAGGGACATGGAATGTCACCTCTCTGGTGGGGAAGGAGCCGGAGTTAGTGCGTGAGGTTGAGAGGTACCGGCTAGATATAGTCGGGCTCACCTCTACACATGGCTTGGGCTCTGGAACCAGTCTCCTGGAGAGGGGCTGGACTCTGTCTCAGTCTGGAGTTGCCCCTGGTGAGAGGCGGCGGGCTGGGGTGGGTATCCTAATATCCCCTCGGCTTGCTGCCGGTACGTTGGGGTTTTTCCCGGTGGACGAGAGGGTTTGTTCCCTGCGCCTTAGGGTCGGGGAACGGGTCCTGACTGTCATCTGCGCTTATGCGCCGAGTGGCAGTTCAGAGTACCCAGCCTTCTTAGAGTCCCTGGGGGGGGGGGGTGCTGGAGGGTGCTCCACCTGGAGACTCTGTTGTCCTGCTGGGAGACTTCAATGCTCACGTGGGTAACGACAGCGAGACCTGGAGGGGCGTGATTGGGAGGAACGGCCTCCCTGATCTGAACCCGAGCGGTGCTCTGTTATTGGACTTCTGTGCTAATCACAGTTTGGCCATAACGAACACCCTGTTCGAACATAAGAGTGTCCATAAGTGCACGTGGCACCAGGATGCTCTAGGCCGTAGGTCGATGATCGATTTTGTAATCTTATCAGCAGACCTGCGACCATATGTTCTGGACACTCGGGTAAAGAGAGGGGCTGAGCTGTCAACTGATCACCACCTGGTGGTGAGTTGGATCAGGTGGCGGGGGAAGACGCTGGACAGACCTGGTGCACCTAAACGCGTAGTGAGGGTGTGCTGGGAACGTCTAGCAGAGGCCCCAGTCCGCGAGATCTTCAACGCACACCTCCGGCAGAGCTTCAACAGCATTCCGAGGGAGACTGGGGACATTGAGTCCGAATGGACCATGTTCAGCGTCTCCATTGCCGAAGCTGCTGCATTGAGCTGCGGCCGCAAGGTGGTTGGTGCCTGCCGTGGTGGTAATCCCCGAACCAAATGGTGGACACCAGAGGTGAAGGGAGCCACCAGGCTGAAGGAGTCCTATCGGGCTTGGTTAGCCTGTGGGACTCCGGAGGCAGCCGACAGGTATCGACAGGCCAAGCGGAATGCGGCTCGGGCAGTGGCTGAAGCAAAAACTCGGGTGTGGGAGGAGTTCAGAGAGGCCATGGAAAAAGACTTTCGGGCTGCCTCGAAGAGATTCTGGCAAACCGTCAGACGTCTCAGGAGGGGAAAGCGGTGCTCTACCTGCACTGTGTATAGTGCTGGCGGAGCGCTGCTGACGTCGACTGAGAAAATTGTCAGGCGGTGGAAGGAATACTTCGAGGACCTCCTTAATCCCACTGACACGTCTTCCGAGGAGGAAGCAGAGTCTGGGGATGAGGGGAATGACCCGCCAATTTCCGGGGGCGAGGTCACCGAGGCAGTTAAACAACTCCTTGGTGGCAGAGCCCCTGGTGTTGATGAGGTCCGCCCCGAGTTCCTGAAGGCTCTGGACGTTGTAGGGCTGTTCTGGTTGACACGCCTCTGCAATGTTGCGTGGAGATCAGGGGCAGTACCTGTGGACTGGCAGACCGGGGTGGTGGTCCCCATCTTCAAGAAAGGGGACCGGAGGGTGTGTTCCAACTACAGGGGGATCACACTCCTCAGCCTCCCTGGGAAAGTCTATGCCAGGGTGCTGGAAAGGAGAGTTCGTCCGTTAGTCGAACCTCGGATACAGGAAGAACAATGCGGTTTTCGTCCTGGTCGCGGAACACTGGACCAGCTCTTTATCCTCTCCAGGATACTTGAGGGTGCATGGGAGTTTGCCCAACCAGTCTACATGTGTTTTGTGGACTTGGAGAAGGCATTCGACCGTGTCCCTCGGGGTGTCCTGTGGGAGGTGTTGCGGGAATATGGGGTGTCTGGCCCATTGCTACGGGCCATTCGATCCCTATACAACCGTTGCAAGAGCTTGGTTCGCATTGCCGGCAATAAGTCGGACTCGTTCCCGGTGGGTGATGGGCTCCGCCAGGGCTGCCCTTTGTCTCCGGTTCTGTTCATAATTTTTATGGACAGGATTTCTAGGCGCAGCCAAGTGGCGGAGGGCTTTCGCTTTGGTGGCCTCAGAATCTCATCTCTGATTTTTGCAGATGATGTGGTTCTGTTGGCTTCATCGGGTGAGGGCCTCCAGCTCGCACTGGAGCGGTTCGCAGCCGAGTGTGAAGCAGCGGGAATGAGGATCAGCACCTCCAAATCTGAGGCCATGGTTCTCAGCCGGAAAAGGGTGGAGTGCCCACTCCGGGTCGGGGATGAGTTCCTGCCCCAAGTGGAGGAGTTCAAGTATCTCGGGGTCTTGTTCGCGAGTGATGGGAGAAGGGAGCCGGAGATCGACAGACGGATTGGGGCTGCAGCTGCAGTAATGCGGACGCTGCACCGGTCCGTCGTGGTGAAGAGGGAGCTGAGTGTAAAAGCGAAGCTCTCAATTTACCGGTCGATCTACGTCCCTACCCTCACCTATGGCCACGAGCTGTGGGTAGTGACCGAAAGAACGAGATCGCGGATACAAGCGGCAGAAATGAGCTTCCTCCGAAGGGTGGCTGGCCTCTCCCTTAGAGATAGGGTGAGAAGTTCGGCCATCCGGGAGGGGCTCAGAGTAGAGCAGCTGCTGCTCCACATCGAAAGGAGCCAGCTGAGGTGGTTCGGGCATCTGACAAGGATGCCCCCTGGGCGCCTCCTGGGTGAGGTGTTCCAGGCATGTCCCACCGGGAGGAGGCCCCGGGGCAGACCCAGGATACGCTGGAGAGATTATATCTCTCGGCTGGCCTGGGAACGCCTTGGTATTCCCCCGGATAAGCTGGAGGAGGTGGCTGGGGAGAGGGAGGTCTGGGCCTCTTTGCTTAGGCTGCTGCCCCCGCGACCCGGCCCCGGACAAAGCGGATGAAAATGGATGGATGGATGGATGGAATACAGTTGTGATGTGGTGGCACAAAGATTTGCACCATGGATCTGCAGCAAATGCGGTCTGTTTCTAGCACCTTCTTCAACCGGTGCCACTAAGAAACAAGGCAGCTCTGAAGGAGATCTTACCAGGTACCAACAAGATGAACATAAAGTGGTTGCAAGGTGTAAGCTAGTTCTACCATGTGTCATGTCTCTTTAATGGATGCCTGTTTCAGCCACTGACCTTAAAAAGGATGTGGAGTTAGAAAATATTTTAAGACCCAAAGCTGGCCACTTACTAAAGTTTCATCAGTTATCCAATGCTATGATTCACTCAACTTGAACAAGCTAAGTGTGCCCATGCGCTTAGATCTGCTGACAGTTTGTGAGCTGTTAATGTTTGGGTATTTTGCTCATAGACTACATGTATGAGTATTTAGAAGAGTTTATTTCTTTGTGTGGCTGAGCTTAATTATTTTTTTCTTTGGTTGTTTTTGGTATTTCCATGTTTATATGTACAGCTATTGTTAAGAGAGAGTTTTGAGTAGGCTTTTGAACTTTTGCTAAGACTTTTGACACTTGAAAGGATAATTTATTGGCACGTTAAAAATTATACAACATTGGAAAAATCTTCTAATTTGAAAAAAAAAATATAAGCTTTCCCATATGGAAAAGAAATAGAAAAAAACTTTCTCACAAGACAGCTACAAACTTTACAAGATTTATATATATATTTTCCACATGGGTTAAGCCAATCAACTTTGGTCTCATCTACCGTACACTGTTGTTCAAACAAAAAGCTCAATTTTATTGTTTCACATTCAAATTGGACTTTACTGTGATATGATTATGACTAAAATACACCACTGGCCCAGCTTGTGTAATATTCAGAGCTCAGTAGCTGCAAAATTGCCTCAGTTTACTGGTACTGTATTCCCTCAGAATAGCTGGATGCGATTTGTGGTTTGGCCATGCAGCTGCTGCTACCATACCTTCACACCCCATTCGTTTTTCCATATTCTTATTTCCCGATTGTAGACTTTCATAATAGCTGCTTTGTGCTTATTTATCTAATGAGGTTTTGGAGCTGGTTAGCCACTGCTGACTCTCTACTATACTGAGCTTTGTGTATGCTGGTTGGGGTTACACAGGGATTCGGGAAGAGCTCTAGTCTTTATCAGAATATACTGTGGGATATCCAAGCTTCATTCAAGCATGTACACCATCATTTCTGAAATGCCACTTGTTGCTGTTCATTTTTCATGTTCTATAATGTTAGAATTTACAGCAATGACTAAAAGCAGCATGTGCAAATTAATACACAGACATTTACAAAATTTGCTGATAAGTCATTTTGTCAGTCAATATCATGAACTAATATAAAACTCACCTTTGTATTTTTTCTCCATTAATTTATTCCAATTATTTATGAAAAACAACATTTTTGTGGTTAGGTTTACCAAGCTATTGGCCTTACTTGCAAGAAGTTTCAATCCTGGTGATGGTTTCAAGATGGTACAGTGGAATTTGCTGCCTACATCTCTGAGATGAATATAGTGCTCTTGGCACTAATCTGGGACACAGGTAATGTGCTACTTCACATAAACTATATAAAATACTCATTCAGAAAATTCAAATGATTTCCTCCTTGTCCTTTTTATTGTTTGTGTTTGGGGACAATTACTTTAACAAAACAGGCAAAAAACAAAATCCCTAAACAATTAACTGGGATTAACACCTCAAATTAATTTATAATAAAAGTTAATGATGCTTGCAGCCCTACCTTACATATAATGATGTGCAGAGGTAATGAGCACTCTGCTTCCTCTTTTACTTGATGGCACACTGTGCAAGCTCTGCTGCAACACTGGCAACATTTCTTCCTCTTGGTGGTGTGAATTAATGAAATCAGCAAGCCTGCCATTTATATGGTTTGTTACTCATGAATGGAGAGGCCACCCATAGCCACTGACCTACAACTCATTAGCTCTAATGGAGTCAGTTTAATGGACCCTTTCTGGGTTGACTGACAAGCAGCCTGTGGTGGCACACAACCCAGGCTGCAGACCAGGGACAATCTACCTCTTGCTTCATTCATATGGTAAAAGTCACACAGTCTCTCTAGTAACCTGATCCTCTTAGGCGCTCATTCAAAGAGGAAAGGAGGTGCAGGCGACTTTATCTGAAAGCCACCAATGGGCTTTGAATAACATGCTGCTGATTATGTTGCTGTGGTCATTCATGCAAAACTGCTCACCAGTTGAAGCTGCATTTGTGCAGACTTTTTACCCTCAGACTCAAAATTCACTAAAGTTGCAGTCATGGTAAAATTTTGAGCTTTAAGTGCATTAATAATTTAATTACCAGGATTTTACAATTGTTTTGTTTTATGTGTTAAGTTTCCTTTCCTCGACCACAGTGTGGCTGTAAAAAAGCTTAATAGGTAGTGGTACTGTGGACAACATTTAAAATCAAACTAAACTAACTCATAAAGGAAAACAGTAATTTCCCAATACTTTATTGCCAAAGGAATATAGATTGTGGTTGTCACCATTATTTAATTGTTCTTGAAAAATAATTGATTTCTGTGCATTTTTTCCCCACACTGCATCAAATTAAAGTTGATTACGTCAATTAAGCATCATGAGGTGGAGGGTGGTTCCCTATTTTTTTTTAATTTTTTTTTTTTGCTGGGAGTTGGCAACCCTATTAGTTAGGTTGCTTAGTCTTTAAAATACCAGAATAGGGAGGATGGAGTAGGTTTAAGTTTATTAGATTGATCAGTATTGCTGAACTATGAAATATTTTGGGTGCAGTGTATTTTTTGCATACAGGTATAACAGAATAGCTTTAGTGTTTTTTTGTTTTTTTTAACTTGAGTATGAACTTATACAAAAAGCAGCACGATATTAAAAAACAGTTTTATTGATTAAAAAACATACTATTTCGGATTCATATCGGTATCGGCAGATATCCAAATTTATGATATCTGTATCAGACATTAAAAAGTGGTATCGTGCCATCTCTATTGTGAATATTACCAGATTATTATATTTCCAAATTTCCTGCTAAGCAAAACAGATAAAAAGAAGTCAGTTTTAGTTTGGATGTATCCATAAATAGATGTAGCTTTAATCATGAGTTTTGACATCTCAGTATATAAAGATTTAGTTTCATGACCATTACAATATGGTCCAGGTTTTTCTATGGCTAGCAAGCTTTATAGATCACCCTCACTAAATGATGCTCATTTTGTTCTGGAAGCAGGCCTAAAATAAGATGGAAATTTCTACGTTTCAAAAAGAGAAACAAGAGCTAACCCTAGTAGCTGTCCACTAGGGAAGGAGTTAAACTCTGAACCTCCATTTTATGCACTTGTCAGTGCAACAACATGATTAGATTGTATAATTTCCAGTTCGGCTGTTGATTGGAAGCACGGACAGGACAACAGCCATCCAGTTTCCATGTAGATGTCTGCTAATTTTTGGAGTATCATCCCCTATAGTGTCAATGGAAGCACCCATTAAATTTTTAGCCCTGGTGGAGGACTGTACTCTTCTAGTTTTCACATTGTCAGATTTTATTTTCTCTTTGAACAGTTCTGATTAAAACTTTACAGCTTTGTACATGGATTTTTGTGCTGTCAAAGGTCCGACTGGACTGTGGAAGCGAAAAGCAAGTATTTATGAATAAATTCTAAAACCCTTAAGATATTTTTGCTCAGTTGTCACCATGCCAATATATGGCGCAACATTAGATTTTTGTAACTGACAAAACATTTAATTCCCTGTATTACCCGTTTCTTTTTTTTCTGAGTCACTCATACTTAATTGATGGATACGAATCCCTTCATTAACCACATATGTTGCTCTGCTGTGGTGTTTTCATGGATACGCTAGGAGAGGCAGGAAGATGCAGCAATGACCATGTCTAAACATCTCTTAACTTGTGCAGTGCTTTCACTCAGGGGTAAATGGGGCATATTTTGTTTCTATGGTTACTGTAGAGTATTTTCCTTCCTACGGCTATTTTGTACGATTCACAGCATGTAGGTACACTTGAAGAAGTTACATTAAAGGCCAAAAAGACACAGGATCTTCTCTGCCGTTACAAAGTTATACTTTTATTTTACATTTTATGGCAAAGTTTTGATGTAGCTATATTCTCACTAACTATACAATAAAGAAGGGCTAAAAACACACATTCAGATTTGATAAGAATAAAAATATCCTATGACTGTGTTCCTGCAGTGTAAATATGAATGATAGTTCAGTTCTTGGATTCTCATTGATACTCCCTTTGGAGAAATGGTTGTTCATTATGAATACAGATCTTGCATCAGGCCACCTGCTGTGTATTTAAATTGGAGTCTTTTTGTCAACGAAGCAGCACACCCACACAGGAGCAACAGCTGCAGATGATAATTGGGAATATAGATAGTAAAAGTAGCTGCTGAAAGAATGATATTAGTGAGTGAAAGATTTTCAGCAGACTGCAGCTTTGGTTGGGTAACATCAAGAAATCTCAGCTGAGATCTGTTTTGGAAATCTGGAGTAAACAAAATTTCCGCCCTTGAAATGATGATGAAATAACTCCTTTACACCAGAGCTTCAAACTAACTTTGCATTAGCATAGAATGAGTTTGGATACTTTCCATTGTTTATTTTCCTCAATCAAAATGAGTAAAGAGTGGGCTAGGGGGTGTAAACAGTAACATTTCAAATGTTGACTTTTAAGACTACCAGCAGTATAATTAAAAAGCAGTGTAATGTACAGTACACATCTATCTATCTATCTATCTATCTATCTATCTATCTATCTATCTATCTATCTATCTATCTATCTATCTATCTATCTATCTATCTATCTATCTATCTATCTATCTATCTATCTATCTCCATTGATTATGCAAAGGTTCTGGCCACATGCACACATTTGATTATTGCAATATTCAAATATACACGTGATGACAATATTCAAAAGGATGTTGTGAATGAATGGTTTTTCCATTAGTGCAAACCTGTCTCAGCTTGTGCACAAGTGAAACATCTTAATTTTTTTTTTTTTTTTTTTGGCAACTGCTCAAAGGAATCATGTTAAGAAAGATAATGGCATGCAATTGAAGGCTTTGATTTCCACGTTCTCTTGACTGCTGTCCTGTTGCATCTAGTTGAGGCGATTTTCTGTTTTACTGTTATCAGGCAACTATGTGCGAAACCATTTCAAACGCAGCATGACCTTTGTTTTGAGAAACGGGGCTTGCAGTCGGCTGTGATTTAAGGCAGATGTGTGGAAGTCTCCTTGGCGCTGGAACTCAAAAGACCACATCAGGTCCAAACTGAGACTGAAATGTGTCGTGCCAAAGAGCAGATCAGAGAGGGTCGGTCTATCAGCAAAAGTTAAAGAGTGGATTCAGTCTCTTGCTCCAAAGCTTTTAGTGATGGAACAGACTGAAACTTTAGAGTTATCGCTGAGAATACACACACTGCAACATCTGGATGACTATAGCAGCCTATTGTTTATGTTCGTGTGATAAGATACACAATCTGCTCAAATTATAATGCAGCTTTGTGATTTAGTATTTACAAGCTAAGCAGTTAGCAAAAGAGGTCTTGACTTGGACCATACTTCCTTTGTGACCTCTCGGATTAAACAGCAGACCTAACATCTACACACAGACACACAACATAATCTGTTGAAGTTCGTGACATCAAAGATAAGTGAAAACAGCTACAGAAAGAATGCATCATAAAGTCGTACTGCATCTTTCTTTATATTTCCCAAACCCAAGACATGAAATATAATCAGGGACTACAACAGAAACAACCACATGAGAGTGGTAAATGGTGGATTTAACAAGGACAGTTTCATTACTCACTGATGGTTGTGTTTGGTCTCAGTGCACTGAGGAAACACAGCTGACCCCAGTCTCTATACACAGTGTAACTAAACACAAGAGACTGAAGGAAGGCACAGGCTCTGCTCAAGTACTCCAAAAAACTTAGCAAGATATACACTTACTACAGTGACTGCTGGGAGGTGTCAGCATCATCACGTTCAACATTGTGGTGGAAGTTTAGCTTGTGCTTAAACTATGGCAGACCTTGTTAGCCTGAGATGAACTGTATATCACTATCAAGTTTACTTGTGATTTAACTTCAGTCCATTTAAGATTAGCCTCAGTGCACCAGAGCTGTTTCCATCTCTTTGACTGATAATGTTTGTTTATTGTTTTTATGTTAAAGATTGCAGCCAGTGCAATTACTGCAGAACATTAAAACATCAATTGCCAGATCAGATAAGCCTTCTACGCCTGGACTGAATAGCTGCTTTCATTTCTCTGTTCATTTACAGACTCTTGCTGCGACCAGCGTTGAATCTGTCCCTGTCATAATAAATATTATGCAGATCTTTTAGAGTGGCAGGAAGATTATTGTTTCACCTTTTGAGATTTTATTTATTTATTTATTTATTTATTTATTTATTTATTTATTTATGTGACTGAAAAAAAATTTACTCCACAAATAAGAGGCCCTCTTGAGCCTTTGCTGTTTGTGTCTGTCAGCACAATTACCAAAAAGGGCCAATTCGAGCATCGGATTTCATTTTTAATGTTTAGCAGTCGTGTTTCTCTAAAAAAGTTACCCACAATATGTTTTTGGTCTTAAAAGAATCCAGCCATCACTTATATTTGGTCCATAGTGTTCCAGTGACTTGATGTAAAAAGTCTTTTGAAGTTATGCATTTGCAGAGTAAAGTATTTTAAGCACCGGTGTAACAAATATCAGGAGGTTCTGAACTATCGCTGTTGCTTTGTCACCTTGTGGAAAAAGTGACTGGATTTCCTTTTCTGGCTTTTGTTTCCATTTTGCGGCAAGCTCTTACCAAAGTGACTGTTTAAAGTTTTGGTTCAGTGAGCGTGTGATATAGCTGCACCTTTATGGCCAATCAACTGCTTCTTGCATACACTCTTACACCTTTGTGGCCCTTTTTTACTGTAGCCACTGATTTCGTCACAGCAATTTTCTGAATCCCTATATTATGGTTGCAGCTTTTCCAAATAAATTCTCCTCTGCTTTTATGCAGAGTAAATAACGTAACATCAAAAAAGCTGCAGTGTATATGTAAAAATGCACGCATGTTGCTGTATTTAACGGTTTATTTTTCAAGCAAATTTGACTGTTTGTATGTGGTCTCTTTTAGTGGTCTTCTGGGCTTTTGCTTTGTGTGTTTTTACTGGCTCGAATCAAAAGGAATTTTCCTTCACACAATTAGTCCATACCTGATGACTCAGGCAAAATACAAGCATGGAAAAGCAGCGGTTCCAGTCAGTGAATACACACGGGACAAGCTTATTTATCTGTGTTAGTAGTTTGGCACTTTGGCGGATAGTGGAAAATGGTAATCATCAGCATCAATTTTGATTTGAAAGATTTTTTAAATAAATAACTAAATATTCTGAAAACATGCTGAAGTAATTGACACTGAAAGACAAAAGAGCATTATTTCTCTTTCGCTGTCAATTTAGAGTAGGCTCTAAATGAAAGAGCTGATGTTACCGATGGGTTATGGAGTTGACTTGTAGTTGCTGTGCTGGATAAGGAGAATGAATCACAGTTCACACACTGTGTGTGTGTGGCTTTATTGAAACTTGTGCTCTCAGATGATGAGGCACTCCTGCTTGCAAGGGCACTTCACTGGAGAGAGGCAATACAGCTTAATCACAGGCACAGGCCTGTTTTAGCTGCTGCTCAAATCCACACATATATAGTTTTACTTTGTTAACACCCAGTGTGTGACTGGCTTGGTTTATCTGTTTTCCATTTGCTGTTTGATAGTAGGTTCACGCGGAAGTTATGTAAGGATTTCCATAAAAACATGAATAGAGGTGGGGCTTTGCCCAACTTGGAAGTTCTGAACTTTTAGGAAATTTAACTTTTAGGAATATTTTGGAGAAGCTATTTACAATTGCAAGAGAGAACACAACTGGACAAATTTGCATCTTTACGAATCCGAAACAAAAAACATTGCACACCTAATGGATATCCAGTTATCCTTCTGGATCCAGTTAGTCCATTCATATTGGAATTTTTCAAACTTGGCAAAGACATACAGTCCCAGACAGCTCTTGTTTTTATGTGCCATGTTAATGCACTTCCTCTAACTATAGTGAACTTCATGTTCTCAATGTGATATCAAACTGAGGAGCTCCTGCTGAGTAATTAAGAGAAATAATTGTCTGCAGTTGTACAGCAGAAGGTTTTAACGGTACCCCCTGTTTTTCTGTGCCTTGTAAGTGGTACCGCGCTCCTTGAACAGTGCCCGAGTTTATAAAAGATGATGAGACATGTCTGCATAGAAGGATGGATGCTGATGCAATTATATATGAAAGGTTGCCAATCAGGTTGATGCCAGTGAGGGGCGGAGTAATGGAGGCTTCCGTTGCTGTAGACAATTACTGTCATGCTCTTTTTGAGGATAGAAGAAGAGGAGGATTCTGGAAATATGTGTTTTGTGTATTTTAACAAGGTCATATACAATGTTAATGAACAAGGGTGAAAATAGTATAAAGGTAGCATCACTACTTATATTCTAAAAAACTGCTCAGTATAAAACTGTCTGTAAAGTTTACTTCCATTCCACTATAATTAAAGTCAAAGTTGACAAAGCTGTAGCCATATACATGTAACTGCACATCATCCAGAGACAAGCTTTACTGATTTGAGCCCTCTGCTTTATAAAGCCTGCTTCAGTTGCTGAGTGTGTCACGAACAAAGTAAAGAATTCCAAAAAGATTATATGCTAAAATATAAAGTATGAAGTATTACTAAAGAAGATAGCAACAATGCCCAAAAGTACTGAGAGTTTCCAAAGTAAACTGAAATGTGAACTTTGAATTGAGCTTGGCACCAAATTGGTTATTGTTCAGAGTCAATGTTAAACTTGGTATTGATAGAATAGAAGCCGTTTTTATATATCTTGTGCTTTTGGACTTGTGTGTGTTATTTGTTTTTGCATGGCAGCAAAATATCAAAGGATATTACCATTGCAACTGTGTACATTCAGATGTAGTGCACAGCTTCCCAGGGAGCTGCTTTGTAGCAACATCTGTTGTACACCATGCTTCCAATTATTTGGCACAAACTACTCACGCTTGTGTATTTGATATGAAACTGGTGTTTCAGACATACATGCAAGTTCCAGGAATTCTTTTTTGTCATCAACAAGCTAGGACTGGACTTCATTTAATTGGCAACCATACAGAGAGCTGAGAAGAACCAGACAAGTACCTGTCAATCTAAAGAAAAGCTGAATCATAACAAAATTCAAGATGACAGTAATCCAGAATGCAGCTGTATGTTTTCACCACCACATCTCTACTGTAGACACCATTTGTTTCACTTTCTGTTCTTCTAGATTAAGGTATAAGTAGGTGGTCTTGACAGAGATTTTTATTTATTTTCTGGGGGGTTTTTTTTGTTTTTTTTTGTTTTTTTTTCAAAAATGAATAGAAACCTTCACACACTGGTTCTACTCCAATGGGCCATAAAGCATCTGTAACCTGTCTGAAGAATTTAAATCTGGACTGCCAGATTCTGTCCATCCACCTGTGGAACAGATTGCTCAGCAATGTGGATATACAGCTGCTGTGCTAAAAAGCAATTCACAGATGTCACATTCCGTCTTGCAGCCTGTGATAGACATGTTTTCCATTTTATCACACAAACAACTGATCGACTGATGGGGAAAAAAAATATTCAACTGATGATTCAGAGATGAAAGTATTCATTACGTGCAGACTAAATCTGGAAGCGTTACGAAAACATCTAGAGAGTCTGTGCAACCTTCTTTTCTGGGAAAGTACCTTATCAGGTCCTGTCACCTTGATTAGCACATTAGGTTAAAAGTTCAGACACAATAGTAAATAAATTAAAGATGTGATGAAATACATTCCTTCCATCCATCCAATTTTTATGAATTAAAAAAAGCACATAATTGGCATACTTAACAATATGCTGTTCCTTAGCATGAGTGAAGTTCAAGAAAGCTTGGACTTTTTATTTTTACTTGCTTTAAAAGTAGAAAAACTCAGTCAAAGAGCTGCATGGTAATTTTTATTTTTATTTTTGGTATAGTGAAATGTGAAATGTGCAATTCACTTGTATTTTTATTTTTTATTCCTATTTATTCTATTTATCCCCTTTGTATATTTTATTTATATTTGTCTCTGTATTTATATATGTGTGTGTGTGTGTGTGTGTGTGTGTGTGTGTGTGTGTGTATATATATATATATAACAGTTCTGTAACTGTAACTTTGGTCGTTGCTGTGCTTTTTTTGGAAGTCGAATTTCCCAGAGGAACCCACCCGAGGGATTAATAAAGTTCTATCTTATCTTATCTTATCTTATCTTAGTCAGTGCTATTTTATCCACAAGCACACTTGTGGTCATTGCTCATTGTCCTACGTCAGAAAACACAGCAACAAGTTCTCTTTAAAAGCCTTATTGACTCAACTACACTATTTGAATCAACTCCTGCTGCTTCTCCAAAGACACTCCAAAAGACTAGAAGACTACATCTGCTCCAGATGATGGAGTGTAAAATTGAAAATGATCTTCCAGTGATAGAAAATGAGCATTTGGCAATGCAGCGAGAGCTTGAGAAAAATTCATCTGTTTTTATTTGCTGACCTTTTCACATCAAAATGCAAATCAGTTAATCAGTGAGACCAAACTCCTCTTAAGAAAACAGCCTCTAATTTCATAGCTGCTTACCAATGTAAACTCGCTACTGCTCCCACTGTTTGAGTGAAAAGACGTCTTTTTGTATGCATTTTGGTTTTCATGTCAGCTGATAACAGTAGACCAACTGCTCTGTTCCTCTATGTATTATTTAGCTCATTTAGTTCTGTTAGGAAACTCACTTGGAAGATGTTCAACGCTCCACCAAAGTCTGAGTGAATTTCTCAGGAATGGGTTCAATAGAGGAAGGGAAATGAGTTCTTTAATAGGTCCAAAATGAATCATATGTTAGTTTTGGTTAGATTTCTAAAAGCAAATTTTATCTAAAAAGCATAGCGAGTTGTCTCCAGTTTAATCACCTGCTATTATGCCAAGAATGCAATAATTTGTCTTAACTCTGTGGTATACATAATTTGAGAAAACTACCCTGCAGCTAGCTTCTTGTTTCCAGTCCAACATACCATGCAAATACACAAAGTCTGCAGGAATGCTTTGAGAACATTACCTAGCCCAAGGAGACGAGTGCAGGTCTGACCGCTGCTGTTGTAACCTGATGAGGCTAAGCCTCAACAGTATCTGAGGAGATGAAGCAGATGATCAGCTCCCTGTTAAACTTCAACACTAAACCCCTTTTCTAGGAATCTTCAGCAGGCATTTACAGTAAAATAGAGAAACAGGAAATATTAAAATCGTCTTGGGCTGCATGTAAAAGTTTATCTTGTGCAATACCTGTTCTCCACACTAACAAGAACAATCTTCACAATTCTACAAATTTCCTTTGTTTGTAAATTGATTAGAAATTATACATTACACACTAGACTACTTGTATGTAGATTAGATTAGATTAGATAGAACTTTATTAATCCCTCGGGTGGGTTCCTCTGGGAAATTCGATTTCCAAAAAGCACAGCACCGACAGAAGTTACAGAGTTATACACACACACATATATATAAATACAGAGACAATATAAATAAAATATACGAAGGGGATAAATATAATAAATAGGAATAAAAATAAAAATAAAAATAAAAATACAAGTGAATGTATGTGATCTACCTTGAGGCTATAGTAGTTCCATGCAATGTAGATGATGATAAAGTAGTTCTCTACCTGAAAAAAGCTCTAGTTTCTCTCACTGTCGTACGACTCCCCACGCTTACTGAAATATATTCCAGTTTGTGTCCAACTCCAGAGAAAGCCAAGAGGGCGAAGAGCAAACTCTTCTGTGAATTATCCCACACAGTCTTTTCCGAGTCTTGCACTTGTTTGAAAATTGTTCTGAAAGTAAGTGAGAAGCTCTCAGAGGCTGCAAGCTCTGTGTGACTCGCCAGTGCTTCAGGTCCTAGTGCCTGCTTCTCTCATCCTCTAATGGTTCATAATTCTCTGTATTGTGTGTTTAAGTATAATAGCTCACATTCAGTTGTCAGTTTGTCAGTTACTAGTCCAGTACAGATTGAAATATGTCTACAACCATAACTAAGGGTATCCAAATTACTGTTTTATTTCTTGAACTTGATGATCCCTTAAGACTACTGCATTTGACAATTTGCATACTATTGATCATAAAACTGATTTCACCAATAAGAGATTTTAGCCAACGGTGCCAGTTTCAGTAATTATGCAAATGTATTGTTTATAAGTTTGGGCAAACTTGAAGAAGTCACTTGGGTGGGCGATGAAACTTCTCTTCCACTGAAAACACAATGTCCAGATGAACAGAATCCGCTTTCTAGGATTTCTTTGGCTGGAAGATTGAGCATCAAGACGTGTCTATAGTAACTACTGCCTTTGTGGCAGGGTCAAAATAAAAGGACCAACCATAAACATGGTTAACACATGTCCCGTGTGTTTGATGGGGTTTTTCAAAGCTTCTGTAGCAACTAATGTACAATGCTGTGACTGAAACAAGCCAATTCAGTTGTCCTCCAGCCGTGACCCTCTTAAGGCATAAATCCACTGCAGGTGACCAGGGAAAAGCAAGCTAAATGCATCTGATTTAGGAGGTGAAATAAGCAAGAGTTTGTTGATCCTTCCACTCCAACTGTAATATCACCAATATTCAACTTGAATCTCACTCTCTCTCTCTTTTCTAGGTTTGCAATTATTAAATAAAATGGGCTAAACATCAGCATTTTAGAATCGTTATTGTGAGCATGTTGCCACTAGTATTTTTCCATATTTTTCCTAACTGTTTTCCATTTGCTAATTTGTTACAACAAACCGCCATTTACAAGTCTCTTTTGGCAGCTACAGTAGCTCACTTCTGTTTTTCTATCCAAGCTGAAATTGTTTTAGAACCAAATTAAGAAGAATTAAACATCCTGCTCTGGAAGCTTCACAGTTGGTCTGTATCTCATTATGTAGCTGCAGAGGAGTCATCCTCTGATTATGATCTAGTATAAAAAATAAAATCTGTCTTCTCAAAATTTCCCACAAGTATCGTCTCAGCCAGTTTAGTTTTGTAATGTTCTTCTTATTTTAAAGTGAGATAGCAGATGTTACTTAGAGACAGATGTTATTATTTTCTTTGCAATTAATAGTTTTCCATTGCAGATGTGTTAATTTGGCTAAGATTGCTCTCTGTTTTACTGAACTTTTGAACTCTAATGCTGGAATAGATAATTATTTTGTCTTACAAAATAGATGAAAAACACTTTGATTATATTTAGTATGTTAATTTAGTCTATTACATTTCTTCATCAAGTCACTGCCAGTGCTTATTTTCTCCCAGAAGCTAAATTTGTTCAAATTTTCTTCTTTAAGCTGATGTAATTGTTAACAGCAGCCCTTATATTGAAATGATATAAAGTTACAGAATGTTTCAAACACAGAGAGAGTGTGAGCAAATAGTGCTAATGTTTCAAGAAGAAATTTGTGCTTAAAGGTGAGATAGTGTAAACTAATCCAGGTGTGGAAAAAGTACAGATGTGGCAGTGAGTGTTTGGATCTGTGTGACCTTTCTTTCCCATCTGACCCCAACAAATTCGACAAAGTCACTGGATAGTCTACGCTTTATTTTTTTTTCTTTTAAGTTAGATAATAATCCTTTTTTTTTTTCATTTAAATAAGCACTTCACCGTGTACCTATTTATGTTACTACCACTCTTACACATCTGGATCCAATGAGAACATATGGAAGCAAAATCTGCTCACCATATTACATTAGGATTACACTCTGGCTTTGATTATTGGTCTAAACTTTTCATGGCATCACTGGTATTTTTAGGAGTGCCATGGCAGTGATCTGAAAAGCAACCTTCTTGTTCTCCTATGTTTGCACAGGAGCCTCCTTGTAGCTTTTCTGTCCTACATAATGACTTGGGCCCAATTTGCCATCCATCGACAATACAATTCGTCTTCACTTTAGGGTATATGCATGACCAGACACCCCCGAGAGACCTATTAGATGAGTGGCTTCTTCCTGCTTTGGAGCTATTGGGCCTTGGGGATTTGGGACCTGGCCTGCCACTGACATCCTGTGAAACTCATTTACATAAACCTATTTAGTCACTCATGCCAAACCAGGCTCTTCTGCTGTTCATCATGGTTTTTGGACACCTTCAGACATGGCTGGGAATTCGTGTAAAAGACTGGAATAAACGTAACCGAAACGTAACTGTTTTATTAGGCAGCTCAATTTTTCCAGTGGTTAGACATGACCTTGCAGTTTGGACACATTTTTGTGTGCTGTACTTACCAGACAGGTTGTGGGAGTGAAAGAAAAAAGCATTTTAAATGACATTTATTGTTACATATTGTAAAATCTCATTGTGTTAGTATTTTAATTTGGCACTAACGCATGGCCAGTCCGTGATATCCAGATGTGGGATCGGTTTGCATTTTATTAAGGGTAAAGAGTCTTTCTTCCAGTAACTGTGGTCTTTTCTGAAGGTCAGGATGGGATATACTGTACATATACTGTACATTTATTGCGTTACCTTTGATCAACGTGATTTGAGAATCCAGATCTGTTCTTATATAAGTGGATGCAGGCTAGTCATGGAACGATTTGCTGTGTTATTAGAGATAAGCTATTCAGTGTGTGCATGGGACATGAAAGTACAAGTATTATAGCTCATGTTTACAGTAGCTCCAATGGGAATGTGAAGGGGTTGTGTGGTTTAAAAAAACCACACTTATTTCAACATGCGTTCTGATAACAAAAAAATGAATCAATTATAAATACATGAAGTGTTGAAAACAAAAGAGTAATAACTTGGGCCCCACTTTATCCCCTGTTCTGGTATAAACTTGGATGTATCCTTGTGACCTTACAATAATCCTCCAGGATAGACAGGTTCTTGGTAAAGAAATTAAACCCAGGAATGGAAAAAAGTATTGATACACATGCGGCATTAAAATAGTGGATCGCTTCCAAACCTAAATTAGTTTTGGCTAACACTGTGTGAACTACCAGTAACCAGAGTATTATTTGATGGTGGACCACAGTCCGTCAGTCTGTTGGTTTGTTAAGAATCACAGTAACTCCCAATTTCTTCAAAGAAAGAAAGTGTGCGCGCTTAGGCAATCCACATCTGGCCTTCATCAGCGACATCAGCTCAGGCCCGGCATTTCAACAGACAGCTGACTTTGTTGAGCTGAGCAGGAAGTGAGGGCTTAATCTTCATTCTATGAAACATTCAGATTTGATTACCACAAAGACAAAGCAGAGTCAGATGAGGAGCAGGTCATCTTTCTCAGCCAGAATTAGTCATACACTCTGTTCCAAAACTTAAAATATATTGTTAATGTAGCCGCAGTTAATTTAAGGATAGGCTACATTACAGCCCACAGTAGCCTACTTAATCTGAAACACACGTGCTAAAAATAAGAATCTTTTAAAATGTACCTAAGTGCTTTTCACAGATTATCTCAAGCAAATTGAGCCACCTGACCTAAGTAGTGATCTGAAAGATCTGTGCTCAGACCACCAGCCAAAACCAGGCTAAGCATGTGCCCTGTGACCTCCACTCAGCCCAGCTCAGATTAGCCTGGGGCCACCAGGCAGACAGTCTTTCAGGAAAGGCTCTCTAACCTCAGAGGACAATGGCTGTGTTGTCTATGACAGAAAGAACCATTCCTGCATTGGATTAAATTTCTCTGAGAGTAGAAGAATTCAAAAAATGTATCCTCTGTTCTATATAATTTCACGTCAAGCTTTTGGAGCCTTTACTGTCTTGGCTACTCGATAGTTCTTAAATCCATGATTCCAGCTGTGACAACATCTGGAATTTAAAGTCTCTCCACAATTTCCCTTCATTTAAAATGTAATGGCTTTATATCTTTTTATAGTCTACACCAGGTCCTCACATGTGTGCATGTGTTGTGTTCGGGCTGTACTGTACTTCCTGTTCAGCCATGTCTGTTTCTGTTAAATGACATGACTCTGAGCACATCTGTGTTTACAGCTGTGTGATGATGATCGAGGGATCTATTCTCTCTTGTTTGTGTTTGTTTAGAAAGAGTTTGGTGTGTGTTGTTGGTGGGAGGTTGTGTCGCTCAGAGAGAGCTGACTGCTGACAGATGAGTTCTCATTTGCCACAGATGTCATGCGGATGTGCTGATGGTGTTTCATTATTTTTCTCGCTGGTTGCTTCGCTTAAGGCGGGAAGAATATGTAATGTCACACTGTAGATATGCTTAAAACCTGTCTCTTATTGTGAGATCTCTTTAGAACAATATACAGTTTTATTTCTTTATCTATTTTGCTTCAACTACATTTACTTCTGTTTTTTCATTAATGTGACTCATTTTTTGCAATTACAAATGGCATCAAATGATGGGAATATTACTTCAAATCAAATCAAATCAAATCACTTTTATTGTCACATCACATGTGCAGGTACATTGGTACAGTACATGTGAGTGAAATTCTTGTGTGCGAGCTTCACAAGCAACAAAGTTGTGCAAAATACAATAACGTAAACAAGCAAAATACAAGAATGGCTAAATCTGAAACTAATAAATATATGTACAATATATAATAGTATATGCATTTCTGGATGTGTATACTAAATGTTTTTCTACGTGTGTGTGTGTGTGTGTGTGTGTGTGTGTGTGTGTGTGTGTGTATACACATATTTTACAAATTAAATAGAGTAAACAATAAAATAAAATATATAAAAATATACAGAGTTGACACATGTGCAAAACAGTGGCATTACTGTACAGTATGGAGTGCATAATGTTAAAGTTCCAGTAGTGAAGCTGAGGTGTCTATGACGTGTTCAGCAGTCTGATGGCCTGGTGGAAGAAGCTGTCTCTCAGTCTGCTGGTACGGGACCGGATGCTGCAGAACCTCCTTCCTGATGGAAGTAGTCTGAACAGTTTATGGCTGGGGTGACTGGAGTCCTTGATGATCCTCCCCGCTTTCCTCAGGCACCACTTCCTGTAGATGTCTTGGAGGGAAGCTCACCTCCAATTATCCGTTCAGAGCACCGCACTACTCGCTGGAGAGCTTTGCAGTTGTAGGCGGTGCTGTTGCCATACCAGGTGGTGATGCATCCAGTGAGGATGCTCTCAATGGCACAGTGATAGAAGGTCCTGAGGATGCGGGGGCTCATGCCGAATCTTTTCAGTCTCCTGAGAAAGAAGAGGCGCTGCTGCGCCTTCTTCACTGTTTTGTTTGTGTGTACTGACCACGTAAGATCCTCAGCCAGATGTACCCCAAGGAACTGGAAGCTGCTCACTCTCTCCACAGCAGCGCCATTGATGGTGATGGGGGTGTGTACTTCTCTGCACCTCCGGAAGTCCACTATCAACTCCTTTGTCTTTGCGACGTTGAGGGTGAGATGGTTGTCTTGACACCAGTGGGTCAGGGTGCTGACCTCCTCCCTATAGGCCGTCTCATCACCATTGGTGATAAGACCCACCACTGTAGTGTTGTCCGCAAACTTCACAATGATGTTGGAGTTGTTAGTGGCTGTGCAGTCATAGGTGTAGAGTGAGTACAGGAGAGGGCTCAGTACACACCCCTGTGGAGCACCAGTGTTCAGTGTGATGGGGGATGAGGTGATGCTGCCCAGTCTGACCACTTGGCGTCTGTCAGACAGGAAGCTAAGGATCCAGCTGCAGAGGGAGCTGCTCAGTCCTAGATCCTGCAGTTTCCTGTCCAGCTTCGAGGGAACGATGGTATTGAATGCTGAGCTGTAATCTACAAACAGCATTCTCACATACGTGTCTCTCTTCTCCAGGTGTGACAGGGCAGTATGTAGTGTCAGGGCTATGGCATCATCAGTGGACCTGTTGTGGCGGTATGCGAAGTGTAGAGGGTCCAGTGAGTCGGGTACTTCTGAATATTTTTCTTACAAATACATTTTTTAATTGATATCCTTCTCATTTCCCACTGGTTTCAACTGCTTTCTTCTACTTCAGCTCCTCCAGTCATATCACAACCTTGAATTGAGTAAACATGGATGGATGGATGTTACTAACATGTTATATGATTTTTTTTTTTTTTTTTTTTACTTTTTTGCCACCATCAAGGTACAAATATGAAACTGATTTAAAATACAACCAAGAAAATCTGGACAATTTCAAATGGCATATTTGTCACCAAACTTTCATTAATCATTTCCTTATCCTCTTTTTTAATCTCTTGACCCACAATCTTAGACATATTACTATGCATTAATAATTTGCGACCATGACTCAAATGTTTTTGTTTGTTTAGCAAAGAAATGACTGCAGAAAGACAAATGAACTAAATGATGCAATGAAGCATAAGCACACAGTATATAGATTGTCTTTCACAGTGGAATTTAGTCAAGATGGTCATTGATTTCTAAAAGATCTCAGTGCCAGAAGATATACGTCAGTCAAAGTAATACTAAGCTACAATAGGGGTTTGTGATATTGTCTGCTACTCTCTACAAGGCACTATATCTCTGAGCTGGCTCAACTCCCACCACTGATGCCCTCCGGCACTGATTCAGTGGCCACTGTCCAACAGTTTAGTGCTGAAGGATGGTACACTGACTCAGTCACAGTTTGACAGAGGAGTCTGCTGTGACATATACCACGATTTTTCTACGAATATTTGCTGTCATGGACTTGGAATGTTTCCCAACATTAAATGTACTTGTTGTAAATTGACTGTTTAATTCAGCACAATTTCCTCAGTCATAGATACAGACTTCTTTGTAAACAACAATAGATGCAATTTCCATTTTTTCCAATTTTTGCACTTCTTCACTCTGCTCTACAAAGACCATAAGCTCTGCTCACTCAATCATATTGGAATTGCATTTTCATTGCATTAATTAACTTTACAAAAACATATTAGCATATGTAATTGCTTTTATTGGTTGACTAAATTAATCAGAAAAAAAAATCACAAAAAAACATTTTACAAACTCCGTTTTCCTTTCCTCTATTTTAGCTCTCTATATTTGATCCAACAAGTCCTTGGGTTTGCCTTTTGCATTACTTTTATATTGAACAATGAAGACCTTTACAGCCATCATAAAAGCCTGACAAGTAGTTTAAAGCATGTCAGAAGAGCCCAGCCCTCTCACCAGGCCTATTTTCATATCTGTCTTCAGCTAATCAATTCAAAGATTAGCCTTGAAATCAAATATGGCTGATGCAGGTCAGTTTGTGCAAGGGCTGGCAAGGTTTTAGCCCCTGGTGTGGGTTAGTGCCTATTATACTATTGCCCCAAGGCATTAAGGACCTCCCACTACCATGCGAACATGCATGCATCACACACACACTCACACACACACACACATGCACACACATTCACACACAGAGGATCAGGTGACACTCTAGTCTTTGAAATGTTGTATGCGATCAAACCTTCCGCCTTTGCCAAGTGAGTAAAATGCAGGCCTGTGTCTTTTTTATAGGAAATTCTCTATACTATCATCTTGCAGTTGCAGAAACACGAACTAAATGCTGTACACTTATGGCCAACAAAATGTCATTTTTTTCTCTTTCCCCACCAAAGAGCCCCTCACAGAAAGAAAGAAAGAAAGAAGATAACATTTTGTCAGCAGCAACAATGTATGAGGCCAACTTGGAAATGATTTCTTAAAATGTAAAACTAGACTTTCCCTCATAGCAGCTCTGTGCCTTTGCGGTTATTTGGAGAGTCTCTCTGTAATTATCTTTCAATCTGTTAGCTATAATCATGTTGTAGTATGTTTTAGACTACTGGGAAAAGCTTCATGTTCCATGTTAGTGAACAATTCTCAAGTGACAGTTTTGGATATTGTGTTTCAGAAGTTGGTCTTGGTCTGCTTTTCATGTCTGCTCAGTATCCAAGGAATTTATTGTCATATTGGCCCTACAACACTTTTTTCTAGTGTTAGTTTTCATTCCCTAACACATGTTAACTGTAGTTTATTTGATATAACACTGTCTTTCCCTAAACTTACACATACATATCCACATCCTGATGGAGGCAGGAGAAAGGCATCAAGTATATACAGATTCAAAGTAACCTCTATGGGTACTGCTCACCCCCCCCCCCCCCCCCCCACACACACACACACAAATTTTAAGTGTATAACACATTAGATGGAAATCATTGGGGATTATTTTTAAAAAGAGTGATTTCAGAATAGGGATTGCTTTTGGCATGAAATGGCATATAGTAGAGCAAATGTGGTTATTTTTCAAAGCAGTGAGTGTCATGTTAAGGTTTGTACTAAATTCAAAAGGAACCAAAGTACATGAACAGTGGGGGTATGCAGTTTAATTTCCGATGGGGCTTCTAGATTTCTAGAATGGTAGAAAAGTGTTAATAAATGCCTATTTCAGTTTCATGCCAACAATATGTTTTGTTTTTTGTTTTAAAAAAAAAGGATGGCCAGAGAAACATCTTAACCAAGGCAAAATGCTGAAAGCCCGTGTTGAAGAAGACTTTCAACTTTTGGGATCTCAGACATTCCCTCATTACAAAAATACATTTATGTGGTAGAAATGACAACGCTGGTTTAGTAAAACCTTTGTTTCTGAACGCAGTTTCCCAGCAGATCTTCCTTACTGAGGCCCAAGCTCATTTTACATTGTTTCCCACATAAAGACTTTACTTAGGCAGGCAATCCCAGTAACAGCTGCCAAAGTATATTTACACAATCATTTAAGCATATATAATTTAATTTTTTCATCCCTGTAAGAGAACAATGCTATCCTCTCTGGAGTTTGGTAATGGACAGTCCCCTTGCTGCTGTTTTGAAAGATAGCTTGAGCAGCAGCCTCTGTCACCTCCGTACCACTAGACTGGCCAGTTCACTGAGGTGGTGTTTCATAGTCCTGTTCAGTTTCCTGTCCAGTGAACTGTTGTAGCAGGTGATAGCAGTCCTTCCTCTGCTCCTTGAGAGATCGACTATGAGCTGAAGTGCCACTCCAGCCTGCAGCAACCTGTGAACTGGTACCACTACTGCAAGCTCATTCAGGCAAAGGAAGATGCTGCTCATTTAACTCAAAGCCAAAACACATGCTGCACGTATTACAACACAATTGGTTCATAGTTAAAGAGCCTTGAAGTTAAAATGACCTGCCTGCAATCTTGACCTTTTTGGCATTTGGCACATTATAAAACACAACAGAAAAAGGCCCTGGACTGTTTAGCTGCTGAAACCCTATATCAAGCAACAATAGCAAACATTTTACTTTTAGCATGACAACAATTGTTCTCCTCAGTCTCCAGGGTGTTCTTAGAAGAAGTGATGCAACTCAGTTGTAAACATGAAACAACTTGCTGCCATTAAATATAACTTAGATGCAATCTGTTTTTGCCATCTTTAATTAGTTAAGATGCTTAAATGGTTTTCAAATGTTTGCATTCTGTTTTTATTCAGATTTCTGAAAACATCCAACGTTTTGGGAAAACTGGGTTGTACTTCTGAACACTGCCAGGTCTATAATTCTAAATAAAAATATATACTTCAATAAAATACCCGAGGGAGTTCTGAAATGTGTGTTGATCACCAGAAAACTTTCAGCTAGGACAGCTCCTTCTAACAAATGTCATACCTAAGGTAAAGCTTTAGTCAAGCTAAATCAATTTCAGTTCATAGTAATAAGAAAATAACATTATTAGTTGTCAGTATATGTGAAAACTGTTGTATTACAAACAGAAAAATCACTACCATGCACACAAATAAGATTCACTATGAAAATACATATATTTATTCATATTTATGTCTCATGACACAAACTGTGAAACTCAAAAGTAGCTAAAAAAAAAACCTGAAATCTGTTAAGCACGTTATTTAACTTTATTATTGGGGGTTCTTTCCTAAACATATGGCACTGAATCCATTTTTACTTTTTGTACTTGATGTCATGCAACTAAACTTAATTAGGCTCACGTGTACCATGAAAAATAAATACACAAGATAGCTCCCAAATATTTGGCAATCTGGACACCAGATGTGTCCATTCTGTATTACATGATAGTCAACATGGCTGCAGACCCAGTTGGAGAAATGTATGTTCTTAAAAACTAGATGTAACGTAGATGATTTATGAGTTCTCATTATCTCTGGTCAGTTGTTGGTGTCTCAGTGGTCCTGAATGTACACTGTAACCTTCTGGAACATAAAGGATATCCAAACAGGTGTTATTACTCAGTCAGTTCACATTGCATAAATTCCACTGCACCTTTGTGTAGCATGCTCAGCGTTACATTTGTGTCCTTGCTTTTAAACATCCTGAGCTCTAAGGCTGCGGTGAGCAGACTCTCAGTTTAAATATTCCTAATATACGCTGAGGTTGGTGGGTCACTTTTCCACATGGGAAAGGGTTATGATTAAAAGCATTTCCAAGCTTTTGATGTCATTTTGAAATGATCTTTCTCATGTCTGTTTCAGTCCAGCAGCGCTGCTTCTGAGAACAAGATGGCAAGAATACATCATCAGTCTTCCAGGAGTGTGAGGGACTGTTGAGTTAGTAAAACCTATCTGCTGCCCTCCTGTGGATTCATGGTGTCATTGTTTAGTATGTATAGTTATAACTTGATGGTTTTCTGCAGTTATTCTACTTTTATTTAGTCTTTAATTTGAATTAGGATGTTACAGGTTTTGATGTTAATTGCAGAGGAGTATGTCACACTCTACTGAATCATAGGGATTTCTTTAAGTCCTTTTGAAATAGTTTTTAGTAATTTATATAAGATGCCAATAAAACCTTTTGACACTTAGATTTTCATGCCGATAACATTCCTTTTGATTATGTCATCTGTTTCTAAGCCTGTCAATATACGTGAGAGTAAATGTATAGCGTAACACTATATTGCTATTGGAGAACTCAAAATTTGTTAATTACGTTTTGTTTGTTAAGGAGTTTTGCCAAGATCATATTACAAGGAATTTTGGTAGAAAAGAAAATGTCAGCAGCAGCAGCAACAGCAGAATCAGCAGCAGTAGTATGGCATGCAGAATGAAGCCCTGAAGACATGACTGACTTCATCTTTGTGGCAGTCCTAGGCTAGAATTTATTATGATCTGACCAGATCTAGATATGCAGAGGAGCGCGTCAGATGATGCAGTTGAGTGTTCAGAAATTGACAGCTTTATAGGTTACTTACCTTTGAACAAAGGCTTTATTCATACTCAGGTATTGCTGCATAATAATGATGACTATATATAGACAGCTGCATGCTTTTCGTGCTGCACCCAGTCTCAGAGGAGTGCAATGTAATGTGGGATGTAGTATGTAGGACACAGTGTGGTGGAAGTAAAAATCAATGGATGGCATAGCACACTGTCAGTCTCTCTCCACTAATCAAAGGACAGTGATTCACAAATAAAATTCAGTCTGAATCCACATGACAAATTATGAAAAAAAAAAAAATATATATATATATATATATATATAGTATAAAAATGTCAACATTGTTCTAATGAGAATCCAAAGCTTTTCCTTTTGCCTCCCTTGAGACTGTACCAGGCATACTTTTGACCACTGTCACAGCTTAGTGTCAGTTTGAGTTCACTGGTGCTAAATGCAAACAGATTCAGCTGATTGTATCAGACATTCAATAGATCCATCGATTTCTGACAGCATCGTCCAGTAAAGTCTTGCTAGCTGATTTACAGTTTACTTGACTTTACTGTTAAAATCAATAAAACAGTGTAATGAGCATCTTGCTTTCGAAGGGTTTTTCATCACATAAAATTGGCTCTAATTCGCCAGGGAAACATCAGGGGGAAAATAATCTGCTGCCGTTTTGGCCCAGCAATCTGCCGGCTGGATCAGGTGTTGGTAGTAAACAACTGCCATGACAAACAAACTGTCCCAACTTCCACCACATACAATCAAATAGCCTGAAGAAAATAAAGAAAAATCATAATAAAATCTTAAGAATTATTTCTCAGTTTTGATTGAGGATATATTAAAAATTACATCTTAAGTATGACTGATTAACTTGATGGTTCAGAACTTTTTTGTTTTTTTGCATTTTCCCTTTATTTTTCAACCATTTACTGGTGGAGTTTTCTTTGTACTTGAATCCAGCATAGTTCAAATTCCCTTTGAGTTATAGATCACCTGAGCTAATACAAGTGTACTCTGGCCTTCTTCTGACTGGTCAGAATATTTATATCTATGTCCCATCTGTGTGCAGATTGTTCTCCTTTTCATAAATCATTGAGCTAAGGCAATTGCACAGGCAGGAAGGAGTGAGACCTCCCTTTGGTGTGGCATGAGCAGCCACTGTGTCCAATATCTCTTACTTGTTTGTTTAGTGAGATGTGCTGAGAGAACAAATGTGAGCGGTATCAAATGTGACACATATAAAGTCGGAGCGGATGTTTTTGAATAAATATGTCACTTTTTGCTGTCTTCATTGTGTGCATGAATTACTGTATCTGTGTGAAAACTGCAAGCTCTGCTCGCTCCAGTAAATGAGCCCGACACTTCTCATGTTTGATCATATCTGGACAAATACTGTATATTTCATTGAAAATAACAAAGTGGAGGCTATGGGAATTATAATATTACATCTTAGCTGTTTGTTTACCAAAAACCAAAATACACATCTCATCTTTAACACCACAGCAACTTGGAATTATCCTGAAAATACTTACACCAGTGTGAAAAATAAAATTTTCACATGATTATGTGAAGTACTGCGAAAAATCAAGTACACCCTTACTGCTTCCATAGGAATTAGGACAAGTAGCACTCAGAGGCATTTACAAGTAATTGGGCATCAGCAAGTGTGACCACCTCTATAAAAGCAGAGGTGTGTGTGTGCTAACACAACACTCCCTTCCCAGGAATTTACATTCTAGTAAATTTACCCCAAGAACTTGCAAGAACTTTGGGATTGTTTTGCAATCACAAAACAATCCTCGGCATATCAAAGTATTTGAGAATCAATTCCTAGATCATCTGTGTGGCAGTTAAGGTTTAGGCCAAATTGGGCCATGCAACAGGAAAAATATTCCAAGCACACCAATACATCTGCAACAGAATGGCTGAAAAAGAAGAGTCGAGGTGTTGCAGTTGCACATCCAGAATTCAACCCATGGAAATACTGTGGTAGGATGCTAACAAAATGCTAGCAAAACTCAGTTACAGTGTTCAGAGTTCACCTTAGTTAAGCTCAGTTATTGCTGCTAAAGGTGGCTCTACAAGCAGTGGAATAATGAATCATGGGAGTCCTGTAAAGAGTCCCATAAAATTTTTCATTAAAAAAAAATCTGTTTTTATGATGTATGACTGTATTTTTTTTTAAAATTGATTGTTAAATCCAATATTTAAAACTGTAATAAAGATTCCATTTCTAAAAGTACCAAACACTACAGGCTTAACTTTGTGCAGATGTGTACAAAATAATTCAAAAAGCATCTATAATATTTTTAATTTGATTTCATGCTGCCTGGGGCATTGCACAAATTAAACTTAAGCAATTTGCTTTAATGGAGGTCCCAATTAAACTCACAGAATTATACAGACAACATTATGTAAATAATTAGGTTGGCTAGTCTGTACCAAAACAGCACACATTGACTTAGGAATGTCTCTCTAATCTGGAACTGCTAATTCTGTGATCATTTGAGAGTCTTGCCTTTGTTTGTTATTTCTTAAGTTTTTAGTTGGATATGAAAGAAGTATTTCCTTAGAGAATGAGATCAGTGTTGATACTGAGCTAGATGACCAGTCCAGGTTAAATGCAGCCTGTTTCTCTAAGAAATGTAAGTAAGAAAGTGTAATAAGTCTCCATATTGATAGCAAGTTAAGAAAGGAGGATGAAAATTTTTTCTCTGAAATGTGAAACAATTCTTTCTTCACAGATGTTTTTTTTTTTCCCTTTCAATGCTGTATTTTGGTGTGTCTGGGCGTATATAATGACCAATTACTCAGTTGATGCAGTACAACTGGGAGGGTGATGGATAATTTGCCCAACCTTATAATTTAGCTGAAGTCAAAATTTCATTGTAACAATAACGTGAAAGGGATCGCTTGCAATGATGGACCTACAGATATGCACAATAACACCAAATCTGGAGCTTCACTCAGCTTAACTGAGCTTTTTTTGAATTCCACATCTATGTTCAGCCATGATCACAGCAGCCAGTAAAAGTCAGTATCTACATAGTGAACATATGGAGTATATAGCTGTGGAAGAACCACGAAGTAACCACACTAAATACACTGAATTGAACTGAATTTATTGTCACCTTAAATACAATGGAATTGAGACACTACTCTATGTTGAAACATAGGACATAAGATATTAAATGGAACATAGAATAATAACTAAAGTATTGTATAGAATCTAGAATAAAGATATTAAAATATAAAACTCGGTATGTTTTAATCTGATTTCAGTTGATCTTGATAACTACACACATACAGGCAGTAAGACACCAAACTAGAGATCATAGAATGCACTCATGCTTCAAATACATCAGGAGTTGGTGGAGACAAAAACAGAACTTAGAGAGAATCCAAGAAAGGAGTGACAATAAAACTAAAAACTGGATATTACAGGGTTGAATTTGATATTGAGTCACAGTGTAATATTTTTCAATGAGTTATGATGCTGATGGTAACTGGAAACCATTCTTATAAGTAGTTTCACCAAACTGCCCTATTTTTCTCACATTAAATCATTGCAACATGATTTAGTACAAGTACAGAACCCCTTAATGGAGCAAATAAATAGAGTTCAACAGGATTTATAGCTACACTTTGGCTTTCAGTAGCAAAGTGTCAGTACAGGAATTGATTCTACAGGTCATTGATAGTATACCGACACACAGAACAACACTTTGTTCTAAATATGCTACATTTTTAAAGGCAAAAACAACACTTTCAGCTCATGTGTTTATAATTACAGGAACCCCAGTGGGAGGCAAAAACAGAGCTTTTAGAGATATCCATCTGTGATTTTGCACTGAGGATTGCTGGCTCTTCAAAGGCATAACATGTCTAATGAGAACTCACGCTTTGAAGTCTGTCCTCATAAAGCTTTCTGCTTTGTTTGCTTTTGTTTGGATTTTTAGAAAGGATGAATTGCTCATCCATTACCATTAAAAAGAAATGAAGGGGAGCCTACTCTGAATGTGGGATGATTGGATTTGATTGTTATGGTTTGTTAACAGTAATAACCCCTGAAAATTACAGTGTGGTTCAGAGGGATGGTTCACACCTTTCCGCTCAGTGTGCAAAATAAGATCAAACACTTAGGTGATCTGTCCTCTGAACTGTGTTGTAAACTTTGTACATTTTTCACCTTTACATCACTGGTAGAAATAAATACTTATAAATATGCTAATTGAATTTGTACTTCGTTACACTCTGTTTTTTTAAATAATATATTGTGCATTTCTTTTTAAATAACACTGGATGGGTCGTTCACTGGGTCTTTTCCCACAGCTGTGCCCAGGCACTGTCATCATCTCCACTGACCTGGATCATTGCCTCAGCCATCCTCTTACAGCACTATCAGCAAATATTTCAATGCAAACTGATGCCGGGGAAGGTAAATGGTCCTGCAACCTAGAGTCATGCGGGGATGCTGTCGCTGTCATCACCGATATGCGGCTTCAGTCTCACATCCTTGGACCTATGTGAAGCTGTTGAAGTAGTCAGTGGTTACTGACATAGGGAAGCAGTCAGTCTAAATAAAGATTATTGGACTTGAATGTAATTTTAATTATTTTTTAACTAAATTCTGATGTTTTGGACAGTTTTCCAGGGAATGTATTTCAGTATATATTTCATTTCACATTCTTAAATATTAATTTCCTTTTGTCACCTAATTTAAAGGTGAAAATAAATGTAGATGTGCAACTTTTGCAACTTGGATCATTATCTCTGATCTTTTTGTAAATCTTGACCCACATTACTGTATATCCAGTATTAATCTATAGGGTATGCAATCTGATGTACAGTAATTGAATTATTAATTCTTTATGGTAATATCTGATATTGTAAATCAAGGTCATAACATAATGGATTTTCTGGAAATGCTATTGGAAATATGTATTGATGGAATGTACAGATTAAGGACAGTGTATTAGTTCACCACAATAATGCAAAAATCCTGTAATCCTGTAAGTGCTACAATCTCATAAATTGCCAGTAATCTTTACTCATATTGTGTACAATGGCACAATAGGACCAGATATATTAAGGGGCTATTCCAAGGATTCAAAACACAAAGATGAGGTTTAAGAGCATGAGGCTTACTGTTCAGTAGTGCATTGCAAGAACTCATCTAAGCCTTTGGAGGTGAACAAAAATTAAACTAGTCTTGGTTTCACAGCATTTATAGCCTAAACTAAATTGCAATGCTTGTCCCCAGCCTAGCCTGACTTGTGCATATCATCATACCCCACATGTCTGAAAGCCTTTTCCCTCTTCCCTCATTTTTATTAAGCCTTTGGGCCCATTTAGTTACAATGACAGTCAAACTGTACTCGCTAAATGAAAAACTTTGTAATGTGTTGGTGCCTGTATTGCATATTTTTACTTTTGGGACCACTTCCAGTTTATTACTACATTACAACAGCACTACAGGTGTGCTTCTGTGTCAGTGTTTCTGCTTTTCGTTTGTGTTTTGCTTTTGTTTTATCTTTTGTTTGTTTCCCATTTGTTTTTAAATCCCTTTCTAGAGACTTCTGTCTGCTTTTAGAGCACTTTGAATGCCACTGCAAAACCAGTACAGAAGAACTGAAGTATAAACTGTGAAAGATGACACTTGCTTGGGGTAATAATTTTACAGTTGGTTTGGTTTTCTCTTCTAAATTAGTTCAGCTAATCTGAGGTTGTTTTTAAAACCTGTCATTATTTGCCTACATGTGTTCTTTGACTTTTTTTTACTGAAGCCAGTATCTAGTAAAACAGAATTACACTAAAAGATGATTTTTTTTTTTTTCTTCAGACAACTCTAATCTATACAGCCCTTTCTCAATCGGCGGCACGTGTCAGCGTGGAATAACTGGAGTATAAATGATGTTCCTGTCAATGTACCAGTGCTGAGACAGTGAATCACAAGTGGCAGGTACATAATAAGAATCTTCTCCACCTAGGGCTCCAGAGGAGAATTTGATTGGAAAACATCTATAGCAGACAGCCACATCATTAACTGCAGTCGTGGGGTTGTTATTTCGGTGATACTTCAGCATGGTGACAGTATGTGTGTTTCTGTTTTCATTCATGACACTATGTGGGTGATCTTTGTTTGCATTTATGGAAGCATCCCATACAGTACACATATATATATATATATATATATATATGCATTGTGTGTGTGTGTGTGTACATGTGGGGATTCAGCTGCTTGGAGAACAGTGTGTAGTGGGCAGCAGGCTGTGAAATTTAATCTCAGTGTGTTAATTTCACAGCCTGGAATACTGGGCTGGCAAAATCCCATTGCATCATTGAAGCACTGGGATCCCCCCCCCTCCCCTTTTTTATTTTTTACAGTGGTTACCATGGTTACTACAAGGAAAACCTAAATACCATCAAAGCTATGCCACCACCTGTCTGCACAATGATATTAGCTTGACTTGGCCAGATCCAGTACATGTATTTTCTATTTTTGGCCCGTTTCCTATTTTCTTCTCCTGTAAATAAATGGAAAAATCACAAATGACAAGAAAACACAGCAGTTTGGTCCAAAATGTCTAACATATTGAGGTTGGAGTCTAATTCTCCTGATGACAGCCCTAGATGTAGCACCAGTCTAATTGTCTTACATTTTTACAAAAACTATCCAGAAAAGTGAGCAATCTATGTTAAAACTGGCCACAAAAATACTGACAGAATATAAAATTGTCGCTGATATACATTCCTGCGATGTAGAAAGTCTATGCAGAGAAATTAAGTAAATCCCCATAACTGAGTGGCTTATAAAACCACCTATGGCAGCAATTGCGTAAAGTAATTTTTTTACTTGTCTCTCACTATGAAGTGAGACGTTGTCAGCCTCTCACATCATTGTGCAGGAATTTCAGCCAATCTTTCATTTAGGTTTGTGGGCACATTTGACTCAAAAGGCTACCGAACAAGCCTAAATCGTCATCCCTCCAAGACCGTGCTTGACAGTTGGAGAAGAAAAACTAAAGATGAACTTTTGCAAGATCTCGCAAAAGTTCATCTTCATTTTTTTTTCTACAGTGTCCCTTGCGGGCCTCCGTAGCTTTGTCTTGTTGCATGTGCATGATGTCCTCTTGTGAGACCTCTCTTGACTGCGGGAAACGCTTTAAATCCTCCTCCATATCTACTCCGTGGGCCCTTCTGTACGGACAGAAACAGAACTATCAAAAAGTAGCGGAGATCTCGCAAAAGTTCATCTTTTCTTTTCTCCAATATCCCTTGCAGGGCTCTCTAAGAAGCAGTGGTTGGTTCAAATGCAACTTTCCAATCCATGCTATTTTGTTTCTTTCAGGGAAAAGATTATTTGGATGTTATGAACTTTAACATTAACATGCTAACAGAGGTGATTTGAGTCTGACATATAGCCTTTAGGATTTTTTTGTTTGTTTTATTTCTTTTTTTTTTGGTTTGTTTGTTTTTGTTGTTGTTTTACAGAGATGTTTATGCTTGGTAATGATCAGTTAATCAAGTGTATTTGATTGGCACTACATGATCACCTCAAAGCAATATATTTGTGCTTAGATTTTTACAGGACTAATTAAAACCCCGTGAATACTTTGTTTTCCCTGTAATATTGCCAGTAGCATTATGCTATTATGGGCATTTTGTAAATTGGTAATGGTAGTGTTGGATATTTAATGATGTATACTGAAATTTGCATGCAGACAATGTATGGTCACGCAATGTAGCCTATTACAGTGGTGGTTTGTTGAGTCTAAGCATGCTAATTTTAACTCTGGCAACTAGTCTGGCAAAAAAAAAAAATCTAAGAGTGGCCTGAAACATGGCTATAGACTGTAGACATCAGTACATATCTTTATCTCTTCATATAACTATTTATCCTACTGACAAATAGCATTGTTTTACAGCACATTCATTTTGGAATATAAAATTTTACATGTATTTTCTAAATTGCCCTTAAGCAGTGACATTGGTGATTACCTTTATATCTGTTTATTTGTAAAACTAGAGGAAACATTTTGTAAGCCAGTGTTAACTGCTTAATTACTCTCTACATCACAGAGTAAATGGTGGATGAATTTAGCTATGTCGCAACAATAGCACCAGCAGTAATTGTTTTAGTGGTGCTTAAATCTGTGTATACATCTCTAGTGTGAAAATTAAAATGTTTAAAAAGCTGAAATGTAATTATGAAGGCAGATTTCATATTGAAAGTCTGGATAGTAGAAACCTAGTGTGAATTCTGGGTTACTTCAAGCCTGAAGCTAATATATTGGTTAGACTATCTACATTTCAGTTCATGTGTAAAGCCACCCACACTTTCAATGAAATGCTTCCTCTTAAGGATGTTTTGCATCAGTGTTCTTGTGCAGAGGTACATGGAGATTTCCACATCTTCTGGCATTCAGAAACAATATCAAATTGTCAC
This sequence comes from Aulonocara sp. 'chitande type north' Nkhata Bay, assembly GCF_057382095.1. NCBI lineage: Eukaryota > Metazoa > Chordata > Actinopteri > Cichliformes > Cichlidae > Aulonocara > Aulonocara sp. 'chitande type north' Nkhata Bay. The sequence goes on along the minus strand of NC_141348.1, from coordinate 37,463,071 downwards.
ATAAACAAGAGAAGTGAGTCTGCAGCCAAAAAGACAGCGATTAAATAAGCATATGCTGGGTGTTGTTTATTGTGATAACCATTTTAATTGAGCTCTTGCTCCCCTCTTTCCTGGTGATTCCTGCTGCAGCCTGCTACATTCCCAAATGAGCCGTTCTGCCATCTCTCAGTGTGATTTGGCAGTGAGACACACAGCACCAGTCAGGAGTTACATTAGTCAGCCCATCTGCTCCTTACAAACTGTGGTTCTCACTTCAAAGATGTCTCTCACGCCGACTTCTTTCAGGGAGATGCAAGCTTGATAATGTGCAGTAATCGCACAGCCTAATATTAAGAAATTATCAAATACAAATAAAAAAGAATTACAAGTATGTCGGCATGATAGTGATGACTTGTTGATCAAATCCTGAATCGTACCTGTTGGAATTGTAGGTACAGAATTTTTGTGCTCCTGTATTGCTCCATTTAATGCAGCAATAATCAGTAATTTCATCTTCTCAAATATTAGAATTGCCTGCTTTGCATTATAGTGGATTGAATCTTTAAAGTCAGACATAATCATAGTCTTAAGCCAAACAAAGCATACATAGAAAGTAATAATAGTTATGATGATGTTTCATGTATAAAACAGCTAGTAAACACAACACATGTGTATGGCAGTCAATCCGAGACCCATCACTGTTAATTCTGTTAGTCATAGCTCCACCTTAAACAACCTGTTCGCAAAATATACGACCAAACTCAGTCAACAATCAATCAAAGTGACTTTATTAGCATCCAAGCCATGCCTGTGGTCTCTTTGTTATTGAGAACTAACTTGTGTGAGGTAGGCATAAAGCAATAGGCCAGTGCTCAGGGGGGTCATTCTCTGTAGCCCTATCAATCCATTACGGTGGAGGGTGTCATAGACGGGCAGAGTTTCTCAGCAGGGACCTCTAATCAAGCGGGCTGGATATTTTTCTCCAGAATGTGACTTCTTTCTTACCCAAGACGTTCACACGTCACTGCAGGGATGAAGTTTGGAATAGCAACAGAACATGTATTGTTTCACATCCATGACTACCGCTGTAATCTTTTATATTTGGATGACATTAAGTCATATCCCTGTGGACAGCATGGCTGCTGCTTGCAACTGTGCCTTGGAGCCTGATAGAAATTCATATTTGGTGCTGTCTGTGTTAAAGGTCAGATGATGCTAATCACAAGTATTTGTCATTCATCAGTTGAGTTATGGGATTTGCGTTTCTGTACAAACCTTTAATTTTATTTGGGAAAGGCTGAGTTTACTGGTCTCTGTCTGCTTTTGTTTGCATGCATGTGTGTAATCCACATCAAAGCAAAATTAAGTCCTATATATGTATGCACTGGTAATGTTTATGCGTTCAGTGTTTGTTTTCAAAGTGCAACACCATGACATTAAGGCACATGAATTAATGTGAAGCCGAGTTCACTTGTTGTCCTCCGTATGTGTCACACTTGTTTTATGCATTGCTGAAATGGTAGCTGCTCGCAATTCCTTGCCAGTGAGGCAGACTTACAGAAGCATACAGCATGTATAATGCAAAATTCTTAGCATCAAGGTTCTCAAAGTACAGTTGACATGTATTGCCACTATTGTTTCCACTATTACGACCTTATCTACTTGAAACTACAGTATGTTCAACATGGATTAGTTGCTGTGGTTAGCACTATCACATCACAGAAAGAAGGTTCTAAGTTCAAACCTACAATACAGGGAGTGCAGAATTATTAGGCAAGTTGTATTTTTGAGGAATAATTTTATTATTGAACAACAACCATGTTCTCAATGAACCCAAAAAACTCATTAATATCAAAGCTGAATGTTTTTGGAAGTAGTTTTTAGTTTGTTTTTAGTTTTAGCTATTTTAGGGGGATATCTGTGTGCGCAGGTGACTATTACTGTGCATAATTATTAGGCAACTTAACAAAAAACAAATATATACCCATTTCAATTATTTATTTTTACCAGTGAAACCAATATAACATCTCCACATTCACAAATATACATTTCTGACATTCAAAAACAAAACAAAAACAAATCAGCGACCAATATAGCCACCTTTCTTTGCAAGGACACTCAAAAGCCTGCCATCCATGGATTCTGTCAGTGTTTTGATCTGTTCACCATCAACATTGCGTGCAGCAGCAACCACAGCCTCCCAGACACTGTTCAGAGAGGTGTACTGTTTTCCCTCCTTGTAAATCTCACATTTGATGATGGACCACAGGTTCTCAATGGGGTTCAGATCAGGTGAACAAGGAGGCCATGTCATTAGTTTTTCTTCTTTTATACCCTTTCTTGCCAGCCACGCTGTGGAGTACTTGGACGCGTGTGATGGAGCATTGTCCTGCATGAAAATCATGTTTTTCTTGAAGGATGCAGACTTCTTCCTGTACCACTGCTTGAAGAAGGTGTCTTCCAGAAACTGGCAGTAGGACTGGGAGTTGAGCTTGACTCCATCCTCAACCCGAAAAGGCCCCACAAGCTCATCTTTGATGATACCAGCCCAAACCAGTACTCCACCTCCACCTTGCTGGCGTCTGAGTCGGACTGGAGCTCTCTGCCCTTTACCAATCCAGCCACGGGCCCATCCATCTGGCCCATCTAGACTCACTCTCATTTCATCAGTCCATAAAACCTTAGAAAAACCAGTCTTGAGATATTTCTTGGCCCAGTCTTGACGTTTCAGCTTGTGTGTCTTGTTCAGTGGTGGTCGTCTTTCAGCCTTTCTTACCTTGGCCACGTCTCTGAGTATTGCACACCTTGTGCTTTTGGGCACTCCAGTGATGTTGCAGCTCTGAAATATGACCAAACTGGTGGCAAGTGGCATCTTGGCAGCTGCACGCTTGACTTTTCTCAGTTCATGGGCAATTATTTTGCGCCTTGGTTTTTCCACACGCTTCTTGCGACCCTGTTGACTATTTTGAATGAAACGCTTGATTGTTCGATGATCACGCTTCAGAAGCTTTGCAATTTTGAGACTGCTGCATCCCTCTGCAAGATATCTCACTATTTTTGACTTTTCTGAGCCTGTCAAGTCCTTCTTTTGACCCATTTTGCCAAAGGAAAGGACGTTGCCTAATAATTATGCACACCTGATATAGGGTGTTGATGTCATTAGACCACACTCCTTCTCATTACAGAGATGCACATCACCTAATATGCTTAATTGGTAGCAGGCTTTCGAGCCTATACAGCTTGGAGTAAGACAACATGCATGCAGAGGATGATGTGGACAAAACACTCATTTGCCTAATAATTCTGCACTCCCTGTATATGCTAGGTTAACTGGGGGTATTAAATAAGCTGTGGGTGGGCTGTAATAGTGTGATTATCCATCTGTCTGCCATGTCATGGACTGGCATCTTTAGACCAATTTACAAGAGTAAGACTTACTTATATGTGTTGCCATGGCAACAGAAGAAGTGTACATCAATTTTCCATATTGTTCTAAATTAATAGTATTATAAATAATAAATAAAATTGTATTCTAAAATTGATTTTGTTGTTTTTTTAAGTTGCTTAATTTCTATAGTTTTTGGTGTGATTTGTGAGATTGGTCTTTCTTTAAGTGTCTTTGTTATATTCACAATAATTAGCAAGCATTACTACAAATCATAGGACACCGAATTTTGATCAAAGCTTGGAAAAGACAAAAAATATCACAATAAATCGGTAGAGAAAGCCATAACATGTTAATGGTAATGACCACTGGGACATAAAAACATGGCTTCTCTAAAGTGACTGTGAGAATCCTGACTATGAACTCAAAGGAATTTGATGCTAAAGCGAAAGAACACATGGCGTTTCACTGAATATGCTAGATCCATATAAAGATCCACAGCCCCAAAGCCACCGCACTCGGCCATGGCTGAGACCATCCCTCAGTGTCCTCAAGTGTTTCAGCTAAGAGACCACAGACAGCTGCACAGTTACCTCCAAAGAGAGTTGAAATTGAAACGGAGGCAGCCACTGACGCACATCAGCAACTGAAAAAGCTTGAAAACCAAAGAAACCTCAAGGTCATCGAAGCAAAGTGCGGACTCTATAATATGGATGAGTTAAAAGGAAAGAGTGAGAGATGCAGTCCTGTGTACAATAAAGGATCCTAGTTCACTTTATCTATTCGAAGTTTCAGGAAGGAAAAGCATGTTTAGTATAAATATAGGAATTGATGATGGTCACTCGAATTTCAGATTCCAAAATTTTTGTATTTGCAGCTTTTTCAGTGGCACTCACAGAATTGAGATCAGCACACAACAGCCCACAATGGGTTTCTAACTTTTGACAAACAGATAAGATTGCATTTGATCGGATTTGTGATAACTTCCATGCTAGTAAAGATAAAAATGCAGTGACAAGGTGGTAAAATACAGAGAACAAAATGGAGATAAAAAACAAAGAGTATCATTAAAAACGTTTACTGATGTGAGGTATAATCTCCAGGCTGACATGACTAATATTGCTTTAATAAAAAAAAGTTTTTTATTATCCAACTTAATTAGAGTCTAGTCTTTTTTTCTAGATGGTGGCCTTAGACCTGAAGAGACAGTACTATAAACAATATGTCAGAAGGTGTTGTTTGGGATGAACCATTGTCCATCACTCTGGACCCAGTGCAAGAGAGTTATGTGAATGACTTAGAAAACCTTATTGTGTATTCATAGGTAAGTGAGTTCACTGTGCCTGCACCAAGCTCTGTTATTGTGAGCAATAAACTAAAGAAATTATAAGCCTCGGGGCTAACAGAAAGCATTTTTGGAAAGATTCACAAATAGTACCAGACTACATCATTAACTTAGCTAAAAGGTTTCGTCTCTTTATCCCAAACTGTAGAGAATTAGAGAAACCTTTGACCCCTGAGCTTGGCACCAGATCGTGGTCAAAACTGATCAAGTCATAATTGGCCTCATGGCAGCAGAGCTGATTAACTAAAACTGGCTCAATCGACCTGAGATCCTATGCAAGAGAGAAACAGTTAAAAAGCAAAACAGCTTAACTTCCTAAGACCCGAACTCTTCCATGGTATGCATTTTAAAGTTCTCTTTGATATCTGGGCTGATTGGCACCTGATGAATGTAAAAACAAAGAATTACCAGATTTTTTTTTTTTACCTAATTTTTGTTTCTGAGAAAAATGAGATTCTCATATGAGGATATTTGTTTAAAATTTGAATAGAACAGTGGCAGTATAATGTCCTCGTAAGTGGATATCAGGCCCTTGTAGAGCAAAATGTAGTATTTTGGTCTAGACAACCCAAAATGTGATCCCCACATATGTGGACACCAGGTCCTAGGAGGTTAAGAGCGATTGGTAGGAACAGTTGTAAATATGGCAATCCAAGTACTGAGTCAAGACTCCAAAGTAAATAGTTTTTCACACCCAAGGTTTTCAGAATGGATGGTGAATGGTTCTCGATACGAACTGTGAACGTCATTGATCAGATTCAACAACTCGTAAAGTGTATTAGGATGACAGAACCTTTAAATAAGCAGGAAAAGAAGAGCACACTTATTCTCATCAAGCTTTCACAGCAAGATACCTTTAAAGAAAAGTTGCACAAACTCAGCCAGAAATCTGGTAAGCTGCCTCGTAGCCAGCAAATGTACCAGCTTGACCTAATCTTCAAAGATGATATAATGAGAGTGGGAGGACGACTGAGGAGAGCATCGCCACTTCTTAATCTGCGACACCCGACATGCTCTGTCCAAGAGATGTCATCACATACTTCATCCTTGTTTACAATCACTTTAAAACACACGGAGGCAGAGGACAAACACTGAATGACAGAGAGCCAGTGAGGGTTTTTTCCTTCAGTAGCCCAGCACATAAGGCAAAGAGTCCCCTGTAGGAGAGCTAATGGGCCACCTCAGGAACAACAGATGGTAGATATTTCTAGCAACAATGTTAACTCTTCACCAGCATTCATGTACTGTTGCATGGACTTGGTCCATTTCATACTATGCAAGGTCAAAGGAATGGTTTAGATAAAGATGTTGGTAGCTATGAAGGCAGCATAAGCAGAAACATAGACACGGTGGACACAATATTTTTGCTTATCAGTAAACAGGTTTGCCATTTTAGTATTTGATAGCTTATGATTATGACATATTAACTGCCTGAAGTTGATCAGATTGAATTTGTCGTAGTGCTTTTTTGATATGGACTGACAGGGGAACAAGCAGTTCCAGTCCGCATTTAACCCCTTGTGTGGCTGCTCAAAACTGTGGTAAGAAAAGCATTGTTGCATTATTTATGACCTCGACCTTCACTGTGACTTATGATAGCTGTGTCAATGGACAGTGTGAATGCTCGATGATTCTGTGCGGGATCGCAGCCAATGCACCACTGATCGATAGATGCTGGTCTCTCTCTCTCCCTGCCTCTATTGATCTACCAGTGTGAGCCTGTGAACCAGACTGAACAGTTAGAAAAAAGCCTCGGTCCTCATTACTCAAAGAGCAGTCCAAGCACTGTCACTTCTGATGAAAACCATCCTCCTTTTCCTCTGACACCGTCGACAATGTTGAAGAATGAAAAATGCAGTTATGATCTCTGGGAAGGGATTATTATATTAAATTCTCCTTCAGACCAGACACAAAATATCATTTGTATTGTCACTTAAAATTCCAGCTTCCACCAGAGTTAATAAGTCATTTTCTAACTTCCCAGACTGATAAAAGGCTATCTTTAGCGGATTTCAGCTCCAGAGGTTTGGATACATAATAGGTCTGTTTTATTCTCAGCAGGCAGCCAATAGATAGAGGGCTTGGAAAATTAAGCGAGTGAGTTTGTGGAATAGAAATGCTATTAAGCGTTTATAAATGCATGTGATATTGGAAATAAGCATGTGCAGAACATATCTAAAATCTACCAAGAATTCTTGGCTTTAAGTTAAAGACGACAAACCTCCTGCAGTGTTGACAGTTTTAAAAATTGTCTGACAGCTTGGCTATTTTAGTGATGGCATCTGAAGGTGAATTTATTAATTAAAGTTTATTTTTATTAATTTTTCTTTGTCTTTCGTAAACAATGCAATCAGGAAATGACTTTTCCTGTATATAAACAACCAACTTTGCTACTCCCACCATAACGTGTTTTGTTTTTTTCTCACAGGGTCAAAAGCCAAAAGCTGGTTTAATGGGCATTTATTTTTAAGTCCAAGTGATTCTCCTGTCCTGGGTTGAAACTTTATGTCTGTGTTTTCATGTTAAACTGGTTCATTTGCATTTAATAAGTGGCCTTGCAGTTAAAAAATGCACTTGCGTTACATGCAAACAGACCGGCTCCTTTCAGTTCTGATATGTAATGTGTTCATCCCTCAGTGGGAATGTAGAAAAAAAAAAAAACAAAACTCTCGGTCCACCCGCTCCTGCACGAGTCGGACCGGAAGTTATGTAACTTCTTCAACTTAACTCCTTGTCTTTTTACAAAACACTTGATGTTTTGTTGCCATGGAGACAAAGACCCAGACAAAACTTCCCATGCGCACTGATTTGCAACCACTGGGAGACTTTTAATAGCAGCATGATATTCTTGCTGGAAAGGATAATTTTTTTAATCAAATTTATGTGCACGTTATTAACAGTAGAGTGGGAGTGAATTGGTGTAACTAGAGATTACACTAAAATTACTTAAACATGACCAGACTTCAAGAAATTCAGTTATATAAAATAAAGCCACGTGAAGTTCCGCCCCACAGCACTCCACTTTTATTCTTTTTAAATTAAATGAAGAAGCAAAACAACGTCTATTCATGACTCTATCTTTAAGCCCTAGATGAGCATTCCCACAATAATCATCCTCATCACTGTATATATATATATATATAGTAGTGGTATAGCAGGTTGTGGAAAGTCTTCTTAGTATGTTCCCTCTTATTAGCATAGTATAATTTTTGTTGTAAGTAGATGATTATAGCCACTGCTTATCAACTTACTAAACACTTTCTTGATACATTTATTAATTATTTTTCTTTCATTTTCTTTAGCCTGTCAATTTTTCCCACACTCCAAGTATGTGTTTTCAGATTTCCAACTTTCTCCAACTACCTGTCTAAAAGTCAAAGACAGTAAAATAGATATAAAAAGCTATAAATCCTCAGATTTGGGAAGCTGGAATCAGCGCTAATGTGAAATCTGGATCAGGTTAGGGGTCCTGTCATTACATTGACATCAGGTTGGACTGATATCTTCTCTGTTATGCATTGTTTTTTCACATATCAAAATGTTTCATATGCTATCAAACATTTTTTTATTTGAGGCCCTGTCAGATAATTCTTCTAGGTAATGGGAACCACAGACACGCATTGTTTTCACTATAAATTAAATCAATGGTTCATTATTGGGCTCCATGTAAAGTGGCCAAGGAAAATCAGCTAAAAGATTTATTGTTCTTTTTATTTGTTTGTTTGTTTGTTTGTTGTTATCTTTGACTGTCTAAATTCTACATCAGGACTCTGTGTTTGCTGACTTGTATTGACATTTATTAAATGTCTGCAATCAGAACTAGAGCATGAAATGGTAAAGTGAGTCACTTTATTATTTCATTTTCACAATAAATGTTAGTAACGTTAAAGCTATTTAAATGAAATAACTGTGTATAACTGTGTGTTCTACAGCAGCGGTCCCCAACCCCCGGGCCTCGGACCGGTACCGGTCCATAAGTCGTTTGGTACCGGGCCGCGAGAGTTGAGGCTCAGGTGTGAAATGTATGGTTTTCTGGGTTTTTATCGGTTTTCAGCGTTATTTTGTTATCGTTTTTATCGTTTACTCGGTTTTCCTTGGTCTTTTCACGTGTGTTATGAATAAATTTTCTTTTTTTCGGTACCGGTACTAGTTTTATTTTGTTGTATTTATCCCCGACACCTTAAAGGCCGGTCCATGAAAATATTGTCGGGCATAAACCAGTCTGTGGCGCAAAAAAGGTTGGGGACCGCTGTTCTACAGCATAATTGCTGTATTGAACTATGATTTTTAAAATGAAATGCTCTTCAGATGTTGCAGTCTGTTGCTGTAGAATATGAGAGATTAGTAAGAAGTAGGGTTTCTGTCAGTGTGGAAAGTAGTACAAAGCTGGATCAAGATATTTGATCAAGAAGGGTCAAAGGGGGGTCATTTTATTCTGACCTGCAAAGAAGAGGAGATAAGATTGATATTGGACTGAGGATGATGTAAAGTCATAAGGACAAAGGAGGGTGTCCAGAACTGAGATACTGACTTGGAGAAATGGCGGTGCTGTTTGTGACCTGCATGATCACATGGTCACAAACACACCAGCCAAGTGTCAATAAGTTAAGTAACTCTGCTTTTTTATTGATCACTTTGGGCATGACAGTGTGTGTTTTAAGAATGAACAAAATGTGTATGTGCACCATCATTAAGGCTGTTCTGTTTGCTTCCACACTTTGGGGGCAAAAATGTTATACCTTTGTGTTATTAATATTTTTGCACCTTGGTGTAATTTATTTCTTAGCTTATACATACTACCATTAATACAAACAGACAAGTATCATGACTGTTGTGCCAATTGGGTTCTTAAAAAAATCTTATTAAGCCTTGATCTATGGGGTAGGTGGGTCTTTGAAAAAAACAGTTAGACACTGTTAGATCTATTACGCAGAATGGATATTTCATGGCAAGTCAAGATTTTCTCTGGAGAAAAGAAAAGGCCCTTCTTCGGGAAATGTGTTACTTCCAGGTCCTCACAAAAGAGAATTAATGGTACTGTTGTTCTTAGACATCTACTTAAAAAGATAAATAAGCTGATTTTTTTTCTAAAACTTGATAAATTCATTACTACAGAACTATACCACTTGTCTTTTTTATATTATGATGTCCCCCCACTCCCCCACCTCCCAAGCAGTGGTGGTCAGTAGGTTTTTTGGATCAGTGTCATCCGCTTTAAGAGGATTTTCTAAAGTATGTTCATAGTAGAGTACTAGATGTTGCCGCATTTGGGGAGAAGAGAGGCTCAGCTTTTCCTTTGGTGTTCACATGTTGAAATGAAAACCTAGAATGGCAGAACAACAAAAGGGTGCATTGTGCATTAGCCTTGAATCCCATTTGACCTCATTAACCCTGCTTGTCATCCTAAACCACAGACGGTGACAGACTCCTTTGATGAAGCCTGTCAGGATGAATTAGAAACAACACTGATTTTGCATTTTCGTCATTAATCGCAGCCGTAACAAAGACTGACACTCAGACTCTTCTTTGAGGCGATTCTATCAACACATGGCACACATGGCAAGTCTCTCTCTCTCTCTCTCTCTCTCTCTCTCTCTCTCTCTCTCTCTGTGTGTGTGTGTGTGTGTGTGTGTGTGTGTGTGTGTGTGTGTGTGTGTGTGTGTGTGTGTGTGTGTGTGAGGGCACTCGTTTCGAGTGGAAATGAGGTGACTGATCCTGGAGCTTATGTGCTATGTTGGCAATATCCAGGAGAGCATCTATAAACGAATACACACAAATTGAGCACGTAATAAACTCAGCTGAGTGCTGATAAAGAGCGCGCGCATAGATTTACCAACTGGGGCGCGCTTGTTTTCAGCACCATGGAGAGCAACACCTCCTCAACAAGAAAGAAGACACATGGCAGAAATGCAAGAATTTCATTTTCTGCGCTGCTTGAAAACGGCACGTATCTAGTTGCCCCGGTACATCCCTCTGTTTCGGTTGATTATCGAAATCCTTATGATGTCATTTCTGTTGGAAAAGTGAAGCTGTATCTAACAACACTTGTTTTGTTTTGTTTTTGTTGGAAAAGAGGACAAATAAGATTCAATTGAAGATTAGAACGAGGACTTTGCTTTCCTCTATGATTTTCTTTTTTTGCATTTGTGTTGGAGGTGAATCGCATACATTTTGGATTCGTGCCCTTTATGTTATTTTTGCTAAAAGGGAACTGGCAGGCGTGCTGATTTGTTGTCATTCCCACGTGATAAAGATAATAACGGGTTCGCACGAGCTCACAGCGTAAGAATAAAACTTGGATCTAACAGGTGTGGATCTGATTTCATCAAGTGTTTTCGGCTCGCCACACAAGGGTGGGTGCTCGACATTAAGTGTCAAGTTAATTTCCGATTGGGCGGGTGGTGGACGTATGTCAGACATATGCGCGCTGTGGGTGGGTGTCGGCGTGTTTGGAAAAAAAAAAGCCAGAGGGGAGTGCAGCGCTTCAGCGTGTGGATAGGCAGAGATAGGTGATGGTTGGAGGAGCTGTAACTGGCGTCGGCCTCAACTCTCCAAAGCTGTAAGCTTTGGCTGGGAGTGGCGTGGCGCACCCTGCTCCTCCAGACTGAAAACCACCTGTATGGATGACCAGACCTCCAGCGTGATCCTTCCGCACGCGTCAGCGGGACACAGGGGACGCAACGAGTCTGACAACCGGGGTTATGCCGAGGAGAAGGGCGTCATGACGGTGGAAAACATGCTGGAGGAGTCCGCCGTGCTCTCAGCGCCTCACCTGTCGGTGGACAGATATGAGCGCAGTCGCCAGGGATGCTGCGAGAGGGTGGTCATCAACATTTCTGGTTTACGTTTCGAGACGCAACTGAAAACTTTCAGCCAGTTCCCAGACACGCTATTGGGGGACCCGAGGAAAAGGATGCGCTACTTTGACCCACTGAGAAACGAGTACTTTTTCGACAGGAACAGACCAAGCTTTGATGCCATCCTCTACTACTACCAGTCAGGAGGGCGCATACGGAGACCTGTTAACGTTCCCATTGATATTTTCTCAGAGGAGATCAGGTTTTACCAACTCGGTGAGGAGGCCATGGAGAAATTCCGCGAGGATGAAGGGTTTATAAAAGAAGAGGAGCGCATCCTCCCCAAAAATGATTTCCAGAAGCAGGTTTGGCTTTTGTTTGAGTACCCTGAAAGCTCTGGGCCAGCAAGAGGGATAGCCATCGTTTCAGTGCTTGTTATTTTAATTTCAATTGTTATTTTCTGTATGGAGACTCTGCCGGAATTCCGGGATGACAGAGACCAAGCCACAGTGGCACCCGCAGTTAATGGCACTGCTCCCTTCACGTCAAGTCCATTCACAGACCCTTTCTTTGTCATCGAAACGTTGTGCATTATATGGTTTTCTTTCGAGTTGCTGGTCAGGTTTTTTGCCTGTCCCAGCAAAACGACCTTTTCCAAAAACATAATGAATATCATTGATATCGTCGCCATAATCCCCTACTTTATCACTCTGGGGACAGAGCTGGCCGAGAGGCAAACCAACGGCGGTCAGCAGGCGATGTCCCTCGCCATCCTGAGGGTGATAAGATTGGTGAGGGTCTTTCGTATTTTTAAGCTCTCCCGACACTCAAAAGGACTTCAGATTTTGGGACAGACCCTCAAGGCCAGCATGAGGGAGCTTGGCTTGCTCATATTTTTTCTTTTTATCGGAGTTATTCTCTTCTCCAGTGCAGTTTACTTTGCAGAAGCAGACGACCCCACTTCAAGTTTCTCCAGCATACCAGATGCGTTTTGGTGGGCAGTTGTCACCATGACCACAGTTGGTTATGGGGACATGCATCCGGTCACTATTGGTGGTAAAATAGTGGGCTCTCTGTGCGCAATAGCAGGCGTGCTAACCATTGCCTTACCCGTGCCAGTGATTGTGTCCAACTTCAACTACTTTTACCACAGAGAGACTGATGGAGAGGAGTACCCACAGTATCACACTACAGGTAGCTGTGAGCACCTCCCCTCAGAGGAGCTGAGGAGGTCGTGCAGCTCCTCATCTCTCAGCAAGTCAGAGTACATGGTGATAGAGGAGGGCATCAACAGTGCGTTCAAACAACCCAACTTCACCACCGAAAACAACCAGAACTGCGTGAACATCAAAAAGATCTTCACGGACGTGTAAATGAACCCCGCCATGGATCATTTATGAAGCATGATGAGACAGTACCTATAATATTTTTATATAGCCACTCGTAACGTGTCAGTCCATATCTGTGGATGAAAGCTGTAAACTTCTGTTTTAACAAGGTATTAATCTTTATTTTATTTGCACCAAAGCAAATGGAAACGATACAAAAATACTTCAGTGAAGATTTTTCTGTTTTCAGTGTTTCTCCGTGATCAACAAGTATTAACCTGAGCAAAAAAAGGAAAAAAAATCACGCACAGAAAAGTGTTTGCTTCAAATCAGAGGAAATAATAACAATAAAAAAAAAGCTTGTTAAAACAGACATTTTTCAGCGTATAAAGCCACACGATGCCTACATATCTTGATGTTATAATGCGACCGTTGTTGGTGTTCATGACTGGGATAGACGTGTAGCATATAGTCTTCTACTGAATCTACCCACCAGTCCAAAAACGACGTCTTGTGCTTCGTGGAAATCAATAGACTATGGTAATTTATATAGCCCAATGCCTGTTTCGGTTATATTTAATATCATAACCTGTCCACATGTTGTTCGGATTATTATTCAGGTAATAAAAACGCAGAGTGCTGTTAATGGAAACGCTTATCATAAAATATGAGTTGAGCTTTTCGTACAGTGTATTTTAATCCAGAACTGCCTATATAGCCTATATTGAATAAAACTCAAATGAACTGACTCAGGTCCCACCTGTCACTCGTATATTCTTTAGAATAAATGTGCTGCATCTTAGCAAACTTTGTCCAAAGCGAGCAGGAGGAGCATGAAAACAAGAAAACTGTGAATAATTGTGTGATTGAGGTCATGTGCGCAGTGATGACAGAATGGATAAAGGGAGGTAGAACGCGCGGCGCATCGCCGCCTTCCGCTTGTTGAACCGCCTTGTGATGCAGTCTCCATGGCTACGGTGGTTTCCTGGGTAACCCCCTCTCATACTTCCGTGGCATTGTGTTGCATCTTCACAAACTGTTGTTTTGCTTTCTTGTCCTTGGAGGGGAAAATGGTGCATATTATTTTGGGTTGGGTTTGGCGATTCATCGCTTCCCTTAAAGATGGTTAAGGCAGAATCAACCAAGCAGCAGTATTACTGTAACTATTTAGGGAAAATGAAGCCCACAGCTTCAGATTACATGAACACAATGAAAGGCTACAGTCTCACTGTATTACTGAATGCTGCTCTCTTTTTCAGATGTAAAAGCGCCATTATGTGAGCTGGCACACCAACGGATGTCAGCTGCCTTTCATCTCCCACCTGCAGAACTGTGCACGTGAGCTTTTTGGTACAGTGTAGCTAAACAGAAAGCAAAACTCCAGTCAGTCCAACAATTCGTTACAGAGTAGCATTTTCTCTAATAATACATGAGTGTTTGCATCATAAATGAGAAGTTTACAAAAGTTCAGTTACAAAAGTTCAATTATGACTTTGCTTCTGTTAATTTTAGAGCTGAGTTGTAGTTCTTTTCATATAGATTCACTTGTTGATCATTTTCTATATTAAATGATTAATGATTTAATCTTTAGAATAGCATAACTAAAATGTGACACCTTAACATTTAAAGGCCGATTTTTTTTAGCAAAGGTATGAAAAATATATAGATTGGCTAAACAATCTTCTCATAAAAATTTAACATTAATTATTTTTATTTGGAGGATCTGGAGCTCTCTCAGTATCATGTAATTGGCATCTTTAAGTACTGGGACATCACACTAAAAGTCACCATTTTCATCAAGTGCGTCATGTATCATTAAGTACTTCACTTGTTTTTAAGGCCTCTGAACAGTCTGTGGAGTCATGCTTGATTTCAAAATTGATGCGTGGTGTGGAACCTTGATAGACGAAATAGACCTGTAAATAGCTCAGTACTGCCCTCTAGTGGCTCAGTACAATTGTTGCTTTCAGGCAGGGCTTAAACATTGAACTTGGAAGATAGAGTCTTGAGGGGTGAATATGTGGTATATGGTGCCTTTATACACATTTAAAGATTTGTCAAATAGTCAGTGTGTTCTTTTGACCAACTTGTATGTAATATTGTCCTCTCACAGCATTTTTAACAATTTTAAAAAAATCCAAAAAACCTTTTGAACGTTTTGTATCTGTGACTGGTTTTGATTGTGGGTTTTAAGCCCCAGTACCCTTACAAAATCTTAAACGAGTCTATTTATGTTTATGTTTACTGGAGACTTATGGAAGTTTGTCATAAGAGACTTTGATCTATCAGATGAAGAACCGATCCCAAAAAAGAAGTAACTTCATTAAAGGTTTAAATTTATGGTGCCTTTTTCCTCTGTGAATGAAATAAGAAGCAGTAAAAAATCACTTTATTAGGTGGCTGACAGCACGTATCTGGAATTTAAATGCAGAACCACTATTTTAAGAAGATTAAATGTTTTTGCTAACATTTTTAGAAACATTAATATTCAGTTATATATATTTATGACTGATTACAGGGGTGTTATTTCCATTTTTCCATACACTAGCATAACATAATAAATTTAAAGGTTTAATCATCTTTTGTATAAAGTCAACACTAAGACCTCAAGGCTATATTCACATCATCTTGTCAACAGACATTGAAAATGATAGGCCTTATAAAATTAGACTTTATGGTAAGAACAATAATTTATTGTCATTGAAGAAATTTATTGCCTTCATGTTATCTGCAAACTCTTTTTGTGGTAAAGTGAGGAAGAACCACTTATAAGTACTTTGTATGTGCATCTATGGATTATATTCAATCTGTGGAAGATAAAAATATTATTTTTCCTGAAGACAAAATTGTGAATCTAGCAATGATTATTGTTATTTTTACTATTGTTACACGTGCACCGCTGAGGAAGATACAGTGTCTTGTCCTAGAACCAGCAAATGTGACTATCTAGGATTTGTCGTGCAGGTCAGGAAACTACTTTAAAATCCAGAGGCGTCTAGTGTGACCCATAATTCTCATGTTTCCCATGAGACAAAGAGAATTACAGTTTGCAAGCTAGAGCTAGGGAAAAAAAGGAAAAAACTTTGCACAAGCACTAAAAAGGACACCAAGGTTGCTTGAAATTGACTTTGCAGTATGCTATCCTGTTTCCGGACTGTTGCTTTTAAAGCCATATCTTGTGTTCCCAGTGCAGCATTGAAACAAATAAACAAAATGATGAAACATTAACCAAGAAAAAGCAAAGGGATGTAACAATAGCCTTGTGAAATGCCTTTCAGAAAGGTTGCTATGATTATATCATGAAATTGATATATTCCTGCTTGTAATGTTTTCTAAAGGGATCTACAAAAGTATTTCTTTGTAATGGTGTTATCACAGAATTGACTGAGACCGCCTGGGTATCATAAAATTTGATCCATGTTAACAAGTTAATTTCTCTTCAAAGCTGTTGTTAGAGATTTCACAGAAACACAAGCACAAATGTGTAACAAAGGTGAACCTAACATCTGAAAAGGTACAGAAACCTACAGATGACTTAAAGTCACCTTAAACATACTTTAAAGTAAGGTGGCTTGGTTTAACCATTAGACACTTCTTTGCTGAGTTTTCTGTTTTCTCAGTTCTGCAGACAAGACACCATGTGTCCTGCAGCTCCAGGTGCATTGCCTCAGAACTGCTGAGTGGTTTTGTACTTTCTCTTTCCCCCTTCTTTAATGTATTTTTAACCAGGAGAAAATGAAACGAATCTTGTGATTTACCCACTACCATTAATCATCTACAAAGCTCGACAGCTGTGCTTGCAAGATACATCTCCAGTACAACATATCTTCTATTAATTTTTTGGTTTTGTGAAAGGTAAGAACGACATTAGAGATTATCTTATTAGGAGATCGGTGTTGTTATGCTCTAAATTGATAAAACACTGGATTGTTCATTTCTGCATTTAGAGCTAAGAATATAGCAACATGACAACAAATACATAAAGATTAACATGTCAACCTATTTATTTACAATTCAGGACCTTTTTCAATACATGTCGTACTTTTGTACTTTTTACTTAAATGAAATGTAAATGTAAAAAAAAAAAAAGCCAAATATGCAAACACAAAATCTTGTTCTGTATCGTTGTATCTTCTTTTTCTATTCACTGCAGACCAAGAATTAAAATCCAAATAATTACTCATCCTTAATGTACACTTATGGCTTTGATATATGTGCCAAGTTGTGTCACTTCTCCTCTGTGGATGTCCATGTGGTTGGAATGAGCATGCTGGAGTACTCCACAGCTGTAAGACAGTGAGAGCTGGTATACCTCACTGCACTCAGTAGTGGGATCTTGGTCATTAGAAAAAAAGAAAGCACTGGGGAGGGGAAGGTGCATACACTTGAGCTTACATGCATAGTACACAAACACACACAGACAGAAAATCGCAGACAGCTCCACGGCTGGTTCTCTCCGACTCTGCTGCTGCAGGCGGATTCAAAGATGTAAATCCAGGATTGTGTTCAGTTCTGGGTGGGGGGTTTGGAGGAGACCTGTTTGGAGCTTTCCCTTTTCTCTCATCTCTTTGCTGCCCTCATCATGCCAACATTCTCCACATGAGAGGAGTCATGCCTCACAGCAGCGTGCTACCTCTGATGATACCCAGCATGCCAACATGGGGAGTGTCTGCCAGGAGAGCTGCCTCATGTCATCCTTGAACTTTATAGAAGCACCCAGATGAGAAATGGCGGTGTCCGGTACAATTACTCATAGCACTGGACATTTTCCTTCCTGCGCTGATGATATGTTTTTTATAGTACGGTATTTGCCCTAAAACTGTAACTCAGTGTTGCCAAAAATAGAAACTATGAGACATATTGCCATTGTTTCTCTCGGTGCCATTCATCCATCTGCTCTTTTGAGAACACATAATGGCACTCTGGGGGCTATTCATAAAGTTCACTCTTCTGCATCAAGACTCAGTGTTCAGAGCTTTCAGTGAGACAAGGAAAAGCCCAGAAAGCATATTAGAGAAAGCATACGTATATCCATCCCCCCACAGGCCACACAGAAAGCTAGGAGTCAAAGTACTGTAGTGTAATGTAGGGTACTGCACCATATGCTGTAAAACATGCACCAGATGTGAAAGTGTGAAACAGGAAAGATGGAAAATACAGACTTCACACTTTTCCTAAACACATTTATATTTAACTAATCCACCTGACTGCAAGCGGATAAAATGTGCTTTGTCATCATGCTGTAACTTTACCTGAAATATCTTGTTGGCACCAAAAATGCTGTAGTGATGTCACAGTCCAAATCCTCCCTCTGCTGCCCCTAGAAATGGTTTCTGTAGCAACCGTAGGAGGCTGTGCAAACGATTCACCCAGCTACAGCGACAATGCTGACTTGGGACAATTTCTTCTGGTATTGATACTATTTCTAGGATTGTCCTTATCTCAACATATCTATGATGAATTAGATCAACAAAGAATAGTCACGTCTGAGTGAGGTTCGAAGTTTGAAGCACTGTGACCCTGGAAACTGTGCAGCCCTGACTCACCGCTCAGGTGTCCTGTGACTCAGAGTGGCTGCTGCATCCCTCAGCAGCATTGTCGACTGCAGACCAGACTCCTGCTTAAGGCAGGGGCACATGTTTTGGTTCACTTGCAAACAAAAACCAGGGCATTGCATCATCAGTGACATAGTAGCTGTCACTGTAAATCCCACACATCTGATAATGGTCACCTGTGCTGCACTTTTTGTCAAGCACTGGAAGTCAGACATTAATACACATGTTTTTTAAAAAGCAAATTCTTTCATGCACCGTTTCAACTTTTACAAAAAGGATGCAAAACCTCACTTTAGCAAAATATTCAAGGGTGGATAACAAAGTAATGACTTTGATTTACAGAGCCTTCCTGTGCATGTAAAAGAAAGCTTACATTTACTGACATAAAGTTTTATTTTTACCCTCTTACCCCGATACACAGAGTATCTTATTTCTTCTCTGACCTTGGTGTAATATAACCTAGTGCTCCTGCAAGCTCTTACCTTGACTTAAATTTCACTTTGTCATACAGAAGCATTGTATAATGCAACATCAGAGTATCCTGCAACAGTGACACTGACTCACTCATTTACTGACTCATAGACCTTCCTTTCAGCAGCAGGGTGGCTTACAGAACTGAATGGAGTCAAAATGTTTTGGGCAGTTTACTGCTGTCATTTCTTTTTTTTTTCTTTCTTTTTTTTTTGCCTGTCCCATTTGGTTCTTTAGCCGTCAGAATTGTTGTCTGGAGACCAACAAGGATACCCAGTGGATTTACTTTGCCAAATGGATCATCACGGCCTTGCCGTATTGGTCCATTTGATCGACCTTTGTTGTTATTATTTATTTTATTTTATTTTCAGTTGTTACAGACGGGACAGACATGACTGAGGGATGGGAAGGGGAGAAAGAAAGATGAAGGAAAAGAAAAACAGAAGGGAAGAGGGACAGTGAGAAAGGGCACTTAAAAAGAGAAAGAAGAGAAAAACACACACAGACACAATCATGCATTCCCACCCTCATGCACACATATACAAATACTCAGCACTCACCCAATGTAGGGATAGACATACATGGACACTCTACACACAATCACACTCCCCAAACAAACTCTATACCCCGGGTCCAGGTACCCTTGCCGCTGGAGGGGGAAACGGCACCTAGACCCAGGAGATGTTACCCTTTCCCCCGGGGTGGAGGCAAGCAGACCACCCCAGGCTCCGCAGCAGCAGGGAGGCCCCGAATCCCAGATCCCAATCGGATGGCCAACACCTCCTCCCAGCCCCCCCGCCCCAATGGCCAGCAGAGAACAGGGGTGTGTGAAGACCCCAACCTCCCTCCTCTCGCTCATGTGTAGTGTTGCGTCGTGTTGTTCTAAGGTGCATTTAAAACACGGGAGAGCATGGTGCTGCTGCCAGAGAGCAGAAGGTGTTAGCACGGCCCCTCCCGAGAATCCTCAATGTCTACATGGATTTAAAATTGAGAGGTGGGCACTGGTGCTAGAGGTGGGGTTAAATACACAGACCGTCCACTGGACACCGTTAACGTGCCCACCCTCAAGGCCCTATATGTATGTGTTATGAGAGTGTCAGTAATGTGTATGTCTAAGTTGTGGAATAAAATTGAGGGACAGGTGGCCAGAAGGGGCCAGAGGGGGGGGGATGCCTCCCCTGCACCCTGGTGACACACCCGCACCCCAAGGCCCTACTTGTGTGGGTGGGTGTGTTGGAGCGGGAAGAGGGAGGCAGCCGGGGATGTGGAGGAAAAGAAGGGAGGAGCAAGATGCCCCTACCTGGGGCCAACTCCCCCGCTGACCCCAGTAGGCACGCCTGTCCTTCGGCACCCACCAAGGCAAGGGAGCCCAGGCCCATACAGACCGGGGCCTACGGCATCAGGACCATACTGCTGTCATTTCTGCAGGTGTTCTTGTGTATGCAAAATGATGCATGTACTAACTTTTGTCTTGCATGACAGAAACATAACTCATGCAGTATACATGCTTTGTTACGTTACAAACTTCTACAGGTAATCTACAAGCCTGTAAGTTTTGAGAAATTAACTTGTGTAGTGGCCGTATGTGCATATTTCTGAGATCTGGCTAAGAGTGCTGGAGCTTGGCAGTATACCGCAGTGGGCCAGTGTCCTTGTCTCTCTCCTGTTGTCTGGCTCTTTTCCAGCATCTGCCCTCTTCCTGCTGGGCCTCAATCTGACGAGCATGACTCTCTCCTTCCCTCCCTTTTTCTTCTCCTCCCTCTCTTTACAGAGTCCTCCGTCCTCCCTATCCTCCCTTTCTCCATTTCTACCTCAGATGTACTGTTAGCTCCAGGGGACACTAAGGACAAAAGGGGCTATATTGCTTTATAGCCATGTACCATAGCCACTTATTTATTGTGTCCACATTCCTGGTCCCATATTTGTATGTGTAACCTGCCTCTTTTGCAGGGCAACTCAGTTCCTGAGCAGCAATGCTGAAATGACTCATCTCCCAGAGGGCCAAATAAATTGAGTCTCACTGAAGATGCACTGGAAAAATGTCTTTAGCAGCAAAATTGTTGGACTGCTCTATAGCCCAAGGAGTGAAAAGAATCAGGAGAAAATTCACAAAATATATAGGATAAGATTTAGTGCAAGGTTCTTGTTCTAGGAGTCTTGTTGATGATTTTGCATGACAGAATTTGTTAATGAGGAATTACACAGGAGAGTGTTGCATCATCATATCTGGAAGCAGAAAATCTGTATTAATGCAGCAGAAAATCCAAACATGAATGCGATATGCAGCCTCCTGTTTTCTATCTTTTTTTTTTACGGCTTACGGCCATACCACCCTGAACACGCCCGATCTCGTCTGTTCTCCTGTTTTCTATCTTATCACATTATGTTGGTTATTATGGAGCTTGTAATAGGCAGGCCAGGGTTTTGAAGAGATCCATGGTGGACCCTATGTTTAAAACCTTGTTCCTGTGTGTGTCTGTGTGTGTGCTGGAAACCTGTGGCTGCTGCAATGCAGTATGAAGGAGTAAGGCGGCATCACAGACCTCCAGCATCAATAAAAAGACCACTGCACTCCAGGGACTGTACCGGCTAAATGGCAGTACCAATTGCTACACTGTAAGCTCACTTTTGTGTCACCTGGAAACACTAAATACAGCTAATCCTCCAGTGATTTTCCAGTATTTCTGAAGCTACCTACCTTTCTTAAAAAAACATTACAAACATTAAAAAACATTTTTTGTAGGTATATATTTTTTGTTGGTGTACATATATATATATATATATATATATATATATATATATATATATATATATATATACAAATGTATATATACATATTGGTCCTCTAATCCATCAGTGAGAATGACCCTTCAGTCTCTCAGTTCTCAGGTTTATTTTCTCTTCTGCATGTCAGTGAGCCAAAAAAAACATCTGATGGAGATGCTGAAATCAATACCTCTTGGTAACAAATTCATTCTTGACACCCTCGCCTGCCAACTTATACAACCAGCCAGCCATTTGAACATCCCCATATGATTAAGGCACACAGAGCATTTAGAGTGTAGACAACCTTCACTTTTTAATTTAAGAAAAACACCTAATAGTAAGAAAATGAGTTTCAAAGACAGCATTTGCAGTCTTTCTAACAGGCCCCCAGCTCATAAATAATGACCATGCTGTCATAACTAACCTGGGAAAGCCATTATGAGATACAGAGAGGTATCAGCTTGTGTGGCAGCAGGAAGGCATGCAGACAGACAGCAGGGAAGAGGTTGGGAGCCATGATGGTCTCGGGGTCTGGCAGGACAAGCCTTGGCAGAGTCAGGTCTCACACAAATCATCCTGCTGTCTGCCCCACTGCCTGTTTCTCCTGAATCACCTCCCTCCCTTGCTCATCCAAGGGAATCCCACTGACCTTTGGCTTCTGAGGAGGTCACTTCTGGCCACGGCGCTTTCATTCCCAGCTCCAGTATTGATTCCCAGCTCAGGTATCAGAATCAGAATCAGAATCAGAATCAGAATCAGAAAGGGGTTTATTGCCAAATGTTGAGCAGGTTTACAACATTAGGAAATTGCTGCGGTGCTTCAGTGCAAACATAGTGTCATAAATAGCACTTAAATAGACATGAAAAAATAAAAGTAGGGATAAGAATTAAAAGTGCTACGTAGAAAGATATGTGCATGAGCTATACATGAGATATATACATGAGAATAAGAATTAAGAGTGCTACGTTGAAAGATATATACATGAGTGCAGGTGGTGATCAGTGCCAATCATGGAATGATGCAGTGAACACAGCGTAGGGTCATGTGTTAGTAGCGGGAACAGTCATATGGTTATTGTTCATGTGTCCAACAGCAGAGGGGAAGAAACTGTTCTTATGGCGAGAGGTTCTGGTGCGAATGGACCGGAGCCTCCTGCCTGAGGGGAGCAGGTCAAACAGACTGTGTCCAGGGTGAGAAGGGTCAGCTGAGATCCGAGCTGCACGCCGCAATGTCCTGGAGGTGTACAGGTCCTGCAAAGATGGGAGTCTGCAGCCAATCACCTTCTCAGCAGAGCGCACAACACGCTGCAGTCTCTGTTTGTCCCTGATAGTGGCTCCAGCGTACCACACGGTGATGGAGGAGGTGAGGATGGACTCGATGATTGCAGTGTAGAACTGCATCATCGTCCGTGTTGGCAGGTTGAATTTCTTCAGCTGCCTCAGGAAGTACATCCTCTGCTGGGCTTTCTTAATGACGGAGGTGATGGTGGGCTCCCACTTCAGGTCCTGGGTGATGGTGGTACCCAGGAAGCGGAATGAGTCCACAGAGGTGATGGGGGTGTCAGTCAGGATGATGGGGGGGAGTGGGGCTGTGTGCTTCCTGAAGTCCACAATAATCTCCACTGTCTTCTGGGCATTCAGCACCAGGTTGTTGTGGCTGCACCAGGACACCAGACGTTCAACCTCCCTCCTGTAGGCAGACTCATCCCCGTCCGAGATGAGTCCAATAACGGTGGTGTCATCTGCAAACTTGATTAGCTTGACAGACTGGTGGGTGGAGGTGCAGCAGTTGGTGTACAGGGAGAAGAGCAGAGGAGAAAGAACACAGCCCTGAGGGGAGCCGGTGCTGATGGTCCGGGAGTCCGAGACATTCTTTCCCAGCCTCACATGCTGCTTCCTGTCCGTCAGGAAGTCAGTGATCCACCGGCAGATGGGATCAGGCACATTCATCTGGGAAAGCTTGTCTCGGAGATGGTCTGGAAGGATGGTGTTGAAGGCAGAGCTGAAGTCCACAAACAGGATCCTGGCGTAGGTTCCTGGGGAGTCCAGATGCTGCAGGATCAAGTGTAGGGCCATGTTGATGGCGTCGTCTACAGACCTGTTGGCTCTATATGCAAACTGCA
The DNA here is from genome assembly GCF_057382095.1 of Aulonocara sp. 'chitande type north' Nkhata Bay. NCBI lineage: Eukaryota > Metazoa > Chordata > Actinopteri > Cichliformes > Cichlidae > Aulonocara > Aulonocara sp. 'chitande type north' Nkhata Bay. The sequence continues at coordinate 37,439,323 of NC_141348.1, read as the reverse complement.
GGGGGTCCAGGAGGGGGGCCGTGAGGGTAGTGATCATCAATAGTGATGAAAGGACAGAGTTTGTTCTTTATTCTGAATATAGCAAGGGGCAATGATGGAGGATTTGCTCTATTTTAGTCCCTCTGTTCTATCTATTATTCATGAATTGTGTTGCCAGGAAAGACTGCGAGTGTAACTGCCATGAACAGGCATTAAAAAAGAAGTAAAGCTGTTATTACTTCCACTATACTAATAACGCACAAGAGAACAAAGATTATCAAAAAAGCTCCTCCCACAAGCATTTATGTTGTTTCTGCAATAACAGTCATGCATGAACATGCTCACATATTTCCTAAAACAGTAGCCACAGGTTGATATATCAGCTTTTTATCAAATGCCTGAAAACTTCTCGAAGATAAACTAAATATGCAGAAATGAAATTTATTTTTTTTACTCTTAATTTTGCCATTGCAATTTGAGAAGATCGCATCTTTTAACCATCAGCTGAATAGTGGTGGAGCTGCGTACCCCTTTAAATTGCCCATACTGCAGATAAGGTGAGCGCTAAGCTATAGTGCAGATGGGGAGCGCGTTTTTCCGCCCTTGCCTTTCTCCATCACCAGCCCGTCTCTTGGTATGCATAGCAATGCCTGACTGCAGGTTTGACTAAGCTTTATATACCAGTCCTGCGGCCGAAGCTGACAACAGAGATATTTTGCCCAGAAAGTTTTTTTTTCTTCATGTAAAAATCTCTCGCCTCCCACCGTGCTGACACCATGCAGGGGCCATAAAGGCCACTTTACATGTGTGTTCACGTGTGTGCGTGGGTCTCCTGCTCAGTGAAATTGCATAATCTTCTAGCCCACTACGTAGGGCGGTTCTTTCACGCATGTCGTTTCAAGTCAGTGTCTGAGGAGGCTGCTCTGCTCACCATGTAGGCTATTAGGAGATTCTCAGAACTGTCTCTGCATTAGATACTGGGATGCACTGCCTGAGCATGTCTGCATCTCAGTCTGGAATCTGGTGGAGATGCTAATTTATGCCTAAATTATAAATAAAAATGTAAATTGACTGTCTGACGCATGCATAGATTAACTCTTCTGAGCAACCAAATTATTTTCACACGCCTTCAAATTATTAAATCGTGGTAATAAGATTATATTTTTAAGCTCCCTTCCTCCCCCGCGCCTCGCCTTGTCCCCCCCTTTGCAGATGTTGCCTTTCTGAGCACCTTATGGGGACTATTTACCTTTGAGGCTGTCTGCAGCCATCAGCTCGTCACACAGTCATACATGCTTGGAGGAGAACAGTGGTGGAAGATTTTTTCTGCTGATCCCAGCACCTTTGGTTATTAAGGGAAGCACCAGCACCTCCTTGATCGGTTCCCTCCTCCTTTTTTTTTTCTTCCTTTCTTTTTTCTTTTTCTTTTTTTTTTTGCCAATCGCCATCCCACGACAGCGTACCCGGAGGAAAGGAGTCGGGGAGGGGAAAGCGAGGACACACCCGCACATACTGTACCCGGTGTACACGGCAAGGATGCCGCAGACAACATGAGGTGAATATCATCGACTGTCCCAAATTGGAAATTCATTTTATACCTGCACTGGAATCAGATCGCCCGGTGAGCGCAGCTGGTTATTCACTTCCCTAATACCAGCGTCCAGCAGGAGCATCAAATCACATCCAGATGGGAAAAAAGATGTCTGCACGTATGTATGAAATTAAAGCAGCTTTACCTATCATTTCCATTTCCATTAAATGTGAACACGAGTCGTAGCATTTTGTAGTTGGCGGAATGATTTGCGCTGCAGCAGAAGAATGTATAGTGACCAGTAAACCTGTAGTTATGTATTTGCTGTGTGTGTCATAAGCGTTATTATTTTATTTTATAAAACTGTGCTCCTACTTTGTGAGTGGAGATGATGCAGAGGAGAGATACAGTTTTTTCTCTTGGAACCTTTTTCCTTCTATGGATAAATTATTTATAGATGTTTTTGAATATTTCAGTAACAGGCACCATTTCAAGACTAAAATGCTCCATCAAAACTAGACTGAAGTCATGTCTATGTTGCAGCTGTGTATTGCATTTGTTTGGCACAACAGTGAATCTTAAGCATGTCACATACATTGGTGTTTAGACTGCAGTGGTTTTCGATGATATTCTAGACAGGAAGCTGTCTGTATGAATTTGGTGTCTGCTGCATTGCCATATTCATGCTTGGCTTCACTAGAAAAGGTATTCCCATTCATTTCAACACATATTGTTCATTGCAGCAGATTAGTGTCCTAATTTATGAGCTCCTGTAAGTGTTATTTGCCCCTTAGCCCCTGCATTTACCTGCATTGAAGTAATTTATATGCAAGGCGGGTTGCTTATTTACATATTAATTTTCCAAAGTCAAGAGCAGGAGTGACATCCTCAAGTTTCCACTTGTTCATTTTAGCTCTGACAGTTTTCTCATGACAGTCTAACTTTACATAATTTCATATCGGATCTTATGACAGTTTTTAGAGGGTGGCTTCATTTTCTTCTATTTTGAGTTGTTTGATCTTCAGGCTTACGCAAACTCCTTACATCTCTGCACTAAATGTAAAAAGTATTGAGTGCTGAATCATGTCTCAGGTTTACCTGACCTTGCTGTCTGTCTTTGCTTTCTCTGTTCTATATGCAGTCAGATCCTAGGTGACATCCTGTGGCCGTCAGGTCTTTACAGTGTTGAGCCCCCTCCCTCTCCTGGCCTCCGCCTGCAGTTCTTCAGGCTGCAGGACCCAGACTCACTGAAAAGTGCAGGCCTCCTCCCCCCGCAGAATGACTGTTGCCACAGCCGACCCCTCTGACGAGGCGGCGGCGCACCCGGGTCACCCGCAGGACTACGACCCAGAGGCTGACCATGAGTGTTGTGAGAGGGTGGTCATCAACATCTCAGGGCTGCGCTTTGAGACACAACTTAAAACGCTCTCCCAATTTCCAGAGACTCTGCTGGGGGACCCCAAAAAAAGGATGCGGTACTTTGACCCACTAAGGAACGAATACTTTTTCGACAGAAATCGACCCAGCTTTGATGCCATATTGTATTATTACCAATCAGGAGGCCGACTAAGAAGGCCAGTCAATGTCACCGTAGATATTTTCTCAGAGGAGATTCGCTTTTATGAGCTGGGTGAGGAGGCAATTGAGATGTTCAGAGAAGACGAGGGTTTTATCAAGGAGGAGGAGCGCCCTCTTCCTGACAACGAGTTTCAGAGACAAGTATGGCTACTGTTTGAGTACCCAGAGAGCTCAGGTCCTGCAAGGATTATTGCCATAATCTCTGTCATGGTCATCCTCATATCTATAGTCAGCTTCTGCTTGGAGACACTGCCCATTTTCCGTAATGATGAAGAGGAAATGCATAAGTCTCAAGCAGAAGTCTTTTCGCCTGAGACCAACACCACAATCATCAGCTACACAGCCACTTACTTCACTGACCCCTTCTTTATCCTAGAGACTCTTTGCATTATATGGTTCTCCTTTGAGTTTCTAGTGCGCTTCTTTGCCTGCCCCAGCAAAGCAGGATTTTTTGGTAATATAATGAACATTATTGATATTGTTGCCATCATCCCTTACTTCATCACTCTTGGCACAGAGCTAGCAGACAGACCAGAGGATGGTCAAGCAGGTCAGCAAGCCATGTCTTTAGCCATTCTCAGGGTCATCCGCTTGGTGCGAGTCTTCAGAATATTTAAGCTCTCTCGTCACTCTAAGGGGCTTCAGATTTTGGGTCAGACCCTGAAAGCCAGCATGAGAGAGCTTGGCCTCCTCATTTTTTTCCTCTTCATAGGAGTCATCCTATTCTCAAGCGCTGTCTACTTTGCTGAAGCAGATGAGCCAGAGTCACAGTTTGAAAGCATCCCAGATGCGTTTTGGTGGGCTGTGGTCTCAATGACAACAGTCGGCTACGGTGATATGGTCCCAACCACGATTGGTGGCAAGATTGTGGGCTCCCTCTGTGCCATTGCAGGTGTGCTGACCATTGCCTTGCCCGTGCCTGTCATTGTGTCAAATTTTAACTACTTCTATCACCGTGAGACTGAAGGTGAAGAACAGGCGCAGTATCTGCAGGTCAACGTGACCAAAGCTGATTCAGCGGAGGAGCTGAAAAAGAGTCGGAGTGGCTCCACCATCAGTAAATCGGACTATATGGAGATCCAGGAGGCTGTGAACAACAGCAACGAGGACTTTCAGGAGGAGAACCTAAAGACAGCCAACTGCACGCTGGCCAACACAAACTATGTAAACATCACCAAAATGCTTACAGATGTGTAGTCATCTTATATTTTCCTCCCTGTCACAGTGGGAAATGTGGAGCTGAGCATCTGGGTGGGACAGGCATACATCCTCCCATCTTATGTGTGCTGAAAATATCAAGGCAATAGAATTCATGCTGTTGATGATTGACTGAAAAATATTGCAAATACCATTCACTTCTTCTACGCCCATCCTGTCTTCACTCGTCACAGCTTGTCCTTAAAACTCCTCATTAATGAGTGGAAATTGAAAATTTAGCATTTCTGCATGGAGTTGGCTTTTTTCTGTGTGACTGTTTTGAAAAGTAAATGATAAGACCTACAAATTTCCCGCTCACAGTAGTAGTGCACAAAAAGAAAGTGGAGAAAACACAGTGAGAAAAGAATCGCTTTCAAAATGAAAAAAAAAAAAGTCACACAAGTCCCGCTTAAGTCCCCTGTCCCTTGATCCCTCATTTCCCAAGGCACACTGCTCTGCCATGCGCTTCTGAAGAGCCCTACTTGTGCGCTACATATGCTGCTTCCTGGAGCCAGTGAAACAAAACTGTCCTATGCTACACTATTTAGAGATAAAAAGGACGTGCGAGCATAAAGCAAGCCCAGTCCAGCGCTGGCACGGCCTGTGGGTGACTTGTGACGAGGTTGGTGGTTAAGTACACCACATAATTTCAAGGATGAATGACAGCCATCAGCACTAAGCTCATGGTTTGACACCTTTGTTCCCAGTAGACATCAGTATCTGATGAATGACTGAGAATGGCCTTGAATTTTCACTGCTTTGGTCTTACATGTACTGTACGTATTGCAATGCAAGCTTTCTCCCTCCATTCACCCAAACTGGTCTTACTGCAGAGCTTTGAGGACAACTTGAATGTTTCTTCTTGTTTTGTTTGTTTTCCACAGTTTCACACATAAAGTACTTATTCATATATAGATGGGTAGACTAACTGTGACTTATCTGATAGCCAGTAGGTAGGTGCTGTTATTAGTAAACGTAGTCAGTAGATAATTGCATGACATTTTTATCTGACTGAGAAATTTCCACTTGTTTCTCGACTGCCACTTGCTTCATCACACCACTGTATATTTGTTTGCACACTGCCTTCTGTACAAATCCACACTTTTAAAAGGATGCCTGCAGGTAGCTGTTACAAGAACCTAAAACTCTATGTCAGAGGATTTCTTAAGAAATAATCATAAAGCCAAATCCTACATGTAACAGGATATGGTATCCTTGTCAATATTAACATTCCACGTAGAAGTCATTACCAATTAACTTTTGCCAGGTCGCTGTAAACTGAGCTACGAGCTGTGATTTTGAGCGTTAACTCACACCCTAGTTTTGGACATTTATCGCAATTGCAGATGTGATAGACTTGCAGTGGTGTTTTTTCTCACAGGTTTGTCACATGATCACGTCCTCACGATCAAAATACTAACTTTTAAGGACTAGTGTATAGAAAAATGCTTCCCCCAAACTGCCTTGTATCTGGGTTTACGCTACTCTCCTAGTGTTGCATGACCTCAGAAACATTCCTAGCATGTGTTTAAGCTCAAAGAAGAAGCCTCTAAGACAAAAAGAGTATAATTATTACAATAGACATATTTATTTCTTATGTATAAAACAGTAAATGTATACAGACAAAACACACACATATATATAATGCTCATATACTTTTATGAGAATTAAAAAAAACCCTAAAATATCAAACTTTTAAGAGAAAGCAAGAGTCTTTCCACAATGTGCAGATCATTGCCATGTTTTTTTTTTTTAAATGATAATTATGAACACTGTTGTTCACCTGTGTCGGAGCCTGTGCCAAAGACACACTTCCACTAGCCATTTTCTTTGCTGGTGAGTTCTCAGCAAACCTGATACACGTCCTGGATTTAGACACTAGACGTTTGCTTCACTTTATACAAAACTGCCTTTTGTGAAGTAGTTGTTGAAAGACGCAGTGTGGTACTGAACTGTGTCATCCCTAACCAGAATCTTTTCTCAGAAAGCCTTTATTGACATTAAATTGGCCAGAATCTAAATAGAGTCTGGCTGTCCACTGAAAACACTCTGATGCCAGAAGCACAATCTGTCTTTAAAAGTTACCATCAAATGTGAATTAGGTTCTGATTCTTGTTTTCAGGTAAGATTTTCCACTGTTTGCTCAACACTGCCAAGGTAACAGTCAAAGGCAGTAACATCAATATGGGAAGTGATAATTAGCAGTAGTGTAGCAGATACTGTCTAACCCAAGGGTCCTCGGACTTCATATCCGAGTCTCTTGCCTTTCTACATCTTTTCACGGATGTCTTCTGTAATTAGAAAGGTGATGGATTAGGAGGAGGTCTGTAGCAAGAACTGTCTTGATGAATTCTGTCATGTCAGGATGTACATCTTTATTCTAAGGCAGGGGTGCCCAATCCCAGTCCTCGAGAGCTACCGTCCTGCAGCTTTTAGATGCATCCCTACTCCAACACAGCTGAATCAAATGGTTTGATTACCTCTTCAGCATGCCATCGTGTTTGGCAAAGGCCTGATAACAAGCCATTCATTTGATTCAGTTGTGTTGGAGTAGGGATGCATCTAAAAGCTGCAGGATGGTAGCTCTCGAGGACCGGGATTGGGCAGCCCTGTTCTAAGGGTTTCATTCTGCTCACTGCAGTTTCAAACTGCAGGAGCAAAGTGATTTAACAACATCGCTGCCAATATGTGCTCGTCCAACTGCCTGACCCGAGGCTTCTGACATCCTCTCTTTGTCCAAATCTGTTTTTCTGTATCTTCAAAACATTTTTAGGGAATTTTAGTAAGTAAACTGCATGTGTTGCTTTTTTAAGAGTAGCTTGAAGGTGGACTGAGATCCTGAAAAGGTCATAACTCAAAGTAGGACCGAAAACAAAAACCAGCTGATTAGCAACATTCTCAAGATCATATGGTAGAGGTGGTGGTGTGAAAAGCATACACGCTATCTCTTAAAAAAACGCAAAGAAAGAAAGAATTAACCTCTTTGGAGCTCCACAATTTAACCAAGAGCTTATTGATCAATAGTTGAGTATTGGTTTGGGTGTTTGAGTTGTGTGCATGTGTGTGTGTGAGTGTGTCTCTGTGAGTCTGAGAGGGAGAGAGAAGGAGAACTGCTGAATGTCAGTGTATTAGCCTGGTTGTATAGCTGCATTTATGCAACAGCCATTTGCATATCTTTGTATGTGGGGAAAAGAGAAAACACTCACAGTCTGACCAAAAAATATGTCTATGCATGCCAATGCGTCAAATCCTATTGTCATTTCTTTGTTTTTACCATTTTGTTGGACAGAAATTTAACATAAATGTTACACGTTAGCATTTAACTATTTGTTTGACAGTAGGCATGCTATTGTACCTCAGCCAACTTCACTGTAGCAACTCATTTACTGGAGTTCACAATGTTGTAGTTGTATATCAGCAATTATTTCTGCTTAAAGCACAAAGACAAGTAGAATCATGCTTATCTGTAAACCTACAGATTTAATCTGCACAATGTTTGTTTGTTTTTTTTAAATTTTCAGTCTAAACAAAGTCAATTATACATGAAGTTGTGTTGTTTTATGGGGAGCACCACAGCCTCTAAGAGTTTCATCTCTCACCTGCTGAGGGACCCACCAGCAAATCCACTCCATGAGAAGGGTGCCCAACAGTGAATACACTGAGAAATCTATGCAGAGATTTGTTATTAGCTGGTAGTTTGGGGGGGAAAGAAGGTTCAGTACATTTTTTCTGTTTTATCGGGCATAAATTCCATGTCGATCCCAAGAGCTGACAAAGCATTTGAAAGAAACCTCAAAGCAAAAATGAAACACTTTTGCAATATTCTGCTGCTGTATGTCAAACACTCACATGTTAGCTGAATGTGAATATGAGCTCTCTGATCTTTGGGGTTTGTTTGAACCGCGATGTCAGCTCTGTGTGACAAGGCTCATACATACAGGAAACAATACAGTCAATATGCAATCTTAATGCATGTGTGTGTTTAAGACTTTTTTTTTCTTTTGACCCCAGAGCCTGATAGTGTGGCATCCACTGAAATTTGTACAGTTGTTCACTTCACCCCCCCCCCCCCCCCCCCTCTTCCCTTGTCCTCCCCATTTCATAGAGGCCTGAAAACATCCATCAATGTTGATACAGTGGATAATGGATTTTCTTTCTATGAAATGAACTATGACAGAATAATGTAAATAGTAACCAATGGATGATGGAGTAAAAACCATGTACTATATACTGTATGTGAAGTCTGAATTTAAAACATAGTATTATCTGCAATAATCTATCTATCTATAGATAATAGATAATAGATAATAATCTATCTATCTATCACTTTACAACAAAAAGGACAATCTATGGACAAGAAAAACATGCAGAATTTTAAAAAAGGCATATAATCCTTCCAAATGATCATAACCATGAAAAAGTAATATCAATAATGAAGCCAATAATAACTCATTTGAAATTGTGTTGTGTGTGTTTATTGTGTGTCATTTCTGCCCCTTTTTGGTCATAAAATCATGTGTTTTATTGACTTTGGCATGAACACAGTACAAGCAGAGGTGTTTTTTAACTGTTTATCCACCCTTTTTTCCCCACACGTCACAATGTTAACAAGGTATTTAGTCTGAAAATGATTTGAGGTGCTAATTTTAGCTGAAGAGCATCTGTGCTGATACAAAATGCCGTAAATCGATCAAAAGCTTCTTTGTTGTTATTCTTAGGACAGCCGGCATCTTTGTAGCCACGGGCAGTGTAGAGGACATTTTCAGATGCCTCCTGGTATCTTCAGTTTCTGCCTCCCTTTAAGTGCACGGAATATGCTCCCTGCAGTTTAAAAGAGAGAGCAGGGTGTTCTATTAATAGCTTTTTGTTGGTGGAAGAGATAGGAGAAGGAGGAGAATGTGAGCAGAGACACAGAAAGGTGAAGAGAAAGAAAGAATTTTAAAGAAATCCTTCAATCATTCAGTGAACTTTCTGTGGATCTCTGGTCTTGACATCCAAATGTAAAAATCCATACTAGGAAAAAAAATGTACTAATAAAAGCAGCTTGTTTTGTATGCAGTTAAATAAAGGTTTTTTTATTTATTTATTTGAGGTTTTTTTCGTTTAGATCCATAAAATGTGCCGTTGAAATTTCCTATATATCTATGAAGTACTCTTTTATTCTTGAGTTCTTATGATATCTTGTGTTATCTTCTCACCAGACACATCTACACCTGAGTGGTTTTGCAAGCTGCTGCCTTGTGCTCTTCTATCTTTAGTCCACTTGTGCTTTAACTACAGCAATGCATTGTGAACAGGAGCACTTGGGGCCTTGGTGCTGTAGCTACAGCTCTGCTTTAGTCATTAGTCTTGCTTTGATCCAGCGATGCAGTGCAGCTCTCTGCAGCCTCTTTGCTGAAACCGGGGCAAACAGTGACAGGCAGATGGGACAGAGCAGCCTGAGCAAGGACACAGGCAGCAGGAACAAAGCCCTGCTGCAGGTTGCTGCCACTGCCACAGAACTGTTGTGAGGGAGCAACGAGTGAGACTGTGTGTTGTTTGTCAGGGATGGTAGCATACCCACAGGAGCATGGATGAGTAGTCATACAGGCTTGCACTGTGCTTACCAGCTTGTAATTAGGAGACGAGTGCTGTGGGACTTGGAGCTAATCCAACAGGGCTGCCCAGCATCAGACCACACCCTGTTATTACAAGGTGTTAAGCTTTATTCTAATTAAATCCAGTCCTGGAAATAGTGTCATGAGTTTTGAAATTGTTAAATTTAGCTGTTTAGAGCAGTGTACAAGACACATGCTTATTTTATTTCATTTTATTATATTTTAGCTTTTTTTTTTTTTAATGAAGGGTTTTTTGCATTCAGTTTTAGTTGTAGAACGATTTAGCGATGGAAGAAATGATTACTGCCCTCTAGGGTGGCATTGCTGAAACTACACAAAGTCTGTAATTGTAATCAATTTGTTAAAAACACCTTGTGGAAGAAGCATTGAGATTGAATTCCAAAGATTTAAAAGTTAAATATTAATTTAGCAGATGAATACCTCTGTGAGTGATGTAAAATATGATTATATCATATTAGAAAATTTCAAGCCTCTGAGAATGGCAGCTCTGTTTAATCTAATTCCTAAACAGTTAAAGCAATGTTTTTGTAAAACTCCTTGAATTAAAGCCCGAAGCCATTCTTACAAGCACATTTTTTTAATTTTTTTTATTTCATTTTAATATTTTATTCCTTCTTTATATAAAACTCACTGTGGTGGTGTGCAAAAATGGTGTCTTTGTTCAAAAACATATGGACCTAACTGTATACATTGTACAAAGTTAACTCCATGTATAATCTATACAAAGAAGAATTTAATGCAAGAATGCATTAAATTCTATGCTATATTTTTAAACTCAAAATGCATAAATAGCCTGACATTTATAAATGGATGATTAAGTCTTAAAAAATGTTCCAGTGAGCAGGGAGGATACTTGCTTTTAAGGAAAAACTTGTAATATCAAACAATATCACGTGTCTATCATAGATCATAGGTCTTTGGTCAAGGTGCAGATCTCGTGTCTCTGTCAAGACACCTTCTGAATCTGACTTCCTTCTGTGCCCCATATATGATCATTCCTGTACTTCACTGTTTCACTGTTCCAAAGAACAGCAAGTGCTTGTTTCTGCAGGAACCTGAGCAAATGTGGTGGAAAGACAGACAGCTCTTGTGACAATATGAAGGTCCCATATTAACTCTATCACCACTGCCCCATAGGAATACACACAGACATGCCTTTTATATTTTGACAGTTTCAGGATTTCCCTAAAACTACCATTTTCCTTCATTTGACTCACAATGGTGGGTCTAAAGTCCATCTGAATAGATATAAGGTCTATTTCATCTGTAACAGGTTCAATATGTTTTTCGTTTTGTACATTTTGGGTCACTTTAGGAAAAGTAATCAAATTTCTGACTGAAAAGTAACATTTTAGGTAATTTATACTGTTGTCAATTCTCAAAATGTGTCAAATTGGGCACAAACAGTGTGTCAGGCTTAAGGAAAGTGGACTAGTGGTTCACAGCTCCCTCTGAAGGGTCAGCCTCCCTCTGAAGGATCATGAGATGATCAAAGCCAGTAAAAAAATCAAAATTTATTGTTTTCTCACATATACCAAATATTTCAAACTTTTCAAATTTAGTTTTGCCCTTGAACAACTGAAGTAGCAGTGGGAAATGCTTTTCTGTAAATTTTAAGAGAGATAAAGGCTGGAAGGCCCTGATTAAGCTTTTATATACACTCTATATTAAAATAAAATATAAAACATTGTTTTGTTTTATGTGCAATCTTTCACGTCCCTACATCTGACATCTGGAAACTAGAGATAACAAAAAAGGTAAATAGAGAAATAAAAAGTGTAAAATCTAAGTAGCTCAAGATTAGACTTGAGCTTGCTTAAACAGCTGCTTGAAAAAAAAAATACTAGGCTGTTCTCTGCATAAACACTCTTGATTGTCTAATCAGTAATTGAGTCTAATGAGATACATAATGTAGCCCTGGGAGTTTAGATGGAGTAGGACCGTCTAACCGTTCTCCTTCATAGTCAATGGAGAATCAATACATTCATACACTAGACCGCACATTCCACTTATCTGGGATAACAGATGGGCTGGGTTAAAAACATCCTACTGATGGCCAGATACTCTGAAGTCAACTGATTTAAACAAACTCAACAAACCTGTGTTCAATTAAAAAAAGAAGATTTTACATAATGAAGAACGGGGGTGTAGGTCACATAGAAACCAGTGATTAATGGCCTTGATAAATTTCAGTTTGTTGTGTATTGTGCTGGGGGCATGCACAACAACCCACAAACTTGAGATACACCAGAACAGTTAAACACGGTAGACTACTGTATGTTTAATCTTTGTACAAGTTGGTTTTGCAGTCTATCATTTGAGGCAGTGACAGCTAAAGGAAGTTGATGTTTAGGAGCTCTGAGCTGTTTATATCTTAATGTTAGATTGCAGTGTTGGGGAGTAACGGAATACATGTACCGCTGTTACGTATTTAAAATATAAAATATGAGTAACTGTATTCCGTTACAGTTACCGTTTAAAAAGGGTGGTATTTAGAATACAGTTACTTTGTTGAAATAAATGGATTACACTGCGGTACTTTCCTGTTTCATTTTGTCGTGGGTCAGGACTGTTTGGGTTTGTTTGACAGCTACGTTCTGTTGTTACGGTTGCCATGGTTACAGGGCGACGCTCTCTCTCTCTGCGACTGTGTGTTTCCTGGGTGTTGTTGTTGTTGTGCTAAGCTAACAGGCAGAATGCTACAAGCATAGCTCTAAAGAATGTAGCATCATGGGCAGTGTAGTCCATGTTGCAGGGAGAATGGACTGCCATACACGTTATCTGTCTGTGAGCGCGAGGAGGGAGAAAAAGGGGAGTGGAAAGGTACGAGTTGTCATCGAGGAAAAACGGGAGCTGGAAGCATGTAAATATAATAATAACCACTGCAGCCGAGAAGAGTGCCTGACGAGCCCAGTTGTAAGTAAGCTATTAAGACTCGACTGTACACCGTGTTCGTGTTTTCCTCCGAAAACAATAAGTTCCGTTGGAGCAGTCTTTCAACGCCTCTCTCTGTCTCTCGCAAGAAAAGTTGACCCACACAACAAAGTAAAGCTATTTTTCGGCTACGAGCCTACAGGGACCCCGCCGTATTAGCCAGAGGTCCCTTTACTACAGTTCGGAGTCGCGGACCTTCAGTAATAGTAATAAATCACACAGCAATAGTACATTCACGTTGTTGTAAAAAGCATGATAATATATTAAGTAATCCAAAGTATTCAGAATACGTTACTGTCATTGAGTAACGTAACGGAATACGTTACAGAATACATTTTGGGGCATGTATTCTGTAATGGAATACATTTTAAAAGTAACCTTCCCAACACTGTTAGATTGTCCGAAGACGGTCTGAAGAGGCCAAAGTTATCATTGAAAGAGCAGAGGCACAATGTAAGAGACAGAGGGAGGTAAATGTGCCAGAAATATGTCACAGCTTATAAACTGTAACTAATGGCTCTTTAATGTGTGCTTTTTCACTAACTATATCTATATATTTTTCAGTTACATAATCTAAATTTAAAAAAAAAATCATTTATCAAGAGTTTGTGCAACTCTAAAAATTTTTTTAAATGGAATCCATCAGTCACTTTTCAAGAGAAGATGGTTAATCGCTTTCTTCCATGTAGTTAAATTTAAAACTCCAGTTTTTCTTTTGGATATTTCTAACTTTTGGGCAGAGCTAGGAATGTTGTTACCCCCCATGAACTATACAGACAGGATGGGTGTAGCTTCAAAGTCTGAAAAGTGAAGTTTTGCTGAGTTTATTGTGTTATTTGCTAGTTTAAAGTCTATCTTAAGACATAATCGAATGATTATTCCATAATAATGTTTATTTTTCAAATAATGTTCAAATTGATAGTGAAAATAAAGAAGATTGTGTTTTAGGGTCTACTATAACTGATTACCGAATGGGGATCCTGCAGTTTCTTGGAGTTGCCCATTGCTCATCACATTGGGGTTTAATGTCAAAGGCTTTAAAACAGGAGCTCGCTGACTAATGGGTGACATCTAGTGATAGATTTGTTTCTCAAAAAATTTAATTACTTGTTTGTTTGTTTTTAAAGCTATCCATGCAATTACTTAATATTTAACAGTATAAAACAGACTGGCACAAATCCCTGTCCAATCACTTTCACCAAGTCTGAGTTTAGATTAATATTTTTTTTTATATATATATTTTCCATTTAGTTACCAAAATTATTTCTCTGTAAATGGCAAAAACAAAAAGTAATTCATGTACAAATATGTGTGATGTATCTGAACTACAGTTGCCATTGGAGTGAGCCATGATCAAGAATGGAGCACCAATAAATGCTATAAATGCACCACACAATGTGTCCATAAAACATTTATGCAGTCACTGCAATTCAGTGAATGTTAATCGAAGTTGAGAAATAAAACTCACTGAATGCAATAAGTGAACACAGTATGCTCAGCATTGCTTAATTGTAATTAAAATGGCAGATATCAATGATCTAAATTAGCAGTTTTCATTTAAACTGTAGGTTCATTAAACTTGCTGTCACCCCTTGTTAATCAGTCCAGTCCACTCTGATCAATCGCTGATCTTTCTTGATTACTTAACCTAAGGGGAAAAGTCCATCCCTACTGCTGGCTGTGTACACATCTTGTGGAGGCCATTTCTAACATGTTGAGCAATGAAAGAATGTCAGAGGCTTTAAATATCCTGTGTGAGTTAATATTTTATCAACATCTCAGTCCCTAGGCCTCTTCCCCCTTTTACATCCCACATCCAACTCTGAGATTGTGCACAAAGGGTGACTGTAGCTCAGGTGGCAGAGCAGGTCAGCCACTAATCAGAAGGTCGGTGGTTCAATCCCCTCCTGGCTGCATGCCAAATATCCTTGGGCAAGATACTAACCCCATGTTTGCCTACTGGTGGTGGTCAGAGGGCCCGGTGGCGCCAGTGTCCGGCAGCCTCGCCTCTGTCAGTGCGCCCCAGGGCAGCTGTGGCTACAATGTAGCTTGCCATCGCCAGTGTGTGAATGTGTGTGTGAATGGGTGAATGACTGAATGTAGTGTGAAGCGCTTTGGGGTCCTTAGGGACTAGAAAAGCGCTATACAAATGCAGGCCATTTACCATTTACAAAGCAGGAACGGTATACTTTTTGTTTTAAACGCCTAGGCCCTGTCGTCCACATATGTGGACATCACATTTTAGGTTGTCTAGACCAATATGCTAAATTTTGCTCTACAGGGCCTGATATCCACTTACGAGGACATTACACTATCAAAATCACTTCTATCAAAGTTTAAAACGAATGTCCTCATATGTGGAAAAAAAAAATCTGGTAATTCTTTGTTTTTACATTCATCAGGTCCCAATCAACCAAATAGCAAAGAGAAATAAAAAATGCATCCCATGAAAGAGTTTGGGTCTTAGGAGGTTAAACCTACCAGCTTTTTCTCACTGTCTTCCCTTCACATTCTCACAGCTTGTGCACTTTCTATTTTTCAACAAAAATGCATTTTCCTGCTATTGGGTTTGCAAATGCAAACCTTTCCCTTATAGAAAATGTTGGTTGTCTTATCTCGGCACATACGATTTCTATCACATCGAATCAAACAGAGAGGAATCATTTGAAGGAAATTAAATCTTGATGAAAAGGGGGCATTCAAATGTGCTTAATAGGCAATCTAATTTAGAGTTGCAAACAGAAAACGGGCTGAGCAGCAGAATGAAGGCAGCTCCATGTGTGGTTCAGTGTGTCCCACTGCATCCACTGAGCTTATTCATTATGTATGCAATGATCACTTGATGAAGGGGCCTGAAACAAAGCATCATCTTCATTGTACAGATGGCACTGCTGGTGCTTCTTTGCCCAGAAACACTCCGACAACACTACTTGTTTTTATGGAGTTTAATGAAATGTGAGGGGTTTCAACAGCAGTGGCAGTTAAAAATACTCATAGGTTTTCTATAAAAGATAACTCAGATTAATAACAACCTTTACTGCTTTACACTGCTTGTAAAAGATGTTAATCATCAAGTTCATTTTATCTTACAAATGAAGAAGGCAGCCTACATTTACACTTATTGTAAACAAAATGTAGGGAAAATGAAGTTTAAAGGTACAACAGTTACATAACTATCTGTGGTAAACACACAGTGTTATCTATGTATAAACCAACTTCTTCACTATCTTTCAACCCATTGTATTGTATGTTGCTATATGTGTACACTCTTCCAGTGCAATCAGGCCACAGATATAGTGCCAAATCTAATAGTGCAGATAATCTGGATAAAAAATGAATTCACCTCATTGCTGATTTCTAGGCATAATGCTTTCAGAGCACATAACCAATAGACTGTCAAATATTGCCAAGGTGTCCAGTTCGACACTTGAAAATACTCAAAACAACTGGATTATCCCTTAAGCCAGTACCAGCTATTTGCCACTTGAGGCAGCAGAATAATTAGTAGTAAAAGGTAAGAGTGACTAAATATGTTAAAACCCCGAAGCAATCAGCAATCAACTGATTTGATTGCTGATTGCTGAAAAATAAGCAATTAATGCAGTGAACTATAAGGCAGAGAAGTATTTTCTATGCCTTCTGACCCTAAATGGCTTATTATCATTTGAGAAATTGGAGCTGAGTTCCAGGGTGGAGCATTCATGTCAGGTGCAAGAAG
The DNA here is from genome assembly GCF_057382095.1 of Aulonocara sp. 'chitande type north' Nkhata Bay. Lineage (NCBI taxonomy): Eukaryota > Metazoa > Chordata > Actinopteri > Cichliformes > Cichlidae > Aulonocara > Aulonocara sp. 'chitande type north' Nkhata Bay. Next base: position 37,422,768 of record NC_141348.1, on the reverse strand, counting down.
GTTGCCTTCATTCATTATTCATGTTTGATCAAAGAGAGTGATCAAGTACCACTGAGGAATGCAAAGTCATAATAGTAGGGTGAAATTGTGTTTTATGATGGATGGTACTTCAATACCATTGATACGTAGAGGTTAAACTGGGATGTTTTTCAGTCATTTATAAAGGAAAGTATAGAAGTGTAAACACAGCACTTCTCAATAAACTGCCATTAGCTAGTTTTTCATTATTAGAACCACAGTGGTGTGTGAAAACCACCGCTTTGACTTCTGCAGGCTGAAAGATTTATAGGCTAGCTTCTCTATTCTCCTGAAGCAGCAGCCCATGCAGCCACACCATGGCAACAATGGCCAACAGCTTTCCACTGGATAAGAAGATACCCAGTGTTTAGAGTTGAATACCTGTCCATCTGTCCCCACCAACATGGCCGCAAGCAGGGCTTTTCAGCACCTCTGTCACACATGCTGAGGTATCTAATTCCTACACATACGAATACACGGAGGCTGAACAAAGCAACCAGAGACCTCACGAGGATTAAAGACAAGAGTTTGGTACAGAAATATTTTATAAGCCAAACAGAAGTGGTATTCCAGGAGAGTGAATTAGAAGCAGAGGATTGCACCGTGCATATTGTGTGAGTTTTAGAGCTGTACTGTGGTGATAAGGCCTATGTTGGCTTCAGAGACAAGAACCTGCATTATGTGGAAGACAGGTGCTGAATGTTAATCACGTTTATTAGGGATAGAACAGTTTACTGCATTGCAATGTTTACACTGAAATGTGATGAAAAACAGAGCATGATCAGAGTGGATTTATTAAAAAAAAAACATTCTAGAAGAATAAATCGCTAAGCAAAAAGTCGTATGGTACAGTTTTGTCTGTATTATTAAGTTAAGCTGTTTTAAAGTGTCCAAACGCAGTATCTGAGACTAGGTGAAATTATTTTATTAAGCTTCAGTTTTGATAATATTATTAGATATTGTGTCTTATTTTTACCAGGTTAACATTAAAAAACATCCCCTTTCCAACAAAAATGTTTTTTCTGCATTTAACTATATAAAAATAAAAAAATGAAAGAAATTCAGTCATTGGTGTCAATTATCTGAATTACTAAGCTATGACAAAATATAGTTAAATTACTAGTTCACTGCTCCCCATCACTGAACCCAAGTTATTAGAATATTGAATATGAATGCATGATATCTCAGGCCATGAAATCATTGTAACTTTGTCCCAGTGGTGTGCCAAACAGAATTTCCATTGGATTGAGGCCTGGACTTTGACTGGGTTATTGCAACACTTTGATACTTTTCTCTTTCAGCCATTCTCTTGTTAATTTGCAGCTGTGCTTGAGATCATTGTTCAGTTGCATGACCCAGTTTTGGCTTTAGCTGTCAGACAAATTGCCTCACATTTGACTTAATACAGAGAAAGTCATGCTCTGTTCTATCATGTGGCTGCAAAATCATCACTCCTCCATCACCATGCTTGACAGATGGCAAGAGGTGTTGTACATTCCAGTCTTGCTGGCAATACGTCCAAACAACCCATACATGTTCAGTCCTTTTCTAAGTGTACTGTCATGAACTTTAGCCCTGAACATGATAATTGAGGCCTGTAAAGTCTGTGATGAAGCACTTGGGTTTTTATTGCAGTGTCTCTGAGCATTACACAGCTTGACCTTGGGGGAAATTTGCAAGGATGTCCTCTCCTGGAAACATTGTGAAGTTGTGTTAACACAGACCTGATCCAAAATGAGAAAGAGAGAGAGATGCTTTTGTAAGCACAGTAAGCAGCATTGTGTATTTGATTTGGCAGATTTTTTGCACAGGATACCCTTCCTGACGCAAATCACAAGGGCTTTTGTGTCACCATGTGGAACTGAACCAGGGTGCTCATTAGGCAAATGTGTAACCCACTACACTATGGGGTTCCTAGGCTGGGCAAATGACTAATAAAACAAAATTACTATTACTAGAGCAAAAAGGTTAGCACAGCTAAGAGTTAAAAGCAATTTTTAGTCATATAAAATCAAGATTAAATGATACGAAATGAACCTGTGTCTGTGTAGTGGCTCAACCCACACAGATAGACATGAAAATAAAACAAAAAATAAATAAATAAAATTTCAGTTTCATTTGTTTTATTTTCTTTTTCTCCCTTAAGTCTATCAACCCCAACTGACTTTCAAAAAAACCATTAAATGGACCAAAGTGAGGGCAAAAAGGTGAGCGCGCAGAGAAAAAACACTGGCATGTGACCAGTGAATCCTACGCACGGGTGTGAAATTTGATAGTGAGCCACACAAGAGCACCTGGCAGGCAGACAGACAGGTTCAGGACTTTACTAGCAATGAGAAAAACGATCCCAGTGCTGCATAAACACAGGTGTGCTTTCCTTTCAGGCTTGTTATACTGACGACGGGAGGACAGATGGACAAGACAAACGACTGAAAAGAAGAAGCTTCCACTAAGAACTCACAAAGAAGTTTTACAGTGACATCTACTGTCCCTGTGTGCAGTAATTTTGTTGCTATTGCTGATTACTACAGTGTTACATTCACTGATATCTCCCTACACACTGTGCATTTCCTGTGCAAAAAGCTTAATGAACGTTATCAACATGAGATAACGTTTACTGTGTTTATTTTTGCATGCTGCACAAGACTAAATGACTCGAATTTTGTTGTTGTTCAAAACATCTGTCTTGTATATTTAACTGTAACTGCCCTCCCTTCTGTCGAAACCTCACGCTTTGGAGAGATTTACAACTGCTCCTTAAGACTCTGCAAATGCCCGGTCAGATATTTAATCAAACTCTGTGCGTGACGGAGTGCAGACAAGCTTCTTTCACGGCTGGATGAAGAGGTAAATTAAATAGAGGCTTTACATTTCACTGAAAAAGTGCGTTACTATTACACAGTTATTAATATAAGAAGACTTTGTACTATTTTTGGAATGAAGTAGCACAAAAAACATAATTCTAAGATTATTTTGTAGCTTAGTTTCCTGGGTAACTTAGTAATTCTTGTTTTATAGCTTAGAAAAATGTATTAGGGCAACTATAGGGCGACATATTTGGACTGACACGTTTTTGCTTGTTGCCAATAGCAAATCTTTATTTTTGCGTCAAATAAAATACATTTGAAAACTTTCCTAGCAACAATATTTGCTAGCTTGCATTTTTACAGTTTAGCAGTGAAGTTTTTTATTACTTTTTTTTTTTTGGCCTGTCCCGTTTGGCTCTTTTGCCATCAGAATTGTTGTCTAAAGGCAAAGAAAGATGCCCAACGGATTTACTTTACCAAACTGACCATCCCAGCCTTGCCGTAATGGTCCATTTGATTCACCTTTTATTGTTTATTTTATTTTCACTTACTGAATACGGGACAGACTTGACTGGGGGAAAGAAGGGGAGAAAGAAAGAGGGAAAGAGAAACAGCTGAGAAGAGGGACGGGGGAGAAGGGCAAAAGAAAAAACCAACAGAACGGGCAGAAAAAAAAAAATGCATATATCAATCACCTGGATCACCTGCTGAGAAAGAAAAAAGAAAGCAAGCAGAAGAGAACAAGAGTAATAGAATAAACAACATCACAATGATATATGGGAATATGACAGTAAATACTAAATGTTAAACATTATTGTGCAGCACATAAGATCAACAGAACACAGTGTGCTTTGAGGTAGGAGCCAAAAAGGGTGTAGTTTGTGGGTGTGATCACCCGTGTGTACACCTGTGAGCATGGACGCGCTTGTTTTTTGTTTTTTTAAAAGGTTCCTTCGTGTAATAATCTGCTAGAGGGTGTGGGGGGGCCACAGCCCCGTCCTCCAGGGCGTGAAGCAGGTGTGGAGGAGATCAAAACTCCAGACATCCAGAGGCCCCCAGAACACAAGAGACCAAGGAAGACCAACAGAGGGGCAGCTGCGCCACTGTCCCGGAAAGAGCTGAGGAGAGTCCCAGATGAGGGCTCACTCAGCAGCCGCGGAGCAGAAGCCAGGGGGAGTTGCAGTGACGCGCCCGTGAGCTCCGCCGGCAGCCAGCTGCGCCTGAGTGACCGAGCCCCAGGCCGAGAGGCCGGGGGCACCCCACCTCCGAAGTGGCCCGAGCGAGCCCCAGGCTCCAGGCCCCGATAAGCGGCCGCCAAGGAGTGAGCCGGTGTGTACCTGGACGCCCATCCCCGGACACAAAGAACCACCAACGCACCGATGTCTGAGGGGGTCCGCCACTGGCAGGGGAAGTGGTGGTAGGGGGAGATAGGCCTCCAAACCTTGGAGGGCCTGAGATGTCCCCAGAGAGGTGGCGCCTGACACCCAACCTGACATATAGACACAGACATACAGGCACACACAGATACAAACATCCATTCCCACCCTCATGCTCTCATATGCACTTACTCCACACTCAACCAACGTGGAGACAGACATAAAGAGACGTTGTACACACGATCACACTCCCCAAGCGTACTCTACAAACTGGGTCTAGGTGCCCCCGCCCCTGGAGGGGGGAACTGCACCCAGACCCAGGTGGTGTTTCCCTTTTCCCTGCGGTGGGGGGAGGCAGACCGCCCCGACTCCGCAGCAGCAGGAAGGCTCCACACTCCAGACCGCAGTCGGACGGCCAACTCCTCCTCCTAGTCCTAGCCCCCCTGCTCCAGCAGGTCGCAGAGAACGGGGGTGAGAGAAGACTCCGAACCTCCCTCCACCCGCTCATTGTAATGTTGATGCATGTGTGTTCTAAGGTGCATTTAAAACCCAGGAGGGCTTGGAGCTACCTGCCAGAGAGCAGCAGGTAAGCGCATGGTCCCTCCTGCTAGCCCTCAATGTCTACGTGTATTTAAAATTGAGAGGTGGGCAACGATGCCAGGGGTGGGGTGTACACCCTGATGGTACTTTGGACTCCGTGTATCGTGCCCACCCCCAAGATCCTATATGTATGTGTAATGAGAGTGTGAGTAATGTGAATGTCTAAGTTGTGGGATAAAATTGAGGCAGAGGCAGCCAGAAGGGGACAGAGGGGGGGGGGGGGGGGGGGTAGCCTCCTCTGCACCCTGGTGACATACCCCTACTCCAAGGCCCTGCATGTGTGGGTGTTTGTGGTGGAGCGGGAAGAGGGAGGCAGCTGGAGATGGGGAGGGAAGGAAGGGAGGGGCAAGTGACCCCTCCCTGGGGCCAGCTCCCCCGCTGGCCCCACTATAGGGCGACATATTTGGACTGACACGTTTTTGCTTGTTGCCAATAGCAAATCTTTATTTTTGCGTCAAATAAAATACATTTGAAAACTTTCCTAGCAACAATATTTGCTAGCTTGCATTTTTACAGTTTAGCAGTGAAGTTTTTTATTACTAAGAATAATACTGAACAGTATTACAGTTACACAAATGAGAGTCTTGATTGTGAAATATTTCACTAGTGAATATAAAAATACTTGTTTTTGTATCACAAAAATATTTAAATGCTAAAAAATCTCAGCTAGGATTCTCTCTCGTGAATCTCACTCATCAATCTCATCATTCTAATGTTTTGCACACATCAACAGGCCATATGGGAACATGAGGAGGAGGCTTGGTGTAACTCAGGAGGCTTTGGATGAGCAAACAGCGCCTGCAGCTATGGAACCTCCCTGTCCAACAGTGAGCAATGCTGATATCAAAACAGTGGGTGGTGTGTGGCATTCATCATTGCTGTATGATTTCAGAACAATTCTTCCCACAGTGTGTTATGTTGCTTTGAAGGAATTTCTTGTTTGTTTTGAAATGATAGTATGCATTAGTTATACAAAAAATTAAAAAAGATGGTTTTTGTACTTGAAAACAACAACAAAAAAAGGAATAGAGGAAAGATGCGTTGGTAAAGGAAAATTATATTTTAACCAGTGAGTTTAAGCCACCACAGAGGATTGTGGTGTTAATAGTCGTGGCTGCACCATGACTGGTTTGTTGTCAGTGTTAACCTCCTCCTGCTATGATGGGTCCAAAGAGTCAGTTAAGATTAGCACTTGTCGTTTGATTAGTGAGGCTGGCTGGAAACAATCCAGACATTTCAATTAAGTCTGTAGTATTTAGTCATCACAGTTTATCTGTGAGGGTGATTCTCCAGGCTGATCTTCTATATTACATAATCTCCTTAGTGGAGTCCTCAGTCCACAGAATGAACACTGGAGTCTCTCTATCATCCAATCCAGACCACATCCTTAGTCTACTGAAGGGAAGTGTGTACAGTGGAATAAAGACTTAATTACTAGCATGTTCGTCACCTAAAACCTCAGTTCAAGACCTGTATGTACAGTTATGTGAAAAAATAGGTTAAACAGTCATCTGACAACCAATTACTAAAGTGCATACAGACAAGGGAATATGTAGTAGATGACATCACAAAGAAAGCATCACAAAGAAAGTGGCTTATTTAATCATTTCATTCAATAAAAAACAACAGAGATTGATCATTCTTCTATTGGAAAAACTGAGGACCTTTGGCCTATTATAACCCCAGCATGAATCTGTTCTTGTTTTATTTACAAGATCTTCTTTATCAGTCTTTTACTGACTTGGTGCCCCATACTGCAAGGTACATTGCTTCATCTGCAACACTTCGAAAACTTGAAGCTACCTGATTCTTGAGGCTGTGAAGAAACCCCAAATGACAATATTTCCAGTTTAAGGCTTTACAGCTGGTATCCTTGGTCTGCACCAAACATATCTAATTTTATTGTGGCCAGAAATTCTTGTCTTCATTCATCTTTCTAGAGTAGCTATGTTAGAATTTGCGAATGTGTTTGTTGGCAAAAAGGCCTTGTGTTGAGGGATTTTGCTGACTGCCAAGCTTTCTTGTTGCTGGTGTGCCTCCCATGCAGGTCGAATTTGTGCAGGCTCTCTGATTGCAGTTTGACAGCAACAGTTTCAATCTTACCTACAGAGCCTGTGATTAATTAAATTTTGATCTTTTTGGAGTCTTTGCATCAAATGGCCCTCTGTTGATCTGAATGTGTGTGGGCGGCCAGTACTTCACAAATTGTCAGTGTTTTGAAATCTATGCTATTTGTAGATGATTAATAATCCTTTCCTATATTCACAAGAAAATGAATCTTGGAAAATTAGATTTTTAATCTTTTTTTCCATGGTTAAACAAAGATACAACATAGGGGGATACAGCAGTCATTTGATCTGCATCTTAAATCCTCCTGGATGAGCATGTCACTTTAGCTTCCCTAACATTATACTTTGACTTGTGTAAGGGTTTTATATATAGTACTCTGCAATGAAGACACCTCTACTGCAATATATAGGATTACTAGACCAGATGTCGTTACCTCACTATAAGATTACGAGGCTGGAATGTCTAATCCGTGCTACCTGACATGCACATTGAAATCCTGTCACCCTTAATGGGCAAGCCAATGCATTCTGAGCATATGGGCTTCTGAGATAGTATTACCTAGATCATGTGCACAAGATGAGTAGTTCCCAGCTTATGTTCATTGTCATTTCAAACGGTGTATTTAGTCTCTCAGCAGTGAGTAAATAGTGTAGCTGTTGAATGCAACTGAGAACATTCACTAGAAAACAGTAGTTAAATAAGCTAAAATCAATAATTTTTTTATTTACAGTGTTTCAAATTACAGTGAAAAGCACATTTCGTTCACCATAGAACAGCAGATTGTCAACTGAATCTGTGGTCCTGCTCAGCATTAATTAATTTTCAGCTCGTTGTTTAGCTTCTGCCCCCACAACTTTACTTTGTTTGTTACTCCCCTTGTGGTGTTGTTTTAAGGCTGCTGCAGGCAAGGAGAAACATTTCCAAACAGCAAGCAGTTGAGGAGTAGTCGTTGAAGATAGTGGAGCAACTGCCAAAAGAGAAAGACTGAGAGATTCTTCTGGTGGCAGGTTATGGGTGTTAGAGCAATTAATGTTATCAGCAAATGCTATAAAGTTTTGCTAGCAAGCTGTCATAAGTAGGGGAATTTGCTGTAGAGATGAAAACTATTTTATGTATAACGCTGTAAAGATGTTTGCTGTTGAGCATTTGGGGGGGGGGGGGGGGGAAGTCAGTGGTTTCAAGTTAAAGCAAGTATACATTTCAAAAACATTGAACCTGCCAGAACATAATGTTTATTTGACAGCTTTATAAGTTCATGCATTATTATTTTAAACCCTTGGGGCATCCTGGTGGATGGAGGATTTAAGACACTGACCATGCAGTCTGTCAGTGTTCAGCTATACTTCCTTTCTGGCATTTTGCCTTTTAAATATCTGCTGTCCCTGTTGAACAAAAGAGTTGAGAAATTACACTTATAATATACACTCAACAAAAATATAAACGCAACACCTTTGTTACTGCTCCCATTCCCCATGGGATGGACGTAGAGACCTAAAATTCATTCTAGATACACAATATAACCATCCCTCCCAAACAGTGGTCACAAATCAGTCCAAATGTGTGGTAGTGGGCACATCTGCTATATTGAGATAATCCATCCCACCTCACAGGTGTGCCACATCAGGATGCTGATCTGACATCATGAGTAGTGCACAGGTGTACCTCAGACTGCCCACAACAAAAGGCCACCCTGGAATGTGCAGTTTTTTTGCGCTATTGGGGGTCTGGGGACCCAGAACCGGTCAGTATCTGGTGTGACCACCATTTGCCTCATGCAGTGCAACACATCGTCGCATGGAGTCTATCAGATTGTCAATTGTGGCCTGTGGAATGTTGGTCCACTCCACTTCAATGGCTGTGCGAGGTTGTTGGATATTCGTGGGAACTGGTACACGCTGTCGTATACGCCGGTCAAGCACATCCCGAACATGCTCAATGGGTGACATGTCCGGTGAGTATGCTGGCCATGCAAGAACTGGGACATTCTCAGCTGCCATCTGCCCTGAACAATGTGAACCATGATTCATCCGTGAAGCGCACACCTCTCCAACGTGCCAGACGCCATCGAATGTGAGCATTTGCCCACACAAGTCTGTTACGGCGACGAGCTGGAGTCAGGTCAAGACCCTGATGAGGACGACGGGCATGCAGTTGAGCGTCCCTGAGACGGTTTCTGACAGTTTGTGCAGAAATTGTTTGGTTGTGCAAACCAATTGTTCCAGCAGCTGTCTGGGTGGCTGGTCTCAGACGATCTTGGAGGTGAACCTGCTGGATGTGGAGGTCCTGGGCTGGTGTGGTTACACGAGGTCTGCGGTTGTGAGGCCGGTTGGATGTGCTGCCATATTCTCTGAAACGCCTGTGGAGACGGCTTATGGTTGAGAAATGAACATTCAATGCACGGGCGACAGATCTGGTTGACATTCCTGCTGTCAGCATGCCAATTGCACGCTCCCTCATTGCTTGTGGCATCTGTGGCATTTTGCTGTGAGACAAAACTGCACATTCCAGGGTGGCCTTTTGTTGTGGGCAGTCTGAGGTACACCTGTGCACTACTCATGATGTCAGATCAGCATCCTGATGTGGCACACCTGTGAGGTGGGATGGATTATCTCAATAAAGCAGATGTGCCCACTACCACACATTTGGACTGATTTGTGACCACTGTTTGGGAGGGATGGTTATATTGTGTATCTGGAATGAATTTTAGGTCTCTACGTCCATCCCATGGGGAATGGGAGCAGTAACAAAGGTGTTGCGTTTATATTTTTGTTGAGTGTATTTAAACTACCCAATAAATTATAATATAGTTTGGACACAAAATTCTATTAGTCAGAAGGTAAATTTACCTGTGAGATTTCACAAATAGTCATGTGGGGAAAAAATGTGTTTTCCCAGGATTCTTTGCGGTCTGTTAGAAACAAAACAGCCCATGATTCAACAGCAGCTTCTATATAATATTAATTTAATTCAGTAATGTTTATGGGCATTTGTTTATTCACAGCTTTCTTAAGGTCCCATCACAACATTTCCATCAGGTTGAGATCTGGACTTTACCTGGACAACTACAATACCTTGACTCTCCTTATTCAGGCATTCTGTTGTAGACTTGGGATCATTGTCATGTTGCATGACCCAGATTGGGCCAAACTTTAGCTGTCGGACAGATGGTCTCACATCGACTCTAGAATACTTTGGCATACGGAGGAGTTGCCCAGCTGATGCTGATAGATACCAAATCACACTTAACAAACATTTAACTGAGGCCAATAAAGTATGAGATGAAGCACTAGGGTTTTGTGCAGCTTCTTTCAGCATTCCACAGTCTGACCAAATTTCCGAGGAAGATTTTGGAAAGTGTCTTGAATATTTTACGCACGTGAATAAACTTTCTCACTGTAAAATAATGGACTGCAAATGCTTGAAAATGGCCTTAAACTGCTTCACAAACTGGTGTGCAGCAACAGTTGCTAAGATCACTGTTAATGTCTTTTCTTCTTTGCAATGTGTTAACACACAGCTGAATGCTCTAGACAGCAAACTGCCAAATTGTCTGCTTTTATAGAGGGGCTCACATTTGCTGATAATCAGTTAATCAACTATATTAATCAACTACACGGCCTCTTAATCTCTATGGAAGTATAACTATCTTTTTGGCATGTAGTCACTGTAGTCACATACATATTTGCTCTGCAAAAGTATACTTTTTGCAGAGCAAAAGAGAGATGAATCAAGCATTCTAATAATGTATTTCCTAGTGCTAGTTAAAGTAAATACTACTCTTCATTAGATCAAAAAGTAAATGCTGGATTTTTACCTATGTCAGTGTTTTCGGGGTGTGACATTGCTACGGTTACTAAAGAAACTTGATACTTCTTTCAAATATTGCAAATTTTAAGCTTTCATAAGCTGTTGTTACTATTTCTAGCAGGTGTCCATGGCTCAAAGTCAGGCTCCATAAAGGTGTGCAGGAGGTGATTTGTACCCATGCAGCGTCAGTATGGTTCACACAAGCCTTCACGTTGGAGAAAATGCTTTGTCAACACACTGTGTTTATCAGTAAGGTGACAGTGTCATCGGGGAGAGGGCTGAATATTGGGAGGGAGGAGCTATGGATGATGGATTGAGGGCTGCATGAAAGGGCAGAGGGAGGGACGTTATCCCTCTGGTACCTTGTCGGTACTCGTGAGACAAGTAACACTGCAGCAGCTGCAGTCCACGTCATCCTGGAGCTCATATCTCAGGCATTTACCGCCCCTTTCCTCATTTCAGTGACAAATCGTTTTGCAGAGGAATACATCGATTATTTACCCTCTCAGCCTGACTCATGTAGTATATGAACACCCCTCGCTGTCCATCTTCCTGTCCTTCTTTGCCTGTCACAAATTCTATTATGAAGTGTTTAAGTGACAGGTCATGCTTCGACTGACTGCACTCTCAATGACATGTCCAGGATATAACAGGATCACACAAGAAAAAGATCCCTACATATTGAGAATGTTGACCTAGCTGGGTGATGTTTGCACATGCAAGTCTCTGTGTGGCCATGCTCTATGTGCATGAATTTCCCCTAAGTTAATATTTATGAATGTACATGAGCATGATGTTCATGTGAGAACACATAATGACATGTCAAGAGGTGAGTGTTGATGATCAATGGGAAAGCACAGACTGTAAAGTCTTAATAGTTTTCTGTGACCTTGAAGCCATGTGAAGTAGTCCTGCTCAGTATTACAGGGGCTCAGGAGACAGTCGATTCCTGGCTGCAGCAGAGCAAAAGTGAGATGAAGGAAGGATTTCTGGTTTCCATCAACTGGTTTTATATCCAGTAACATATTAATCAAACTGTGCTGCCAAATAGGATGACATTCTGAGAAAGTGCAAGGTTATGTTCAATTAAACTATACTAACTAGTATAGCATCTCTGTAATTAAAGTATTTCAATTTGAATTGGACTTTAGCTGCTTTATTAATCTGACAAAATCTCAGTTGCAGAAGGTGCAGAGGTATTTAAGTCTTCACACCTCAAGGGGAGAGCACAATCAGAATATACTAAACCCCTGTGAAAAGTTCAACCATTTATCAATAGAATTCACTAAAATATGTGTTGTAATTCATATTTTTCACACACTAGAATTAGCACGTTATAGATTTGCATCACATGTTTGCAGAGCCATTGTAAAAAGCAGATTTCTGTTAAGATTTAGAAAACAGTTGTGACAGTTTTGTCAATGGCAGGTGAAGTAACAGTTCACATCTGTGTACATGTGTAAATAAAAGGGAGGTGAAGCCCCTAGGATGATGTGTTCTTCTGCTTAGGGTAATAAGGGTAATGGCAAGTATTGTAACAGGGAAAAAATATGGTTAAATCCCAAGGTGAGGGTGGGTTGGATGATCCTGTATGTGGGTGCTTACTCTGCAGGAAAGGCGGAAAAGAGGGGGTCCCACACTCCCTTTGCCTCATCAAACAGCGATTGGCTCCTGCGGAGTAAATCTCCTATCACAGAGCTTACCTATCTCCAGTGGTGGAGGAGGGAGGAGGGAGAACAAAGCCAGGTGACCCCCACATTTAAAGTACAGTGAGTTCGCTTTACGTGTGTTTTAGTTTGTCTGTGTTTGCGTGTGTGCGACTGTGTACGTTTGTGAGTATGTGTGGGTACCTCTGGCATCTCTGGTTTCGTATTCGGTGTTAAATTACCCAGTGGGAGCTTTAATAGAGCTTGAGACACTCTTGATTGTGAGTCTGGATAAGGGAGAGTGAAGGGAGTGAAGGGGAGCAGAGCGGAGCTGCCAGGCAGGATTAGAGAGGACACAATAACTTCTGCAGAGCGGGGACATGGGTGAGTGGTACAGGCATCTGCACACAGCTGGATTTAAACTTTTAACTTTTTAATTGAAAATTTGGACGTGATTTGGGAGCGCTTTGATGTTCAGACCTTGTTAAGGTAATATCATTTGTTGTGTCTTTCAGTATCATCTTGGTGTGAGATAATGCTGAGTTAACTCAATTTTAAGGTTTCTGCAGCAAAAAAAATCATTATAATAATTGATTCAAATGTCTGAGATCCAAGAACTCTGTCCAAAATGCACTTTTTTGTCCGTTTTTTTTATTGGGCTCAGTAACTCCTTTCCAAACATATATCAATATACCATTTCAGTTGTTTGCATAACCTCTATATAATATTCTTACATAAGAACAGACTGTTACATTATCTGCTACATTGCAAGTGGAAACTGAGTCCCAAGTCTGTCAGGGCCCTTGGTGTCTAGTGGACACAGAGGTTGCAGCCTTCGAGCGTGTGTCAGGATTTGGTTACCTGTCCAAACCAGACAAACAGAATGATAAACAGCCTCTTAGAGATAAGGTAAATGTGATGCTGATAGACTATCCTGAGGCTGAACAGCGTCTGGATGGATTAAACAAGTCACTAGTTAGGTACTTACAGACAAACATTTAGATACTGAGACAAAATAAATGTGCTTTGGTTTTGATGAATCTCTGTTTTCAGTCATAAATGAAAGTTCAGATGTTTTTCTATAATGAAACAGCTTTGCCATACATATCAGCAATAATACCATCCATACTCCATGTAAGCATTTTTAGGGCCGAATTTGCCGAGTTTGTGTTTTCGTTTAGGTTATCGGAGAGAATTTGGGGGGTGGTGGGGGGGGATAACTGCACAAGCAAAGTATCAGATGGCTGGCACTCTGCTTATCTAAACAGGAGCTGACAGAGGTGTATTGCAGCATTTGTCCAATTTCACAACATTCCTTTTTCCCACCCCTATTTCACAGATTACACAGAGGTCTGAACCCAAAAAGTAGTGTACAGCTGCCTGAATGATAACCAGGAGGAGGGAGCCCCTGCCAGGATCTTCCGTGTGGCACTGGCTGTGGTGTCTCCTCTGTCTACAAAAAAACGTTGATAGACAGAGCTGTGGCTAGTGACAAGACAGGCAATGGAGGTGCCACTAGTTAATTTTGAGAACATGGATGATGTTGGCATCAACCTGGGAGACCCAAGTGATTCTGGGTACCCAACCTCACCTACATCAGAGGCCGCTGATCAGAACCTTTTAACCCAGCGTTTGACTTCTCCTCAACAGTCACCACACAGAAGACGACGCAGCCATCAGTCTGGTGCAGAGGGGCTCTCACCTTCCACTCCTCTTACACTGACCACCAAAGCCAACTCCAGCAGTGGCAGTTTGATCTCTAATCTAAAGCTCCTGATCAACAGTGAGTCTCCCACCAACAGTGTCTTCAGTAAGATGCCGAGGGATTATTACGAGAGTGAAGATTTGTTTGAAAAGCACTACATGGAAGAAAAAGATGAGAAAGTTGTCATCAATATTTCAGGACTGATGTTTGAGACCCAGCTCAGCACCCTGAATAAGTTTCCAGAGACACTGCTTGGAGACCCTATGAAGAGGATAAGCTATTTTGACCCAATGAGAAACGAGTACTTTTTTGACAGAAACCGTCCATCTTTTGATGGGATTCTCTACTACTATCAGTCAGGAGGGAGAATCCGCAGACCAGCCAATGTACCTTTAGATGTATTTGCAAATGAAATTGTTTTCTATGAATTGGGTCATGAAGCAATGGAGCAGTTCCGTGAAGATGAAGGGTTTATCAAAGAGCCAGAAGTTCTTTTGCCCACCAATGAACTCCAGCGACAGTTTTGGCTACTGTTTGAATACCCAGAGAGCTCCAGTGCGGCCAAATCTGTTGCTCTGGTTTCTGTCCTTGTTATTGTCATCTCTATCTTCATATTCTGCCTAGAGACTCTGCCAGAGTTCAGGGAGGACAATGACTTTATTCCGGGTGTAACCCAATTTATCAATGGCACCCGAGAAGATGCTAACCTTCATCAGACCACTAAAAACCTGCTAGCATATTTCACTGATCCCTTTTTCATAGTGGAGACTATTTGCATAATTTGGTTTTGCTTTGAACTCGGTGTCCGCTTCGTAGTGTGCCCAAGCAAAAGTGATTTCTTCAATAACATCATGAATATCATCGACATCGTCTCTATTATTCCTTACTTTGTAACCCTGGGAACAGAGCTGGCTACAACACCTGATGACGATATGAACTCTAGTCAGAACATGTCTTTAGCAATCTTAAGAATCATCCGACTAGTGAGAGTCTTCAGAATTTTTAAGCTCTCCCGACACTCAAAGGGACTTCAGATTTTGGGGCAGACCCTGAAAGCCAGCATGAGGGAACTGGGCCTGCTAATCTTCTTCCTATTTATAGGAGTCATCCTATTCTCAAGTGCCATCTACTTTGCAGAAGTGGATGAGCCCCAGACACAATTTGTTAGCATCCCTGATGGCTTCTGGTGGGCTGTGGTGACGATGACCACTGTGGGTTACGGCGACATGTGCCCCATCACCATGGGAGGCAAAATGGTCGGCACTCTCTGTGCCATTGCTGGTGTCCTGACCATTGCCCTACCCGTCCCTGTCATCGTGTCCAACTTCAACTATTTTTACCACCGTGAGACTGAGCAGGAGGAGAAACAGGTGATGGATGCAGCAGCAGAGGCTGCCCAGAAAATGTCAGCTGCAAATAAGTGTGGAAGCACACTTTCACTAAACAAAAGTAACAGCACCTGGCAGAATGAAAAGAATGGCATGCACTGATAAAGAAACTCAAGTATTTATTTATATAAAGGGCATGAAAAACAAATGGACAAAACAAACATATCCATTAATAAGATACACTGGCTAATCAGTTTATCTTTCTCTCTATTTTATACAACAAACATGGCAGCATTTGTGCAGATAAATTACAGTATTAATAAGAACCGTGTGGTCCTGTGGCAACCAGGATAGGCTCCAGCCACCCTGCAACTCTGACTTAGATAAAGGGTTATGGATAAATCTATGGATGTATGTTTGACGATACAGTTTTCACAGAAGTTGTCTGCCTGCATGTGAATGTGTCAAAGTGCAATTACTACAACTACTGTCAGTTACCTTTATGAGAATGACTGAAAGGTATAACATATTATCTTTCATTCAGTGCACTTTGAAGAAAACTGTCATAGCAATTATGTACTTGAGGCAAATACTTAATCTTGGAAAATGTTATTGTTAGAGTAAATACTGTAACGACGGGACAGGCAGTTGTATAATGTCCCTCTGGGCTGTATTAGCAGACTAAGTGACGGAAGAAAACAAATCAAAAATTATTTTGAGCAGCAGTAGAACTGGAAGTATATTCAGTACTCATATTACATCACAGTCCCATGTCAGTCTATACTTCATCATAATCAGCAGAATCTTGAGAGGACTTGGCATGATTTTCAAGGGCAGATGAATGTATCCAGGCAAAAGGACATCAGCACACGCAGTGACTTATCAGCAAATCTATTCTTGTGGAGAAGCAGCGCTTCTCCATATGACACAGCATAACAATATCTGTGTGACAAACAGTTGGCACATTAGCATGTCCGCCATAAATCTTTTAGATGGCTGAAGAATATAAATCTAATATAATAGAGTATAATGTTGTACATGCAGTAGTTGCATGAAAAAGTTTCAGCTTTTAAAATCAACTTTTCTTTTATTATTTGGGATTTTGCTCCAAATTATGCACATTAGATATATGGATCACCTTCTAAAGTGTAATGTGAATTTACCCTTTAAAAAACACATCAATCCAATGCACTTAATGCTTTTTTCCACATATCTCTTAAGCACTTTTGGAATTTTGCACCATCCACTGTTGGCAGGGGAAAAAAATGTGTAAAAAAAATGTGAAAGAACATGTGTCTTCAGTTTGTATCTAAGAGAGCTGGAGAAAGGACAAAGGCAAAAAAAAATTGACTTTGCACTCTTATTTGAACATATCTCCATTTGCCTTCTTTCTCTCATTTTTAACTGCATGGCATAGTGTGCTGGAATGAGGTTTACTTCTTGTTATCAGCAAATGAACCTTTGAATATTTACTGTGGCTGAATGCATTGTAGTATTTTAACCATAATAGTAATGAGCATTGTATTCCATGTGATGGGAAAAGCCAATACCTTAAGTGGATTTGAGAAAAGAAGAGAACAAATGATAAATGTGCACAGTTTATTTGAATTGGTACTATATATGCATGCCACATTTTGACCTTGAAAATGTACTGTATGTAAGTTTATGAAACATATAAATACAGCTTGTACTAAAGTGTAAATGGATATAGTTGAAAAACAGTTGGTACCTTTCTAATAACCTCACAATATGCAATAATGACGTGACGTGCGGATGAAAAAAAAATGTATTTTTCACCCATGGAAAGAGCAATACCTGTAATTAAAATGCAATAAGGTGACATCAACGTCACCTGGGTACTCAGCACTTTACAATGTCATGAAGCACTTAATATCTAAGGACTCTTACTGTGTGTGTCAACATTGTACAGTTCAAGTCATAATTTGCTGTTTTATTTATTCAGCAAAGAGTGCCTTTCATTAAACGTGTATTCTAAAAGTGTGAAGTTTCCTTAGATAATTTCTTTTCTGGGATGAAATGCACCTGTGTTTTAATTTAAATGTTTAAAACATCTTTTTCTCCCCTGTGTTTAATAATAATGGTGATGAATGGAGGTGTAAGTCTCAGTGTATAGCTTTAGGCATGAATACTCATTAACGCCTCATGTTAGCTGTTATTAACGCCTACTCGCTGTTGGTTCTCTGCTGATATCATGATGGCATCCCTCTCTGTATCTTCAGGTTTCTATAAAAACTCATGCCTAACACTGTGTCACATCACGAGACAGAAAAAGTCAGGCTGTTTTAAATATTGATGTATATCAAGACTGGAGGAGCAGATGTTTGTCATTGTGTGTTCTCTAAAAAAAAGCCTATAAAGAATAGAATTTCTGTCAGAAATAGGTGTGAAGATCAAAAAGGGATTATCAAATTATAGAGCAATCTAAAAATGGGGGGATTTTGAGTCAAAAATGTGAAATAGAAACGTGATTAGCTTTTCCTTTCTATTGGCAAAGCTCGTCACTGGATGGAGAAATTCTAATACTGTGTGCCTAACAATGCCTTTGACTGGGATCGTTTCTGAAGCAAAAGCACCAAATTAAATATGCAGACCTTATGAATCATTTATAAGACTATCTATCTTGGCTTCTAAGGCTAGGCACTGACTATTTAACTTGTCTTACTGTCCCATACAGTCACAGGAAGGAAACATTTTCAGTTGGTATGTGTAAACGATATCAAGGTATTATGAGTGTAGACTTTATATATCTAATGCATTTTTTGTGCTAAGTCTTTCCTCCATCAAAAACGTAGTTGCAGTGTTTTCATGCTGAAACATACTGACTGTTTTATTACCATCTGTTTGGAGCCCTGTCCGTGTCTCTAGTTAACACTCAGGTCAGCGGGCCACCATTCTGCCCCACTGATCACTGATTGTACAGTGATAGCCCAAAGACAAGGTCTGGTAGCATTTTAGCATTTAACAGACAGGTGGCTCTGGCAAGGTCAAAGCTAATGTGAGGCTATCATTTATAATTCATTGGGTGTTTAATGAAGAGATCACATCTATCCTGCCTTACAAAAAGATTCACCCCAAGAAATCCATTCAAAGCAGATGGTCCAGTCACTGTGACACAGCACACTGTACTGCACCCCTTAATGGATCTAAAAATATCACTGTTGCATGACTCTGTTTATCCTTTTACTCTCCAAGTTAGTGACAAGCTCTGTCTCGTTGCTTTAAAAGAAAACAATGGACTGGTCTCACATGAAAGCTCAGACAATGAGTCTCATATCAGTAGATTGGGTTACTGTTTTGTCAGCAGACACGTTAAGCCAATTTCAAAGCTGCACAGACAGCAGCCTGTGTACTGTAGTTCACACCCTCCTGAGGGCAAAGTCACTTGGACCTCTGCAGCTTGTGTTTGTAATAAAACTCTAAAAAGTCTCCAGTTTCTTCCAGTGACTTGGATGCTGGAACAAGCCCAGTAAAAACAATGCTTGATGACCTTGTTGTTATAGAGTTTTGATCAAAGTGTGAAGGCAGCGCTGCAATGAGTGGCAATGCAATCCTCACAGCTTTAATATTGATTAATACCTACGGTATTACTTGAATCATTGATTCTGTGCCATGAGTTTACTGACTGAGGACTTTTAGACACGGCTTCTGCATTACTCTTATAGCCTTTTTATTAACTAAAGAACTAATATGATGACCTTAGAAAAACAAAACCAAAGAAGAGCCGCTTTATAACAAATGAGCAGTAGATGTTTGGCACAGGACAAACCAATCTTGCAAGGTACTCCATCTGCTCTCTCAGCACTCGAGGATGAAGAACAGAAAGGTCGACGTACACCTCTTTACAGTGGAGAGGGGATCAGGCATCCTGGCACTATGTGATAACACGATGCTCCACAGATGGGGTTTTGTTGGGAAGTCCTTTCAACCGTTGTTTTGTTTGTTCACCTATGCCGGAGATCATTTATGTTACATCTAAAATGTAATCATCACGCATGAATCAACTTCTAGGTAATAATTAAAGAACCTCATATCTCAGTCCTCCTTATTTGGATAAGGCTGATGATATTTTATGTTTCTGATTGTCAATAAATGTCATAAAAAAATTAAAACAATGAAAGGATCATAGTAAATGTTACTTAATATCATAAGGTAAAGATCAGATATCATTTAACATAACCCAAACAATTCCTTCTTAGCAAGACTTAGCAACCCTCTCTTATATAAAAGTGACGTTATTTCTGGTACTTTCTGAATCCTCAAAGTTTGGCATTTGGCGAAAACCATCTGGGTTTTATGACACCATGTTATGAAGAGACCATATTTAGGTGAGTTGGAGCTAACTAATTTTTTACGTTAACATTAGCAAGTTTAATGTTGACGTTAAAAAATAGCAATTAGGAACACCGCAACCAAGTAGTCATCCCTACAATACTTCTTTGAAGTCCACCAGCTGGGGCGTTGTAATGTGACTAATGTAAGTCTAAAGTCTGTGACACAAGACAATATCAGAGACAGACATGTTTGCAAATGAGAATTTTAAGACACCCAGAAACAAAACATACCCCAACGGACTTTAAGCCTGGATTATAGTTAGTGACGGACACAGTCACGGATAGCTCAGTGCATGCGTAGTTGGTGCATTGTAAGGTAAATTATCCACGGACCCTTCCATTCACCGTCCGTTGAAGAAATTTACGTCACTGGAACCCAAGTGGACCCCCTTGGACTCTGGGACACGGAAAGTATAAAACTAGCTTTAGACTGTATAGATTTAACATGTAGACACAGATCTCTGCTGATTATTCATTTTTGTTAATTGACTAGTTCATTTCAAAAATATAAATATAACTACATTATATAACTACAATAAATTATAAACAAAAACCAAGGCAAAACACAACAAGGTGTTGTGGATATCTCTATATACCAAGGATTTTTTCACATTCTCCAAAAGGAATAGAGTGAAGTTTACACATACATGCGGTTTACACTTTTTAAAATAAAATAATCCTAGACTTAAGCCCAACCACCTGGTGTTTAAACTGTCAGTCTGTAAGGGTTAGCCAATCAAAAGAAAGCTGATTTCAAGGAAAAATGTCCTAAAGGCAAAGGAGCTTAAACAGCTGTTTCAAGCATCTTACAGTATAAAAAGCAGATTACTAAGAATTAGCTTGACCTCTAAGTTATGCAAAAACTACTTTAGTGGAGTCCAAGAATTAAAAAAATATTGAGGCAGAAATGGGCAGATTAGGTCCACTTTAATTTAAATAGATGTGTTTTTAAAAACAATTTCAAGGATGAGGAAAATTAGCAATAGCAACTAAATTGTTGTTAGTTGACCGTGGCTCAGGGGGTTGGGTAGCGTATCTGTAACCGGAAGGTCGCCGGTTCGATCCCCGGGCTCTCTGTCCTGGTCGTTGTGTCCTTGGGCAAGATACTTTACCCTACCGCCTACTGGTGTTGGCCAGAGGGTCCAATGGCGCGATATGGCAGCCTTGCTTCTGTCAGTCTGCCCCAGGGCAGCTGTGGCTACAACCGTAGCTTGCCAGTGTGTGAATGCGAGAGTGAATGAATAGTGGCATTGTAAAGCACTTTGGGTGCCTTGAAAAGCGCTATATAAATCCAATCCATTATTATTATGCCATCCTGTAGATGTGCTAGCTTTGGGCTGACAGTTAGCCTCAAGTGGCCATTTTCATGAACATGGCGGTTTATGCAAAATATACTGCTCTACTGAATAACATATATAAAAACAAATAAATTATTTGTTTCTATTTTATTCTTATTTACTAAAATCTGTAGTCTCCAACTGTTAAGATCACTGAGCTTTGCAGTAAAATTGGATGCACTGCTTAGATTTATGTCTTAAGTGAACTGGATTTCCTTCCTCTTTAACATCTACAATAAATGTGAAACTATGTTACACATTAACAGATTCCTGCTTGTATTTCCTTTCTGATTCAGCATTAAAAGTATAAGGACTTTGTTTCAGAAACCTCTTAAGTTGTTAAATGACATGATGATGAACTTACATAACTCAGTTTCATTTTCTGGTGGCTAGCTTTCAATGCATCATATACGCTATTACACCATTTAATCAAAAAGCCTCTAGGGTGTATTGTACAGCAGTATTATTGGCTAGAGACATTAATGTAATCACTGTATGCCCTAGTATCTGTTTATATGTGTTTTGTTAGCACAGCTCTGCATTACCTGGGTAATACTCATCTATCATTTTAAGACTGGAGAGTCCCTAGACAGAGGATGAGTAATTATTCAAACAGATAAAGATTTACAGCAGGTAAACGCGCTGTGGCTGCTCCGCTGCACTGCGTCAGCCCTGGAGGTCAATGACCAGATCTTGTGGGACGAAATGTGAGTCTCACATTTGTCCAGCTTAAGACCCATGAAAAATGAAAAAGGTGACCTGAAGTATCATGTGGGGCCAGACAGTAATGCATTGCCTTGAAGACCACAAGGTGCTTTGCACATCTGCAACAGCCAAGGTTTTTCATAAAGTCAGGTTAGGGATCTGTTTGTGAAAAATTACTGGAAATGATGCAATCATAAAGGCACAGTTCTGTGGAACTGAAAATGTTACGCAAACATGTGGATACCAAAAGTGAAACTATTTTGTATACTGTGGAACAACAAATTATGTAGGCTTACCATATTTTTGAATGCAAAAATATAGTCAAATTTATCATTAAAGAAAACAAAACAAAAAACAAACCTTAATCTGTAAAGGTAACAAGTGAAAACAGCATCAAATAAATATAGTATAGTCAAGCATACTATTTGTGACTAAATTTGTGCTGCAGCATGGAATAGCATGAAATGTATGAATACAAAAATACATACTTACATATGTGTATTGAGATTAAATACTTATAAGAAAAGTAAACTACTCTATGGCTTATGGCCTGCAGGGAAATAATGTAAATGCTTGTTTGACAGTGAAAGCCTCCAGAACATGTTTTAAGAGGGACACCCAGTGGCTTCACTTTGGTACTACAAACTGTATAAATGTATCAATCATTCCACCCTGGACAAAGAACAACCTGCAAAATTGCCATGACATTCATGCACATGGTGACTCTATGTACCACAATGGTATCCATAACTTTTGTGTGAATTTGTTTCCTGTTGTTCAGATTATGTAATAACACACTGATGAACTAAAGGCTCATAAAACATGATGTAGCTTACCGGCATGAGAGGCTCCAGTTTGGGATTCTGTTAATCTTTAGCCGCCTATACAAAGAGAAAATTCAGTAAGGTTATCAGCAGCCTGCAAAATTACCATAAAGTTAAATAACAACTCTCTAAATTACTTTCAACAGAAACTGAGCTCTATAACCTAGACCACCATACCAGTAAAGCACAGGTATGTGATTGTTGTAGGACACAGAATGGACTATGCTTCAGTATAGAGAAACTCAAAAACTTGCACAAATTAAATTGATATATTATGTGGTTTGAAACCTTTTCTTCTATTATAAGATCAAATGAAGGAATCTATGGGGCAATTAATCACTGAAAGATTATTAAACTACTGTCTCCTGTTGTGTATCTGCCACTAACATGCCTTAACGTTGCACCTTCTATGGACTTCCAGTAAATCAGCCAGATAACAGAGTACTGATAAGAGTCAGCTGCAGACAGAAAGACTGTTGATAAGTAAGCACATAAATAAGGGATAGGCATGTTTTACAATTAAACAAAAATAGTTTGTCTGATCACAACCACTTCCTGGAAATACTTCACCGCAATGCATAACAGTGCTCTATGCTTGGAAAACTGCAAGGGAAAAGTTGTGATTACAAAATCCTGGGAACTGTGTTATCATATGTTGTCACAAGAGCATCCAGTCAGTTTTTGGGAATAAAGGTTTTAATGAAAGTAAATTAAAGCAAATGGTGCAATCCAAGTGAAATGTTAGAGGTGCTCGGTTTTAAACTATAACAACAAAAAATAAATTCTGGAACATTTGTAATATATTCTTTAAAAAGTGAGTGGAAAGTAAACAGTACAGTTAAGATTGTTAGTTAAGTAGTTTCCTTGGAAACGAATCCCACCACAGGACTAAAGACATAATGGAAAATAAATGAGAACAATGTTATTACTCTACTACTACTATTGCTAATCATAATAATAATATCATTATTATAATACAAGTAGTTTCGTGATTACTTTTCCAAGACATCTGTATTAGAATACATAAAGAGACAGCCACATATTATCACAAATCAAGAAAAACACGCGCAAGAGTGGTTGAATGACCTAAATATAACCAAAAACAATCACTATGATTACGTCATTTTAAAAAACGTCGTGTTTTGTACTGCTTCCTCTAAATGCAGCCGCTGAAAGGAAGCAAAATGTCTTCCTGTAAAAATCGGCCAAAGCACCCGGTGGATATATTGTTTTACAGCAGAACCGAGGGCGAGGGTGAAACTGTAAACACGCGTTGAGTCTGACGTCTACTTTGGACACGAATGCAAGCAGGAAGACAGGTGGTGTTTTCCCAGCTTCCCGCCCACTCTGCGAAGGAGTTAGGAGGAGGGTTTTTGAGCAGGCAGCCGGACTTTGGAGCATATAACTTTTTAAAAAGAACCGTGAGTGGTGGTAGCCAGACTTGCACAGATCCTTGCACAGATTTAAGATATTTGCGGTGTGTGAAGGTGAGTCTACATTTTGGCCTACTGCTAATGGTACTAATGCGTTTCTTGTTGTTTTGCAGTCTTTCTTCTTCCTCCAACTTGTTAATGGTATAATCCGCCTCTACAATTTTACCGCTTGTAGTTTAAAGTAAAACATTTAACGAACACTTAATAGCAACCTGTTTTCAGAAAGTCCCAGATTCGTATTTGTTTTTCTGTTTAGCTTTCGGTTGTGCTGTTGTTCAGATAAGGGAAGTTAAATATCTCCATACGGGTTATATGGAGCTACCTACTATTATTTATTCCAATTTAACAACAGACTAAAAAAAATATTTGCCATCTTAGTTGAAATTAATGATTATTGTGCCGACTACTTTCTTGCTACATTTATTAATTTGAAGGTCTAAAATTGTTACAAATGTTTACATTTTTCTCAGTATTGTTCAGTTTTGTTTTGTTTGTTACAATTAAGAAGATGATACCATCCATTGTCAGGTCATTTGGATTGAAATCGTATCCTTCAAAAGTGTTAAGGATGTGTTGTATATGTGGTGTTGTGTTTCACCTTTCAGAGTCCAATATGGAAACAGAGAAAGAAAAACAAAGGCCTCCACACAGCCAGTTGATTTCCGTGCCTCCCAAGGATACAGTCCGTCTCCTGGAGGTATACGTAAAACGTAGCCTCAGCCTAAATGATGGCACTCATGGGCTTAAAGTGGCTGGGAGGAAAGAAAAATGGGTGACAGTGCCAAAAAGACAAAGACATCATTCCAGCGACCCCTCCCTTCACTTGGCCCCTTCACTTGAGAATGTGGATGGCAAAGAAATTGATACGTTCTCTCCGGTCGAACATGTACCAAACCAAACCGAGAAATGTCCCGAAGAACCAGAGAAACCGACAAAAAAATCAAAGAAGATCAAGAAAACCTCATTTTGGAAAAATATAATTGGCTTTTTCACCCGGAAGGACAATGAGGATAAAGACGATGAGCAGGACAGTCCACCAGACAAGTCCAAGTCCTCTGAGACAGTAACTAACTGCTTGCCCATTACACCAGTCACTTTACCAAAGAAGTCAACAAGAAAAAAGTCCCTAAGAAGAAGATTCTCAAAAAGGCAGCCATCTCTGACAAAACCAAACAAACCTGCTGACATCACTGGAGTTGAAGGTATGTCTGTGGGAGAACTGACCTTAGTTAATAATCAATGTTATTTTTTACATTTTTATAGTAAGCCAAATCACTGGAATACAAAAAAATACACATTTAAAAATAACCAAATCTTCATTTTGCAGCTGTTGTCAGTGTAACACCAACATACTCTTATTATGAGAAGGTGTCAGAGGAACTGGAAAAAATTGTCCATGAGGTCAAAGAAAAAGAAGAGGTTGCACCACTTTCAGATGGTAAGAAACTGTTTAGTTCTCTAAATTTAAGTCATGTACATGTCAGTCTGAAAATACTTCAGTATTGGCAACAAATTTGATGAAAGAAAAGTAAAACAACTCCTAAACCAAATGGAAAGTTTGTGCTGAAAATGTAACTATACCATACACTTAAACCCACATTGTTACATGTAGCAGACTGTGGTGTGAACAATGTTGTGAACTGCTCAGAGCATTAATTACACTTCATCTTTCTGTTTGGTCTCAGAGGAAGTAATTAACAGGATCATTGCTCTGATGAAGGAACAGGGTGATGCCATAGATGTCAAGGTTGGTATTAACTGTCAGTCTTGGAAAATTACAAATATTGAAATACTTTATGTGAAATAGTCGGCCTGTATATAATGCCTTGAATTTAAATTGTTTTTAATTACACAGATAAAATGTGTTTTAACAGAAAACAAAAGCTAACTAATAAATCTCAAATTATTATAAAGATAACCATTACCAACTCCAGTGAAAAAGTACAAACTCCTTCACAAATTCATGTTCAAGTTCCTGTGTTTGTCTGCAATACTTAATGGGTTTTTGTGAATTTGTCATGGGCATTTACTCCTGCATGTTTTCTGTTTTTACAATAAGAATAGTAGTAAACGAGGCCTACATGAGAACAGGAAGAGGTGTAAAGTTAAATATGCAAAGTTCTACTTAGCAGCATGTCAGCGTGTTTTGAAACTACAGTTAGTTTTTTGTTTTTTCATACAACAGGTTCACACATTAAATAAGTATGGCTGCATTTGGCAATACAAACTATTTAGAAATGTGATCAGGCATAAATACTAAAGATTTCATGACGACAGCTTCATAAGTCTGAGGATTTGCTGCTTTTCTTTGTATTATTGGATCATAAATTGTTTTTGGTATATTTCAAAAACATTTGCACATGTAAATATGGCCTTTAGAGATATTATCCACATTTGAGCTATGAGCATTTTTAATTTTCTGACATTTTATAGACCAAACAATCAGTACAAAGAGAAAATAAATGGGTTGCTAATCAATAATGTAAATGATCATTAGTTGGACCCATCATGAATCAGACTAAAAGCTTTCTGTTCTCTCAGCTACAGCTAATGATTATTTAGGCTTCCTGATAAGATAGCCTTGCACTCTATTAAATTGTAATTAGCTTTTTATCCCATTTTGTATAACTGTTCAGTAGCTGTTGACTTCACGTTTATTTTAGTAAATCAAAAGCAGATTGTATTAACAGACCTCCTCTTCTCCTTATGTCTTACAGATGAAAGATAACCCCACCCTGAGCTACTTCTTTCAGCAGATGACATACTCTTCCTTCCAAAAGCTTGCTGATGCATATGTTGAGAAAGAAGGTTCATCGACCCAAAAACCTCCAACTGTCTTACCAACAGCACCTGAGCTGGTCAAACTGGCTTTCACACTTGACTTCACGGCCAGGATAGCCGGACTCTCCAAACAGAATGTAGGCCACATTACTGGTCTGGGAAACCGTTATCTACAGGACCGATTTGAATACAGACAGGTAAGGATCAGATGAAATGGAGAGGGATAAAGCAAAGAGAGTAAACATTAGAAAGAAACAGCTTTCATGTGTTGTTCTCATAATAATGAAACGATGTTATCAGTTAATTATTGATTAAAATGGGAATGCAAATGTTCCCTTGCTTCAATATTTGAATGTATATCCCTAAAAAAGATGCTAAATATAGCGTACGATATTGTTTATTTTTAAAAATGACATTGAAAAAGTTTGTTTTATTTAAACTCTTATGTTCTCTTACAGGCATGCACAGATCATCCATGGTCTGACAGTGATGACTGAGAAGCAGCCAAGCAGAAACATAGCTGCACATTAAATTTTGACAACCCCTCTTAGCACTGTAGATGTGGTTAAGGATGCATTGCACACCTGAGTTCCTTTTTACAAAGGGGCTAGCTAAGAAATGCTTTAAGCCTGCAAAGAGACACATGCTGTAATCTATGTTATGTTTTCTTAATATTGTTTTTGAGTGCGTGTTAAACTATAAATTCGCAACAGAACGACTGCTGAGAAAACTGTTTGGATGTTGTTTGAGTGCATGAGTGTTGTCTTTCACATTAAGGTTCAACTGAGATATAAGTAAACTACTAACAAACACAGCTGGCTTCACAAAACTAAAAAACTGTGACACTTTGCTAGGTTGAGTTGTGTATATGAATTTGTAAAAATGTGAAAGATCAGTGCAATTTTTTATGTATAAGCTAAACAACTTGGTGCAAGGTTCTTGAATATTTTGGTATTCTAAAATGTGACTGATGTTTGTTTTTCATGAATGCTGGCATTCATATTAAATACTAAAAAGATGTTTATATTTTTTTCCATTGAGAATTGATGTATATCTAAAGGCTGGCTTAATTTAAGATCAACTTGACAATAAAAACAGCAAAAATTAAGACTTGCATCTCCCTTAATTTGTTGGAAAAATAATTATTGTGAAGAGTATTAAAAAAAATTCATTATCCTTCCACCACCTGAGAAACAGAAAAATGAAGCTAATAGAACAAATCAAACATCAGCCTTAGGCTATTACATACCTGCTCAAACCTGTTTAGGAGAGGCTAGAGATCTCTGTTTATACCTGTTAGGAAGCAGGCTTCAAGAAATAAAGCCATCAGCTTCTGACATACATGGGCCACACCTCTTAACCTTTGAATTCAGGTGTTTTCAATCCCATTGCCATGGCTATATAAAATCAGGCTCCTAGCCATGTGGTAGACCTTTCCAAACTTCTGTGGAAATAAGAGCTCACCGAATTCCAGCATAGTACTGTAACGGGAGTTGCTCGTGTAGGTATAATGTGCAAGTGGCTCGCTACTTTTGTCCATACAATGTATGCAGCTGCAGGTTGACAAAAACTTAGAAACTCTGTTCTAACAGATGAATGCAAGCTGAAGCAATAAAAAGACCTTGGGTCAGCCACACCTTTGTGTTTTACAACTAACATATAACAACATATTTTAAAAGCTGTACAACCCTGACAATAAAACAGACTTGTTAAAACTACTGCAATTATAAATAAAGTATGTTTTCATCAGCTTTGCAATAAATAAAAAAAGCTTTACATTGACAATTCAAAGTGTATAAAGAATCTGTATACATTTGATAGACTTTAATATATTTGGAATAAGCAAATATTAAATGGAAATCAACAGTCAATATAATTATTATGAAGTACTATGACTGCCTCAGTATCCTACTAAAAATAATGAACACGTGTGATTTTGTGCTGTGCTCTACAAAAAAAACGAGAAAAAGACAAATGGAACTGCATGATGAACACAACACAGTTATGAGTGTTGTGTATGACATGAACCACTGAGATCTGATTTAGTGAAACTTGAAGCAAAGTAAGCCCACACATCAGCGTTAATTCTTTGAGTACCGTAGTTAGTCATTTCAAAGGCAGCATTAAGAGATTAAGTTGCTTACTTCGTTGACCTTAATTCGGGTATCTTATGTAAGGCAAAAGCAGTTTGTGGAAGATGGCAGGTAGTGGAAAAATCCAGGTCACAGCTGAGTGACTATTTATGCTGTCATGCAATTTAAAAAAATCAATTGCAAAAGATATATTGTGATGTGACTAATGACTCACTTCTAATTTATGCCCTTGCAGGGTTTTGGCTTGTGACAGGGAAACCACACAGGTAATCAATGACAGGTCACTAAGGTGTCCATCCATGCCAGCTGCATTACTATTCAACTTGTTGGGCAATCAAACGTCTTTACCATGAGAAATAACTATTGAGAGCACTGAACATTATGCTAGCTGTTGTTTGAAGCACATTACCAATCTACTGATTGACTTCTTCCCCCCTTCCCGTTGATCCTGTTCTCATGAGTCTTGCAGTAATTTTAAAAATTAAGAATCATTGTGTCTGTATGGCTGCATTGATAATTATACAATTTATACTATCAACACTTTATTGGTATTTTTTTCCATGTTCCAAAAGACCCGTTTTACAAATTTCTATACTGTTTTTTTTTTCTCCTTGTGACTGAATTGTTGTTACAGGTCATTTATGTGTTTCCTAAACCTTAAACACACCAGTTTCAATCTTGTTTTTTTATTATTTTGGTCTGGTCTGGTTCATGGACTGTCCCTCACTGCTCATACCATTATGTGGTTTCAATTATCTTACCAACAATACGACAGACAGACCACACGGAAGGTCTGGTTTGCCTAATGATGACTGGTTTCCTAGTCTTGTCTATTTTTAACATGAGACAAAAGCTTTAGCGTCAAGCCCCAGACACTTAAACTGTAATATCTTTGTGAATGATTACTTTTGCCCAGTCACAATTAGGTAAGGGTTATTTAAAATAAATATCAATTAAAGGACAGTAAGAAAAGGTGATTTTGTGTAAACCTTTTACATTTTTATTGCTTTTTAAACACAGAGAAGGCAGATTAATCAAAGAGACCAAAACCCATATCTTCGTCGGACTCTTCCGATTCTTCTTTCTTCTCTTCCTTTTTCTCTTCCACTGCAAACAACAAGATGTTGTTTAATGAAAAGATAAGTACAGAGAGTAGTTACCAGCGCTGAGATCCCACACAGCTAAACTTTTACAGCGTTAGTACAAATTTATCATCCAAACTTGCAGAAGCTTTCATTTTCTTCTTTAATGACAGATATATAAATATATACGTACCAGCAGCAGGCGCAGCCCCAGCACCTCCACCAGCGGCAGCTGCAGCAGGTGCCGCCACGGCACCGCCTGCTGGTACGGAGGCTAACTTAGAGAGGCCTGTGGAAGAAAAAAGTGATACACAACTGTTAGCCAGCTCCAGTGTATATCATCTTGACCTCTGCAGTTATTTTCAAAGAAGGGCCTTTACCTGAGTTCACAACTTCATTGATGTCTTTACCATTGAGCTCACTAATGACCTGCAGAGAAGAGACAACTCAGCCACGGCACATTTTCAGAGGAAAAGGCTCAATGTTTTAGCAACAAACCTTATTTAAGCGTTCATCATCGGCCTCAATTCCCACGCTGTCCAAGATGGACTTGATGTCCTTGGCAGAAGGATTGGCGTTTCCACCGAGAACAGCCAGGAGGTAAGCGGCCACGTAACGCATTCTGTAGTGATAACGAAACAGAAGTGAAGAATCTGTGTGCCAAGTTACGAATGTAAATTGGAAAATTTCATTTCGAAAAGCATCTCAATATTCCGGTTTGTGTTACAGTTAATCTTGATGGCCTGATGATTTTTTACATTAAGTAATTAAAAGGGGGAAATCATGAGATTAGAGAACTTGAGTATAATGAGCATTGATGCTGCTAATTATATTACTAGAAGATAAACAGGTAACAATTTCAGAAAGTGTAAGTTTAGCTGTATTTCTTTTCTCTCAAAATAGGCCTGTAGTGGGTGACCACGCATGCAAACATGAATAGTCCATATATAGTTAAAGCAAGTCTTTTCTACATGTCTCAACAGAAATGTCGTTTTTTTGCTGCCCGTATGATCGGCAAACGTGTATTTTGTGCAGTACTAGCTGGTTAAAAATATGATAAATCATAGTCTTGGCAATATTCCTTTGAGTGGAAGGCCAAAATACGTTAGATTAGCACCTTTCTTTTTTAAAGCAGGAAAAGGTGATTTCTAAATTGTATTTTTATCGAGTAGTCTGACACTCAGAAATACTCCAGGTTTGCCACTAGGGGGCCTGCACGCACCCTCGGTGAATTTATTTAAGGACAACGATGAGCACTTTCATAAAGCAAAAAACTGAAGTGTATAACTACTAGTAGTTCTATAAGAATATTTTGATTCTTTAGTGTTTTTAAGATTATACTTTGAGTCTTTAAATATGTTCGGAGAACCCAGGTTTAGCAGTTCAGCTGTAGTGTAGCTGATGTTTTACAAATAAAAATACTAAACATTACACACGGACAAAAATCACCATACTAAATATGCAGGTCGCTGTTCGACTTTGTATTCAGTGCCAAGAACACATGGTGTAACAGCCTCTATGCTGGTGTGAACCATGTAAGCTGGATACATCAGTTGGGACCGACAGAGGCAGCATGGCGCCCAGTGTTTGTCTGTAGCAGTCCTCCATTATTGACAGTAATTTAGGCAACAACGACACATTTGTAGCCGAATAAAATCAACCATCAAACACGGGTCACCTTAAAAAATCATAAGGAGATACAAACTAACATCTATAATGTGACGGATAGTTGGACTTACTTTTAAGTCTAAATAGACACGAAACGTCGGTCACGCTAGAAAATCCGGAAGAGGAAGAGAGGCGGTACCGGAGGTTGTATGAGATATAGAGTGCGTCGATTTCATTGGTCTGCTTGATGACAGATGTATACGTCAGAATCATTGTTGGACTTGGATTGTGGGTAATGTGGTACAGAATGAAGTCGAGCGTCTCACTGACCAAATAAATCGGTAACAATTATTATAATTTCAATATTAAATACACGCTGGTCTAAACTGCAGTTTCGGATCTAAAGACCACTGTACATTTATTCTGGAAGTGCCCAACTGAGAATAATTTCTTTTTATTGTTGAAAATATTGGTGAAATTATTTTCCATTGTGCAAACAACTTAGGTGGCTTATCTCCAGGAAAACAGCACACAGAAAATCGTTTTTGTGCACTGGGTCGTTGCTATTATAACTTTACTCTTATAATTTGCCAAATTTTACACCTATAAATGTAACTTTACAAGTAAGAAACCATGTTATTATTGATTTTTGGTGAAGAAGTCGAACAATTAAGTTACATTTGTATTCGCTCCATTATAAGTTTAAATATATATATATATATATATATATATATATATATATATATATATATATATATATATATATATATATATATATATATATATATATATAACATGATTTAGTGGAAAATTTTTTAGCAGAATGACACCTTTCATAAAAATACACTAAAAACATTCTATTGTTGTTATTATTATTCACTTTCCATGTACAGATTGGATAGTAAATTAACTGGCTTGTAACAATTAAGTCATATATCTACATTTAATATTTATAAGTAAATATAAATCAATTCTAAATATATATAAATAAAAATGTAACATGATATCTAATAAAATGCATCTAAATGTTAAGGAGTAAAGGAAATTGAGAATTAAACAGGAATTGGCACTTAAAAAATTAGTCCTTTAAATCAGCTTTACAGCACTCTTCAAAGCATTTGCACTGCATGTTTCAATGTTCCAACTTTAAAATATATTAACATATTAATTAGCCTGTAACAGAAACTAACATAGTTATAGCAGTTGTCATTCATAAATCATAGCTGAAATTAATAATTTTTTTAATTACATAGTTGGTTTGGGGGAAAAACCACATGGTACAAATCATTGAAGTGCATGACAGTGAGACAGCTCATTCAATATGTTTACTTCCATCAAAAATGATCAGAAATAGTGCTCAGGTACTGGTAATATTACAAAAATTCCTTACTAAGATGCAGACAAATTCTCTAGTGATCTTTTGTGTTTTAAACATTGCAGAAAATACACACAAAAAAAGACAAAATCAAGTAATCCTTTCATTGCAGCCTATAGTTCAGCCACCTGCTCCTGTCTGTCCTGCGTGAAGAGCCAATCGAACAAAAAGACCACCAAATCTGAAACAAACTCCACAATCGCATTCACGTTTGTCAAGTACCAGATTTTATAGCCACATTCTCCAATAAAAATGACCAAAAAAGTGACCAAAAGCCCAAGGAAGATGCGGTCCATGTAATAGTTTGCTTTATCTCTGAAGGTCCACTGCTCCCACGGTTTTGCAAACTGAGCTTCACGGTATTTGCTTAAGTGTAGCAAGGCATTATGTTCGTCATCCATCTCTTCTTCTGGAGCCTCTAGATCTTGTTCTTCCCCTTGTTCCTCTCCTTCTCTATGAGTGTCAGCCATCTTATAGTTGGTTGGGCATGCAAAATTCTGTTGCTGCTTGAAAATGTTAAAAAAGCAAACGTAAGAAATGATTTTGCGAACTGATGTAGTGATAGTGTTTTGTAGAAGCCTTAAATGTTTCTCCAAATATACATATAAATAGTCTTACCTTGCGAAGATTTCAGTTTCTGTGTGATGAAGTCACGATAGACACTTCCTACTTACACCATGCTTTTACCTCTCTACTGTAGATATTGTTAGGCCAGTGCTCACAGGGCTGTGTGGTGCAAAGGCAGTAAATGCCAGGTTGGTTATGCGGCACCTGCTTCTCTAAGATGAGTGCTGGGGATTAGACCACACTCAGCAGTTTCAAATCCCTCAGCGAGGATGAAGGTTAGAGATGGTAATATATAGTACATATTGACATGTTGAGCGATAATTAAATACCTTTTTGAACCCCATTGTTTTAACACAAAGCCTGGTGTTCTGAGCATATCAAATGGAAAATCATTTAATATTCTAAAAGGATTATACCGCTTTTATGTATTAAGTACTGAGTGGATGTAGTCCTGAGGTCAAACTGATGACGATGCAGAACCGATGCGGCTTTAGCAGAAGCTTTAGCCTTGGAGTTGGAATAAAT
Organism: Aulonocara sp. 'chitande type north' Nkhata Bay; assembly: GCF_057382095.1. Lineage (NCBI taxonomy): Eukaryota > Metazoa > Chordata > Actinopteri > Cichliformes > Cichlidae > Aulonocara > Aulonocara sp. 'chitande type north' Nkhata Bay. The sequence continues at coordinate 37,388,729 of NC_141348.1, read as the reverse complement.
CACTTGAGCATAATGCTCTGTTGTTAATTTCTTTAAATGCGCCAGAGCCTTTTCACCATTCTGCCACAGCTTGTGAAATATGGCCTCAACTATGTGAATTCGCTGAGGAAGTCCCTGCATCCTATGATAAAGACTTATGGCTGAAAGGCTTTGATATTGGCAGAGTTTTTGTCTCATTTGGTGTAGTGCCTGAATTGATTAATTTGCATTCAAGGCAGAGCCTTTTCATCTCAGCATATATTGAACTGTTTATGTGAAACCCAGAGAACAAACTGCACTCTGTATTGATATTATGCCAGTAAATCTCTTCACTCTTCTGACTGTGTTCATGTGACTCATCAAGCATCTAGTACGTGGTTTTCCAAATTCAATCTTTGCAATGAATCTAATCTCATTTATAAGTCAGTCGACCACTTTGGCACATATTGCAATATTTCGCCCACTATGGAATGCCACTGGCTTTCACACAAACATGGATAATGTCCTTGAAATATAATAACTTTGGCGATGTCTAAGACATACCTGCAACATCTCACTGAGTAGAATGTATTTTGTTAAAATGGGAAATACATCTCTTGTTTCCACTTTGAAGCATTCTGAGCATGAAATATTGAATGCATCATTTATGATGTTTATCTACAGCACATTACAATGATTAAAAAATTCAATATGAATCAGTAAGGAAAGAACTTAATAACAAAAACAAAACAAATCAAATGCCAGACTGATGAAGATATAATTTTCTTTCAGTTTTTCTCACTGCAACCTTGGTTTATTCTAATGAAACTCACAGAAATGTAAATGGTTAAGATATGGGTGTTTCCCAAGACTCAGTGAAGTGCTGTGTTATTCCAGCTAATGGGTTTATTTTCCTTATCAGTTCCATATATCATGTAATCCCATTAGTATTGTTGATACACCATCACTGGAAACCAAGAACAGAAATATCGCAGTCCTTTTTTTACACTTAAATTCACTCTCTAATTTAGGACTACTGTGCTTGTAGGGTATGCAGTCGCTTCTAAGGGTTTACATAACATGCAGCGGCGAATGATTTGGATGAGTGTGGCACGGAAATGCTTCATCTTGAATGCATAAACCAGCGGGTTAAGAGCCGAGTTTACATGGGACATGAAAATCCCTACCTTTGAGGCTATCGGATTGATACAATTTGGGCAAAATAAAGTCACGCAGTTCATGATATGTATTGGGAGCCAGCACAAAGCAAACAGAAACACCACCAAGGCCAACGATTTGGCTAGTTTCAGCTCCTTCCGGAAGTACTTGTCTCCATCACAGGTGGCCTCAGCACGGCGGTTAAGTTGCTTCCGTATGACCCTAAAGATCTCCACATACAGAGTGATCATTATCAGCAGTGGTGGTGCCACACAGACAAAGAAATTAAAGTACACCATATAGTCCATCCTTATAACAGCGGTGAACTGGCAGCATATTTCACTGGCGTTGCTGCGGTTTGCGATATCCCGGTTATTCCAGCCAATCATCGGAACCAATCCAGTGAGGAAGGAAAGAATCCAACAGAGACAAATTGCCACGAACGCTCGCCCATTAGTCACTATGATGCTGTACCTGCGCAGTATGATGAAAAAGAAAAGACAGGTTTCCGATTCACCTAAATGCGCATATGAGTACTATAGTTATAGTGTTTCATTGGTCCAATGTCAGCCTTTGAGATTTTTCAAAGTTTTCACAACTGACACTTGACATCAGGATCCAACTGATATATAAAAATGTTGTGTGGTAGACCGCCAGCTTTCATAAAAATGCTACCTCTGTCAGTTGTTTACATAGACAGGAACATTTTAATTTGCTTAAAAGGTTTTTATTTGCATTAAACCTTGCAAAGATATATGGTGCTGTATATCAGTCATGAAGATGGAGAACCTAATTCACTCGATTGAGCACATATTAGGCTCTCTGACTCTAAAGACAATTAAAAAGAGATTAACACCATATGTTCTGCTAGTTCAAGTTCAAAAGACACATGCTATATAATGTGATATCAATTAAAATGTTTGTGAAATAAATTTATGCTTATAAGTAGGATGAATATTGTACAGAACCTAGATCAGTGGATGACTAATTTGCATGATTAATTTTGGACAGGAAAGCTGCAATGGACTGGATCAGGCAGTCTTTATCGGTCAAGGAGGATGCTGACATCAGTTTCCTATGGTGTTCTGCTATGAATATTGAGTTCTTCTTAATGTAAACAGATCATGATTTACTACATTGATACTGTAATTCTCAACTTTCACTACTTTATTCCAATTAATTTATTTTTACCTTTTCAGATAAAACAAATAACAATAAAAAAACAAACACACAAACAACTGCTTTTAAATCAGTTCCTCACCTGGTAGGAATTTTGACTCGCAGATATCTGTCGATGGCTATTGCCAGTAGGGAAAAGATGGAGCTCTGGGTGATCATCAGAATCAGGCAAGACAGGAAGAGGCATGTGTAGAACTGAGTGTAATATCCCACACTGATAACGATAGCTAGAGGGATGACCAAAAGTCCCACAGCGATGTCAGCCATGGCCAGAGACACAATGAAGCAGAAGGTTGCGTTGCGGAGAGCCCGGTTTTCATACACCACCAGCACCACCAGTACATTCCCCACCACAGAGGCCAGAGCAATAGTGGTCTCAATGGAGATGTACACCATATCCATGTGCTCGTGAGGTTGGACAGGACAGGAAGTCATTATTACACTTCACAGATCCCACTTATCTTAAAGAAATACATTTAGTTCAGACTTTCCATTTATCATTATTTATGTTCCTTACCTGGCTGGAGGAATTTCCTATTTGTGCCATTTTCACAGTGAGTGGAGCTTATGTTCATGGTGGCATGGTGAAGAACTGAACCTCAGAATGTCATTCAAGCTCTGGACAGGACTGGATATCCTGCATCACCACTCTTCTACGTCCTCTACTCTCTCGCTCTCACCAACTCACTCTCTCACAAGTCATAAAATCAAGGGGAGGGACTTTGATTCCTGCAGCATCCTGCAGCAAGAGTTTGTGTGTGTTTGCGGTTTTTGAGAGGAACTGCGGTCTGTAATAACTGGCAGGAAATACTGTCAAAAGGGCTTAATAATAGCGAGCTTTAACCTCAAGATGGCTCTGCATTAGAACTCATTTTATCTTACCTTGTATGGTGCTAATATCCTGCTTTTTCCAGTTGAGGCTCCTGTCAAAAATTAAGGGTCTTATGTCGAAACTCACCTTGAAACATTAAGGCATGCTTTCAAAATGTCTAATCTCTATTACTGCAGTGCAATTTTTATCTGAATTAGCCAGCCTTGTATTGCTCTCCTAGAGCTCGTGCAAAAAAAAACTGCCACTCAAAGTATTGGTGCAAGCGAGAGCACATCACTCCAATTTTAGCTTTCCTTCACTGGCATCCGGTTTGTTTACAAATCCATTTTAAAATCCATTTAGTTGTTTAAAGTCTCTTAACAGTTGTGCTCCATTTTATCTGTCTGAACTGCTGTACCCATATATCACTCTCACTCTGTCACTCTCTTTTTGGGGTTTTTTTTTGTTTAAAAAAAACAGTTTTACTCCCTGACCTTTGACCCAGTGAGAGATATTAACAGTTATTCTGAGATACTTTTTATGTACTATTTTATTGTTTAACTTCTACAGCTCTTTTGTTTTTCTGCATCTCTTACCCTTTCTGCTTTTTGGTCAGCCCTCTTGTTGTTTTCTAAAAGTGCTTTATAAATGAAGTGGTACAATATGGTATTATAAAATGATTTACATATATCAGCCTACAACCAAAGTTGAAGTGCTTTCTAGAATGTAATAAAAATCCTCTAAGAAAATACTACTGCAGCAATGCCTGAAATGTCTTGCCTGTAGTTCTGGCTTTTCATGTGTTGGCACACTGGCATAAAGCCTACCTGGCATGCCTTTGACCCACTTTGGATCAGGGTGTGGAGTGCTACATTACCAGCTTATTTTAGCCAGCTTAGCAAATGGCATTCATAGACTGTATAGGTGGAAATTATTGCTAGCATACAAATACATACGAATGATCTGATATCCCTGTGTTTGTATTGTTCCTACATCATCATTGGTCCAGGATCAACATTGCAACTGACCAATGGCATGGTCTGAGCATTCAGTTAGCATTAGTCACAATGTTTGCTAATGCAGAAATTATTACTAGCCAACATTAGTAACCAAAATTTGGCTGACAGGAAAACTAAGTTAATAGTATATTTATTATACTGCATAAATTAATAAAGAAAACACCTGAAATGCTTATCATTTGTTTCCAAAGAGAGATTTATATAAACAAAGACAATTTGACAGGTCAAGTTCTCTTGTATTGCTCGTTTCACTTACAGATATAATTCCAATCAGTCACTGCAAATACCTCTTAAGTTTAGAGCAGCTTAAATGTAAGAATGCACATTTATGTGGAAATAAACTAATAAACATTTGACTGTTTGAAGTTTAAAACACAAACTGTTTCCCAGGTCTTTCTTTTGAACTGCTTTTCTATAACATGAATTACCCACAGGTAGTAGAAAAAACTTCATTTACTTATAAAGCTTAATTTAATTGTCCATCCAAGGATGCAAAGACTTTGGCAGCATTACTGAGCGAGCAATCACTGAGATGGTCTTTAGTTGCTTAAGCAAGCAGATTGAATGTCTGCCCATAAGTATATTCAGTAAGATCACTTCACTTTAAAGAAAGCGATGACTCTGGATGTTGTTTTGGCCGGTTGCCTAAGATCTCAGGCCTGAGTGTATGCATTAGGACATTTGTGAGAAAACACTGAATCAGACTTACAGGCCTCTGTCACTCCATAATCAATCTATACACATTATCAGTACTGAGGAAATAACCGTGAATACAGAGTACTGTAACATAGAACCCTGTTGTTGTTTATCCATATCCTTATGACAGTTTCCTTGTTCCCTCTTTTTCTCGTGAAACAGTCCAGTAAAGTTAAAATATTCCTTAGTGGCAATGTGGTTATTAAAAGCTAACGTAACATGCCTAAGAAACATGTATTTGGTTCCATTATTTATTTATTCAAAGTCATGGTTATCTATCCCCATCAAGTTGTCACGCATTGGTTTTACAGGCTTCTTTCTTCGCCTCACACTAGAGTTGGATGTCTCGAGACCGGTCTTGTAAAGTCACGTAAAAGTGGTCTCGAGATCGGTCTCAAGGCCACTTTTATGTGGTCTTGGTCTTGTGTTGGTCTTGACGGACTTTGGTCTTGGTCTTGGTCTCGGATCCCTCGGTCTTGTCTTGGTCTCGCTGTCTCGGTCTTGATGTCTCAGATCGATATAGTGGTCGGGAGATTTGGAGTCAACAGTATCCATGACACACAACGTAATGTTCGATAATGTGTCATACGCAAAAGCCCCACTCAATTTCCTTTTGCTGCTCAGCTCTCACACAGTGGCTCAGCTATACTTCAATCCCTCCATATTGTGGCCAATCACATGTGAGGATATGGGATATTATCATTATGTGAAAAACAGAGAGGGTGAGAGATGCGACACTCAAGTGGAGAGTCCGTCTGTCCTCTCAGTAAGTGAGTGAGACAGTAGACAGCGGTGAGCAGGGCTGTGCGAGTGCATCGCAAAAACACATAAATATGCCTGACACCCGTAAACGAAGCAGCATCTGGCTGCAGTTTAAAGACTTTTTTGTCTCGGTCTCTGTCTTGGTCTCGTCTCGACTTTGTCTTAGTCTTGACTCGGTCTGTCTTGGTCTTGGTTTAGGCGGTCTTGAAGTGTACCTCACACCAAAAGATTGATTAGTATGTTGCCCTATTATTTATGCTGTCTCACATGAGGTACTATGAAAATAAAAAAGAGCCCCTTTAATCTGTGAATTGCACCACAGTAAGTAAGGCAGTTATTCTGTCACACATAACAGTGCACAGCCCATATTGAACATACTACAAATTCCTCTGTAGTGGCGATACATTTATCAAACATAGTGAAGACTTGTTAAATTTCTTTACACAAAATATTTTTGTCCCAATCTGTCACAGGCTGTACAATGAAATCAGCCACCTGATTGCTCCACAACCTGCATTATGCACAAACCATCATTACCTATAAACAGAAAAAATAAATTTGATTATGGCCTTGCAGGGATCCGCTTCCACATGTGCCACAGGGATTACATGACAGTAACACTTCTATTACCGGTATCAATCAACAAAATTATTCTCAACATCCTCATCAAGCATCCCGGTGCAATGTAGAATTTATTTCACTCTGGCATAATCATTTAGCTGAGTTTTCAGGTGAAACACACACCACTAAGTCGGATTATGCTGTAGATGGGGGGGGGGGGAATAAAAGGGAAACAAAATGAACAGGTGGAGGTAGCAAATCATTTTACTTGTATCCTTGAATCTCTCCCTTCCTAATTATGTTCTTCCATTTATTTTCTTACAACCTTTCTCCATCTCTTCACTCTGTTGTTAGAACTGCTGTCCCTCCTCCTACACTGCTCCAAAGCAAGTGCCAGCAACAGCAGCCTCTTGTGACTGCAAGCACTCATTACCAGTTGTGGCTAATAGTACTTTTTATTTATGAAAGACTCCTAAATCTTTCATGCAACTATTAGCAATATCGTTTGTTTAATCCGTCTCCTAGGGTTGCCAACCGTCCCTTAAAATACGGAATCGTCCCGTATTTCGAAACAAAAGTACACGTCCCGTATTGAGCTAATAAGGGACGCACTTTGTCCCGTAATACAGTGAGAATCAAAAGTAGTCTATAACTTTTAATGGAATTAACGCTTTGTTTGAAAACATAATTCCCAGCCCCTCTCCTGCTTTGTGACCAATGAGCTGACAGCACACTTATGACAATTCGAGTATGACAATTCAGATTACCGCTCATCTCATTGGTCGAGGAAAGGTCGCTTACGGAGAAAATACCGGAAGACAACAGATGACCACAACAAGAAGCATGGCCAACAGGGGAACAAACGCCGACACGGCGGTGCAAGTCTCGGACGACAGTACACCTAAAGCTGGGCAAACACTGTGCGATTTTTTCAGTCACGTTATTCAGCTCTTGCTCAAACTGCACGATTGACTCGCAGGGGTTAGAAGTTGGTAGGTCACGATGCAGGGTCTCACACTATACCGCCCGATGCTCTGATGCGACCTGAGTGCTCACACTGTGCCTCCATAACACGAAGGTTATAACAGAAAATCTGTCGCTCTCTCTCTCTCCGTCTTACACTCACACAGACACACACACCACCACCATCAACTTTGCTAAATTGCTAATGAAAAACATGATCAGGCAGCTGTGATTGAGCAGCAGTGTAAATCCAACTGTTTTCACGGTTGTTGTGGTCGTGATAATTTTGTGATGCCACATCGAAAAGGCTCGGATGAGCTTTCCAAAGTTCTACAAGTTGTGCCTCCATCGCTTGTGTCCAGATCACACGCTGCACAGCCGTGCTGCTCCGTCTTTTTCACGGCGTTTACGTGTTTGCGCGCGAGCAGTGTGAGCGGCTCACGAGCGATTGATGATCGGGAGCTGGTCGTGAGGTGTTAATCACTTCTCGTTACCCCACGTATACTACACGATGCACGATGAAGGCCAAAATCGGTCCGATCACTCAAAAATCGGCTCAAAATGGGCCTAAAACCGCACAGTGTGAGCCCAGCATTAGAGCAGCAATGTTTGTTCCCCTCAGAGAAAGGGAAGAATGGGAAAAGGAAAACACCTGGCTGGAAAAAGTTAATATGGGCATGTGCAATGAATATCAGCGCTATGTGGCCAGAAGTGTGATAATATAATTTATTTTGTGTAATAAACAACTGCAAGGATAGATGATTACAACAAATAGATGACTAATACATAAAAGTAATACATAGATGAATAATGATGATGAGTTAAGATGCGTAATCATGGGAACAAGCGGGTTTTCAAACGGGAGCAGCTGATTAGCATTAGAAAAGCTGAAATAATACCTCAACTGAAGCCGATTGTACTAAATGCACTAAATGTGCACTGTTACAAGAATGTTTTTCTTTCTATTGTTTTCTATTATTTTAAGTTAAGCAGGACAGAGTTCTTTTAAAGAAAGATTTACTTATATTCTCAAAAGTTAAGCATGACAGGCTTCTGTTTAAGAAGGAGACCTGTTTTATTGTGTTAATGTTGTCATTTTGAGCTAAAAATAAATGGCTAAATGATCATTTGTTTCACATGTGTTCATATCACAAAGAATACACATCTACTTAAATCAAATTCAAGTCAAAGGGTTAAAAAAATAATTTCACACACAAAAAAAGAGCTAGAAAATTCACCACACTGGGAAGGGTGAAGACAACTGGGTCGCCCGGCCCTGGCCACGAGGTGTCCCTTATTTATTTTTCAGGGAGTTGGCAACCCTACCGTCTCCTGACGTTTCGATGTGACACTACTTAACTGTTCGCAAATATTGTCGCATTTTATGTATTTATATGTAGACCAGAATGCCAATTTAAATTTTATGTATTTTGGATATTTGGAAAAAGTCTGATTTTGAAAATAAGATAGCTAATGTTATGCTAATAGCATTAGCAAGATGCTAGTTGTACTTATTTCCTACTCTGAAAAATACTAATTAATGCAGAACACAAGAGACAGCCTATGGGTCTAGAATCTGCTTTATACCCTACCTTGAATGTACAATATTGTTTTCTTGGAGCGGGCTTTGTTTTTATATTTTTAAAGTTGAGGTATAGTTTAACCCAGATCAACTGATCACTCAGGGTTGATATGCTGGTTCTTCATTGCATTACAAACAATGTTATTGACAGTCAAGCAGTATTTTAGCTTCTAAGAAAAGGCAAACTGTAATATTAAATATTAAACTTGGATCTAAATATTTTAATAAATTAAGAAGAGTAGTATTTTGAAGTGTCTGCGTGTGTTCCTATTCATTGTTGCATTGATTTTTCACACCCTCAGTCTGGCTTGTGTGCTCTGTTTCTAACTCAATTTCTAGCTGCCCCAGTTCAGGTTTTGTTTTGACCTATGCCAAAAATAAAGCTGTGGGTTTTTAGCTTAAGTTTCACTTTCACGAGTCTGCATTTGGGGCCTACTTTCCTGCTTGCTGCACACAGATCCTGACAGTTTTGTGCTCAGCCATTAAATACTTGCATTATTATTTATGTTAAATGAACAATAATGGAAATGTGTTCAGAACTGTTTCAGAGCACATGCATTGATTTCTCCAGAATCCTTTTTGTTGCTAATGCAGTGCTTCACAAGTCGATGATTGCCATTCAATATGATTTTAAGGTTTTTCGAGTTCTCTGGATTCATTAAATCTTTAAGCTCCTGAAAATCTTTGCTTTAAAAAAAAATTAAACGTTTATTATTAAACTGTGGAACTATTTAGTCTTTCCAATGTGAAATCATGATCATTTTTATTTAGTCTAAGCCTCTCTGGCATGCTCATGTTAAACTAAACAATGTTTTATCAGTGTTCGCAGCTTGTAGACAAGTAAATGAAATACGTTTTCCATCCTTATTTCTTAATTAGCTACTGTAGTGTTTATTGAAACAATGTGCAAGCAGCAGCATTATAGTGCAACAGTAGAGACACACGGTATGAGTCAAAGGTAGCCTAGGTCTAGTGCTTTCCCTGGACATTTTAAATAGAAGTATAACATAATGCTTAATGCTTTAGTTTTGCAAATAGATTCAACTGGTCACTTGTCAGGAGGTGCATGATAACGTCACATAATAAAACTGAGGGTTGTTGAAGTAGCTCACTTTTTATCATTATTGGAGACTCCCTTGTGGCTGTTACTTTCAGACAAGCCCTGACGACTAGGCTTGTCTCGTCGTGCACACTTACTAGGGAGCACAAAGGCATGGTGTTGTTATAGCAACATGGCACTTGCATGTTACATAACATTTATATTGGTATTTTCATGGACAGTATGATATTGCATGACCCTAATAACTGGTGCAATGAACATGGTACATTTAGATGACTGGTACACTGGTTATGGCGGTTTAGGGTAAATTAAAGAACCCCTCCTGCACTTTACAGTGCTCTGGCTTTATGTGTTATATTATAACCACATACTTGCAGCAGAGAGAGAATCACTCACTTCCCAAAACATGTTTTTTTTGTTGTTTTTTTTAACTGTCACCATGCATGCTCACAGTATACATAGTTTCTTATACTGCATTTTTGTAATTTAAATAAATTGTTTTTAGTACAGATCTGTTTCACTGTTAAAAATTTGTACTGATACTTCACATTATGACATTTTTAAGCATATTGGCCAATACCAGTCAGCAACTCTCCTGTCAGCTTAGGGGAGAGTTGTTGTAAAATCACATATTTGTCTAACCTTATTTATGGTCTGTTTAAGGGTTGGTCACCTTACCCATTCAGGCTCTAGAATGATATTTTCAAAACAAGGACTCCCTAACAGAGTGACAAAATATTTATGTTGCTATATTTTGCTAAACCTGTAATTTATCTAATATAACATAAAGCTGCTTCTGTAAACTTATAATAATTATTAGCAGATGTTTTTAGTATAATCTGGCCAAGTTGATATCAGGATATATCTCATTTCCTCTCAGCAGAAAGACTATGAGGGTTCTTTTTTTAAACTGTTTTTCTAAACCACATAATGCAACATGCCTACAGTTTGGTTTCTTTTTCTTTTTTGTTAGGCCAGAAAAATATTAAAGTGCAACCAGACATTCGTTAAAACATGCATATTGAAAACCATGCAAAACCTTAGTGTGTGGTCAAACATCAAGAAAAAAACAAGCGTCATTGAAAGTTAAGAAAAAAAACTTCCTCAAATGTTTCACCGGAAGGAGATGTGGTGATAATAGTCTTTTTGCACATAATGCAGCTGCACCATTAACCTGCACACACCAACCAGACTGGACGCACAATGAAGGAGGAAGACACTATTTATACCGTGGTGGAAGTGCTCATTGCTGTTATTTGCTGTCTGGGTAACATGCTGGTAATTTTGGCCCTTTGGATCAGTAGAAACATTCAGCAGACAACCTTCTGCCTTATTGTCTCGCTGGCTGTGGCTGATTTTCTAGTAGGTTGCGTGGCAATACCATTGGCTGTAGTGGTGGATGAACGAGTGAAGACTTCATTCAAGACCTGTCTCTTCATCAGCTGTGTGGTCATCCTGCTGACTTTTGTTTCAGTTCTGTGCCTTGCAGCTATTGCTGTAGACCGTTTCCTTCGGGTGTGTATCCCTATCAGGTAGGATGGCCTGCATAACCAGATCTTTAATTTATAAGCATTCACCATACTAATAACTTTATGAAAACTTTATGTAATTAAAAATAATTACAATTAGTTTGAAACTAATAGGAATTTTTTTTACTTATAGGTACAAAAGGACTGTAACACACAGACTCTCTTGTTGTGTGGTAGCAGCATGTTGGCTTGCTGCAATTCCTCTCAGCTTTACTCCTATGTTTGGATGGCACGAGAATGAAACTTTAAATTATACAACTTGCAAGTTTACAGATGTCATCCCAATGTCATACCTGGTTTATTTCAACTTTTTTCTCTGCACATTGACGCCTCTGTTGGTAATGACTGCTTTATACATCTATGTGTTTTGCACAATCAGAAGAAGCCTTCGAGACAAACCAGGGAGCCATGCCCGAAATTCTTACAATTACTTAAGGAAAGAGAAACAGCTGGCGGGATCTCTGTTTCTGGTACTGGCCTTGTTTGCCCTGTGCTGGCTCCCTCTCCACATAATGAACTGTATTCAGCACTTTGGAAATAGTGAGGTACCAAAACAAGCTTTTAATGTTGGGATTGTGCTCTCTCATGCTAACTCAGCTGTCAACCCAGTTGTCTATGCATTCAAAATACAAAAAATCAAAAGAGCATATCTAAAGATCTGGAAAGAGTGCATTTCATGTGGAACAGAAAAGCAGGAATCACAGATAAGCCAGACAACAGACAAGTCCAGCAGTAACAATGATAGTCTGGCCCAAAATGAATGAAGGCTGACGTCCTTGTTTGATTCTATTTTATTAGGGATCAAATTTGATTGGCTTTTGAAATGTATGTATTAAAACCAGTGAGTTGATGATTACCTTGGTGTGTGTCAGGCCTAGAACCAAATATTATATTATTTAGATACTCATATGTTTGCTAGGTATTCAGTTTTAAATTTTCATCCATCCATCTATTCTCTTATCCAATTCAGGGTCACAAGATCCCAGCTGTTATAGGGAAAGGGGTGGCAGTACCCCCTGGACAGGTTGCCAGTCTGTCACTGGGCACACTAAATATTAGTTTCTTTTAAATGTGGAAATTTAATCCATCTCAGCTTACATCCTTGGAGTCCATGTCATTTAAACTAGTAATGATGCCGCTTTAGTTCACTTCATTAAGGCCAACTAGGGGACTAAACATTTTTTTTTAATATAGCAGTTTCACTATCTAGCCAAAGCTTTAAATATTTGCTGTAGCTTACTGCTGAGTTGTTTTAGAGATAGCCCTAGTGTGTACAGATGTAAAGCACATGTTTCTGTCTATATTGTGTAAACTGGTGCAGAAAAAAAGACCAACTTCCTCTTGTTTTTAAAGTTAAGTTTTTAGATAAAGTTTCATATCACTCTTTCTCTGTTTCTGTTCAAGTTCTAGTTCGTCATATGTTGATATGAAGACTCTCCATTAATATCAACAGACAGTGTATTCTGTTCGAAAATTATATTCACTGTTCTTTGAAGTGGTAGTTAAAGTAAAATAAAATGGAATTGTGTAGGGGTAACTGATGCCTGAGTTCTGACTTTTATTAAACTAAAAAATCATTGACTTCAGAATTGAAGAATGACATTTCTTTGCCTTCAGAAACTCCTGGGTTGCGTTTGCAGTATGCAGCAGCGCTGTCCAATCAGTTTTGCAGCAATTTGCTGTGCAGAGTATAGCTTTTTTAGAGTGTGCAATTCATCATGTTATGTCTGTCAGCACTCACATCTTCAGTACCTTCAGTACCCACATCTCCAGACCTTGATAATGACACTGCTTGGCAGTAAAATATTCAATTCATTAAAATGAAATGAAAATGGAGGAACATTTATAAAATTCTTAAGCCACTGATGCGTCATTTTATATATATATATATATATATATATATAGTTCAACCATCAGGACTTAATAAAGAAATGATTATGCTAGGTTTAAGGAAAAAATTCAATGTACAACCTTTTAATTTTATTATAAATTTTATTATAGTAACTGATTTTGGATAATGTTTTCAGATATGTTTATTTAGAAATGTTTCCTTTAGGCGGGCATTTACATTGACATCTACATGTTTCTATAAAAAATGCAAGCCAGTAAAGACAGGGATTAAAAAAAAGAGGGGTATATACATACATAACTCAGACTACCTTCCCCTTAGCCCTCAGATGCAGACCCCAGATACTGATTTTGGATAATAAATGTAATGAAAACAACTTCAGACAATCAGTACGATTATTTTATATGTATCACTGTGTAAATTACTGTACATTAAAACTCATCAGACTCAACTGGCAGTATCAATATTCTTGGCAGTATTCTTCTCTTTGAGTCTATAGTACAGATCTATTCTATACAAACTTTCCTTATATCTTTGCAAACATATTTTAAAGAACCTGAAAAAAATTATAGCTTAGAAGGCAAACATGGGAAACAGAGCTTCGAGTTCTTCTTTTTTATGTATAGGTCTTGTATCTTTTGTTACTTTGTGGTTAGTTGCGATGTTATCAAGAATTCCTTTTTCAGTTTACCCGTCTGCTAACCTAATGTTGCATAGTTCTTCCACTAAGTTGCAAAATGCAAAATTTTGTTCATGTAAAACTTTTACTGTGGTCTTTCTGACAGTATTAATATCAACGTAATACAAATTCCCTAATGTGACACTGGATATTAAATACTTGTGGATTTACATATTCTGTCAAAGAAATTGTTTTACAAATCTGAAGTCATACTGGAAATTAGATGGCTAACATTTGCTCATTGAAATGCGTTCTTTAAGCTATACATTTTGTCATTGAATTATATTGCAGCTCATTTAAAATCAACTTGTCAAGTGAAAATATGACTGTTTTTTATTCTGTAAATCTGTTATTACTATATCAGATATATACAATGCAGGTTAAAATACAATACAGGTCCCAAAGTTAAGATCATTTGTGGAGCTATAATAGTCTTTTTGCCACAAGATGGCATCAGAGTGGCTCCTTCAAGCACTTATTGTACCTCTCAAGGAAGGTAATAGGCTGTATAGTTATCACCTGAATAGGATTGAGTCCATCCCACAAACTATACAACCTACTACCTCACCTTGCTAGGCTCAACTTCAAACCCAAATGAAAAGCCTTAATAACAAGGCTTTGGTCAGTATACACCAATTAGAAAGGGTAGACAGGTTCTACTGTTCGATTACATAATTAAATGACAGTCTTTCTTTGGACTGCAGTTGTCTTTAAACAGGTGTGGGTAGATTATTTGTATTTTCATAAGTGATGCGTTCCTTTATCCAGGGAGCTTCTCGTGCACATAGGATTTGGCATCTCCGCAGATTAACCTGTTTCCTTAGGAAAGACAGTAGATTGTATAGTTATCTCAAAAGGAGGATGTAAACCCCACAACTATTCAATCTACTACCTCAACCTTAAGGACAGATAGTTTTTCACGTAGCAGTAGAAAATGTGTCAGTCAAACTGTGAGACAAAGAGAAAAAACACACGTTTTTAGATGTCAGTATTCACCTCGGAAAAACAGTTGCTGAAATATTTTAGTGTTGTTTCTTCATTTTTCGACTGACTACACACTATAGACCACATCGATTAAATACACTGATACCACAGAATGATGTAGTATGGTAGCAGATTTACCAAGAATTACTTTCTAGCTTCATTTCCACATTCCACTGTAACCTAAGCTCTAAAGTCAAGGCCTAGTTCATTATAGAGCTGCTGTGTTTGCGTAACTGATATCCTGTATCTGACTACTGGCTCTTGACATATGAAATATATTTGACAAGTGTTAAAGACTGAAATGTGACAGACATGTTACCCTGTGTAATTAAAGTTAATAAAAAAAAAATAGCACATAAAGTAAGACAAAAGTTTATAATAATTTGTCCATAATTCAAGACAACTAGAAAAACCAAGTTCTTTATAATCATGTCTTTTTTTTATAGTTTGCTTCCCTCCATCTCTACAACCAGAAAGTAATGCATAACGAAGGAAGAAAAATGGCTGTACCTCAGCCATTTTAGGGAGCTGTTTGGCACCCATCCTCAACATCTGTGGAGCGACTGTCTCCTCCTTGCAATTCTTGAAAACATAGACCTCTCCAAACAATGTTGGGGAATGTACAAAGAGCAATGTAAATTGGTTGTTCTTGGGTGTTTTTGGTGGTGGTTGTTGTGTGTGTGTGTGTGGGGGGGGGGGGGGTCTTTAGTAGAGAAACGGAAGGTTTGACTTCTCAAAATTGCCCTTTTTGCTCAGTCAGCCAATTTAAAGCCACTGAGAAAGAAGTTTCTTTACTGTGCCAGCTGGAGTCTGGGACACAAGCTGGGTGGAGCTGTCCAAGTCCAGACAGAACCATGCTTTGGTCGAAACAGCTCAGCCCAGGCAGTGTTGTGGTAGATGACCAGACCGTGCAAAGGCTGGAACATTTTGCATAAATTTGCATGTGAACGGTGGTCACTGAAAAGCTGCTTGGCTGCTCATTAACATTCTGAATTCCTCTTTGGCCCAATTAATGTCAACAGTGATTGAAATGTTTTGGCAGTCTGTGTGGCTGTGGTGACAGGGCATGCTCACTGGGGCTTGAGGGAGTGAGTGGCATTAACTGAGATGATGAATTAATCAGATGCTTAATGGTACCAGATTCTTCTAACTGGCTGGCCAATGCAGAGGGGATGGAGAGAAAGCAAGAACAAATTTGTCAAATTTGTGTTGTGACCAACTATCACTATACGATTCACTAATAATTTATAGCTAGGTTTAACATCTGTTTACAGTAATAATATAACTTGCACCATTTCTTCCATTCAGTCAGCATGATAAACTAGCACCCCACCTGCATAATGTAACATGATATGTGACCGTTTAGACTCATATGTTTCTTAGAAGAATTTCGCTTTTTACAACCGGAAGTGACACTTTAAAATAGTCTTATTCACAAGCTGCAGATCAAGGGGAAATGGCTGCTCTGTTGTTCATCCATAACTTTTATCTGATACTCAGAACAATTAGCATTCCAATCAGTATATCACTGACACAGTTATTCTCTTTTGCCTCGGGTATGTATATATGCCCAGAGAAGCTCATTTCACAGCAGCAAACTTACGACTTCTTAACGAAATCTGTGTTGTCAAATGCTCAGATAGCAAACAACTGAGTATTTAGGCAATAATAATGCATAAAAAATACCCATTTCAAACTGGCGCTGGTCCGTGATGATTTGCGGAATACAGGGCATGAGTGTCGGGGACTGATCTGGGTTCTCCTATGCTGCTCCTTCCAATGTTTTGTGCCAAGAAATGGGCATTGTCTGCCCTCCAAGCTGAATCTCAGTGAGACAAAAGTGGGTGATGTCGTGGATGCAGCATGGCAGAGCCCATAACTGAGGGGGGAGGAGAGTGTTGGCAGCCAAGCAATCAGAGAATGCCATGTCAGACAAGGGTTGTGATGCCACACAGTAAGGTATGGTGGTGTAGCCTGCTGCCAGATGCTCAGTGCATTGCCGGCTATGTGAGCTAGGTGTATACTACTAAAGAAAGGTCCATTGTTCCATAAGCATGCTTCGTCCATATGTTGAACAGGTATTTATTTTTTGTGTGAGTCCATCCTGATCCTGTTTAAACTAAAGTAAAAAGAGTGAATATACATCTTGTGGGCAGTATGTCTTTATATTAAAACATATTTCATGTCAACTGAAAATCAAATAGCTGACTTTTTTCAATTTCTTACAAGAAGTACTTGCTAAAAGGATTGAGCAATTCTTTTAGAAAGAGGATTCAGTGTTATTTACTCGCATTCTGTTAATTTTTAGTAATAGCATTTCATGGCACAGCCAAGAGGTGGAGGGTGTTAGGTTTGGTGGGGTCAGGATCCCATCTCTACATTTTGCAGATCATGTGGGTTTTTTAGGCTTCTGCTTACACTGCCTTGGGATGAGAAATTAGCATGTCCAAGTTTGAAACCATGGTTCTCAGCCAGAAAAGGGCACTATGCATGAGTGGGAATGAGTTTCTGCTCCAGGTGGAGATGTTCAAGTGTCTCTGGGTCTAATCCCACACGCTGGTGTTCATTCTTGTGGCGACAAGGTAGACCCACTGGACCACCATTAAATATCTGCTTCTGATTCGAACAGGGCTAACTCCCAACAGCATGCTAGAATACCCTTAGACTGGTTTTAGTTTTTGAATCTCTGACCCTATAACAAATTAAATGTGCCCAGATCTGAAGGACATTTGGTGTGGACTTCAGTTGGTCTATAGTTCAGAGTTGCTGTGCTGATTTGCAGTTAATGCAGTAAATTCTGTGTTTAAAATTATTTAACATATGAGCTGTTGCTGTTTGTTATCAGTGGTTACATATCGGCTTCCTCTTTAATACATTCAGCTCAATGGTATCTGAATTGCTGCAGTTTTTTCTTTTTTTTTGTTTTCCAATGAAAGTGCAGTGTAAAGATATTTTAAGATACTACTGAAAACTTACTATAATTTTATTTTTGTAATTCTAAACACTTCCACTGAGGAAAATTGTGCATTAACCATGGACTAAACTAAAATAACATTTTACATCACTGCTAAAAGGCTAATGCTGACAACTTGCACTTTTAAAATATTTTCATCTAATGTGAAGTAAAGTGCAAGAGTGGGTTTGTTTATTTTGTGGTATTTTACTACTGCGATGAGGCTCGAAGGCTTCTGTCTGTGGTTCATATTTTGTTACAGGCTGGGAAGTTTTCCTCGGTCTATAACTGCAGGCCATGTTCCTGTCATGCTATACGTACTTCTGAGTTAAGAACAGCTTCACATATGAATCTTTATATACACATACAGTGACATTCTCATGAGACCTGGGTTAAAAAGAAATCTTAGCAAATACTCTTTAATGTCATATTTTTGTCAACATTGGCTCCTTAGTATCAGTACAGTGAGTGTTTGCAAGTGTAAATGATCACATGGCTGTGTTTTTAAAGTAGAGTTTTTACTAGCAATAGTAGGAAACTACTGTTATATGATCTGTCCTCTTTCTGACTTAATATTCAACAGATATTAACAAAATTGCTAATATAGTGGTGAACCATCTCTCATGGCTTTTGCTCGTAACTTTGTTGATTTCAAGACTGTGTAAAACGGCTGATGTCTAAAGAGTGAGACGTGGTGTTTATAGCCCAAAATTATTTTTTTCTTTAACAGGAAGAGCTGAAGTGTGTATGTGGCACGACTTGATAAAAAAGCAACACCAAAAGAGAGACTTTGATCCTGGTAACTACAAAGTAACTCCAATTACGGGGAGGAGAGAAGCACAAATAGCAGAGGATATGGCTTTCCAAACAACATGTCATCAAGCAGCAAAGCAAGTTCATTTGAGGAGAACTTGGGGGGAGGAGGGAATAAGTTCATTTTCTTTCTCGTTCTCTCTCTCTCCCTTTCTGCCCATCCTCCCTGCGTTCCTCCCACTCCTTTTTTTCTTCATTCAGCCTTTCTGTACAGTATGCAATAATAGTGTTGCACACACTCAACACAAACTTAAGAGCTGACTCGACTGTATGCAAACAAAGCAGCACATGCCAAAATGTTTACAAAGTCAATTCGCATAAGTCTAATTCATGCAAGAGTGTAATTTGTCTAAAAAATGAATTTTCCTGTAGATTTACTAACTTAAACTATTAACGCTGCTTTCAATAGCTTTTAAGATTGAAAACAAACACTAATAAACCAGAGAGGCTTGATGTGAAACATAGTGCTGTAATCCTTAATACAAGCCCCTTCATGTATTGTACAGTGCTTGCAACAGATGGATCTGGTTCATACTGGTTTTCAAACAGGCCTGTCAAACAGCAGTATTCAAGAAAACTACATTAATAATCTAGTTTCACTGTATGATTGAAACCACAGGATGCTTTTTCATTTTCGCAGTAATAGATGTTTAACAGCAGATACAGTGCAGCGGGGGGATTTTTTGATGTTGCAGAATTCGTGCATCTATGCAGCAGTCCTGCAACACAAACACCAAAGTTCTTAGAAAAAAGCACCAACTGCCTTTTTATTACAGAGAATTTCCTGTTTGAAACGTGGGGCTAATAATCACTTTTTTTTTCCAAGGGCAAAGTTTGTTCAAACTACTGCAGTTACAATGTCTTTAGGCTACGACTTGCTGTAAAATATGCCAGAATTTTTATTTCTGCTGCAGGTTTGTGCTTTAAGAGGCAGTAATGTCAGTATTAAAATTTCTTTTTACTTGGTGGCATGTGTTTTTATCAAATAGTGCTACGTAAACAGACTTCTCACATCAGTAAGTTTATACAAAAGCTTTGCTTGCAATGCATTTAGCAGAACAAATAGTACGTGGAACAAAATCCCTTCTCAGTAGCGGTTAAGATTTAGGCTTTGTGTTCGGTGCAAGCGAATTAGACACGTGTACAGTGTGGAAGGTGACAGTAAAGGGAGTGTAAAAGTGCAGACATGAATAAAGGGAGGCTTGAATACAAAGAGGAACATCAAGGCCTAAACAGAAAGATAATCAAAAATGAGAAATACCTGAGGGTTTGTTTTTGTTTTTTTGTCAAGATCAGGATAGCGTTCACCAACAAACAATAAGGCGGTGGTGCAGACGAAAAATAAAGGCGGCTTAGAAAAGAGTCAAGAATACATTTCCACATCCCTCTCTTTTGCTTGCAAGACTAGGGAAAGGCTGAGTAGTGTACCAGCAAGCAACCCCACTCGAACAGGGGCTGGGGCTTGAGAGCAGTTTTTGGGCCATGCCCTCCTCTCTCCCTGCCCACTTTTGCCTTACTGCCAAGAGAGAGAGACAGTAGGAGAAAGGGAGCTCGGCAAACAAATCACATAGTCACTAAATTTTACTTACATGGTTCCACAATATATACAAACTTCATGTGGCTTAGAATTGAAGTTCCCCACACTAAATGGGAAAAGCCATATGAAGCAAAGATTATGTGTCATCAAATAGACATCTCACTTTACTGTAGGATTTGCAGCTGGGAGGGGATAAGAAATGCAGAGAAAAAGACAGAGATGTAAGCTTGGGCAAAGAAATCAGAAGTGAGTACTTACATGCTGTGTTGTAACAAAGCCAAAAGGTTTGACAGATTTATCTACAGTTGGGAAAGACTTCAGTATTCCTGTAGCATTTCAGAGCAAATGAGTTAAAGGCTTCTCTTGGAGCTGAGCATTAAAGGCTTTTGTCAGCAGTTGGCATCATTCCCAGGTAGTACATGCCTCCCATTTTCATCGTCGCTCAGGACGTCTTTAGTTGTTCTGCACCTGCCTGTGTCTTTAGTCAGATTTTGAGCAAAGCAGCAAAGGCAGAGTTCGCCTTTCAGACTTTGGTGTAGTTTTGTTGTAGCTGAGAGTGGAAGGCCCTGTTTACTGTCAACATAGCGAAATAAATGAGTGGCCTCGGGTGTTTACCACAATACAACCTGAAGTAACAAACTGTGTCATCGAGCTATGAAGCAAAAACAAAGGCAACAGTGCAGCCAATCTGTGAAAATAAACAGATTCAAAATAATGTTGCACACGGAGCTTCACCGAGAAATGAAAATCACTTTGATAATCCCATATTCCAGTCTTGAATAGAGCGTACAGGTTTAATGTTCGAGGGTGTCCCTGCCAAGAATGCCACAGACAATGCATCTTTCCTCAGGCAACATCCAAGACAGCTTCCTGAGTGACGTCACTGAGTCTTCATTTTTCTTTTATTCATTTCTTACACATACTTTGAAGCCTTTCTCTTCCAATGCAGTCTTCGATCCAGAACATTTCTGTTGATAATCTTGAAGACTATATACATTGTCAAAGAAAGAAAGCGTGGCTCTTTGCTTTTTTTATATCTCGACAGGCTGAGGAAGACGTAGGAGCTGCAAACTCCTTGCACAGATCTTACTCTGTGTCTTTCCCGTTCTGCTCACGAGCTTGTAAAAGTTTCAGCTGCAAAGATTTGGGCCAGCCTCCGCTGGCACCATTTCAAAAGAGCACTGCCTGTTTCAGAAGAACAGCGAGGACAAATCTGTGAGGAGAGCGCTGTCTTTTTGCACTCTCTCCCACCACCCACACTCTCTTGGGGGCTCAGGGCAGTGACCGCTCTCAGGACTTTTACTCTGCTCTCAGGGTAATGTCAGCTCATGCCAGCTCAATCCTTAAGGCAGCAGTACATCTGTTAGAGATCCACGGTGGTTTGAATCACTCAAGCAAGCCTGGTCTCTATCACAGACACCCAGAGAATAGGAAATGCAAGCTACAGCACTCTTTCCTGGATACTTTGTCCTACTTTTCAGATGTGTGTCAAGCTCTCACGAGGCTCAGCACTCCTTGTGTTACAGTTCGCACAAGATCCTGGCTGCTCTGCCTTTTTCTTTTTTTCTTTTCTGCTCCAAGTGGCCCCGGGATTCTCGTCTGACCCTCCACGTTGCTGCCTTCTTAAGAATTTATAGCACTCCAACTGTGCTTTTTATGCAACTTTTACACAGATTGGCATTAAAGAATAATGAACTCAGTGACAGGAAGTGCAAAAAAAATTAGGTTTATGTTTTTACTGATGCAGTAATTTAGCCTGAGTAGTGATTTTCTTATAGTCTAAGAGTAAGCTCTGGGTCTCAAGGGGTTTTAGTTGTTATTCTAATACTTTTTTGAGTAGTGGGCAGTACTGTGCTATAAAATCTAAATAAAGAATAAACTGGTTTTTTGCTTTTTGACCACACCTCGAGTTTGTGTCAAATTTCTAGATTCTGAATTCTTCCCTGCTATATTGCAACATTGTATTACTTTTGCTATCTATACTCAAGAAACACTATGACCCTTCACGCAGCTATTTACAAGTATCACATATGAGAAGCACACTCACCTATGCATATATGTGTATCTTTGTGTTTATTGTATATTTTTACAGGTTTAGTTGGTGCCAATGTGTAAGGACTCTCTTCACTGGGACTCTACCCTTGTTTACATTTGTCATCACCTAGTCACCTACAATCTAAGTCAACCTTTAACCTTTTTCAAGAGTGTTATGGCTAGGTAGTTTCAGTTAATACACTCAATGCTATACAGCCTTTAGTTGACCTGCTATTATCCAGCTTGGAGGATTTTATAAACAAGAATGAGCTACTAGCGAGGCTTCTGAGAGAGCCAGTGTTTCTAATTTGTTCCTTCATTGATTTGGCAATTTTTTATGTTTGTGCCTTAGCAAACTTTGGTTTTCAGCATGTTTTTTAATCTTCCCATCAATTTAATCCTTGGAAAAGCTCAATTATGAAAATAGAAAGATATTTTATTGTTTCACCCTTTACTAAAATCAATATATCAGTGGCATAAATGAAGAGGTTTGTTCATTTAGGTGTGTCTGTTTGTCCATGTTGGACTCAAGTGGCCTGTATTATAGCTGAACACAGTATGGTATCCATGGATTTGTACCCAGCCATCTCTACACTCACTACAAATCCTAAAAGAGGTTTGGGATTGTTTAGCTTTTTCTCTTGCATTAGCAATATGTCAAGATTTCCACTAACAACTCTGTTTACAGGGTTTTTTCCTGGCATCAAATGGGCCTTCAGTGGGGTGATCATGGTGTACAGCTAAAACAATGAGTCTGTCTCATTATTTGTCCGGAATCCATGCATTTTAAAAAATTATTTCTGAACATTATAAATAAAAATCTAAACAGAAAAGCAACGTTTTAAAATGATTTAACTTTTCAGCCTCAGTTCTTAAAATTAGTGCTTAGATGGGGTACTATTGTAACAGTCAATGTCAGCAAGTATACATTCACTGAAGCAGTTTAAATGTTTCGTTGAGATTTTCCTTGACTTTTAGGTGACGAAATGATGAGGACTTTCCCACACGCGAGGAGTAGAAGAACTAAGCAAGAAGAGCTCGGTAAATCAGAATATAAATATGATACCATAAAGACCTTAAAATGAATGCAGTTATTGTGTTATGTCTGTACGTGAATTGTGCTTGTATGCTTGAGAGGTTTGATCTTTGTACAATCCAAGCTGCTATTTTTGTTCCTGAATAACATATTTCCATTTATAATGAATGGAAAAGACCTCCTGCCATTGTCTTCTTTGCTATCCTTCCACCTTCCTCAGACAGTCTTCCCTTTGAGGATATACTCATGTAAACCAGATTTCCCTGTTTCGTCTTCATTGTTTGTGCTTCCTGCAATATGGGCCTTCTCTGAGTTGATTCACTCGGTTTTAGTTCACGTCCTTACCAGCATGCTGTTTCAGCACTAAACCCATGGGTGAACTAAAATACCACGATCATGCCCCCTCCTCAGGTCCAAGGTCAAGCTATATGTATTTCAACATATATCTTCTTTGCTTAGTGTTTGCACAACTGCTTTGAATGGCCTCCATTTCACCATAACAAAGATTAATGTGTTTTCATTTCATTCAGGCTTGTTGTTACAGTTGTTGGCATAGTAAGAGCTGCTTTTACAGCCGCTCTGGTGTAGTCTGTGACACTGCTTCTCATTGCTTTGACGATGTTTACTATCTTCCTCGTGGTGATAAAAATAAAAATAAAATGGGCTGGAGACACACTGTATGGTGAGAGACACACTGTATGGTGAGAAACACGCCGTGGTTTCTGTCTCTTTAAGATCGTGATGGCTTCTCTGCTGCTCCCTTAAGGTCACTCGCCCTCCTTAGGCCGCCTGCCAGCTGCCATGTTACTGTCAAGCATTTGCAGAAATGCCAGCAAGGCCATTAGTCCAGAGCGTTTTCAGCAGTCAGCAGTCTGGACAGTGTGAGCTGCACAGTGATGCAGAAAAACAAAGAGTCTGGCCCATATAAAACTACAAAACACAGTGCTTTCCCGTCTTTGTTTCCTATTACTTGTTATTGTTCACTTCTGCTTTGATTTATTTCCTCCCATTCCCTCTGTGAGCACTCAGGCTACAGCCGCATGGGACACGATGATGAAGAAAACCTCCTTTTTAACTGTGAATGTGACAGCTTGTGATTCAAGCCGTCATTTTTAAAATATGTCGAGATGAATCAAATTACAGTTTCTCCATGTTCCCTCTGGTGTCTCCCAGCTGCTTCATGCATTGTTTTCTGTCTCTTGGGGTACAGCAGCATCTGGTGGTCAGCTGAGGAAATGACACTTTGTTTTTGATAGTGACACTAATTTTTAATCTCTATTTTTAAATGAAAGCAGGAAGGAAATCGCAGGGCTTGTGGTTATAACCAGATCTCTAGATTCAGTAGTCTTTTTGTAATGCAGTGTGACTGTGCGGCTACACCTACCTGAATTAAGACTGCACATTTTTGTTTGTTCTGAATCTCTTTAAATTTCCATCTTCCATGTTTCTCCACAGAGTTGATGCTAAAAATCAAAACAAAATGTCCACAGATGGTGAATAGCTGATTATAGTAATCCCAGTTGAACAGTCATGGCATCATGTTTGTCTGCAAGTTCATGGGGGGACCTGTTGCTTGATGAAAATCCTCTTACAACTTGTATCACATGACTACTTTGTGGGCTTCACTGTTTATATGGAGGCTTGTGAGTAGATGAGACACCCTTGCCTAAGAACCACACACCTACTAAAGAATTGTATGTCTATAAATGAGTACATTTTGGTTGTAATACATATAAATATGTACAAGTAGGTTTAAAATCACACGATTTTTGCTGGATGTCTTACAATTCATGCCACAAACACATCATGAAAGAGGCCTGGACGAATGGCAAGTACAGTATGTAAACATTCCATGCAGCACTTTAGAGCTTTTGATAGTCCTTACCATGCAAGCATTTTTCATCTTTTTTTTCCTTTTCTCCTCATGCCATCAGGTTTATGGATGAAGAATGGTTATTACTGCGCTACCACACTCAGTTTCCAATGATACAGGCCAAGTAGCGCTAAACCAATAAGAAGGGAAAGCTTTATGTGCTGCTATCGGGTGGACCTACTTAGGCCCAGTGACCTGTTAATCTAATATATCCACCATTGCATTTGCAGGCTATAGCAAGAGTAAGAGTTTGACTGCTTTATAAATTGTTTCTTTACTACTTTATTAATTGTTTTTGTAAAACTGTCATGGACTGAATGATTCTTCTTAATGCTTCTCAAGCTTCTTCCTTGAAATGAAACAAAATATCTTTGGGTCTTGGACTTTTGGATTTTTATTGGGATTAACAATTAACTCATCAAAAAAATAAATAAATAAAAACATCACTAATTGTCAGCTTTGTTGACATTTCACATATTTAGAAGTAATTGGTTCCGAAATCCGAATCAGAGAAACTTTATTAATCCCAGAGGGTAATTGAGTTGTCATAGCAGCAAATATACAACAAACAGTAGAAACCGAGTTATGACAGATAAATATTAAGATAGATAGATAAATATAGAGATATAGGCATAAATATGAATATACATATAAATATAAAATGGCAAGTATGTGTGCAAATATGTAGTGGTGTACAAAAGTGACAGAGTGCATTGATGTGTGATTAATTGTGTTCCACATGTGTGGATCTGACCCAAGTGGATGAATTAAAGAGTCTGATAGCAACGGGAAGGAACGACCTACTGTAATGTTCCCTCAGATAGCGAGATTGAAGAAGCCTGTTGCTGAAACTGCTCTTCAGATTGTCCAGTGTGTTATGGAGGGGGTGGGATTCATTGTCCGTGATTGCCAACAGTCTTGCCAGCATACTGTCACTAATCATCTCCTCCAGGGTGACGAGCTTTATGCCAACAACAGACTCGGCCTTCCTGATGCGTTTGTTTAGTCTGTTTGCTTTGATGCCTGCACCCCAGCACGCCACAGCAAAGAAGGTGGTGCTCGCAACAACAGACTGATAAAACATATAGAGCAGCCACTGGCATGAAAACCTTGAAAAGAAAATTTTCATGTAGTTTTCTGAATGGTTGAAACGCGTGACAAACAACTCTTCTCCCTCCTCCCGAGCCTTTCTTGGTTTCTCCCGTTGACGTGTTCCTGCAGAGCAGATGGCTTTACACATAAATCCTATTAACAACTTTCTGCTGATGGAGATGCAGTGAGCACAGGGTTTTCTCTCTCTGTCATCATCTCCCCTGAGAGGTCTGCTTTTTTATTTTCTAAGCCATAAAAAGAAGCGGTGGGAGAGCTGAATTTGGAGGCCACGTCATGTCTGCAGAGAAGGTAAAAGGTTGAACTTAGGTTTTTGTAGATTTTCTTTAAAAAAATATTTTAAATAAGATTACTTTTCTCTGGACTTTAAGCTTCTCAGGGATGAAATGTGCCAATATTTGGGAAGTGGACCACACAAGTTACTTTTATAAGAGTAACTTAACACTTCACATGACGTTATTTATCGATATACTGCAAAGTTTAAAGTTGTACAGGTGAATTTCTCATATTTCTGTTTGTTGTGGAGAGGACACATATTCGGAAGCATGCTTCAGGGATTGAAATCAGTCAGTAATCCAGACGTTCAAGCAAACTGGAATGCTGCTATGGTGGATGTCTGAACCAAATGCAACTGCAAAAGCATTGTCTTAATTCTTACTTTACTTTTATTTCTATATTCATTTATTTATGTATTGTCCTGGATTTTTTGGCAAATCTTGCACCATCAGTAAAATTTGTTAATTTGACTCAGTAACATTATATTTGAGAACAATACAGTTGCATATTGTGTAGTTGTACAACTGACCAAAATTAACTACACTTGTGACTGTTGTTGGTGAAGTCTAAACTTACAAAATGAGCATCAATAATCATAAGTGCTATACCAATAGACATATATAATAAACAAATGTGGTAATGTGGCTAAAGTGTCCAGTGACATTTGATAACTTTAATGCAACAATTCATCACAATACAGCAAATGTCAAATCTGCTGCCATAACGCTGAGATGCGGATTTCCTGTGGACGCAAATAGGCCTGCATTTAATAGGATTACTTTTCCCGTCTCCGGTAGTAGCGATCACACTGACCTCGTTGTCTGTGACTTTAGATGGTGACATATTGTTCCTGTCACTTAGCACAAAAGTTTAGTCCTGAGACTCAAAATATGTATGAGATGTTTGGTAAAATAAAACACTTTTAATTTAATATCACTGATGTAGGCTGTGTGTATTTTACTGAAAAAATATCAAAGCTAATCTCATTGCTTAGATGATTTTTTTTTTTTTTTTTAATAAATAGATATTTCAGAAAGGACTATTTATGGCATTGGACATATCTTCAGTTGAATGGGATTCATGTTTTCAAAATGTTAATACTATGTATAAAGAAACAGGCAGTAGATTTATTCAACTTAAGATAATCCATAGGTGGTATCGAACACCGCAACAATTGTATAAATGGAACCTGGCCTCTACGGACGAATGTTGGAGATGTGATGGTCAAAATGCTTCGATTTTACATATCTTATGGAGCTGTTCGGCACTTCGGGATTGGTGGGGAAATATAATGGAGGTCATTTTCAGTGTTTTAAAAAGGAGATTTGGTATCTCACCAAAACTGTCCATACTTGGTATAACCACAGATTTTTCTGATGGAGATTTTTCCAGTTATACAAAAAGATGGATTATTTTGGCTCTTACTACGGCCAAACAGGTCCTGCTAAGACACTGGCGGAAAAAGAACCCCCCTCCATATGAAGAGTGGCTAAAGACAATGGCTAAGTTGGCGTCTTACGAAAAAGTGACTTATGGTTTATTAGACAAATTGCATCAATATGATTGTATTTGGTCCCCCTTTACAAGCTGGCTTTCTGTAACTTGAAGAACAGAGGAGTAATGACAGAGTGGTGGTGTGGGGATTGGTGTGCGAAGAAAGAATAGGATAACTTCCCTTTGTTTTGTTTTTTGTTTTGTTTTGTTTTTTGTTGTTTTGTTTTGTTTGTTTGCTTTTTAAACTATTTATTTATGTAGTTTATGTAGAGCCCCCTTGGCTTAAACTTGTATACACTTTAGGAAGAGGTTTGTGTTATAGATGATAAAGAAGGAAAAGCCAAAGAAGAAGAGTTATAAATAACTGCATTTAAGATGCACAAAACAAATGTACTTTATATTTCAGAATCAGAATTGAGTATAAAATACTTTCTCGTAATTTACGATCCCATTTTAGCTCTCACGTTTTCATCAGGGAATCGCAGCAGGCATGACTTCATCACAAAGCAGTGCAGTGGGTGTTTTCTCCAGGGCTTGAAGGCCTTGGCAGGTTTCATAAAACTGTTGCAAAACCTGTTTCTCCTTTTCTTGTGTTTCTTATGAAACGGTCTCATCAAGAATAGAAACAGATTGTTCAGTTCTAGACGAGACAGCCTTACATGCATCACATCATTATTACCTCATGCCCTGTTTCTCCATTAACTTCCTTTAAACAGTCTTTATGCTGATTTACAAATCAAAAGCTAAACTTATCAGGCAGATTTGACAGGAGCTACCAGTGCAAAATAAACAACTTTCATTTCATTTGAATCATTTAGAATAGAAAAAATAATGATACCACTTCTGTTCATCTTTTTATTGTCTTTCTTCCCACTGCTTTCCTCACATCTGAATTTGTGATGGTGAGTTGGTACTTATAACAGTCTTGCTAGTTTGACTAAATCTTTCACTGCATTTTATGTCTTACCATTTTAATTTAGCTCAGTTGTAGTAAGGGCTCTATGAGTATTACCAATAATCTTTTTTGTGTGCTTAAAGCAAATCTATAGAAACCAAAAAAGAAGAAAGAAGAGGCCAATGGTACAACAGAAGCCAAGCTGAATGGAATTGAGACCAAGCCCAAAAAAGATAAGACAAAGAAGCATGAAGATGTAGCCAAAGAGGACAGTTCTGCCATTCAGAGTGAGGAGATAAAAACAACTTTTACTCTCTCATTTTTCTCTTTACATCTCCATTGTAGTCTAACGAAAGCAGTTACATATCTTTTTCCTTATCAACATTATAGATGGGAAGAAAGTGAAGAAAAAGAAGCTAGAAAAAGACAAAGAGGAACCAGAAAAGGAAAGACAGACTAAAAAGAAAGCAAAAAGTGCTCCAAAAAAGAAAAAAGGTAAGTCAGCAATGACTGTAATATTGAGTTTTCACTGGGATGTGTTAAAGCTGGGGTGTGTTTCCTATACAATGACACTTTAAGTAACTCCCACAAAAATACGCCATGAGTGCACTGATTTCCATTACTATAGATTCAGACTCAGATGATGACGATGAAGAGGACGGTGAAGATACTCCGAAAAAGAAAACTAAGAAAAAAACAACCAAGGATAGTTCTCCACCTGCAAGTTCCACCCGAGAGAAGAAAACTAAAACTAAAGGTATGACGATGAGGAGAAGAAAGCTGTTGTCTAAAGGGCGTTAATGGTGTGCTCTAAACAGAAGTTATATGACCAGATTGTAATTAAGAGGATTAGATGATGTTATTGTGTAATGGCGTGTGAGCCATTTAGTGGAAACACTTCCTTACTTGGCTGTGTTGTCACATAATAATGAAGTAAGTGGTTTTCCTTTAAGTAATTAACTGTGGAAAATGTAATTAATTATTGCAGCATGATGTTACACACCAGCATGTTTTTGAAGTAAGTGAATAAAACATTCTGAATAAATAAACAGAATAATTAATCGGAAAACTGAATCAGTGAAATAATCCAAACAGAACTGAATTTTTGATGTGAAGCCATGTTTTCTAAGAGATATTTTCTTTATTCCATCCCATCATCACTTTCAGGTGTTGCTAGAATGTGGATATTTTTAGTCCTGCTAACAGCATGGCTTTAGCAGTGTGAGTCATTCAGTAGGTCTGTCCACAACTTTTATCCAGATTGAACAAACTACTTAATCTACTGTGGATTCCCAGATAATGTGTCCAAGTGAACCTTAAGTTTGACATTCTTGTGGTTTTATGTTGTGGCATCACCATATAAAATTGCACTTGTTGCAATAGTATTGAGTGCTTGAACAGAAGGCAGCTTGACATCTTTTCAGTTCATTGCGATGTTTTAGCTCTTCAAGACGCTTCAGTTCTCAAAAAACTCCCAGGTATTTAACCCCCAGTGATGGCCTCTTGGAGGTGATCCTAATGGTGACTGACCCACTGTTAATCATGTGAGTCATCATGATGTGAGCCAAGATGTGAAAAAAGGCGTGGGTCATTGCCATCATCGGGGTCAAGGTGTGAAACCTTGCACCACATTGTCTCACCCCATCATCATGAGAGCTTTTGTGGTTTCTTGAGGCAAGGTGTAAGTGGGGCTTGAAACATCTGGGAAGGGATCACAAGATTACGTTGGAGCTGATAGTTGGTGTTGTATGGTAGAATGTGAGGTTTTTGTTCTTGTAGGCTTCCTCAGTTATTTTAGAACTGACACTGCAGGCTGACACTGTGAACATGTTAAGGTGTAAACATGAATACTTTACTCAGGGCGCTTATAACCTTCTCCCACCAGTCTTTGCTTCTGTTCCCTTCATTTATTTGCTCAGTGAATCTGAGCATAAGATATTTGGAAATGATGTTGCTATAATTATTCCCAAAGCGCTCTAACTCACCTGTTTGTCAAGAATTTTGCAGTGAGCTGGTTTTAGCAGGACTCATTCTTTGATTGCAGAAATGAACTATTGGCTCAAATCTCTGCATGAGATACAGTATTTATAATAGAAGATTGGCCACACAATTACTTATGTGATCAATCTCAAAATGCTCTTTGTCACCTTTCACCTACCTCATTTTGTTTTTTCTGCTTGCAGCTTTAATAGTTTTGTTCTGGTTGTCCTGTTGTCAGCTTTCCTTGACAGCTCTAAAACTCACTGTGCACTCTTGCTCAGTCACAAACAACAGGAACAGTGAAAATAGTGGAGATTTAAAAAGAAAAAAAAAACAGCCAGATATTATCCTCAAGATACAGTAGACCGTTAAAAGAGAGTAAATATTAGGTAACTGTAAACTTAACTCTTAAGTGAATGCTAATGTTACTCTGTAATTTACTTGGCAGGGAGTTAGAAAGGTTTTTACCAGTGTAGCAGTGCATACCACGGATGTTTAACTATGTTTTTTTAATCCCCAAAGTTCAACACTGCCAAAAACATTCAGGGAGGACTAACAACTTTTAGCAGTCTAAACGGGAGTAAGTCTAAACGGGAGGGCATGTTGGGACAAATTCGTCATTGTGGAAAACGTTTTAAGAGGAAGCACTGAGAGTGTTACAAGTGTAATCGAGGTTCTGAGAATTTGCTCCACAGATTTGAGCAAGGAATTTGTTCAGATCCTTCACTTCACTTTGATGTCCTCCCAGTTATACACTCCTTGTTTTAGCAGCTTGAATCCTAAAAAGGTAAACAAACTGAGGGCTAAAATATGTCGTCTGCGTCCCAGTTTGCTTCATCAGCTTTTCCTTAACTCTGAAAATTAATAAAAGGTACTACTATAATGGAAACTTAACATCTAAATTCGGGTGGATCCAAGCTGAGCCCTAGTCACTCTCACATTCGCATGCTGTCCGAATCTGGGTCAAGATGGCATGCTCCAAGTTAGTTCTGTTGCTACACATCTGTTTCACACATAAATCTTTGTTGACTTAACTGATAACAGTTTGCATTTTTTGGAACTCACACCATAGTGTTCACTAAGATTACTCTCTATACTCTACAAGTGAATTTACATTTTGTTACATTTCTCAGTGTGTGCTTCCAATTCTTCAGGCTATCACATTTAAGAATAGACAACATTTCTATTAAACTATATACTTTTTTTCCTTAGATGACAAAGATTCTGATGGAAAAGAAAAAAAATCCAAGTCAAAGGAAAAAGACAAGAAGAAGGAACCAGCTTCAATGTTCCAGATAAATGAAGACAAAAACTCAAAAAGCAAAAAGAAAGGTGATTGCATTTTTTAAACTGACGAACTGTAAAATTCTGTCTTTGTTTACTTTACCAAATGCTTTGCCGCATAGCATCCATCTTGATGCTTGATGTTAAAATGACAAAAATTGAGACACTTTACACTTGTTTACTGAACAGCGGCCAAATCGGAAAGTGATGACAGTGAAGAAGAAACAAAGTCAACCAGATCAAAGAAAAAATCCAACTCCGGCTCTGCATCGATGTTTCAAACATCAGCAGATAAGGACAAAGACAAGAAGACAAAGAAAAAAGGCAAGTTTATTACTAAAGCTTTCCTCTGTTGTATTCACAGACAAGTGTATAACATCTCTGTTGTTTTTTTCAGCAAAGGCAGACGAAAGCAATGATTCTGAATCAGAAAAAGAAGAAAAAACAAAGAAGAAGAAGGGCAAAGGGAAGAAGAAAAAAGTATCTGACTTCAAACAAATCAACCACAACATTTTAGTCACTTAATGTCATATTACACTTTAACTTTCACTCAGAGTGGACCATGTTTTAAAATGTTCTTATCTATTCTTCTTTATCAGGAGCGCTCTCCCTCACCTGAAATTGAATTTGACAACTTGGAGAAGTTTGTAATGGAGCCAGCTCCGCAGGGTGTGACTGTGAAATGCAGAGTGACTCGGGATCAGAGAGGGATGGATAAGAGCCTCTACCCTTTGTATTACCTTCATCTAGACAATGAAAAAAAGGTCAGTATCATGTTTTAAAAAGTTGCAAAATGCAGACCAAAATTGTAAACACAGTACAACAGCACGTTCAGTAGTTCTCCTTTCATTTATTAATTTTAATTACTGTTATCATGGACAGTTGTCATTTGTCGGTGTCTTGTCCCCCCCCCCCCCCCCCCTTTTTTCTTTCTTTCTTTGTAGACGTTTCTACTGGCTGGACGGAAGAGAAAGAAAAGTACAACTTCAAATTACCTCATCTCCATCGATGCCACAGATTTATCAAGAGGAGGCGAGAATTTTGTGGGAAAGCTGAGGTAAAAGGATTTTTGTTTAAATTGCAAAGCAGGTAAACAAACTGTCACGTATAAAGTATTAATTAGGTGCATTTTAACTGAATGTGTTTTATACATTGCCCAGGTCAAATTTAATGGGGACTAAGTTCACTGTGTTTGACAACGCTGTGAATCCTGAAAAAGCTCTTCCAGACATGTCTAATGCTCGGCAAGAGTTAGCAGGCATCATCTATGTAAGTCATTTTACTGCAGAACGTTTAACTACAGTACATTGTATGAATAATAAGAACTGTATTTGATTTTGTTTTGGTTATTTCTGACAACAGGAAACCAATGTCTTGGGAATGAAAGGACCCAGAAGGATGACTGTCATCATTCCAGGAATGAGCAAAGACAACGAGCGAGTACCCCTCCGACCAAGAAATGTAAATTCATTGTAAATGCAATCATATAAAACACCAGTTCAATGAGGGCAAAAGATAAAGGCCTATATGAAAATTCAATATGAATTGACTAGTCATAGTTTTTGTTTTGTTTTTGAAATGAAAAGTAAATTCACTCCTTGCTTAAATCTGATATTATAGTCACACAATCTTAAGTCACACAATCCTGGAGAGTAAGTGGAGGCCTGAGGAATGGAAAAGTGTACTGGTACTGATTTTTAAGAGTTATGGTGATGTGCAAAGCTGCAGTATGTACAGAAGGAATAAAGCTGATTAACCATACCACGAGGATATGGGAAAGAGTTGTTCAAGCTAGATTAAGTAGGGAGTTGATAATAACTGAGCAGCAAATATGGTTTTATATTATGAAAGAGCACAACAGATGCAATATTTGCTTTGAGAGTGTTGATCGTGAAGTGAAGTCCAGGAGTTTTACTGTGTTTTTGTTGATCTAGATATGATAAGTTGCCAAGAGAATAGTGGTGCAACGGATCACGGTTGATCCGTAATCCGAACCGATCGCACTCCACGGTTCGGGACGCACGTGATCCGAAGATTCAAAAAAGAAGGAAAAAAGTATGTGTATGGTGCGCGTAGTCAGTCTGTCAAGTGATAGTTATGGCCAGCGCTGGTGGTCCAAGTGGAGGAGTAGAGGAGTTTGCTGCATTTAAGCAGCCATTTGCTCCCCAATCCGACCGGGCTAAAGCTATTACAAAAGCTACTGGGGTGTTTAGCTGCAGACGGGAGGTCGTATTCCCTTGTGCAAAACAAGGGGTTTAAACTATGATGAACGTGCTTGAGCCACGCTATGATATCTCGTTGCGTGTCCACTTCAGTGACAAGATTGTACCAAGGCATGTATGAGCAGGAAAAGTTTAAAGTTATGGCTGAACTGTCCCAGGCATCTTCTGTTGCCCAACTACAAATGGGTGGACCTCCAGGTCAACGGAAAGCCCTGTACTGCCCTATACTGCACCTTAATTTGTTTTTATATAATTTCGTGGAATGAGTCTTGAGCTGAATGTTTTTAATAGGCAAACAATTTTGTCTTTTTTTCTTTTTTTGCTGATCCAAAAATTGATCCGATCTGTGACTTAAAACCGTGATCCGAGCCGAACCGTGAGATTTTGGATCCATTGCACCACTACAAGAGAAGAACTGTGACATTGCATGAGGAAGGCAGAAGTGGTAGAGAATTATGTGAGGGTAGTGCAGATGGATTCAAGGTGTCTGTGGACTATGATATTTACAGAGGCCATTGTGATTTGTAGTGAGGGAGCAGATAGAAGAGAGTTTGGAGAGGTGGAGGTGTGCTGCGGAGAGAAGAGGAATGAGACAGAGAGAGCTTACTACGTGTTCTAACTCTGCACTCTTGTGCAGTCAAGCGTAACACCCAACAACTAAGATTAGTTTTGTTTCTAAAGAATGCAGATAAATAACTGTAATTTGTCATCTTAATCATTAGAATAATAATGTGCTTTACTATTTTTCTGCTTTCAAGCAAAAACAATAAATTTGAATATTCACAAATGACTTGTTAAGCCTTGTCTATAGCATTAAGAGCAACACAAGGCCAGTGGGAATGAACTATTTGATGTTGACGTTTACCACTTATGTTTTGTTAATTCTTTGCAGGAATGCGATGGCTTGCTGATAAGATTCCAAAACAGAAGGATGGAAAATCTGATCGAGCTTCACAACAAGACGCCTGTGTGGAACGAAGAGACGGCATCTCATGTGCTAAACTTCAATGGCAGGGTCACCCAAGCCTCCATCAAGAACTTCCAGATCGTCCACAACAAAGATCGTGAGTGGCTTTTGCTTGTCCACAACTACTATATGTTAAATAGTTGGGCAAAGAAATGAAAAGCAGTTTACTGGCAATGCATAAAACAACAGAAAGATCTAAACAACCTAAATGAGTATCTAGGTATTACTGCTGACAATGTCCATCTCCCAATAACCACAGTATATCCTGCAACCAGCAGAATAATGTGCCATGCCACAAAATTCAAATCATCTGAGAAATTATCCCCTGAAGAATACAGTGAGTTCAGTGTACTGAAATTGCCTGCACAGTCCCCAGATCTCAATCCACCAGAGCACCTTCGGGATGTGGTGGAACATGAGATTTGCATCATGGATGTGCAGCCGGCTGCATTATGTTATGTCAATATGAAATAAAATCTCTCAAATAAAATCGTAGTTAACCTAACCCCATGCATGTGTTTGGACTGTGGGAAGGTGCTGGAGGAACTGGATTGAACCCATGCACGCACGGCGAGAACATGTTAAGGTGTGCACTGGGGGCAATATTGTTAACCACTGCATTGCTGTGCTGCCCCACAAGGAATTAGGCAGTTTTTAAGCCAACAGCAGGCCTAACCTGGTACTAGCAAACTGTACCTAATAAAGTGGCCAGTTAAATTATGTCTCATAAGACAGACATTGGTCAGTGATTATTTTATTTCTGCCTGTACAACCCTTAGATACAATTTTAAAAAATGATTTCTTCTGAAATTTAGAACTGCAGTTTTTCATATTTGAAATTTCTTATTTATGCCAAATGTTTTGTTTGTTTGTTTGTTTGTTTGTTTTAAAATCCCAAGTCAATTATGAAGTTTATATGCTGAACTTGCTTCACAGTCTTTAGACTGACCAAGCAGTTTATGCAGAATAAACGAATATGGGGATTCAGCTTGAATATTTTATTACTTCTAAGTATGTACATTGCCATGATCCATCTTATTAACTCCCTGCCTGCCTACTTACGTACCTACCTACCGAAACACTACCTATTTATTTATTAAGATAATTGCTCCATTAATGAATTCTTTTTCTTTTTCCAGTGGACTACATTGTGATGCAATTTGGACGAATAGCTGATGACATTTTCACACTGGATTACAACTACCCGCTGTGCGCTGTGCAGGCCTTTGCCATCGCACTTTCCAGCTTTGATGGCAAAATCGCTTGTGAATAACACACAAGTCTTCAGTTGTGGACTCACACTTAAACCAGCATGCAACAAACCCACATTCACATCAGATCAACCCAGCGTCTTTGGACTCGCCTACACTTCCTGTGATAGGTGTCGATAACAGCAATGGTTCCTCAAATGTGACAATACCTGCTGTTGTGCTGCTGTTATCCGTGTGAGTGCCCCCAAGTGTAAGACACAAAATTGTTGTCATGTTATCGTCTGATCTTGCATGACATGGTGCAGAAGAATCCTCTGTTTTTGATTCTCAGTATTTCACTGCAATCATCTGAACTTCTGGGAACTACAGAAAGACACACCATTGGGAGTCCAGTGACTGGAGAGCTATGTTTCAGGGAGATAATTGTACACCTCATTTATGAAGGTGTTTGAAGACTACTAACATCATTAAAGGATGTTAAACCGTGAATTACGGTAATTTTTTTGCTTTGTTGTGCTTTGAGGTATTGTGTTGCTGTATAGCGTCAATTTTTTGTGTCAAATGTGACCGCAGAAACACCAAATTACAATAAAAATGTTTCTCTTTAGGGCAAAATGAAAATTATACTTTGTGACAGTAATCATCTGCACAAAAGACACACTTTTATTTTAAGTTTATTCAATTTTATTTAGTGACTGTGAAACCGTTTTGTGTATCTGTATACATTAATATACACATAGGTGTGAAAATCTTTTTTCTAGGCATGTACGTTACGTTTCTCCAAATATATATGTTTCTAGATAACTGGCTCTAATGTGAACTCCTGTAGGTTTTTGTATGTTGTCTTTTTTAATTTCTTTATATTCATAAACATTGCCTTCGCTGCAGGCTTATGGGAATAATTCAAATGAATTAAATTTCCTTGTTAACTAAATCGCTTTGAAGTCAGCTTGTATAAATGTATGTTTTTGTCATGTTTTTGTTGTTGTCATTTTTTATCTTTTCTTGTCGCCCTGATTCACAGTAATATAGTAAATTTAGAGTGCTACTGACTGTTTGCAGATGGTCAGTACCACTCAGTACCACCACAGAATTACAAGACTTGCAGGTTACCCCAATCCTTCTTCCAACCCTACAAATGGTGTTTTAATGGGTGTTTTTAAAATAAAAAAAATCTGTTAGAACAGATATTTATAAAATATGTTTTATAGTTCTATCTTCTCATGCGAGAGAGCGCTTGGCAGATATTTAGTCACATTCCAGTTTCCAGTTTTACAAACACCCACGATTTTCTTCAGTTGCCTGTATGTTGAGAGGAGCTTCACTCAGCATGGAAAAACCTGTTTGAACCGAGGGCCTCCAGAGTAAGTGAGAGGTGTGTATTCTGCCTGAACCTGCTCAGGCAGTTGTCCAGACTCGCAAATTAAATGAAGCCTAAAACTGGCAGCTCCTCTGGAGAGATGCTGTAAGGTGAGTTCTTCCTACCCCATTGTTTTTTTTCTGTAATGTGAGCAATAGTTAAACAACTGCCAACATTATTGTAGTCATGCTGATACATTTGTACTCTTAGACACAATGTGTGAAAATGACTGTACACTACTGTCTTATATGTGTGTGGTGTATAAACGTTCATAATCTAAAAATGTTGCAACCATGTTATTGACCAACAGAAGGAGCTGTTGCTGGATGGAAAGGTGTGAGTGTAAGCTTATAAGATTTACAGTGATACACACATGGTTACTAGTTAAACCCTCTTTCCAGTAAATAAGCGATAATACGAGGGAGAGCAATATTCATAGTTTCTATGGGAATTTAGTGTAATATGAGCATTTACAGCGTATGTTTGTATAATTGCATGACAAATGTATTATTATTTGTATAGATAGACTAAAATGTGAAAGTAAAACTACAACAAAGACTGTTACAGATTACACTCACTAATTGGCTATATACTTGAGGTAATTATACAATAAATGCCAAGAAAATACTATATAATATAATATTAATATAATATAAAATATTCCATTACTAGTAAAGGTCCAGCTTTCATTTTTGTGTCTCTCTGTCAATAACATTTAAGCAGTAGTAATGCTCCTTCTGATTCTCATTCTCATTTATGGGAGCTTTAAATTACTCTCTGTGAGTTATGCAGGTTTGGCTGCATTAATGTCAACATCTGTTAGGGGAAATTAAAGTAACAAAATTCTAGGGGGGAAAAGAAAACTGTTTTCCTCACATGAAAGTTGTCTAAGAGAAGGATTTGCATTTAAACTGTTGAGAATAATCAAAACCTTAGACTGGATGACATATTCTAAATAATATTAGACAATATTTTAGTACTTTTTTTAATATAGTAGTTTTTTTTTTTGCATATACTAAAATCTAAGAAAATTATAAGAAGAAAGAGGAAGATGTCAAATGGTTGAATGACAATAAAGCTGAGTCTGTTATCTATTTCTAACTAAAGCTTTTCATAATACATCATTTGTATATTTGTAGTATTTCTCCATTATTAAGTACCAAACATCAAGCTGAGGTTTCTGTTCTTTAGATTTGAAGAAAATTAAATATCAACATAACCAGACGCACAGAGTAAACCATTGAATGTGTGCTGTTTGTTCTGTGTGACATTGAGATGGCATCATTTTTCTATTGAGTGTGTAGGGGACCATAACATTTTCTTTTTCTCTGTCTTACTGTAAAATTAAGACTAAAATTAAGTTCCGAGGCAACATGAAGGTGACTCCATCATTTAGTAGTGAACATATTCGCCTTACATGCAAAAGATTCCTGCTTTTAGAATGAGAGAAGACATAAACCCAGCCTTAGGGGGTCACGAGCCCAGGTAATCATTTATGTGCCAGAAGGGGCATCCAATGTGAAATCTGTGCCAAATCAGATATGCATATCCATCGCTTGTGGTCGCCTCTTGGGGATGAGCCAGCAGGTGAAAATACCTCCAACATATAAATCCAATTTATTCAGTAGTGATTAGTAGTGATGTAATTTGTTGTGATCTTCTCTGTTCTGTTTATATTTATATACTATACCATATTATCTCATCTTTTTATCACTAATATTTTGGATAGGATAATATTGCCACATGTAACTAACTGCACAATTTTCCATTTTAAACCCTATATATTATTATTTAGAAAATTTTAAAAATTGCATTAAGGTTTTGAAACATTAAATATTCCATGTTTCTTTAAAGTTATCTACAGTAATAAAACATAATAATAATAATGTTTTAGAAAGACTCATTTAAAGACTGTTCCAGTGTTTTTATATAAAGCCACGGAGTCTTTTATGTAAATGCCCTTTATATATTTCCTACCTTTGACATATTTCTGCGAGTGTATGTACTGCCAGACTGGTTTTTCGGACAAGAGTTTCCAATCAGCGTTCAGGGATTTTGTGGGCGGGGCCTGCGGTGAAGTCACTACCCCCCCCCCCCCCCCCTCCAAAACCTTGTTGATTGACGCGCACCAATGGCTCCTCCTTGAAAGTCTTTTTTTCCCTCCCCCTTCGTTTTCCAGTGTAGTGCGTTGATTTCATACCAAAGTCATACTTAACATTCCACTTATACTGTCAAACCTCTGAGAAATATTAAGGAAAACAACAGCGCGCCAAAATATAACAAAGTTACTGAATTGATCAGTTTCCCCCACTGAGGAGAATAAGCTGACTGCAAGAATAAAAAGGTAAGTCTTCCACAAATGTTCCCTCTTTCTGTCCACAGCCTTTTTTCTGGGGAGTTTTTTCATGCCGCTTGTCTCGGTGAAGTTTTCAGATCATTGTCATTTTTTACATTTTTCCGCGGAGCTCCCTGCGTTGGGAGGGAAGAAAA
Organism: Aulonocara sp. 'chitande type north' Nkhata Bay; assembly: GCF_057382095.1. Lineage (NCBI taxonomy): Eukaryota > Metazoa > Chordata > Actinopteri > Cichliformes > Cichlidae > Aulonocara > Aulonocara sp. 'chitande type north' Nkhata Bay. The sequence continues at coordinate 37,348,404 of NC_141348.1, read as the reverse complement.
CATTTGCAGTTTGATACTCTATTGTGTTTGACTTTCCCAGTGTGTATGGATATCTTTGACAGCCTATGTGCAATCATATTTCCACCGGTAGCCCGCTCATTGGCACATACTTTTACCTAAAAGAAAAAAAAAAGAAAAGAAAAAGGTTTTCTCGTTTGACAGAAGGAAATGGGAAAAACATGTTTGTTTTCTGTCCCGGACAGTTCATACCTGGATCCAACTCTTCCAGCCTTGCTCCTCAAGAAGAATCCAACAGTTTTACAGACAAGCACGGAGAGAGACGATTTGGACGAAAACGTTTTAGAGGAATACACAACATCAGCGTGATTTGGACCTCTGCATCACTAAGGTAAGACAGCTTCTTGATTAGGAAGCGAGGTTAAATAAATTCTGGAGGTCTTGTTGATGCTTCCTACATGGAATTACAAATACAGAGTAGTTTTCTTGATAACGCCTAAACAAACCAAGATTATCTCATATAAAAGTGTGTGTGTGTCAGCTCAGCTACGTCTGCTTTCGCTTTAGCTCTTGCCGGGCAGACTGTGAACAACATTGCAGTATGTTAATACATTTTTAAGACTAAATTTAAATCAAGCATTTTTTTCATCAAAACACTCACAAATTAATATGAATGATTTTTAAATGGTTTGCAATGAATCAAAGTTTTAGATTAGAAAACCAAAGCTTTTTTTTTCACTCACATCTGGAATTACACCTTGAATCTAAATTTATTTATGTACATGCATATTGAGGTGTACAAGACTATGCAGTGTAAACCACAGAATAAAAGTTGTTATAGAAAGTAACTATCTGTCTATCTATGTAGTTCTTTGTTCTTGACTTTTTCAAACGTGGCATGTGATGATACACTGCAAAGTCCTTCTAAGTACATAATTCATAGGTGAAGATTTGAGATGCATGGATACGTAGCGAGCTAATTGTATAATTATATGAGTGCCACCTCAGGCTACACCTGCTATACAACTGTGTGTGGTTAGTAGAGACCTAGGCGAAAATAATATGTGTCCGTTTTGACAGAGCCAAACGTTGGCACCTCCTTTATCCTAAGTTTGCGCGGTCATATGAACTGCACAGTTAAATCACTGACAGTCAACACGTTTGACTCAACGGCAGAATGCGGTCTGTCAGGTTGGTCGCTGTTAGCAGAATAACCTGTTAACGTCTGTTACTGTTTCCTCTCCAACATTTCCTAAAATTCAAGGCAGAAGGAAAGCCTTTCTCTTTTTTTTTTTCTTTCACATCATTGTCTTTCATAAACACAGTTGTAAATTAAAGTATGACATTGATTTGGTGTAGCCCTTTAAGCCCGCTCTAAAGCCTTTTAAAGCAGAAGGATAATCGGCTATCAAATAGGGTGTCTCTTTTCTTGCTGTCACGTTAGGTCATGGTTGAGAAGCCAGATCTCCAGTTTGGGGCCTGCTTAAGACCTACATGTGGAAATGTTCTGAAATGAAACACCAACATGAAGAACCAAACAATGTGCCCTTGGTAAATGAGACACGCCAAGATGCCTAATAATAGATTTTGATGCTGATGGGTAAATCTGGAGAGGATTAAGCATTCTGCTGTTCCGTCAGATTCTCTTTCATTGTTTTCATGCAGCCTGAATACATCAGGCCTCCCACTGTACAATGTGGTCTTTTTTTTTCCTTGAACATACTTTATATTTCTTAGCAATTGCGGATTCAGCATTTACACTTTGTACTTGTGTAGGAGTTAAATTAAGGGAAAGTTTTATAGCTTTACCATGTCACGGAGGTCAATTAGATTACTTGTGGTAGTATCCCCTAAAAGTGGCTGTTTTCTCTCCTTTTTTCATCCCCAGCTGTGTTCCTTCGGGCTGTTTATTAGAGGGAAGAGTTAATGAGCATGTGTTCTCTTCATTAGGGTAACAAATCAATCCCCTTATGTTTTTGATTTTTCTTTTTAAATATGCTTAATCAGAAACTGTAGCTACTATAGGTATTTCAAATTATTTGTGGTGTAGGGCTAATTCCAGTGGTGAAGTGCATCCTGTGTTTGCGCTGCAGAGAGTTTACTTTGGATGCAGGTCTGTTGACCGTTTGTCAGTAGCAGCTTCACCCGTTTGTGTCAAACCCACAGAAGACCAGCTAATGAGCTTTTGCCCATTTGTGCAGACATTGGTCGCTTTTTAGCACCAGTTTCAGAAGTTCTCGTCCAAATGGTGGACACTTTTGCCTCTGTCAACCCAGACCTGAACAAATACCACTTATGTCTGTGCGGTGAGGACGCAAAGAGAAAAGCCTGCAGCTCTCAGCAGAAAGGCATTAATGATGATCTGGATTACAATATGCAGTTTGACACTGTCAGCTAGTAACGGCTGGACTGAGCTACTTGTTGGAGTCATAGAGCCAAAAAAGAAAGTGTCAAAATAGAATTCACTTTGAAAGTCCTCAGTAATGCAATTTATCAACATTTTATTCACATTAATTCACTGCACATGTTTACATATCCTCCAAACCATGAGGTTTGAACAGATAAGCTTTCTGGCCTCCTCTTCAGACCACTGAGGGGAGGAGCTGGGGAGTGGCTGAGAACAGAATACTCTTTGTGTCAGATGTCCCCAAGTTGCTAAAGGTTTTAGTTGTTCTTCCTCTGGCAACCAAGAGTTAGCAATGTTCCACATTTCTTTACTCGAAAGAAGAAGTACTCAGAAAGAAATGTTATTTGTGACAATGTCTGTCTCCTCTCCAGCCTCCATTATAAATAACAGGAGGCTTACTCCTGCACTGCTTCATAAAGTGTGTGTGTGTGTGTGTGTGTGTGTGTGTGTGTGGCCTGTGTCGCACTGGTGCTCCAGTGACCCAAGGGCACTCATGTGAAACTCCTTTAATCCCTCTGCTCAGTGTTTTGGGTTGGGGGATGATCTCCCTCTGCAGCACAGTTCATTTTAGTTGCTCCTAATATAAAACATCACAGGTGTAGTCGTTTTTAGGCTGATTAAACTTTTGTCTTCAACAGAAGAACAAGTTTAACCTTTGGGTGTGCTTTTTATGTAAGATTGGAGTTTTTTTTCCCCTTGTGATACAGCTCGTATACAGCTCTGATCACAGCCGTGGCTGCTTTTAAATGCCTTGTGCCACGATTTATACGGTTGCATGAATTATTGGCTGGTGCATTCTGCTGCAAAGTTATGCATGTCTTAAAGGTTTCACAGATTATGGCTTTAAACCGCTCCTCTCACCACAAAATGACCAATTCAGGCTAGAATGGCTTCTCTGCTACGTTCCCCAGAAAATTTCCGATTAAAATGCTGATTCAGGCTGTAAAGAAGAAAAAAAAAAAAAGCTCTCTGGCTTTCTGGCCCTGCTTTGTGTCAGTCTTTCCCTTTTCAGCTGGATTAGGCTTAAATCTCTGAACGTGTCACAGTTCAAGGTAGACCAAATAGCCAGCAGCATCCAGTGTTAAAATAGAACAACAAATGAATGAATCGGGCCTTATGTTCATGCTGTGCCTTGACGTGTGATACTCATTTATCCGCCTTAGACTCTGTGACTCATAGGAAACCAGCCACCTCTTTTTGCCTCCATGCAGCATGTTAGTCGGTTTCCATGCTATGTGAAATGATTAAAAGAAAGCAATAAATAATAGTCATTTCTCTTCATTTTCATGGTGTAAATAATCGAGGAATGTGTGCCAGACACTTCCAGCTCAGATCGCTTTCTTTTCTGCGTGCAAGACGTTATTCTGAGCCTTATTTTTTTCCTCGGGCAGGCAGCTGGTATCAAACTGCAAATGTCTGACTTGACAGAGTGTGCATGTGGTACGTGTGTGTTCATGTGTTTGTCTTAGCTTTTCCCTCTGCCTTTCTTTCTGTCTCTTGCCGTGTGAGCTGTTGGCCGTCCAGCCCTCCTCTCACTCTCAGCTCTGATTGTTTCCTGAGTGCCTTGCCAGATAGGAAGTAGGAGGAAGTTATTGGAGGAGCTGGAGAGAATTTATTAGGGCCAAACACAGACACAGAAGGGAGAGGGGAAGGTGGTGACTGATTTTTTTTTTTTTTTCATTTTTTTTTGGAAGATGGGCTCGTGCTTTCATGAGTCTTAAAAAGGCAGTGGTGCCTTCAGCAAACGCAGAGAGCACACAGCTTGACACTTGTGCCAGCTCATCACCTTAGATTTATCTCCTAAATGAAGGCGCTGCAGTTAAACATGTGCATATGTGTGTTCTGTGTAAGGAGGAATAAGGCCATGTTTCTAGCTCTTGTCAGAGAGCAGCTTTCCTGGCCCGGAACCTAAAATGTTTTCTTTATCTGTAATCTGACCTTAGAGAGCAGCTGCTCCTTCTGCCGCCAAGACCTGTTGTTTCCCCTGTTAAATGTGTGTGTGTGTGTGTTTGTCAGACTGTTGGTGTGTGTGGTGGGGGTCTCACTTTGAACGAGAGCACTGACCCTACAGCTGTGAGCACCCTTCAACCTTAACAAGATGTGTGCTTCTCTAATGTGGAGGAGTTTGGGTCTGTGATTTGTAACTGTGTATACACGAGACTTTAAGTTCAGTGGAGGTGTGTTTTACTCCCAGCTAAGCGGGGGGGCTTATGTCTGCCAGTAGGGGCCTGTTCTTTGCCAACAAGTGTCCCAACTCTTACAGCAACTAAACAAAGACTTCATTTATAACGACAGGAACAAATCTTGTAGTGTACAGATGGAAGAATATACAATCCGACTGTGAGCAATGACAGAGAGACATGCAAACACAACAGGCTTGATGGATCAACAGTGGAAGAGACAGATTTGAAGGAAATCTGTTAACAATCTGCTTTGGGACATGAGTCAGTAGAACTGAGTCATGGGGTGTACAGAGATGTGAACAGATGAAGGAAGCTGATCTTTCATGGTGCTTTGTTTGGGCTTTATCTGAAAAAATAAATAAATAATACAAACGATATGCACTACCCCAAGTGGCCAAATGAATCAGATGTACTAACATTACAGCCAAAATAGCGTTTTGCATCCTGGTATTCAGCTAGTGAGGTTTATAAATAACTTCATTCTATAAAAAATTATGGCTGACACACTGAAACAAAATCCTAAAGCAAATGCGCGTGTTGCATTACATACACCTTCATTTTGATAGGGCATGTAGAATTTTTTGTTTAAAAAATAAAAGGAAAACATCTGTAAAGATATATTGCAAATATATCTAATGGCTGTGTCAGATATCTTGTTTATAACCTTGGCTCCAATGTGTCTTCTACTGTTTCAGTCCTGTGGACCAGGTTCAACTTTTTAATAGTTGCTGTTAAAGGCTTAAATATCACAATGGCAAAAAAAAAAAGGATGATTTCTGTACCAACGTATTAGAGATCACAGAATTCATGTTATATTTACTTCAGGTGTTTTTAAAATTTTAAATGAGTTACATTTACAAGATTGTGTTTTCTACCTTAAATTCAGAGTAGGAGTAACCAGAGTAGTTGATGGTTTTATTATTAAAGCTTCTAGTGTATTACTATGATCCATCCTGTCTGGTCTTTACTGCTTAAAAAAAAAGCAGTAAAGAAATTAAGAATTTATTTTTATAACATTTTTTTTTTCAATTTTCAACAGAAAATGTACTTGCTGCATTGACTTCATTCTCCATCTAAGCCTTGTTACTGGCGTTTTACACAGCCAGAAACTGCAAGAAAAATAAATGTATTAATTAAAAGTGATGAATTTGTCAACAGTTCTCATGACAATTTTTTTTTTCACGGAGTGTGCAAATAACTCATAAACAGAGAAGTTCAGTGGAACCAAAACGGATTCAAATGGAGTCAAACATTATGCTCGTCACATCGACAGCAGAAAGTTGAGGGAAAATTTCTTCCTGCTCTGCTAAACCATGACATGCTCCCTCGGATTTAACAAGTACTGTCATTGTGAAATGGGCACTTGTAATTGGTCGGGAGGGCATTTAGTTTCATTTTTATTGAAATAATTATTTTGAAAATAGAAAATAAAACCTAGTAAAATACTTATCATGGGCTGTCAGGATGGGTCCATTGTTGAAGTCGGTGGGCCCAGGACTCTTAGGCTGACCCACAATGCTGTAGACTGTTTAGAAAAGATGCATATAGCCCTCTGTCACATCCCTAACTTTAGCAGAAAACAAAGAAGAAGAAAAAAGATTTGGCTCCTGTACTGCTGTGAAGAAGGGTTGGCTAGTCAGACCAAAATATTTTTTTGTATATGGCTATAAACAAGTAATTTCCATGACTGAATGTTAGCATAGGGGTCTATGGAGTCTGATGATCTTTAGGAGCCAGCCTCAAGTGGCCGTTAGAAGAACTGAAGCTGTTGGCTTCATTTTTTTTAAGTTGTGGTTTTGTTTTTTGGGAGGCCTTTCTGTGACACGTGTAACCTGGGCGTTGAAATAATAGTTTCCCTTATTGCTATACAGCAGAAGCTTAAAGCTTAACTTTGCACTTTCAAGCTATTGGACACATACTGTGCCCTTCTGGTACTTACACTGCTGTCCTAGCTCAGTGGGCTCACATGGCTCTCACGGTGGGATGTTTAGTCTCTGCTAAAATGTATTACTATGATCCATCCTGTCTGGTCTTAAACGTCTTCGAGGTTCGACAGATGTTCTTTTCCCACCGCTGGACTCGAGAGGAGATGTTGCCGTCAGGCCATAAAAATCAGACATGACAGAGAAAGTTTGACTCAAGGTCTTGCCTCACTGTAGTCTTGGAATTCCGCTGCGTAAGTAGAAACCCATCTGGTTGGTCCATTTGAGAGACCCAAGATGATATCATGTTCAGTGGAAGATAAATTTGAGGAATAACAGACAACAAATAAAAATGTGTCAGCTCTGCCTTTTCTGTTTGACTAAATGTTATCCTACCAACTGCTGAATGCCAAGACACCTATTTCGTTTTTACTGAAAGAAACAGAATCTGTTTTCCGGCCTGTAGGTGTTTGTAAGTGATTTCCTCCATTCTGTGTGACTTATGGATTCCCTTTCCTGATTAAGGCTATGTTGACAACTTTCCTCAAGCAAGCCAGCTGAGAGTGACTCAGTAGAATTTCTGGAATTCATTGGTACATTTTACCACACATAGCCCTCTCTCAGAAGAAGCAGTGCCAACAAACTCCGGTCAGTTCGTAGATGGAGCCGGAGCAGAGATAAGCCGATTGCTGAAAACAGAATGTAATGTGATCGCTGGGTACAGGACTGGGAAAATGGGTAGAGGGATTCTGGTGCATGAATGGTGCTGTTTCAGTGACTGTGCGAGCCACATAGCTTTGCAGTGTTATTTACATTCCTGCTGCACATTGGAATTCTGTAGCATGTTGGTCTCAGAGTCCCATGGCCTGACTCCCAGACAGAGGGAGGGGAGGTGTGTCCCTGATTTTTATGTAAAATGTGAGAGCAGTGTGTCATCCAACCAGGGCACATTTTAAAAAAAAGTGTTTCCATCTGGCAAAAGATCTAAAAGTCTTACACACAGTTTTGTACATGGGAGCTGCTGGTTATTATCAGTATCAGTTCCATAACAGTTTCTCAATTGTGCTATAAAATGTCAGCAAATTAAATGAGCCAAAGTGTGTCACAATTGTCTAAGCTGAATGGAAAAGAAACAGAAATCACCCTTATAAGATTTATATTTCATACTATGGTTTACTCATGAAAGTGACCACTGTCTCATTTTTGTCTCACACAATACAATTGATTCATTCTTAAGTAAAATGTTAATTAGGCCATGATATTAAAATGGCAAGCTTGCCACCCAAATAGCTCTGACCTATTATCGATGTAGGACCTTTTGATGATAGTCCTGCAGTTACTGGTACTAGGACAGAAGTAGGTGATCCTTTAGGACATGTGGGGTGCAAGTGGTACCTCCATGGATCGGGCTTGTGTAACATGCAGATGCTTACTGGATTGGGATCTGGGAATTTAGAGGCCTGGTAAAAGGCATGAGCACTTTATTGCTTTCCTTGAGCTGCTCCTGCCACACTGCAAGGTGCGTTCTCCTGCTAGAGGAGGCTGCTGTTGTTGGGAGTGCCATTTCAGTTAAGGCTGTGTTTGGTGTGCAAAACCAGAATGATGTCATTCACTTTAATTTGTATTTAATTTCAAGCCCAAAACATTAAGGATATTCCTTTTTAAATCTCATGTAACAGGAAAAAGAACTGTAAATTATTCGAGTAGAGAATGAGGAACTGAGGATTTTCTATCACCTTTGCTTCACAAGTACTTATTGCTCATCGAACATGCTCATTCAGTTAATGCCACTCAACATCAGTCAACTGATTTATTTTTTCTATCAACACTGAGGACTGTTTGTATTTTAATCATTGCAAGTTGTTACTATGCTGTGGAGTTTCTCACCCAAACTGGCTCGAAGGGACATTACAGTGCATTGGTGAGAGATCTTCTAATTGAATCAGTATGTTAATTACAACTGCTTTACTGGTATTTTGGGAGTAAATCATGTTGGACAACTAAATCCCAAACCTCCTCATGCTGACTCATTTAATTGGAGCTCTCTACAAGTATGAAACTAGCTGTTGCGTTTGAGTCCATAAGACTGTCTGTCCAACATTTATCATGATGTCGGGGCCATTGTCCTGACTTAAATCCCGTGACTCCACTCGGAGATGTATTGAAAAATTGCTCCACTGACAATGCCCTCCCTCTAGTCTGAGCTCTGAGCGTCACAAAGTGGGAGCGTGTTCACTGCTGATGTTGCATTCCAGCTGGAACAATCCCACTGTTTTCCAGACTCCAAAGTGGACGCCTAAATTGGACCCCCCTTCCCCCCTCCAAAGTCCCCCCCTAGTCCCCCCCCACCCCCCATACACACCCCTTTTCCCCCTCTGCTCTAAACCTACCATCCAAACCACCCACCCACCACCCACTCCTCCTCCCATACATGCATCCCCTGGTCTCCTGTCCTTATTTGGGTAAAGACGTTCTGAGTGCTCGTTGGAGGGGAGGGAGGGGAGGGTGCTGGGTTGACACAAGGGAGGCAGGAGGAGAAACAGTGAGCACTCGCAGCCCTTTCTTAATAAGGACATGTCTGGAATTCAGGCCCCTCTCTTAGTGAAGAGCCTCTCTTTTGCAGCACCTCACTTGAACACGCTCTTGTGAGCACTTGGAGCTCCATTGAGGTCGTCGGATCTGATGTTACATTGAGCGTTGTTTGCGGCTCTTCACTGCTCACAGTGCAGAGGAGGTTCGCAGTGTTTTCTCTGCTATAATTGGAGATAAACAACAGCAGCCACCTCTCCCTCCACGCCTCCCTAACTGTGCCATCAGCCTATGATTACGGTCTCGGCTTTACTGAGCCCGTTACCCCACAGCACCTGCGCACACATTAATGACATACTTTGAAAGACATCTTCACACCAAGCTATATGACCACCATATGCTATACTTGAGATTGAGATAGACGTGTATTGAAGATTGCATTATTGTTTGTAGAAGTGTACCTTTTGTGCTGGTTTAGTTTTTAATTTGTTCCAATGCGGACAGCGTGACAACAAAGTAAAAATCGCACTGGCGAAACTCTTGTGGTTGTTTCAGTCTGCTTACACATTTTATGGTTTTAGCTTCTAAAATGTAAAGATGTGATGCTAGAATATGCCATGTATTATAGTAGATTGATTATTTTAGGGTTTTGAGATGTTGGTGAAATAAAACATTGCACTTGAAATCATCATATTTTGCTGTTGGAAACCATAACGAGCATTTCCCTATGTCTTAATTTATCTACCCACATGACATTGTAGGCCCAAACTTTTTTTATTGTTGGTTTGTTTTCCACTTCTTGTTTTGTTTCTTTAGCAGTGCAAAATGTAAGAAATCATCACTTTTTAGAAGTTAAAACCAGATTTTTTTCTTTTCTACATAAGTAATTAAATGGCAATTCATAGTTTATGAAATGGTTTTACACAAGTCAGTGCAGGGCTTTCTAATTGTTTACTTGCACACATTTTTGATTCCTATTTATCCCCCCCCCCCACAAATTGGCTGGATAGATTATAATTAAACTAACCCCAACTCTAGCAGTCACTGGGAGCAGTCCAGCCCAGTGATTCGTGAGGACTGAGATCATTTGAGCTGTTGATGAGTGCTCAGTTTCAGTGTTGAGTTTTAACACCGTGACCCTGTCTCAAAGGGTCCACCGTAACCAGGACCCTCTCAGCTAAAATTAGCAGCTTGACTTGTGGATATTTCTCAAACTCTCGCTTTGGTTCAGTGTCAAAATTAATGTTGCATGTTGCTTGTGGTAGAATTTCACTGCAGGAACAGTATTGCCATACTCTATTCACCTTTGATCTTTTGTAATTCCTTTTAAATGATGATGGGAAGGGAATGAAAGCATCACTAATCCTTCGCCTCTGCTTTTCACCATCAGGCATTTTGTTATAGCTACAGTAATTGTAAAGTGTGTGTGTGTTGTTCTACGTACTGATGAAAAGCATGGAAAAAGAAAGCCTAGGAGAGATTCCTGTGCTCATGAATGATGAATTTCATACATTATAGTGTATGTATAGTATTTTTTTTTTTTTACATTTATATTTAAGTTTCTTCTTGTTAAAAGGGAGTTTATTCTCTCTTGTCTCATCAAGTTCCTCGTAGTGTGTTGTACCGTTGTTTCCATTTGTGAAGTTGTAGTTTCTTTACCTTGCAATATAGAGAGGATGTTATAAATGTCTTGGCTGTAAAACTGCCATTACAAACAGGGGTTTTATTCACTATTGTTACTCATTTATATTTTCACCTGAGAATAGAAATGTTATGGGTTGATTTTTATGCTATTATGATATCCTGCATTTCTAAACCTCGTAAAATAATGGTCAGTAATGAAAAAAAGAATTGGCTGGGGTCTGTATTTATCCATTATACTTTATTTTTGTCAGTATCTGCAGAAATGCTGAAGCAGAAACATAAGCATCCTGGGAGGATAATGGTTACCTCATAGACTTCCATTTTAGAAACAATACAATGCTGAAAAGGCAGCTTGAAAAATACTTAAGAGCCATGCCTGCAGTCAGCCATAAGCCAACCACACTGGAACACAGTTCCCAGACCACAAGAATTCTTTGAGGCCAGCGCTGATTAGTGAGGTCTTTAAACTTCGTTTTATGGAATATCTTGAATTCATTTGACCATTTCAGAGACATAAAATCAAGGAAATTATCATAATGATTACGGGTTGCATTGTTTATTCTTGCAAATTTAATGACTGCAATAAAAAAAAAAAACGTCAAAGAAGGTAGTGGCTGTATAGATGAACAACATTCCTTTTTCAAGGAGATCTTCTTTGCTCAAGTCAAATGTTTCCAGTTGTGAGGATTTCAAAGAAAAAAGACAAATTTGAGATTTGAGTCAAATTTGAGTTGTCTTAGATTTAACTGAATTGATTGAGTTTTACTAGATATCTCCTCAAGGTTATCTGGTGTCTGTTCATAGAAGGCATCAAGTCAAAATTTATTTTTTTTGAAGCTCAGCAGTGTTGCTTCATAAACTCTAAGAACAATGTAAGACAGTTGTTCACTCCTGACCCATTTGCCTGCTGCTTAGCTCATATCACAGCGAGTCCATCAAATTCATGACCTCCGCACAAAAATAAGACAATTTTATGTTGGACATTTTATGTGTGTTGCCAGATAATGCCACATGTCCTGTACCTTTGCTTAATTTGGACATTTAAGTGTAAAGCTGGGACCAGCATGGATGCCATTATGTAAACAATGGCTTTGATCTAGTAGAAGATCAAACTTCTACTATGGCAACATCTGTAAATTCTACTAGGTGAGGTTTTACTGGAGAAAAAATATATAATAGTAATAATAATTATAATAGTAATAGGAACTGAAGTGAAACATTGTGCTTCACTGATTTGTTTTATATTCTTTTTTGGCAACAAATAAGGGTTAAATTATGGATTTGGCAAAACAGACAATACTTTTTCAATGAGCGTTTCCAAATAACGCTGGACTAACGATAAACTGTTTCTACATTTCCTCAGACCCTTTAACTTGCTGTTTGGGTGAAAAACACTGTTTGTTGGGTTGTGATCTGGTGATGATCATAAAAATTGCGATCAGTATGGGACTTGTAAAAATGTTTATGCAACTGTATTCAACAGATCACCTACAGATCCTTTGATACCGGGGCTCAGGGTTGGGCCCAGGTGGAGCCGCCACAATTGCGTCCAACGAGTGGAGTGCCAACGGTAGCCCAGAAGATGGGCTGGACGGGGACAATGAAGACAAGACCATGGACGGGGATGCCGAGGGTGTGTGGTCCCCAGACATTGAGCAGAGCTTCCAGGAGGCCCTCGCCATCTACCCTCCCTGTGGAAGGAGGAAAATCATCTTGTCAGATGAGGGAAAGATGTATGGTGAGTTCACTGGATAACTGCCAGAGTAACAAAAGAACAACAATTACATGGAAATCCACTCCATAATGAATGCACGAAAATGAGAAAAACATTCATTCCACAGAGACTTGTGGCTAAAAGAAAACAAACACTGGTAATACTTTCCTGAAAAGAAATGAGAAAAATACTTTTCTTCTTTTTGCGCTCAAAACTTTGCTACAGAATGTTTTCTTTCCACTCAGAGCTCTCTTTAACAAGTCTGTACCTGTTGTGCTGTGACCCAGGGGCAGGTTCTTCCAGTCGTACCAGCACTCTCAGAGCTGGTTATTGCTGTCCTGAGAGCAAATCGGCTGCTCTCCCATTGATTTACACCTGTCTTTTTCTTCAGAGTGTTTTTATTGCTTTGGGTTTTTTTTTTCCCCTCCTACTATTTCACAACCTGTCCTTCTCGACATTATGTTGTTAGACACACAACCTCTTTGTCTTCTTTTTATCTCTGAACAACATCTTATATACTTTTTCTTTTTCTTAAACACACTGGTATCACTGGGAGAATTTTGCCTTTAGGTAACCGGTTAAAGCTGGTTTTCAGGAGAACTGTTGCGTTTGATGCAGGATGGCTCAGTTAAATTAGCAATAATTAGCCCAGCATGAATCGAGACTCAGAACAAAAACATCACATTGGCCTGCTGTTCTGCCGAAGAGTTTAAACATCCATATGGTTTCGGAATAGTTGCGCTGTTTCCTCCAGCGTGTCCATTAAATTGCAGGTGTTGAGCCCCTAATGTCCTGAAACGCTCCAGATGGATATGTTGGCAAGGCCTTCCGTAGACTCACTCGCATGCAGGTGTGGGAAATTTAACACACTTGTCTTTGATTATTTTGATCGTACTCTCCCATTCCTAATGTCGAGACTGTTTTCTTAATGAGATTTTATTATTTTATCTTGGAAATGTAGCTGAAGAGCCATAAATGTTGAATGCGAGAAATCAAGCTGGTTTTTTTACGTTTGTACTTGCTGTGCCCTCTTTTTGATTTTGCTAAGTTGCAGTGATATTTTTTTCAGCATTGTAACTCAGCCCCCTTGTGCTTAGTAAGAATTTCCTGCCCTTTAATTAATGTCCATCAAGGCTCTAAAAGTTTAAACTTATTGTAGCTTCAGTGCAACCATAAAAACCATCAATCATGGCCATCAAAATGTCAGAGGGACTGTGTATCTTAGAAGCATCGGTGTTTGTTTCTTGTGTGGCTTTTATTTGCTTGACGTCAGATGGGATTCTTTTGGCATGATTCAACCAAGATGGAATCTTATCCTCATTTGTTCAGCAGATTCGGATATTCAAGGACAGGCACATACCTGAGATTACTCAGCCACTGCTGCAGCTTCTGTTGTTACTCTCAACCTGCCTTAAGGAACAAAGTAGTCATGAAACGCGTGGTGGATTAAACGATTACTCAAAACTTATTAAAATTTTTGTTTGCGTAGATGAATTTCTAATAATTAGTTTATCAAATATTTCTGACATACTGCTTTTCTTTTGGATAATTTTAAATTGAATATTTTATGGTTTTGCTGATACGCTAAATACGGTTACAGATTAATCCGCCCGAAAAAAGGAACATTTTAGCATGGATTTAACAAATAAATGACATATACATATAGTGTAAATAATGTAGTTCAGTTTGCTCTCACTATGTGATGGCACAAATTATCCCAAAGATCTAAATTTTTATGTAGGTGTCTAGCGCACAGGATACACCTATGCTGATACACTTATGACAGGTTAGTACTGGTTGACAACAAGATTTGTTGGGTTTTATCCAATGCGATTTAATTTTATATGCGATTTATATTTTTAATTTTTATATGAAATCAAATAACATCTATCAACTTTTTATTCTGGCAGATTTGAATATCATGCATAAACATATACATATGATATAATGGGAAAAATATTGTGACATATTTCTACTAGGTGCCAGAGCTAGTTTAGAACATGCTTTGACTTTTGCACACACATAAACTTTTGAAGCATTTTCAAATTTACCCAAGTAAATTTTTATTCCACTTTAGCTGTGCAGTGCTGTGTCTTCCCTTCCATACATTTGTCATGAGAACACCAACAAAGAAGCAGGCTTTGCACAAACCTGCCCCTTCAGCAACAAACTGTCAAGACCCCTTTTAGAAGCCCTTTTTTTTCCTAGAGCATTAAACACCCTCTCCTTTTACAATAAGTCATCTGAGGCTCTGCTGGGAGAGCCAAGGAATGCCCCCAGAAGAAGCCTTCTCACAAGGTGATTACCTCAGACATCTAAAAGCTGCCCTGACGTGAGGTTAGGGGAATGTTAACGATTGCACTGTATGTAAGACTGTCTACCTCGCAGTCTCAGACTCCAATGGCCTCCAAAAGCAGGCAAGTCATCCCTCCCATTGGGAATTCCATTTTTTCTTCCAGGATTTTTATTTGCTGGGAAACCTTTGCAACTTTCCATTCGCAAGAAAAGACTACTTTATACTCATGTGTTCACTGCTCCACAAGCCTGTCTAGACTTCCCAGTGCCATTTCCAGTCACTTACATAGCTCAGGGGTGACAGAAAGTTCAAATAAGCCCAACAATAAGTTTTATTAAATCATGTGCTAACAATCAGATTCATAATGTTAAAAAGTAAATCTCTCTCTCTCTCTCTCTCTCTCTCTCTCTCTCTCTATATATATATATATATATATATATATATATATATATATATATATATATATATATATATATATATATATATATATCGGTAGGCATATATATCGAACAATACAAAATTTTAAATTTATTTATTTTATCAACTTTTCTTCTGACAACGCTGTCTGTGTTGAGAGCTCAGTGGATCTGCGTTCGACTACTCCGCCTAGGCTGCACTGTCGAGTGCAGATCCACTGAGCGCAGCTCAAGCTAGCAAGACAGAAACTTGGCAAATTGAACCTCCCCCACCCTCATTCAGATCTGGCCTTTGGAACTATTTTGGTCTTCATGTGAAGTATGACCCTGAAGGTAAGCGAGTCATGGACAAAAGTAAAACAGTATGTCGGATGTGTCACGCAATGCTCAATTACATGGGTGTAGGGTTGCCAACCGTCCCTTAAAATACGGAATCGTCCCGTATTTCGAAACAAAAGTACACGTCCCGTATTGAGCTAATAAGGGACGCACTTTGTCCCGTAATACAGTGAGAATCAAAAGTAGTCTATAAATGTTTATGGAATTAACACTTTGTTTGAAAACATAATTCCCAGCCCCTCTCCTGCTTTGTGACCAATGAGCTGACAGCACACTTATGACAATTCGAGTATGACAATTCAGATTACCGCTCATCTCATTGGTCGAGGAAAGGTCGCTTGCGGAGAAAATACCGGAAGACAACAGATGACCACAACAAGAAGCATGGCCAACAGGGGAACAAACGCCGACTCTGCGGTGCAAGTCTCGGATGACAGTACACCTAAAGCTGGGCAGACACTGTGCGATTTTTTTCAGTCACGTTATTCAGCTCCTGCTCAAACTGCACGATTGACTCGCAGGGGTTAGAAGTTCGTATGCCACGATGTACTCTCACACTATACCGCCCGATGCTCTGATGTGACCTGAGTGCTCACACTGTGCCTCCATAACATGAAGGTTATAACAGAAAATCTGTCGCTCGCTCTCTCTGTCTTTCACTCACACAGACACACCACTACCATCAACTTTGCTAAATTGCTAATGAAAAACATTGATCAGGCAGCTGTGATTGAGCAGCAGTGTAAATCCAACTATTTTCACGGTTGTTGTGGTCGTGATAATTTTGTGATGCCACATCGAAAAGGCTCGGATGAGCTTTCCAAAGTTGTGCCTCCATCGCTTGTGTCCAGATCACACGCTGCACAGCCGTGCTGCAACGTCTTTTTCACCAACGTTTACGTTTGCGCGTGAGCAGTGTGAGCGCCTGTGGTGACACCCTCACGAGCGATTGATGATCGGGAGCTGGTCGTGAGGTGTTAATCACTTCTCGTTACCCCACGTATACTACACGATGCACGATGAAGGCCAAAATCGGTCCGATCACTCAAAAATCGGCTCAAAATGGGCCAAAAACCGCACAGTGTGAGCCCAGCACTAGAGCAGCAATGTTTGTTCCCCTCAGAGAAAGGGAAGAATGGGAAAAGGAAAACACCTGGCTGGAAAAAGTTAATATGGGCATGTGCAATGAATATCAGCGCTATGTGGCCAGAAGTGTGATAATATAATTTATTTTGTGTAATAAACAACTGCAAGGATAGATGATTACAACAAATTGATGACTAATACATAAAAGTAATACATAGATGAATAATGATGATGAGTTATGATGCGTAATCATGGGAACAAGCGGGTTTACAAACAGGAGCAGCTGATTAGCATTAGAAAAGCTGAAATAATACCTCAACTGAAGCCAATTGTACTAAATGCACTAAATGTGCACTGTTACAAGAATATTTTTCTTTCTATTGTTTTCTATTATTTTAAGTTAAGCAGGACAGAGTGCTTTTAAAGAAAGATTTACTTATATTCTCAAAAGTTAAGCATGACAGGCTTCTGTTTAAGAAAGAGACCTGTTTTACTGTGTTAATGTTGTCATTTTGAGCTAAAAATAAATGGCTAAATGATCATTTGTTTCCCATGTGTTCATATCACAAAGAATAGAATATGCATCTACTTAAATCAACTTCAAGTCAAATGGTTAAAAAAATAATTTCACACACAAAAAAAGAGCTAGAAAATTCACCACACTGGGAAGGGTGAAGACAACTGGGTCGCCCGGCCCTGGCCACGAGGTGTCCCTTATTTATTTTTCAGGGAGTTGGCAACCCTACATGGGTGGGAACTACTGCGTTAGCCCAGTTTGCTGCACAGGGCGATCCGCGGTAACTCGTTAACGGAGATTTTCCGTGTTGTTGCGTTAACGTCATTTCAGATTAACGCTGACAGCACTAGTGGGAACACAATGAATATGACTGCACATTTACGCCGACATCATCCTAGTGCAAAGACAAGTAGAAGCCGACAAAAACAACAAGCACCCATGCTACAAACTTTACCTGAGCCATTTAGACAGCCGTTAGCACAGGATTCTCCTTATGGGGACCTGATATTTTAATATGCTGCTGAGAATATAGCCCAGAAGAAGCGCATAGTATAGCTTTTATTTTGGAAAGAGCCATTTCTCTGTAATAAACTCTCTTTTCCAAAGATGAGTGATTCCTCGATCAGATAGATTTTTTTTATTTTTATTTTGTTGTTTCAGCAACATTAAATTTAAAAACTACTTTTGAGTTAAAATATATATTTATAATTTTAATAAATGACAAATTAAAAAAGCATGAACATTCTTTTGTATCGAAAAAATATCGAACCTTGACATCAAAGTATCTAACCGAACCGTGAATTTTGTGTATTGTTGCACCCCTAATATATTCATTCTGTCACAGCTCCGGAATTGTCAACCGACATGAGTCCAGTTCAAAATAGCCTCTTCTTACTATATTGTATTGTATTGTTGTTAAGTTGGTTTTGATCTTACGTAGTGCAACAGAAGTGATTGTAGCAGTTTTGTAAGAGGTAAAAAGAAATTAATTAATGCTAATAACAGAATGTATAGAGGCATTTTTAGAAGAAGGTGTGGCACACACAATTTGCCCCTTGCACAACCATGAAATTAAAAGCTTTAAATTAAAAGAGTAAATGGTAAATGGTTCTGATTAAAATTTAAGGTTTTCTGTGTAAACTGGTGTTTTAGCAGCTGTAGGGCGCCGTAAAAGTCATTCTCCAAGTACAGTGTCCAAGAGAGAAAAAAATATTGCTCAAAGACGACACATTGCCACTAAAGTTTTATTACCCTAAGTTGCTATTATTTAATTAATTGGCTTGATTCTGCTTGCATTCAATGCAGGAAGTAAAATGCAATACACTACAATTGAAAAATTGAACACCAATGAGGTTGGTTATGTTTTAGACTCAGAGGTCACTGTCTCAAAGTCAAGTAGCTAATTCATGCCCCTATAAAAGCAAACTTTAATGGTTTTATGACCCCCATACTTGACTTTTATTTTTTATGCTCCAACTTTTTAAATATACTTAATGTCTTTAACAAGTTTTAGAGCTGCTTGTTTGTGGATTTTTTTTAAAAACTTGGGGATAGGACCAAGCAACCTGTTTACAAAATTCAATGCAAGCTATAATGCATATAATGCTACAATGCAAGCTTATAAGGTTATATTAATAACCTTATAACAGACAGGTGAGGGGAGTCAGTCATCTCATCTTATTCGTAAGTAAATATTTACCAAAATGTCAAACCTTTTGGTTGCTTTTTCAGATCATTTGTTCAGATTAAAGGAACTCATTTGTTACAGGTAAAGATTATCGTATGCATCTTTTCAGATTAATGAAAAATAAAACATTTAAACAAGAGTCAGGCACTTTATTCTTGGTAAAATGAAATGGTTGGCTCATGGCACACAGTAAATTTAGAGGAAGTGTCGTTAGAAGATGGAAAAAATGTTGCCCGTCTTGTTTGGCCTTGGGGCTGTGCTGACATGTTGTTCACCTACGTTTTCTGGCCTCAACAGGTGTGTCAAACCCAAAGCACACACCTTTTTCTCTTTTAGACCTGCAGCTGTCACTACTAAAGAGCACTCTGGGTAATAAAAGTAGAGAAAGATTTGAGTGCTAAACAAGGGTTTATGTCTGTTCCTACCTTCGTGGACTGATGTTGAATTGCCAGCAGGTTCGGTGCATGTGCACAACTTTGACAAAACACAGCATGTATGTGGACATATTTAAGAAAAAGAAAAGGGGGTGGGCAGCTTTGGTTTGTAATGATGACTGAGCAGCCATGTAGCTTCTCTGTCAGTTACTCACTGAGATGTAAGGAATGTTTTCAGTCATGGCTGAGCAGTATATTAGCAATTTTGGATTACCTCAGTGTTATGGCAAGGGAGGAGAGAAGATAATAAGGGCGTATAAAAGGTTCTGGGTGGTGGGGGTTATGGTGAGTGAAGAGAGAGTACCTTTTTGCTCACTATCTTGGTGTGTAAGTGGAAAATTCCAGCAGTAATGTAGTATAAGAAAAAGATAGGCGTGTCTTGTCAATGAAGAGGTTAAGAATGGCAGCCTGCAGCGATCTGAGGGGGTGTTGAGCAATCAACAAAAAAGTCATAAGCAGTTCAAAAGGCGGAAAGAGAGATGGAAAGACCAAATGTAGAGAAAATAGAGGACAATGAGACTTTGCATACCACTGTACAAGTGTGTCTGTGTTTTTGTAAGCACCTGTCATGATCCCCTGCAGTCCGTGCTACTCCCGCTCTGATCCCCCTGACCGTGTCAAATCTGAGCAGATGTTGCTACTGCGGGTGCGGATTGAAGACGCAGTGATTCTCTGTTGCTTTTTTTTTTTTTTTTTTTTTTTAATGTCTTACAGTTTTAAGGAAGTAGTATCCTTAAAAAGTATCAACTAATCTAACCGGTCTTTCTGGGTATTCTTTCTAAAGAAGAACTTGCTGAAGTATTAATTAGCACAAAACAGCTACTGGCATACACTGTTGCTACTGCTTTGATGTTTTTAAGAAATTAATGAATGAATTATTTTGTTAATTTATTTTCGGAGTATATTACACCTACTGCCTCCATTTTTATAGTCAGGAACCTTTTTATTCCTGCTTAAAATAAGGGTGCAGGATCACCTTTGCTTAAAATCACTATCCACAATTTGAATTCCAATTTTTCTTACCTGTGTCTAGATGTAATCTAGTTACAACTGGGCTATAATGTTGGCTTGTGCAGTTCGTACCCATTTAAGGAGATTGGCAATATACAATTAAAATAAAAAAACTAACAAACAAAAAAGAAAAAAAAACCAAGTCACTTCCTTATGAGCTGTAGGTAACATCTTTAAAGGATGTCATGCTTTTCATTTCAGATGGTTGACATAATTCCTGGTACTACATTTAGTTGTTCAGGCCTTCCCCTGCAAGCTTTACCAGTATGATTCAGCTGCTGTGCATCTGAAAAAAAGAAAAGGAAAAACTCTTTACAAAATAAGTTACACCTCCAAGGTCCACAAAATGAAGACTTGGTTCTCAGCACCTCAACTAAAGAACTTCACTGTCCAACAGGTGAAAGGTTATCATTTACCACACAATTCAGAGCCTTTACTTTGCTCATCACTGTGGGAAGTTTCAAAAATCTTAACATCTTGACATCACCATAACAGAAAGTTGAGTTTTATTCAACCTCTTTGTAGTCCGGAAAGTGTGCGAGTTACACCTCATCCACATCTTTCAAGTTCTTATCTTTCTTGGTCAAGCCTGTAGCACCAAGTTAATTTCAGTACACAGTAATGTACAGTGAGATATCGGTTATATTCATATCAGAACTGTGGGGTTGTTGTTGCTGCATTGCTTTTTCGCCAGCTGAAGCGATTGAGAGTGACAGTTGGGTGGGGGTTGATGTCATTGTTCTTTCTTTGCCACACTCTGTTGGGATGGTCGGCAGCAGGTGCGGCTGTCTGCTGACTGCGGGGTCACAGGGTGCTGTTGTTTTGGGAAATGGGCTACTTTACTGCCAGGTGGCAGTTGCTGGCAGAGACAGTTATGGCTTTGTGTTTCCTGCAAGAGTTACTGCCCTTCTCAGCTGCCCTTTTGCCCCTTACCCCATCCTGATGGCCTTCACTCCAGCTCTAACCCCTGCTTCTCCCAGGGCTGGGAGTGCATATGAACATATGTGTGTTCACCCGAGTTCTGGCTGTGTTCACGGGCCCAGGCCAATCAGACTGGCTAGCACAGATGTGACAGGCTTAGAGGAATGCTAGGAATGCGGAGGCGCTGAAGCGGGTGTGTCCATCCTTGGCCCGGGGCAGAAGGGGAGGGACTACCTCAGTATCGGCAGACAGTTCAGCTCTGCTCTGCTGGCCGACTGCCGGACTGAGTGGTTGGCTTGTACGGTGAGTACTGCAAGCCTACTGGAGATGGCCTGCAGTACTTTTATGGTAATTGCACTAACCATGGCCTTCCGGAGGCCAAGTGCTAAAGTGAAAAAAACAGGACTTGTTTCTGCTGCCATTATGTGTCTGGAAAGCTGTTGAACATCTAGACACATAGTCTTTTGTGTGTTCATGAAGGCGCATCTTGACCAATTTTGTTGGTGTAAATTTATGTCAGCAAGTTTAGCAGAGTTAAGGCCATTATTCATAATAATACGGCAGTTCAGCCTCTCCCTCTGGCCCGATTTTCAGCCACAGAAACCTAATAAGCGTGACTTGGCAGAGAAGATAACTGAAAGCACTGATGGACTGATTTTCCACTGAGACAACATAATAACACTTTTTGCACTTCTCATACTCCAGAGATGATTTTTGCATGACCACAGCTGCAGTTTGTTGAAAAGGTATGGCTTGATGAATCACATGCGCTGCACTGTAGATATAGAGGACAGTGAAAGCCCGAAATAGAATCCTGTTCTCTGCACAACCTGTTTGTGCAGAATGTCGAGTGTAGATGTTATGGCATGGGGGGAAAAAAAACGCGGTTCTGTTTTTAAGTACTCTTTGTAATTAGGCTTCAGGGCCATGTGAGCTGAATTTAAGGAGGTGTGAAACAATCTAGTGAAAACCCAGGGATAAAACAAATAAATGTACTCTTTGCTAATTTGCTTAAAAAAAATCTCCCTATAGGAAACAGAGGTGTTTCTGTGGCTCCTGACAAGTGTTCTGAGCTTTGAGAAATGCCACACTACTTTTCTTTTGACATGAGATCAAGACTTGAGAAGAGTGCCACCTTCTGTCCAGTTTGTGATATTGCAAGTAATCTCCAAATGTTGAATGATATTTTTTTTTTCAATCTGTCTGCCAGTTTGTGTGTCATTGTATTAAAAGTGACTCTGGAGACACCTGCTGTTTGTCTGTCTGTGCTTAGTGTAATCCAATTACCATCCTGTAAGATAAGCCCCCACTTTTTTTGTCTCTCTTTTACAGGTCGCAATGAATTAATAGCGAGGTACATCAAGCTGAGAACAGGCAAAACCCGGACAAGAAAACAGGTAATCAAGTTTTTTACGACTTTAATGTTTGGGTCCAGCTGCTGACTGGGTGACGTAGAAAAAAATCCATCATCAAAACAGCTTTGTCTGGTGGCTTCCTTAAAAAAAGTGGATTATGAGTACTTCAGAGGACAAGTCTGGTTTTAAAATTTACTGTATTATTATTATTATTATTAACAATTGATTTGATTTTGGACAAAAATAGTATAGACCACAAATTATCAAACTGAAACATTAAACAAATACATTTTGTCTTTATAAATAAACCTTTAACTTATCATTTTTTATTAATTAGTTCATTCAATTAACTGTCTAGACTTTAATATGAAAAAATAACGGCTTTGTCCTTTAAATCCACTTTCTTATTTTATGTGTAGATTTCTTAGTGTGTGTCATGATCCTGTAAAAGGTGTGTGTGTGTGTGTGTGTGTGTGTAGGTGTGTGTGTGTGTGGATCAGCACTTGTATAGATGTGTGGCCTGTGTGCATGGATCTGCATGCATGTTATTTTTATGCTCAAATGATGTTTCACACCCCTTTAGGTGTCTAGTCACATACAGGTGTTAGCACGGAAGAAAGTTCGTGAATACCAGGCGGGTATAAAGGTAGGTGCTGCCAGCCTGCCTCCCGGCAACACTGACTGGGCGTCTCTTTCCTCTTTGGTTACGGCTTCTCTCTTTCTTCTCTTCTCTCTCTGTCTCCTTTCTTCTTTCCTCCTCTTGGCTATTTTTCTGTGCAGGTTTCTAGCCACTTGCAGGTTCTCGCCCGGAGAAAATCTCGCGAGATCCAGTCAAAGCTAAAGGTATGCGCTTCACTGCGGCCTGTGGGGCTGGTAAATGCTTGGCTTGGCACTAACCTGCTAATTTGTGAATATATTTATCAGTCCTTGCTTTAAGATGAGGTTTATTCTGGCTGCATAAGTAGATGCAAGCTTGCCATGCGCATTATTGTTTAACAGTTAAGCTTTAGAAATCATCATAATATTGCATCTGTGCCATGCATACAATGCACCGACAGAGAGAGTTTTTACTACGATTTTGAGCTGTAGGAATGCATTCAATCTCATCCTCTGAATTATTCTATCTCATCCTCTAGCCTCTACTTGAAATGAATGCTGCACAAGCTGATGAAATTTGAATGAAAGATCATTTAGCTGCATGTTGCTCCCGCTATGTATCTTTCCTTTGTGCCAGTCATGCTGCTGCATCACACTGTACTCTTCTGAGACCTTTTCTTTCCCTAAAACTGTCTCTGAGATCCTGAGCTCCTAGAGTGTGCTTCTTTGTAATGCCTTTTGTAAAAGTCAACATAGAAAAATAATCCTCCATTGTAATCTTGTGCCTCCTTTTGACTTTTCTCAAACTTCGTAAATCCTCTTTCAACTCTTTATGCTTTTTGTTGTTTTTTGCATTTTCACATATGAGTAAAAAACTATATCCAGACACTACTTAATACTAAAGATACTGTGATCTTTTGAATCCTAACCTAAGCCAAAACTTGAATTAACACAGACTAATCTGGGGGGAAATGGCATTCATAGCAGGGATTTTTTTTTGTTTAAAAAACATAATAAAAAACTGTGTAGTCTCATTTTGTCAGTGGTGACATCCTATATTCAGTGCAGTGCACCCAACGGTGGCTAGTATTCTAAATTAAAAAGAAGTAGATGCATCAAGCATCACCTTTCATAAGTTTTGACTTTATTTCTGAGCTGTCTACAAACTCCTAGGTCATGTTGAATACAAAGACCCCATTTAAAATGAGATGTGTTTTTCTGATTACATAGACTTTTCATGGTGAAATCTTCACCCTGTTCCTCCCTTGTTTGTCTACAAATTCTCCACTAACTGTACAGGTATCACAGAGGTCACTTTATTAGTCCTTCTAATTATCTCACATGAATATTTTAATGAAAAAATAATACACTTTTAAAGTTACTGTCTTGTTTGGATAAGACATAAAGGATCAAGGAACCCACTTTCTGTTTGAAAACGTTAACATGGAATAATTTATTAGAATTTATAAGAATAAAGATTATTTTCTTCTGTTTTGACACGAAAGCATTAGATACCCTCTTTCCTTCTGTGTCCATGTAAGAAAAAAAAATCATAATCGATTTAATACACTTTACACCAAGCCCATTAAACATTTACTTAACTTGTAAATAAACTACTGATTATATATTTAGTTCAGTTGTTTGGATTTATAATGCATCATGAGTGCATTTTTGATCGGTGCAAGGATTGATGAGGTCATTTTTACTTTTTGCCTTGGTTTTGAAACGTTAACACCCAGAGGTCGAGGGCAGCCATGGCGGACTCTGAGTTTATCCAACTCAAAGTTCTAGAAACAAAAAAAGAAAAAAAAGGTTTTCCGAGCCACTCTTTAAGTGAAGTGTACATCTGAAGTGTAACAGTTGCAAATGTCTACCCGCTGTACATCTCATATATTGCACAGCGATAAGTATTAAGTAACAAGTTATAAGGATTTAACTTCCTTGAGATTTTATATCTGCTGAGTTATCGAAATAAAACAAATAATCCTATGTTTTGAATTGCACTCAGATTTTATATCCTCTTTAAAAAATCAAATTCATTCTTTCCTCAATGAAATAATGAATTG
This sequence comes from Aulonocara sp. 'chitande type north' Nkhata Bay, assembly GCF_057382095.1. Taxonomy (NCBI): domain Eukaryota; kingdom Metazoa; phylum Chordata; class Actinopteri; order Cichliformes; family Cichlidae; genus Aulonocara; species Aulonocara sp. 'chitande type north' Nkhata Bay. The sequence goes on along the minus strand of NC_141348.1, from coordinate 37,323,322 downwards.
GCTTTGTGTTTCCTCACATATTTACAACAACTTGAAATTGTTAGTTATTCATTATTTTCACAATACAAACAAAATCAAATATGGGCCTGGATTTGAACGCTCAGATTTATACGTATGCCCACCAAAAAAAAAGATTAACCTCAATATAGCTTTGAGAATTGAACAGTACTAATGGTTTCTCTCTTTTTTGATTCAGGCGATGAATTTGGTAAGTGAATTTGACTTGTGCAATATGCTTCCCTCCTCCCCTTTGTTTGGCAGCAACACTGCACTGTCCCTTTGCTATGGCCCTCTGCTGGCATGGCGCCCCAACCCATTGCAATCCCGCAATGAAGCAATGCTTCGAAAACAGCCACGCTTTGAGCACAGTATTGCTCCACATCCTGCTACAATAGTTTAATATTCTCCAACCTCCGCCAAAAGTCAGAGTTCTGCTTGCTTGGCATAAGGTGTCGTTCTTTGATTCGGGTTCTCGCTTCTGAGGCGTATTTCTTTAACTTGCAAAGTCACATTTTGGTGGCTAAATTGCTTTTTGCCATTAGAAAACGAGGAAAATAGTACATTTCAAAAATCTGAATTGACATGTTTGTAATTGAGAAACAATGTGTACTTTCAAAATAATGATAATTTACAAAAAAAATACTCCAGGTAATTTAGACACCAATTGACTGCATTTGGATCATTTTTATGCTACGTTTCAAGTTTCTCATAGTAAATTTTAATCTAAATTGTCCATGTGTACTCTTGCAACTTGAATCTCTTCATTCTGTTTTCCTGTGGTGAGCCTTATAACACACTGACCTTGATTTTTTTTCTGTACTTCTCTTTGCTTCCTTCTGACAGCTGCTCTTTCAAACAAACATCTTCAAAACAATGTTGTATTGATACTTTACAATAGATTGAATGTTGAGCTAAGCTAATGTTAACTTTATTTAGAATAGACTAATTAATCATTTATGAAACATACACAAACAGTGTCATTGTTTTGTATTATCATTAGGATAGCATATTGCATTGGATTATGCCGAGGTTAGGCTGCCACCTTGTGGCTGACTCCTCTTGTTTCTCTCTGTCAACCTGCAGGATCAGGCATCTAAGGACAAAGCCCTGCAGAACATGGCAGCGCTGTCATCTGCACAGATCGTCTCTCCGAGTATAATAAATAAACATCTTCCACCACTGCCTCCAGCCCCGTATCCACCAGCCAGAGTGAGACTCAATTTTTGGCAATTAAAAGGCATTAATGTTTTTCATTGCAGTTTGAAGTGATTCAAATGGGCACTGACTTTTATTTTCTTCTTTTTTTTTTTTTTTTTTTTTTTATAATTCAAGTATTTATTAGATTTTGCATTTTATAACAGCAAATACAGAGATGCAACAACCAAAAGCAAGAAGCAAACAAACAAAAACAAACAAACAAAATAAATAAATTTAAAAACAACAACAACAAAAAAAAACACAACAAAACAAAACAAAACAAGTGAGGTTTTAACATATGTTGTATTAAACTCAAATGTCCAAGTCAGGTAGACATGTAGGTGCAAAAATTGTCCCACTGTTCCAGCGCAGCTTCTGTCACATGATGTATTTTTCCCAGCATCTTTTCGCATGCAACATTCCCAATCATTCTGTCTTTCCACATTTTAAGCGTTGGAATATGAGAGTCCTTCCAGTGTTCCAAAATGACACGGGCACATGTTACCAATGCAGTACTTAACACTCTAAACTGGTGTTTACTTAATTGCGGCACCTCTCCTTTGTCTCCTAGTAAACATAATTTAGGTGATCTGGGTAGGTTACAAAGTGTCCACCCCTGCAAATAATTCAGTACAGTGTTCCAAACTGGAAAAACCAGCGGGCATTCCCAGAGGGCATGTATCAGAGTACCTTTGGCTTTTTGGCATTTCCAACACAAGTCATCTCTACCAATCCCCATTCTATACAGCCTTGAAGGAGTATAATAGTATCTGTTAAGAATTTTGTATTGAATAAATTTTCCCCTGGCTTCCCTAATGTATAATCCATTGTTCGACAATATAGAATCCCATGTATCTTCATCCATTGTACGCCCTAGATCCCTTTCCCATACTTTTTTCAGGCTCTTATTTATATTGTTTTTAATCCATGGGCAAATATTATACCATTTCGCAGCTGTGCACAGAAATGGGGGTAGTAGCATGAAATTCTCTATCGAGTTACTTTCACATGTTATTGTAACTCCTCCTTTTAAACAGTTTCTTATTTGCAAATACTTCCAGAAATGACTGTTACCCTCTAAACAAAACTTTTTTTTAATATCCTCATACGACATGAAAACACCCCCTTCAAATAGGTCACTAACAGTTCTGATACCTCTTCTCAGCCATTGTGTCCAGTAAACAGTCTGCTTACCAATTTTAATTTTAGGATTATACCACAAGGGGGCATACTTCTGTACATATGGCACAAGTTTGTATTTCTTATGCACCTCCAACCATACCATTTTCGAAAATTTCAAAATAGGGTTTTGCGTCTTACCGTGATTATTCACTTTTTGTGATAAAATATCAATTGGTGTGAATGGAGATGCAAGCTCTTGTTCTATTAAAATCCAGTCTACATTATTTTTCCCTGCCCAATGTTTGCCTAATCTAGCCATTTCAAAAGAGATACTATAATACTCTATATTGGGCAGGGCTAGTCCCCCTTCTTTCTCAGATTGGGACAGTCGATTTATGTTAATACGGGGTTTACCACCCTTCCAAAGAAAATCTTTTATCATATTATTGTAGCTTTGCAACATCCGTCGCGGGATACACATAGGCAGCATTCCTGTATAATAGTTGATGAGCGGTGCCACAACCATTTTAACTGTGTTCACTTTTCCCCACAATGTCAAATTTAGTTTACTCCATTTACCCAAGTTTTTATTGATCTTGTTTAATAATTTTCCCATACTGTTAGCCATAATATCCTCAATATTGGGGTCCAATTCAATTCCAAGATATTTCATTCCCTTGTCCACCCACTTAAAGTTAAAGCCCGATATTAAGTTATGACTGCAAGCCTGGGAAACTGGCATCGCCTCTGATTTATGCCAATTAATTTTGTACCCCGAAAACATTGAGTATGTATTAATCACCTCTAATAGTTTTGTGATAGAATTAGTTGGGTCTTGGTTTAATATCAGCACATCATCTGCATACAGGAATAATTTGTGTTCTCTGCCTCCCCCAAATACACCTTTAATCTCTGCATTTTCTCTGATTTGAATAGCTAATGGCTCTAAAAATATTATAAATAGCAATGGGCTTAAATTGCATCCTTGACGTGTTGATCTGGAAATACTAAAAAAAGGAGAAAGTACCCCATTTGTAAATACAGCTGCTTCTGGACCAGAATACATGGTTCTAATCCATCTGCAAAAATTGTCACCTATTCCAAACTTTTCCAGGGCTGTGAACAGAAAGTTCCACTCCACCCTATCAAAAGCTTTCTGTGCATCTAAAGATATAGCCAATACAGGATTTGTGTTATTTCTATTCAGCCACAGCAGGTGTAGTAATCTCCTCATATTATCAGAAGCAGATCTATTCTTGATAAACCCTACTTGATCTTGATGAATAATTTGTGGTATCACAACCTCCAACCTTGTTGCTAAAACTTTGGATAGAATTTTGCAATCCACATTGATTAAACTTATTGGTCTGTAATTACCTGGATCAGTTAAATCCTTGTCGCCTTTTGGAATTAGTGATATTACTGCCTGATTAAAACTTGCAGGGAGTCGTCCAAATTCAAAGGCTTCATGTAATACTTCAGTTAGAAAAGGACATAGCAAATCTATAAATTTATGGTAAAATTCTGCTGGGAATCCATCTATTCCTGGTGACTTCCCAGCTTTCATTGCACAGATAGCTTCTTTTACTTCTACCTCAGTTAGTGGAGTTTCCAATTTGTCCCTACCCTCTTGTGAGATTTTTGGTATTTTCATTTTATCAAAGTATGTACTCAGCAGATCCATACTTACTTTGTTATCGGACGTGTATAAATCTTGATAAAATATTTGAAAAATTGTGTTAATCTCTGAAGAAGATGTAACTAATTTATCATCCTTTTTAACTGCCGTAATAACATTCTGATTGTCCATTTGCTTAAGTTGTCTGGCTAATAGCCTGCCTGTCTTTTCACCATTCTCATAGAAATTAGTTTTAAGACGAAAGAGGGCATACTCTGCTTTTTTGTTATAAATTTTATGAAGATCATATTTAAGCTGGCAAATCTCTTTAAATTTATTATCATCAAATTTTCCTGCTAATTGTTTTTCCAATTTACTTATATTTTCCTCCAAAGTTTTTATCTTTTCCTTATCTTCTCTATTTTTCTTAGAACTATAGCCTATGCACTTTCCACGAATAAATGCCTTCAAAGCATCCCATACAATAGCCAGCCTGTCCGTAGATCCAACATTCACCTCTAAAAAATATCTTATATCCTCTTTTAGGGTTGATACAAATTTTTCGTCCTGCAATATGCTTGAGTTTAGTCTCCACCTACCCGTTCTGTTCTTTTCGACATTTAGATTTATGTGCAATTCTACTGGTGCGTGATCTGTTAAAGCAATCACACCAATGTCACAGTTTACTACTAAATTGACACATGATTTAGAAATCAAAAAATAATCTATTCGGGAATATGTCTTATGCGAATAAGAGTAAAAGGTGTATTCTCTTTCCATAGGGTGAACAAGCCTCCAAATATCTACCACACTGAGATCTTCTTTTAAAGCATCTATTGCTGTCCCAGTTCTAGTACTTGAAGTTGCATTAATGGCACTTCTATCAATATATTCATCCATCACATTATTAAAGTCTCCACCTAACAAGATCTGGCCCTTCATGTTCCCTAGCATCTTGTTAACCTCATCCATAAAATTAGGTTCATCCCTATTTGGGGCGTAAATATTGCACAGAACAACCTGAACTCCATTAATGAGAGCCTGCAGAGCCAACACTCGCCCGTCTTCATCCCGGCTTTCCTTCAATAACACAAAGTTTAGTCTTTTATTAATGAGTATCATGACACCACGACTCTTGCTTGATCTTGAGTTATGAAATACTTTCCCAACCCAATCCCTTTTTAATTTCAATGCTTCATTTTCATTCGCAAAATGCGTCTCCTGGATGTATGCAATATCAGCATTATGAGACTTGAGGTAGCTAAGCACTTTTTTTCTTTTGACTGGTGTGCCACAGCCATTTATATTCCATGACACAATATTAACGTCCACATTCCCCATGACTATGCCATGTTAAGGTATCTATAAGCCTTATATCTTCCAACCCATAACCATTTAACCTGTGCTGATAACCCTGCTTGAACCAGAACATAAGTTTAAACAAGAACAGTACCTCACCTATAGAATCTCTACCAAAAAAATAAAAAACAAAAAACAACGAACATAAAAAAAGAAATAGCGCCGTCCAAAAAAGGAACATGACAGCGCAAAAGCCCCGTGGGCAAAACTGTCTCTGGTCCGTGATGGTCCCGTGGACAGTGAACTGCTGTCCTCCTTCTGTCCCGTCGACACCCCAGGGAGCCCGCCCCCGTCTTATGAAATTATTAACGATGCGCTCCCATGCACGTAATTTAGCTTATTAACCCCTTACTCCACCACTTCCTGAAAGTTCTCACGCACGAATTTCTCTGCCTCCTCAACGCTGTCAAAGCTCTTCTGCTGGCCTTTCCATGTTAATCGAAGTTTTGCTGGATGTGCCAGAGTGTGCTTTATCTGATGCTGCCATAGCTTCTTCATTACTGGGGAGAAAAGCTTCCTCTGCGCCGCTCGCTCCGCGGTCATATCTTCATAAAATGACAAACGACAGTTCTCCCACAGTATTCCTTTCTTCTGTTTAGCGGTCATGATAACTTTTTGTCGTGCAGTGTAACGGAGAAATCTCACCAGCACGATTCGAGGTGGCTGACCAGGTCCCAGGCGTGGTCTCGTACTTCTGTGGCATCTTTCCAGCTCATATTCCTCCCCTCGTAGACCTAGGCCATCCGCGAGTATCTTCATCACATAATCATTTATGCTGCCACCACTTTCCAGACCCTCTTCCAGACCGATAAGCCGAACATTCTTTCTGCGGTTTCTGTTTTCCTGGTCGTCTGCTCGGGCCCAAAGTTGTTCAAGCTTTTTAGCGTTTTTGCCATTATCTTCTGTTATGCTCCTCATTTTGTCTTCCACATCTGAAATGCGGCCCTCAGCTTCGGTCATCCGTATTTGGATTGCACTTATAGCGTTTTTAAGTTCCACCATATCTGACTTAATGTGAGATACATCGGCCGCAACACTAGTTAGGATAGTTCCAAGCTTAGTCATTTCGGCAAACAGGCCGCTTATATCCATCTTTGGCCCTTCTTCTTGGCTAGCAGGGCTAACCTTGGCACTGCTAGCATTACTTTCCCCCGCTGCCACCGTGGAGATTCGGGTTTGCACGCTCTTCTTCTTAGTTCCTGTGGCCATGTCTCTCAATAAGTTCGAGGACACTGATCTAGCAAGTCACCGCAGTGAGGAAATATATTATTTGGGAGCGTTTACCTTGTTTTAAAACTAATGTAGGGTCGACGGGGGTCAGAGACTCTCTATGGCGCGGCCATTCCCAAATGCTCCATCACGTGACTCTTTTATTTTCTTCTTTACTCTGTAGTTCTGGCCTGCTCAAATCCCAGGACAGCCTGGACCTTCTCAGGAGTAAGTAAACCCCTGCACTGAACGCACAGGAACTTTGTGGTATCATGGTATTCTTTCTGAAGTAAGACATTGGTGATAGAGATAAGTAAAAGCATGAATAAGTAAATGAATCACTGATGAGGTTAGGTTTAATATCAGGTGGGTATTGCAGGGAATGTTTAATGAATAACGTTTTTGTACACCAGGCTGCTTCTAGATTTCAACCCGGGAAGGACTCCTGGGCTTGGCCGCACCAGCCATGCGTAAGTTCCCCCTAGCCAAGGTTCAACATTGAGCACAAAGCAGTACTAACTCTTCTACACTGCATTGTATGTTTTCTGCACTGATGTAAACCACCATCACCACCACCAGGCAATAGACTGCTTCAGATTTTATTAAGAAAAGAGGAATGTGGTAGATGAATCCTTGTAGTGTTTGATGATTTGTGTTCACACAAAAAAATTGTATGTATTTTTATGAATTTGTCAGCAAAAGCACAATTAAATGATGCTGTTTTGCATCACTATTAAGCAATGAAGCAGGTGGACTTACGCCTAGCTGGTGCAGCAACACATGCTTACACTGATACACTAACAATTCTGCATAACTGAGGTACCCATGTGTCACAAAAATCTGGTATTGGAGTCTTTTTCTCACTTTCATTCATTACTTTTCAGTATCAAACCATTTGCACAGCCCCCATACTCGAGCCTACCAGGTTCTGTAAACCAACCCATACCAAGTAAGTTTGAACAAAATAAATCAATAAATGGAAACCAGAAAAGGAAAATGGGTGTGATATATTAATGCTTATGCATATGTGTTTGCATACATGAAGATTATGAGCCCTTGGCGCCACCTCCTGCACCAGCCGCTACTGCAGTGCCAGTCTGGCAGGATCGGACCATTGCCTCCTCTAAGCTGAGGCTGCTGGAGTACTCAGCCTTCATGGAGGTCCAGAGGGACCCAGACAATGTGAGTTAAATATGGTCTGCACCATATCCCAACCAAACAGCTTGTGAGTAATAAGAACTTGTTTAAAAGTGTAGTGGCATTAATACATTTAAGCCCATCTACATTGTCCTGATAGTTCACTCTCTCTCTAATGCTGATGTTTGAGGGCTGTGTTTTAGTTGTTTTTTTTGTTCGTGCTCCCTGTACTAAATCAAGTCCTATAGCCAACGTTTATCATCTGCTCTGTCTCTGTCCAATATAGTACAGCAAACACTTGTTTGTCCACATCGGACAAACCAATCCCTCCTACAGCGATCCGCTCCTTGAGGCTGTGGACATTCGGCAGATCTACGACAAGTTCCCTGAGAAGAAGGGTGGGCTCAAAGAGCTTTATGAGAAAGGGCCCCAAAATGCTTTCTTCCTTGTAAAGTTCTGGGTATGTTGTTATTATAATCTGACACTTAATATTATCATGCCTCTGTTTTCTACAATTGGAAATTATGCAAACTGCTTTTTTTTCTTACAATACCATGCTACATGTGGTGATAAATTACATGATTTCAAGATAAGAGGCAATGCTTTTAATAGAATGTTGCTTCATTTATACTGCGTTTGTCTTTGGTTAATAAATGTTCTTTTGAATAACTTACATCCACATCTTTATTTATTTATGCAATTTAAAGTTGATGTCATGTGAGGGCCTTTTGTCATGATGACATGTGTGCACTCTGCAGGCTGATCTGAACAGCAGTGGTATGCCAGACGGTCCAGGTTCATTCTATGGTGTCAGCAGTCAATACAGTAGCATTGAGAACATGACGATCACCGTTTCAACCAAAGTCTGCTCATTTGGCAAGCAAGTTGTCGAAAAAGTAGAGGTACGCCGGTGCTTTAACTGAGTCTTTTCTGAGAAGTATGTTTAATATTATATGCACATTGTTGTCTGTTCTTGACTCGCCTGTGTGTGTGTTGCAGACAGAGTATGCCCGCCTAGAGGGAGGAAAGTGTGTTTACAGGATCCACCGCTCTCCTATGTGCGAGTACATGATCAACTTTATCCACAAACTGAAACACTTACCTGAAAAATACATGATGAACAGTGTTCTTGAAAACTTCACTATCCTACAGGTAAAATACAGTGAATTATGGCTGCTTAGTTCAACATTTAACCTTACATTTACGCATAATGTCCCCATTAAGACCAGTTTATCAGTTGATATTTGCTATTTTCTAATTATTCACAAATCAGCTGATCATTATGGGCTTATTTCTAAATGGACTGTTCTTCTCCTCAGGTGGTGACGAATCGCGACACACAGGAAACCTTGCTCTGTATAGCATTTGTTTTTGAGGTTTCCACGAGTGAACACGGGGCTCAGTATCACGTCTACAGACTTGTTAAAGACTAACAGCTCTTCAGGGAGGTTTTGGAAAAGCCACACAATAAAGTGTGGCACAGTCTCTCTTTAACCAGCTCAACGATCCAGGAGAAATTATGAAAACATTCAAAGCAATGCTAGACCGAACTAACATGGACACATTACATGCTTTAAAAAAGTATCCAAGGAAAAAAAAAAAGAGAGAGCGAATCTCAACATGCCAGCACGCAAAGAAATTTTGAAGAATTGCAGACAAGTTATTTTCCATGTGTTTAAACATGATTTAGATGAAGTGGGTCACTTTTGCAAAAATCGACGGAGCCTGAAATGTTTTATCGAGGGGATGAGAACGTGTTTAGGGTTGAAAAGACTCTTAAAGTATCCAAGGGAACACACTCTGAGCAACAAGAGAAGTGTAAATAGCATTGAAAAACTAGAGAGAAAATTACCATGGAAGTGGGGTCAAGTTGTGTTTAGGTGTTTAGGAAACAAAGTGCCTTTTTCTCCAAAGATTATGATTGCCTGCCACTTCGGATTGCCTTATTTTTACTACCTCTTGTTTTTAAATGAAAAGAAAATATTCATACAGGTATTTTGAAAAAAAATGTGGAAAGAAACCTCAGATCAACATCTTTTGGGGCAGTTCTTGTATTCAGGCACGCAGAGGAGTGGGATAACTAATTCTGATGAGGTCTATTTTACAAAAAAACAAAAACAACATCCCAGGTTTTACAGTCCAAGTGTACAGGGAGAAGGTTAATTGTGTCGCCATGTTATTAAGGTTCTTTTTTTTTATACATATATTATTACACAATTTTTTAAAAAAAAATCAGGTCTTACAAGCATCTATCTATAACTGATTTTGACACTAGGGATGTCTTGAACCTTTGCTTTCCTGACATAAACCCAGGGCTTTGCCTTACTTATGAGATGCCCTGTTATTTCTCTCTGTTTGAAGACGTGTGCTCAGTTGCACTTAAAAGATTAAGAAGTGCAGCAACACAGTGCTTATTTTCTGCCTTGAGGTATGTAGCGTTACTGAATAAAATGAATTGTTTCTGTACTGTGAGTAAGTGGATACTAAAGGAATATGTGTTACATAGGAGTATTTGGGGGTGGGGGGGTCTTCATATTTGTGATCAGCTAAACTCAGCACAGAGACCATGGTTAAAGCAGAGAGAAGTTAACCACTGTTTCTTTTGTTTAAAAAAGAGACTGTATGCTGTGAAGTTGGTACATTGGCTTCACTCCTCTCTGTAATGTGTGGAGAAGCTGCATTCATTAATTAAAATACTTTTTGATATTTAAGACATTTTTTACTGACATTACATATGAAATAATTGTTACATCAATCTGAATAACTGTCTTGAAAGAGAGCTATTGTCTCTGTGCTGTGGAGTATGACCATTGATTGTTATTTATAGGGCTGAACAAGAAATAGCAGGAGGGAAGGGTGGGGTATTGGTGATGATTTTCCACCATGATGGAGATGTTAAAAGTATTGTAGGACTTATATTAGAGATAGAATTTACTGCCAACTCATGGGTCCTGCTAGATGAGTGTCTACTCTGTGAGGTTCACTGGACAAGTTCAAATTTAAAATATTGTATGGTGGCATACTTGCACCTGGCTTTGAATGTCATATTTCACAAGCTAGATACAATAACACTCCTCCTCTAGTAGGTATCTCAGTCTATCTTTTATACAGACATTTTTGCCATTATAAAGATTAATATTTTGTTTTGATTCAGTTGTCTTGACTTTCAGTGTTTGCCATATGCTTCACTGAAAAAAAAATGTGTGATTGTGCTGATATTGATAATTAATAATGAGATATCTAATGTATCATATTCTGAATGGTGTGGGCAGTTTTCTTCTTTGTTTTTTGGTTTAAGATGGTTTACTATTGTCTTTGTTACCAATGTGCATTGCAATTTTATACTTTGAGTAGAAGTTGGACTATGTAATCAACAAATGTATCTAACAATACATGACGCATGGTGCCTTTGGGGCCATCCCCCTCCCCCCCAGAAAAGTCATTAAACCTGTTTGTAAATTTGTTTTGTCTATAGTGATTCATTTTACAGTGGGTGCAGTGGTTAGCACTGTCGCCTTCCAATAAGGTTATGTGTGTTATAATTTGTTGCTTTTTGCAGTCTTTTAACCTTCCATAGACTATTCAATGTTTCACTTATTCCACATTTTATCATGTTAGATTTTTATTACAAAATTGATTATATTCATTATTTACTTTTACACACAATACCCTTAACAAAAGTTAGCTTGAAATTCTTGCAAATGTATTAAAAATAAAATACAAAAATGTAACATCTACATAGGTATTCACAACCTTTGCTCAAAACTTTGTTGAAGTAACAATTGCAGCCTTCAGTCTTTTTGAGCTACACCTATTTTGGGGCAGTTTCTCCCTTTTAATTTTCAGAACTTCTCAAGCTCCATCAGGTTGTATGGGGACGTACAGCTACTAACAGATCTTTCCAGAGATGCTCAATCGAGTTCAAGTCTGGGCTCTGGCCAGGCCACTTAAGGACATTCACAGAATAGTACTGAAGCCACTCCTTTGTTATCTTGGCTGTGTGCTTGGGGTCATTGTCCTGTTGGAAGATGAACCTTCACCCCAGTCCAAGGTCCAGAGCACTCTGGAGTAGGTTATCATTAAAGATGTTTCTGAACATTGCTGCATTAGTCTTTTCCTCAAGCCTGACAAAACTCCCAGTTCTTCCCACCCAAAACATCACCACAGCATGGTACTGCTACCACCATGCTTCACTGTAGTGGTTAGTGATGGGTAGATGATACCTCATGGGGTGTGTTGCATATTGCCCTTATTGTGTCTACACGTGTGACACTGTTGGTGTCTCGCTCAATAGCAACATCTGCAGGATTTAAATAGTCATTGCAGACCACCTGGACAAAGAAAGACTGAACTACGTTAATTGATTCTGACATCTAGACATCACATGAATGATGAAGGGTCCTGTTTAACCAGTTCATGATAAAATGCTGTGCAAAAAGTGTGATAAAAGTATTTATATTTCAATTATTATTGATTGATTTATTATAGCAAACAAATGATTGGTTGACTAATACACTATATCAAATGCTGTTGTTGGGGTTTTTTTGCAAGGAATTATAAGTGAGAAAGAGAAGTTTAGAAAATCTAAGTGCTTGTGATAGTGGGAGTGCTTGTATACTTGTATGTGAAGGCAGGGTTTACATATGTCTATTAAGCATGAGAAAGTTAAATTGGTCAAAATAATTAATAACAAATTTAAATGAGTCCTTCGGGGAAAAAAAACTGGAACACAAATAACTGATGACAATTGAGCAAAAGTAGAAAAAGGAAAGGGAAAAACATTTACCTTATTTGGTGCTAGGAGATCAAAATGATCTCAGTCTGGAGAAAATGTTCCTTTTCTCACTGGATAATAAATGTGGCAAAAAGAAACACACAAACTGCACTAAAGACAATCTTCTCTCTTCTCAATGTGAATGCAGATGAGTCATAATTTTCACTTTCCAATAAACATAATTTGGTGCCTCATCGCTGTACGACACAGCAGCTGTATTGGTGATTTTTCGTGATACGTGATACACGCACCGATACCAATACAGGGCTTCAGGTCTTTGTTCTGGATACACAAAACAGCGCTTCGGTATTGTTTGATCCATAACTAGTAGGGATGATATTGGCTAGGTGACGAGTAGTGTCTGGTTTCCTCCAGGCATGACGCTTGTTATTCAGAGTTCAATTTTTGTCTCATTTGTTTCCCATGATCTGAGAGTCCTTCGGGTAGGTACCTTTTGGCAAAGACTAGCTGTTATGTGCCTTTTATTGAGGTTTGGCTTTTGTCTGGCCACTCTACCATGCAGGTCTGATTGGCAGAGTGCTGTAGAAATGGTTGTCTATCTGGAAGGTTCTCCTCTCTCCATATAGTCAGACATGAAGACAGTAGGAGTACTGAAGGCTAGCTGGAGAACAAAAGAAAAGGCTTACAGTGTGTTGTATGTGAGACTGGATACTAAGGAAGGACAAACGGACTAATGACAGGTTAAACAGAGAGATCTAGCTGAAAATGATGTGCAGCAGGTCAAGGTGATTGAAGATAGACATGGAAATGTGCTAATGAGTGAAAAGGGTTTGCTGCAAAGATGGAAGGAGTACTTTAAGGAACTGATAAATGAAGAAAATGAGAGATGATGGTAGATGGTGGACAGTTACGAAATCAGGGATTGCTAAGGGTAAGTAAGGAGGAAGTGAAGGCTGCTATGAAGAGAATTGAAGCCAAAGAGATGGTTAGTCCAGATGACCTATGTGGGGGAGGAGATGTCTACGAGAGAGAGCAGTGGACTTATTAACCAGATTGTTTAACACACGCACTGGAACGGTTCGCAGCCAAGTGTGAAGTAGCGGGACTGAGGATCAGCACCTCGAAATCTGAGGCCATGGTTCTCAGCTGGAAAAGGGTGGAGTGCCCACTCCAGGTCGGGGAAGAGTTCCTGCCCCAAGTGGAAGAGTTTAAGTATCTCGGGGTCCTGTTCGCGAGTGATGGGAGAAGGGAGCCGGAGATCAACAGATGGATTGGTGCTGCGGCTGCAGTGATGCGGACGCTGCACCGGTCCGTCGTGGTGAAGAGGGAGCTGAGTGTAAAAACGAAGCTCTCAATTTACCGGTCGATCTACGTCCCTACCCTCACCTATGGCCACGAGCTGTGTGACCGAAAGAACGAGATCGCAGATACAAGCGGCGGAAATGAGCTTCCTCCGAAGGGTGGCTGGCCTCTCCCTTAGAGATAGGGTGAGAAGTCCAGCCATCTGGGAGGGGCTCAGAGTAGAGCCGCTGCTCCTCCACATCGAAAGGAGCCAGCTGAAGTGGTTCGGGCATCTGACAAGGATGCCTCCTGGGTGAGGTGTTCCGGGCATGTCCCACCAAGAGGAGGCCCCGGGGAAGACCCAGGACACGTTGGAGAGATTATATCTCTCGGCTGGCCTGGGAACGCCTTGGTGTTCCCCCGGATAAGCTGGAGGAGGTGGCTGGGGAAAAAGAGGTCTGGGCTTCTCTGCTTCGGCTGCTGCCCCCGCGACCTGGCCCCGGATAAAGCGGATGAAGATGGATGGATGGATCTTTCTTCATACTGAGAAAGTATGAAGCCATTGTATGACACTGCGATCTTTAGTGCGAGTGGGAGCAGGTGGAATAGAGCCTGAAGAAATGCAGGCATGCTTTGGAGAGAAGAGGAATGAAAGGTAGCTCATATTTCCATTGGAAGTGACCACAATGGACAGGATTAAAAATTACATCAGAGGGACAGTTCAGGTTAAACAATTTGGAGAGGAAGTTAAAGAAGAAGGGCTGAGATGGACTGGACATGTACAGAGTAGCGATAGTGAATATAATAGACAAAGAATATTGAATATAGAATAGAATAGAATTCAACTTTATTTTCATTGCACATGCACAGGTACAGGGCAACGAAATGCAGTATGGAATATGGAGCTGCCTATGACAGTTAACAGATTTAACTACAATGGTCAGCTTTTAACCATGTGTTTTGCCCTATAATATAAATTTGTCTTTTGCCTACAGATGGATGATAATGCAGAAAAAAAAAAGAACGTGTATCTACAACATAGAAAAAAAATAATACACAGCTCCAATAAAAGATTTGCAAATTTTATCATTCTCTCGGCTCTTGAAGGAGGCGGTCGCACTTTCCCCCTCTCCCTTATCTTTCCTGCTTCTCATGTCTTGTATAGTCTCGCTTATTCTCTAATCCTAAGAGAGTCTCCCAGACTTGTTCTCTAAAAACCTAAAGAAGAATTATGGATTTGATCAACTGGTCCCTTAACGGAATTGACATCCTCCTGGGCTTGGGAGAGCCCAATTGTCCTGCGGAGACGTTTGCTGCCAGATACTCGATGGTCGGTTGCGTCGTGTGTCTGGCAACACTCTCGATGGAGGACATTGAACGACATCTACCAGTTCGGAACTATGATAACAGAGTTCTGGCTGAATGGAGCTGGCTCGGACCTGGCTTATTGAAGAACAAGGAGCAGCTACAGCTGTTCAAAATCCCACAAAGCTGGCTGACATGATAGACGATGGGCAGTGCTGTGAGCACTCACACTGTGTTTTTTATTACGCAATATGGATGCGATCTTGAAGAAGCTCATGGCTCTGTTATATGGATAAGATCTTGAAGAAGAACAACGGGAATTGAGAGACCTGGTGACCAGTGACGGACATTAGACCTACTGTAAAACTGGAAGCAGTTTGTTCGGACTAACCAAAACAACTACCATCTTCATCTCATGCGGCCCCCCTGGCACCAGCTGGATGCTCAAGGCAAAAGCTGACGGGAATCACAAATTCTCCTTAGATAATAAGACTGTTTGTTGTGACTCTCTCCCCCCTCATTCATGGCCACCCGCGTCGACCGAAGATTGTTTACTTTTGTCTAACTGGGTGAAGGGACACCTTCTCTCGGCTGAACACGGAACACACACACATACGCATGTCCCCCCATGGGGATAGACAAAGTCTTTTTGACTTGACTTGATATCTAATATTAATCAGGCAATTAAGCATTTCACATGAACTGTTCACATTGTTGTGAGTAACAATTTTGCTGCACCTATCAGCTGCCAGTCAGGCTGCAGAGTGCTGCCTGCTGTGGCTTTCACATTTTGTGTTACCATGCAGTTTTTATTTATTTAAATTTTTGTCATTTTAACCTTTATTTCTGTGATATTCGGATATGTGTATTTCCCTTACTTTCTCCATATTTTGTCCTTATTGCCCGAGTATTTATAGAGCATTAGCGCACCCATTTTTCCAGATTCTGTTTCACTTGACTTATTTACCACCTGACTTATTGCTGTGCCTAGGGCTGTTCAATATAACGATATATATCGGATGACAATATAAAAACATCTATCGTTTCATTTTACGCTATCGTTTGTTTCGTGGTGTCGCAAAATAAACTCTTTACGGCAATATTTTTTCATCGTTTTGATGGTCACTCTAGTGGCTATATTAATTTCTTAAAGTTCTCTTATTCTTTTATATTTTATATAACCACACTATGGACGGACAAGCGCGTTTTTTATGCGTTGTGGTTAGCAACAACGACGGTAACAGCATCGTGTCCACTTGTTTATGTTCCACATAAACCTTTCACAATAAAGCTCAAGATCCTGTTGAGACTTTTCAAAAATAAACTGAATCACGTGAAAGAGCAGATTATTTACGGATGAGAAGTAAAAAAGAGCCGCCGGGTGCTAAAAAATAAACCTTAGACTCAAACGTCAGAACAGGCTTTTCCCCGCAGCACGCCGTGTAATAAATACTCATTACTCACAAAGAAAACGGCAGCCGTTACAACTTATGTCTAAAAATGTATAGTTTCATGCATCGGTTAAAACACTGGACTCCAGGTACACGACGCCCAGCTGGAAACACTTCACGCAAGTCAAGCTGCCCGAGATTCACAGAATTTAGAGAAAATGCTACATTTTTGTGATATATATCGTTATCGGGACGATAGAATTCTTATATCGGGATATGAGATTTTGGTCACATTGCACAAGCACACCCCTAGCTGTGCCATTGCATTTACTCCTTAGATTTTTTGTTTGTGTCATAATACTTACACATTTTTGCTGTAGCAGTTTTTAAATGGTTGAAATATATTCATTTTACTGGTTTAATTTAGTCTGAGCGCCTTTTCAACTGATTCCATGGTTTTTGTCTTAAAGAACTTCACGTCCCACAATTGAGCGCGGCCAAGGAAGCCTAAGTCCGGAAACAAGGTTTTCAAAATAAAGGTACTTTTACAAAATGTAATTTTTGGGATATTTAAAATGAAATCCGTGTAACAAAGCATTTATACCAGCAATTATTTTATTTTAAATACACATGAGATATTTCCTCTCGCTAAAAATAGTAATACTGATGTTCTGGTTTTATTTTGTGGTAAAAAATAAAACCGGAGGTCATAACCATTATTTATTTCCTTCTGACTTTACATAGACAGGAAACCCACGCAGCAATGTAAAACGTTGAATGCCATTAAAGTCTGTTCACTTCGTGAGATGCCGACCGACAGACAATGTGCTGTCTTCATTATTATTACTTAGGGTAACAGTGATAGTGAGCTAGTACGGCAGCAGGAAGTGTTTTGTATAAATTTACGACGCATCTCTGCATGAACGGCCCAGTTAACTTCAGCTAACGTCAACAGACTCGAGGTGAGTTAAACCAATTAATAAATCATAATATAAAAACCGGCAACAGGCTAACGGAAACTAGACCCAGCTTCACTTCTACAGACTAGCTAAACGGATATCTGGAACTTACTAGCAGTTATTTACACTCACTAGTTAACTACGCTTACCTACCAGCGATTAACACTTTGACTTTTATACTACATAGTATCAAATTTCCACTAATGAAGCATTCCTAGTGTAGCAGTGGAAGTACCGAGGTATCTAAAATGTTATCTTCTTGAGTGTTCCGGGAATATTATCTGCTTTTCCTGCCATAACACTGAGAACAACCTGCATTTCTTCACTGATTCTGCATTAAACAGACTTTGAATGATTTGGGCACATTTGAGTTTTAATAGAAACACTTAAGCTGTTGTGGTTGGTGTAGAACCCCCTGCCCTCTTCCTTGTTCAACCTTTTTTCTAATGCTAGTCTTTAAATATCAAGGACATTGTATATTTTATTTATGCTACACTGCTTGGCCACCAAAAAAAAGGTCACAGTCTAATATTTCGTTGGACCGCCTTTAGCTTTGATTAGGCACCCTGTGGCATTGTTTTGATAAGCTTCTGCAATGTCAAAATATTTATTTCCATCCAGTGTTGCATTTTTTTTTTTCATTAATTCTCAGTGGGGTTAAGGTCAGGATTCTGTGGTGGCGAATCCTTTTGTCAAAATGATGTCTCATGCTCCCAGAACCATTTTTTCACAATTTGAGCCTGATGAATCCTGGAATATGCCCGCTTCATCAGGGAAGAAAAAAACCCATTGATGGAATAACCTGGTTATTCAGTATAGCAAGGTACTCAGCTGGCCTCATTCGTGGAGCATATACTTTCGCTGAACCTAGACCTGACCAACTGCAGCAACCCCAGATCATAGCACTGCCCCCATACGCTTGTACAGTAGGCACTAGGCATGATAAGTGCATCACTTCATCTACCTCTCTTCTTACCCTGATACGCCCCTCGCTCCGGAACAGGGTAAATCTGGACTCATCAGACCACATGACCTTCTTCCATTGCTCCAGAGTCAGAATCTTTATGTTTCCTAGAAAATTGAAGTGCGTGTGAAAATGATCTTGCTTTCACTATTAAACCTAGCCCTGAGTTCTACTATAGTTTTTCTTCCATTTGAATTCACCAGATATTTAAGTGATCACCAATTACGATCATTCAGGATTTTTTTCCGACCACATTTCTTCCTCGAAGATGATAGGTTCCCACTATCCTTCCACTTTTTAATAATGCATTGGACAGTTCTTAACCCAATTTTAGTAGTTTCTGCGATCTTCTTAGACGTTTACTCTGCTTGATGCATGCAAATGATTTGACCCTTCTCAAACACACTAACGTCTTTTCCACGACCACGAGATGTCTTTCGACATGGTTGTTTATGAAATAAGAAGCAACTCCTTGCACCAGTTGGGGTTAAATAACTTGTTGCCAGCTGAAAGTTAATCGCCCATGCTGTAATTGTCCAATTGGAGGCTCTTACCTATTTGCTTAGTTAAATCCAGGTGGCGACTTTTTTTTGGCCAGGCAGTTTATAAGCTTCTACTATCATGTTTTGTGTGGGCTAAAGCAATGATGCTTCTGACCCTTTGATTCTTTCACTGCGTTGCTGCTTTCCCCTTTTCTCTCTAGCTATGTCAGCAATCGGCAGGCAAGTTGTACTCCAACTTTGTCTCCTTTAAAAAGAAAAAGGAAAATAAACTGCAAAATTTGCCTAACATGTGACATAGTAAGTTCTGCCTAGGTCAGCTTTTAATCATGTGTTTTGCCCTATATTATAAATTTGTCTTTAGCCTACAGATGGATGATAGTGCAGGAAGAAAGAATATGTATCTACAATATAAAAAAATAAATAATACACAGCTGCAAAAACACATCTGCACATTTTATCAATATGTAATATTACACAGCCAGTTGAGCATTTCACATGAACTGTTCAAACTGTTTACACTGTTGTCAGTAACAATTTTGCTGAACGTGTCAGCTGCCAGTCAGGCTGCAGTGTGCTGCGTTTTCACATTTTGTGCTTACCAAGCAGTTTTTTTTATTAATTTTAATTTTTGTCACTTCAACCTTTATTTCTGTGTTATTTGGATATGTGCATATCCCCTTCTTATCCAGATTTTTTTCCTTATTGCCTGTGTATTTATAGGGTGTATTAGCACACCCAGATGTTCAGCTAACTACATTGGCAGTGAAGCTCAGGCAGTATCTAACAACTGTTCTTATGTGACACTTTAGGATCCATCCTAGTCACCTCACGTGAGCCGACATTCCTGATTTGAAGCTTCACTGATACGCCAACATGTCTAACATGGACTCTGTCAGAGTGCGGGTCTTCTCTCTGAACTGCTGGTCAGTGGCTGTGGTTTGTGGAGATTCTTAATGCATTGCTGTGATACACCCATTAAAAAATAAGTCATGCTCCATGCGCTTTATTTTTGCAGGGGGATCCGATATCTAAGCAAATACTGTCCACAGCGCTATGCCATGATTGGTGAAATGTTGTATAAGGAACAGCATGATATTGTGTTACTGCAAGAGGTAGGTGGAAGCCAGCTTACAAAACGGTTGATTGCAGACTCACTGTTCTGATAAAAACAGAGACTCTGCAGGCCATACATGTGTTGGGAAACTACATGTTTTTTTTTAAAAAATTTCTCATCTGTACACCGCCACAGTGGATTTTAAATAAAATATTCAATATGTGATTGATGTACAGGAATTACACCTATTTTTATACATAGTCTCCCATTTTCAGAGGCACCGCCTCGGACTGACTGGGCTGTTGAAGAATATCTCATTTCTTTGCCTCAGAAACTCTTGTTTGCTTTTGCAGCATCATTTGTGATCAGTTTAACAGCTTTTGTCTGAATCTGAGCAGAATACAACCCTATAAACCTTAGAATTCAGAGTGCTAATTCTTTTAGCAGTCACGTTATCAAACACTGGCAGCCATAAATGCCACAGCATTGCCTCCACCTTGTTTGACAGAAGATATTCTATGTTTTGGATCATGAGCTGTTCCTTTCCTTCTCCATACTTTTGACTTCCAGTCATCATGGCACACGTTACTCTTGGGTTCATCTGTCCAAAGAATCTTTTCCAGAATTATGCCGGCTCCTGTAGACATTTTCTGACAAAGTCTAATCTGGTCTTTCTCTAATCTTGTGTAATCAACAATAGCTCGTTGTACAGCTAGTTTCTATTCATGACCTTGATAATGATACCTCTGCCTCCTCAAGACTTGTTTTGGTACTGCTGAGCTGGCCAGTGTATTCTTTCTTTTTAAAATGATATCATATTGTTGATTTTGCTACACCTGTATGTTTTGCTGTCCCACCCATTGGTTTGTTTTGGTTTCACCCTCCTTCACTTGCATTAACAACATACAAGAGGCCAATGAAAACATACAAGATTTAAATTTCAATGCTTGGACTCAATTCCTGCTTCATTTGTTGTGAATCAAAAAGGGAACATGCCTCAACTTGCCATGGTTAAAGTCTACACTTCAGTCTCATCTGGACTGATTTAAAATTACAAACAGTCCCTAACAAATTGTAGGCTGCAGTGCAATGAAAGTAATTTGACCATAAGTTATAAATTAAAATTAGACATGGGTAAATACTCGTAATAATGTGTGGTATTCAACTTTCTGAGTGACATGCAAATGTTTTTACAGGTGTGGAGTGAGAAAGACTATCTCTTCTTGAAAAAGAAACTTGCTTCTTGTCACCCTCACTCTCATTACTTCAGAAGGTAATGTTTCTGCCGTCTCACACAAAAGCTCACTGTGAAATAGTTTCCCTAATTTTTAACCTTGAACATCTCAGTCTGAGACTAAAGGTCGTGATTGGTCATATCTTCAAAAGGCCATAATGTCTTTATCTCTGTAAAGTGTGTGTGTGTGTGTGTGTGTGTGTGTGTGTGTGTGTGTGTGTGTGTGTGTGTGTGTGTGTGTGTGGTTCACTGAAACTATCAAGGGTTAACTTTTTCTCCTTAATTCTTCCTTGACCTCCATACCAAAGAACAAGACCGTGATTAAGCTAAGGTTCTACCTTTCTAATCCCCTCTGTAGCTCACAAAAATGTCAACTCTAATAGATAAGTTCTCACATCTGTTGCAGATACTACCGATTTGTACTTAGACTAAGCTACTGTCGAACTACATGGAAACCAAGTATATGAGTCATTATTTATAACTTTTTGTCACATGTTTCTTTTGCAGTGGCGTCATAGGCAGTGGACTGGCCATTTTCTCCAAACACAGAATCCGCGACACATTTCTTTATCGCTACTCACTGAATGGTTATCCTTACATGGTAAGTCTGGAGAGCTGGAGATGGAGAAAACAGTATCTTGTACTCGTGTTTATCAACAAATAAAAAATCTTCTGTAAGAGTTGCACCTTTAAAATTCACCAAAGTAAAACACTGCGTCAACAATAGTAAAATTACTTGTTTATGCTAAAAGGCTTTAACTGTATTAAATATATTGTGAAATTGTCATTGATGTATAAATTTGTGAACAGACTTTTTGAGTAGACATTAGGGGAGTAGCTCATTTTAATTACTGTATTCACATACTTCGAAAATAGTTTTTTTTAGCAGTAATTTTAGTTGTTTTTCTTTTGCTATTACTCTATGTGAGAATGCACAACTTTAATAAATAAATAAAACATGCGGCAGAACCAGGAGCAACAAATTTTAGGTAAATACCAAACTAAAAATAGCTGGGGTTTTTTTAGGATTGTAGTTAAGTATATGTAACAAAGAATTCAATTTTTTGGCAAAACCCTAATAGCACGACAGTATTAGTGTCAACTTTTTTTCCCCTGCATTGGCTTCATGCAAAATTATCTGTACTCCTCATATCACCCTTCGTTTTCACTGTTTATTCGCAGTTGTAATTTTCCTTGTTAATTAGGCTCACCATGGAGACTGGTTTGGTGGTAAAGCTGTTGGCATGGCTATCCTAAACCTCGGCAGCCTGACTGCAAATGTCTATGTCACTCATGTAAGGTTTCATAACAGCAGTTTTCATCCCTAACTGTACATGATTTTCTATTATTGATCAATGTGCTGTTGTCCTTGTGTACTGATTTTAGCTGCATGCAGAGTACTCCCGAGAGAAGGACTCTTATCTACCTCACAGAGTGGTTCAGGCCTGGGAGCTGCAGCAGTTCATTCGGTAGTGTGCCTTTGCTTGTTTCTTTATATTTGTTTACATATTTACTAAAATGTTTGAAGTAATATTACAAGTAACATTTATCTAGTTTGTAGAATACAATGACTAACATGTTTGTTTGTTTGTTTGTTTGTTTGTTTTCCTGTGCTTCTTAGCCACACCTCTGCTGGTGCAGATGTGGTCATTGTTGGTGGTGACCTCAACATGCACCCTCAGGACCTTGGGAACAGACTACTGAGGGCTTACACTGGACTGCAAGACTCTTATTTAGAAACAGCTAAATTTGATGTATGTAGAAGTATTAATCTGTATTCAAACAGTGAGTGCAGTAATGAAATCAAGTACCTGTTTTTATTTATGTAGATCCTTGCAGATTTTAGTGCATTTAAATTTACATCACTTCAAGTTGAAATACGAGGCACAGTGGCAGTCATAGAGTTGCCATGCATGCAGTTATGCAGGCTCTAACACATTTATTTTGATGCAATAGGAAGTTGGACCATAAAGTCTTGGCTATTCATTGTGGTTCTTAGAGCTGCACACAACAGATTGGCTCAAAAGTAGCTTTGCTACTGTGTCATTGTGGTCTCATATCTTAAGGTCTGAGCTGCAAAGTAAAATGGTATTATTCAAGAAATGCCAGGGTTGTAAAAGTAGAAGCAGCTTTCTGTTACACTTTGGTTTTATGTAAATTGAATTTAAGCAAGTTTTTTTTTTTTTTCTTGCAGGGATGTGAGAATGGTATGACTCTTATAGCAGACAACCCTTTTATTAGTAAAAAGGAGCTTGTACCTTTTGAGAAGGGGATTCGAATCGACTACATACTATTTAAGGTGAGTGAAAGCAGCATGTCATCTGATGATTTTTATAAAGCCATGTAACTGCTAAAGCATGATTGCCCTCTTGTTATTCCCAGGGTTCTTCAAAAGCCGACGTCCATTGTGATTCCATGTCCACTACCAAAGGCTCCGTTCCCAACCATCCTTTCCCATACTCCGACCATGAAGCTCTCACTGCTGAACTGAGGCTGGAGCCGCACACTCCGGCTGAAACAGGAAGTGACAGAAAATTGAAGAATAAGGACTCTACTACAGGTATCTGCACACTCCATGCCAGCAGGTTGTTTCGTGTAAAGGTGATTGATTGTCCAATTACTTTGGTATAAATTATTCAATGGAAAATCCATTTTGATTCCTCCACTTTTACCTATCAGAGCAATTTTAATCTGTCAGACAAGAAAGAAAAAGAAATAACAGCCCTAGTGAAGCTCTGTAGCCAGGCTGTATTGCCAGCTTTAAGTATATGCTGGTGTTTTGTTTTGTTTTCTGGCTGCTCTTCCAAAAGGACTATTCCAGGCCACATGTTGTAATTTCATCCATGGTTAAATTGTGCCAGGAACAGTGGGTTAAATAACATGGAGCACAGTGAATATTTAATGTTCTGTTGTAACAATAATCCTGTCCAGTATAGAGCTTGACTCTTCAACACTTTCTGCAGTGCTTTGCTCTCCAGCTTTGTACTGGTATAAAGGCTCCACTCTTTCTCTTGTCTCTCTTTCATGGACTTAGGGAAACTGGCTGAACTGGTTGACATTGTGACTGAGGCCCGCACTGAAGTCAAAGTGGGCTTGCACTGTGCTGAGAGGATGCGCTACACAGCAGCACGCACTGGAGTGATGGGGCTGGCTCTGCTGTTCCTGGAGCTGGTCATCGCCGCGGTGCCCTACTTAGCTCTGGGAGCAGAACAGCCTTTCCCTCGTACCTCCTTCTACCTGCTGGCTGTGCTGTGCTTTGCCATTCTGCTGACCACCTCCATGTTGTACATCTTTTACACAATGGAGCTGAAATCACTTCAGGGGGCTGAAGACCAGATGAGGCTGGGTATAGGTAGTCTGCAAGAGAAGCTTAAGGGCTTTTGTCTAGCTCAACTTCATAATCCCTCAGGAAGGCCCCCAGAGGTTCAGGAGCCCAGTGCCTTTGAGCCAGAGGAGTAATGCAGAGGCCAAGAATGTCAAAGTGGTAAAGGCGACTTTGAAGTCACTTTTATAGTGAACATGTGAGGAGCTTTGCTCCCCTGAATATTTTAGTTTTGGAGATTTATATTCATATTGCAGAATCAATCATAATTGAAATGCTTCTCTGAAAGTAGTGCAGGGCACATGCATTGACATTATATACTTTTATATAGAGATCTGTAGGCTTTTATTACACCTAGATTTCACTTGATGTACCTAGAATATACAAATGTACTGTAATGCTTCTGTGCTGTTATGCTGAAGGTCATTAAGTCTGACCATTTGTGTTTTTTAGCCTCAGGTCCGATTTGCATTCCACCCACCAGTAGATTCACCGGGACCATTTTTTTCTGTTTTTAATTTAATGCTTCCCTTTTTTGAGTTTAATAATCAACTGCACAGAGATTATGGTTCCAGGTTGAGTTTGACCGGGTCTTTAATGTGTTAAATACATGAAGAAAGTAGCTCTGTGGTTTCCATTGCAATAGAAGACACAGACACTCCACATGTAGGAGGTTTACGTTTCAGTCAGTAATATTTTTCCTCTACAACAGCACTCGTCAGGATCCTTTGTACTGTAGATAAAGGAACCAAGTCTGTATGCATGTATCATTTGTCATGCTCTCTGTTTATAGTGTCTTAATCTTAAAGACAATCTACACTCCTCTCATATGTTCAAGTATAGATTGAAAATACTGAAAATGTTCTGCTCTTGACCTTGACCTCTTTTGGTCACATTTTTACAAAGCACAATATACCGTAGAAAATAAAAACAGAATACATCAGTTAGTGTGCAGTGCACTTTGTTGATTAACCTGGTGAACCACTTCCCTATAGTTTTGCTAGGAGATTGCTTAATATGTTACATTGCTAAAATACCATGTTGTAACTCAAGAGTTTGAACGTTTACTTTCACCTCAGTGAAGAAGAAGCACTTCGCAGTTCTTAAGTTCATTATGATTTATAGAATTTCAGATACTTGATGTTCATTCCAACTGGAAACTGTGATGGGCATGATCATGAAAGCAATAATAAAGACTTTATGCACATGCTTATGAACTGCTGTGGCTCTATGTAGACCTGTCAAGTCGTCAGGAGATGGCGTCTGACATTTCAAACTGTAGTTTGTATTCCCTGAGATTCACATATTCACCACTAGAGAGCAGTCAAAGTACAGTACAGTATCAGAACAGGTCTTTCTCTAAGTATGTCATTGATTTAAAAAAAAAAAACAGCCTTCACAATAATAAATATATCAGACAACGGCTGTGAAAACAACAAAGCCAGTGAGAACATAAGAAGCCGACAACCTAACATGATAGATTAGATGCCAGCTCACACCTTTAGCATGCACAGAAGACAAGCTCAGACATGGGTGTGGTGTAGGGTTGCCAACTCCCTGAAAAATAAATAAGGGACACCTCGTGGCCAGGGCCGGGCGACCCAGTTGTCTTCACCCTTCCCAGTGTGGTGAATTTTCTAGCTCTTTTTTTTGTGTGTGAAATTATTTTTTTAACCATTTGACTTGAAGTTGATTTAAGTAGATGCATATTCTATTCTTTGTGATATGAACACATGGGAAACAAATGATCATTTAGCCATTTATTTTTAGCTCAAAATGACAACATTAACACAGTAAAACAGGTCTCTTTCTTAAACAGAAGCCTGTCATGCTTAACTTTTGAGAATATAAGTAAATCTTTCTTTAAAAGCACTCTGTCCTGCTTAACTTAAAATAATAGAAAACAATAGAAAGAAAAATATTCTTGTAACAGTGCACATTTAGTGCATTTAGTACAATTGGCTTCAGTTGAGGTATTATTTCAGCTTTTCTAATGCTAATCAGCTGCTCCTGTTTGTAAACCCGCTTGTTCCCATGATTACGCATCATAACTCATCATCATTATTCATCTATGTATTACTTTTATGTATTAGTCATCAATTTGTTGTAATCATCTATCCTTGCAGTTGTTTATTACACAAAATAAATTATATTATCACACTTCTGGCCACATAGCGCTGATATTCATTGCACATGCCCATATTAACTTTTTCCAGCCAGGTGTTTTCCTTTTCCCATTCTTCCCTTTCTCTGAGGGGAACAAACATTGCTGCTCTAGTGCTGGGCTCACACTGTGCGGTTTTAGGCCCATTTTGAGCCGATTTTTGAGTGATCGGACCGATTTTGGCCTTCATCGTGCGTCGTGTAGTATACGTGGGGTAACGAGAAGTGATTAACACCTCACGACCAGCTCCCGATCATCAATCGCTCGTGAGGGTGTCACCACAGGCGCTCACACTGCTCACGCGCAAACGTAAACGTTGGTGAAAAAGACGTTGCAGCACGGCTGTGCAGCGTGTGATCTGGACACAAGCGATGGAGGCACAACTTTGGAAAGCTCATCCGAGCCTTTTCGATGTGGCCTCACAAAATTATCACGACCACAACAACCGTGAAAACAGTTGGATTTACACTGCTGCTCAATCACAGCTGCCTGATCATGTTTTTCATTAGCAATTTAGCAAAGTTGATGGTGGTGGTGTGTCTGTGTGAGTGTAAGACGGAGAGAGAGAGAGCGCGACAGATTTTCTGTTATAACCTTCATGTTATGGAGGCACAGTGTGAGCACTCAGGTCGCATCAGAGCATCGGGCGGTATAGTGTGAGAGTACATCGTGGCATACGAACTTCTAACCCCTGCGAGTCAATCGTGCAGTTTGAGCAGGAGCTGAATAACGTGACTGAAAAAAATCGCACAGTGTCTGCCCAGCTTTAGGTGTACTGTCATCCGAGACTTGCACCGCAGAGTCGGCGTTTGTTCCCCTGTTGGCCATGCTTCTTGTTGTGGTCATCTGTTGTCTTCCGGTATTTTCTCCGCAAGCGACCTTTCCTCGACCAATGAGATGAGCGGTAATCTGAATTGTCATACTCGAATTGTCATAAGTGTGCTGTCAGCTCATTGGTCACAAAGCAGGAGAGGGGCTGGGAATTATGTTTTCAAACAAAGTGTTAATTCCATAAACATTTATAGACTACTTTTGATTCTCACTGTATTACGGGACAAAGTGCGTCCCTTATTAGCTCAATACGGGACGTGTACTTTTGTTTCGAAATACGGGACGATTCCGTATTTTAAGGGACGGTTGGCAACCCTAGTGTGGTGCATTCAAATGCTCTCCCCCCCCCCCCCCCCCCCCCCTGCAAATATGAATAATACATTAACTGCACACAAGGTAGAAGTTTCAAACTCGAAACACAAATATGGCAAATGTTTAATACGCGCTGACATGTAAGGTGTTGTACACCTGTGCAACTTTGATTAAAACTGTATGTTTGGAAGTTATTCTGTTGCACTTTCCAAAATCTAATTAATAACCTTCCATAAATGATATAGGTATACAACTCATCAGAACTGGTTTGAAATTTTCGCTCCAACAAAGTGATAGCCTGGCGTTTGTAAAATGGAAAAAGGATACTGGTAATGTAAATGATAGTCTGAAAAGGCTATTTACAGACTTTTGTTGTGCAAAAGGAACTTGTATTGTAAATTTTAGCAAACAAGTAAGTAGCACCTTACCAGTTGTGCTTTTTTCTTGTGAGTTATTATTAGTCAAGTTATATTATCCTGTTATGGGACATATTGCACACAATATAAGTCAACAAAGTCAACTGTTTTGTTTAATACTTTTATTTCTTTTGCAGCATGCTGTAGAAATTGCAGCCTTTTCCGGCTTTCTCTGTGCTCAAGGAGGAGGAAAAAGAGCGTGTGAACAGGTCTAAACATGGGTTAACCTCACTCAACACTTTCTTTTTCCTTCTCCTTATTTGCTTGACTTTAGTTGGCAACAAAAGTCTTGTTTCCATGACACAAACAACACAACATTTAATCACTCAGTTATTCAATCAGTTGTTACTCCTGTGATTGTTTTTAAGCAGATATCTTTTGAGTGAGTGTCTATTGACCTTTTCAGTTCAAACAGTGTGTGTGTGTGTGTGTATACAAGTTCACTTTGCTGAAATGTGTTCTTTAAATCTAGTATTTTCTCTCGTTGTCATAGGCTTTGGTTAAACAAAAACTAAACCTGGCATTCATTTCTAGGTGAATAATTACTTGCAGCATAACTGCAACTACAACGAAGTTACATAAAGTAGAAATATTTGATGACAAATAGACTGCTTCACTGTTATTATTTTCCAGTACTTTAAACGCGCCTATGTTATGTTCTTTGCCAGACTGTTTCTTATACGTATATGTTAAAACAACAGAAAAAAGTAAAAGTGTCACGCTACGGCGGTCCTGTTGTCCTATTGTGTCCGTATGGGCGCGGTTTATTGCGCAGGGCAGGGCAAGGTGCGCTTTCTTCAGACTGCACGTTCGGCGGCTGTCGAATTTCACTTATCTCCCGCGGAGCCGTCGGGACATTTAGAAAAATGTCGAAAGGAAACCCGTTAAAATCTGTCATTTCCATCGGGAATGTGGACGACACGTCACTTGCGATGCCGTCGGTTAACCAGAACCGAAGCGCACAGCAACGTGTCCTGGAGCAAGTTCAAAGTATGAAGCGGACAAAGTCGAAGTCCAGCACCAGCAGCAGGAGTGGATCTACTTCTTTGTCTCCAACAAGTAAGATCAGCCACGACACCCAGAGCACAGATACAGCTTTGGACGCTTAGGAGTATCAAGGAGGAGATCTTGGAGATTGTGAGCCTGAAAGTGAAAGAAAGCAGTTAAAAACGTTGACCCTGTCGTCTTCTTCAGGACTCAAAGGCTAGCGTATAGAAAGCCATTCAAGAAACGTGTTTCCCTCGTTTGGGTTTCGCCGTTTAAGGTCTATACAGAACACAAAACCATCTCTCCTTAGTCCCTCAAGACGAAATTCATAACTTTTTATGTTCGAATATGAAGCCAACATAAACCAAAACTTCATATTAATATGATAATCATTTGTAGATGTTTTTGTTGATAATATTCTGTTTTTAATTACAGAGAAACTGTAGCTCAAGCTGAATAATACAATGCATCAAAGCAAAATGAAAAAAAGGACTTTTTGTTATGGTTATAACAAGAGAATCAGTCTTAGAATGCCTTGCTATTGGTTCTCCAAGTCTCTGGATTCTAATATTTTTCTGAAAGATTACCTGATGCATAGTGTTTGATTGTGCTGGAGAGTACTCGACATCAGCTCAACGTCAGCTTTGAATTAAGATAGCATTTGATTTGTTGCATATTCATGCTTATTCATCTGATCATTGAGCCCTTGTGTTCCATGGGTGCATCGTCAGGTCAGGAGAGGAGACCCCTTGCATCAGGATATAATTTTTTTTTAAATAACTGATAAATTGCTTAAAGGCTTCAGTATTCTTGTTTTCATCCTGTTTTCCCCCCAGTAGTACTGAGAAGGCATTTAAACATAATTTAGGCTTTTTTGTTAACAAAATGTACTGGTTGTGCAACTGAATGTACAGCATAAACTGCAAAGAAATATTAATGTCACCTCTGATCTGTGTACTTTTAAATCATATCTACTGCTACTACAAAAAAAGAAACAACACAAGCAAATCACATACCCGTGTTTGAAATATAAGAAATATTTTGAAATAAGAAAGATAGGTGCAAATTATTTAAGTTATTATAGATGTTGTTTTTGACATAGCTCAGCTTTACTATACCACAGGAAGTATGACAAATGTTCATTTACTATAAAAAGTGTGGGGAGGAAATAATATTTATTCACAATATAACATTTAACAAAGATTGGATTTTTATAAGAGACGCTACATAACCTAAATACAATTCACAAACTGGGGATTCAGAGTATCGGTGCAATAGAAATGACAATAGAAGCCTGTATAGCTTTAAAGACAAACGTAAGATTGTTATGAACCGCAAATACTGCAAAACTGACCTTACAGAGCTACAATAGGATGCACTTCAGAAATAATTTGAGTAATGTCAGCAAGCAAGTCCAGCACAACACAGTCTGCAGAGTGTGCACATAAAGGTCAGTAAACAAATGGACACTTGTTCAGCAGCCTAACTAACTAACAGAGTGCAATCAGTTATGTGGGTGTTATGAGGAAAGGCGTAATAGAGTTAAAAGAGAGCGCGCGGTGAAGCTTTCTTTCAGGAAGAAACCAAAAGTTAGTGGATGTCACATGTGTAGTGTTACTTTCTCACAGAATTTAATGGATTCATAAAATGAGAGTTCCAGTGTGACCGTTACATGTTTAAAGACAAGAACCCTTATAGACGCTGATATATTTATGCTCCCACTTAAGGCCACTGCTTTCTACTAGGCTGAAGTGTTGTCTAACTTTTATTTCATTTCCTTCTTTTTTCTATCAGCACGGTAAATTTATGCATAAACACTACATCGGATATGCTGACAGGAAACAAGAAGCTTAACTTATTTTGCTAAAGGCAAATGCTGTAAATTAGTGATCATAAATCAGGTGATTATTGTACTGTTTTACAGCTTAAGAATGTCTACATTTCTCCTCAGGCCCTTCGTATGACTCTGTGTTTGAAGAAATTCCGAAATCACCGCAGAGCACAAATGGAATTATGCTTCTCAAGAATGGCTACTCTAGAAGTGTAAGATTATGAATATCTTTTTTTTTCACTATTTGTAAACACAAATATTTTGTGACATTTAGGAATGCTTCCTGACATTTTCGGAATTGTGGCAAAAAACTACCAAAAGACATTATTTATATTAGAGCCTTATTTTAGACTGTATTAAATTAAAAAAAAATACCACATACATTATATCATCTTCTTTTATTAGTATTATTATTATTGTTTTCGTTGTTTAATTAGTGGCACTATTATCAAAAATTTATTTATATTTTAAAAAAATAAAGGAATTCTTAAATCAACCATCAGATAGTGGGTGAATGAAATATTCCACTGAGACACATTGTGGGACTTGCTGAGAACGAAATTGTGTAACAATGGTCAATCATTAACCCTTTGAGGGTTGGATTCAAAATCGCACATCAAGTTTAATCTTGTTTCCTTATTTTTGTTTACGTGTATTTTTGGAATCATTCCAGAGTCAGAATATTTTTAGAGACAAGTCTTGTGGGGTAATTTTTGCTCAACACCCAAACCTTCTAAAATCTTACCTGCATTGCTATCTTTGGGAAGTACTGATTTATCATTATTTTATTATTTTATTTCTTTTATGTATATGTATAGATGTAGCTATCTATCTTTGTAAATATAAGGTTTGAATAGAAAATGTGAAGACACAAAAATTGTTTTCAGATCCTTCCAGAGGCTCTTCCCACAAAAATCTATTTAACAGCTTGCCAGGCATTACACCACAGGGTTGCAAACCAAAATGTTCTTTCACAGTTTGATTTGCTCCATGCGAGTCTCAGTGCTGGTAAAATAAGTCTTCATGACACAGTGATATATTTGATTGCAAACACATGTATCTTTTTTGTGGCTCTGCAGCTCAGCTATGAGAAAAACAGTACCCAGCAAAAAGCCAACATCTCCCAGGGATCCAGTGCGAACAGATACCCAGTATCTTCTGCCTATCAATATAAGAGTCACTATGCCCCTGTTGGGCCTATGGGAGCCGGTCAGAGCAACAGCAGCCGCAGCGAGCCCAATCTGGTATTACATCAGCGCACTGTACCATCGCGTTCGGGCCCATCAAAGAGAATCCAAACCATGAAGACTGGTGCCAGCAGGTCACAAAGAGCCACCAGCCAGTTTATAACGAGGACCACGGTACCCCCACCACAGTATGCTGCAAATGGTCAGACTAAAGCAAACAATCAGTTCATATACAGCCGAATAGACACAGTTAAAGCCCCAAAGCTGAACGTTACCGAGCCTTCATTCAAAAGCAAAATGGATTCTGGGTGAGTCGGAAAATACAGTTTATCATTTCCTGAATTTCACATTTAAATTTTATGTTATGATTAAACAAAATTGCTAATAAAAAAACAAATATCTAAATATTTTTTTCACAGCTCCGATGGAAATGCCAAAATTGATAAAGTTGATATTACTATGAAGGAGGCTGTGGACTATCTAGCCAGTGATGAGGAGACGTATCAGCACTGTGGAGCTTCCTACATCCAGCACAACACTTTCATTGACGACAAAGCTAAAGAGGAGGTAGCTTACCTCATTCTTAATATGTTCTTAATATGTTCATATGTTTTTATCTTATCTTGCTGTGGTGTTGGAATGCTTATCATTTCCTCCTAAGTGTAACCTGGATCAGTATTGCTTTTATGAGACATGGCAAATGACAAAGGTGAAGGAAATACATGGAATATGAATCACTTGTGTTACAGTAAAAAGCACCTTCAGCTGACTTTTGTGATGTGGTGCTATATAAATAATCTTTTATTTGATACTCTAAAAAATTGCAACTGGCATATTACCAAAACCAGTTAAACTTAAAATCCTTCAGATTTCAGTCATAATTTATTCAGTGACGCTTTATTGGATTTGTAGTAGCAGTGAATGCAATTTCCAATTACAGCAAATGCTGAGTAGCTGTTAAATTATACCATTGTTAAAATGTACTTTATGGTCTTTAATAATGCAATCATTTTATATTAAGCTTCACATGGATTCAATACTAAATGATCACCAAGGCACAATGTACATTTCAATTCCTTTAATTTTAAATATGTTTATATTGTCTATCCTGTAAAATAGTCAGATGTCTATTCATATTAATGTACAGAATTCACCTGCTTGCTGCTACTACTGCACATTCACCCAGTGTATATACTGTATGTATGTATATATATATATATAATGTTCTTCCTCTACACCCCCCCCCCCCCATTTTTGCACATGTCGAGGAGCGTGTCAGGCTACATTTCACTGTGTGTTATACTTGTATAACTATGCATGTGACAAATAAAGAACCTTGAACCTTGAACAAAAATCATTTTCTTTCTAACAAAAAAATGATTCCAAGCTGCACTTAACCTGAAGTCATGTGTTCCCACAGGTCTTAAAGCTTAATGGCATTCCTCCGTTGGTGAATCTGCTGCACAGTCCCAGTTTGCAAGTCACCTCTACAGTCTCAGCTGCTCTTCGTAACTTGTCCTTCAAAAACGAGAAAAACAAAGAGGAGATACAGCGCTGCGGTGGCATCACGCAGGCTGCTGCTCTGCTCAAAGATGCAAACTCTTTAGAGCTACAGAAACAACTGACAGGTAAATATTATCACACTGAAATATGCACCTCTATACAAACGGACACACACCTAACCAAACAAGTCTGACAGGGAGCCACTGGTGTGTAGTATTACATAACAGTGTTTACATACTCATCAAGTTCTGGCACATTATATATGTTTACTGTTTTTCAGAGGAAACTACCCAAACGGCTTTCATTTAGGTGCAGTTAAACAAGGATTCTGTAAATGTGTTGAAGAAGGAACAGTTAACTCTATGATTGCATCTGAATAACACGTAAAATAGTAAAACAGTTGAGAAAACAGCCAAATACATATATAAACCTAAACCTATAAAATCAGCATGAATTCTTTTATATTTTTGCGACAGGCAGTGATTGACTATTTCACTCAAAAAAATAACTCTTTGAATGAACATAAAAAAATCATGGAAAGAATTTCCACGTATTTAAATTGCTTTATTTTAGCATTATGCAATTCTGTTATTGCAACTTGATGTACTTGAGTTGGACTAACTTGATTAATTAATGATGATTCAACTGTTTTACTACAGTTGAGTCCAACTTAATTTAATTGAGTTGATCCAACCCATGCAAATTACGTTAGTGCAACAAAAATGCTTAATCGTGATAGAAAGCCATTTATTAATGTGGAAATCATTTTACGTTCATTTAAAGAGTTGTTTTTTTGGAGTGTTCAACAAAGTGTAACAAAGTCTAGAGTCTGGTTAACATAAAATGGATTTATAATAACTTGCACTCCTCTTATCTTTACCAGGGTTACAGTGATGCTGGGGCCTATCCCAGATGTGATAGGGTGGCAGTCAGAGTACTGGACAGGTCGCCAGTCTATCACAGAGATACAGACAGCCATTTGCACTCATGTTCACAGATATTTTAGAAACTTCAATTAACCTAACTTATGCATGACTTTAACTGTGGCAGGAAACCAGAGTACCCAGAGAGAACCCACTGCAAGACCTTCTTGCTGCGAGGCAACAGTGCTAACCACTGTGCCACCGAGCTGTCAATCTAGACTTAAAAAAATAGGGAAACTATGATTACGAGGCTTTATATAGAATTTTCTTTACGTTTTTGTCCTTGTCCAGGTTAAACCGCAATAAATAGCTAAGGCATATACGTAGTGTGTGTATTGTTGTCTGTCTCTTCTAACCCTAGTGATTTTCCTGTGGTTTGAACTCTTGTGTGAGCTTGTGAATTTTGTGAATACAGGCAACTAACCACTCTTACTAGATTGTATCATGTCATCTCAACAAGAATAAATTAAGTTGCTGGATTTCATGCAGATCCTACATGATTTAATTACATTCACCACAGAAACACGAAATTATTTTGTTCACATTACAAGTTTGAATTTTGTAAATGTAACAACCACCCAATTTCATTTTTTTGAGTGTTGATTGACATTTTGATCTAAACGGTCATGTTTCCTTATCTTTCCAGGTCTTCTGTGGAATCTGTCTTCTGTAGACCATCTGAAGCCAGAGCTGTTGAAGAGTGCACTGCCCGTTTTAATGGAGCGTGTAATTCTTCCTTACACAACAGGTCCCAACCAGCTCAATGGGAACAGTAAAGATGCTGACATCTTTTTTCACACCACAGGATGTCTTAGGTAAGAAGAAGCGTGTTCTAGCGGAGCATCACCAATGAATTCATTGCTTTTCCTTTACTGTTTGGTGTTTCTGAGCAGTGAATACATATCAAACAACCAGTAAAGTTTGCATTATGTAACAATCTTTTATAATTGTTTTCCTTAATTACTGATTTATTTTACTGGGTTATAATGATATGAGATAGAGAAGGTTGGTGATAAACCAAAGGCAGCATAAAACTGTGTAAGAGTTGGCTTCCTTCACATGTGAGAGGTCTTAAATAATCATTATGGAGGTGAGATTTACAGATTATACACTGACCAGGCACCTTTTTAAGTACACCTATTCCACTACTTAACATAAATATCCTATCAGCCAGTTACATGCAGCGACTAAGTGCATTCAGGTTTGTAGACACAATTAACAGGATCTGCTGAAGCTCAAACTGAGCATCAGAATGGAGAGGAAAAATGACTTCAAGTGTGGCATGGTTGTGGGCAGATGGGCCGGTCTGAGTATTTCATAAACTGTTGATCTACTGGAATTTTCTCACACAACCATCTCTAGGATTTACAGAGAATGGTCCAAGAAAGGGTAAATATCCAGTGAGCCTTCTTGATGGCTCAGAACAGAGTTGAATGCCCTGGCTTCTTTCAGCTAATGAAGCAACAGAAACTCAAATAACCACTTGATACAACCATGGCCTGAAGAACATCACCTCTGAAACCGTAGTACATCAAATGTTAAAGCACATGGGCTATAACAGCAGAAGTCCACACCAGGTTCCACTCCTGTTGGATAAGAAACTGAGGCTACTGTGTAGACAAACTCACTGAAATTGGATAAAAGAACATTGGAAAAAATGTTTTCTGGTCTGTCTTGATCCCTACTGCAACACTTAAATGGTAGTGTCAGAATTTGCTGTAAACAGCATAAAAACGTAGATCCAGCCTGCCTTGCATGAACAGTTCTGGCTGCTGAGGGTTTCTGGGATATCATCTTTGCACGCCTTTGGCCCCTTAGTAACAACTGAACATTATTTAAACACTACAGCCTTCTTGAGTATTGTTGTTCCATTGTTATAATGGATGCACACAAGGTAGTTTATTAACTCAAAAATCTGTTTGAGTCAATTTGAACATGTGTTTAAAAAATATGTATGAGGTTTTTTTAAGGTAAGCTAGCTTCTTTATCAGGGTTGCTCAATGACTCATTGGGGTTGCTGCTTTTGAAGGATTGTCTTCAGAGGTCTGTTGTAATTGTTGGTAATACATTGTAATCTAATAACGTAGAGTATGATAGGGTATCAGCTAAAAACATGACTCCAATCTAAAGCACCTGCCTGACTTCCTGTATTATTCTACATTGCAGCTGTTTATTTTCTGTTTTAATAATGACTGTACAGGATTAACATTGTTTACTTTTAAGGTAAGGTTCGATTGTTCTTAGATGTGATTTCTTTCAAGGGAATTCTTGATACCTTTTCTGAGGCCTTGTGTAACTGCTTTAGTCTGACAGATAAACACAGTGGAGTACATACAATGACTGAGTAAAGTATTTATATACTTTGCTTGTACTTTCACATTTTTACCAATATTAAAAAGTAGATGGGTTTGCCAACAGTATTTCTTACTCTGGGGTGTCTAATTAGCATGTATCTTGTGTTTTAATTTCAACAGAAACCTCAGCAGTTCTAAGCAAAGCTACAGACAGACAATGAGAAAATGTCGGAGTCTGATCGACTGTTTGGTCGCTTATATCAAAGAGTGTGTGCAAACAGGAAAAGAAGATGATGAGGTAAACTGTGTGAAAAGCATTGTATATGTAAGTTTTGCATAACATACTATAGAGAAAGCAGGGTAACTGCTGTGTTCAGCTTGTACATATGTTTTTAGAACCTAGAAAGTTCTCAAAAAGTGCTATTTTTTGTTTTGTTATGTAATCAAATGATCTTAAAGAACCATCTGTCATTTTACAGTAATTTTCCATAATAACTCATGATGTAATTATTATAATTATTGAAAATCTGTCTCCATTATTCTATGTTTATTATTGTAGGGTTACAGTATAAAGCGCCTTGACGCAAATGTTTTGATTAGGTGCTATGTCAATAAAAATTCATTTGAATTCATCTTTTTTATTAGTTTACATTGCACATGTGTATGACTGTTATCGTCTCTATGTTTTCCCCTGTTGAAATCAGTCAGCCGAAAACTGTGTGTGCATCCTGCACAATCTGACATTCCAGCTGGAGGCCGAGGCTCCTGAGCTGTTCATCAGGATCAATGCTTTGGGTAAAAACATATACAGGAGCAACAGCCAGGACAATATCAGTCCCATCGGTTGTTTCAGCACTCGGAGCAAATCACTAGAACGTGAGGTGAGAAAGACATATTAGAATGAATAAAGTCCTAAGTAGTACTTTTGAACTATCAGAAGTAGTTTAAAAAGTGCCTACAAGTACCTGTCAGTCTAGACAGAACCTGTTGTTCCTACCTTTCCCCTCTGCTGGAAGGGTGACAAATGATTTATCACTTGCGCCAACATTATAGAAGTCATTAATAATTCCAGTGTTTGAAATTGACAGTGACAGTGGGAAACTTTCCGATCTGGCTCCTTTTAGGAGTTATTAAAAAAATGTTTACTCAAAAAGCAAAAAAACCACAGTTCTTAGACATGCACGGAAATGACTAATCCAATAGTCACAACAGAAACTGAGAAATCTTTTAATAGTCTTCAAATCTCGTAAAGGCGTGTCCCCTTGGTACATCTCTAACTTTCTCTTTCACGGTTGGCTTATAACCCAAACAGACCTCTAAAGTAAATCTTTTACCAATAAACAAAATTGTATTAAACGTTTTGTAGAGTTGCTACATGATTTTTGGGGGTGGAGGGATGAATTGTTGTGTGGTGTACTTGACCCTGTGATGAAATGGCTTTTTTTCTGCATTTTTACTCATGATTTTTCCTTTAACTTAAAGTACATTGACATCATCTGTGATAAAATGTGCTGTATAAAAAAAAATCCAAATAGGCACATTAATAAGGAGAGCACGCAGGATGGGTTTCAACATGTAGTACCGTATTGCAGCGGTCTCCAACCTTTTTTGCGCCACGGACCGGTTTATGCCCGTCAATATTTTCACGGACCGGCCTTTAAGGTGTCGCAGATAAATACAACAAAATAAAACTAGTACCGGTACCGAAAAAAAGACGATTTATTCATAACACACTTGAAAAGACCCAGGAAAACCGAGTTAACGATAAAAACGATAACAAAATAACGCTGAAAACCGATAAAAACCCTGAAAACCATACATTTCACACCTGAGCCTCAACTCTTGCAGCCCGGTACCAAACGACTCACGGACCGGTACCGGTCCGAGGCCCGGGGGTTGGGGACCGCTGCCGTATTGCATTCAATACCATCACTTTTTTCTGAATTGCCCAGATTTACTTCATGTTCCTGCAAAAATTGTTATGCACACTGTGAGTCTCCACTACTTAAAAAGAATCACCTGCATTTAGAGATTAAAAAATGCTTTTTCAACTCATTTATGGAGGACAATTTAGTAGGCCAGAGATAGATAAAGATCTTGCTCTCTTTCTTGTCCAGTATCATTTTGACTTCCCAGTTATTGAAGAGTCACAACCTGCTGGGGCAAGCTGGCTGTTTCATTCCAAAACCCTGGAGAGTTACCTGTTTTTGCTTGGCTCTAGCCAGCGAGAAGAAACACGGGAAGCCTGTTGTGGAATATTGCAGAGTCTCACTGCACAGGAAGGCCTCGTAAGGAGAAATATGTTACAAATAGCTGTCTAACACTGATAAAAATTTCACTTGTCTTTTAAACTTAATTTTGGTTGCATCTACAACTGTCATGTCATTTGCTGAGTTCAGAGGCTGATATGGGCTCTTGTATTCACAGGTTTCCAGGGCAATTGGTCAAACCATTGTACAGAAACTGAATGGGCTTCAGGTTATCAGTCCCCTCTTGAATTCAAAAAAAGTCAACCTGCAGAGGAGCACAGTGGATTTAATAGCCAACTTGACAAAGAACCCTGTCCTGCACAGTGCCATCAGTAAGAATTGGTTTTAATTCAAAATCTTTGTATTTGCCTTTATTGTGTACTTTATTTTAAATCTAAACAAAAGGCATTTTACTCTTAATTTTATCATCCTAAAACAATAGAATAGTCTTTACTGTGAAATTTATCATCCTGAAAAATTCTTTGCAGCTTTACAAAAGTTAGTTTGTGTTAAACAGTGAGGGGATTTTGTTTATCTTATCATTAAAGGTCGTAAAGGGCTTCCAGAGCTGCTGGTGATCCTCAGCAATGGCACCACGGGAGGGAATGAATCTGATGATACTCTTGCCATGGCCTGCCAGGCTGCCAGCTGCCTGTTTATGAGGAATCCCGAGATGAACAAGAACTTATTAAACAACAAGCTGATAAGCTCCCTGAACGATCTCAGCAAAAACATGTAAGATTCTTTGTTTAACTGCAGAGAAGTTGGTGGTTTGTATATGACTTAAATAAATAAACAAACAGGTTTATTTAAGCTGTGAGGAATATCTATGATTTGTTTGGAATTTGTTTTTGTAAAATGTACATGCTTTCAATCCAGTTTAAACACTCCTTCCCCTCTCTCATAGATACTTCCCTAAATCCAGCAAAGCGTCAGCCCTGTTTCTCTGCAAACTTTGGTCAGACAAAGATTTACAAAGCTTCCTGAAACGGGTGAGTGCTAAGATCTGTCATGTTTGGGTGTGTCCTCCGATTATCTTACCTTAGACTCCACACCTCCCTCAGGTATTTGTGAGAATCACATGTAGAAAGATTGAAGGATTAAAATGCCAGCTTAAAAACGACTGAGACATGAGTGATGTAGCTGAGGAATCCCGCAGCTCAGGTTTTATAAATCACTTGGGGGACTTTGTTTGCACATCTTTGTTATCAAGATAAACCATTTTTTACCTTTGCCATTAAAGCAAATGAGGTAAATGTTTGAGTTGAATGCACCACTTACTGTTAGACGAGTGTATTGACCGATGCAGAACACTCATTTATATTTAACTATTTATCCTGCAGCAAGGGATGAGCAAGTCCTTATTTGTGAATGACATCACCATGGCGGTACAGCGGTCACTTCAGGTTGTTGATTAACAGCTTATCAGACCTCTGAAAGTTGTTCAGTGAAGTAACTCACCTGCAATGTGTCTACACACCCACAGGACATAAAATCACAGAAGCAGAGTTGCAACATTTCCCATTTCATCCATAAACTCCACATAGTGCATCCATGAACAAATCACTACATGATCTTTTATATGATGTAAATTTCTGTTTCCTTGTTGGAATATGGGTGAAAGTCTAGTACAATAAGAGCGAAAATGCAGAAAGTGCACAGGCTCTTGGTAAATGCATTGAGGAAATCAATGACTGGTTGTGCCACAATTTTCTCCAGCTAAACAAAAACAAAACTGAGGTAATAGTCTTTGGCGCCAAAGAAAAACGATTACAGGTCACCAGAGAACTTCAATCTATACATCTAAAAACCACAAACCAGGCGAGAAATTTGGGTGTAGTGATGGATGCAGACCTAAACTTAGAAAAACACATTAAGACAATAACAAAGTCAGCTTACTATCACCTCAAGAATATATCAAGGATAAAAGATCTGATGTCTCAACAGGACCTGGAAAAACTAGTCCATGCATTCATCTTTAGTAGGCTTGATTACTGTAACAGCATCTTTACAGGTCTACCTAAAAAATCAGTCAGACAACTACAGCTCATTCAGAACTCTGCTGCTCGAGTCCTCACTAAGACCAAAAAAGTGGACCACATCAGTCCAGCTCTGAGGTCTTTACACTGGCTGCCTGTCCGTCAGAGGATAGACTTTAAAGTTCTGATGCTGGCCTATAAAGCTCTGAATGGTTTAGGACCAAAATACATCAATGACCTCCTGACCCAGTATGAACCATCCAGATCCCTCAGGTCATCTGGATCCGGTCTTTTATCAGTTCCCAGAGTCAGAACCAGACACGGAGAAGCTGCATTCAGCTTTTATGCTCCTTATATCTGGAACAAACTCCCAGAAAGCCTCAGATCAGCTGAAACACTCAGTTTATTTAAATCCAGGTTGAAGTCTCACCTGTTCTCAGCTGCATTTGAATAAAGCACCAAATCCACACTTTAAGCTTAAATTTCAAAACTTACATTTAACTACTGATTTTATCTACTGTTCTGATTTTATCTGTTTTGATTTTATATACTGTTGGTTGTTTGTTTGTTTGTTTGTTAATTAGTTAGTTAGTTTATTTGCTTGTTTTAATCAATTTTAAATCATGCTTTTTATTTGTTCTTGTTTCTAATGTCTCTGTAAAGCACTTTGAATCACCTTGTTGTTGAATTGTGCTATACAAATAAACTTGCCTTGCCTTTTATTTGCTTTTCTCATTTTTAATGCTGTCATGTCATGTTTTTATATACAGTTTGTGTCCAAGCCTTCACTTTGGAACCGTGAGCTTGCATAAATATATAGTGACACAATGCCTCGGCTTTCATCTTGCACTAAAATGTGTGTCATAGCATGTAATGCACATGTAAAAAATTTTGACAATGCATAACATAACCAAATAAAAATAAATGATATTCTGTTAGCATTGCTGCTGTAGGACATTTGATGTGTATCTCTATTTGTAAATACAACTTTTGCTGTTGGGATGTCCATCTATTTCATATGTATGATTGCCATTTTGAAATTAGCTAGCTGTATTGAACACAGTACTGGTAATAAAGCTGAAATAAATATATTCTTTTGGCTGCAAAGGTAATCCAAGAATTTTGAGTAATTCTGAGTCCTTTTTCACGGTCACTGGTTCAGCATGAAGAAGTTTCCAATCTCATTCATGTCTTGTCACACCCCTTGACTGCAGTTTGAAATGCTTCAGGACAGATTAGCAACTCATCTCTCGCATTCTGTTTACTCCACCCCTATGATTTATTTTATTAATCCAGGCACTGCAGCTGTTGTTGCGCTCACTCTATTATATAACTGTTGACCAGATTTGAACTTTGGTCGTCCACATTTCAAACCACATAATCCACTGAACAGCCATGAGGGGATTTTGGGTCCGTGGGTGTTATTTAGATTTAGACTTCTGGCACAGCTGACCTTTTTTTAAATAATCACTTCATTGTACACTGGAGATTTGTGTCTGAATGTGTTCATTAATAAAAAGCTTGTATTACTGTGAGAATGCATCAACCTTATGTGGATGTCATATGTCAAAAGCCACAAATAAAACAGGATGGCAAAGTAAAAGTAAACTAACTGGAATCTGTCACATAAAACTATTAAGTCCAGTTTGCCAAAAACGACAATCTGGCTTCATTAAAGCAGGTGTGGCTTTTATAACTATCATAGAGTTGGTATTCATCTGTAAGTTCCCACGAGTGCTGGAGCCACAGATACAAATGCTACATCCATTTTGT
Source organism: Aulonocara sp. 'chitande type north' Nkhata Bay (assembly GCF_057382095.1). Lineage (NCBI taxonomy): Eukaryota > Metazoa > Chordata > Actinopteri > Cichliformes > Cichlidae > Aulonocara > Aulonocara sp. 'chitande type north' Nkhata Bay. The sequence continues at coordinate 37,280,483 of NC_141348.1, read as the reverse complement.
TAGATACAAGTTTATTTAAATTTCTTGCAATCACAAAATCCTACACACCAGAATAGGTTCAGTTGCTCTTATTTCTTTCAGTCAGTTTTCTAAACTTTTGGATTCAGTTTAAAAAAAAAATCTTTATGTGTTACACATGGTCAGATGAACACAAGTTAAACCACATCATCTGATCTGTCTGCTATCAGTAACTTAACATGCACTTTATTCCACTAACAACATCTAAAAGAGCGTACTTTTTTTATTGTTCTTGCATTTTCAAGTATTAAGAAAATATTATTATCCAGCTTCTTATTCTCAGTCGTTTACGGATGGCTGATGTTGCTGGTTTTTCTCCAGCTGATGTCAGACGTTACTTCCTCAGGCCACGCTTGCTCCTGCCACCCTTTGAACTGAGAATAAATAAAAGTCAGCAGAGAATCATCACATCAGCGAGCACACAGGCTAGCTTTTTGGTGGTCATCTGTAGTGCTTGTTGAACCTTGTATTCACTCCCACTGGTCGTATATCTGTTTGTGAAAACCTGAATGCAAGGCTGAGTGGCTGCATTCCTTGTGAGCTGACCCTTGAATTGATCTTTAGAAATGTATTTCATTCTACTGATGCAAATAAGTCACTGCGGCTGCATTTGAAATTTAAATTATTTTAGGTAAATTTTCTGTCTTAGGGCTTACCTGTGTCTTTTCTAACATTTGAACTTCATGTCACTGACTTTTTACATCACATTTCTTTGTCTTGCTAAAATCTTGGGTTGCTTTTTCTGAAGTAACTCGAGTCAATATCCATTTGCACTGTTAAGCAGTAATTGCATTAAGATCAGTTTTGCAGCATTTCACTGAATCTGAATAGAGAGTGTAGCCCTGTGCACTTCAGGATTCATTCTTCTACCTTTATCAGCAGTTAAAACATCAATTGCAGCTAGTGACCTAGTTCCAGTAACAGGCATACACACTTGTGCCATAACTTTGCCTCCTCCGTGTTTAATAGACGATGCGATATACTTCAGAACAGAGCTTCTACTTACTTTTCCTCTCCATCATACTGGTAGAAGTTACTCCTGGTTTTATCTGTCTAAAGATTTTTTCCAGAACTGTTCAGACTCTTTTAGATGTTTTCTGGCCAAGCTAGGAACTCATACCTATTGTGTGGCTGCTGTTCCTGCTCTTGATTGTAATCAGTGGTTTGCACCTTAAATCCTTTTTATGGCCATTTATGACTGTCTCTTGAAAGTATATCTTGACAATTATACTACAACCTCTTAGAGAGTTTTCTTGACTGGGTCTGATGTTGAAAAATATTTTTTCTCTTAACCATGGAAATAATTCTGTCATCATGCTCTTTAGTTGTCTTGTGTGGTCATTGAGACTTTTTAGTGTTGGTGAGCTGGCCAGTGCATTCCTTCTTTTTAAGAACCAGATTGTTAATGAGGCCATTCCAAAGGGTTTTGATGCTGTCTCTCAGATTAATAATGGCCTCGCTCACTTGCATGAACATGTCTTTGGAACTAATTTTAAATAAAAAGTGAATAGATACTAAATGCAAATTTTACATTAGGAATAAACTCTTTTATATGTTTAAGATGTCAAGAAAAACAAGGGAAGAGGCCTTATCTAGCCATGAAACCATTTATCAGAAAATTACTTTTGAGCCTTTAGAAATGGGTGACTGTAGAAAAAGTCATTTTTGCAATGCAGTGCAATATTTTGTTAAATCTCAATGTACATAGATAAAATTGCAAAATTACTAAAAAAAAAAAAAGGTCAAAATACTTACAGACCCATGTCAAATGTTTGTGCCTGTGGCTTCCACAAACTTGATGCCACACTGGGTGCATTTCAGTAGCTTACAAGGGTTATGTTTTCATTATCATTTGAATTATTTTCAGAATATGGTGAGTTAAAATACTTTAGTGAAAGGTTTTTAGTGATTAAAATTTTTGAATAAAAAATAAACAGTGTGCGTATTTTTGTGCATATGATCTGAATATAGAATTACCATGACTCTACTCATTTGTGTTGGAGAACACACTACAAAAGCAGCCCTCAGATACTGGAGTGACTCAAAGCTTTTTAATAGCTGTATAATGGGATGTGCTAACCAATAACTGCCTACTATGTTTATCTGTTGTTGCTACACAAGTCCGTGTCCCCTGTACCTTTATAACCTATGGAGGTTTTTATAAATTCAGATTTATTTCAGTCTGATAAAGTTTTTCTCTTATTGACTCAGGTGTGTTCCTGCTTTGCATATTCTGAATGAAAACCAGTATTAGAACTTTTTAGTTTTTATTCAGCCCTTCACTATATTTATTGTAAAGCCTACATGGCGTCAGCTGGAAAAATATGCATGGTCTTAATTTGGGTGTGTATGTGTCCTTCAGACATGCCAGCATACACTTTTCCCAGTCCTGTTTGACTGGATATATTCAGGGGTTGCCAAGACAAACGGTTACTTCTTCTACTGTTTCAAAAGAATGGAGACCATTGTTGTTAGAAAGCAGGGGGGGGAGAAGGTGAAATGAGAGGAGGTGGAAACCTTTTATTGATAAGTTTCATTACTACTTTCTCCTCTTACTTTGCTGTAGTTCTACATTTCTACCCAGCTTTGCAGTCTTTAGTCCATGCTATATGTTAGAAAGCAAATAAAATCCTAATTTTTGTACATTACCTTTGCTACTCAATGTCAACAGAAACCACAGCAGAATAGACTTACATTTTCTGATGATCACTGACACGATTTCTCAGCACCGTGACCTGAGAAAACAGTAGTTTAACAGTTCATTGATATCTATACTGTGAAAAACCAACATGTTGACTTCTTAGCATTTGCTTTACTATATAAAAATCATCACATCTTCATAAAAACCGTGCAACTAGGAAAACATGAAAGAAAATCAAACTACAATTTTTTTTCAAGAGTAACTGTGGAGGTTAAATTTAAACCAGTCAGACATAACATTATGACCACCTAGCTGATGTTTTGCGGATCCCCCTTTTGCTGGCAAAACAGCCCTGAACCATGGAGGCATGGTATCTACTAGACCCTTGAAGGTGTGCTATGGTATCTGACACCAAGATGTTAAAAACAGATCCTTTAAGCCCTGTAAGCGGCAAGGCAGGGCCTCCATGGATTGTACTTGTTTATCCAGCAGGACCCAAGGATTCCAAGCAGGTATCACTGGTGTCTTGCTGCCAGTTGTAAAAGGAAACATGATCCATCCGACCAGGCCACATTCTTCCATTGCTCCGTGGTCCAGTTCTGATCCTCATGTGCCCATTTTTAGCACTTTCTGTCATGGTCCTGGGTCATGTGACCCAGTATTCTGAGGTTCTTGATGTTTTTGTTGTTATTTTCATTTATCTAGTTACATTCTGTCATGCCTAGTTTACAGTTTTAGTTCATGATTTATCAAGCTCCCCATTTGTCTCATCCCTGTGTGAAGTTTTCTGTGTCAGATTGTCAGGTTAAGTCTTCGTGTGTTTATCTGTCATGTTTCATGTCCAAGTTTTCTTTGTTTGTCAAATTCGAGTCATGTCTGGGTCTTGTTATGTTTCCCGTTTTATTTTGAAAGAGCCTTGTGTTTTTTGTTCATTGTATTTAGTTTCACGCCCCCTGTCCTGTCATTGTGTTAATTGTTGTCAGTTGTTTTCCCCATGTGATTCCTCTTCCCTTGATCATTCCTTATGTGTACTTAGTCTGTGTGTTTCCGCTCAGTCAGTGTCAGATCATCTGTTATCCTCATCTCATATTTTTGTAGTTTCCCTTATTGTGACACTGTGTTGCCAACTCCTCAGTAAGGAAAATCGCTATTGGCTGTCCTAAAAGTCGCTAGAAGTTGCTAAATGACGTCATCGCCTAATTTGCATATATGGTCATGCTAATCTAATTGTAACCTATGTTGTTGGAGAGAGAAATAACATCGTGGAAGAGACATAAAGTGAGTAAAAAATGTCCTAAATGCATTTAGAGTTTATTTAGAACTACAAATTAAATTTCTTTTAGCAATTATTGTTTTTTCTTAATGTCACAATTCCAACCCTGCTCCTTTACCCGGGCTTGGACCGGCAAGTGACCCGAAATAGGCACTCTGGTGGAGTTACTTTGTGTGTGTGTGTTTATAAGTAGTTTTAAACCTTGTGATCCACAAAACAGCATAAGAGTAAAAGAGTAAAAGAAGAACTGACTGCATTACAGCACCCGCTGCTTGTTCAGAGTAAAAGAGATACGCGCTTTCACGTCTTTTTAAAAAAAAAAGTCGCTAAGGGGTCTGAAAACTCGCTAAATATAGCGACAAAGTCGCTAAGTTGGCAACACTGGTTTCATAGCCCGCTTAGTTACTCTGTGTTTATAGTTTTTGTCATGCCATCAGCCGCAATAAAGGTTCGCTTTATTTTTGGAAACCTAGTTCTGTCTCCACCGTGTCTGCTCTTGGGTCTACCTCTTCTGCGCATCCCGCCGTTACACTTTCAGTGGTGCAAAGGCACCAGTAGGGGCAATAAGAATTACCATTAGCTTTGTTGGCAATTTGAGTTACAGTAAATCAAATCAAATCAAATCACTTTTATTGTCACATCACATGTGCAGGTACATTGGTACAGCACATGTGAGTGAAATTCTTGTGTGCGAGCTTCACAAGCAACAGAGTTGTGCAAAATACAATAATGTAAACAGTAGCACATCTGTTGGACCTCAACACAAGGGTCAGCCTTCTTTCCCTATGTGCATCAATGAGTCTTGGCCATCCATGCTACTGGTTCACCACTGTTCCTTGTTTGGACCACTTGCTCTGACCCAGTCATCTCCATCCATCTATTCACTAACGCTTATCAGCATCATGGGGCGAGGGCTAAAGCCTGTCTCAGCTACTAGAGGGCAGATATACCCCGGGAATCTCTTGCAGGGCTAACACAGAAAGACAGACAAGCATTAAAACATCTGGACTTCTTTAAGTTTATTGAAGACGTTTCACCTCTCATCTGAGAAGCTTCTTCAGTTCTAAGAGCAATTGGTGGAGAATCTCAAATTTTTAAGTCTTATTGGGAGTGTCCCAAAGAGGGTCGTGGACCCTCCTATTGTTCCTCTGCCTAATCCACGAGCCAAGCTGTGAAAACAGGTGTGGGTCACAATCACCAAAACCTTGGTTAGTTGAGTACTATATCCCTTCTATTTTGGATCTTTGGCTGAGTTCCACTCATTATATATAAGAAAACAGTTGTGACTCATTGCAATGGGTGTTCCCAGGCACCACACTTTCATGTTTTGTTTTCACCTTGGCCTGAATCTGTCCACTCAGAGGAAATCTTTGGCTGCAACAGCAAGAATCTGTTGACATTTTACCTCGTACTTCTGCTTTGTGCATTTTTGCTGAAGTTCAAATTTCTCGGCCTCTAGTTGGCGCAACCAGTCCCAAAGATCCTTAGCCTTTTCTCTGTAGAGAAAATGTTATGACAGTTTACTGTATAATGATCAGATGATGAATAAAGATAATTTTTATGTACATGACAGATATTTTGAATAAATCAAGAGAAAGTAAAGTGTTTTAGTAACAGTGTCCTTTTACCTGAGTTTGTCCTCTTTCAAATGATCAATATTTAATTCTTTGCGTCGATCATTCAGGATCTTTCTCTTCTTTTCTCTTTCTGTTGGTTTTTTTGTCCCACTCTGTGTTTGCTGGAAAGGAAACAAGCACAAGCGGAAATGCACTTTTACATGTACTTTATAGTAAGATGCTTTAATGGTAAACTAGATTGTTACCCTGTATCCAGTGAAAGTCAGGTTGGACAGAATCATCTTCTTCCTTGCATCGTCATCTGCTCTCTTCTTGGCTTCTTCTTCTTCTTTTCTGGCTTTCTCTTCCTGTTGAAATGATGTAGAGTACCTTTGATTTTTCACACTATTTTGACTGCTGGCAGTGTCTGAATTTGCACAAATTGAATACAATTCCTAGGTACAACTGTGGATTCTTAGACAACTTAAACATGTAGGAAATATCTGTTATGTTCTGAAAATGTTACTCTGTAGTAACTACACTTACTGCTAGTTTGTTCTGCCGTTCTCTTTCTCTCTCTGCTCTGATCTTCATCTCCTCTGCTCTCTCAGACCTGCGTTTCTCCTGATATTGAAAAGGAAGGACATTTTTAGTTGAAACGTAACACAATCAAATGGTTGTTGAAACTATCAAAAGAAAAAAATAACATACAATACGCTGCGTGAGGCCAATAAGCTCTTCTTCCTCCTTCTTACGCTTCTCAAAGTGAGCTTCAATCAAAGTCTGGAGCTCAGTCAGGTCTTTTTCCATTCGTTTCCTTTGAATGTCCTGAAAACATCAAGCTCATATTTTATTTAAACAACAAAGGACTATAGTTTACGAGTGTTTGGATTATTTGTTCATTTTAGTTGGCCCTAAAATTAACTTACGTCAAAGTCCACTTTTTCTCCATCTGGGATCTTGGGAGCTGCCAAGCCAGGCACAAAATTTGGCCTAAGGAAAACAAGAATAAAAAATGTACCTAAGTATGTATTTTATTGGAAATTGTATTGTGTTTGACTTATAAAAATATTTTAAAACTTTTCTTACCTTTGCTTGGGCTTTGCATCATCTGTGTATCCACAATAAAAAAAATCAAAGCATTTAGTAAATTAAATTAAAGCACTGAGAAATATTAGAACACTTATCCTTTGACACACAGTAGTTCCTGTGTTTTGTAAATAACCCTTCCGTACCTCCTTCATTTTCCTCTGTGGCATCTTCTGAAAGATGATATGCAATGTCAATACTGATTAAAGAAACAAAAAGCTCACAGCTTAAAGCATAAAGCTATGAAAGTTGAAATCCTAATAATGAGACGCAACCTACACAAAATCTTCATGCAACAAAAACATTAGTCACTGTCACTTTAGTCACTAAGTGGCTGTCAGTGATGATGGCGTTGGAATGACCCTAAGGCTCGTAAAGCACTTAGTATATGAGTCCGTTAAGAGGAACGTCTCCCAAAGAGATGATAGATATAAAGGGCCATGCAGTCATACAAGCGTTTCTTGTCCAGTTTAGAACATGCTACTTTAGATTATCTTGAAAGACAACTTCATGTCTCTACTAGTCTCTGTCCATACAAAGAATGTTTATCTATCGATGCAACATTTTGAGTTAACACTTAAAATGTATAACTTTACTTACAAACTACTTGCGCTTATAAAATATACACCTAAAGAAAAGAAACATATTTTCTGTGGTTCAGGTGCATTCTCAACTATAAAACTTTAGTTTAGTGAAAATTGTAAAAAATAATAACATTTAATGTTTTTACACATTATTTTCCTTTTACCTGACTTTTGGAATTCCTTCTTTTCCATCATAGATGAAAAGTTTGTTATTTAGAGCCCATCTGGATAACCCCTCCAAGCTACATAACAGAAATGCTATAAGCTAGTTTGCAGACTTTTTTCCTTAGATGGAGCCCTTCTGTCAAGTCTAGGCTTGACACGACTTTGCAATAATGGTCCCATGGCTTTGTAATACCTTACCTGAAAATGTAAGAAGAAAATCTGATTATTTTAAATCACTTCATTTTTTAATAGAGTTAAAGTTCTTTTTATGATGCTGTCTTTTGTCTTATAGTTGTGTTATATTTTTATTTTTGCTTGACTTTATTATGTTAATATTAAAATTAAAATACTAGCTTTTTTGGATAGTGTTCCAGACAATACAAGTGGCTTTAGTCATAACACTCCTGTATTTAAAAATTCCTTTTAAACCAAAGACAAAAAGTATCAATAAAGTAGGGAAATCACTTTTTGGCTTTTTCGACCAGCTTCCCTGTTTTCAGAGTACTTTAAATTCTGCTTTTTTGTTTTGTTTTTGGGGATTTTTTTCCCCCTATCCTCACCGCACGTCTGTAGGGAGAACCATTCCATCAAACATTTGTGGGCACAAATGGAAACTCAGCCTCCTGAAAAGAAGGTAAGTCAAACCAGCATTCGGGAGGTCCTCTAACAGGAATAAAACCGAACGTGTGTATTGTGCTCCTGCTGCTACCTTCCCCAAGGGCTTCTACTGAGAACATAGCCTGACCTACATTACTCACTAACAGCTACTGTTATCTCCATAGAGGGAGACAGGTGCTGCTTGGTTTCAGCCAATCTTCACATGGGCTTGGTTGGACAGCCCCACAAAGGAGACAGAAATAGAGGTATGATCCTTTGTCTCTGCAATGGTGACCCACTGCACCATTTGACTGGAAAGGACAGATCCACTGGGATGTTTATAAAAGGTGAACTATCTCACATCTCAGACCGAGAGGACTGACTCAGAGGACAAAGGTCAATCTGGCATAAAAGCTACAGAATAGCAGCCATCTCTAAAGTGGCGACAAGATGCCAAAAATACAGTGGGCTGTGCAGTGAAGCCAGCAGCTTAGCAGATGCACTGTGTTAAGTAATGATGAATGTTTAAATGGAAGAGTGGAAAGCAACAAAGTGGCAGACAAAAGAAAAAAAGCAAAATTTTGCATTGTTGTCATAGATATTGTTTGTATAAACAAACAATAATATATTCATCTCTTTCACAATGTAAAGAGCAAAGGTCAGCGAAAAGCAATGAACTTTGGCAAATTAAATATGGGTGAGGCATTTCTACTGTAGCTGGATTTATGTAATGCATGCAGACATGCAGCTGCATGAATCTGCAGCTTGTAAACTAGAGTGCAAACAGAAACAGTCAAAAACTTATCTAGCCCATGCATGGGTTAGGAGAACTGACAAAATGACTCACGTTGTCCTCTGAAAAAATAAAAAAACAGACCAAAATTTTATTTTGTTTCACTTTTTAATTCCATTTGCGCTGGCATAACTTTGCGAACATCAATCTTGTTTCTACAGAAAATAATTCAGTACTTACTCGTATTCGGCATCCTCTGTGTCTGACATGTTTAGGATGCAGTTCCTGTAAATGCGAATATACATAGAAGCCAAGTTATTAACTTGGCTTCTACAGACTGAGAGAAACCCAAAATCTAACAAAAAAGTATAAAATAGTTACAGATTTTGTTAGATTGTTTAAAAAGACAGAACAGAAGCATGCAGACTTACCCAGCTCGTGCAATGTGGCTCAATGGAGAATTGTATACTGTGTCCTTCACTGTGGGCTATAAGCTTTTAAACCCAGTAGTGGATCACATGGCGGCAAGCTGCCCATGTCTACAATGGGTGGGCACATACCTGCAAACAGATGGCAGATAACATCTACTAGAATGGGAAAACATGTATTCTCTATGGACTTGCCTTGACTATTTTTACTCTGTAAAACCTCCGCCAAACAGCACAGGATTATTGCTCTCTGAAGGTTTCAGTTTCTCATGAGTTAGGTTACCTATAATACTTATAAAAATATTTCTGTCTGCACACAAATACATTCTTGCATGGCTCAAGCTCTCCTGATATTTGCTTTCACTTCCTATTAGGATTCTGAAGATGGGTATGACATTTCTACAAGGTTTGCCTGCAGTTTTGTTATACAGTGAAGTAACTGCATTTTTCCCACAGCAGAATACCAAAAACAATACTCACATAAAATTCACACCCTTTTTCAGACTCCAGCCTGTGTTTATTGTCTTTGATCATAAACTCTGCCCTCAGTCCTTACATGCAAAAACATGCTACCAACAACATCATTTATGACCGTGCCAAGTCTTTTGATACTCCCGGTGTTTTTGGTAATGTATTTAACCCCACAATCAGGAGATTAGTCTTGACAGCTGAAGCCAAAACTTTCTTTGCAAAGGTTATTCAATGGGAGTTCCTCCTCCACCGTAACTCTTTTCAGGTTGGCTGTGTTTTCTCACATGTCAGTCACGTCTTGTCAAAAGTACAGTCAGTTACATTTTTTGCAAATATTCTATTCATCTATATGTATCATTATTTATTAATAACTTCACATAGTTTACTTGTCAAAAAAAAGTACTATGAGCTTATATAGGACCACTGAAAAAGAACATTGCTCTTTACAGGAAATTGTAAAAACTATTCCTTTACAGCACCGAGTGAACCTCTTGACATGTTTCTAATATGAAACTGATGCCCGATGAATTATGGCATTTTATCATAATTTTCTTTTTCTTTCTTTATTGCTTTTTTATGTGAACTATTTACACAGAGTGACATCATAGATCAGATAATTTTATATTTATGTTTTACTTTTTTTGTATTTTTGTGTGCATGCACATTATTGTGTTTGTGTTACTCATTCACAGAGTCAGAATCAGTTTAGTCGAGGAATTTACTGTCAATGTGATTTCCTAACAGGCTCAATGATGCAACCCTGTGTACCCATAAGCACTGTGTGGACCAGGGTAAATAACATGCTGTCTTGTTTCAGTCTCATTTGAGATGAACGTTTGTTAAGGATTTGTCCACTAAAAAAATAAGCATACAAAAAAAAGCTGGTCACATTTTCACATTTTGTACGTGTCATATCATTATTTTGATTTTCTTTGATTCAAAAACTATTTTGCCATACGCATAAAGAACGAGGCTAAAGCTCACAAATATAAAGGTGGATGTTGACCTTTTTTTTTTATCATTCATTTTTCTTTTTTGAAAGTTTTCTTTTTACAAAGTAAAGGCATCTATTCCTCTGCTTTCCATGTAATACAACCGTGATGCAAACCACAGGTTACAACACTATCATGTTAATAAAGATATGTTCTGTGGAGAGATCTCTAACATTGTTATAGTACATAGGTTCTCAACCACCCCCAAATTTCATCAGAGCACCCCTAAAAATAGCTATATTAATAGCACTAATAATAGCATATTTTAGAATTATTTTCTGGAATTATCTTCAGTGTTATATTTTCCAAACGTGTATGTTTACATCAGGTTGAAAACAAGTTTTATGTCCAGTGTTGTTGATGTCATGATGTTATAGTGCACTCACACAGAGACGTTGTTGCTTTGTCATTAATAGACTAAGTAAGACGTTTGTTCCTGTGGCAGAAAGAAGATGTTCAAACTGTAAAGTTCAAACTGTTCTGATAATGCAGGGACAACGCTGTGACTTGTGAAGTGTCTGTGTAACCGGTGTGTTCCTGCGTTATGTCTGACAATGAAAGGTAAAAGAAACAAAGACCTCCAAGTCATTAACTTGCCCACCCCAGCCCCTGCAACCAAATGGAAACAGTAGGGAAGAGGGTTATTCAAGTCACCACAACTTCCAAGCTAGCAAGAATTATCTGTTCATGCTATTAACTGTGTCTATAACACATATGTGGCACACACGTACCACACATTTACAGTATCTACCAAAGAGAGGCACAATGATGGCAATATCTGAACTAAAAACACAATCAGAAACATCAGGGTGGCTAAATATACAGTATATGTGTGTTGTACAATATTGGGAAAGAAATGACACCAATTTCTCCCACAGGGGAATTGTAGAAAAGGGGAAAGGCCAAAGGGGTACCGCGTATTTATAGGGTTGCACCAAAGAAGAAGAAGAAGGATGAGAAATGAGAGAAAACTGGAAGATTAGATTGTAATCTGTGATTATTCACTCTGAATCCTTCCTAGACACTACAATCGCTCATCCAGCATTGTAATGTGTATCCAACTGAACTGAGGTTTGGGAATGTGAAAAGGGTTACAGTTTTTTTTAATTGGTTTGGTACTATTTTCACAACTAAAGTGTGCATTTTCAAATCTCTCAGTACAAAACTCACATTTGATCACATTTGTAACACCACTAGTCATTCTTTCAAATCTGATGTCATGAGTTCATTGTATTTGCACAAATTTTCATTCCACTTAATCATTGTTGCAGAACATATGATCATTGTGATATATTCTGAGAACATTTGCTTTACTCACCCAAACAAAACAGTAAGATCTTTTTTCAACGTAGTACTTTTACCAATCATTTCATTCAGGAGCAAATAATACAAGGTAAGCGTTTCAAATTGTCCTTCGTGATGAATGAGTGTAACTGAACTGTAAAACTTTACACAGCAAATATTACACTTATGTTCAGGCATAACCAAAAAAAACAAAAACAACACATACATATATATATAATATATACATATATATATATATAATATATACATATATACACACACATATACACATATACACACACGAAAAAGGGAGAAAAAACAACAAGTCATTTACATAAGCACAATATATTTTTTATTTTATTTTTATCACTTTTACACAATTAATCAAGCCGGTTATTAACATTGGGCCATCATCAACATCACAATGCATGTCTTCGTTGTTCAGGCACCGTGGGAAAAATCTCCTGGCATGACGAATCCAGGCTTGACATTGCTCAGCAGTTATATCACCACAAGCTTCACACATGGCTTGAAGAAGGGAGACATGCTCATGGGGATGGCGATCATACACCTTCCACCTCCATGTAGAGAAGAATTCCTCAATTGGGTTGAGGAAAGGGGAATATGGTGGAAGATAGAGTGTCATGAAGCGAGGATGTGTTTGAAACCATTCCTGAACCAGCTGTGCATGGTGGAAGCTGACATTGTCCCACACAACAACATAGACAATGTCTTCTCCCTGACAGGCCTGCTCCAGTTCATTTAAAAAAAAAAACTATCAGGTGTTCAGTGTTGTATGACCCTAGAACTGGTCTACAGCCTACCACACCATCTTCAGATATAGCTGCACCCATTGAGATGTTTCCTCCACGTTGTCCAGGGACTTGGATGGTAGCCCTTTGTCCAATAAGGTTACGTCCTCTGCGTCTAGTTTTTGCCAGATTGAAACCGGCCTCATCAACAAAAATATACTTGTGATGATTCACAGCAGTGTCCAGCTCCATCACCCTCTAAAATGATAATTTAGTTAGTTTTTTTTACAACTAATAGTTGTCAGTACTGTTACAGTAATTGCATGCCAAAAATATAGCCAGAGTCCGCCCTATTCTCTCTCGGGCCAACACGGAGATGCTGATGCATGCTTTCATTACCAGTCGCATTGATTACTGTAATGCCCTGCTCTCTGGTCTTCCTAAGAAGAATATTTCAACTTTACAACTCTTGCAAAACTCGGCAGCTCGTGTGCTGACGAAGACCAGAGGGCGGGCCCACATTACACCGGTTTTAGAATCGCTGCACTGGCTCCCCGTGTGTTTCAGGATCGATTTTAAAGTTCTTTTACTGGTTTTTAAATGTCTTAATGGTCTTGGGCCTTCTTATCTCTCAGATCTGCTTTTACCATACGAACCCTCGCGGACCCTGAGGTCCTCTGGTACTGGCCTTTTGATTGTCCCTAAAGTCAGGACACATACTCACGGAGAGGCAGCGTTTCAGTGGTATGGTCCTCGTCTGTGGAACAGCCTGCCGGAGGAGCTCAGGGCCGCAGAGAACGTACATGTTTTTAAGAACAGGCTCAAGACCCACCTTTTTAATTTAGCTTTTACTTAGCGTTTATTTATTTTATGCTTATTTATTCTATCCTGTTATTCTATTATTAATTTAGGATTTACCTAATATTTGTTTGATTTTATTCTTATTCATTTTTTAATCTTCTTATTATATTTATATTTATATTGTATCCTGTTCTTATTTATTTTATCATTTTACCCTGTATATATTGTATTGCGTCATATCTCCAGTGTTTCCTCGGAGGGCGCTCTCTGCACCGGGGCTGTTATTGACCGTGGCTGCTGGGTCTCTCGGGTCCTCTCAGCCTGGCTGGGGGGCTCCTTTGCCTCCCTCCTGCTGTGTGCCCAGCCTGGAGGCTGCGGTCTGTGACCGGCTCCCGGTGCAGACGGCTCCCTGTTAAAGTGTTTCCTCACTTGGCTCATGCGAGCCCAGCCCAATTTTTACTCTTTAAGTGTGCGCGTGTGTGTATGTGTGTGTGGGTGGGGGGATATATGTGTATTGAGAGTGTGGGGAGTGAGTTGGAGGGTGGGGTGGGCTGCTTTTAACTATGTAAAGCACTTTGTGCTACATTTTCTCTGTATGAAAAGTGCTTTATAAATAAAGATTGATTGATTGATTGATTGATTGATTGATAGTGTTGTACCTGAATATATTCTGAACACAGTTGTTTCACCCAGACATTGTTCCTCTCAAAAGGAACCAAGTAAATTTGTTTCATGGAAACCTGGTGCTTCTTCAAAAGCCGGGTAATCGTTGGAAGGCTAATTGATAGCACATTGGCAAAGGTGTCATTGTTGTTCTCAATAGCCTGTTTGATTTCAGACAGCCGTATGTCATTCCTTGCCCTGACCATTTCCACCACAGCCAACTCCTGCTGGTCAGTCAAAACACGTGGGCGACCACCACCAGGTTGTCTCCTGTTAATTCTGAGGACAATCATATACTGTCATTATTGAAGTATTACAAATTACATTACTGTAAACTGACAATTACATGTTGTTCATCTATACAATAGAGTACTATATTTTAGAAGTGAAGTTGCTATAGCAGACATACCAGTTTTCTTGGCGAAACGTTCTGATGATAGAGCTGAAAGTTGACCTTTGTAAATTAGGCTGTACCAACCTGGCAGCCTCAGCCATGGTAAAGCCTCTGTTAACCACATGGTCAACAATGATGGCCCGGACTTCATTAGAGATGATGGTGCGTTGTCTTCTGCCTACATTTCTCTGAAGACCACCTCTCTGTCGAGGAGCACCACCACCTCTTGCTCTTGCAGCAATGTGTAACTTACAAATGACCAGACAACAATCAGTCAAGTTGAAAATCCATGGACATAATGAAGGATTCATTGATTAAACATTAAGATCAGTTGAATTAAATGATAGACAAATGTATTAAACTGAATAATAAGAGGTGCAAATCAAAAATTTGATAGTGATAACATTATGAAAGGCAGTAACTGTGAACAAAACATTTATTTAGATGAAACACTTATTTTGTGTAGTGAAAAGGATATTTTGTCATTATGTGTATTATACTGACACAATTGGAAATATGCTGAAATGTTTGAAAAACGTGCACTTTTGATGATCTGTTGTGACATAAGTACTAAGAGTTTTGAAAATGTACCAATTGCTTGTGAAAACTGCGCCAAACCAATAAAAAAAAAACTGTAATTGCATATGCAAACAGCATATGCCATTAATATTAATTGCAAGGCACTGCTGTCATTCTGATCGAGAGCTGAGCCCCTCTACGTTTGAACCTAGAATCGCCTCTGTATAGTATGTAAAACAGATGTTCGTAAGCCATGTTAGGCTTTATTCGTTTTTGAAATCAAACTTGTTTTTCCTCCTTTTAGACGTCATATTACTTTCTAAATATTTGTTTAGCGGAATGGATCAAAAGCCGTCAAGTCACACCTTCTCTTCTTGACTTTATTGCTGAAAAACCCCGCCTTTCTGGCACCCGAGTCGACGATTAAAACAACACAGATAAGCCTTTAGGTTTATTCCTCGTAATTCCACTTATAAAATTCCCTTTAATTCCACGACACACAGACTCTTAACTCCAGCACGTTTTGTTTTTCTTACTGTACCACCGGCTATCACTGCAACTTTCACTTAATTGATAGCTTTTTCATCTGAACGTTTACTCGATGCATTCATTACCGAACCCACAATTATTCTCGTTGTTTGAAGTGAAGTCATAAGCAAATACTGCCACCGTGTGGTAAAACCAACATTTGCTGATATGGACCAGAGCACCAGTTTGCAATCTTTAGGAATTATTTTGAGCATCCTTGGTCATCAGTAACTAATGGGGGGCAATTTAGCAAAATACCAAACTTCCCCCCTTATTAGATCCAATCCAACAGCAGAAACTACCGTTTATTATGTTTCTTTATATGTCGGAAATATAAAGAAAGAAAAGTGACTGTCACACACTGGTCACCACTCAGTGCACCAGCTCACATGAAAATGATGGTTAAGAGGTTACAGGTGAAAGGTTCCGTGCACAGGTTGGGTCAACAACAACTTCAGCTGTTTTAAGTAGGCCTATTACCTGAGGGTTACAACCCACATGAACCCCCCTTTTCTTTTCCTGATGCATGCAGGGGAAAACAATTTTCTCTGCTTTTCATTTTGGAAACATATTCCTTCTTTCTGAGAGAAGTGAGACTGAAAGGAGACTATATTCTTCTGACTTGTGAAAACTTGCTTGGTGGGCATTTTAGTTAGAAGTTGTCCAAGACTAAACGGAAATTTGCAATACCGTGAAAAAGGTATTTCGTCTGTGAAGGTTCTCAGTCATCCACGTCGTCATATATTTCACATCGAGTCGATAAACATATTTTCAGAGATGGGTGTGGTCCCAGAACTTACAAGCACACTTGGCTAGTGTCGGCAAATGACAACGTGGTGTCTAGTCTATTGACCTATGCAGGGACATGTGCAAAATTCACTGCTCAATAAACGGCGGTGGTTTTCTTTTTTTCTTCTTTTTTTTTTGGCTACACGGAGCATGCGCAGACTGCAATGACGCGGTCTATTTAAACTACTGGTCCCCAGCCCAGTGTTTAGCTCCAGTACCAGGTTCGTGTGGCGTTTTCATCGTCCACAAAAAGTCCAGTCATGTTGGACAGATGCGTTTTTAAGACAGTGGTGTTTTTCCATTGCTTCTGTGATTCTTCTCTGTTTCTCATCCTCGAGTGAGCTAAAACTGGAGTTTCCTGTCCTGGAGTCTTCATGGCAGACTGATTCTTCCCGCAGGGTTTTAGTCTTTGCTGGTTCACTTACCAAACTTACAGTAAGTATGTGCACTTTGTATGCTTCCTTAGCCTGCAAATTTCCAGTTGCTGTACTGTTGAGCACGTTTATCTCTTGGCAGGTAATTTTGTTTCGCGTGTGCAGCTGTACAGAACTGAATCTGTGTGCTTTTGAAGTAAAGTTTCATTTAAGCTATTTTATTACAAAGGATATGCTTCTGTGTCTTACACAAATAAACAAGAAACAGAGAAATCACTGAACACTTCTTCGAAACAAGATGACTCAGGGACGATGAGAATAGAGATGCTGTTTATTTCAGTGTTGAGGAAAGATACTGAGTATTTAAACGACTTGAATATGTGAAGTCACCAAGGTATGCAAGTGATGGTGATTAGATGAAAGCCAGCTGTTTGTTAGCCAACTGTTTGTTAGCCAGCTGTTTGTTCGCCAGCTGTTTTACTGGTTTTGGCCTTTTGCAGCATCAAACATTTTCTTGCGGCCCTCCATGCCTGACATGGCCTCCACATTCTTCCTCCAGTCACTCACCTCCACTGTCTTCTCCTGCAGCACACACAGAATACATATGAGAGATATGATTTTTCACAGTTTGCCACTCATACTTGGCGAGAACATCAGCAGAAGACCTGATGTGCACATCTTGTGCACAAGGGGAGTAAATGATTATCTGTATTAATTTCTTTTTTTTGCCCAAAGCATCTCCTGTCAGTAGCTGTGTCTGTATATTTTACTTTTCTTTCTCATGACTTCACCTTTTCTGTGTCCTCCTTTTTGACGGATTTTAGGTTAGCTCGCAGATCCAAAGAGACCTTGTGTTTAGAGCCCAGTAGGGAGCGCAGGATGGCATCAGCAGAGACCCTCACCCTTCTCAGGTTAGGTCTCTTGAACTTCCCTCGCAAGTCCAATACCTTGATGTTCAGGTCTTTGATCTAGAGGTGATAATTTGACATAAACCCCTTACCTTTTATCTGAAGCCAAAATAAGATATTATAAAGTGACATACAGATATATATGTATCTATTTGATGTTGATATATACATTTATTTTAGTTTTTTTTTTTTTTTTTTTTTAGTTTTGCTACAGTTGTGTTTTTTACCTCTCTGGTGTTATGCAAGACCTTGGCTTCAATATCATAGCGCTCCTCGTCCACCACATCTATTCTGGTATGCAGCTCCTCACATAATATCTGCAAAGTTAGATCATTTCCCCGTAATGTCCTGAGATGAATAGCTGAGTTCTTGACAGTGTAATTTCTGTAACCACACGTAACTTTAGTCTGTGGGTGGCAACAAAATGATGATGAATGTTAAATGGTACCCGTAGCTCTGCTAAGGAGAGGCCACCGGTCCGTATTGGAGGAGCTTTTTCCTCCAGAAACTTTGCCTTTTGCTCGTCTTTTTCTACAATCTCCTGCTCCAGTTCCTCCTTGGCCTTGGCTACCATCAAGCTCTGAAACACGATACACCAAGTAAATGTAATTATTTGATCGATCCTTCTGAGTGAGATATTATTGTGTGCCAAATGCTGCAGATTACTCACCTTCAGCATGAGCTTGCGAGAGGCTGAGATTTTAGATTTCCTCTGCAAAAAGCACAGTTTCTTTAATCATATTGTGGCATTTTATTAGTCTACAGTAATGCTGATTGAAGTGGCTGTTTTTGAAGCATTAATAAGTGTAAATATATTTAGTTCAGTCTTACCTCTGGTCTGTTGGTTGAAACAGAAGGCCAACATTAGTGCTTTATTATTGATGACAGGAAATTCAATTCATTGTAATTCTTGACTGCTCCTGCCATGTTTAAATTATATTTCTACGGAAATTCTATTTACTGTTTGTAAATGATCCTCTCAATCGGCAATTAAAATAATAATAGAAACTCAATATACTTACGCTTTCTCAGGCATCTTGACTATTCAATTCCCCCTGGAAGACAAAAATAAAACCTTTTGTTTTTGAAGTGCTTGACAGTGGGAACCACTGAAAGACACAATGGGTGAGTCAATGGTATAGTGTTAAAAGACTTACCGGTAAAGTATACATTAGAGATATCCCAAGGCCTGTTATACCAGATTCTTTACGACAAGTGAGGTCGGTTATTCATGAAATTGATAACGGATGACAAAACTTTACTTTATCTAGCAATGTTTTTTTTATTTTATTAAATTTATCAGACATTGTTACTTTGTGCTCATTGAGCCTCCTGGATAAAATCATCTAGTTGCCTCTCAGTGCTGATAACAATGAAAGGGAAGTGATGGCAGACATGGAAAAGCATGCCAGGCCCTCGACATGGCAGCCACTCCTGATAGCATTTATTTTCCACTTTCCCCCTCACTGCTTTGTAGCATCAAGACACAAATATAGACTGGCTCTATAAATCTTAGAACACCCCAGACTTAAACTGCATGACTGATGTTCACCAAGTTATATGACACATATATTCTTTTTTCTCCATCGATGGTGTAACATATTGTGTTACAGTACTTTGTTGTTTTAATTTATAGCCATGCAGATATTTAGCTTATAGCCACATTAGACAAAACAAGCAGACACCCTTCATAATTTATTGTCTTGAAGTAAGCAGTTTGGCCTTTTCTTGCTTAAGGGAGTGAACTGAATCTAGTTGCGGATTACAGGTTTCTATTGAGCTACTGAACAGTGTTAGCAGATCAACAACTGGGAGTGCTTTGTTGTAATGCTTTAAAAAGAGCAATACATTTCCTGCTATTCAGGTTATTTACTGTTTGACATATTTGTTATTTTTATGGTTTATGAAAAACAATTTTAAATTCTTGCACAAGAAAAGAACTATCATGATTTGCTTTTCTTCCTGTAGGTAATTGAACTTTAAATCTTTGAATGTCAGACTACTGATCAAACTCAACCAAAAAAAGGAGTTGTCACCTTCGGTTCAGGTAACCTGTAATACATGTCGTTTTGTTTTTTTTTGTTTTTTTTTTAAATTATTATTACTTTTTGCTATTTGCTGAAATAGACCAAAGTATTATCTGGAAAAAAAATATTATTTGATCTTTTCTTAAATACCAGCAGTTTATATATTGGTAATAAAATTATATATTGAAAATTAATATATTACAAAGTGAAAAAGAACAGGGAAAACTACACTGGCTAGTATTCTGTGTAGCAGGAAGACTATGCCATTACCTTTCTTTGCTGATGTTGTGGATGCAGACAAAGACGACGTGATGGAGAGAAGAACAGTGAAACATTTATCTCCAGCTCCCTTTTGGCCCTCCTCTCTATCACAATAAGACTTAAATAGAAAAACACACACACACCATAAGAGGGGGTGGTCTCAAGATAATCGTGCCTGTGCTGCTTGTGTTGTGTTGACAGATCACCGCTTTTCTATTCTTCATAATAATATGTGTGAACTTTAATGTGTGGCAAAGTGGCATAAACAACATCATTCTGAATAAATTTTTCATCTTTAGTCTGTTTTTACAAAAGTAAAGTATTTAAAATTCTAGGCGGGATCAGTTATTGTTTTCTTCTGACATTTGGTCAGAGTTTTGTGTATACCTCCTCATCACCTCAGTTAAATCAACTATAAAGCAGCCTACAGTCTGTCTTGTTAGTACAGATGATTTTCTGAGGTTTTCTGTGGCTGTTGAAAGAGATACTGGAGACTTGCCATGTCCCCTTTGAGACTGAAGGGCCCCATTGGTCTGATTAGGATAATGGCTGCAGACAACATTAAGCCCTTGGTTTTAAGACAGGAATGCAGTTTCCAGTGTTCATTTGGCCACGGCCTCACAACTAAACATAGACAAATTGCAACACCGTGTGATGCTGCCACTCTTTGATACTGGGTCTCGGTCTGCAATTGTGTGCATGCTTTGCATTTGGGGGTTTGTGTGCTCCAAGCAAAATAAAAACACAGATGAATATGGCTGTCTTTGTGAACACACATTTGTGTGCTCAGTTCACACTCACAAGGACAGTAAGTCCTTAAAGTAATCCATGAAATTATTTGTGTCTGGGCGATGTTTGTGTTACCGACATACTCTCCACTTAGTACAACAAACATGAAAGTCCAGTTTGAAAGTCAGTCATGTACATAATAGCCTAACAAAGTCCTAATTTGATACAGCAGCTTTGATCTAGAGTTCACACAGAGAGCCGGATATAACCATCCACAGAGCCTAAAACATGTGGCTGTAAATTTGCTAAAGCCTAGATCTGCTGGATAACGGGCACCACCTGTTGGTCGCATGTGACCAGAAGTGGGGCACTATATTGTTTCCATATATGCTGTCAATATCAGAAACTGCAGCAGCCAGAAAGGATAGAGGGTGGTTGCCATGAGTTTGCAGTATAGTCAGTCAAATGGCTACGCGCCTGTCCAGTGGACATCCTGACTGCTGGAACACAAACAGTTATTTGACAAAGTAACTATGTTGAAGCTCTGTCAAGTATGGGACACAAACAGTCATCTTTAATCAGAAGACTCTTAAATTGATGGTTGTATTTGTTTGATGTGTTGCTTTTATAAAGGGGCAGATCAAAAGGCAAGACTGGGACTTGGGACAGCCCAGGCCTGTCACCCAGTGATGACTGAAAGCTGGGAAAACATTTAGTTTTTCAAAACTATAGCAAGAGTACAATGTGTTTGTACTCTTTCAGTTATAATTCAAGCTGTGTCTTATTATTATTTATTTATTATTTTTGAAGCAAGGATGTGAAATGGACTATGCAGGAAATAATCTTTTGC
The DNA here is from genome assembly GCF_057382095.1 of Aulonocara sp. 'chitande type north' Nkhata Bay. NCBI lineage: Eukaryota > Metazoa > Chordata > Actinopteri > Cichliformes > Cichlidae > Aulonocara > Aulonocara sp. 'chitande type north' Nkhata Bay. Next base: position 37,259,057 of record NC_141348.1, on the reverse strand, counting down.
TCTCACTAAGTCAGGACTCAATCCCTGCATCTGATTTGAGTTGCCCTCCTAGCTCATGGCAGCTGATTCTGATTCCACAGCATATATGGCAGAATCGGCAGTCCTGTGAGTGTTTGTAGCACTGTTTCCAGGAAGCAGGAAGGATAAATACAGATGAAAAGGGATTATGTGGTGTACATTGCACTAGTCTCTGGGTGTTTTCTGGGTTTTGTTTTTGTTTTTTTTGTTTTTTTTTTTCTAAGACAAAAAACTTTAAAATGTCAACCGAATGATTCAGGTTTTATTACTGTGTATGTGGATAAACTGCCAGTACTTGTTCTGTAAAGTCTGATATGACATAGAACTGAGTGCCCTGTCACTGAGTGGTCACATGATGGCATATTCCTTTCTTTGCTCTTGGATTTTTAATGTGATATGGTAGTGTATAACAAGTACACCAACATTACGTCAATATATGGAGAAATTTAAAGACGGACCTATTGATAATTGAAAAATGCATCTTATTGTGATGGAGTGCTACTCTGTTGCTTTCTACAGAAACTGGCTTAAGGGGATCTGTGGGGTTTTCCTATTTAACACAAACTGCTGCACCATTAAAATCACAGACGAGGGATGTGTGATTGATAATGCTGTCGATTCAAAAAGCTTGAGTACTGACTCTTATCTGTATGTTACCACCCACATAAACATTGTTCCAAAATGGCACAAATCCCTACGGCAATGGCACTCCCAAACAACACATAACAAAACACTGGTTTTAAGAAACAGGACTGCAACTGCCACCAGACTGCCAAGAAAGAATGAAGGAGAGAATAAGTTCAGTCCATAGCAGACACCACAGGAAACCCTCAGCTGCAACTGGATCGCCTACACAATATTAGCCATAACATTCTGGTGACTAGTGCATATTTATGTAAGCATATCAACAAATGAAAGAGTTGCGCTTTTCCCTGTAACACTTGATGTTTGCGTGACTTTCTGCTGTAGTTTTGTTGCCGATGTGACTCACACATCTGTGGTGGTGGTACAAATACCACCACCACAGCTGCATAGCGCTTTGGCCAGTGTGCCAACTCCTCGGTGCAGCCAGAGATGGGGCTGAATACTATGGCTCTGTTGTTCACCACAACAACTGGCATGTTGTTAAGTTAGATAATCATTTAGAAAGATTGTCAAGCACACTTGAGATCACATAAACATGCATGCTGATTTAATCAGATCTGAGTAGCAGATAAAAAAACAACAATGAAAAACTTTGCACTACGACAAGTAAGGAAAACTTTCAAACTTACTGTTTGCTTTTGCCATTAAATTTATTTTGTGTTAGAGCAAGAAATGCATTTCTTAAGATATTAATTATAACATTCGGCAGTAAGAAAAGCTTCAGCACCAATGTAACTGAGGCATGATTTAAGACTGTTTTCTCACAGTTGTCAGTGTATAATTTCTTCTTTTGTTCTTGTTGTCTATTATTTTTAGATGTTATTTAAATTTAGCACTCGATAAGCCAAGTTGCTTTTGTGTACATGTTCTAGTGCTGTTTAAGCCAAATTGTTAACTACTCAGTGAGTGCACACGAATTAGATGTCAGTGTAACATTTGTAGATGTGTTTGCTACACTTATGTCAATGTAGCAAATGTAATCAGGTAAATAGAATGCAATGATTTGCAAATCTCAAACTCACATTTTATTCACAACAGAAAATAAAAAACATAGCAAATGTGTAAACTGAGAAAATGTACAAATTTAAAATAAAATGTGGTCATTTTGAGTCTGACAGCAAAAACATGTCACAGCCTTGTCCCAAGCAAGTTGTGACAGGGCCGTGTTTACCACGGTGTACCAACTCGTCTTCCTTTAACGGTCCATACAAGTCTGGAACTTGTTTCTGTAACCTCTGTATTTGCACTTCTTTGGATAATAGAGGTTTAACCTGCATTTGTGGATGACACAGTGAACTGTGTTGAGAGACGATGGTTTCTAGAGGTGTTCCTGAGTACATGCAGGCAATATCTATGACCGTTATGTTTTTAATGTCGTCCCGATGAGTTTACTGATGATCACATGATTCCAGTACTGATTTTCATTTTTGTCCCTTGGACACAGATTTCTTCAGATTCTCTCAATCTTTTGATGATGGTATATTACTTTCTGGTAAAATTTCAGAATGCTGATCATCAATTTGTGGATGCAGTGTTTTCCAGATTGTTGAATTTCTGTTCCTACTGCTTTGTGTTTTTTAGTCTTACGTTTGCACTTCCTTTGCTGTCGTGATCCCAAATTATTTGAACGATGCTGCTGCCAGCAAATTCAAAATGAAAAAGTAAAATACCTCATTTTAAGCATGTAATGCCTTTTCTGTGTTCCATTGTGAATAAAATATAGATTTATGAGATTTGCAAATCACTTCTGTCCATCTTTATTTATAACACGTACACATCCCAACTTTTTTTGGACTTGGGGTTGTATACACTGGAGTCTAATGCAACATCAAGTAAGGAGCAGACTTTGCTTGGTGAATATTTTCAAAGAGCTGCTGATGTGTGCTTCTTTCATTTTTCATTGCCTGTAGCTAAAGTGAAAGGGCAAAGTGAAATAAGCTTCATGTTGACTGAGAGATCCCAGAAGCTGTGATATCGGAGCCCACCAGATGTCAGTCCCAGGTGAGCTAAGGCTTCAGGCTTTACTGGGAATGAGCAAGAGCGCCTGCACCCTGACCAAAGCCAAAACCCTTTGGACCAAAGTTCTTTGCATAGCAACCTGTAAAGGAAATTAAAATGAATGAGAAATCCTGTGCATAATTTGTATATAGAATATAGAACTAATGCTGGAATTATGAGCTTGATAAGGATATCAACATTTAAGCATATAAAATATTAACTATATACTGGGAAATTATAATTTTATTGCTGTTTGTCAAGGGTTTACTACGAATGCACTTAGACGTTTTTTTTTAGAACTGAGAAAGGCCTATAGTGGACCATTTTGCAATGCATAAACGTGTTAGTGCTTTCTGATGGAAGACGGAAGGAATGTGTGGGAAAACATATTCTTAATTGTCTACTGAAATGTTCCTGTTATTAATGAATATCGCACAAAGTGTTGGATTGGCCTCATTGATCATTGAATATTGGATTGGCCTTACAGTCGTAAAATCAATTAGGCCTGTCATTAGAATTGGTGTTAATTAAAAAAATAAAATAAAAAAAAATGAATGCATAAATTTAATGAAATCTTGGTCAATGTGTCAGAGCTGCTGCCATTTGAGCATCTGTCTCAAGTAATTTGGCAGTGGACATGCAGTTCAACTCAAACATACCAGAGATATCATAGTGATTTTCAATGTTATTTTGTCTTTTTACTCAGTTGAGTGACTGAACAGACAGATGGGAAGTGTTTAATATGCTTTATTATTTTGTCAGTTATAAACTGACATGTCAGTTTGTCTTTATTTGGTAATTAAAATATGGTAATATAATATAAATGTACTATACACTTATTACACAAGAAAAAATGGCATTTTCTATATTTAATCAGTTTGAACCCGGGGATATTTTTGTCTTTTAGATAATACTTTTATACACAAACCTTTACAGTAGATCTCCCCATCTCTATCAGCAAGGGTTGTGGACTCCAGTCCTTTTCCACATTTGGCACAGCGAAAACAGCTCTTATGCCATGACTGAAGAGACATGGAAGAAATGTTTTAAATCGTCATCTACTTTTATTTTGAAACAAGACTGCACATTGAGACTGCAGCTTTTCTCTTTCTTACATTGCCTCCCCCAATAACCTTCTCTGCTGCATACACTGTTTTCCCACAGCGTGGACACACATCTGAGCCTCCTGCTTTCTGGGCAAACTTGGAGGAGTTGGGGTTATTTGTGGGGCGATGAGGAGCTTGCCTGCCATTAGAAGAGAAAGAGGGGGGGGAAAGCTTTTCATATGGAATTAAGAAAAAAAAAATCAATGTATTTCTTTCCTCGTACTCATCTGTCATTTAAGCTTTAAATACAGAACCTGAAGAGGTTTGGTGTGTTTTATTATATCATGTGGTAAATCAAACATACATAAAATATTAGTCTTTGTTTTGATTATAGAGTTCTTTGTTATATATCTGAATGTTTCAGCAGTTAAAGAAAGGAGGAAGTTGTTTTTCTCACACTTCAGGCTTGATTCCAAGACCCTCTCCCGTATCCATACTCAGCGTGCCAGCTCCACCTCCGTAGCCATAGCCTTTTGGCCCATATTTCTTGCCATAGCAGGATTTGCAGTAGATCTCATCCACATGAACAGCCACAGTTGTGCTGTCCAAGTTTTTCTTACACACCACTTAAAACAGAGATAAAGGGAGAAAAACAAATATACACATAGTTTTCTTTCGTTAGTTCTCAAGCATCTACAGCACGAGCTTATCTTTCAAAAGCAGTCACCCACCACAAGCCGCCATTTTTTTTTTTTAAAAACAGATGTTTAGCTATGGCATACCCACAAAGTCTGTGTGACAGAAGGGAATGGTGTACACCACAGTGGCAGTCTCAGATAAATACTGCTCAGTGTTTGAGACTGAGTGTGTGTACCTTCCTTCGCCATAAAAGGAAGCCCAAGTATTTGTCACATGTTTGCAGTGGATCCAAATAAGGACTGAGATGTCTTAGTGAAAAGCTGTGGATGCTCACTTTACTCCTGTGATGCCAAATACTCTGCATTCCCGCCGGGCACTTCTTATGATTTAAAGAAGTTGTTGATCAAATGATTCGGATTACCTTAAGTTCTCAATACTTACTGCACAGAAAACAGGATTTATGCCAGCTCTTTCCCTCACACTGCACTTCCTCAGCAAAGTAGACAGGTTTCTGGCAGCAGCCACACTTATTTCCTCCCCCTAAAGGCATTCTGCAAACACACAGGAGAGCTGCTTATGTATATTTCTCATCCATTGTATATATAATGTTCAGATCATTCTTGGTCAGTAGACAGAGGCCTTCTGCAGCACTTGAGGCTAGATACAACAATTCCTATAAAAGGAGAAGCACCAGTTTTCTCTGATATATTGCTCTTTCTTCTGTTTTCCAGTTTAAGCCTGCTGGGTTGAGTGGATAACAGAAGGGCTGTTCAGACCTTATTGTAAAATGCAAAGTATCTTGCATTTTTTAGATAGCACTAAACCAGCTTACTCAGATAAAATGACGTGAGGCTCTGTATAAACACCACATCAATATCGCTCTGGGTTTCAAAAATTCAAAGCATTTTAATGGCAAACACACTATGTGACATTTCAGATATGCCTGGCTCGTGCTATCATACACAGAGAAATCAAATAATCTACCTTTAATTTGTTTTGTAGTCACAACAGCATTGTTAACAACTTTTGATGATCCAACATTGTTTTGTTTTTTTATGTATAGTTAATTATTTCTAATCACACATAAAATTGTCTCAAATGAAAGTTTGTTTGAAGGTATTTTTAGATATTAAACAGCAGTTATTTCTTATTGGATGCCAGTGCTACTGATGCTCAGGAAAAGCCTCTTGACTATTTCTAAATTGTATGTCTACAGTGCTTCTTTTACGTTATTATATTTACTCCCAATTTAAAAAAACAAAAACAAAAAAACCCCAAACATTTCAATTTCAAGTAAAACTTCCATCGTGCATTTATTGCTTGCACAAAGTAAAGACAAATTTGTGCTGCAGCGTGAAATTGTATGATTAAGTGCTGAGATATAAAAAATTATTCAGATTTATCTTACCCGTAACAAGTCAAAGCGACGCTCCTCTCAGTGGGTGTTTGATGAAACAGTGAGACAGCTGAGCTGAGAAGAGACACTTGTTAGCAGAGAAACAGAGGGAGGCCCATGTTGAAGTGAGGGAGGAGCTGTGACAAAAAGACACGGAGGGAGAGAGATGCAGGGAGGAAGAGGAGGAGGAAGATAATGAGTAGTTATCGAGAGATGGGAGAGAGAAGGAATGAAGATTCACTGTCGTGGCATGTGTTTTATATTGTGTTCTTGAATCAAATTGCTAAATGTCTGCAACTTGTAAGTTTGCACACTCGTTGTCCCAAGTGGTAAGAAAAGGTAAAAGGTTGAATTTTGAGAGCTTTGAGAATTGAAAACTGATGTAAATATTAGATAAACATCATTTAATGACTTATTTTTAAACACACACACACATGGTCAAAGCAACAGAGAGACAGGGCTTATATTGTTTGCACATGTGCAGAGGAGGAATAGTAGGTATTATGGGTAAAGGATGTTGAATATGGAGCTGCCAGGCAAGAGAGAATGATTAAGACCTCATAGAAGGATGAATGTGGTGATGGAGGAAATGCAGAGGGGTGGTGTGACAGAAGATGGTCCTGAGGATAGAGTGAGATGGAAGCAGATGAGCTGTTGTTGACCCCTAAAGGGAGCACCTGAAAGAAGAACAAGAGGAAGAAAGGCAGGGCAATGGAAATGCTTTTATTTTTCAAACAATGTATTTCGAAGTACGTTACATAAGCAAAGAAAATCATTAGAATATAAAAAGACTGAATAAAATTCTGAGAAAACTAAGCAAGATATAAAGTACATCCTCCACAAGTCCCAGTGACAAAAAATATATGTTTTAGGTTTACCTTCTTTGTAACCATAGAAGTAAGATTGCACTAGAGAAACCAACAATTAAATGGCACAAAAGAGCAGCAGAACTTTTCATTTAGCTGTGTGATTTGGCAGGAATAAAGAAACCCATTAGAAATATTTATGAACCTTTTTTTTTTTTTTTTTTTTTTTTTAAATAAAAAAAATGAAATCCATTTGTCTGCCATGTTGTAGCTGAGAGCAGCTTTAATTGTTTTGGTTCTGACTTTAGATGAGAGCATTACTATTATTCTTCAGGGAGAAAGTCATTTGTGTTTGTTTAAATGGGAAATGTGCACATCCCAGTTTTTGTAGTGCTTGCACACATTCCTTCTTTCAGATAAGCATGAATAAAGGATAAGGTTTGTACTGTTTCCTTACAAGGTGTTTTACTAAAGAGATGCAACGTTCGTTTTCCTTCAGTAATTTCTTCAAAGACATCATTGAGTTTAAGTGATTGATGCAACTTTGTGGGCAGTAGTTTAGATATTTCTCTCGAGTTGCATTTAGTTCACATGTACACTATATGGACAAAAGTACTGGGCCACTGACACATTACACCTACAGGAGCTCCTTGGCCATGAAGCTACTGGTGCACAGTTTTTGTGCTGATGTTAATGCCAGAGGAGGTTTAGAATTCTGCTGTTGAGTCAGCAGAGCGTTGGAGACTTTTATGCACTATGCGTCTCAGAACTTGGAATCCCCACTTTGCTGTGGTTCCTAAATGCTCCCACAATAATAACGCTTACAGTTTGTTGTTTGTTGAAATATAAAATTTCATAAAAGCAACAGACATTATGTGAAAAAGAACTGAAGCTAAACATGTCTGTACGTCTATTAAGGCAGACTAGCAGCTTTGCTTATTGTGGCATGTGCATTTACCTGCTTCTGCTTTAAGAACAATTGCCGACATTTTGCTGCTGATCTTGTGCACTATGACATTCAACAATTGTAGAAGGCATTCCCCTTCTTGGTGGAAAAAAAAAATGCACGCATGACCTTTCAGACGGAAGAGATTGATGCATGGTATGATATAAATCATCCCACTGTTCAGTAAATCATAACACAGAGTCACAGTTTCTTGTATTTTGGATTATTTTTCATTCATTCGTTCATTCGTAAACATGATTGATGCTAGGTTCAGATATCTCCCTATGAAAGAGACAGATAAGGAGAAGTGAAACCGATATGGAGATTACAGCCGATGCAAGGAGAGAAGTAAAAGCCAGCAGATAGTGATGCTGTGCCTTTCTCCCTCCCTCTAAGCCCTCCAGGCTCTTCACCATCATACGAAGAGACAATGATGAACTCAAGAAGCCTATTTATAGCCTGCCATTGGCTAACACTAGCCCTCTGTTTCTGCTCTGTGGACATCTGCCTTGGCTAGTTGTAGAGTATGTGTACATGTGATTAGGCTCATGACAGAGAGGGAAACAAGAGGAAGAGAGGGGTGGAGTGACAGCTACTCAATGGATTAATCCAGAGGAAGAGCACAGACTGAGAGGGAAAGCATGATAAGAGGCAGTGACGGAGCTGGGCTGTGGTCCATCCATCAGTGTGTGGAGGAGCAGTGATTGCTCTTGAAGTCTCATGGAGGAATTTGGTCCTATTTTAAAAACAAAACAAAACACCTGACTTAAATCCAGCACTTCTTTGCTAATGATCTTGCTTTTGGCAACATTTCTTGGAGAAGCTTTGCCAGTTATCAGGTGAGGAGGAAGAGGTGAGCTGACTTCACACTGAGAATGTGTTTGTGTTGTGTTGGTGTGTTTGGCTGGATACACAGCAGTGTTTCGTATTCAACTGATTGATATTCATAGTTTGGTTCATGTTGTCATGTGTTACTTCTGCCAAAACAACCTCATGTAGCCTAATTTTTTTCCAATTTTTCACTGGTTGTTTTTGTGTTTGTTTTCATTTCACTACTTAAGATTAAACTGTTTAGTTGAGGAATCTATAAAAGTAATCTGTCATTTTAGAAGCAAAATGCCCCAAATTTACACAGCTGAGCTTCTCTAATGAGAGTACTTTCTGGTTTTATTTCACCTTATATCTTTAGTTTAAACAAGCGCTTTAATATGTTACCTTCACCTTTATAAATTTTTATGGCAAGTTTTTACTTTTTGCTGACCTTTTCCACACCATTTAATCAAACAGAGAAAAAGGAAAAAGACATTAAAAAAAGAAAAGGAAATAATAAACAATATTGTTTAGTAATTTTCTGATTAACTTCCTTAAATATTGCATTTAAGGATCAGACTGATGCACAAGTCATTGGTTGCACTAGGCGCCCTTTTCGGCACATTGAAAAGTGTATTGAATTTGAACTTTTTAGCAGTAAACCTGTTCTCCCTCCATTCTGAATCTCTATTATTTTGTGTGAGAAAGCAAAAATAGCTTTTCAAACACAAGTAACCAAAAGTGTTTGCAATGTTTTGTCTAATGTCATTAGAGCAGATTAGGATGGAAAAATATAACCGTGATTTGTTCAGCAAAAACCTTGGATGCATTTAGGGTGGGGTGGGAATGAGATAATTGTGTTTAGAGGGATTTTTGGCAGGATTTCAGCACTGAACAATCCTCTCTGATTCAGGGAGCAGCAGTTTGATGTTTTACTGAATCCATTGCAAAGTCCTGCTTTGCAGCACGCACTGTGGCCATAATGAGAGGCGTAGAGACGTAGCTACACGAATTAGCCAGCAGAGGTCACATATGGGCAGAGCTTATGTTTGAGACACACCCGTTTTTCTGTCTGTGTTATATGTGCTGTGTGCTGATGCAAAAGGTGACAAGGCTTATTATCTGACGCAGCACATGCAAGCATCAGAGTGTGAAGTGCACAGTTAATAAGACGATGAAGGACTTTTTTTATCATTGCAGTTCACTTGAGATGTTTGTACCTGCTTGTAATACTACTGATTGTTTATCTTGCCACCTTTAATTAAGCTGTGACTATGTTCAGCCCTGTGCGAGGGATCTTATAATGTAGATAGTAATTTGCATCTCTCAAGGTCAGACAGCAAACGTGTAGAGTATCTGTGCAGCGTGAGGATTAATTACAGTTTTCTGAAAATTTCTGCGTCCAGCCAGTGCACATCTTTGACTGTAATCCTCACTTATCTCCTGTTTAAGACTCAGACACAGAGGACATAGGGGTCTAATTTCTAAACTGCCACAGTCTATAATCTCCCCTTGTGAACTTAAGTCATCCTGCAGAGCGATTTAACTTCAAGGGCAGGCAATTTTCTCAAATGTGCGAGAATTATGGCGTACCCCACCATCAAATCACTCATTGCCCTCTGTCTTCACACCCGTTTGAAGTGTGTAGTTTCATTGCTTTCAGCACAGGTTAATTTTAGTTATATTCCACTACATGTCCTTAGCCTGCACATATTCAACCTTGTAAGCTGATCATATGACTCGCTTTCTAATATTTGGTTGTACCACACAGAGAGGGGTGTCTTAGTCACAGTTTGTAATCCCAGCCTTAAATATTATGAGGAAAAAAATGTGTGAACCCATGCTGTCACCATATCATCGCTCCTCCTGTCATTCTTTTTTTTTCCTGAGCTGACACCTCTGAGCCGGCTTCCTTTGGCCCAGATTCTCAGTAGGGGTCGTGCTGCCTGTGCCCCGTAGGCAGCCAACTACAAACATGCATTGACAATTCAAATTAGTCCAGTTCACTGGCTCTAGCTGTGACTCAGGACATTGAGCGCCAGGCAGAAAAGATGCATACGCAACCCGCCAAGCTATGCAGTGACAGAAAGCGCCAGAGATTACTAAGTGCAGAATATGAGGCTGTTTTATGAGTGTTTCACCAGGTATATGACCCAGTTTAAGCTCAGCACTTTTGTTCAGAAAGACTTGGACTGGAACGGTGCCAGGTCCATTTGCAAGTCAGAGAGAGATCGCCTGGTAGCTAAGTAGTCCCATCCACAGGCACCAGCAGCAGCTGAGGATGTGTCTAGAGTATTGTTATGCAAGCGGGAAGAGAGCAGTCCCACTTTGATCCAGGCATCGGACAGAGGCTGAGATGCTTCAGAGCTGGAAGCTGCTTCTTTGGTGTTCTGGGTATTTGCATACCGGACAGTAGACTTCCACAGGACTTTGAGCACATGGGCTGCAACGAGGATGGACTGATGGAGGTCTGGAGATATTGCTCATCACTCAGCATCCACATGTTCTGAGCTTGTTAGCATTTCATTAAGTTTTGTCAGCGTCAATTATAGGTAAGTTTGGGTTTCTTGCTTAATAAATAGAGAAAACAATGTCCGTTTAATAATCCGTTATAATAAAAATAGACTAGCAAGAAATATGCTACCTGTTAAATTATTTTGAATTAAACTGGACTTGAAATCATTTCGTTAATACTAGCTTTTTATTTCCTGTTCTCTCTAAACATCTCAGTTGAATGATTCTACTACCATAAGTGCATTTTGATGTAGTATTTGTTGAGCATGCGAGGAATCGGCACACACAGTCCTTTAACAGCAGTGTCCTGTGGAGAGATTTCTATCATGTGTATGACAAAAAAGAAAAAGAGCCTGAGGGGAATAGGACACAGTCAAACAGCTCAACTAATTCCTGCAAAGATTTTTATTGTCCGTGCCTTGTACAGGGAGTCATATGCCTAGCAAATGTCTGGGATATACTGCTGACTCATAACTGTTTGTGCTGGAGGCTACTTCTGCGTCAGGCTCATCCATATCACTGCTAATCTACTAAGTTTACACTGAGCTCCAGTAGCCTGTGATTATTCGTGATTTGGTTTTTGATGTCCTCATCAAAGACTGAATCAATATGAGCTCTTGTTTCAGTGCTGGAAGACAAGACTTCCTTTGAAATTTAAAGAGTTTTAGTTTTAAGGAGGGAAAAATAATGAAATATATCATTTTATCAAGTCCGTGTGCTAATATGTTGTGTGATTTTAATGGCTGCTTCAATGCCAATAGGCCTAGATTCAGCAGAGTATTTAGCAGCCCAAAATTCAAGATATTTCTTTGAGAGGCTGATATAAATTCAAATATTGGGTTTATTGCACTGAGCTCATTGAGTTCTTTTCATTGACCAGTAATCCAACTGAAAGAAAATATCTTTATAACTGTTTACAGCTTTTCATCTCCAAATGGCCAAAACTCAGCTACAGTTTCAATGGCAGATTAAAACAAAAACAAGCAAACAAACAACTTCTCAGATGTTTAATGGTTTCCCAAATGATATAGAAAAACTCCTCCACAATGCAGTGGAAAACAAAGAAATTCCTGGAGACTCTGTGAGGTGGTTGTGTAAGCTACATGCTGCACTCATCATGCTAACGTACTGTGTGCATGCTGGCACTTCCACTATGCTGATGTTTAGAAGGTAAGCTTCAGTATCTTAGTGTAAAGTGTTAGATTGCTAACATTATGGGAATAACATTAGTTGGGCAAGAATACGATGAGGATTATGAATCCTGAAATTACTGGGAGTCAAACTGCTGTCTGGTAAGAATGTGCCTATCTGTGTAACATCAATGTGATGTTTAGAGGGATAAAAAAACCAAGAAAAAAATCTGACAAAGCATGCTCTATCAGCACTTTTTTTTTTTCTTTCAATTTGGTACTTGGTAGTGCTTTTCCGCAGACACATGCTGGTCTGTACTAAACAGAACTGAAGTGCCATTCAACGTGAGCATGCACTAATGCATACAGTGCAAACCATAAAGTAATTCAATTCTACAAAGGGAGTCCATACATGGGGCTTGGCATAACACTATAACACTAATGGTGGGTGATGTCATTCTAAATAAAACAGATCTAACATGTATGCAACGTGAACTTAACTAATTTCAGAGTTGCTGGATTATCATGACACAACACAGAAACAGTCGTCTCTGGTGAGACATTTATTATGGTGATTTTTATAAAATGTAGCTAAGGGCATATTTTAGCCTCTTCCCGGGAGTACCCATCATGTACAAGACTTTCAGACCTGCTGCATTTGCAGATGCCTTGTAGTTTCCTTTTCATCATCCTGTCAAAAGAAGTAGCAGTGTAGGCATTCTGGTCAGTGAGCTACTGAACACTAAAATAGCTCATTTTGAGTTACAAATACCATCAATAACAACGACAGTTGTGGTGTAACAACACACGCATGCACAATGACGTTATGATGGGATGTTTTCAAATGCTGGAGACCATGATGTTCAAAGGGAGATTTATTTATTTATTTTCCCTTCTTGTAAATGCCACGTCTCAGAGCGTCCTGAATCCTGTGTGTGTGTGTGTGTGTGTGTGTGTGTGTGGGGGGGGGGTTTGGAAAATCTCGTCCGCAGACACGCTCCAGTAGCAGACATGTTCCACCTTGGCTAACCGAAAATGACATGTATGCCGGCTTCGGAAAACTTGATACATATTTTATGTGTTCCCTATAAAGCTGTTATATAATAATGGGTGTTCAGAATAAACCTTTGTCAGAGCTCAGACATGACAAGGGGTGACTTCTCCCATTTTGTGCATGTTCTAGCTTTATGTTGTTTATGCAGGGTCAGTGATGGCTGCCAGGGGAAGCATGTCAAAGATGGCAATCGTGGGCTGCTTCTGAGTGACAATGTCAGGCTGAGCTGTGCACTCACATACGGTTTTTCTGGATCATTTTTATGTAAATGGCGTGGCGGAAAGATTAATGCATGTCATGACTCATTCTAATTGCTTTTTGTTAAAGTGTACACATATAAAAATAAACAAATGATTGTTTTGACTAAGAAAACCTCCAGGAAGAGCAGCGCCTCAGTTTTAAGTCTTCTGGTTACAATTTATGTCGCTGTTGTCAGCTGCTGAGTGACATGTTCCAGGCACGCTGACATTTCAGCGCAGTTGCCCCCCATTCTTCCCCTATTCTTCCATCAGAATCTGCTCAGCTGAGCAGATTCTGATGGAAGAGCATTTTTGGTGTACTGTTAGTGAAAACAGTATGCATATTAACCTAGGGAGGTTCAAATTCTTTATTAAGCATTCACAGGACGCCACATTGCTGGATGTGTGAACTGTGTTGAACATCTGGCAGCTGTGGAGGTCTCTTGCTGGCAGGTATGTGGCTGAAGCAATGGACTGTGTTTTAAGTTAAACAGTATCACCAGTTTCTGGGAAAAGAACACAAACTCTGAACCCCACATGTGCAGTAGCACTGGGACAATGCATTATAAGAGAGAACTGTATAACAAAAGCACGACTGTTTCACTATTTTTTTGTGTTTCACGTGGAAACCTTAGCTGTTTGTGGAAAAGGTCAGTTTGCTGACTTGACAGGCTTCAGCTAGGATTATGTTAAGACCCTACTAGGAGGAAAGCTCAGCCTTGTTTTAATCTGGACTGATAACACTGCAAGATTAAGAGGGTTAAAATTTCCATGAGTTTTTGTTCACCAGTGTTAATGTACACAGTTTTCACTGCAACTTTGTAAACTGTTGTAAGCAGTTTATTCCTTTCTGGCTAAAGGTGTGTTGTAGTTAAGCGAATTCTTAAATGAATGACAACTACCATACATGTATCATAGTGAAGCACCTTGTCGTACGGTACAATTTTCAAGTTTGTGTCAAGAGAAAGGAAAAGAAAGCCCTGGCTTTACTCTGCCTTTCATTTTACTGCTGGCTATTGTGACAAGCTGATTGTGGTGACAGCTTTCGGGAATGGCATGAGCAGATGCTCAGTCGGTCATATCAGATGTGACTTTGACTGTGGCAAGTGAAAGAAGGACTTTGGTGATTCTGAGTTTGACCATGTAAAATAAATGTCTGCAAACTAAAGACTGTCACTGGCAAACTATCTGCTTTATTGTACATGGTATGGTGTAAGTTAGTTCAGTGTAGTCAGTCAGTCATCAATCATATAGTTTCAGCAGAATGTGGATAAAGAAAAGAAACTTGTAAATCTTTTAACCTCAGGCAGCCTGGAAGATGAAAGTAACAAATCATGTCTTACTTTCTTATGCATGATCTGAATCACTGTTTCTATTTTGGGTGTTGCTGGATTTTGGTCCATTATTAAAGTATATTTTTGATCCACATTTCCCCTCCTACCTGTTCTAATAACCCAGTTCACAAGGCTGTTGAACCATCACAGACAACTGCCCACACTTAGACTCATCACGGTGCTGCAGCATGCAGGGCAAACGTTTTCATTTTTCTATAGGAGTTTCTGTTCACCTCAAACAACCGTGTCAGTTGCATAACAGCTGCATAACTACAGCAGCAGGTTGTTTTAGTGCGCTTAAGGGATTTCACAGCTGAACATACCGCACTGCTCATAATCCTTCAGGGCTGTGTATACTTTTGTTTGTTGTAATTCAGATAAATTAAATCATTTATGTCAAAGAGGCAACATGATGTGGCATGTCTACATGAAATGACCTCACTCACTTTTTTTAAACGACAACTAATTACTAAATAATACAGTATGTTACTTAATTACTTCTTGGAGAAAGTAATTTGCTACACTACCCGTTACATTACTTTCAGTTTACTTCATAAGATGCCACATAATTGCCAGTTAACAATATAAACCGTAGGCTGCAGTCCCATATGCTACACAAATCTCTATCCTAATGAGGGCACACATCCATTCTTTCTTTTAGTGTATGTATGAACACTGCAAAGCTGAAAACCAGTTCAACACAATTACAAAGTGATTGTCACTGTAATTCTACTATAGAAAGATGTACAGGTAGAAATGCAGGCCACAATGCTGCAAACCGAACTTACTGCCTTTGTGATTTGTTCAAGTTCGGGGTCAGGCTGCTGGGTTGAAGTCAACATAGACTCAGCTTTGTCATCACTCCGGGTTATTGGGTTGCTTTGTGTTAGCATGCTGTCTGTGTGGATATTTGGAGCCGATGCTCTTTCTCAGCATCTGCAATGTAATGTAGCTGTTTCTATTCTGGATGCAGCTTGCACTTTACCATCATGCGCCTGTTCCCCCTTTTTTGTCCTCCTCCATGCGCAGGAACCGAAATCAGCTCATAATAGCTCAAGTGCGCAGAAAATTACAGAAATTAGAGCCCTATTTTATACATGGCACTTGCAGTATCTGTAAGAACTGCTGCTGACAGTTGCATCCAACAATCACTTTCATCTTAAGCTTGTAATCAGTCCTCTGATCCCTTATTTGTAGCATCAGAAAGTTTTCCTGGATGCCCCCTAGGTAATTCCACTATAGGATCCAGTACACTGAAATGAATCTAGTTCAAACTCATTTATAAAGAAATAAATGAACAAAAAAATGAATAGTTTACACTTGAAAGTATAACAAGATAGTCACATTTTATCCAAAAAAAAAATCTCTGAATTGACATTTTTTGGTAGAAGGAATCATTATATACTTGCTGGTTGTGGCGATTATTCCTTATCATGAAATCATAGGGTTTTTGAGCACTTGGCAACATATGTTTCTGCCTCATGAAGGCATTGCATAATGGCTCAGAATTTGACATCAATGAACTGCACAAATCATTAAAGCTAGCAAGATAATCACTAAACGTAAGGTGATAAACTACAAGCAGACCCATGCATAAATAAACTACTATTATATGCAGTTAACATCTCCCCAATACATATCCATTACAGTTCCTCCCCTCTTCATCTCTGCAAGCCACGCATTGGTCGTTGACAAGAAATGCATAAAAATCAGTGCAGGGAAAATATGCTGGGATGCAACTATGAAATACTGTTCAGTACTGGGAGTTTTACTTCATTCTAATAGGATTAGTAAGCATTTATTTCGCCTATTTGGCAAGAACATGAATGTATTTGATGCTCATTTATAAGGACAAGTGCTCCACTCAAGCTTTAAAACATATAGATCAATACATCACCAGTGGCCGATAATATGGACTTAATATGTAACTTTTTAATGCTGTTGATCCTGCCATAGCATTACTGACCATGGTTAATTACATAAAGTGACTAATAAGGGTAAATCCCTGGATTAATGCACTTGCCTAAATGTCCCCTCTAATCTCAACATCAAAACAAAGTACAGCTTTAATAAAAAAAAAGACAATATGTCAGTAGTTAATAGTTTCATGGTAACATTTCACTAATTGAAGAACAACAAATATCTACAAGACTAAATGAAGTGATGAGAAGTTGGAGATCACAAAACTCACTTTACATAACAATGTACATGCCTTTCTATGTAAGCAGACACACGGCTGATGAGTGCTCCTGCAGAGTGCTATAAATGTGTTAGTCAGTGTGATGGATTGAGGAGGGATTACTTAACTATTGTGTTGAAATTAGGGAGGTGATGTGATCGCTGAAAAACTTGCAGTAATTCCCAAAATAGAAATACGGCGAGTTTTTCAGTTGGGCACTTAAACAGTTGCTGTAAATATATTAGATGTTCACAAAAACGTGTTTGAAAACAAATTATAATTTGTTCTTAAAATTAATTTGTCATCAAACACACAGGAATAAAATGTGATTTGTTTTTTATATGATAGATGCATAGAACCACAACATCTAGTACTCGTCATTTGTTAAAATTTACATCTTCCATATTACTTAAACAAACAACGGTGCAGATAAAGTAATGTGTACCTAACAACACAGATCAGGATCCAGTGTACTGGAGAAGGGCAGAAGTTGCAGATGAGAGGCAATAATCATGGGTGGGTATACTTGTGTCCACTATTCAGTTTTTCACAGGTGAACATCAGGGGTACTTCCTTGCTTTTGTTTATTTTTATGCACCGGCCATCTTGGTATCTATCAGCAAGGTGCTGAATCATGCCCAATTTATAGACTCTTTGTGGCAGTGGCACTGAAACCTTGAGGGATATGGTTGGTAGGAAAGACCTGCTTGATTCAAACCTGAGTGGCTCTTTGGTTATTGGAACTCTGCTGCAGTTTTGCTACAGTGTTCCAACATAAAGATGTGTAGTATTGGTTATTATTTATAAGTGTAATATTGGGTATTAGACACATGATTGCAGGCTATTTGGTCCAGGTACAACCATAGAGTGTTTGGTTTGCATTAAAAGTCAGACTCAGTTCCCAATGGGAGTTCAGCTTCACCAGGGCTGCACTTTATCAGGATGTTGTTCACAAGTAAGGGGGGATGGAGAAGGAAATTTAATTTAAAGGACTGACGCCATGTCTGCCATGGTGCTTGTGCCATACAGCTTTATTGTAGTGTAAAGAGAGCTGTGAGTGAAAGCAAAGCTGTCAGTTCACCAAACAGTCTGCCTTCCCCATTTTATCTATGACCAAAAGCTGTGGGTAGTCAACAAAAGGATAAGCTCATGGATACAAACTGCAGAAACAATCTCCTTTTGAAGGGTCTCTGCACTTACTAGATAGCTTACAGTAGCACCACTACACATTTACACATTGCAAGTACCCAGTTTTAGGTAGCCTTTGACCTGAATGCCTCCTAGGTAATGTGTTTTATGATTGTCAAAATGGGAGGAGGTTCAGAGGCCCCGTGGACTTGTAGAGATTATGGCTCTCGCCTGGTCTGGGAATGCTTTGGTCCCCCACAACCACTCTTCCACCACTCCAAGAAAAGCTGGAGGAGGTGGCTGGGTAAAAGCAGATCTGAGTGTCTCTTCTCACATTGAATATGAATGAGTGAATACATTGTGCTAATCAAAGTTCACTCAGTTTACCCAAATGTGAAAGTGTAAAGTTAGTAAATTGACTAACTTTGTGAGCTCCAGTCACACAGCACTAATGTGGCTAAACACAAAACACTGATTATTAAGCAACAAGATAAGTCAAATGCTACTCTTATTTCAAAAAGCTGATTCTTTTTATTTAGATAAACAGAACCAACTTTTTGGGATGTCCTTGCCTGGATGATTGAGCATGCATCACGATATTTCCATCAAACATTGAATGGCTGCAAATTTCCTCCAACTCAACGAGGGGAAAACTGAAGTCCTCAGATTTTTTATCCCAGATAGTGAGAACCCTTGGTCCTCTTTCAGTGTATGTTAAATCCTCTATCAGGAATTTAGGTGTGATTTTTGACTCGACTCTCACATTGGATGGGCATGTGAAATCTCTGGTTCGGTCTTGTTTTTATCATTTAAGAAGTGTGGCTAAGTTAAGCCCTATTTTATCTCACCCTGAACTGGAGATTGCTATACATGCATTTATTTCCTCACACTTGGACTATTGTAACTCTTTGTTTATGTGTCTAAGCAAAGGTTCTCTGGATCATCTGTAGGCTGTGCAAAATGCTGCCGCTAGGCTGTTGACAAAATCCTCCAAGTATTCACATGTGACACCATTGCTATTTCAACTACACTGGCTTCCTGTTGAATTTAGAGTACGTGTTAAGATCCTGGTCTTGACATTCAGAGGCTTGCATGGACTGGCACCAGCCTACATCTCCGATCTGCTACAGCCCTATGTCCCTAGCAGGTCCCTGAGGTCATCTGATCAGGGCTTACTTGCTATAAAACAGACTAAGGGTGACAGAGCTTTTACCACTGTGGCCCCGAGACTCCGGAACTCTCTCCCTCATACATTAAGAACTGTGGACTCAGTAGTTGTTTTTAAAAAACAACTCAAAACTCACCTTTTTAAAACTGTTTTTGGTTAATTTTTGCCTGTTTTATATTGTCTGTTTTACCTTTTTATTATTTGTTATCTTTTGTGCAGCACTTTTTGACTCTGTCTAGAAAGGTGATATATAAATAAAATTGTATTTATTTATTATTTATTTATTCTTTTCTTTTTTTATTTGCAACTTTCATTTAACATTTTTTTGTTAACTGGATTAAATTATCTTCTGGAAACTGGATCACTTACACTGTGCCTTACACCAAATATAAGAAGAAACTTCCATTAGTTACATATTTTCATAGTTCATATGCATATATTAAATTTGGATGTGTGCATCTGTGTGCTGCTGATCATTCTGAGCTGACCTCAGTTCATTTTTCCCCCAGCAGAGTTTCTCCTTGGGAAAGCTAGGTCACAGAAAGAAATGGTGAAAATCAGGAATCTGGGCCTTGGTGCTATATATAACAATTAGATCAGGCAACTTGTAAAAGTAGATAATATGACAGTCTTGAGAAAATTGAATTATGTAGATAATGTAATGATGTACTCATTCAGCGCTTATCTATTGGAGCTGGGCTACATGGGGAGAAACATGAGCAGCAAAGAGATTGGGACTGTGTATTTCTCCAGCACCAAAATTAGGCCTTGCAAGTGAAATAAAATGGTTACATGTGGCTTGATAAGCATTTAAAAGGTTCACTGAATGTTGATTATTTCTAGATTTTTTTTTTTTTATCCTTATTTCAGACATTTTCCAAAATGGATTAATGGCGTTTCCTGAAATTTAATCTGCTGATGTGTTATGAGTACATTATCAGGCCTGACATTATCAGCTGTACAGGGCTCCTGAGCAGTCTGGACACTTTAGAGTAGAGTAAACTGATCCTCTGCAGACATGATGTTGGTCTGTTTACGTATCTTTAGTCTGGCCTTCTTGCTTGATGATAGGTTTGGAGAACAATTTTAGCAATTTTAGCTCCTCATAGAGTTGGCAAGGTGCTTTGATGATGGCTTGCTGAAAGACTGGCATGTTTAAAAATAAATAAATAAAAAGCTTACAGTCACATTTAAATTGTGACACATGATTCCAATGGCAAAAGACTTAAGTATGACTCACTAATCTCTGGTCATAATAGGTGAAGTGGGTGTGTGTATATGTGGCCTCAGGGAAGAGAAGAGAAACTAGAGATTGTTGAGCTGTTGGAGATGAAGGTTTCCCTCTAGTTTTCTCACTGACTTCTCATTTGCCAAAGCTCTCTGCAAAACAGCACTCTTACTTAAGTTGGATCTCCCTATTAGGTGTAGCTCTACTATGAGAGCCAGTTAGCCTGCACATCACACTGCTTATTGTCTCTGTGGAACACAAAGTTTGGACACTTCTTTATTCAGGTAAGATGAAAAATTTTCTTTTGGCTATGCCAGTGTAGATTTAAAACAGAATATTTATTTGAGATATAGGTAAAAACTTTTTTCAATGAGGATACTACCATGTTATTTATTTAGAAAACTTAAAATAAAAAATAAAAAAATGGAACTAATATAAGTTATCTTTGCAATCTTTTAAATTATCAGTGTTAAATTGTTTGTATTTGTGTGTTGTGGCTTTAATTTCAATATGACATGAAAACCATTGTGTTTGTGTGTGCATATCCATATGCATATAAGCAGTATTTCTCATACACTGAAAAAAGAACATGTTGGATTTACTTAATTCAATAGTGGACATTGGTTGCACACAGTTGTTTTGCTTTGGCAGAAACTTAAACAACTGAGATAAATCAACACAACTTATTCATATTCAATAAACCTGTGCATTTTGTGTTGATAAAACATGATTGAAACATGTTTAAATGAAATAAGTTGAGCTCTTGGAATATTTTAGTCCTTCACGGTTTTGTCACTTTATTCCAACACTATTCAATAACTTTTACCCCAATACTGCTCGGTCACTTAAATACTTAAATAATTAAATGTTGTCTTCATATTACATAATGTTCAACAAAGTCTAGAGTCTGGTTAACATAAAAACTGAATGGATTTACAACAACTTCCATCCTCCTATCTTTATCCGGGTTGCAGGGGGACTGGGGCAGCTCGTCAGTCTATCACAAAGAGACAAACAACTATTTGCACTCACACTTATGGGTAATTTGGAATCACCAATTAACTCTTATTTTAACTCTAATAACTGCATGACTTTTAACTGTGGGAGGAAACCAGAGTACTCAGAGGGACCCCACTGCAAACTAGCCAGATTGTGGTTTTGGACCCATGACTCTCTTGTTATGAGGCAACAGCACTAACCACCACGCCAACAACCTGTAAATCGAGGCTTAACAAAAGTAGGAAAGCTATGATTACAAGTCTTGATGTAGAATTTTCTGTACGTTTTTGTCCTTGACAGGTTAAACTTTCCTTATTTTCAGTGTACGTATAAGGGTTTCAAGGCATCACTCAAGTAAAACATAAAAAACCCAATAAAACACATGGAAGTATTGTGCAGATTTTATTACCAAATATTATTTAAAACTATCATTAAAACTACTACTAGTAACAGTTATTTATTTAGACTAAAATCACATGTTTAATCACTTTAGACTAAATTAATGGAATGAGCACTTGCAAAACTGAATCTCGGCAAACTATTGGGAAGCATGTACTTTATATTAATACAGTAAACACAAAATAAGTGTTTTTGAAATGCCAAAAAGTACCTTGCTTTGGGAAAAGAAAAATGCAAAAACTAATTGTTACATACTGAAACAACTAGTGCAACAAACTCAGTAAAACTCAGCAGTAAAATGAATGATTTCTATATTAAAAGACAAACATGAAGCGCTTGAAAACATTTCAGGAACTTTTTTATGAGCATTGTGTAGCTAATGGAATGTCTACACTACTACTACACCAATGTATATTGCAGCATTCCCACTGCTAATCATAAAAAAAAAACCCAGATACTAGAGTCATGTGAACAAAGGAGGTTTTTTTTTTGTGTGTGTGTGTGTGTGTGTGTGTGTGTGTGGTGTTTTTTTTTATTTATTTATTTATTTATTTATTTATTTACATTTGCTTAAATGAGGTTTTGTATGTACATATTCAGAAAGATTAACCCTCTCAGGCTCAAATTAAGTTTTTTGTTGCTAATGCACAACCAAGTCCTGCAGTGGTACTTCTGAGTAAAAAAACTCATAAAATATGTATGTGGATAATCAGGTTGTTAGTTTTCAACTGTTGCAAATCGGCAACGTCTGCCTTGACAGGGTTAACAAGGCATGCTCATTATTTTCCTTTCTGTGTATATTTAATCAGAATCCATTATAGTCTTTATAATTATCTGATCGTAGGGCTGAAACCAATTCTTTGTATTATCTACGAACCATAAATTTTATATTTTGATCTATGAAACTGTGTCAGAAAACTGCGACAAGGCGCATCATCCCCTAAGTGAAATGTCCAAAACAGATAACCATCTAGATTTTAATTTACAATAATGTAAATAGCCAAATACTTGCACAATATTTGTTGTAGTTGTTAAATGAACTATAAATGTGTGATTATTCCATCAATTTTATCTGTTTTGGTGTTGAATGTAGCCTTATGCAATGTTGAAAGGGGTTCAGAAACATCACTATGTCTGATTCAGTGGTTGGGCATTTTGATTTCCATCATTGTTACACAGACAATAGTTAAAAATATAGAGAATTAAAGTTGCCGAGCTTAAAACGGATTCCAGTTTTGACTGAGGGCTTTAATGACAGAAAGTTTTTCTAGGAAAGAAAATGTGAATCTGCAACACCTACTATACAATCCATTCAGGAAAGTCATCCTCACTGAGTTCATTGAAGTGGTATATATTGTTGAATCACTACATTGTATCTGTGGAGGAGAGGTGCTGTCTGCTGGCCATGACAGGGACAGACGGTGTTGGCATGGCCTGAAAGGAGCCATCCTCCTACCGCATGTGCCAAATGGTGTCAGTCTGCCACTGGCTTTCACAGCACGTTTCACACTGGAGGTTGTGGGTAAAGGACCAAGAATACATTAGGCAAAGCTGTTGAAGCATATGGCACATTTTGAAATGCACATGGTGCTTTGATTAATTAGAAATTAGGCAGTTTAATTGTTTTCTTCTTATTTTGATCACAATTCAATTTAATCTATTGTATCTTTTTTAAAAAGTGTTGTTTTCCTTTCATTATTATTAACCCCGGATTTTTTTTTCTTGCTTCACTGCTTCATGTCGAGGTGCAATCAAGGGCACACAAACATCATGAGACGTTTCTGATCTTAGTGTTTCTCCCCAAACAGGAATTTGAACTGGTGACTGGTCTGTTTTTTAGACCTTCAAGCTACTTTGATGCTGTAATCGATACATAATGGTATAATGCTCCTTCCCCTCAAACCATCTTCTCCTCTTTCTTCCTTCCCACTCGCTCATGTTTGTATTCACTCAGTAAGTCATGTGGTTAGAAACTGTCTCTGAAGCAGACAGCCTGGAATGTGCAGCTGTTTTACAGTATTTAGTAAGATAAAAATCTCACTCGTTATCCATCATCCACAATGTAGCAAAGATAAATGTCTACACATAAACATTTGTATATTTTGATGTGCACAGAAAGGTTTAAAAATATGTTATTTTTTCAGTATATAACAGTAAGAAGGTCACTTAGAGCTATAGATTTTCCAGTGTCAACTGATTTGCTATTCTCTTATTGAGTAGGATTTTGAAAGAGTATTTTGTGGAAAATGTAATTTGGCTATGTTTGTACACACAAACAAAGAATTTGACTCTGGTTCATACAGGAATATAACTGAAATAAAACCAGTTGGAAACCAGTTAAGTTTAGTAGCCTGTAACAAAAAAAGGCATCAGAGATGAGTTTTTGCTCTCTGGTGCAGATTGATTCCAAAGTGCTGGCAGTCTGGTTGCATTTATTACTTAAATAGTAATTATTTGAAAACCTTAACTGTAGTTAGTCAAAGTAAGATCACAATTATCTAGAGACAGTTTGCCTTCAGCCATGTGACCTTGCAGTCAAAGCAGTCACACTCTTAATCTCTGGCCAACTAGTTGGTCACTCCAGCTACTTGCAATTGGTTGCTTACGGCAAAAACAATTCAGTCCAGTCACCGGGCAAAGACGTTGTGATCCTATGTACTATAGTGTGACTTAGCCCTTATGTTAATGTTTAAAGGTCTGCATCCATTAAATAAATGCTCACTGATTTTTCTGTTTCTAACACTTCTTTTCCCCACACAAAACCAACTCTGTCATTGTTTGGTGGCATTATTAAAATCTGCAGAATGTTTATCACAAACTGGCTAAAAGTAGGTGGCAAGGAGTCCACACAAGATGTTTAATTGAAGATAATTGAATAAACATAAACTAATCAAGCCACAGACATTAAAGAGGGTTAATGCAAGGTGAATTGGAAGTGAGACTGAACAGTTTATCTGAGCCAGCTTATTTAGCCTGTGAGGCCCAGATGAATGCATTAGCTGATGGCCCTGCCATATCAGCCATTTATCAGTAGAAGTGCTCACCCCATCCCACACCAACCCACACCCCCCACCTCTTAATAATCAAGATTCAACCTTGACACTGGAACTGAACTAATCAGAAATAAACCAAAATAACAGAAGGCAATATTGAAACATTTGAATATTTATTATTACACATAATACTGCTACAAACATGTACTACTATTGCTGCTGCTGTTGTGAAAATATATTTTTATCTTGTACTTGTTGTAACTGCTGTACTGTATTTGTCTTTCCTGAATTCTTTTCCAGATCTCAGAGCAGTGACTGTCAACAACCATGAGCAGCGGAGTGAATATCAAAGTCATATCTCGGAGGCAGAGTGACGCAGGTGTCAGCTCCAGTCTGCCGTCACCTCGAAGCACAATGTCGGTCTCAAAGGCAGAGCCCAAAGAGCAATATAGTGGGCTCCCAAATCCCACAATGCAGTATCAGCACAGCGCAAAACGACGGCCTACATATTCTTCATTCTCTGGTTCTTCAGGAGCTGCAGAGTTGCTGAGAGGTGCCGCTTTAAAGAACAACCTGCTGCACCAAAAGACTAGCATGTATTCACATAGAAGCTCAGCAGCTGCAGGGCGAGCTGATGGAACCTGCTCAGCTTACAGCAGCCCTCAGATACCAAAGAGGGAAGTTCCACGCTCGAAAGACACATCAGACATCCGCAGCGACACGATAACCCAGAAAGCTTTGAGAGACCTTCAGTTAAGAAGAAACACTAACAAGAACTGGACCTTTGGAAAGTATCGTCAGAGGAGTGTGGACAATGCGCAAGAGGGTAACACTTTGCGACACCGCCCACCAAATCCTCAGGTAGGCTACGGAAGAGGACGTCTTCTTTATAGTAAAAATGCAAATGGAAATGAGATACCAGGAGTATCTTCAGCAGGAATAGAGAACTTCCAAAAAGAAGTGAGGAACATCTCCAACTATGAGCTGGAAGCTTCTGACAGGGAGCTTTTCAACAAATCAAAGTCTTCCCATCAAACATTCAACCTGCCACGCAGAGGGAGTGAGCCAGGAAAGGTCAACATGGCTGCTGTTGCTCCATTTAGATTCAGGTGAGGGCAGTGTTTCACCTTTTAAGATAGGAAGATATACAATAGATTGCAGTTTATTTCTAGGACACAGAGAAAATAATGCAGACTCATAATGTCTCATACTTTTTTTATTATTCATGGTCTTATTAAAAGAAAGACACCCGCCCGCCCCCCCGCTCCCTGGTGTCTGTTTATACATATAGCCTCACTCTCTTGAATGCAGTATTCAGTGGTCAGAAGTTATGTCTAAACAGACATGGATTTAAACCACCGTTTGTTTGGTTGACCCGTTTGTTTCTTTGTTTGTTTGTTTTTTGTAGGTTTAAGATTCACGAGGATACAGATACCTCCCTGGATGATCTCAGTGACTGCTCCTCTGACTCCATGGAGGTCTGTTGTGATGATCTAGGTGAGTCTTTTTGAAATCTTAATCTTTCTACTGGACACATCTGTTGTTATAAAGCAGTTGTTCTTAATGTGGGATCTTGCACCTCTAAGGAGTTACCAAATAACTTTGGAGGGTCATAGACTTTGGAATTTCTGTGATCTTTGCTGTTGTCATATGAAATGTTTAATTATTCTCATTCATATGAGTAAATAAATATAAGAAAAATCAACAACTCTTTTGTGGAAGTGGCATCAAATTTAAGGTAAAACTCATTAATCTTTTATCTGGTATTCCATTTCTCTCTTATGGTTTATTCTTTGCTCTTTGATATTCAGTTAAGGCAAACAAATCACCTCCAAATACATGAAACACTCACATGTGCTTTTAAATGGGTGCCAATATAAACCCAGTAAAATTGATGCTTAATGATAAAAAGGGTTAATTCAGGATGCTAAAAATTATGATGGATTTCCATCAGTCTTTGACTTTAAATCAATTCACTCTTCTTCTTTTCACTCTTTAAGTCTTTTCTAGTATTGTTATCCCCAAAGGACCTACTTAATTCATTACAAAAATGAACTTTTTTTCACTTAAAACTGAAAGGGTCAGGCAGTTTATGCAAAAAAAGAAGGAAAACAAGAAAAAAAACCCTGTTTTTCCATTTGTATTATATGCATCGTGTAACACTCAAGTTTTTATATGGCTGACTGTTGACACTGAACTCAGTTCAGCTTGACAGTTGTTCTCACCAAACTGCCGCCAACTCGCAACAAAATCTTTATACTGCTTGTACCACCTGTTATGTTCATCAGGATTTCCTGAAGCACTTCACTTTTTCTTTGTGTGCATGTGGGAAAACAGATTGCTGGCAGAGAGTACTTCTCTCAAATCGCACACCACTGTTAATGCAGCACTGTTTATCAATGTTTTTGACATCTCTGATGTGCCATTACAATCAAATTTCCATTTTTTTGCATCCCTGCTGTGTAAAACATAAAAAGTTGAGTTATTTTTGCCTCAGCCCTGTTCCTCACACATCCTGTTGCTTGGACACTGTAATACAAACATGACGTGTGAACATAAACAGGCACAGTGTCTTAAAATGTTTTGTATGGTCACTATTTCATTGTTTTAAGGGATACACTTTTCCAAATGAAGATTGAAGCAGTTACCAGCATGGCAGATCTGTTAAATCAAATTAGAGAGACTATTTTATTAAAGCTCTACTGTAAGTAAGTAATATTAATTAAGAGAAATAAACAGACATCACAGAACAAAATTATTATTTAAACCCGCATGTTGTAAAACTGTTACACAGAAGCTTCTATATTTTATATTTTAATATTAAACATTGTTTTTAACCATTGTTGGAGATGGACCAACTTCTTTTAGAACTGTCACAATGATTAACAGTAATAAACTGGTCAAAAATGAAAAACCACTAATCTTTTCAGACAACAACACACAAACAACTAAAACTCAAAGTGTGAGCAACAGAGTGTGGAGCATTTAAAACGTGGACCCCACCATGATGTAATCGATTGTATCTGAACTCTTGAATTCTTGATTGTAATATTATGGTTATTTAGTTTTGACCCAGTGTCAATGATGTTTAGAAAAGAGTATGAAGAGCATCAGCAAATTTAACTTGTTTGGGCAGTAAGTGGCATACATACACTATAGTGTTGAATCGCATGGCTGCAGATACCAGTTTATTTGTGTATCTTACATGCATGGAGTCTCTGTCTGTCTGTGAACTCCTACACAATCAAAAGCTGAACATCAAAACTTGGCACTTCGGTACATTTTAGACCCCTAAAGGTTCTTATTTTTATCAAATATGTTATCATGTTGCCTAGCAACCACTTATCAAAAGACTGAGGTGACCTATTTGTAATGTTTAGGCATTTATAATAACTTATAAAGGCATCATACTTAATTTCATAACAGCAACTAATTTATATCTGCAAAATATTTGAATTCTGCATGAAATAGCATGATGTCATTATGTTGCCTAGCAACCACATATTAATGGGCTAAGATGGCGGCATTTATGAACCTGTAACACTTTATAAAGGCATTGCTTAATTTCAATTTCATGACAGTAACGTCTAATTTTTAGATCCACTAAATGATATTATGGTCTTATTTTTAGTAGATATAGTGACCATTATGTTACTCAGCAACCGCCTACCAATGGACTAAAAGAGCCAATTTTTAGCATCTTTGCACCTGTAACAGCTTATGAAAGCATCATATCATTTTTCCTTTTTTGTCTGGGTGTGGCCTTATTTTCAGCATGTTAAAATCCCATCATTTATAGCCAAAAAACATGAATATTATAGTGTGCTATATAGGACATATAATGAGCCCATCGCATTGCAGCCAACTAGCAATGAACCAAAATTATATTTATATAGTATATCAGGACATGGGCTTGGACATGTATGAGTATTACTGGCATGAGTTGAATACAGAAATCAATAACTACAACTGGACTAGATTTAGTCTTGGTTGGGCAACTAGCTAACAGCAAGCGATATTGACTCAAATGAACAGACAGTGATGCCCTCTTTAATGATTGAGTTAGCAAAATTCATCCCAGTAAAACTGAATTTACAGGGATGCATTCAAGTATTTTGAATTAGTTATGTTGTTTATTTCTGGATCACCCAAATCACACAGACTTTGAAAATGGCCTCACATGAATGCCACGGGCTATTTGAAAACCCTTTAACTGACTTCTTAATTATCTTAATCACTTTGAGGGTTGAGAGCCTTCAGCCAGCCTCCTCTGGGAGAGACCAGACCAGCAACTGAGTGGTCCTCTGCCGAGGGTGGACAGATGCATGACTGAGAGACTGAGTGGTTTGATGGGAGGATCAGCTTTCACCTCCTGTCTGGGAGTTTCTCTTCTCCCCAGTGGAAAGACTTAGGGAACGCTTAAATTCATAGAGATGTGTCTTTGTAACCTGTCATATGTCTTCAGCTACATAGCTGGAAGATGAAGTACATGTGTAATACTGATGGTTCCATTCGGCAGAAATAACTGTTCAGTTAGAAAAGTTTCCGGATAGGAAGACTCACTACTTTACAAACAGCAAGTAGTAGACAAGACCATTTAACCTTTGCTATTGTGTCTTGCAGCTTGAGCTCATCAGTAGACTTTCATTCAGGAAAAAAATCATAATGTGAGAAGCCCTTAAGGCTTCTCACATTCCAGCTAACACAATGATTCCATTACATCTGTATTTAGAGACTCTTGCATCGCATTAGTTACCATATGACTTCAACACAATTTTTACATGTGCTTTTAATTCTATGCTTCGACCTACAGCTCTCTGCAAAAGGTACACTTGCACACATTATGTCAAGTCACATGGCAAAGAGGCTGTTCAAATCATCTTGGACAGATGGTTTCTAATGACTTTGGCTGTATGGTTGTTGTTTGATTGCTTGGATATGATTCTTGACAATATTTTGTGATCAATACGTTTCAATATCAATATCAATTTCAGTATAATATATGTTATCCCACCTATTTGTTTACATATGAAGCGGGAAAGCAGTTGTTGTTTAGATCATTTGCAACATTGATTTTTTTTCACAAATCAGACATGTTGTGTTCTTTTTAGGCACACACATTTGTGTTTCATTAACTGGAAATGGCATTGGCACGAGTAAGTGGAATATGTAGTAAATCACTAGTTGATGGAGTGATGGGTGCTGCTTAAAAAATTTCAATATATTCTCCAAACTCAGCATGGCACAAACCATTACAAATAAACACTTTCAGAATGCAATAGGCCTTTTTCACATTCTGTCTGAAAGCCCAGTAATGTCCATGTGACTCTTTGTGGTTTTCCCCTTCATGCACATGTGTTGGTCTGCCTGATGTTCCTCAGTGCATTGCATCATAGCAGCTGAGCACCCCAAAAATGATTACACGTGCTGAAAAAGGGAAATGCACCACAGACACCTGTGTAGCTGTCCTGCCATAGAAGTATACTTAGGTCACTTTTGCAAAACTCCTCACACAGTGAGCACAACAGAAGTCTATGTGGGCTAAACTGAGGATCAGTTATCATTGTTTTGGCACAAAATGCTTTCAATGACTACATCTCTCAAATTTCATGAATTATCTTCTCACTCAGACACAACAACTGCCAAAAATCTTTGTACGTACAGGACATTTTGCATGTGCTTACATACTGTTTTCAAAACTGTTAAACTTATGGCCAAAACAATAACACAATGCAAAAACTAAAAAGACAGCAAAATCCAACAACAATATTTTATTGAAACATATTTTAAATCTAAAAATGCAGTTTAACCAGCCACAGCTGATTCTCATTGTAGATGAACATCTACACAGGTGTTACTCCTTCAATTTTTCAACTCCTTCAATTCTGGCAGCCAGAAGATTATTTCCTAGGTGTATTGCCCTAGATGACATAAGATGTGATGTGGATGAGAACCTGTGGCCAAATGGAGAAGACCGAGTAGATTAGCATTACTATTGTATGTGTATCAGTGGATGGTGTGTATACAAATTCTTGTATCTTGGGATTACTTAGTGCAAAAAAATAAAAATACATAAACAAATATTAACGAATTCTGCATGATGTCTGATTCATTCCAGTAACATATATTGAAATTATAAACAGAGATGTGTCCTTGTTTTACACAAGAAAACACTGTGTAATGCTACATGTTGTTAGTGTTTTTTAGGTCATTGTTTTGTGGGTGACAAAGTGTGTTTGTCGGCTGTCAACCTTTGCTAGTGTTCTGGAAGAATGAGTTTATTTGAGACCTGAATAAAGTGTTTTGGTAGTTGTAGTGCATTTTGAATGTGAAATGAACTGCTTTGCCAAGCTGAAGGTCAGTTAGGAGAATTGTGTGAAGAGTTTTGCAAAAGTGACCTAAGTATTGTGAAATGTGTCCTAGCGGCTGTAAAAAACTGTAACTTCCAGTAATCGGACTTATTCATGTTTGTAATGCTGGTATTAATTCAACGTTTATCCTAGCTACCACCAAGGAAATCTATAACAAAACTATTAATTAAAAACAATGAAATCTGTACATTACAACCAGTGTTTGGTATCTGTACATTTTATCTTTGTTATGAATTGTTATGGCAAATGTCTCTGCAATCTACCTGCACAAGCATTTTTTTTATTTTTTATTCCCATTTATTCTATTTATCCCCTTTGTATATTTTATTTATATTTGTCTCTGTATTTATATATATATGTGTGTGTGTGTGTGTGTGTGTGTTTATTTATTTATTTATTTATATATATATATATATATATATATATATATATATAACAATTCTGTAACTGTAACTTCGGTCGTTGCTGTGCTTTTTGGAAGTCGAATTTCCCAGAGGAACCCACCCGAGGGATTAATAAAGTTCTATCTTATCTTATTTAGCACCATCGGGCCTCTCTTGGCTTTTTGGAGGCTTGCACACAAATATGTCTTCACAGCATCTGTGCGGCTTGCATTCCCGGAATCTTTCCCGCTGTTTTGCCAAAGAGCTAAGCAAATGAACATATGACGTGCCATAAATCCTGCATCAGGCAAAAAGGGTTTTTGCATATAAACCCAGTCAAAACTTTATTTAGATGTTAAGTTTGTTTCTATGTTAGTTTCAGCATGCTAACATAATTAACCCTGTCATGCATGAATTATGACAACCTCAATCAGGATTTTTTTTCCTAAAGTATTTTTATTCATTTTTAGGCATGAAAAGATGAATAAAAATACTTAAGAAAAAATCCTGATTGAGGTTGTCATAATTCATGCATGACAGGGTTAAATAACAATAATTACAATGAAACACGTCACACATCTATAGTAACATTAAACGACCAGTGGGTGGCAGGGTATGGAGTGACACATCAGTGTCCAATGTAGTGGTTTATGTGCAAGTATACCATCAACACTGACACAAATACAAGAAAACAGCCTTTGAATAGAGGTCCACTGTATTGACCACTATGTGTAAAAGGGTTAACAATGTCGTAAACCAGAAACTTACTAGATAAAATTGAAAAGAACCGTTAATTCTGAGAGGGAATGACCATATCTGGACAAAATTTTTAAATAAAGTTAATGGGATTTATACTCTAAATGTTTTTTGTTTGTTCTAAAGTTGATGTTGAATTATTCCTCTCTGGTCCAAATTAATTAGTTGGCCCACTTAAGGGACTTTCAACATCATTTGGTAGAAAGTATTCAGTTTGTCAATGTCTGATGCAATCTTTATGCATAGGGGGCTTGTGATCCTATGATTCATTATGAAATCCCTACTCCCTAAACAAACCAGTTATTCACTGCATCGCAAGAGTGAGGTCACCGGCAGTGATCGCAAGTCAGGCAGGGAGGCTTGGATCTCGTGATGAGGAAGAACAAGAGTTGACATTGTTCCAGAAGCTAATTGCCAGATCAAACAGGGTTGCTAGTCCATGAGCCACCCCAGGTGCTCTGAAAGCCTAATAAAAAAGGCGTTGGAGTGTGTTGCCAGCCTATTGTGAGAGTTGGAGTTGAACCCTCTCCACACTTAAGCAAGCAGGTCAAACATATCCGGTGGATTTGCACCATGTAGCATTTTTTTTTAGTCATGCTGGTTAAGTGAATTGTGTACTTTAAAGGATTTTTTTTTATTTCATAGAATGATTACATATCAACATGTTCTCATTGTCACAGTTAAGTGTTTGTGGGGGTTTTTGGCAGCTGTGGTTGTGCATATCTGGCGTGGATGACATGCAGCATTTTCGAAAGAGTATTTCCATAGAGCAGCCTGCATGAGAGTTCTGCAGAGCCTGAGCCTCCTGAATCTTCTTCAGAGACTGCTGTGTCTAATACTGAATGACGATTATACTCGTATGTCAGCAAATAAGCCCTGCACAAAATGATGTGACTGGAGTTGCAATTTGAAGTGTGTGCGTGCATGCATGTTTGCGTGTGCGTGTGTGTGTGTGTGTGTGTGTGTGTGTGTGTGTGTGTGTGTGTGTGTGTGTGTGTGTGTGTGTGTGTGTGTGTGTGTGTGTGTGTTTAAATGCATCTTTTGGTGACGTAAAGATATTTCCAAAGTGTGGTTTTGGGTGTGTTACTTGCTTACACTGGCACATCTTGTTGCTTTCCCAGTCTGCAAAAGTGAAGTCACTCTTTTGGCAGATACACTACATTTTAAGTCATATTTCCTCTTTTTTTTTTTTTTTTTTTTTTTTTTTTCAAGCAGTGAACAAAACTATTCAGTTACTTTTCCTTATTTCGTCTGTTGACATTAAGTTTAAATGCTTTTGTGCTTATTGTTGATATAGTATGACTAAAGGTCCACTAATCTTTTTTTGGCATAAATCAAGAATAGATATCTTAAAGAAATAGAAATCCTGTAGATAATGAAGAGGTTCCTCCTTTTGTTGCAATCTGGCAGCCATCCTAATTTATGCTATAGGATGTAATTACATATGTAAATGGGTATCACTTAACACATTAATAACACCTCCACTAGAACAATTCATGCACCACGTTAAGAGTATTGAACAGTGAGTGAAGAAGGGGGAGGGGAAGAACAAAGGAACCAGAGGAGATGGTGCGATAACGTGCTGTGTTAGAGGAAAATTGTGCCGGTTTAAAAAAAGCCGCACATGATCTATTTTCCTCATTCTGTTGTATTTTACATATTCTGCTGAGACACAGCGAAGCATCTTTAAATGAAGGAAAAATGAGGGAAGGAGGAGGGAGGATGGGAGGGAAGGCGGAGGCGAGGGAGAGGCAGCAGAGAGCAAGGGGAGGAGGGTGCACTGTTGCGTCTTCCGCCGCTGTCATTCTGCTGCTGCGCGGTTCAGCGGCATGAGGGTGTGCTGAAGGGAGGACTGTGGAAAAAAGAGGAAAGGAGGACTGAAAGGAAGGAGAGAAAGGGAGCGCCTGGGCAGCACTGCAACAGCTGCAGCTGCAGCAGCCTGTCAGGAAGAAAAGGAGACAGAGGGAGACAGAGGAAGGAAAGGCTGCAGGATTGCTTTAAATGGACCATTTCTATATATAATTTTGCACAAAGAGAAGGAAGTGTAGAAGCCTGTTTTCTTCCTCCTGATGCTTTTTGATATGGTCTCATGCAGGAGGAATGCTTGGAAATAGTGTGAAGGACAGAGAAGGAGTTTCAAAGATGGAAAGGACGGATAGCACAAAGGCATACGGCCAAGCAGATGGCAAAGGAGTTGGTATGGCAGCTAAGAGGGCCAAGTCTGGAGTGCCCCAGAGCACACAGAGGGGAGAACTAAAGGTTTACCGGGCAGGTAGCTCTGAGGGCAGGATACCAGTGCCCTCTAATCTCCGCAAACAGAGGTCTATGACAAACCTGGCTGTGCTCACTGACGCCGAGAAGAAGTTACACCTTTATGAGCCAAAGTGGTGTGATGACATGGCCAAGCCTGGAACAGGGCAGATCAAAACGGGCAAGCCAAAGACAGCAGGGGGTGGCAGCAGTGCTGGAGGGGGTGCCCCTCTCTCCCGAAACCTATCCAAATCTGAACACTCACTGTTCCAAGGCAAACCCAAGCCCTTTAGCCCTCTGGCTGCTCCCTCTGCCCTGAACAAGCAGAGCCGCATACCTCGTGGTCCTTACGCTGAAGTGAAGCCTTTGAGCAAAGCACCTGAGGATGGAAAATCAGATGATGAGATCCTGTCCAGTAAGGCAAAGGCCAATGGAAAGAAACCTGGAGCTGGAGCTGGAGGGGAATGCAGTGCCAAGGGTCAAGGAGAAGAAGGAGCAGACAAACCTTTCCTGAAAGTGGACCCAGAGCTGGTGGTGACAGTGCTGGGTGACCTGGAGCAGCTGCTCTTCAGTCAGATGTTAGGTGAGTACAGCCAAGAAGCCCTAATGCTTTTGCCACCACTGGGCTTCTCAAATACGATGTGCTATGAACCAAATCTGCAACACGCCCCCCTTTGAAACAGCCACCACACGGCACCTGCTTGCTGCTCCCGATCCACATTTCCCCTGAACGGATTTTACACAGCTCACTAACTGGGGGGGGGGGGGAAGCACAAAGACATCTTCATGCTTGCAAAGCATGCTACTCTTATTTTATTGAATACAGGCACTGTTTAGCATTTTAACATGAAGCTGAAATGATTCTTATTCCTCTAGCATGCTACTCAGGTTTATGTGCTTTGGTTTTGGGCGTGTGAAATATTTTCGCTTGTAGTCATAACATTGCTGCCTGATTGCATTAGGCCTGGGGG
The DNA here is from genome assembly GCF_057382095.1 of Aulonocara sp. 'chitande type north' Nkhata Bay. Lineage (NCBI taxonomy): Eukaryota > Metazoa > Chordata > Actinopteri > Cichliformes > Cichlidae > Aulonocara > Aulonocara sp. 'chitande type north' Nkhata Bay. The sequence continues at coordinate 37,223,657 of NC_141348.1, read as the reverse complement.
AGTTGTGGATTATTACCAACAGGCTGATCTCCTTCCGAAAGATTCTCATTTATGGCAACATGTGCAGATGCACTCGAGGGTCCATCAGCTTCTCCACATATGCTTCCAAAAACCAGAAATGGGAATAACAGCATGCCATATTAAGTTCCTTTTAGGCACAGAGACACACATTTAGCCTCCTCCCAGCTTCATTCATCTGCAGAGCACTGACAGACGGCTTCCACCCAGTGTACTACTACACTGCAAATGGCAAAGAAAATGTCTTTGTCTGTGGAGGTTGTAGGTCAGGTTTTGTATTGGGAAAGCTTTTATGATTAATACAGGTGTTGATTATAATATAGCGGTGATTATAATTCTGATGATTAGATGTTGTATTTGTTTATTTTCTAAATAGATAGCTTTGTATTTAATTGCAGGTGTGTTGTGTATCTAATTATAATCTAATTTGGATGCACTGAACACCAAATCTAATCGTGAGATGTATAAAATGGCATGTTGGAGTGTGTGTATTTCACAACTGCTAATCTTTGCTCTTATATACATTGACAGACAAGCAAGAATGTCTTCTTCCATTCAACTCAACATCATCATGTTTGCTGTTGCGTCTTAATGAACACATCTGTAATGATTCGATCTGTTATCCACGCTTCATTAGTATGTGGACATTTATCATTCATACTGGTTACACTTACATACTGCAGAGACCAGTGGGAACTTTATACTGTGCTGGATATTATACATGTCAGCTGCTTGAATCCCTTTTGTGTAATTAACTGTGGAGCCACAACCAAAATTGCTAAGAGTTCTGGAGGTTCGGCACCACACCCATATCTGCTTTATTAGCTTAAATTTGCAGCTCAGTGCTTGAGGCTGATATTTCTGTATTCCTCTGGCTCAAATGGAAGGCATTTTTGAAAAAGTTGTTTTATCATTTTAATGAACTGTGGAAAGAAAAATAGCCTTCCAGAAAAAGGATACATGGAAACACGGAAAGACATTTAAGTTTTAGCATCGAAGAAGAATTAATAAGCAAGAAACTGAGAAAAAATATTTTCATGTTACAGTAGTAATGTCATTGTTTTGGGTTGAAGACAGCAGTGTCAGAGTTATAACAGAATGTTATGTTTTACCAGTTTACAGAACTTTTACAGTGAACATGCCTGTTACTACAAATATTTCTTTTCATGTCTGCAGTACATTCAAGGCCTGGTTAATGTGCTCTGCATCAGCAGCATCTCTCGTTATGAGCTCCTTGAAAGGATGCATTTATTTATGAGTATAGTGGGTCTCTTTGTTTTCCAATAGGGCAAGAATGGTCATCTTAGTTAATAGGGTAATTTATTAATTTAACCATTTATGTTTGTGCAGGACACTGGAGCATTACTGTACATACCACTTCCTCATCACAAGGCAAGGTTTCATGCACATGGATACATAAAAAACTCCCTCCTCAGATCTAGAATAGCTTCACAGAGCAGCAGAATTTGGAATAGAGCAGGAATAAATTAAAAAATCAGTTGCATTACATTATTTTCAAAGTAAAGCACATACAAGAAGTCCACAAAATAGTAGAGTAGTACAGACAGAAATACATCTGATAAAACCCATCTACCCTAGACAACATGGGGATGAACAAATCTCATTTTGTCATAATTGGAATCTGTCATGCCAGATCTTCAGAAATGAAGCAGTGGTCTATATCTATCACAGCGGATCTAGAGATTATGGTTATGTTTGCCTTTTTTGTTGAAGCTACAGAGGCACGCAAGTGTCAGAGAAGTTCACTTTTACACAGGTTATCATGAGGGTAACTTTTTAAAGGCCACATTATCATTCTCATTTTACTTCTTTTAAGGTGGTATTTCTAGTGTAATAGTGGGAAACACTTGTTATCTCATACTTAGAAAGGAGTATTAGGGCCACAGTAAGAAAAACAAAAATTGTATTGATCATTTTGAGAATAAAGTAGAAAATTTGAGATCAAAGTTGCTGTTTCAAGACAAAATGCCACGGCTGCTATAGCCTCTAAAAAATGCTGTGTGTAGACAAATTGATCAGCTGTCATGTGATACAACGTCCATCCTATTTATTGCATGAGGGTGTAAGTGTTGGTATCCTTGCATCTGTCCATTGCCAGCTATTTCATTTTGTACCAAACTGCCAACTCTTCATGTTTGTGTGGTTTCTCCATCTGACCAGATGCAGCTTTCTGCACCATATTATCAGTGCCCTTATACTTATCACCACCACTAAAACTGATTCTGAAGTACGATTTCACAAACTCTACACAAGGCATGTAGAGGGTGTAGGAGCCGTGGGACTTTGTCTTGAAACAACAACTGTAATCTCAAAATTTTGACTTTCACAAAATAGGATTTAGACTTTTTTCTCAAAATATATTTTTGACTTTGGACTTTTCTCAAAACTTCTACTTTAATCTCAAAAAGATTAACATTTTTTTCTTAATGTAGCCCCAATATTCTGTTGCACATACCTGTGTTTTATACATTTTTAATTTTTTTTAAATGAAGAAGCAAAGGCACTTTTCCTCTTACACAATATTTTGAAAAGGTAGGAACTAGAGATTAAATGGTTATATGTATTTTCACCACTCCACAAAGATAGATTGTTTAACAATGACTGGTAACCTTTTTTTTTTTTTTTTTGCACCATTAGTCACAGTTCATGTTTTCTTAGAAAGATAAATATTTTCCAGTTGTCATCTACTACATCTGCCTTTGAAATAAGAAGGTTCATGTGAGCTGCAAAAAGATTCTGCCCTTCCTTTTTGCCCTAAAGCAAAAACCTTTTTTTCCTCTTTCTGTCCAGTTCTTATATTTCCATGTGAAATTTAACCCCCTGAACAGGCATAAAAGTGAAATGTGGAGGTTGAAGAAGACTGCAAGACCCTGCTGTTGTATTTCTTGGTGACTTGGTGCAACATGCGGTTCCTTTGTTGTTAATCTACCAGTGTTTGTAAGGTTAATTACTGAGGACCTCTAGCTATTTTAGAATGAGTCTTTCCAAACTTTTATCTTTTCCTACATTGTGAGTATATGGAGTATCTCCTGAGATGTTGCATCATTCATAGGACTTTCCCATTTCAGATCTGCTTCAGTATTCTGTCTGAGTTTCCCTTTTTCCATCCAACTGCAATGCAGGGTACCACACCACTACTAAACAAGAACACAACACATAAATCTAATACTCACAGCAGATGTGATTCACATGGGCACTTTGTGTCTAGCATTCCTGCTGAAGTGTTTCCCCCAGAATTAATCGCAAAGGAAATGAGAAGATTGAATAAGAATGCAATATGACAAAAAGATTCATTGCTCAGTGGACACCTCTGCTGATCTCATATTAAGGACATATTTGTGTTAGCATTGCAATTTCAAGATATTAATCTTCTTTCTGATAATATCAAATATATTAAAACTATTTGGGGTCACGTGAAACCTATGCTTTTCCCAGAGTATAGTGTTTAGAAGAAGGCCACTAGACTACAAACAGATAAAGAACAGCATGTTGACTATATAGCATTTTTATTTGAAATCCATGTCTAATCTGCTAGGAATCTCTCAAAGCAATGTTTTAGATTATAAACACTCAATGATTAGCAATTGTGCAAGAAGATGATTACATGTATGTAATAAAATGAAAAATAATGAGTGTTCAAAAGTGTCCAAAATGTTTTTATTTTCTTTTGGCAATAGCAAGAACTGCTGAGTATCTTTTATATGGGGAACAATGGAGTGAATTCTTGGCTGACTTTAGCTGCAGTTTGTACTGTAGCATTCCAGCTGCACTGCAATCTTTACTCAAAAAATGCTACCAGAGCCAGACAGTTTTCTGTCAGAATAGCACTAAAGATGAAATCAATATTTCATTCTGGACATTCTGGACCAGCTCTTGTGTGCTTATAAATTAGTTGTTGTCCTTTTTTTGCAGATAACATATGTAGCTACTGTATATTATAGAACCCCGAAGAACACACCATTCAGAAAGCTCAGTGTTTTTTCAGAGTGGCAAAGTAAACAAGGCTTTAGTTTGACTTGCAAAAATCACAATAGTGCATTTCAATTTGTAAACTCAAATTGAGGCTTAGAATTCACTCTCTGTGTGCTCTGCTGATTTAGTTCAATATCTACTTATGAGACGAGCATATGATTTGTCTTTTGGTCCCCTGACATCCTCGCCTCTGCGAGGGGCAGGGATAGCTCAGTAGGTAGAGTGGTGGCCCCATGATCGGAAGGTCGGGGGTTCGACTCCACTGAACCGCTACCCTGAGATACCCCTGAGCAAGGTACCGTCCCTACACACTGCTCCCCGGGCGCTGCACTGGCGGCTGCCCACTGCTTCACTGGGTGAATGGGTTAAATGCAGAGGAACTATTTCCCTATGGGGACTAACACGCACACTTTACACACTTTACACTTTTACACTGCTTCAGCTTTTGCAGCTAATACAGTGAATATTAATTTCTTTCTGCCTGAGGGTTTTTGCCTCAACATTGCTGGGGAAAATCCCAACTTCCTGCATTTGTGTGACAGGGGGTTTCTCTCGTTTGTTACAGCTACCACAACAGCGCTCCTAATTGTACTGTAATATTGATTTGACACGGTCACAACCCACTGACTCTATATTTTGCAGTGCACAGAGTATAGTCCAAATAAGCTGACCTTCACTGAAACTGTTCTGGCTGCAGTTCAGCTTATAGTTAGCTGTATTACTTGAACCGAGTGACTCTGAGGTAATGCTCAGCAGATCAGAAAATCTCTAGAAAAAAAAGTAAAAGCGATCCTGGTGTGGCATGAATCCCCCTGGCGGCAGGTCGAAGTCAATGGCAGCCTTCCAATGGTGCATTTTTAGGCTGTACCACATCAGTTCAGTGGGGGGTAGAGCAGGGGTTGCCATGGTGAAGCTGCCTATGGAGTAACATTTGTCTGCTTAATGATGCGAACAAGCATGGGAGATGTTCTTACACAGAGGATGCAGGTCACAGTAGTCCAAATACAAATAATAAAAGGAAGAACATGCATATAGAGATGACTCAACATTAAAAACTAAGCTCAGAACACCGTGTGTCTGGTTTTTATTGTGATCGTCTAAATGTTTTATAACCTTTGCTTCTGCATCATTCACCCACAGACCCCGAGTCCCAGAGGAAGCGGACTGTGCAGAATGTCCTTGACCTACGCCAGAATTTAGAAGATACAATGACAAGTCTGCGGGGCTCCCAGATGAGCCATAGGTAAGTAAAGTATATATATACATGTATTGATAAAATTATGAGATAAATCCATTTATTAAAGTCAGTTTAAAGTGAAAAAAACACACTTAGACCCTGCTGGATTGATACATAACATAATCACGTGTAAGCAGTTGTATTGTGGCTGCTTACAGTGTTGCCACTTGGTAACAAGATAACAGAAAATTGGTTTATTGCACCAAGAAGGTTATCCTTGGTGGCATATATCTGCATGGTGTGCAGTTTTGAGGACAAAAGAAGAAGTGGCAGGCCTAAAAAACTATCTACAGCAGAGAAACAAAAAAAAAAAAACCTGAGATAAGACTTAGAGAGATTAGACTGACCTTCAGTTGATCCAGCGAGTGTTTGCTAAAGTGTTACCAAAAATCTTCTCAAGTTATTTTTCAGCAAGGGAAACAATGAGAAAGGGCTGAGGGATAACATATTACACAAATACTAGACTGAAAATCAGTGGCAACAGGTCACATTGAGTGATGAAAACAAATGGCAATTTGATGACAATCAAATCATTGTCAGTATGTACGGAGGAGGTCAGGGGAGAAATAAAACAGTCAGTGTCTACAGATAACTGTACAGATAATTGCATTTGTGTCATGGTTTAGTGCTGCATTTCACCCAAAGGTGTTGGTCTTATAAAATACCAGATTTTGATCCAATATCATCTGGAAAGCATCTGATTAGAAATTGCTTCATTTTTCAACATGTCAGTGATCCTAAACACACTGCCAAAAAAATAAAAGCATAACTAAACAGAAAGATACAATCATGAACTAGCCTCCCCAGAGTCCAGACCTCAGCATTATTGACCTGTACAATCTGTTTTTGCCTTATGTGCTGCATTTCCATTTATGTTTCCACATGTTTAAAAAAATGCTGCAGCCCTTCCCTATTTTCTTACCTTCCTTCTTCTTACATAATTTTAACACCAAACCCATTGCCTCTATATTTTAAAACTCTCTTGGATAAGTAATGTCTTATGTCTTATCTATAACAAAGATTTAGTTCTAAACACCCACATGTGCATCATGGCACTGATTATAAACTACCTGCAAAATAATTGACGGAGTTAGAGACTAACAGATATGGAAAAGTTTAGCACTAATGCTTTCAGTTCTATCCATCCAGAGTCTATCCCAACTATCACAGGGCGATACTATTCTGTCTTAGATGTTTAAAGAGGCTGTTTGGCTCATAAACTTAATCTTGTTTAGTGATGGCTGTTATTATACCAGAAAGTTGAGAAGTGCTGCTTTAAAGCTTTTTAGTTTTAATGTAATTACTCTGCTCAACCTCTTTGAAACATATTGTTAAACAAAGAGTTGTGATTATAGTAAATAATCATTTGTGCGATTGCACGCTAAATTTTTCTTAGGCAGCTATCAAAAGGGCTTCAGTTAATCAATGACTGACCTGAGACTTAATGGCTGCTTGCAGGACTGTCCTGTAATTTTCATCATCATAGTATTTTAAAGTCACTGACAAATGCAGAAATTCTCAGCCTTCAGGTTGATGAATTATCCACGAAGAATGGATAAAAATACTTGCATGGTCGTGGGCACTGCAATATTTATTTGGGTGACTCGGTTCATCTCGTTATGTAATCGACAGACACAGTAGACGCTCCTAGCCATTTGGAGGACGTTTCTAATTCTGACCCACTTACAACAGAGAAAAATTTTATTAATATTTCCTGTGTGTGGTCCTGAAAAGCAGAGTCCTTGCTATCCTGGAATACTTCCTGGTACACAAAAGCAGTAAGAAACAGAGAGAAGAGAGAGAAATGCTATATGCAATGCAACACAGAGATAGCAATTTATCCGTCTTTTAGTCTTCTCCTAAGCAGCATCTTTTCTAGTTTTACTCCCTGAACTTGATACAACACAACTGGTGTATCTAGGTCAAGAGCGACTGAATGCCACTGTTGGTTTCTTTGAAGAGAAACTCAGAAGAAAAAAGAGAGAAGTTTTCTGGGTGTGCTGTGCACATCTGGAGTCTTTCTTTTATGTTTCTTTCGGGACAAGACTCTTAACCAATTGCTTTGAACATGTTTGTAAACCACCCTGACCCTCTCCCTGTGTGTCCCTCTAGCTGTCTGGACAGCAGTAATGTGGGCTATGACAGCGATGAAACCAATGCTCGCAGCATATCCAGCCTATCCAACCGCTCATCACCTCTTTCCTGGCGCCACGGCCAGGCCAGCCCTCGTCTTCAAGCTGGCGATGCCCCATCCTCCACAGGTGGCGGATACCAGGGAAGTAAGAGTGGTTCCCAGTACACAGCCCATACAATGCCTGCTCGCTGCTCCAGTCGACTCAACAGCACGTCTCGTATTGAGCTCATAGAAAGCCTTGATGTTGATGATCCCGATCTCAAGTCTGGTTACCTGAGTGACACTGACCTTCTAGGGAAGAGCCTGCCAGATGATGATGATGACAACCTGGCTAACGGGTAAGAGCACTTAAAAAATGAGAACATGAAGCAATAGTTTGCTGCAAATGGTGCATACTGGTTTGTCCTCCATCTTTTGACTTAAGGAAGGTCAATGAGAAGCTCAGCTGCATTTTAATAAGTAGGCACTCTTCTTGAAATGCTGGACATTACCTGATACTATCAGTCCTCATTTGCAAATGTGTGCATATTTTGCTGGTCAAAAAAAAAAAAAAACCTTCATGAAGGAAACTTTTCACGTCGACATCATGAATTTCTCTTTGTTGCTGGAGCCTGATGTTGCTTGGCAGGCTTATCAGAGAGCTTTCATCAGCAATCTCTATAGACATGTTTGGTATTTCTTGCACTTTAAGGACTTCTCAAACTGCCCGAGACATTGTCTGAGCCTGTTTTTGCTGACCGTGTGGAAAGCTTCTTTTAACTTTATCACTGAGGAGAGAAGTTATCTGGGGCTTTCTCAGTCACACAGTAAACACTCCCTCATTTCTGTGTAAACAGTATAAACAAGTGCACTAAATAGCTCCGATGACATATGTAGAAAGCTGCACCTGTGCAGTTTTTTTGCTCATCTTCTCACTCACTTTCCATCTTCCGTGATTCCCTCATCTTACATTCTTTATCTAATTCCCACTCACAACTTGACAGCTGACAGTGAGCGTGAGAGAGAGGGGAAGAATCCAGGACACTTCTCCAGTGTAGCAGCTTTATCACGGTTGCACATGCAGTGGGACTTAAGCTCTCTGGAGCACTCCAAAGGCCCTGCATGCCAGGTCACGTTCTTACTATGTGCACTAAGGAGACGAGAGGAAGTGAGGCACAGTTTAGATGAGTAGAAATTGGAGCATAGAAGAAGAAAATGCAAACTAGAACAGGGCTAAATGAAATTAACATGGAGAACTGGCTTCACAAGTAAAGATAGATGGTTAATTTGAAGGAGAGAGGTGAAAAATGATCAAACAGCATAAAGTTGATAAGGCCAGGATTAAATGGGGATTATGTCAAATGGGTCCATTCCTCACAGTAACATCCATGCACTAAAAAGTCCATTTAAATCTGCCCTGTATTTCTCCTTGTTTCTCGCTGCAGTAGCTCTGCTGGGGTGTTTCAAATTCATTAGAGAGGTGAGCGGAGAGCGTCACCTCTGCTTTTTGACACCGCAGGCAGCAAAGATGCTAATCATTTTATGTAACACTAGTTTTAGAATGCCTCATCATGCTCTCTGTTTTAGGCCACCAAAGTCAGCAATCCCTAGACATGCTTTCAAGGTGACTGGAAGAACTCTTGATGGGAAAAACGGGTCCCCATAGAGCATTTTTACCATTTATACCCAAAGCATGCTATGGATATGCCTCCTGTTATGCGTAATAACAGGTCACTCAGTCTACAAAACATACCAGGAAACAGAAATATTTTGCGCTGTTTTCTCTCTAACGTGACTAACTTTCGTGCTTATACTGTAGTTGGAAGGTTGAAATCCTTCTGGTTTGTTGGCTTGGACGTGACTGCAGAAATAATAGGGTGCTAGTGCTCTATACCAAGAATGAATTGTGCCACATAAACATACCAACACCCTTTGGTGTAGATAACAAGCTAATCCAGTTTCTGAAGCAGGCGCTGCAGCACATGCTCTAATTTATTTATTTATTAATTTTTTTTACAGTATTCTGTGATGCATTTGCATTTACTCCACATCCCCTGTCACACACTTACAGTTCAGCTCATTGAGAAGCTACCAGCTCTTGAAAATAGATCAGGCTCCTCCCGCGTAACCATGGAAACCCACTGAAAATCGACTGTAAGGAGAGGTGCCATTTCTGCTCCCCTTTCAGTAAGGCCCCAGTTTTACATTTTCATAAAACGTATTGATCTGAAATGAGCACCCATATAATCAGCTAAATATGAATGGCACATTGAGAATGTCAAATCACTAATGCAGTTGTAGTATGTAATACTTAGATCATGTAAAGAAAATCCTGAAGGCTCAAGAGAAATGGGCTAGAAATGGAAAACTGAGTCAACTGTAAAAATTATAAAACAAAAGGCATGTTGTTAAGACTAACTAGTCTAATGGTACTGCAGCACATTGGTCAAGGTGTAATGGATATTGATTAATCGACACCAGGGAGCACTGCTTACATAAGATGTTCACAAAGACCGTTATCACTGCTACGGTGTGTCTTCATCATCAATAACCTGATACATAAGTCAGTCTCCTCATCAGCTCCAGCCTTCTTCAGACAGGAGAAGTCTGAGAGAAAGCTGCAACATGTAACCTAATCATAAGCTGGTTTGTCCTAATTTAATTACAAAGAAAGGATACATACCCTCTCTAAAGACAAACAAGACGATCTGGGGATATACAGGTACAGTTCTGCTGCTTCTATTTGTCACCATTCTAATCTTAAGCCATCCAACAGTGCAGTGTTCACCTACAGTTAATGAAATATTAATGACTTAACACTTCATAATCAATGTTTGTACACTGATATTTTACACTCTGTGGAACAAAGACAATCTGGCAGACTTTGCTGTGATCTAATCCATCGTTTTTGTCAAATCACTAATACAAAGGAGATGGAATGGCATTATTGGATTTCTGAGCCCTATAGGAACAATGAAGTCTAGCATCTCTAGCTCAGCAATCCAGTTTACTTCAATTTAATTAATTTAAATAACACCAAATTGCAACAACATTCACCTCAAAGTTCTTTTTACTGTAACTTAAAGACCCTAAACGAATACAGAGGAAAATACAAACAGTCAGATGACTCCCTAGCAGTTGGTGACAGTGGGAAAGAAAAACTCCCTTTTAACAGGAAGAAACCTCCAGCAAAACCATGCTCAGGGAGGGGCACCCACCTGCCATGAAGACAGGAAAAAAAAGACAGTAGAAGAAGAGAGCAAGAAACTAATAATAACTAATGATTAAATGCAGAATGGTGTAGAAACACTTGAAAAAATGTGAGTGAAGAAGAGACACTCAGAGTATCCTGGAAAAGTGAAGCATATCTTCTAATCATCCTCAGCTTCCTTGCTTTGTCATCTCAGTTAATAGTTTCAGGTGCTGTTTAAAACATGAGGTAATTTTATAAATTGCGGTCAAAAAGAATGATCAAGCAGGCTGAGCTTTAAAGAGGCCCTACCTTGTGATTTTGAAGTTACTACCATATGGACACGCATGCTCTCTGTGTTTCTTAGCCAAATCCACCCTCACTCGACGCATCTGGTTTCAGAACACCAAGATGGCAATCCTGAAAGCACTTAGATCTTGTCTTCACCTCCTCTTCTCCATTAGGTATAGATAAAAGCACTGTATGAATGTGTGTGTGATTGCGCAAATGAGACTTTTGAGTGCTCAAAATTTAGTAGAGGTAAAGAAGTACCAGTCCATTTCCCATTTCTGCAAGTTTTCTTCTTGACTGTTCTCTCCTAAAAGGATGTTTACATTCAGTTACAACTAAAATTGCCATAATTACATACAGTGTAATAACAAAATTGTACATCATTTTCCATTTTGTCCTCAGTAGACTCCATGTCTGCTTAAAATGTTGGCTGGCAGTGAAGCTAACAAGAGTTTTTCTCATTTCACTAGCACTACTCAGGAAGTGAGTTGCTGTGTTTCAGCTTACATTAGTGTGTTGAGCTGGCTTCTTATTTAGGCTTGACCACGTCAGGAATCATAAATGTTTCCTGCGGCTGCCTTCTTCACACCATATTGCCAGTTTTTAACCATCACTTATATGCTATCATCCCGTTAAAAGCCATATTTTGAGAGGCTGGTTTATGAGTGGACCAGTAATCACATTATATTGATGGCGGTTGTTTCCGTATCTGGTATTTACATTATGACTCCTGTTCAGCATTCAGTCTGATTTTTAGTGGTGTTGAGTTAGTTATGGTTGATGTTTTACAGACATTCAGCTGTAGTGTATGTAAGCATTCATGTAAGCAAGCTTTTCATGTCGAATACAGATGCTCATTAAAGAAATTACGTAATGGGATAAATAAAGCCTCATTTTTGTATTTTGTCAGAAGATAAACAGTTTGAAAACCTTAAACTGGAAGAGGAGAAAAGCAAATAGGTTTTAACCTTTCGACTGCTTTCAAATTATTTTTTTTCTTACAGTAGAGCAAAGGGCACTTAAATTCAATAATGAGCTACTGATAACCACAAGAATCTGAGGTCAGTTTTCTTTTTTCTGTCTTTTTTTTTTTTCTTGACAAGGAAAGCTTTTTATGCCTTTCCTCAGTCTCTTAATATAAGAAATAGAAAATGTGAGCTACCTCACCTCTAATAAAACATAACCATAACATAACAGGAGACTCATTTTGAACTTTTGAAAAAAAAATATTAAGTGCCAGTTGTTATTTGTTGCTCTTACACATACAGTTTTCTATATTAGCTTTGTTTTTTTCAGGAATAGATAAGGAGGCTGTAAACACATTAAAATAAAATCAATACATCAAATGCAATGCGGCAAATACATCATCCAGCAGACACAGCCATCATTTGGAATCATAACCAGATTCATTTTGATCTGTCTGCTGCTTGATGCTGGGCATGTACAGTTAGTTTATCAAAGCCTTTTCACTTAAAGCAGTTACTAAACCAAAGCAGTAAGCTCTTGAGTATTCAATGCTTTAAAGCTGTAACAGACTCAGGACACTGTTATTTCTGTGATTAATTTATTTTCCCTGCTTTAAGCCATTGCTGTTAACATTATCATAAGACTTGAATAAATAGTACATAAATGGTTTTATTAGCAAATGGGCAAATCTATCGAATGTTGTAACCTCATAAATAACACAATATCATTAGAGTTGCTTCATATACGGCGTCCTGAAAACAAGAGTAACATAATAGTTTATCTCTTTCCGTTGTCCTGTGATAATGTCTTTCTTTATTACTGCTGGAGCAGAGCAGAGAAAGGGGGCTGGTTCAGCAGCATCACCCTTCTGATCATGCGGCAACATGGCTCTGGATGTGCTGCCATGGCAACCGTCTTCCACTGACCCAGTGATGGGACTGCCTTGTGTGTCAGTGTGATAGCTGCTGATTTGATGTATGTGTGGAGGATGTGTATGTGCATTCTGTGCTGGTTTGTTTGAGATATGGCAAGAAAGGGTGAACGAAATATGCAAAGAAAAAATGAGAGAATAATCGATAGACAACGAGAAGCTGATGTAAAGACAGCATGATAACCACCAGATTGTTTTATATCTGGCGTTTTTGGGGGACAGGTGCTTGTATGAAAGGGCATTGTTTGTATTTCTGTTTGCATTATTGGATGATAACCGTGATTTACTATGAAAATAAATGTGGGGAACAATATTTTTAGCTTTTTTCCCCCCTCTTTCGGATCTTTGGGCCCTTTTAAATACTGAATATATGTCATTGCTATCTTTGCCTTGCTATATATTGTGGGATAAAAACACCATTTCCATGGTTAAAGGCTTGGCGTGTGTGAAAGTGAGTGCAGTTTTCTAATTTTTAAAACATTTCACAGCTTTATGGAAACTATGTGTGTCGGCAAGTACATTCTCTAATGCGCACAGGGTTTGCTGCAGTCCTCTGATCCTGGATAGATGCCCATGCTAGTCTGCATTCAATTTCACTTTCCCGACTGGGCTGGACCTTTCTATTGTCACCAAGTGCTTCCTCGACAGTTGAGGCCTAACACGTTTTTTAAAACCCACTTAAACACATTTGCTCAAGAGTTGGTCTTTGGCTTTTCTATTCTGGTTCCCCACAGGCATTGCTGGTATTACAGTTTAGTGAGCTAGCACTTGGAGTTTGTCATTTATGGGCTAGAGCTCAATAAAAAGGGATTTGATTTTCTTGATTCTGTCTACTACACACATTTTTAAGCTAAGTTAATTTGAATTTGTTTCAAAATGGTTAACAGGGAGGCAATAATGGAAAAAAGCAATCTCCATTATACTGTCTTTTGTGTTACTGATGAGTAGGACAGATAAATAGTGCACTCATTCTTCCAAAGTCAGCAGCTCGAACGCATCTGGGGTCAATATGGAGCTCGTTTGGTCACTAACATACTGACTCCCCCAACACCAGTGTACTTCCACCTTCACCATCGTCCTCAGCCATGTGAATAATGGACGATTATTGCAACACCCGGGGACGATGACTCATCCATGTATCATGTCTGCGTGTGGTCGTCTGAGTGCACAGTTTGGATTCAGACGGTGTTTAAACTCAGCCCCAAGTGGAAAATGTGATACATCAACGTTTTTCCCCCCACAACGGTATGTTTAAAAACGGGAATCTTATGGCATTTGTTAATCTGTGATTCCCCACTATATATATTTTTTCAGAGTGGGAGTTGTCAGATTATCCGCTTTTGAATATGACTGTTGAAGAGTTCAACTCTCCTGGTACACAAGTTGCATTACTCAGACAGTAAGCAGTTCAAGATCAGAGTTAAGTGCCATATTAATAAGAAACTAAAAACAGAGTGCAGGACAACACAATGAAACAATACAATGTCATAATACCAGCACAGCACAGATTTCCATACTATCAGGCTGTAAATGTGGCACCAAGAGGACTGAAAACCTCAGAATTAGGTGTGGCGTCTATATTGTTTGCCGTGTCTTTGAGGTGGAAGTCTCCTATGAGGTCGATGGAAATGGTACATTAATTTTCCAGTCCAATAATCCGATGACAAATACATTTTCTGGGGATCTGAAGAGATAGGTCAGCTGCAGTCTCTGAGACGGTCAGTGATGCATCCCAGGCCCATTTGCTTTACTGATGTGCCACTGCTCTGTGCCGAAGGCTGCCCAGTCCTATTTGCGTAGTTATGGTCAACCTCAATACAGATCAGAATTGGGGGCTGTGAAGATCTGAGATGCATAGCTTTTTCATCTGCAGTCTCTCTGAATGAATGATATTTAAGCAGACATAAATCACTGAACACAGAGCTGTCTTTCTAAAGCAGTTTCCCACATTGTACTTCTGAGCTGAACGCACACAACAGAGGAATGTCGGCTCTTTCTCGCCATCAAAGGTCTCAAAATCAAAGTCCTGCTTTTTTCTAAATGCCAAGTGGTGCCTCATTTTAAAACACAGCTGCAGAGCATGTACATTAAACTGTAGCCATAGCAGGCACAGCTTGAAATCATTGTGCCTCCTGCTGGAAATCAAATGTCATTGCACCACATTGCTGGACTCACAGCTTTCATTCAGCTCTATTTCTATCAGTCTCTTTGACCATTACTGAGTTCACCTACTTGGATACAGTGCAGACTTATAATGAAAAGCTACCATAATGCTGACTTCGAAATGGCTTTGTGGCCAAGAGCAAACAAACTTTGGCATTAGTAATGTTGTTTTGACTGAATGGGACCAAACTAGTTGAGAATGAGAACCCTTCGAAAAGACTTTGGATCTGTTATAGATTTAAATTGTCAGTTGTTTACCTGTCCGCATACTTTATGCTGCTGATGGTTTATTACATATTCTTTTCCCTCAGGGGGAAAATACTTACATGAACTCTTATTATGACATCCACATTATTCAGTTTGCTACTAATTTGGATGCCAGTCTTTACTGATGAATTCAAACTGAAGAGACCTCTCGCCACTGACAGAGATAGAACCTGTTCATTTCTCATCAGTTTTTAGTCTTGCACAATGCAACACACTTTACTGCACCAGAGAAATATGGAACAAATGATTTAGATCAAATATCACAACAGTAGAGGTCGAATCCTGAAAATGGTTTTCTGCCTCAGTAAAAAAACAAGGTGCTGCGTTTCTCTCAGATGGGTTTAATCTGCACTTTATGAGTCTGTAAATACTTATGGTGGCATAATTACTCAATAACTTTCCATGTAAGCAAATGTACAAAGGATGTTTCTTGCGCATGCCATGTGGTTATCAGTGCCGGACAGCTGTTACTCTACAGCACAAACATGACTTCAAGGCTTTTTGGATGTCATCTTGTTTATTACCACTGTGGCCTGGCTGAGATAAACAGGAGATGTGAGTAACACACGTCTTTCTTGCACCGTAAACAGTTCAGATCATTTCACTATTTTAAGCAACAAAATAATCATCAGTGTTTAGCTATTTGAAAGGAAAGTTTAGAAGTAACCAACAGGTATTTAAACAAAATGTTTCATGTTGTTTGTAAGCAAAACGCAAAGGGCCACAGTCTGAGAAGCTTCTCTATCTACTGAAAAGCTTCTTTTCAGTAGATAGAGTCACGGATATGAAAAGAAGGAGACAGACAAGACAAGATTTTCTCAGGTTTGAATCTCATTCTGCTAAAGATATTTTAAGGGATGCCTTTATGTCTGGGAGTCAGGCTGACATCAGTATAGCTGTTTATTTTTCACAAAAAACCCCCCACTGTCCTTTAAAATCCCATTCAAGCTGGCTCTGAAATATTCCCCAATGTGGAAAATCTTTTTTTTTCTGCATGTCCTGTATATTTGTTTTTTCCACTTTTTGAAATTAGCAATGATTTATTGCCATGTTGCATATAAAGTGTATTGCTACTGCATTTCAAATGTAAATGATTTTTGTTAGGCACACACTGAACTGATTTGTAACTGATGATGTGGACAGGGTGTGTGGGGCTTTCTTGGTCTATAGAGCTGTTACCTCCTGGAGAGGTTTACAGAGCTGAGATCTGGTGAGATCATCACCTCTGCCAATGAAAGGGGGAGGGAGGCTTTTCAAGGCTACCCATGCCTCAGTGGAGGTCCTTGTGTCATTGTGGGCTTGCGGTTGCACTCACAGTGATTCAAGCCTTACCTTGGAATGACTTTTTTCCAACTAGGCCTTAGAAGTTAAACATCTTTAAGGAAATTCATCATGATAATCTTCTCCTTAATGTAAAAAGAAGTCAAAGTATAGAAATATCTGTTTACATAGTCTTTTTAAATTCTTAGTCCTTTTGTAAGCATGTTTAAAAGATTTATTTCAGCTCTACGATTGACTTTGTTAGCACTGAAGTCAGTGGATATGAGTGATTCTGAAGTTTTATATGAACAATAAGCACCATTCAGCAGTTGTTGGATACTAGAGAAAAGAGGGACTCCAAAACAAATTTACACCAAGACACACTTAATATACATCAAGATCACCCTGATCTCATGACTAAAGTGGAAAATTTCCATTGGAACACGTCCTTGTAAATTAAACCAATTTTTTTTCGACGCAATCAATCAAAATTATACAAGGAGCTTACACTATTGCATTATTTACAGCACCCCATGTTGCTAAAAGCAACCTCTCAAATCTCCCTTCTTGTTGTAGGCCTAGTGGCAGTGTATCTATAATATGTAGCTAAGCTCATTAGTATTAATGCTACGCGATATTGTTTATGCTGCCATAATGGGTAAGGTTCATGGCATCCATCAGAGAATTAAGAAAGTCTGCTCTCAGCCTTACTGCCAATTATAGTTGGTGTCTATTCATTTTACTGCATTTGGAAGGGGGGAGCACAATGGAATGCAAAAAAGGTGAATCATTTATGCAGTTGGGATTCGTGCATATTTAATGTATTTTAAAAAAACATACTTTTTTGGCTTATGCAAAAGACAAGAAATGTTTTGAGTCTGGTATTTAGTTGTTGTACAATTGGTGAAAATCAATATTGCTATTATTATTATTGCTATTATTAACACATTCACTGCTTCTGATAATGATACAACAAAGTGAAAACTGTTTTTAAAAAGAACCCGTGCATCCATCCAGCGTTTATTAAAAAACAAAACCAAACAACCAACCAAACAAAAATGCTCACAGTAGGCTCTGCTTAAGTATAGCCTGCATTATCTGCCTTTATGACTCTAATGGGGATCCTAACTAACAAAATGAACATATTGATATATTCATTATGTTTGAAACTAACATAAACTCATCTGCACATCAGTGAAGGGTTTAGAGAGGCCATAGGTCAATGGACATTGGTGGTGGTTTTCCCACAGACTTGTAAAATCGGATTTTTTACAACCAGAAGCGTCGCCCCTGCTGGTTATTAAAGTTCAAAGCAATCGTGAACTGGGCTCCACTCTTCAGACCTTGCAGCTGTTTCCATCTTCTATAAACCCTCTCAGGTTTTGCTATGCATACCTGACTTTTAAGATGTTCTTTATTATAGACATGAAAACTAAAATTCATATTTTAGAAGAAAAAATGATAACGGTACTTAGACTCATTGGGATAATCTTTTTTTATGGTAATTAGCGCTTCAGGTGAAGCAGAAACATAAATCAAAGTATTCGGATTACATGGGGCGAAGTAAAGGATTACACCACAGGGGGTAATTGGAGTTGCCATGACTACCACTCCGCTCCACGGCAATTGGTCGTTGTCTCGCTGAGGACTGAGCAGCTATCGGGGTCTCTATGATCTCCTCGTTCGTTTTCTTTTTTTTGCCTTTATGGGAGGGGGTGTTGCTTGAATGCTGAGAGACACACTACTTTTCCTCTCGCTGAATGAGGGAACAGGGGTCTTTGCTTGCGGAGTGACTCTGCGCTCACTCTAAAGCCGTACAAGTCACAAATGAGCGGGCGTGTTTTGGTCGGTAAAGTGCCACCGCTGCAGCCGGCGACACGAGCAAGGAGGACTTTCCTTTTAACTCCAAGGTAATGTATCATTAATATTTAATCGCCGTTGGCACATTATCTGCCTTTATTTGCCCCCGACGCTAATATTCTGTTTCTTCGCGAAGAAATGAAGCTCTTCAATGGATTTAAATTCTTCTAAATATGACTTTATTTTCGATCATCAGTGTAATATCATAACAGTGTAATCGATGAAATCTAATTAATATATTATTTTTAATTATTTGACTTTGCCGTGCCGTTCACCTGTAACATTTTGCGCCATGAAGTTAAATGTCACGATCAGACATTGTTTTTGCAGTTGAAGTTATAGCATCTGTGGAAAAACAGTTTTATTCTTGGAGGACACGGGAGCGCTGCTACCACAGCTATCTGTATAATGAAGGATGTCTTCACCACTCATTCAGCTACAGTCATGCGCTCCCAGGAGCCACATCATTATTCTTTTTTTAAGCCGAAACTTTGCAGACACATTGCCAAATTGACCTACAAGATGCTTCCTCCCTCCCGTGTGCTATTTAATCTGATATGATATTTACAATATTATCAAAGGACGGTCCCTGAGAAGCCTGGATAGCTTTTTAATCCTAAAAAAATTGATGTATTTTTTGTTTTTCTTGTTCATCCAATCCACCATAGGTTGTTAAATCTACTTCCAGCTCCAGACAGTGACTAATGTCCACATCGTGCTCTGCCCCACCAACCACCTCTCAATCTTATTAAAACAGAAGAAATATTCACACTATTGCAGCTCACAAATCACAAATGGGCTCAAATCAGATATGCGTAGGAGTTGTGCCAGAGAAAACAAAATGTTAATTGCCACCCAATGTATGAAGTATGCACTACCCTAGCCTACTCCCACCCTCTCCCTGTCTGGATTTTACCTCTGAGAGCAGACAGCTTGACTTGTAATATCAACAGCCCACAGGCCCTCCTGCCTCTTCCTAGGCTGACATCCCTGTGGGGTTATTCATGGCCCCTCTGTCGCCCCTGACAGAGGAGGTATTGTTCAAACATACCACTAACATCTGTGCCTAATGTAAATCATGAAACTTTTCTCACTGTTATTCTTACTGGTATGTAAGAACTTTTTCTAAAATCCAACATTTATTTTATGTTACACTCTTGTTGTCAAGAGGTCACATATCTGTGGCCACAAATCACTTTACTAAAACGCTGCTTTTATACATCAAAAAGCCTTAAAACCAGCACACAGTGTCAAGAAAAGCTTCTTCCCTGTTTTACAGCTGTATCTATAACTCAACTCATGCCATGTGTTTAAATCCATTCTGAATGTGTGTATAAGCCATTTTTGTCTCCCTCTATTTTCCTGTGCAATTCCATGTTCCATGGCTCTGCTAATTGCAGACTGCAGACCCACAAAGAGCATTTTGAGCTCAGTAGGGAAACCAAAGAAAGGGAAAAGAACTGATTCAGCTCAAGCAGTTACTCTGCTTTTAAGAGGCATATTAATTTACCTTTTCCACTGTGCAACATTTTTGAGCGCCAACACAAATTTGATTACCACCTGTGGCTGCCAGTGGTAATGATGGGGAACATAATTATACCAAATATGAGCTGGACTTGCATTTAGCTCTCTGGAGATACCATTTTTAAGTTCACCATGGCATCATTGCTCTTCTAAAGCACTTCTTTTAAACTTCCCACTCAGATTGAACTGTTTTATTCTGTGATGTTTTGGTTGACTGAGAAGCTTATTTCTTGAACTGTATTTTCAAATATGAATGCACCCAGAGACCTGATGCCCAGTGACCAGTTTCTCTGGGGTTGCAGGGACTGCCCGTCCCTTCTGGCCTCAGGAGAAGGGCCAATGTGGCAGCATCTGTTTCAAGGCGAGACAGGACTTCATTGAAGGCTGTTGGGAAGGGTCATGCAAGGTTCAGGAGCCTGTCACTCTGATTTCTGTCATCCTGCTTCTTTTGAGCATAACAGACTGTTTTCTAAACACTGAACTGTCAGTCGCAGTACTTTTTATTTACCACGATTCATCAGCACGTCTTGAAGCTGTGCTGAAAAACTACAAAGAGTGCTGTCCTAGCTGTGCTGTCATTACGATTTATTAAAATATGGTAAAGCTTACATTTTTCTGACTTAAAATTTACTGCCCAAGCTGACCATTTTATTATGATTGCTAGACTGGAGTTTCCCCACATGAGTTGTGGTGCAGTGTGTTTAAAAAGGTTTATTAGCTGCTGTGAAGATTGTGAATGGTGGGGTTTGTGGATTGATGAAAGTTTCAAACGGGCATAAATTTTATGAAGTCAAGAAACCCAGGGAAACAACTATTTGATGACGTCTCGTCTTATAATTTGGCACTTTGTGGTAAAACACAGTGTTATGATACACAGCTCGTTTGATAAATTTGAACTGCCACAGATTCTGGATTTGTTAAAATGAATAAATTGTAATTTGCACTTTTATTAAAATATATGGGACTTAACAAGTAGGTATGGCTTTAAATCTTATTTTTGAAGTTCCGAAAGACAGTGTTGATGTATGTATACCATAAATTAAAGAAATCTTCTGGATATACGCCTGACGAGTTGTTCACCATATGGTCTTGAGCTCTGATGTGTTTGTTAAGTCAAAGCAAAATAGCCAAGTTGGAATTACCTGTTTGTTTAAGCATGTGGCCTCTTCCAGAGACAGCCTGCTGAAGGCAGATGGACAAATTAATGTTGCTGCAAGACTTATCTTCTCCTCAAACACAGAGTTCTGCAGCTTTTCGTGCTTTACATTCACACTTTCAGTGGCACATTTTTGCTAAGTGGTTACTCTGTCTGGTTTCAGTTGGGACGAGAGCAGCTCCATTAGCAGTGGACTCAGCGATGGTGATGGCGATGGCTCGGAGAATCTCAGTTCAGAGGAATTCAATGCCAGCTCGTCTCTCAACTCCCTCCCAAACACACCCTTGGGATCAAGGCGCAACTCCTCTGTTATGGTTAGTGAAATACTGTACCGGCCTGTAATACAGCATGTGGCATGTGTTCTTTCCCACAGCTTATTTTGTTTGTAGCAAAAGATTGCTAAAGATTGCAGCTTAGTTCTTTACTGAAACCATTTCCAAAGCCACACCATGTGATTTAGTTTGTTGTGTGTTAAAGGCAATCCTTTGCTTTGGCAGAGGCCACAAAAGCCACTACAGAGCTTACCTTGTCACGGTACACACAGCTCTCTCCTGCTAGTCAGAAAAAATGCATGTGGCGGGAGCGTTCCTCCACTCATGAATATTTTGGGGCTTCACTGTGCAATCATCATCATCATCATCATCTTGCAGAGTTGCTAGAGTTTTCAAATGCGTCTAGTTAAGGATTCACTGCATCTATCACACAGCAGAAGTTCACTAGCTGAATTAGGTGACCCTGGCTGAAGAACCAGAATTTGAGTACCTAGTGTAATTGTGACTGTCACCATCGAAGGAATTCCAGTTCTTCCACTATTACTGCACTTCCACCTTACTGCTTCCCAAGGCTTTACTTATAATGCTTTTCCCAAAGGAAGGCGGCTGTGTTGATCCTATGCCCTGCCAAAGAGCAACCTGTAGTTAGTCCAGGACTGCTTATTTACTTGTATACTTGCCTTCATATCTGAAGGCCTGGGAGATAGTTGTCTCTCCACATAACACTGTGCAAAATGAATGCAAAATATTAAGTTATGAAATTTTTATCAGCTCTTTTATTGATGTTTGTGAAGAAAAACCTATTAGGTGCCATGTAAGTATTCCATTCCTAAAGGATGTTCTGTTAAATTTGAAAAGAAATGAGCATCAAATTTGATTTGGTTAAGTGGCCGCACATTCTACCTTTTTCATAGGTAAATGTTGTGCTTTTACTTACTTAGAAATTGGTCTCTTGGAAGAAATAAACACTAGAGCTACTCAATGTGCCATCTGTCGCTCTATAACAGGATAATATGGTGCCAAAAAACAGCATGCCCAATTTTGCCCTCCGTGCTACCTCCTCGGTGCACCACATGATTTTTCTATTGTCGTGTAGCAGTTTTTTATCTACTATATAGCCCTAAATTACAAAAATAATGCTCTAGCTGTCCTCTGCTGTAATATTTTCTTTTTTACTGTTTAATGTGTTGATCTAACTCTTAAAGTGTTAAATCCTTGGACATGTTTTTGTTCTTTCTTTTGTCTCTGTGGGTTTTTTTTTTATCCCCTTGGGACGTATCAGTTTATCTCTCCCTCCTTCCCACTGGAATGCAGCTCAGATGGGATAAAGATTACAGAGAACAGTCAATTCCATAGATAACACAAACCATGTCTGATGGTTGCCCACATTGTGTCCTTCCTCTCTCTACAGCTCCGCACTGATGCAGAGAAGCGCTCTCTGGTGGAAAGTGGACTTTCTTGGTACAGTGAGGATGGCAAAAGCACCCATAAGCTTGGTAGCTCCAGCTTTGACTCAGGAAGTCTCAAGACAGAGGCACCAAGCAAGTGGAGAAAGAAGCCTCCAAGTCTTAGTGAAGATTTTGGCGGTAAAGGGGAACTGAAGAAGCCTCAAAGTTTGGGTCAACCAGGAAGTTTCAAGAAAAGCAGAAATCCTCCTGTGGGTGTGACCTCCCCCATCACCCATACCTCCCAGAGTATGCTCAAAGTCGCAGGTGACATTTTCTTTTTAAAAACTTTTTTTTTTACTTTGCATCTGCGTGTATTTTATCCCTAACCATTATTTCTTCTGCTCGTCTCATGTAGTAACTTGGTGTGTGGCCAATGTTCTTAAATGTTTATAGCTTTAACACTTATACAGTCTATTATCTCACTTTTATGTGGAGTCCAGCAGTCCATAGCAGTTTATACAACAGTTGATGTGAGTTTGGTAACAAAATAAATACAGAAGTTTACTCCTAAATGTAAGCTAGGCTATGATTCATACATACATTTAAATTCATTTCACTTAAATAAAGAAAGTATTGCAGTTTCAGTTCCAGACCTTCTATTATCTTAAAGCAAAGTGTGTTACTCTACATGTCTGCAGAGGCACTGCCTTCCGTCTGCAGCAGCTTTTTAAGTGTCCTCTAATCCCTAACAAAACAAGCCATGATTAAATAATAGCTTAGATTTGAGTTCCAGTAAGAACATTTGGCTGGCCTGCTTTTCATTTTAATTTCCTCAACCTAATTTTAGCTTTAAAAATAGTAAGTCGTTAAAATCATATCCAGTTCTGTGTAATTTGGCTGCAGGTTGAAGGTGGAAAAAAGTTCTCTTGGCTGTTGTATTTTAAACCGTATACTATATTTGACAATGACTCCATAAGTTAGCTGTTTTTCTATCTGCTTTCATGAATGTACTGTAACCTGAACTTTAGCTACTTTAATGCTAAAGTAGCTAAAGTTAAAAAAAAAAAAAAAGTAAGTAGAAAAAAATATCGGGGTTTGACTCTTTTTTTGTCCAATATACCCTCTTAAAAATGATTTACTTCCATTTGTCTTAGATGAACAAATACATTTAGTTGGTTAATTCACTACTATAGGCTTTAAAATATTGTTAAAACTTTACTTTCCGTCGTTTTAAATAAAAGTTTTTTTGTGAGTCACTCTAAACATCAAGGAACACATAAAGGTTCTTTTAGTGCAGACAGATGTGTTTTGTTTTATCTCATCAGTAATAGCAAAAATGGCATGCATTTCTACTCTCATGTGGTTTGCTAGCCCATAAATATCCCTCAACAAATAACCACCCATTTATTTATTTGAATACTTTCTTCTGACAGGGTGTGATTATATTAAGAGGAAGGCTATGGTCACTGTGGCTGAAAGATAAATAGAACTAATCACATTCCCCCAAATTCCTGCTGCTTTTATAAGTATTTAAGTTATTTAAGTTTTTAATGTCAATGTAATATGTTTTTTTCTTTCTGTCTGTCTAACTAGCACCAAAAAGTGAGAAGCCACTGGACAAATCCAAGATTTCCATCAGAACTGCTGGTCTGCAGCGTTCCCGTTCAGATGCTGGCAGAGATCATCATGGAGAGCACCGCAAGCCCCCTTCAGGTCTAGTTAAACCCACTGCTGGAACCTCCTTTGGCTACAAGAGACCACCAACAGCAACTGGTACAGCAACCGTCATGACAGCAGGGGGTGCCACCATCTCTAGTGGCTCTGCTACTGTGGGAAAAACCCCCAAGTCATCTGGCATCCCTGTGAAACCTGTAGGAGGAGGAATACCCTCGGGTAGAAAGAACAGTTTTGATGCCAGCAGTGAGCAGAGCTTCCTGGGGCCAAACGCCCGAAACAGCATTCAGTACCGCAGCCTGCCCCGACCGGCCAAATCAAGCACACTTAGTGTGATTGGGCGCCCCACAACTCGCCCTGTCAGCAGTACAATTGACTCTAGTCTGCTGTCCTTGAAACCTGTACCCATAACTTCTTCAGGCCCCAGGGTTAAAGAACCAAGTAGCTCCAGCATTAAAATAACTAATCGAACAAGTACTAGCCCAGTAAACCAGACAGACCGAGAGAAAGAAAAGGAAAGGGCCAAAGCTAAGGCTGTGGTTGCAGACATCGACTGTGCTTCGCTAAAAGGAGAACACGCACCATCCGAATCAACAGGAGAGTCTTCCGTGAAACTGCATGGCCTGAGACGAACTAGCAGCAGCAAATACCCCGAACTGTCATCACCCACCATACCAAGGTTTGTCATTTTATTGATGTTCTGAGGGTTTTTATTTTCATTTTAGTTCAATTCAGTTTTATTTATATAGTGGCAAATCGCAACAACAGATGCTTCAATGCACTTTATACCGTAAGGTAAAGACCCTACAGAAATACAAAGAAAACTGAGAAAACCCCAACAATCATATAACACCCAGTGAGCAAGAACTGTGGTGACAGTGGAAGGTGAAACTCCCTTTTCACAGGAAGAAACCTCCAGCAGAACCATACAGAGACATGCAGTAGAAGAGAGCCAACGATTAATAATAACGAATAATTCAATGCAGAGAGGTGTATAAACACATGAGCGAAAAAGGTGACTGAAGAAGAAATACTCAGTGCATCAAGGGAATCCCCCAGCAGCCTACAACTATTGCAGGGTAACTAAGGGGGGCTTCAGTGTCACCTGGTCCAGCTCTAACAATATGCTTTATCAAAAAGGAAAATTTCAAATCTAATCTTAAAAGTAGAGAAGGGTGTCTGTCGCGCCAACCCAAACTGTAAGCTGGTTCCACAGAAGAGGGGCCCGAAGGCTGAATACTCTGCC
Organism: Aulonocara sp. 'chitande type north' Nkhata Bay; assembly: GCF_057382095.1. Taxonomy (NCBI): domain Eukaryota; kingdom Metazoa; phylum Chordata; class Actinopteri; order Cichliformes; family Cichlidae; genus Aulonocara; species Aulonocara sp. 'chitande type north' Nkhata Bay. The sequence continues at coordinate 37,198,108 of NC_141348.1, read as the reverse complement.
TCCCATTCTACTTTTAAATACTCTAGGAACAAGTAAGCCCGCACTCTGAGAGTGAAGTGCTCTAATAGGGTGATATGGTACTACAAAGTCATTAAGATAAGATGGGAGCTGATTATTCAAGACCTTGTATGTGAGGAGCAGGATTTTGAATTCAATTCTGGATTTAACAGGGAGCCAATGAAGGGAAGCCAATACAGGAGAAATCTGCTCTCTCTTTCTAGTCCCTGTCAGTATTCTTACTGCAGCATTTTGGATCTGCTGAAGGCTTTACAGGGAGTTTTTTCAACATCCTGGTAATAACTAATTGGAGTAGTCCAGCCTCGAAGTAATAAATGCATGAACTAGTTTTTCAGCATCACTCTGTGAAAGAATGTTTCTAATATTAGAGATATTACGCAAGTGGAAGAAAACAGTCCTAAATATTAGTTTAATATGTGCATCGAAGGACATATCCTGGTCAAAAATGACTCAGAGATTCCTCACAGTGTTACTGGAGGCCAGGGTAATGGCATCTAGAGTAAGCATCTGGCTAGAAATCAGATTTCTAAGACTTTTAGGGCCAAGTACAATAACCTCAGTTTTATCTGAATTTATGTCTTTAAGACATCCCTGCAGTTTAACTAATTGGTGTGTGTTATCTGGGTTCATGGATAGATAAAGTTGTGTGTCGTCTGCATAGTAGTGAAAATGTATGCTAAGTCCATAATTAGCCTTAGTTTGTGAATAAAACTCTCTATTTACATGAACAAATTGGAGTCTGTTAGGTAGATACAATTCAAACCACTTCATCCCACTACCTTTAATACCTACAGCATGCTCTAATTGCTGTAATAAAATGTTTATGGTCAGTAGTATCAAAATCTGCACTGAGGTCTAGCAGGACAAGCACATGGAAGGGGGAGTGAATAGAGCTAGGGGAAAAAAAGGCAACATTGAATTTAAAAAAAAAAAAATTTGGGCAAAAGGCTTTAAAATAAACTGCATTCAATACTTAACAGGTTTTAAAATGTTCAGTTTCCTTTTTCATCATCATGTCTTTCATGCTTCAATCCTAGGATGCTGAACACTAAGTCTCTAGGTCGTCCTCCTAGCTTGGCTCACCTGGACAAGGTCAACTCAAACAGTCTTGACTCCTGTGTGACAATACAGGACCTTCCACCCAAAGTGCCCCCATACTCCAAGCTCCAAGACTTGGCTAGTTCCCACACGGCCACCCGCCTAACCCCTAGCCCAGCGCCAGTCCTTCATATTGATTCACCCAGCCCTTACGCAAGTGAAAGCCTGAGTGGATCGCCGATACTCTACCCCAAACTGTCAGGCATGCACCGCAGCTTGGAGTCCCTGCCCCTCCAGATGAGTGTGCCTGCAAGTGCAAGGTTTGTTACAACAAACACCCGTGATAAAGAAGAGAGGAGTACAGGAACCTGGGGGGCTGGGAGTAGGACGTCCCTCACCCTCTCAGACAGGCAAGTGTCTGAAATATGTAATGTAAACTGTGTCAAAACTGATATGTTTGGGGGAAAAAAGGGGTTATGCAGTTTTAATGTCATCAGTGTATGTTGTTAGAGAGTTTCTGCTAAAGAGTAACTCTGAACAGACAATTGGTTTTGTCTCCTTAGAGGAGAAAAAAAATGCTTAATACTTCTGCAACTAATTTGAAAAAGCATCAAAGTTTAAAAAACAAACCCTCAAAAAATTGAAGCAAAACCTTGGACCAAAAAACTATTTTATTTTTCATTTTGCTATCATTCAGGGATTCCTAATTCAATTGGCAATACAAGAAATGCTCATTGCACAAGAATTCAGTCATAAAAATGTCCACATGTCTTTTCATTAGAACAATCACAAGACTTTGCATTTATCCTACGAGCAGCTAAGGATGAAGCCCAGCTAAGATGAAGTTTCTGTGTGATGGTTTGGCTATACATTTCTGGGCAGCTGACACTCATTTCACTCATATTATATGTGCCTTTTTCTGGGAAAGGAGAGTCCACGGTCTCATTTTGAAGATGAAGAGCTGCATCTATCACAAAATTTCTCTTTATTGAGATGGAGATAGTCCAGATACTTTCCTGCCAAAGGAATGTATGTTTAGGCAGACCCAGGCCATGTTTTCTGAAAATTGTGTTTTTACTCTTTTCTTTACAGCTTGCAAACAGATCGGAATACCTTGCCAAAGAAAGGCTTAGAGTATGTCAAAACACTTATTGTCAAATTGTCTATTTAAAATCATGCACTATGCTGCATCTTCAAGTAAATAACCTTTCTTTTGCAGACGCTATGGCTCAAACCTATCAGAGAGTGAAGAAAGTAAGCCAGGAAGACGGCACTCCCACAACATAGTCAGCATGACAGAGAGTGATAGCCCCCCTCAGTGGCCTTCTCCTACCCGCACCCTGCACCCATTATCCAATAAGATTCCTCTCACCAATGTGGGTGAGTTTATGTGTTCCATTTTGGCTGGCTAACAAGTTTTAAAAGCCCTCACTTTTTGAGCTTTAACATTAAGGGCTAATCTTTGATTAGCGATGCTTCTTTTTGTTGAGCTTTGAGAGGACAGGGCTATGGAGCTCGTGCTGAGAGAAAAACGTTTACAGTTGAGCAGGGTTTGCACAAGTTGTCAGTAATGCATTCTGTATTGTGAGTGAAAAAGTATTGGCCAGATGTTTTAAAATAGATTTTTTGAAAATCTGAATTGAATTATGCCATATGAACAACTACTTAAACTTGAGTTTAGGTTCAAAATATGCTGGAGATGAATGCAACAGGGGTCGAGTGAGGCTATATATATTGCTGTTGTGTCAGTGTTGCTTTACACTTAGTCATCAGAATGAGAGTGCTATACTGTACCAAGGTGTAGGACTGTTTTGTATGCATATATGTATCTGTGTGGAGCACTGAACCATACCAACTATCTGTTATGATAGTTGCCCCAATTTCCAGTGGCACCCCAAGGATATCGCGGTCCAACAGCATAGGCCCCCCAAGTGATTCTGCCTGCGATCTCTATGGATCCTCCCCTCTGGGCAGCAGTATGTCCCTGGTTGACCGTCCAAAAAGCATGATGCGGTCTGGGTCTTTCCGTGAACCAGGAGAGGATGGTGAGTCTGTTTGACTCACTTCCCTGCAGGGGAGCTTTCCAATATGACCTCAAATGAAACAAAGCTGTCTACTCATACTGCACACAATCTGTCTATCTGCAATCTAAGCAGAATGTTAGACTCGTTTAAGGGCATAATCTGTGGTGAAAATATATACAAAACAGCAACATTTTAATCCTGCTACAACTCTTTGATAATTTACAGACATTTTAATACAGAGTCCAACATTAGGATACCCCTAACTTCAGTTTCTTAATGAATTGGTTTGTTTTTACACATTTAAGTATTTTTTTAATTACAGAAATCTGAATGAATTTTAAACAGGATATGCTTTATTTTTAACTTTTTGAAGTCAGCTAAGTCACATACTGTTTTATAATGTTATAGAATATTGAATAGGATTTGAGGGAGCCTTTGGTATATTAAAAAATATTTAATTTCTAGATTCTTTAGTCATTTATTTATCATTTTGGTCTATGATTATTTCAACATTTCTTTGTTACTTTGCAAATTAAAGCTGCCTTCTGTGAAACTAAATTTTAATATTAAGCTTACAACTCTACCTTGTGTTTTCAGTGCATGGCTCTGTGCTGTCTTTGGCATCTAATGCTTCATCCAACCATTCCTCAGTGAGTATTTACAGTCTCTTTTTTGTAGCATAGGAAATGTTTTACTTTTAATCTTGTAGCATTGTACTTCCTCTTTATGTCTACAAATCATCCAGGAGGCTGTTTTTTAAAAGTATTTCCTGTGTAGGATAAGGGTGAATTTCTCATTAGGAGACCAGCTTCCATAACTACAAGTTATCAACTGGTTTGACATGGGAAAGTTCTTGTATGCATTTATGAAACTGTCCAGCTGATTCCTAAGCCTCTTCATGAGCTGGTATCGGGGTAGTGATAACTATTCTGAGTTATATTTGTTTTGATGACTAGTTTTAATGACTGCCCGTGAACTGAATCCTCTACACTATCCCTCTTACTTTCGCCATGCTTTCTTAAGAATGAGGAGAGGATACAAGGGGAGGTAAGGCAAACATGCCATACGTCTTCAGATCCCATTTTGCATTTGTACTCGCCGTCTGTCATTTCCTGTTGAAATGGGTTCTGTCATCAGATGGTGTCACTGGTGCTTCAGAAAGTCTGAGATTATATCTCAGAAGCTCATAACTCAGTTCATTCAGTTCATTTAGTTTTATCTTTAATATTTTGTGTTCTTTAACAATACATTCTAACATTTCATAAAGACAGCCAGTTCTCATTAAATTCTGAGTGCATGAGAAATAAGTTGAAAAGAGACTTTCATCCAATTTCTGTTGGTTTAGAGTATATTTCTGGATTATTTTGATTGCTGTGGTGGAGCATTAACCTTCATGTTACATTGTTTATACATTCTTTGATTTAACCAAACAAAGCTATGCATTTAACACATTCCATTACTGCATTATCATTATCAAAGTTTGTGTTAACATTTTCATCAGCTCTGGTTTTATGTCTGAGGTATTGTGTATGGTGCTGTGGTCATACTGTTCAAACTTGATTTACTATTTGTCTACAGCAAATCCGCAAGTTGAGACGGGAGCTGGAATCCTCCCAGGAAAAGGTTGCCAACTTAACCGTGCAGCTTTCTGCCAATGTACGTAAGCCTTACCCCTACCTCCTGTATCTCTCCACCCTCGTTTTCTGTCTGTTTTCCAAAGTTAATCTGATAATAACTTGGCTACATAACAGGTATTCTCTCAAAGTGCTCAACCACAAATGTAAATTCCACTTGATTTAAGTCATTGAACTTTTGTCCCATAACCAACTAAAAGCAGGTGTACCCGCAGTTTTGTGAGGCTTATCTGGGTGTGTAAATCTTTGCTAATCTAAGAAAATAAAAAAAACTACATTAGTTAACTTTAATGTAGTCTAACTGTAACCCTGGCATCTACTTAAACAGCATGCTGGACACAGAACCTAAGATTTACCCCTCTAATTGCACTTAGGCCGAATTACGTCTTCTCTCTCTATAACTACTTTCCCCCCGCATTTATTAAAATCTGTATCCTCTTAAACAAAATCATGTAACCCTACACCCGGCTACTCGCTTGTAACTTTGTTTCTACCAGCTTTCCCATCCCAGCTACTTTTAATTATCTTATTGTACAGCTTGTGACCCTTTAATCTGCAGTTTCTGATGCAGTAGACAACATTCTTCTTTTGCACATGCACTAACAGGCTTTGCTGTTGACTAATCTGGATGTTTTGATGTATGTATGGGGAACTAAGTGTGTTTGTTGGTCTGTCCGTATGTTTTTGTAAGAGGTTTTCGCTCTCCTAACACCTTTATCCCTCTTTTTTACAACCTGGGCTGCATTGACTGCTGGACTCACTGCTGCCCTCTGCCTGCCTCCCACTGTCCTGTACCTCTGGATGCTGTGTGTAGCAGCTAGGCCAGGTTTGTTAGTTACTTTCAGAGCACCCTGTTTCACTCTCTTGTGACATCTGACATGGTGGAATTGTGGTGTGGTGTGGCGTAAGCCTTCCGATTTGAATGCTAATTTTCATTTTAAATAGAGCTACGACTAACAGTTACATTCATTATTTAATATAAAACAGCTGATCTAAAAAAATGTTGCAGCACAGTTTTCTGAGGCGTCTCTTTGTATAGTTTAACTTTGACTTATTTTTTACTTTTAGGTTTTAGTTTTGTGGCTGACATGAGTTTTACTGGAACGTCTTTCCGGTAGTGTAACATATTAGGTTTGCTGAAGGTCTGCTGCTCTTAGTGACAATTCAGTAGCTGACTGCTCTTTATTTAGGTGGTTAGGATAGCTTTAAAAGCTTCTGAGGAGGTCAGCAGCAAACCTAATGATGAGTCAAGCAGTATGAGACAAAAAATGTATTTTTGGTAGCTCTAAATGTATACCAGAGGGTAGTAACAAGTGGACTTTTGGACATGGAAGATATTCTAAAACAACTGAAAAAATAAGTCTGCAAAAAGATCCTTGTAGAAACTATTTATTGTAAAACAAAGAAAAACTCACATGTACCTGTTAACTAATTAAATGTGATTTTGTTATCCATGGCTTTTGAGGTTAACAACCTTTGTCCCATAGTGCAACATCCCCTTGAACATTACCACCATTACCATAATGTCCTTTTTTACCTCTGACATCATCCGCAGCTGTTGACTCTTCCATCCCTTCTATCCTCTCCCAGCAGATGAAGAAAGCTATTTGTTCGACGTGGTGTGAGTGTGTGAGGCTGCAAATCGATTTGTTTCAGCTGGTGACTCATACCTGTCTGCTGCCTCACCATCCTTCACACACAGACACACACTCTCTCTTTGTAGCCTTTTAACTCTGTGTCTTTCTCTCATAGGCTAATCTGGTCGCAGCATTTGAACAAAGTCTGGCCCTGATGACAGCACGCCTGCAGACACTGTCTGTCTCCTCAGATCAAAAGGTATTTTGGCGATATTACATCGATGATTGAATACTATAACGGTAGCGAAGTCTGTGCCAGTCTCCATTTATTTACATGAGGAAATTTGATGAGAAAAGTAGGTAACACTAGAAACACGCCATAAACAATCTCTTACATGACAGCTAAAAGCAGACAGAAATTACTACATAATCAGCAAATAAATTCCAGTGATGTTAATCATAAACTATGCACTCTGCTCATTAGGTTAGTTTTGTGAGTGAAAAAGAGACCATAGTTGCATAGTTGTCATGAAAATGAGATGCGAGTCATGATAGGATTTCGATGTTGTCACTCAACACAACCTGACATCCTTAGTGAAAGTGAAGAGGCATTCCACAGTCGTCGGTACAGAAAAATCTTGGCTCAGTTACTAACCCATCAACTAACATGACTACATACTGATGTTTCCTTAAGGACTCTGAGCTTACTGAATTGAAGGACACCATTGACATTCTGAAGGCCAAAAATACTGAAGCCCAGGAAATCATTCAGGGGGCCCTCAGTAATCCTGATGTCACACCCAAAGGTACAGACTGCGCTTTATGATATACAGTAGGATTTTGACTGTCATATACTTCTGTCTCCTTGTTCAACTCTTCTATTTTCTTTTGGGTATTCAGAGCTGCAGATCAACCGCCAGAACTCCTCAGAAAGCCTCTCCAGTCTTACCAGCACCACCAGCCACTCGAGCATGGGCAGCCTCAAGGAGCAGGAGGCCAAGAAGAAGAAGAAGAAGAGCTGGGTGAGGAAACACTGGTCACTGACTAAATTTGTGCCTAAGAAGTTCACCAGGAGTCTTAATGTACCATCCTGTATGGCATCTGTGCAGGACAATATATGGCAGGAAAAACAAATACATTTCATCGTTTCATACAAATCATCAGGAAACGAGATGAAAGTAACAATATTGGTATCAATTTAGTGATTCCAAATTGATCAGACTGACCACATTCAGTGACTGTGTTGATAAAACTGGGTCGTTTTGTTCTTTTTGTCTTACATATAACATCTGAAATGTATGGTGGAGCTATAGAATTATAATTGCTTTTAATTGTGATTATAACAATACAGCTCAATGGTTAAATGGATGAATATTTTAAATGAATGAACATGTCTTGCTTCCTTTTCTTGTTGTGTCTTGTGTGTTCAGACTGAAAAAGTCAGTTGTTGTCCTACTTTACGCTCCTGCTTGTGTGTGTGTGATTCGCCTCCTGTCTTGTTCCATCTTTCGTATTAAATATGACTCTGGTCTCTCCCTCATGCTGCCCCGCTTTTTTATTTTAGGTCTTTGAGGTGAGTGATGTTGCTACAGTAAATAAAACTCAAACCTTTTCCACTCCAGCCTGCATGTGCTTTGAGTCATACTTCCTAAATGTTGGGAAATGTTCTGTCATCCCTTTTTTTGTTTGTCTGTTTTTCAAACATACACAGTTACTGTATGATTTAATCATGCTTTATTATTAAATGTTTATTATTAAATTTATTGTCTTGTGGACTTCAAACTGCTGTTACAATTTTCAGGAACTGAAAACCCCAACATACTAAATGAGTTTTATTAAACTAGTTTGCTGTAAATCTAACATTTCACCAACTTTTTTTTGTTTGGAAATTTATATTTGCCTACTTTTTGTTTAAAAAAAGCCACATTCTGTGAACTCTCAGGTCATCACAATCACTTTTTAAGAATTTCTTTTCAGCTGTCTTTTGCTTTTATTCTTGTTTTTTTCCCAGGCTTGTTATTTATTACATCTCAATTTCATGTATTCTCCCAACAGTTACGCAGCTCATTCAACAAGGCTTTTAGTAAGAAGGGCTCAAAGCCAACTGGGCCATATGCTGACATTGAAGAGATTGCCACCCCAGAATCCTCAGCACCTTCCTCCCCCAAAATCCACCATGATGGAGATAACCCTCCGGTGTCAATGAAATCCTCAGCCTCAGCATCATCTTCAAGGTACCATACAAGGATCTTTATCATTGTTCTATTTATATGCATATCAAATAAGGAATTGAATCACAATATAAATAAATACAAACTTCTCGTAGATGTGAAAACAGAATATCACAGAACTATGTAAAATTGTTATTTTCCTGTCATTCCTCTGATCCCTGCTACAGTACCATAATGATAATTTTCCCATAATTTCATTGTCACCAGACTCTCTGAAGGGAGTGAGGCAGGTGATGATAAGGTTGTAACAGACCTGCGCACAGAACTGTGGGAGAAGGAGCGTAAACTGACAGACATCCGCCTCGAGGCTCTGAGTTCAGCCCATCAGCTGGAGCACCTGCAGGAGGCCATGAACAACATGCAGGTATATATAATTTTGTCTTTTGTTTGTTTCATAAAAAGGTTGGCCTCAAAGTGCATTTCATTTTCCAGCCGGATGTTTATTTTATGAAGATTTTTGTCTAGACCAGTTGATTTGCTTTTGTAAAAATCTTACCCTTTAGTGTTTTGTATTTTGCAATTGGTAAACAGTGCAGTGATCGGTAATTTTTTATTTATTTATTTATTTTTAAATAGAGGACAATCGAAAACCTGAAGGCTGAGAACGACCATCTGAAGACAGGTACTTTGTCTCCCTGTCCATCTCCTGGACCCTCCAGCTCTGTTTCCCAGTCCTCAGGTCTCACTGCTCTGGGAAGCTCATCACCCCGACAGTCAGTAGCCATGCACGTGCCTAAAAGCTACAGCAGAGGGCTGAGTGAGGGGAGCAGCTCAGGTACAGCTCCGTCTTTGACATTTATATTTATAGGAGTAAGAATGCAACAATGAGTCCCATAACTGGGTAAAAAAACAAAACAGAACAGTGAAAATAAGCATGTTTATCTGAATGATAAAAAGAACTTCTCAACCGAATTTATTTGAAGAAAAAATAATTTAATGTAATTCAGTATCACTGAAATCATTGGATTTTCTAGAATCCCTATAATTGCCTCATGCCATTATTTAGAATCTATATGCCCAGAGATTAAATGTCTGATAACAATAAAAATTAAAGTTACAGTGTCAAGGAAGTCAAAATCCATTACTTGTTTCCTTGGTCATTTAATACATGGTGATGTAAAAATCCATGCTTTTGTTCTGAAGTCTATAAAATATGATCTTTTAAAATTACAGTTCAGTAGATACAGAATATAATGCAAAATTAACACTGCTTGTTTTCAACTTTCAACTTGTGCCTCATTAGCTTTCTTTTTTCTGTTTATACACTCTTTGATTTACTGCTTAGCAGACATCCACACTGCAGATTCTCTCAGCCTTTCCTCACAGAGAGATGACCATCGTGTCAGGGTCGTGGTTTGTGTTGCGGATCTACGTGTCTTTAAAGATGTATGTTTTCGTAAATTTGCTTTTTCTAAATCCTTCCTTTCCTCTTAAATTGCCTCTGCCACCTGTGAATCACCTATTAACTTCACTTTGTGTCAACAGGAGGTTAAACAGCAGGATTTCTTTGTCGGCACTGTCAGAGTGAATGGCAGGATGGATTGGGTGATGCTTGACTCAGCTGTCAGCCAGGCTTTTAAGGTGAGAAATCCTCACTCACTGCAACCTGTTAAAAAGCTGAATGCAAATTTGAAGCATGCTTACAATTACAATTCAGCTGTCACATTAACTTTAGCATCAAGAGGAGCATCAGGAGCGCTGTTCAGAGGTGTAAAGTAAGACACAGAAAACATACATACCAGTGCTTCTGAAAATGGTATTTAATTCAAAAACTCATATCTTCTACATTCACATAAAGTGAAATATTTAAAGCCATTTCTCTTTTAATTTTGATGACTCTGGCTTAGAGCTCATTAAAATTAGAAATCCAGTGTCTTAAGTTATTATGATTTTCCCAAGATCAATCAAAAAGAGTTTATAGTAGAGAAACGTTCAACATCTGTAGTATCCTCATCATGGACCAGCAACCACCATTAAAACCAGCAGATGATATGGCACCCCTAATCATTATAGACTGTGGAAATTTCGAACTGGACTTCAAACTTCTTGGATTCTCTACCTCTCTACTCTTCCTGCAGTCTCTTGGGACTTGATTTTTAAAATGTAAACAGTAGACAGTAAATCTTTGAAATGTAAAGTTTACAGTCATCTAAAAAAATGAGACTTTGTACCATTGAGCAACAGTCAGGTCCAGCTGTAGTTCTAGCACTTTGCTGAAGATATCTGTATCTTAAACTAACCTCACTTCACTCCTTGTGAATCTCTTCCAAGTTCTTGAATTGACTTTTTCAACAGTCCTCTCAAGACTGAGGACATCCTTGATGGTTGCACACCCTTTCCTACCACCCTTTTCCCTTCCAGTCAACTTTCCATTAGTATGCTTCAGTACAGCCTCTGAAGACAGTCAGCCTTTTAGCAATAACTTTCGCTAGGTTACTCTCCTTGTGGGAAATGTCAGTGATCATCGTCTGGACAACTGTCAAGTCGGTAGTCTTCTGCATGATTGTGATTGCATATACTGAACTGACAGGTACACAGTATTCATACCATTTTAATAGTACTTTACTTAAACTTAAATTGAAATATTTGAATATTTTGAGTTATTTTTTTATGGAAGGAACTTTAGGGTTTAACTATCAAAACGAATATTGAAAATTTAATATATGATAAACTAAATGGAAATTACAAACTTTTTCATAATTCTAGTTTTTGAGCTGCATCTGTAAACTTAAAATAACTTTCTGATTTTGTTACGAGGGTAATGGGCTTGAAAGATCATTCATTTTATTTGTGTGGTGGTAATAAAACCAAATGTGTTGTGTGGAGGAATAGCTCTAAAACTATTTTTTTGTTATACTGTACATATTTTTCTTTTTCTTCTTGTAAGGAGTTTTCTTTACTTAGTTTTACTCAGTTCTGCTTTTCTTTACTTTTTCTTCCAGGTATATATAGCCAAGGTGGACCCTACCTCCAGTCTGGGACTGTCTACAGATTCCATCTACAGTTACAGTATGGGCCACATTAAGAGAGTGCTGGGAGGAGAAGCTCCTGAGACACAACCCTCTCGCTGCATGTCACGAGGCCCCAGTAGCATCACAGTGGCACTGAAAGGTTTGCAGAAAATGTATAACTTCTAAAGTGCTACTAAATTTAAGATGTTTTATTCACAGAATTAGAAGTAAATTCATTCAGATTAGTATTGAAACGTAAAGTTTGGAATTCAACATTCAAATTTCCTAATTCACAATGATTTTTGTATGAGGCTTTTTTTTTTTTTTTAGCTTGAGCCGACTTCTCTACAATCATTTGTGGTCAAAACCAATGAACTGCACTGTTCTGATCCTCGGTCAAAGCAGCTGATGAGGTCATTATTTCTCCCCAAACGCTATTTTATTAAAATAATTATTTTTGACAGTTGTGACCTGAAACACTACACTTCATGTTATCCATATGTCTGTCCGATTCAAACACTGAATTATATTTAAGGAAGAACTAATTAGAATTTAATGGTCAAAAGTGTTTGTTTGTTTTACCCCACAAAAATGATTTTTGGCCTTGATGCAAGAATTCAAATGCATTCCTATGTATATTATAACAAAGTTCAACAAATATCAATACAATAAAATTATGTGATTTATATCTAGAAGGTCAAAGGTCATGTCTAAACAGATATAGATGTAAACAACGTGACCTGCTGTCAGAGGCTCACTTAGCGTTATCACTAGGATTATATATTTGAGGTATAAGCATTTACCCTTTGGCACTGTTTTGTTTTGTTGAGTTGCACACATGTTGAGCCCATCAGTGATTCTAAACCAGAGTGATGATTGGTGGGAACAGTCATGGTTCTGGTTTGGTGGTTGACCCCGCTCCACCTTCGCATGCAGGAATGCGAGGAGCCAAGTGCTCGGAGAGCTGGGAAAGCAGCGGCAGCCCAGACAGGGCTCTGAGTAACATGATCTCAGGGCAGTCAGGCCCAGCTGGTTGACCAGCGTCAGACACATGGGCCCCATAGATGTTAAGGAAGATTGCACTTCTGCAGGCTGGGGGATGGGGGTGCAAAGACTTCCTACACTTGATGCAGAACTATTTTTAGAGTGAAATGCTTGAGCTCTGTGCTGATTATGAAGGACATGCAAAGTAATATAAATCTATTTTCACAACATCTTCTGACTGAAGCCAGTCCAGTTTGCAATGTGTATTTTTTCTGGTATAGATATTAACAGAATTCCAATCAAGCATTTAAATATTATGTATCAAACTGCACTTTATCACCATCGCTGATACATCCAATGTAATTAGCAGATAGTCATCAACTTTGTTTATTAGAGCAGTTGATCATGCAAGTCATTCTTTCTTTCCTTCACTATGCTCAGGTTTGAAGGAGAAGTGTGTGGACAGCCTGGTATTTGAAACTCTCATTCCCAAACCCATGATGCAGCACTACATAAGTCTTCTACTCAAACATCGTCGTCTGATCTTGTCTGGGCCGAGTGGCACTGGGAAGACGTACCTCGCTTCCCGGCTGGCTGAGTACCTGGTGGACCGCAGTGCTCGCGAAGTCACAGATGGCATTGTGGTCACTTTCAACATGCACCGCCAGTCATGCAAGGTAACAGAAACTGATGTGCCCTTAAAGATCCCCACAATTCTTCTTCCACAGACTGAGTTTGTCCAGTCTGCACCTGTATGATTTTACTTTTATCATTTTGTATTGCAATCTCTGTCTCTTTCTTTGTAGGATCTGCAGCTTTATCTTTCTAATTTAGCGAATCAAATAGACCGGGAAAGCGCAACGGAAATACCATTGGTGGTTATTCTGGATGATATTCATGATCCTGCTTCCATCAGTGAACTTGTCAATGGTGCTCTAACCTGCAAATATCACAAATGGTAAACTTCGTCTCCATGAATACAACTTGATAAACCATAGTTATGTAGGTGCTGAATGTGGCCTTAACTGTGCAATATTGTTTAGCCCTTACATTGTTGGAACAAGCAATCAGCCAGTGAAGATGATTGCAAACCATGGCCTGCATCTCAGCTTCAGGTTGGTTATAAATGACTATGTAACTAATATATAGCAATAACCTGTTGAAACTATTAATGCTGGTTGAAGAATTTTTGCATGCTTCATTCAATAATGCTGTCCCAGTACTATAAGTAAGAGGATAATGATAGGCTTCTAAAAGCCAAAAGACCAAAATAAAAAGACGTCTTTATAAATATTAACATTAATAGTAGTTTATAAAGAATAGCTCATTTCTATCATTTTAACATTAACTATAAACTACAATGTATCTAATGTTGGTGTAGCTTAAAGGTAAACCTTCTTAAATAATGAAATATGTTGTTAACAAACTATTAAGTCTAGCGTTGTGACATGCAATGCTTCTCATTGTCTCAGGATGGTGACCTTCTCCAATAATGTGGAGCCAGCCAATGGCTTCCTTGTGCGATACTTGCACAGGAAGTTGATGGAGTCCGAAGATGAGAGGAACTTGACCAATGAGGATCTAATCAGGGTGTTAGACTGGGTTCCCAAACTGTGGTATCATTTGCACACCTTCCTAGAGAAGCACAGCACATCGGATTTCCTCATAGGTATGAAGCACTTGAGACTTTAGGAATGAAGAAACAGGTTTAGTTTCGATGTGATAGTTGTTGCTGCATTCTCACTCTTCTTTCTGCTTTTTTCTCTTTAGGCCCTTGCTTTTTCTTATCCTGTCCAGTCACAGTGGATGAGTTTCGATCATGGTTCATTGATCTTTGGAACCACTCTATCATACCATACCTGCAAGAAGGGGCCAAGGATGGCATCAAGGTGAACCACTTTAATCATTTAAAGTGAAAACTTTTAATCAGCTTTTATTGATTAGGGCAGCCATAACAGCAAATAAAATAAGTAATTCTTGTTGAAATAAAACTTGGTCAAGATTAATTTGCAGTTTGATTATTCTCTGAAAGCACCATTGTATTTCCTTTCACAGGAAATGCTGTAGTCTAAGTTTACTTTGGTGCTATGTTGTGACTCCTCAGGTCCATGGCCAAAAGGCAGTATGGGAGGACCCAGTGGAGTGGGTGAGGGGCACCCTGCCTTGGCCATCTGCCCAGCAGGACCAGGCAAAATTGTTCCACCTACCTCCTCCCAGCATCGGCTCCAGCAGCCCCTGCCAGCCAAGTGAGGAGAGGCCTCACAAAGAGACTCCGCCCAGCTCCATGGAAAATGATCCTCTGGTAATAGAGACAGTGTCCCAATACTTTCTATTATTTCTTAAACTGATCTGCAAACCAGAGAAGTTCTAATTTCCCAAATCTCTCTTTTGTTTTTTTATAGATGGCAATGCTTTTGAAACTTCAAGAGGCTGCCAATTTCATTGAATCACCAGACAAAGAAGACCCTAGCCTGCCTAAACTTTGAATACAAAGCTCACACCTAAACACTTAGCTCTCCAATTTTTTTTGTTTTTGCTTACTGTACTGCAGTGTATGCAGTGCATATTCAGGAACAAATGGACCCTCAGAAATGGTTGTGGGGCTTTTAAAAACCATCATTCCTGCAGGAGAAGTTTGAAAATATGACTTATTAAATCCAAATCATTTAACCCATTCAGTATTTTCAAAAAACTGTTAAATGAAAAGCTATGTTCTCTTACTTAATTATATATTTAAGAATCACTTCACATAAATCAGATATCTTTACCAGTATGGTAGCCCTCAGTACTTTTAGATTGGTGCTAGTGGATTGTTAAGAAGTCCATCAGCTCAGCACTTCAGCTTCAGGGGACTTCTGCAACAAAACACACGGTCAATCCTGTTTTATGCTCAAGGGCACCTTGAAGTGTTTGTCAAAAAGAGCCATTGGAAAAGAGTATGACAGCATCACAGATACCAGTCTTTCTTGCAAGGTTCTTTGGCACATATCTACTGTATCAGTCTTTGAAGGCCAAATCTTACATATATGCAATCCTGAACTCTACAGCCCGAGCAGGTGAAACTTATGATATGCCTTAAGACAAAGACATCAATGTCACCTCAACTTAAGCAGAATATACTGGTGCTTTTATCAATAACATCCTAAGACAGCCGCATCCTAAGCTGTTTCTTCAGCTTTCTATATTATATATTACAGTTCATCATGGTTACGTTTCACAGCAAAAAAAAAAAGTCTGAACACTCCAAGTGGAATTTTCAAAATATATTTTTACTTTTTCCCATCTTCTTTATCATTTTCATAGTTTATGAGTTAAATCTGCTGTCATACTCTTTTGCATAAAACAGAACTTATTTATCAGTGATGTAAGTTCATCACTTTGTCGCTGCACACTTAATTTTGTTTTAGTCGCTACTTAAGTAGTGCCACCAATGTCGCCATATGTATCAGGTATTAGATACTTACTACACAGGGATGATATAACTTAACAAACAACCTCTAATGAAGACATAACGAGTAAATGTTATTTAAATCCAATTCAAGATTGTTTCTCTAGAACATTTATGTAGGAAAAGGCACATCTCTTTCAAGTCTTTCCCCAAACATTCAGACTAGTTACTGTGTATATTCTGTAAATACAGTCAGATTGCATTGCAGTTACTTTATCTACATTAGTTGGTGCAAATATCGAATATACTGAACCAAATACTGTACTTTAATCATGCATATTGACTGTCAAGTTAGGGTTTTAAGTTCAACTATGAATGTATAGAAAATACCTATACAGCAGCCGTATAACAGTCATGTAGGAGGTGCTTTTAAAGTAAGCCTTATCAAAGTTCTACTGCTAAACACTTTTATTAATGGCTGAGCAGGGTGGCTTTAGAGCTGCCTGTTTCTGTTTCATTTTTTACACGCTTCACAAACAAAAAGAACATTTTCTCCCCACTCATGTTTAATTTCATTTAGGTACGGTACTCATGGTGCTCCTTAAAAATGTCCCAAACTGTTTTAGTGTTGGATAAAAGCTGTGTAGATGTTCTGGGTAGGTTAGCAAAAAGTTGTCTGTAATTTCTGTCAACCACAAAAGAAATATGAAATATATTTGGAAGAAAATGTGTGACAGTTCATAGGAGATGTTATTAAAGACATTCTGTAGTGGCTGAAGTCATGTGAGATCTTATACGGTATATACCCGAGTTGATGTCCTGCAGTATTTATGTTTGAGAGGATTTTGGGCACATCAGAGAATCAGAATCAGAATCAGAAACTTTATTGTCATTGTCATGAGAACAACGAAATTAAGATGCAGAATCAAGTAGTAGAGTGCTTATTCTAAGGCAAGAGTTAAAAAGATTTAAAATGCTTTATGAAGAATTTGGTGTAGATGTGTGTAAACACGCCCCCTATGGAGTAAATGACAGATTGTTGTGCAAGTGGTGTTGAAATAATTCTTTATCCCCAACATTTTGGTGCTCAGACTAAACTTCACCTGAAGTAAAACCTGTAAATGAATGTTGGACCACTTAAAGACAGCTCAATAAGAAAGTCTAAAAACTTATGTCTGAGATGCTTCATGCTTATTTGCTTTATTGCACTGTTTGTATAAGGCTGGTTTTAAATCTTCAAGCTAATCTGCAGCTCTTACTGGTCACAAGCAAACTAAAAAATGAATGAAGAAAAGACATCGAAGAGCAAAAACGATGTCAAGTGTCTGGGACTCTTACCCTGACATCATGCTGACTTTGATTACTGTAAATATGTGAGGTATCAGACTGTGTTACAAGCCCCTCTCTGATCTGTTTTGCAGGTTAACTAAAGCCATCAACTCCAGCTTCTCATTCACTGGTTATTGTGCCTGTTGTTCTGTGGTAGCTGTGATTTGTGTTTGCTTACTAGTGTACTGGGACTATGCAGCAACTTCTACTGGTGTTGGCAATCAGCAATGATGAAATTCACAAACAAACGCTGTGTTTTCATATGGTCGGGCTTTGATTTCTTAATTCGGACCAAACTGCACCACATGATAAGTGTCAGCTGGAGATAGAGCCTTAAAGAGAAGAGGATTTGTTTGGTGATACATTGAAGACAGGGTTCATAAGTTTAGCCGATGTGTTTTGTCCTTATGAATGGCAACTAAAGTAATGCAGCTGGACTTGTAAATCGTCAAATGACAATAAAAAACGAAATAAAAAGCAATTCAGTTCCAGTTTATCAAATCACAACAGTCCCCTCAAGGAAGGTTAAAAAATCAAAAGATGAGGTGGAAATAGTTCGCAGTTAGTCTGCATTAAAACAAGTAAAAAAAACAATCTGACATCTTAGGCCAATACATGTTGCTGAATAGTCATATTTTCGCAAAGCTTGTTGTGGACTAAGATTAAGAAAACAATGTTACGCTGTATGCAGTGTCACTAATGTGCAAATGTCAAGGGTTTCTAAGTGTTGTAAATGCATGTAAACTTGCTGTGTGATGAAAAAATGTTAACATTAATGCATTGTTTAGGAAAATCATTGATGATAGATGATAATGTTTTCTTTTTTTAATACTCAGATATTTGATATTTCTTTTTTTTTTCTAAAGAATCCTTTGTAAAAGTTAAGTTCTCTATTTTGTACAGAGCATCATTGTAAAGTCTGTAAATATGTCAGCATTCTGGATGCGGCAACAATCACTGAGGAGGAAAAACTAAATCTGTGAGAGAAAGATATATTTCTTCAAAGTTGGGTCCAATACATGGATAAGGCATGCTTCTGAAGGCTTTCATCCACTTATCACTGTTTGTTGAAATTAATAAAATACATGTTATATTTATTCTGTTGCTTCTTGTTCAAGTTGACATGAGTGACCTGTTACTAGGAATTGCAGTAACCATTAAGTAATAGAGTTCATCATCATATCAAATTGATTTAAAAAGGCTTTTTTTTAAATTAGTAAAGCAGTTAATAATATACAGTATGTACAGTGAGTGTACAGACTGGGACAAATTGAGTGGGGTCTGAGTCATACATGGTGTCGGTATCCATTACATGTAATACATTATTAGGGGGCGGCATCTGAAAGTGCCGAGCCATATATAAGCCTGCCACCCCCGCAGGAATGATGGCACTGGATACAGTTCGAAGGACTTAAACGAGTTGGGAATTAGCTGCCACCTCCAACATGCCGTCCAAGCCTGCCCCAATCAAGAAGGCGGCTAAGAAAGAACCAGCCAAGAAAGAGGAGGCAAAGGCTCCAGAGCCGGCTCCTGAACCCACCCCGGAGCCCGCTCCCGTGGAGGCCCCCCCGGCTGAAGCTGCGCCTGCCCCAACCGAGGGAGAGGCCCCTGCTGCCGAGGGAGAGGCCCCTGCTGCCGAGGGAGAGGCTGCGCCACCTGGTAATTACCCGTGCACAGCAGTGTCTCAAACGGCCCACCTTTAATCATTTTTCTCGATGGCTGAACTTTTGATAAGTCGGTAACTCTTTAATTGATCCAATGGTAACTTTTTAGACACATGCACTTCTGAGGGGTCAGTGTGAACTGTTCAAATGTTTACTTTTGCCCTTCTGCAGAAACATAATGACGCTAACTTGCATGTTGCATGTTTTACAAGCCGATAATCCTAAAAGTCACAGTGCATTATGAAACGTTTGTTGTAGGAATGTATGTTGACAGTGCATGTTTATCGACTAAAATGCGTTTTTCTATAATCTACAACACTTAAATTCGTCTTGTTGAACACTGATTTTGAAATCTAGCGCCAACATCAATGCTCCCACTGACTTGACTCACAGTCACACAGAGGAGTATGTGTTCATTTTTATTTGAATCGTTTAACTCCATGCTGGAAATGCACACTCAGTGTTGTCTTCTACCATAAAAATGAGTGCACTAACCCTTAATATCAGCTGCCACTCCTGCTTTTGAGGAATTGCCAGCTGCCTCCACTGATGATGGTAAATTAAAGGACTTCACTTGTTCATTAGTGCTTTAGCAACTACTCTAAGTGACTTCTTGATAAAACTTTCTGCAGTGCTTAGTCTCAAAACATGTTCCACCTTCCTCAATGCATTAATTGATAATATATAACACTTAATAATAACTACTTTGAGTGCAGCGATACAGGAGGCTGCACCAGCAGCAGTCTCTGCTGGTATTAATCCAACCTGCAAAAATAGAAAACGTGTTCCTCTTCACTCCTCTCTCTCCTTAACAACTGAGATGATTTTGTCATTTGAGACTAACTGGATGGAAATTCTCCATGTGATAGCATTGTTAATCCTTTGAATTCCCAGCAAAGGGGACAGAGAGCTGTGAGATGCATAGCTGGATTATATTTGATGCTGTTGCTCTGCTCATTATATGCTGCCAACAATAATACAAATACCTGTTTAACATCAGCTGAAGCTGCTGAGGCACCTGTACCAGAAGAGCCTAAACCACCTACGCCCCCACCACCCAAAGGTAACCTTTTCATGAAAGCGAAAACTTTATTTAAAAACCTATTTCATTGTTTTTTGTCATTTGCTTTGTGCTTATTACAACATTAAAATAGGAAAATGTATTCCAACATACTATAAGCTTTGTCTTTAAAATTCATTCATGTAATAATTGTATTTTATGTGGCATCTGCAGAGCCCACAAGCGCTCCTGTGGATCTCTTTGTTGAGGATAAGAACGATACTTCGGTCACTATCATTTGGAGCCAGCCAGAGAACATTGGGGCTTCAGGTCTAGATGGGTACACCATTGAAGTCTGCAAGGATGGAAGTAAGCCCAGCTCTTCTCTGAACCACGTGCATCATATAGCAGCATGTCCACGAAAGGGGTCAGATAGTGGTATTAATATACCCTGACAGAAATGTCAGCTGACCTTTGAATTACTTTTTCAGCTGCAGATTTTAGGGTTTCACAACGTGCATCTTTAATTGCATCATAGTTTTTCATTTTTATTTTTTCAAAATATAGTCAGGAAATTCTTATTCTTTTCTGTTTTAAAGTGTGTCAGGCACATCAGCAGCAGCTGTTCCTGAAGTGTCAGCCGCAGAGTTATATCACGAGCTACCTAACTTCTCCCTACAAGGAAAGAGGCATTTCAGGAGCCGCTGCAGTCTTGCTGGATGTTCTGCATTTAGACTTACAGCACTAAGCTAATGTCAGCAGCAATACAGTGCAGGCTTGATTTAGCAGACCCGCACAGCAATTTAATGAATATGAACGCTGCAAAAAAGGAGTGCTCACTGTCCTGCATTTTTCTTAGTGCCTGATAATTTGTATAAATTCACTCAAAATCAAACTCACTCTTTCTACATTTTGCATATTGGGCAGACTCTTCCTTTGAAAAACAACAGCTTTTTAAACTCATTCATCATTGTGTGTAATTTTTCTCATCCAGCTGAGGATTGGAAAGCAGTTAATGAAGAACTGCAGAAGTCTTCCCGCTTTGTTATCAAGAACCAAACCACTGGTGACCGCCTGAAGATCCGAGTGGTTGCTGTGAACGAAGGTGGCCGCAGTCCTCCCGTTAGCCTCCCTGAGCCTGTGTTGGTGAAGGAGGTCGCTGGTAAGAAGTGTTTCCAATAGAGAACATAATCTGAACATTTTCTATAAGGGAATTTTACCTCTTGGAAAACCAATTATTTACAAGATAAACTAAAGGGTACTAAATCCTGAATTAACAATACTATTTAATATATTGTCCATACTATTTATGTATTTAATACCATAAACTAATTGTTTTACAATTAATCAACCATAAAAGCTGTAAAAAATCATTCCAAAATCAGGCCATTCTATACTCTTATTTCCCAATTTTTACATCAGTGCTGTTTAATAAATCCACTAGATAAACAGACGTTCTACATCATATATATGAAATTAAACTTTCTCCCAGGTGCTAAATGATTAAATTTAGTGTTTTAAGAGGACAGTGCGTACCATCTGAAACAGATATAGCCTAAAGTTTATCACGAGAAAGGGGAGTTGCAAAGTGCAGGAGTCAAAGCTAAGAAGCTCAGCAATGTTTTTCCTCTCAGCTGTCCATGTCCTGTTGGCACATGCCTGCAATGTTGCATTTTAAAACTGTGGTGTTCTCTCTTGTTTCCACTTTAAGTTGAAACCCCGACCGAGCTGGCAACAGTGTGATAATTACACACTTGATAAGTGGACGGTTTTACTGTTGCTGCACACCTTACAGTGTTAATCATAGACAGTATATGTATCTGAGCTGAATTGCTGTGAAAGATGATTGGACCCTGAGGGCTTTATAAGGAGGAGCTGCATGACTCTGGGTCCCCTCACAAATCATCGTTATGTGTAATGGAGAGTCAAACAGGGAGGGAAGGCAACTTGATCCCAGCTGAACTGGCAGTCTTTCAGTAGTCACATTAACCATCGTGTTCACCATAGCGGGTGGCCTCCATATAGAATCAACTTATGAATGGTTTCCTACAAAATTACCACAAAGCTTTAGAAAATAACTGGGATGTCTGTGCTGTTAACACAGACTTTTCTATGGAGGGTTTGGCATTGCTTCGTGATCCCTGCCAGGATTCACGCTGAGGGGAATGTCAGGCTCCCTTCTCTAAGATCGATGGTGTCAAGTGATCTGACTGCAAGCATTTAGGGAAGGGTTAAGAGCAGAGAGGGGGTGGATGGGAAATTCCAGCGTGTCCTGACTCAGAGTAGAGAGGGGGTGGATGGTATCCTTCTAACCTCTCAGATGACACCTAAATCTCATGACACCGCTGGAGATTCACTGTTTATCTTGAAACATGCCATGGACTTTACAGCACAAATCTTTATTAAGGTTAATCCTCTCCACATGAAGTGATAAGACACCTAACATGCAGTGTATACTTTCTAATACCTTAGCTTACCCTCTTTTTGATTTTTTTTTTTTATACAGTTAACAGTTTACATCCCATTTAATGTTTACTCATCATTTGCTTTTAGGAGTGTCCAGATGAGTGTCTGCTTATCTCATCTGCGATTTTAATGCATTCTGATGTGAGTGGGGGTAACCGAATCTCCAAATCATGCGTCATGAGAAGCGATATACTGACTAAAGTACGCCTGCTTTATTTAGAGACCTGACAAATGTTGCTGGGCTGCACTCAGCAGGTGTTGCTTCTCTGCAAATCACTTTTACAAACAAGCTACAGCAGGACACTTCCAAGTGTTTAACCATCTGAAACATTTCTGTTTTTCATTCACTGATTGTCAGCTTTCAGTTACATCGCACAAAAGAGACTACACAGCAAGGAACTAAACAACAAGTGTAGATCAATTTTTGTGAATACGATAATAAATAAAGCAACAATTAAGGCATTCATATCAACTTTATGTTAATTTGATTTATATTGATTTTGGCATGAAAACATACAAATGTAATGTTTATAAAATTACATGTTCATAGGTCTCAGTTTCTTTCATATGCAACTTCATGTGTATGCCATATTAATAAAGATGCATATATATGAATTTACATGCCTGTACACTCAAATACTATCTTGCTTAAGTACTCTCCTATGTTGTAATGCACTAAATAGATCGAAAGACTCTATATAACTCCTAATCGCTCCCTCACTTACTTACTCAAGATCCTGTTGAGACTTTTCAAAACAAACTGAATCACGTGAAAGAGCAGATTGTTTACGGATGAGAAGTGAAAAAGAGCCGCCAGGTGCTAAAAAATAAACCTTAGACTCAAACGTTAGAACAGGCTTTTCCCCGCAGCACGCCGTGTAATAAATACTCACAAAGAAAACGGCGGCCGTTACAACTTATGTCTAAAAATGTATAGTTTCATGCATCTGTTAAAACACTCGACTCCAGCTACACGACGCGCAGCTGGAAACACTTCCCGCAAGTCGAGCTGCCCGAGATTCACAGAATTTACAGAAAATGTTACATTTTTGTGATTTATATCGTTATCGGGACGATAGAATTCTTATATCGGGATATGAGATTTTGGTCATATCGCACAGCCCTACAGTCAACTATACAAACTCATCAAGAATAAATAAAAAAATATCACAGCTAGTGTAAATAACAATAAACCATTTTAAAAATGACTCTCTTGCTTGACAGAGACTGCAATATATTTTTCACACAACATAATGCAGGCAGCACGAGGATGTGGTGGTTAGAACTGTTATCTCTCAGCAAGAAGGTTCTGGGTTTCAATCTAGTGGGTGGGACCTTTGCGTGTCCTCTCTGAGTGTCCTGGCATCCTTCCATAGTCCAAAGCCAAGCATGTTAGTTTGAATAGTGATTCTAATATGTCTTTAGGTGTGACCTGTCCAGGGTGTATCCCTCCTTTCACCCTATAACAGCTGGGTTAGGCTCCAGCTCAACTGTGGCACTGAATTGTATAAGCGGAAGAAAATGAATCAAACAGATGGATGAATGGACAATGCGATGTTAAATAATGGTTCCCATTGAGAGTAAAACAAATGATAAATAATGATATCAGGCTAGTGTATAGGGCGACAGTACCTTATGATTCACAAGTCACTATCCTATGACTGAGCCTTGTTCTTGGTTTCTCTGTTCAATAAGGACAGATCATTAGAAGGAATTGAACGTGATTTATTGATCTACAGAATTCAATTATGCTATTCGCGATTAGACTGATGACTTAACACAAGAGAATGAAATTCCAGCGGTGATGGCATTAGGCCACAATCCTAGATGTTGGTGGTGGTGAAGATAAGATGGAAACTTGGATGGAGTGACTTGCGTGAGGCGGAGATGGGGTGGAGGTGGGTTCCAAAAGAGAGAAGGAATGATTTACACTAAGCAAGTTGGAGGGGTCCTGCATACATATATCTTGCAAACAGCATACGAAAGAAAATAATTCAAATAACCATTAATTATTTTCCTCATTGATTTCCTC
This sequence comes from Aulonocara sp. 'chitande type north' Nkhata Bay, assembly GCF_057382095.1. Classification (NCBI taxonomy): domain Eukaryota; kingdom Metazoa; phylum Chordata; class Actinopteri; order Cichliformes; family Cichlidae; genus Aulonocara; species Aulonocara sp. 'chitande type north' Nkhata Bay. Next base: position 37,173,772 of record NC_141348.1, on the reverse strand, counting down.
TCCAGATCGTCCCAAGGTCCGTCTACCTCGTTTTCTTAGGCAGAGATATGTCGCTAATGTTGGAGACAAGATCAATCTGACCATCCCCTTCACAGTAAGATTGGAAGATTTCTGTGCATCGCTCCATGGGTAATAAATAACACACTGGAATTCACTGTCTGTTTGCTTCTTCTCTCAGGGAAAACCCAAACCTGTGGTCACCTGGACAAAGAACGGGCAGCCCCTTGACACAAAGAGGGTGAACATTCGCAGTACCGAAAGAGACAGCATCCTGTTCATCCGTGCGTCTGAGAGAGAGGACTCTGGAGTGTACGAGATGTGTGTGAAGGTGGATGACTTTGAGGACAAGGCTCAAATTACCCTTCAAATTGTTGGTGAGTAAATTTCTGATACTGTGTGAGATGCCTTTAAAACTGTCCTATTTGATACTCAACCCATGCCTGTTTGTTCGCAGAGCTGCCAGGGCCTCCTGCCACTGTAAAGATTGTGGATACCTGGGGTTTCAATGTTGCTCTGGAGTGGACTGCACCCAAAGACAATGGAAACACAGAGATCACGGGTTACACAGTGCAGAAAGCGGACAAAAAAACTGGAGTAAGTATTCTGTACCAAAGGGCCGCTTGTTTTCAGGTCATAACAGCTAACTCATTCTGATGATTAATAGTCGCATTCCACTGATAAATTACATACCGCATGTCCTGAATCCCCAATACGTCTGCTAATAATCCATCATGTCTGTGTGTGTGTGTGTGTGTGTTTAAAGGACTGGTACACTGTGTTGGAGCATTACAACAGACTGAATGCCACCATCTCAGACCTCATCATGGGCAACACCTACAAGTTCAGAGTGTTTGGTGAAAACAAGTGTGGAATGAGTGAGAGTGCTGCTGTTACAAAAGAAGAGGCCAAGATCTTGAAGACAGGTACTTTTTTAAAAAAGAGCTATAAGGCATTAGAAGGAAGATATCAGAAATGTTTTAATTTATTCATTCATTCAGCAGTGGATCCTGCCTTAAATTTGAAATTGTTGGCATCTGCCATCAGTAAGTCTTTTTTAAATTTAAACTAAATTTAAATGAGAGCAGGGACAGTTTTTTGTAATCATCATCATCATCATTGTTTATTTATATAGCACTTTAAAAACACACAAGGCTGACCAAAGTGCTGAACAATAGAAACATAATACATACCATACGAATAATAAATACGATAAAATAATAAACATAGCGAAAACAATAAAATACAAGTCAGTCAACCACTGAGTCAAAAGCCAGTGAATAAAAATGCGTTTTCAATCTGGATTTAAAAACCAGCACTGATGTCGATTGCCTAATGTGAAGAGGAAGATTATTCCAAAGCTTAGGAGCCACGATAGAGAACGCTCGGTCTCCTCTCAGTTTCAGCTGTGATTTGGGGACTGAGAGCAACAGCTGCTCAGCTGACCGGAGCGAACGAGTGGGGACATAGGGCTTCAGCAAATCAGACAGATACGCAGGTGCCAGACCATTTAAAGATTTAAAAACCAATAAAAGAACTTTAAAATGAATCCTAAATTCAATTGGAAGCCAGTGCAGGGAGGCCAGGGCCGGAGTAATGTGCTCAAATTTCCTTTTACCAGATAAAAACCGTGCCGCAGCATTCTGTACTAGTTGCAGGCGTGTCAGAGTGCCCAGTCCAACCCCTATTAAAAGGGAGTTGCAATAATCCAAGCGTGAGGTTATAAAAGCGTGGATAACAGTCTCCAAATCAGACCTTGAAAGAAAAGGTTTAACCTTCGACAGACGCCTGAGTTGATAGAATGACGATTTCACCACCCCATTCACGTGGCCATCAAAGGTAAGTGCAGAGTCGATTTTTAACCCAAGATTGGTAATCGAGCTCTTCAGGTGAGGGGTCAGAGCAGCAAGGTCAACATCAGGGATATCAGAGGAACGATTTGGGCCAAACAGAATTGCTTCCGTTTTACGTTCATTAGAATAGAACTAAATGAATCAAAAATTCACTTCTGTAGCGTGAAGTGTGGTTGAAATCCCTGACAGCTAATCAGGGGACCAATAAACATTAAACTATTTGATTACTATTAAGAAAATGTATCACCCACTAGTACAGTATACTGTAATCCCTTTAATCTTAATCTTAAATGCAACAAGAACAGCTGGATTTCCATTTCCTTTATTGGGAGGAAATCAATTACAGGAACCGCAGACAATCCAGACAGTTTAAAATAAAAGATCTTGTGCAGACTGAATGCTCCACTTCTGAAATCTTTTTTTTTTTTTTTTTTTGTGTCCCGTTTGGATCTTTAGCCATCAGAATTGTTGTCTTAAGGCCAAGAAAGATGCCAAGCGGATTTATTTTACCAAGTGGATCATCATGGCCTTGCCATATTGGTCCATTTGATTGACCTTTATTATAATTATGAATTTATTTTATTTTCAGTCGCTACAAACGGGACAGACATGACTGGGGGATAGGACAGGGAGAAAGAATGAAAGAAAGAGAGGGAGAGAAAGAAAACCAAAGGGGAGAAGAGACGGTGAGAAGGGGGGGAAGAAAGAAAAAAAACAAAAAAAACCCCCAAAAACAAACAAAAACACCTGGATCACCTGTATGGAGAAAAAAAAACAGAAGAGAAAGCAAACAACAAAGAGCAACATAATAAAAAAAACAGCACCATCACAATAAACTTGCTAGCAGTAGATAACAGTAGATACTAAATAATAAACGATATTGTTCAGCACGCAAGATAGACAGCGCACAATGTGCTTTGAGGCAGCAGCCAAGAAAGCTGTAGTCCGCGTCTGTGAACACCCGTGTGCACACCTGTGTGCATACCTGTGTGGATCAGCATGCTTGTATTCCAAAGGTTTCTCCATGTAACGATCTGCTAGGGCGTGTGGGGAGCCATAGCCCCGTCCACCAGGGTATGAAGCAGGTATGGAGGAGATCCAGGCCCCAGATATCCAGAGGCCCCAGAGTACAAGGACCCGAGGAGGACCACCAAAGGGGGGGGAACCGTGCTACCCTCCTGGGAAGAGCTGAGTAGAGCCCCAAAGGAGAGGTCACCCCGCAGCTATGGAGCAGAGGCCAGAGGGGGTTGCAGTGGCACTTCTGAAATCTTTGACAATTTTTGCATTTCTATAAAGGACAGTTCTGGAGCCAGAAATGAACATTTTGATTTGTTTTACAATAAAAACTAAAAAACAAAATCGATTTAGCTTGCTAAAAATTTGTATGACTTAAAATGGCTTTTGACCCCGTTAGTCACATTTCTTTCCCCGGACAACCTGGTCAGGATTTGTTTTTTCTCACATGTGGCACAAAACAGGAGACAGCCCACATTAGATGTGTTTCCACTAATAGAAACACATCTGTTATGTGATCCCTGGATAAAGTGTGATGCACAACGCAATATACACAACAGCAAATTGTTTTTCTGACATTTCACTGGATAATTACCTCTATTTTTCTTATGAGCGGACAGTCAGACATCACACTGACTTTTCACTCAGAAACAGGTTAGAAACCATTTGATGTGCGATATGACTGCATCAGACAGTTTTGTTCTCCATCACCTATGTGAGGGGATGTATAGAAAAGGCCATGGCTGCAATTCATGTTTCAAATTTTTTTCATTCTACATATTTTGTGTTTTCCTCTATTTTCAGGCATTGACTACAAGCCTCCTGACTACAAGGAACGTGACTTCAGTGAGGCACCCAAGTTTACCACATCCCTGGCTGACCGGGCCACTACTGTTGGCTATAGCACCAAGCTGCTCTGCTCCGTCAGGGGATCCCCAAAAGTATAGTAACATCTCTCTCTATTTGCACTCTATTAGCACTTCAACAGCACCAATTGTAAGCTCTTGTTGGTCTCAAGACAACAGTAGTGTGCTTTTTAATTTCAGTTCAGTCTACAGTCATTAACTTGATGGACCAAGTTACTGCTTGTAAGATAGATCACAGAGATCAATTGAAGCTTTTTTTTTTATAAAACTTGCTTGATGAATCCACGTGAATTGTATTTACATTCTTGTAATTCTCTAATTCAGTTCATATATTCATAATATATGAACCGCTGTCTTAAGGTGCTTTATACTGTGAGGTGGAGAGTGAACATCAGTGATCAGTCTCCTCTGCTTGCTTAAATACTTTTTAATACGTTTTTCTTCTCCCACTAAATATCACATTTTAAAAGGACAAGCGAAATAAAAATGCTCTATGTCAACACCTCAATCCAAATATCTACTACAGACAGGTGTGAAAGCTATTTTATTGGCTACTTTCTGGTTGCAGTTTTGTTTGCAAATTATCGCCATATAAAAGTGTGGGGACGTACCCTTCTATTAAATTCTTCATACAGACTCTTACAGAAAGAAAGAAACATCACAATAATCGCAAGTAATGCTAAAAGGATAATAACTAGGTAAGAATCTTCGAAGTGCTGATCTCATGTAAAACCACACCCCAAATGTCCACCCGGGTTCATCATACTTCAGCACTGTAATTCACATGTATTATTAGCTGTTATTAACAAAATACAGAAGTTGAAGAATGTTTGCTTTGCTTAGATAATCGCTACATATGTAGAACCTCCGACACAGTTCTGGTCTTTAAAATATTAAAGTCTAAATGTGCATGCAGATTTGATTTTACCAGAGGTGCAAACTAGCTAGACTGTTCCATAGGCACCTTCTTCCTTAAACATACGAAAGCTGCACCCATTAGCTCATTAGCTCACTGTCTCAGTCCCTTACCTCTTCTTTCATGTCTGCAATCCACTAGGTCACCAACAGGATGTAGGATAAATGGTACTAAGCACAATACGATGCAAAGAGGCCACCAGATATTTATTATCTTTTAATGCCACTAAACTCCCAAGCTGTGTGTGTACGTTGTTTCTGCTTCAGTCCCAAAGCCACAAATATGTCAACAATACTTCTGTTCATAGTCTTTGCAAGGTGTTTTGCTCTTTACATCCAGTTATACTGTATGAATCGGTTTTTCTACAGCCCAAGATTGTGTGGATGAAAAACCAGATGATTATTGGAGATGACCCCAAGTTCAGGCAGATCTGTGTCCAGGGTATCTGCTCCCTGGAGATCCGAAAGCCTGGCAACTTTGACGGAGGTGTGTACTCCTGCAGAGCCAAGAATGATCACGGAGAGGCAACTGTCAGCTGCAAGCTGGAGGTCAAACGTAAGTCAGGATCTTAAAGCTGTACTAAAATCCGAGGTCTTTTGGATATGTGTAAAAACTCTATTTCAGCTGTAGGACTTGCTTTGCCAGTACCCAGTATCCTGAATATCACGTGTCTTTGTTATACAGAGCCAGTGATTGCAGATGCCGACAAGAAATAAGCTGACATCGTGACGCTCACAGGTGAGAAATCTGATTTATTTATTTTTTATACTTTGACACTTTATTTGCTCTCAGAATATCAGTACACCAAGTATACAACTTTGTCACAACACTTTTAACAGAACGGTAATATTTCGGGGTTAGCTTTGATTGTAGTGCTGTTGTAGCTGGACATTTGTGTCAAAACAATTAAATAAGATCCATTGGATAGGTTGATCTATGTGTGTCTTCACCAGCTGCCTAAATGACTTGGTGTCCATACTTGGAGAGAACTAAACTTGGAAAACATGGCCACTGCCACTGAAATGCTCCAATCAGTAGCACCCATAAATTAAAACTGTAATGACTCCCCATGCACTCAGTTTGGAGACTTAATCACATTTCATCAACTCAGCAGAAGTAGCTGCAGTAGCTTCCTTCAGGAGCATTTTATTTGTAGGTCACTTCTTAACACTTAAACAGTACAACACATTAAAAAAATACAAGAAAATTATTTATGTGTGCTTTGTTTCAAATCACTGCTGTTTTTGCAGCTTAATTTATTCCTTAGCATATGTTTTTGCTATTTGTTCAACTGATCCAATCCCAAATTAGACTCAGAAGGAAAGGGGCCTTTGCAGTCTCAGGTGCCTGACAGTGTTTCTAAAATGGTCATCCACACTGATAAAAAAAAAACTTTTGTAGTTTAAATAATGTCTTTGTTTCCCTGCAGGAAGGTGCTGGATTCCTGGAAGAACATGTATATATGGCTGGTGACCACACTGCCTAATGGATGTAGACTGATCTATCGCCAAGCGCTAACAAATATTATGATGAACAATGAATTATGATGAAAAATAATTACAATTAAATATTAAATATCATCAGTATCGCTACAACTGCATTTTTAAGTCCATATCCTTGCCCACAATCAGCTTTTTCCCCAACAACAAAGTCTATTGTAACTAAATTATGAATTTGTCAGACACTGTTCTTTCCTATTTTATCATCTAACACCAAGAATTTTGCAGGATGGATCTTCTGTTCCTCGTAGGAGAACTACATGTAACATCAATGAGTTTATACCAATAAACTATTTAATTTCTGGTTTTATTTTTTCAATACATTGTTTTCTGTAAATTGTAACCACTGCCATGTAATGGCTTCTATTGTGTACAGCAGTTTAAATAAAAACTTAATATTGTGCTATGATAATCTGTAAAAGCTCTATGGAGGGAAAAAATAAAGCAGGGATCATACATGGAGTACACTTATGGTGTTATATATTTATATAGATTGCAATTGTTTACGTTGATAAAACAAGCTATGCTTGCTGAGGTTTTTAGAATATAGTAACACTTCATTTTTTAGGCCTGTTGGTACTGATTTACTTTATTTACTAATTAAGTGTGCTACTAATTTGAGCAAAAATAAAGAATTCAGTTGCTCCAAATACAAATAATGGATTCCATGTAATTGTACACAAAGTCTTTGAGCAGGTTAGGTAAGCCAAACACATTTAAAAATGCTGTTTTTAAAATTCAATACTACCTGAAAGATAAATACAGGTTTAAACTCAGTTTTGAAATTCATATTTTCTTTATAATTTTTTTCCATATCCACACATTTATCTAATACCTTTCCCTTTCAATGCCAATACTGCTACTGAGTATATGAGGCTTCTGGATGAAGTCCAGTAAGAAACTGGAGACAGCAGTGTTGTTCATGTGACTCTTACAGACCCAAAAGTACTACAGCATGCCAGAACGTCCGTAATAATAATACCAGTGTATAATACTGAACTTGTAACTATTTGGTCTTGAAGTCATTGGCATAGTGATACAGTACCAGGCAGGATGCCAGAGATATCCAGGTTACAGAGACGCATGGGTTCACACACAGGCTGACAAAATTAGCCCTAGTGCTCCATCTCCCATGGGTTATTTTAGGGATCAGTAGCTCAGCTGGCAAAATGTGCTTTTAAGTCACAGTAGCCAACTGATATAAAAATTTTTAAAAGGAATGGATAAATAAAACTATTCTGGTGGCAAAGTAATAAAAAAGGGAAAAGTGTTCAAAACCTACATCTTAATGAGTGACCCAGCTAAAAAAGAAAAGTCAGCTTTATTCAGATTATTTGAGTGTGGCGCCCTCTAGTGTTTCAATTAAGTAATGACATCTAGAGGAACTAGAAATAAAAGGATAGACTGTCAAATGAAAACTATATCCATAAGTCACAATAAAACCCGCAAACATGACTTTTAGAGGTCAACAAAGATCAACACAGTCAAGTGTAATTTATATGTCTTTAAATAGATAGGCTCCATTGTTTCCTGACATTTTAAGGTACTTGCTTAATTTGCATAGTGCAGCTTTAACCTGTGGGCTATGAGCCATAATGGGTCTCAAGCCTACTTCTAGCTGTTCCCTGGATGCTGACATGCCGCAATAGGGTCATGGAGCAAGAGACTTCCTGTCTAATTTAGATCCTGCACTGAAAAGGTTTCCAGCTCCCAATGAAAGGCGTCATTATATCACAGATGGACTGTGTAAAAACATGCATTAAATAATATATTATATCCACCAAAAAATATATTAATAGTAGAGTGAGGATTACGGGTTTTTCTTCTACTTTGAGATCAAAACATTGCTGTAAGGCAAAAAATATATACTGCAGATATCCAGAAATTCTGTTAAAAAATTGTTAATGTAGTTTTTGGATATATTCCAAATAGCAGAAAGAACTCCCTAGAAGAAAGAGGTCCGTGGACGGCAGCCATCTGTCTCAAACAGTTACTCTGAGTGAGTGGAGGGAGCATTGAGGGAAACCACAAGGAAAAGCACTGGATATGTTGGTGAGGCCAGCAACTGCAGACCAAAAATGTGTGGTTACAAAGATACCTGTAGAAAGGTAGCAGGGAGACGTTTGGTTCAAAGCACAGCTGTTCATCCTCATAGTGCAGCTAACATCATTGTATTCTTTGTCTCGTTTCACTATTACATCTTCATTTTATATGTGAGCCTCATTAGACTCCCTGCTTCACCTTTATGAAACCAGACCTTCACAGCTGCTTCAGGCACATATTCTGCCTCTAATCTCCATGTTGAATTACCACCTTTCATCTATTCCAATTTATTGCTATAACGTTCAGCAGGAGGCAATCACCAAATATCTTCTGGCTGAATAATTGGATTCTATCAAAACTTTTTTTTCTCCATCATCCTCCCCTCTGATCAAGAATAGGAGCAAATCAGCACAGCAGAATGTAAAGTTCATAAAAAACCTGGATGCTTCAGTGATGCAGCATCTGTGACACATCTTGCGGTGTTGCTCTAATTGTGGGTAATGCGCCGAGCACTGCCCGGTCACTGCTACAGGATGTCAAGGGTAACGCCAAAGGCAACGAAATGGTGCGTCGCTCTTGAAGGGTAGCCTGACTGCCATTTGCTGCAGAGTTTTGGCTATGGTCCCAGAAGGTTTAATAAGCGTAATGGTGAAACTGGCCGTCACAACAGTGTCCTGTCGTTGCTTTTCATTAACAAATGTTGCACCAGTAAATCAGCTGGATAGACTGTCTGAGCACACTTTTCATTTGCCAAAGATTTAGGCTGTTAAGGAGGAATGAGAAGTGGATACTGTTATGCGCAAACAAACACATTCCTCCTCATTTCTTTTAAACATTTACAGGTACTGTTTGGGGAAATTGGTGCTTCTGGAAATTGTGTATTTTTATGCTTCTCCCCGACCACACAGTACGTGGATTTTTCTGGAGGAAACTGCAGAGGAAGGCTGTCCAGCTACCATATTTCAAATTAAGATGGCAGAATGAGATTTCATTTAGTCAGTTTCATTCTTTAAAAACCAAGATACTAAATAAATATGTGAAAAGTAAAAAAAAGAAAACAAAAACAAAAAAACAGCCGTCTTAAAGCTTATGGTATATCACAAAACCTTAAAGAGATGGCCAGTAGACAAGTATACAGTAATATGCTGTCAAACCAAACTAGACATTTCTCTGCTGGCATCCTGCTGCATTAAAGCTCTACATATATCACCTTGACTCACTGACCTTTGCACTTTTTGTTGTTGAATACTATCTCCCATGTGAATGACACAGTTATGTGTCTCATCCTACTTTCTAAATTATTTACCAGTTACATGTTGGGTGCTTCTGTAGAGTGGGTGAACTACTTTGCCATTTCTGCTTCACATTAACTGCTTCAGAAAAAAAACAACAAACTTCCCATCTGTGTTCTGCTTGCCTCTATACTGCAGCAAAAACAGCCCAAGTCACTCCCCCTCTCCCATCCTCTCTCTCCCTTTCACCTCCTCCCCCTTTTCCTCTATCCTCTCCGCTCACACCTCACTGCACTCAGGTCCCCATACAGTTCCTGCAGCAGGGAGGTACAGCACCTTAAATCGAGCTCTGTTTTGAGAGGCACTGCAGACTGCTGGTTTCCACGTTCACCCTTCTTTTCATCACTCATCGATCCCCCTGTTTTTATACTCCCTCCTGCTCCTCTCTTTGTCCCCCCCTTTCTGGTTTTCCTCCTGCGTCTAATTCTCAAAGCTCAGCAGTCCCTGTCTGCTTGTACTGAGGGAAAAAGTGATAGAGTGAGGAAGAAAAGAGGAGGAGCACAGCTATTAGTGTGCCAAAGAAAATCTAGACCCCTCCCTATCCAACTGATGACGAGGAGAGGTTTTATTGAGTTGCTCCTTAGCCAATGAGCATGCAGTGCCGGGAAATACAGCAGTGGACCTGCACCGGCTCTGGTGCTTGTGCTTATTTCACTGTGTTAGAACAATGTTAATGAGTGTATCCTCTCCTCCCTGCCCGATCTGAGCACGCATTAGCAACAAACTGAGTCTCGTTTATGTGTGTCTTCTAGGACAGAAACCTCCCCCAGGTGACACTGGGACCTGCTACTACTTTTTTTTTCTTTTTTTGCAATGTATTTCAAGGGTGGGATGAGTCAAAGGGCAGACTATTAAGACTTCTCTCATCTCTTTAAGAACATATCTGACCCTGTTTTCCGCTCTCCTTGGTTAGGAGACATCTCTCTGCAAGGTAAGCTGCATTTTCCCTCTATGTCCAAGCATTCTGTTACTGGTTCTTTTGCTGTGTGGCAAGTTGTCACAGAGGCACCTAGCCTCATTACACACATCCTGGATGAATGTAGAAAAAAAGCCCTGCACAGAGAAAAAGAGAGAATAAATGGCTCAGGGGTAATTAGAGCAGACAGTCTTAGCACTTCTCCTTTTAATGCAGGGTCTCGTATTAGAGAATCTGCTATAGTGGAACTTTTAAAGCATGCCAGTAAGTCCCTTAATGACTGGTGCGTAGCATCATGTAGCGCTGCAGTATAATGTTACATAATAAACAAAGCACGTATGAGTGAGATAGAACTTGAGAACTGAATTTTATTTCACTGTTAAACAAATATTAATTGACTTTCATTGGCTGATTATGACAAAGATGATTATAAACTGATTAACAGTGAGCGACGATAGATTTTTAGTGCACAAACATTAAATTGTTATATGTAACAGATTTTCATTTGTTTCATTTTTTTCATTTTCTCACTGTTTTGTTTTTGTTTCTGTTATTTTATTGGTTTGCTTTAGTGTGCGGATGCTCTATAGGGATGATGGTACTCAGTTTAATGTTATACAGTAAAAATACACTGGGAGTGTGTGCAAAGTCAAATTTGCTGAGCCAGCAAGAGTGAAGGGCCCACATAGAGTCTGCAGAACTCAGTGTTTCAAATGAATCTGAGTGATCTTATTAGTACTTAGATTGGTGAATTTAAGTACTCCATTGCAGCCTTTTCTTTAAAAAAGATTAGATTTGCTTGGCTGAAGGTGATTGAAGGTAAAGCTCTCTGCATTACAGCCTCTGATGGATACTGAGTTGGGAGGCACATTCTATATGTTAAGCCCCATATCTCATCTCCAATATCTATTTTTTTCTGTTTTCTTTTTTAGTTTCTAATCAATTAAAAGTGACTCACGTTTTGCTGCAGAAGAGGGGGAATACTCTCTTTTGCATCGTTTGTTCCTGGGCTGATTATGATGCAAAGGTGTGAACAGGTCAGGTGATGCTGTAGTCTCTTTACTCCCCAGGGATATTATGAGTACATGACAGGAACACTCCTCAGAGTGTGTGCCAAATGAGGATTTTCTTTATGCATTAGCAGAGATGAATCAGTGCATGTGCAGGTGCAATATGTTAGCAGCTGCATACATATGGCGCATTTTGTGCTGCAATAGAGTAACATCTTGTTTTTTGTTTGGTGATTTTTTTAAAAACATGTAAACAGTATACCGAAAGCTGCATGAAACAAAATCAAGCAAAATATCACATTAACATTTGCTGATTAACTGTACATATCTTAAAAGCAGTGGAAGACATGTACTCTTGTTTAATCCTAAGCATTCTCAATAAAATATGCATTACTTTTTATCCAGTTTCCTTAATGAAACCTCAAAATCAACACTAAATATATTTCGGATTACACAGAATTTATACACCATGTAAAATAAAAATATAATCACATATAGTTTTGGCAACTTTATGACTTTACAGCCACACATCAATGCTGATTGCAAAATCTGAATAAACCTGGAAAACGAAATCTTGTAACTTTTATTATCCCAAGTCTGTTTTTAATTTACTCTTTCAATATCAACTCCATTGATTTAAATCTGCACATGCATATTTCTGCTTTCATGATCATAATAACATTATTTTAGTTTTATTCAAATTGCATGATGCTTTTAAGATGTATTTTGTAGACCCTTTGTTATCCATGGACATTACATTTATATGCACCACTGACATCACATGTCATTTTTTTTCTATTCTCATCTTATTTCCACCCAGCTCTGTCATTCCATTGTTTTAAAAGCATTTAGACATTTATCTCTTACACACCTGCATTGTTATTTTTTCTGTTCAGTTTATTAATTGTACAGTTCTTATCATAAACTATAAAAACTGGAAGATGGTCAATGATTTCATTTACCAGTTATCAAATATCAGCTATGCCAGTTAGAAGCTCTATCTTCATATATCATGGATGCATATATATCAGTACTGTGGCCTAACAGAATCTAGAGTTCTTCTTCTTCTTCTTTTAAATAAACACAAATGACTAAATATTGATTTGTTTGCTTTCTCATATATTTTATACATCTCATCTGTAGGACTTTTAAGATGGTCCAGATCAAGTTGCTATGGTGACTAATCAAAAAAGAGTGACAGATTTTGAGATTAACAACAAGACTCCAAAGTTGTACGACACATTAAAAAAATGGTTCAACTACATCAGTTGAGTCATTTCTAAAATGTCTAAAGAATCTTTGGACTATGAGAAGAAGAGGATAACATCAGTGTGTATTGTTTTGCACTGCACAGTTTTTGTTGCTGCAGTAGCAAAGAAGCTGCATACAAAGAGGACACACAAGGACTTGGTGTGTTGTGATGAAATAAGTATGGCATTTCACTCGGGGGGGGTGTCCAGTTGTAATTTGACGGACGTAACGTATCTATTAAATGGTTAAGTGTTCAGTGTGATTTCCTAGTGACAGTGTTTTGATCTTTTTTTTGTTTGAATATCAAATCAGTCTTACAGAATTTATCATAATTTCACACAAAATGAGGTAGCCCACTGGCATTTGTTGTTCCCAATAACATGTATCACAACAATGTTGGTTATTGTTTTAATTTTTCCCAGAGTATCACATGGGCTCCAACTTTGCAGATCAGTATGAAATGTTTGTCCTCAGTTATTGGATTACTATGGCATTCAAGTTGGCACCATCATGAGGAAAAGATCTACACTGTCCAAAATTTACTTTGTGACTAATTACTACAAATCCACCAAATATTAGAACGCAACTATCCTACTGATGGTTTCCTTTGAGGCCTTGTCTCACATTTTAATGCTGATAGCAAATGGGATGCTAACCATGTAATTATGAACATTTCTGATAAATTTTGTCTTTGCAGTTCGTAGACTAAGCGATTTGCAATAAATAAATATATGATAGCTAAAAGTAATGCCATGACTTTTTCATGTCAGTATGCTGATGTTAGCATTAAGTTCCCAGCTGCTGTTAACATAGTTTTATTGGCCCATTTCCACTCTTACCCGTACACACTCTTCCTCCACCACATTAAGTGCTTTTCAGGCCAAATAGCCTCAAATTAAAGTGTGATATGAAGCACTCCAAGAGCAGGTCTGCACCAATGGAAACTTATCAACCAGACTCAGTTAAGGAGTAGCATTAATTGTCCAAACAAAATAGAAATTTTCTATAGGTTGGTAAATGGTTTTAAAAATTGCTTCATGCTTTATTCATTTTTAAATGTTTTTATTATGCTAATAATAAAGAACATGAAAGAAAAAAAAATTAAAAAGCTGCAGCATTAAAAAAAAAAATTGCCTGTCTGAATATAACTGGAACAGAAATTTTTTTTTTTATTAGAATAGTTTAACATGATCTTAATTTTGCTGTATCCTAAATGGAGCTCCATTAGAGAAAGGTTGTGGGATCTTAAAACATGCTTCTATATTTCTGCCTTATCTCTTAATTCAGAGGACTCTTTAAAAGACGCAACTCCACATGGAATTACAATTATCATACAGTGGGAGGTTGTAGGGGAATTAAAATACCCTTAATTAAATATATTAAAATATTAAAATAATATGGTTTTAAATTTGCACGTTTTTTAATTAATTTTTTTTTTATTCGAATGACCCTACTGGTCTATAACCAAATAAACCAAACAAACCATATTTTGCTGCATGCCATAGCAACCTAATGACTGAGTAAAAGTGAAATTACCTAAACCAGAATATCACTAATGTTGTATTCCTGATTATAGACAGTTGTTTGTAGTCAGCTCCTGATACTCTGAGTTTCCACATTACATTTCCAGGTTTGCATGCCTGGGGCACTTCTGCTGCTTGATGGTTCATGAAATGGGAGGCTGTTCTGCAGTCTATAATCCCCCTCCTGTCAACCTATATCCTCATTCACAGCCTGTCAGGTGCATCAGTGTACATGAAGCACACTCAGAATGATGTTTTTCATTTACAGATAGCAACGTTTGTGTGTGTGTGTGCACATGGACCATTTACTGGTACAGTGAATATAAAGAGTGCCATGTCACAGCATGACATTTGATGATTTTTTTCACGTTGATAGGCAGCATTTTCACAGCATTTAAGAGGAATGAGAGGAATGTTGTTGCTGTAGTTTTGCTGTGAAAGCTGCTGAATTAGTGTCTTTGCTGGTGCTGCAGTATATTTCCAGTTGAATTCCATCAGTTTAACAGATAACTGCTCAGGGATAATAGGCGAATGACTGGTCTGTAAGGATCTGTTCTGTGTGTCAATACACAGCGCCAATACTGAATCTGACTTCTTTTGCTTGAACTGCTTTCAGTCCGCAACACAGTCAAGAATACATCAGCTTCTTGTGGTCAGTTTAGGCGCTCAAATCAAGCTAAGCCAATCGATGCAGTAACAATGTGGAATACTGCAAGGAATGCAAAAAAGTAGCTCACAGCAGGGCATCCTTTTGTCAAACAAGATATTTATTATTTTTACTGCATTTACTATGGTCTGCTGGTCATTCAGTCTTACACTGGCCAGATGCAAAAGTCTGGAGCATTGCTGGAGCATTACCTCTAATACATCTATTACACCAAATATCTGATCATGCGAAAAAAAACAGAACAATAAAAATGATCCTCATGTCTTTCCACATATTGAGGCAGAGTGCAGACCTGTTTGTGAGGATTTGCTGATGAGAATCTTTTTTAATGATGCTAGTTTGTCTTATCCTCTCTCAGCATCAAACCCTTGACAGATCTGGAAATTTGGTGGAGCAGAAAATGGGGGATGTTAAGATTGATATATGATGGTCTTTAAAGATATTCAGATCTTTTAGATTTTAGCAGACTTATATATCCTGTAAATATCGTCCTGCAAAAATGGAAGCTCTGTTATGTATGTTTTTGAGGAAGAATAAGTGGGGAAATTATTGCTCTTTATTTAATTAGCGAGAGTCTACAATGAAATCTGATGTAAAATGGTTTTGAGGCTAGAGGAAATGTAGAGAAGTCAGATGGATCATATAATTAGTTGCTTACTGAACTAGTGCTCCTCCTGGCTTCTCTTTACTCAGCACTGATTTGTCTTGTTGTCCCAGATCTATGCATTTGGACAACTCATCCTTCACTGGTGGTGGTGTGGTGTATTGTCTCTCTTTTTTCTTCCTTCTTAGTCTCTAAATGGCGTGCCCCTCCTCCCTTCTATTCACAGCCTATATGTACTAGCGTAAAGTGCAGCATTTGATCCAGCTTAAACAATCTTAAATTGTAAACAATTGGAGCTAGAGATTGTGTGCTTGTTAGTTGTGATGATGGTCTCAGTTTTCCTTATGTACACACTGAATCTTTGTGCATTCATGGCACTTAAGCAATGAGAACTTACAGATCCAGTCTTAGATGGGCCGGACTTCCATCTAAAACACACGAGTCCTGTCTTATATTCAACCATGTCCATGGACTTTTATTTTTGACTTTCTGTTTCCACTCAATATTTGTTCCAGTTAAAGACACCAAAATGACCCAGTTGAGTTTAGAAAATGTTTACAATGTAGATGCTAATACAAACTTTTTCTGTAACAGTCTCCTTCATTGTTTTCTTTAACACAATGAAAAGTTACATAAGGGCGACCACACCAACAGAAAACATTCAACTATGATTTTAATTTCTCCACAAGATTACACGCAGGCCCTCTATGGTTGGTTTCACACTGGACCAGCTGGAGGGCGGCTCAGCTGTGATCTGGTACTATGTTGTTAGCTGTACCTGACTTAAAATTCCCAAAAAAAGCAGATAAAGACAGATGTGTTGAAAAGGATCTAAAACACAGACCAGAGAATATGGCCAGCAAGGCTACAGATTATGACCACCTTGTCAATATTTGTACTATACTTGATTAACACCAGTTTTATATTGGCTTGCACAAAGAAGAGTGTTGGGATGTTGTCACTTTTAGGTGTGAGACTATTTTTTGAATGAAAAAACATACAAACAAGCAACTGAGTGCAAAACTTGCTGCTATGAGCTTTATAAAATTTCCAGAATATCATCAAAGACAAAAATAACTATAACAGTAGAAATACTATCCACCTGACTTATCTGATATATAAAAACTAACTTCTACATAAACCTATCAACTGAGTTGAAATATGCTCCTGAAACCCATTAAACTCTACTCTGCAATCTGTATCATGTAGCTTCCTTGTTTTCTAACTTCTTTAAAGAAAATAATCTATATTTTCTTTAAATGGCTTAAACTTACAAATGATTACATTTCATTATAACTAGGACATTAATTGTAGATACAGCAATACTCTGTACTTTAAGTCTTCTATTTATTGTCCCCCACTGGGTATAATGGAGAGATGTTAAATTTAGATCATTTAATTTGGATCTTTACTGGGGAATTCTTTATCATTTGCCACGTAGCATTTGTCACCACCAGTTTTCCATTATTTATTTATATTCTTACTTTTGAACTGAAAACAGCTTCCTGTTGCAGCTGTAACAATGCTGTAAAAGTGGTGAAAGAAGAGAAAAAGTTGCAGAAAGTTAAGAAAAGAAATGCTGCAGACTCTGGTGATAATTTTCAAAGTCTGTGAAATGTGAAAAGGCTTTTCAGTGACCCCTTTTATATTGTCACAGAGTTGTTTTTTTATTTTATTTTATTTTATTCATATTTAGAGTTCAATATATGCTTAAAGTTCAGGTAAAACATGTCTTTATTTTTCTATGAAAAAAATGGAGATAGTGGGTTTATTGACACCTTTACTGACCTTAACCATATTAGTGTCTGTAAAAGTATTATCAGTCAGAATTTCAATCATAATGCATTATCTACTCACAGTCGACACCATCAAAACAAAAGAAAGGAACTCAAAAGAACTTAAAAAAAAGAAGTATATTACTTAAATGTTTAATAGACAAACTTCCATAACAAGGCTTTACAAATTGCCCCCCCCCCCCCCCCCCCCAACTGAAGATCTGCAATCATTTTTTTGTCTATCATTTTTCTTTTATCCCCCAATAACTTCCCATCACAGAGAAATAGTCTGTGGGCGTGATAGTTGCAGTAGTTTGCCTGTAAGCTAATATACATGGATGCACACAGGGGAAATTTAGTGGAAAGATGCTTTGTGGTTAATAGCTTCTGTTAGCTTTGCCCATGTGAATAGAATTATTTTCCACTTGTAAGTGGATGGTAATATACTGCATCATAAAATGTGCTTTCTATTTATTCTGGACAGCCAAACTTGAAGTTTGATTTTGTTTGGCTGTTGCTGTTTAATCATTCAAAGGACACGTATGTCTGTGAAGGTTCTCAGTCATCCAGGTCATTGTAGTCTAAGGAGCGTAGAAAAAGAAAAGCGTCTGGACTTCTTTAACCTCCTAAGACTCTTTCATGGTATGCATTTTTAATTTTTCTTTGCTATTTTGGTTGATTGCGACCTGATGAATTTAAAAACAAAGAATTGCCAGATTTATTTATTTTTTTTTACCGAATTTTTGTTTCTGAGAAAAATTAGATCCACATATGAGGACATTCATTTTAAATTTTGATAGAACAGTGGCAGTATAATGCCCTTGTAAGCGTATATCAGGCCCTTGTAGAGGAAAAAATAAGTGTTTTGGTCCAGACATCCCAAAAATGTGATGTCCACATATGTGGACGCCAGGTCCTAGGAGGTTAAACTTTAAACTCAAAGAAGTCCAGACGCTTTTCTTTTTCCAAGCTCCTTAGACTACGATGACCTGGATGACTGAGAACCTTCACAGACATATTGCCGTGCACTTTGGGAAGAAGTCAAAGGACACACACATTTTTCCCAGAGATCAATTAGCTGTCCTCTCATTCAGCACCTTTATACCACACATATCCAATATTGTTTGTTTTAATTGCTCCCATGCTGAATTTACTGTGCCGACATTTCTTTCATTAGAGCAAAAATAAACAAGTGGACATTTATTAATCACTGCTGAAAAAGTTGTTGTCCAGTGGGTGACCAGAAAGACTCCCAAGACATTTTTAAAAGCCCCAATAGAAAAGAAATCATAATAAAATAAAATAAAAATAATAAAATGAGTCATGGCTGAATTTTTCTCAGCTATATCAGTTTCTGTGTCCTGTTAAAGTCTACACTCACTTTATCATGAAAATTTCACTAATACAGTTTGAACATTTGAAGAAAGTGGTTATTATTAATCTTAATAGTTATGAGAACTGAAAATGCCTGCTGTGAAAATGTGCTGTTCTGATAACTTTGTACATAGATAAAAACAAAACACAGCCATTCTAGAAATTGGTACAGTCTTTGTGTTGTTTCCAGTCCTCCATTGTCAGTGTCCCCAAATCCACAAGAAACGTGTGGATCTGCCTTTGTTTGGGCCACATTTTATCGTACTGCTAGAAAATGCCAAGTACTTAGATCCTCCACAAATGTCAAATAAGTATATGAAGCACAGGTGTAATTTATAATGTTTATGATGGCTGCTTTCCAGCAAATTGTGTTTGCAATCTATTGACTGCAAATAAATACTATGACTTGAACGTTCAAGCCAAAAAGGGGAAAACATGTTAAAGTATTTTGCAGATGGTCTTCTATTTGTTCTCTCTGTCTGCAAAGTTTGTAAAATCAGCTCAAGTGATTTCACTGGAGTGATGGAATACACACTGATATACTCTGTGCCATCTTTGCTTGATTATCATGACCTGCATTGCCATATGTAAGAAAATCAGTAAGTAAAGTCTAGAGACTCACAGTCCACTCATTTTCTCTTACACTTCCTAATCTATTCTCACTTCTGCATTGGCATGGACAAACAGGGCTTAATCTTTATCACATTATAGTCAGGTTTTCCACATCTCTCTGTGTGTGTATCTCAAACTTTTATTATTCTTGTTAGAACATGGTGTTAGCTGGACCTGCTGCATATATGTGAAGCAGAGGAAAAATCAGCATGAATGACTCAAGGGGATCTTAAAATGTAAATGAGTTATTGTTAGACCTAGTCTTGTTCTCATGCTATATGTCAAAGTCAAAATGTCTGTCATAAACAGCGTCTGTACGAGTTGTGACGGCTGTGTAAATGGCCTGTATTTATATAGCGCTTTACTAGTCCCTAAGGACCCCAAAGCGCTTTACATATCCAGTCATCCACCCATTCACACACTGGTGATGGCAGCTACATTGTAGCCACAGCCACCCTGGGGCGCACTGACAGAGGCGAGGCTGCCGGACACTGGCGCCACTGGGCCCTCTGACCACCACCAGTAGGCAACGGGTGAAGTGTCTTGCCCAAGGACACAACGACCGAGACTGTCCAAGCCGGGGCTCGAACCAGCAACCTTCCGATTACAAGGCGAACTCCCAACTCTTGAGCCACGATCGCCCATATTTAGACTGTCGTGTTGACAGTCTAAATATATGGTGCATACCCTAATAGCAACATTCCCGTTTCAAGTCTAGCTTCTGGCCTGCTTAATTATTTGGCTTTAAGACTTTGCCCAGCAGCCCTTTTGTTTTATTAATAAAGTGACTTTTTGTAACAAATTCATAAAAGTGCCCCAGTTTTCATCATCTTTTTTCACTTGCTGACATGTTGTCATGTTGACATTGATGGAGTTGTCAAGGCTTGCCCATCTTTCACAGATGAATGACATCATTCCAGCTACTCGGTGTAAAGTGTACACATACACACATACACACGCATACACATACACACGCATACACACGCACACACACACACGCACACGCACGCACGCACGCACGCACGCACACACACACACACACACACACACTGTCCCCATGCTGACCAACTGCTACTTCTGAGACACCCAAACACTGCAAGTGATATACAGAGCCAACTACAAGCATATGGTCTTTTCTGTTTATTGTTGCCTGTGCTGCAGTAATGACTGGCCAGAAGATGATGAGTGTGTGTGTGTGTGTGTGTGTGTGTGTGTGTGTGTGTGTGTGTGAGTGATAGAGAGAGAGGGAGCAGGATACAGCGTATGCATGTGTGTATGAGTGGTACACAGAGACATGGCTAGAAGGAAAAATGCTACGACGACAGGCATAAAAGATGAAAGAAATTAGGAAACAAGAAACAAGGCAGGAAGTGGAGGAAGAGAGTTGCTAGCTGACTATTGGACAATCTGCCTTCTAGCTTCGTATTTCTCCATTACACCCCTGCATTGCAGCACTCCCTGCAGGAGCTGGAGAGGTGCAGTTTTTTCCACATCGTCTCTGCTGCCTCAGAGGCGATAAGTCATCTCAACAAAAATGTCCCAGCACAACTCAGCACGGGGAACACGTTGTCAGCAGCTGCCCTCTGCATATGTTTACTATGTGAGGCTTTGATAGTAGCTGTGTTGCTCTTATTGACCTCCTAATGTTGCACAGTGCTCAGGCCTGACTCATCCACTAGAGAGCAGGGATGGAGAGGGAGGGAAAAGTTTATTCATTCACAGGTGCTCATAAAAGAATGCAAGAACCAGGGAGAAGCTGAGTATCCCACAATGCAGTGGGAATTTCAGTAAACCATACTGTAAAAGCACAGTTTTTTGGAGAGGGGTTAAGGGCAGAATGAGAATTTTGCAACAATCTCACACTAACTGAAAAATATACTGTAACAATTTTAATAAATCTTTAACACCTATTTTAACATATAGCTTTAAAAAAATCCATCCACGATCTTTTAATCTGACTGGTATTATCTTATTGATTGAGCATTTTGTTTTTGTTTCATTGTTTGTTTTGGTTATTTTGCGGCCATCTTGCGATTTCTATTTCTTCATATCTATGGGAGCTCTAATGCTAATATGCTGCTGATATCAAAAATAAATAATTTATTAAAA
The DNA here is from genome assembly GCF_057382095.1 of Aulonocara sp. 'chitande type north' Nkhata Bay. Lineage (NCBI taxonomy): Eukaryota > Metazoa > Chordata > Actinopteri > Cichliformes > Cichlidae > Aulonocara > Aulonocara sp. 'chitande type north' Nkhata Bay. Next base: position 37,152,451 of record NC_141348.1, on the reverse strand, counting down.
ATACATTTCATAAGAATAAAAAAGCAAAACAGTCACTGACTTCTCAGAAGAGGTTTTTACAGCTTACTCATATTTTTCCTGGTTTCGTTAAATTGCTCTGCCACGAGGTGTCAGGCCATATCGGGTCACTCCAGGGAACAACCAGAAAACAAGTAAGAAAAAAAAAAGAAGGACAACAGGCATATCAGTTTCATGAAGGAGCCCCATGCAATCTAGGGCAAGGCAAAAGAGTGTCTTAAATAAATAATTAAAGATGAGATAATAACATAAGATATACTTTATCGTGAAGAAAAAATAGATTGTATAACATCTAACAGTCTGTTCATTTACAATCTCCTTTATTACAATGGCTTAACTTAAAAACCTTAAAAAGTGCAGACATCACTACTTAAGCAGTAGTAACTTAAATGCCCTATATCTTAAAATATCTTACACAAATCCATGAATTGGCCATATAACCCACCTAACTTCCCCCTAGCTGCTTATTTTCTTCAAAGCCAGATCATTTCTGCTCCCATGGCCCCACTGCACAGCCATTTCACTCTACCAATTCATTAACTTCTAATTAAAGCATTAAGCTTTTAAGATGAATGCAGCATTTTTTAATTCACTCCTAGAGCGAAAATGTTAAAATAGTCTTTTGAAGGATAAGTCTTTTGATATTACGAGAAAATCACAAAAAAAAAGCAGGAGAAAACATTAAGGCCTATTCAAGCATAATACTGTGGTGACTTATCCACAGTTTAATATTCTATCTAAAAAGAGGAACACTGTGTCATTTTTTTCCATAGCTAAATGCATTTAGCAGATCAAAACTGACCCTGCAAAGCAGAGAAGACAAATGTCTCTGGGCATAACTTTGCAGTTCTCAAAAAGAAAAAAAGAATATGCTCTGTGATGCAGCAGTTTTATATGAGATTCCTGCCCTCCTCTGGTAGAAGCAGCTAAATGCACTGCAACCTGACATACTGCAAGAATAGCCACATCAAGCCAGGCATCTAACAGATGACAGCTGAACTTAAGCATTTAGAAAGGCATTTCCCCAAGGAGAGCACTGAAAGAAAAAGGTTTTCAGGCAAAAGCAAGAAAAAAAAAGGTTAAATGCCAGCATTGCAAAGAGTTCAAACATGTACAAACATAACTGCTTTAGGGATGTTGAACATTTGAAACACATTTATCACGCAAGGTCGGCTACAGGCACCTAAAGTTTAATTTTTAAACCTCATATGTTTAGTTCTGCATCTGCGTAGGTCTCTGGCTCAAACAGCACGTTTCATTATGTAATAGTTTTAGCTCAATACAGTGGGATACGTTTTGTTTGTATTGCAACTCGAGAAGATGCTTTTGTTATCTCCTCACTTCTAATCATCACTGACAAGTCTCCTGAGGGATCAGTGAACACCGGACAAATAGGAGTAATCACTCTTTGTTTCAATTGTTCACTCTGAATGACTTAACAGAGATGGTCTATTCAGAGGGTTAAATCATACTTCTGAGATCAGTTGTTAGCAACCACTTAATTCCATGGAGTAGATCTGATTTAAAAAACAACAACAAGCAAACAAAAAACTGCACCGCCTTAAGACTTTTTCAGCTGTCCTAGTGCATACTTTTGCTTTTTATTCCTGACTTGTGCAGGCTGTGGCTTTATTAACATGAACCTCACCCTAGAGTCTGTGCATATTGATCTTTTACAACTGCCCTCCAATACTAGACCATAGAGTGGCATGCTGCAATCAGCTGTGTGAGCAGCATCACAAATGAGGCTGGGGGAATGAGAAAGATGGAGAGAAAGAGGTAAAGAGGTTGCGTACATAAGTACATTGAACAGAGAGACAGAGAGGGTGTAGGGAAATATGTGATGGGAGGGTGGAAAATGGGGGCGATGGTGTGCATTGGACAGAGGAGGAGGAGGAAGAGGAGGGGGAGGAGGAGGGGTGTAGTGCTGCAGTGGAGAGAAGTGAGAGGAGACTGCAGTCTCTGCTTATGGGAGAGATCAGACTATGTTACCACAGCTCTGAGGAACTGTAACCCAAACACTTATTGATTGGATGGGCCACCCCACGAGGGGAATACCACATTTGACTGGTGAGTTTTGTCTTGAAGATCTTTGTAGATTAAAAATGAGTTAAGATGCACAACTGGACCACAGTTATCTTAGAGGAATCTTCTCTGCATTTTAAACTGGGTAAACCATATCAAACTGCTTTGGTTGCACTGTATTCTCCGGACCTGATCCTACTTATGAATGAGGATGTGTCCGAGCCTGTTTTTTGTGACTGAGTGATATCGGCCAGTGGTGAGCTGCCGAAATCCTAGGGAGATAAGGACTGAGTGCTAATGGCACAGAGGTAGAAGGTAGGCTAAAATAAGAGGGGAAGGTATGGGCATATTGTATTCTATTTCCATTCAGTCGCTTCTCTCATCACTGCTCTTCTCAGAGGAGACAGAATTAACTTAGGGAAGTTCGGGTAGTGGAGAAAATCATATCTGACTTAATGTTAGGATTTTTTTTTTAACATTGCAGTCTCAGATGTGCTTCATTTTAGGGGTGAGGATGGGTTTAGAGACAAATGAAAGATACGGGCAGGTGATGAATAAAATGTTTTTGAAGAACCTTTGCTGGAGCAAAAACTTTATTCATAACCATTATACATTTCAGCTCAGTGGCAGCAGTCTGCATTCGTATCATGTCATGCCCACCACTTGGGCAGTGACTTGACACTGGCCTTGAGCCAACTGGTTATTTGATTGGTTGGTCACTTCAGCTATAGACGTTATCAGTATTGCTTAGCAACAATGATGTGCTTGCCCACAGCACATAGACCACCACTGTATGTGAACAGTGCACAGTCTACCTTACAGCAATAGAAAGTCTGTGCTAAAGTGCACATGTTGAAATGCAATACTTATCGATCTGTGGGCTGCAAATCAATTAAGATTGGGTTTTATCATCATTATGTTTGCCATATTCTGACAGTTCACTTTTACTTTGAGGTACTGATATCCTTAGCTGCGGACCACTTCCTTTGATAATGACACATAAGCTCGCTGTAGCAAATCTCTGTATGACTGGAGGGACTTTTGTGGATACAGTTGAATACTGTAAATGGTGATATCTATAGAAAAAAACATTAACATCTAGCTACTGTGCATTTATTTAGTGTTTTTAGACTATGATAGTTCTGTATATGCATCTACTATTTGCATAGTTGAGAACAGCTAGCAATGAGCCACAATGGCTGAGACTCCTGAAGCAATTAATTACAGATGACCAGACCTCTTCTTTGTGCAAGCATTTCTCTAACCAGGTGTTGCAAAGAATTGTGGGGAGCTACCGTATAGTTCAAGAAAGACAATAAACTGGATTCACGTTATATGAGGAGGACATGTATGTACATTTTACAACAATAAAAGTTTGATGATAATAACAGTAGAAACACTGTAAAATAACAGTGTAATAGCAAGCAAACAGCTGATAAAAAGCTGATAGTATCGTACTTTAAAGCTTACACAATAAAAAGTACAATTTTTTTTAGTTATTACATCTTTTATAGTAAGAAACTCGAGCAGATCACAGTAGATCAACTGAAAAAAAGGTGTAACGCTAGCAAACTTAGTTGCCAGTACTAATTCTATACTTGTCTTACATCCATAGCATGGATATAAAACATTATACCTAATGTGCTTAGCAATTTAAAAAAATATGTAAATCATGTTACATTTTCCTTAGTTGCTTGAACACATCTTAATTCCATGACCTTTTCTCTTAAATTGCTTTATTTCTTTGAATTCTTTACCCTGGAGTGAAAAACAAATAAATGTGGAAACATTAGCAGAGTGACAAAACGAATAAAAGGATGTCAAGCTGCCAGTTATTCTTAAGCACTATGCTGAGTTTGTGGGGCTCATGAAAGAGTAAAGGCAGCATCAAAATCATATTATTTAGTTTTAAAAAAACATATCAGTCAGAGCAGCAGCTCCTAGAAATATATCACACTGTGGTAAATAAGTAGTCTTACTGACACAATTTAAACCATTATGCTCCTGAGACATACATAGTAATCAAATAAATGACTAAATGCAGTAGGAAACAATCCTGTCCCAGCACTATAATACAGTTATTCATAGTTAATTAAAACTAAAGCAGGTGTTTTCAAATTCATCTAGCGATCTGCAGCACTTTGACAAACAGCAAGCTTCAATTAGACCAGAGCATTGACATTTGTGCTCAGCAGTAAATGTTAGTGTTGTTGCTGCCACCAGCAGTCATGCAAAGAGCAAACAGAGAATACATAACATAATGCTCACTTGGGGCTGAGAGTTAAATTGGAGTTGTCATCTGTTAAAAGAGGGCCCTTCTGAGAAGACACTCATTTTATTAGAGTATGTTGGGAGGTGAAACTGATTTAGATGACTGCCTTCTTATGCTATTTAAAGTCGCAGCTTAGATCTCCAGCTATGTCTAACCTGTTAAACTTAAGTCTATAAAATTTCAGAATCTATTTTAAGATTGATCTTAAAACATTTGAACTCTTAAGGTGGAACCTTCAACTATTTATTGGTCTGATCATTGATTCGTCGGTTATAAATAATAAAAATAAATACAGATTAGTTGGTTGGTAGAAGAAAACCCCTATTACCAAAACTATTCAGTCATTTACCTTCAAATGACTGAACTTGAGTGACATACATTCTTCATCCATAGGGTTGTGTGATGCTGGCCCAACATTTGCAGCCAGAACAGCTTAAACTCTTCTGAGAAGGCTTTACACAAGTTTTACGAGTCTGATTTTTGTGGGAATTTCTGCCCATTATTCCAGAAGTGTATTTGTGAGATCAGACACTGATATTGGACAAGAAGGCTTGGCTCGAAATGTGAACTCTAATTCATCTCAGTGGTATGTTATTGGGTTGAGATCAAGGCTCTGTGCAGGCCAGTAAAGTTCTTCATCCATAATTCCCTTTCCACCAAACTTTATACTTGACACAATGCAGTTGGACAAGTATCGTTCTCCTGCCAACCATCAAACCCAGACTCACCCATCGGGTTGCCAGACAGAGAAGCATGATTCGTCATGTCAGGGAAGGTGTTTCTGGTATTTTTCCAGAAAAATAGACGCTTAGATATGGTTCTGTCACATATAATAAGGTCTATCTTAAGGACCTCTAAAGCTCACTCATCATATATATTTTAAGTAACAATGCTCTGCGGTTTGACAAGCAACTGACATTTGCTAAATTTGAGTTAGCAGCTGTTTTCTTCTGGTTCAAGCAGTTATTGGGTTCAAGTCATTAAGATAAACTAATTATTCATCTTTAATGTCTCTCTTTATACTTACTTGACAAAATGATGCTGTTTATGTATTGATTATTCTAGAAAATCATTTAACAATTGTGCCATCATGTACATGTACAGATACTCACGTATCCTTTAATTTTGGATAACTTTTTAGACTCTCCTTTAGGTCTGGAAGATCATTGTGTTTTAAGGTGGAGGTGTAATCATCTCAGGTCACAGTTTCACACACACACTAAATTCTCATATCATCAGCAACATCAAGGGCTTTCAACTTCTGTGACTTGTGTGATGAGTGTGATGAGTCCCAGATGAAGCATTGTTTTCATACTCCCCATCTTTCACAGAGTTGAGTTGCAGCTCTCAAGGTCATCATCACTCAAACATAAAATTAAAAATTATAATGGAAAGCAAGTCAGAATAAAATCAATTTAGCAGCTTTCTGGAGTTTTAGATTACTAACCAGTAGGGGTGCAACGATACTCGTATTGATATTGAACCGTTGGATATAGTGCTTTCGGTTCGGTAGGCATGTGTATCAAACAATACAAAATTTTTGATTTATTTTATCAACTTTTCTTCTGACGATGCTGTCTGTGTTGAGCGCTCAGTGGATCTGTGTTCGACTACTCCGCCCGCCTAGGCTGCACTGTGGAGCGCAGATCCACTGAGCGCAGCGCAAGCTAGCAAGACAGAAGCTAAGCTCGTTGCAACATGGCAACTGCCTCAATGCTACCCGAAATTGAACCTCTCCCACCCTCATTCAGATCTGGCGTTTGGAACTATCTTGGTTTTCATGTGAAGCATGACCCTGATGGTAAGCGTGTCATGGACAAAAGTAAAACAATATGTCGGATGTGCCATGCAATGCTCAATTGGTGGGAACTAGTGCCTTAGCCCCACGCACGGGGCGATCCACGGTAACTCGTTAATGGAGATTTGCCGAGTTATGGCGTTAATGTCATTTTAACAAGATTAACGCTGACAGCACTAGTGGGAACACAATGAATATGACTGCACATTTACACCGACATCATCCTAGTGCAAAGACAAGTGGAAGCAGACAAAAACAACAAACACACATGCTACAAACTTTACCCGAGTCATTTAGACAGCCGTTAGCACATGATTCTCCTTATGGGGACCTGATATGTTTAATATGCTGCTGAGAATATAGCCCAGAAGAAGCGGATAGTATAGCTTTTATTTTGGAAAGAGCCAGTTCTCTGTAATAAACTCTCTTTTTCAAAGATGAGTGATTCCTCGATCAGATAGATATTTTTATTTTGTTGTTTCAGCAACATTAAATTTAAAAACTACTTTTGACTTAAATATATATTTATAATTTTAATAAATGACAAATTAAAAAGGCATGAACATTTTTTTGTATTGAAAAAATATCGAACCCTGACACCAAAGGATCTAACCGAACCGTGAATTTTGTGTATCGTTGCACCCCTAGTGAATAGGTAACCTAATGTATTTGCCACCCCTCTTAAGAAGTTACTTCAGTCTTTTGCCGCTGTTGTTGGTGCAGATGGCTAAATTTGATTGATGTTCCATTATGACTTCCTGAGTCATAATGAGTTTCAATATTTCAATAGTTTTTCAATATTTTTCACTTTCTTTGACAAATCTTCCATGATACCACTAAAGCAATTTTTGTTGCTTCATATCCGATCTCTTTGTGTTTCAGGGACGCTGTGCCTAGTCTTTGACAATGAAGTTCAACTTGTTCAGACGGCCACAGGCCATGACAGCGGCCGAGCCCACCAGTGCCCCCACCATGACCATGGCTCCCACCTCAGCTGCCATGTCCACCTCAGCACCAGAAACTTCTGGCTCGAACAATACAGAGATCAGCAAGAATGACATGTTTGAGGAGATCAAGAGCAAATTCTTGAATGAAATTGATAAAATCCCATGTAAGTAATGCTGCAGAGCTTTTTACATCATTCCAAGCATTACAAAACATTAACATTTGGCAAACACCAAAGTTCCATTCAAACTCAACTTTTCCTCGTTTATTTTGAAATCAACAGTGCCTCCGTGGGCTTTGATTGCCATTGCTGTAGTGGCAGCATTGCTAATCCTCACCTGCTGTTTCTGCATAATCAAAAAATGTTGCTGCAAGAAGAAGAAGAACAAGAAAGGAAAGAAGGGAAAGGATGGCTTCAACATGAAGAACATGCAGGGTGGTGAGGTATGATGCCTCGCGCTTCCTACATGCTAAAGAGTCAAGGTTACAAGATGCATTGGTGAAATTTTGTCGATTATGTCAACAATAATTTATTATTCAAGTTGTTATTATTTATTATGATAGTTATTGCCCAGATTTTAACAATGTTGCTAACTAAATCTGATCTTTTACCAGCAGCTTTTTTAGCCCAGGCTGTAGAGGACACAAGGAGAGCTCTCTTCCCCTCAATTTGTGTTGTTGTTGTTGTTGTTGTGGTTGTTTAAACGTGTGCTCCATTGTGCTCCATGGTGAAAAACGGCACACTTTATTGCAATGTGGCAAAGAATGAGCAGAGAATGTTTCGTCAACTTATAAAACAAAGCTTATCATATTAAAAGGTAATGGATGAAAGGATGAGGCCTGCAGAAACATCAGGAAGTTGTGAATCAAAGTGCTATAAAGTTAAGGATAAATTCTTAATTTGATGGGCTAAACAGCTTATATTACCATAGACTGCCCCTGTACAGTTAATTAAAGCAATCAACTGCTTGTGTCCACAATGTGAAATTATCGCCCTGAGCCTAAAACAAGCGTGTCATTTCTCATCATGATTGTGGTGGTGGTGGTGTTGATTGCCTCTCTTTTTGAAGTGTGTTTGGTGTCTTGTGAGTTGAATCTCTTCCTCTCTCTGCTCTCCTCCTTTTCCGCTTTGTGTCTTGTGTGTGCCTCGTGTTTCTTGACTGTGGTGGACCCCTGCTCTACGGTAGGTGGATAGCTCATGTCGATGCTCTCTGGCCCCCAGGGCGGAGGGGGGTTTCATGGAATGAAAGTTGTAGCTTCCTTTGCTATTTTTTCTTTCTTTCTTTTTTTAATTTCCTCCCCATTATTTTGTAGTTTTTTGGTATGATAGCTTGAGAATGTAACAATGGAAAGCTATGATGTGCTCCATAAACCCCAGAGAGGAGAGTCTAACCATCTAACACATTGTTCTCGGGACAATGTTACTGTAAATCACACCAATATGGAAAGTATTGGATTAAAATATGATATCCAAGACTGTTAACACTATTAATCTGTGCATGTGATAAAGGGCATGGCTGGTTGTTTGGGAGACATGGAAACGGTGATGATAAAACTGCATGGTGAGCCAAAGATTTGCAAATCTCTTCGTTTTATGGTAATACTCAAGGAGGAGGTAGGATGTGACGACACTGGATGACCCAAAGAAAAGATTACAAAGTCAAGATCACCTAAGTTACTTAATAAGAAAAATCATATTGAAGCAGTAAGGCTCTAACAAAATTCAAATAGCTGGCTGTGCCCTTTAATCCTGATTTAGTTTTGTAATAATGGTGAGGTGAAAGGAGAAACATTTATTTTGCCACATTAATTTAAAGAGATGCAGGTTAACAAATTTGAAGTCTTAAAAATAAATCCTATAAAATAAGATACATCCCCTTGCCCTGGATATTATGTCATATTTTTTATTGATTAATATGCATTTGTTCCTGCTGTTGTAAGCTAGTTCCTTAGGGGTCTATCCAAACCTATATCTCCTCGCTCATTTGTTAAGATCTAATGCCTTTAACAACAAGAAATTATTCTTATTTTCAGTTTCACTATTAGGACGTGGCATTTACTACCCTTCTTAGTGGAACTAGCATGCAATGCCTCCACTGATTCTGGCTGTCACTGTACTGCTGAAGCATGTCAGATTTAAGGACTTGCCCACTGATCCACAAACACTGAGACAATCATTTCTACAGTTTCTTAAAAAAAAGTAGGGATACCGATTACAGGCAGCTATGTCCTTTTAAATGATAAATTCCTGGTTTTTATCATCAGGTGCTGTGCAGGTAAGCAGTAACCAAAACATGTATCTCCCACATAAAAACTCCTGGAGCTCCAGTGTCTGTGGCATGCTGGCTGTTATGGGGAACCCTGTATCCTGACTTTTTGTACTCTTACCTTTAACATAGCTTTTTGTTTTGTTACCTTTACACTGCAGACACATCAGGATGACGATGATGATGAGGGAGAGACTGGACTGACAGAGGAAGAGAAAGAGGAAGAGGAGAAAGAGCAGGAGAAACTGGGGAAGCTGCAATACTCTATAGATTATGACTTTGAGAATACAAAGGTCTGTGGTTATCACATTTTGTGAACTACAAAAAAAAAGCTCTAGAAATAATTAACAATTTTGGAGGGAGTTTTTCATGTTTTCTGCTATATTTAAATTACCCATTTGAAACGTTTTAGTGTTTAAAGACATGTTTAAATTAAAGAGTTAGATAACCCAATTCATGTCATCTTCAGTATGGAACTCGCTGTAGTAGCTTGGTTCTGTGCAAAGATAATAAAAAAATGTAAAGTTATAGTAATTAAATTAATGCTTTTTCTTGTTTATTTAACCCGAAGTGCAAAGAAAAAACAAGCTTTTTCTTTCATGGGTGTCATGAATGAAACATTTTCTTTACCTGGGAGATGCATAGTAGCAATAATACCACATAATGCCTCTGTGCTGAGTAATCCAGCTCTTAATAAGGGACTCTAAAGGTGCCAAAACACTAAAGCAAACATTTTAATTGAAAGATAATACCTTAAGATTTCTCTAGTTCGTTACTTACATTAATCCAATTCCCAGAAAGCTGAAACTGTTCGTCTGGACAGTGTTTTTAGTGGGAGAAACATTTTTTCACTCATCCAGGTCACTTCTTCAGTCGCATTCCTCCCACCGCTACCCATGAGCGGTATCAACTTTCTGAGATTTCCTTACCTGGATCCATCAAGACATTAATCAAATATTTTTATTTATTTATTTTTTGTAATGTATTCTGAAATTTCACATTCAATTATGCAAATTAGGCATCATTGCCAGTTTTGAAAACTTTTCTGGAACAGATATCTGAACATTGGTAAGAGTGAGATCAATGAGACTCGGAATTCTTCTTTCATTCTTTTGACGTATTAAAGTTTTTACAAAGGGCTGTTTTTTTATTACTCCATAAATCAGAAATTACTGTCAGCAGCCAGAAAAAGAGTAATTTTCCATGACATTTTGAGGAATAGAGAGTTCCCTAATTCAGGCTTTGAATGTGAACAAACACCAAATATAAACTTCACAATTTTAATAGCAGCAAAACAGGACAGTTAAGTTGATGTTACTCAAGGTTACATTTACATACTATACAAAACCTGAACAGGAGTATGCAGAAGATGAACATTGTCAGTAAAACCACAGTTATTTTTAGGGCTGAAAAGACAAAAGAGGTTAAACCTTAAAAGAGTAACTTGTTATAGTGGCTTCAGGTAAATCAAAAGACATTTATCTAACCGTGGTACTTCCAGCAGCTTAACTGATTACTCGACAGCATATGAGCAAACCTTCATGTGCTCAATTAAAATGCCAATAATTCACTAGATATGAAACACAGTAGAGGGTGAAATGGCTGTACTTTTAATGTATCTGTAAAATATAGACAGCTAAAATCTGTATTTTCTAGCACACAGTGTAATACATTTTTTAGAAGTTACCACACTGTGACAATTGGATGACACTGAGGAAAAGCTTCTGACATCCAGTATGTCTCCAGTCAGCTGAGACGCTTGTGGTGATGGATTGCGAGGCTTATATAACCAGTCTGAGGCAGTGACCCTCAAAGAAAAGTTGCATTTTTGCCTGATAAAATTCTGTTTTCACTGCTCCTGTTGCTTACATACACCCTCATTTTCTCCACACAGCTGACAATTGGTATCCTTCAAGCTGCAGATCTCATGTCCATGGACTCAGGTGGAACCTCAGACCCTTATGTTAAAGTCCTGCTCTTCCCTGACAAGAAGAAGAAGTTTGACACCAAAGTGCACAAAAAAACACTGAACCCTGTCTTCAATGAGACATTTGTTTTCAAGGTGAGTCTTGTTCTTGCATGCAGCTGTAAAAAAAAAGAAACATAAATCTTATTTGAGCAAGTTGTTTTTTTTTTTTAAATATCACAAATCATTATCGCAGCTTTTTGTGTATGAAACTGACAGTATGTCAGGTTTGTCTGGCTCTGTGTGTGTACCCACTGGCCTATGCAGCCTACATGCTGCTCTTAGATGCTCCTAGCTAATAAGCCCCACTGGGACTTTGCAAGTCTCTCTGGGTCAAGCTGCAGGCGATACCAGTCTGCAAAATGTTAAAACTGCAGCAGAAAAATATCTTATTGTACAGGCTGCCCTTTATTGCCATCTCCAAAGGCCTCCCATGAGAATTTCACTGTCAGATTTATTGTTTCTCCATCAAAATTTATTCCAGATATTTTCTTTCTTTTTAAAACAGAAGATGCTTTTTTTTTTATTTCATGTATGCCTATGCAGTTTGTAGTAGAGGTGTCCTCATCTTCATTTTCACATAGATTTCTGTGGATTGGGGTGTAATAACTTATTTTTCCTAATATGTTTGTTGTTTGCATTTGAGAAAATAACCGTGCATTTCATTTAGTGCTTTTAGGGCGTATTATTTGTCTGGTTTCTCAGATTATTTTCTCTGATAATTTATAATTTAACATTTTTAGTTCACTTAGTTTTTTCCATTTAGTTTTGATTATTGACTGTTTTCTGTATAGCAGCTGCTAAACACTATAAATTTGTAAGCAAGTATTTGTATCATTTAATGAGGGGGTTTTTCAGTGGGACTAACTCGCCCTTTTCAAGAATTCCAGAGGCAGTTTATGTGAAGTTTAATGACATTAAAAATAAACCTATTTATCCTGTGAGACAGATAAATACAATCTATAAGTGACATTGTGTTTCTTGGTCAGGTACCCTATGAGGAGCTTGGTGGAAAGACCTTGGTGATGTCTGTTTATGACTATGACCGATTTTCTAAACATGATGTCATTGGAGAGGTAAAGCTGCCCATGAACACCATTGACCTTGGACGGCCTATTGAGGAGTGGCGGGATCTCGAGAGTGCTGATCAAGAGGAGGTGCTTATTGAACTGATTCATTCTGTGCTCTTTAAATAATAGACCATTGAGATTCTAAACTTTCTGGGTGTCAACCCTAAGAAAAAGCCCCAAACCAATTATGAATTGATGCTACTATCAAGTATTGTCTGTCTAGACAGAGATCAATTATATCTTATTTTTCTGAGCCACAATGCTCCATTGTTGACCAAAAATCAATTAAGAACACATTCAGCTGCACCATTGCACCAGCTTACATGTTCCTTCATTATGATAAATGGTTCCACTATAGTTTGTTTCTCGTTAGTCTTTCATGCTGCTTCCATGAATACTTATTTGAGCACTAACTGTGTATCAATTCAGGTTTAAACACAGTTAAATGTAGTTCACCAAAAATTCTCCCTCTTTATATATTTGCATTTAATTTTACTTGAAAACTACAGCAGGGCTGAGGGGCTTGATGTCGACTCGGTTGGAGGAGTCAGCAAGATGTTTATGGCACTGGTTGATCATCCTATCTTTAATATTCAGAAATAATTTAGCTCCTTGATTAGTTCGCATTTCTTAAAAGATGGAATTTCATAACAGTGCACAAACATTCAGACACATAGAAATCAAAAATTTTATTTATGTCAGTGGAGCAACAAATTTCTCTCCTTGCTTTTCTACACCTGTGAACAATGATGCTGAGATAGTTTGCTTGAATAATTAAGGAAACTATCTCACTTTTTAAAATTTATCACAACTGATTACATACATAACCTGCTAGTATCTCTAGTCTTTTCCAGTGTCTTTTTCGAGGTTATCCCTGCCCCCAGTCATCAAAGTGGATTTTCAAAGTCTAAAAGCTCAGAGCGATCATAAATCCAGATAGAGGGGTTTTATTCCAAATAATGTCACTGTTGCAGCAACAAAAACCCCTCAGTTTCAGTCTAAGAGTATAAATCTTGATAAATAAAAGCTATGTTTTGCACCCACCCATCACAGAAAATGCAATTTATGGACATCTGATGAGTATGTGTGCTTGTCATTTCTGTGTCTCTTACTGCTCAGCCTGAGAAACTTGGAGATATCTGCATCTCCCTTCGTTATGTCCCCACTGCTGGAAAACTCACTGTCTGCATCCTGGAGGCAAAGAATCTGAAGAAGATGGACGCCTGCGGTTTATCTGGTAGAAAAAAAAACACATAATACTCTTGTCCTTTGGCACATGCAAGAAAATTCAATTTGAAGAGAAAATTCAAAGAAAAACCATTTAAAATACAAACAAACAAACAAATTAAGAAACACTAAAGGTTGTGTCATTGACAGAATAAGTTTTTCTCTTTTGTTCATCATATTCATGTTTTTTCCAGATCCTTATGTAAAGATCCAGCTGCTCCAGGGTGGTAAGCGTCTGAAGAAAAAGAAGACTACAGTGAAGAAGAACACCCTAAACCCATATTACAATGAATCCTTCAGCTTTGAAATCCCCCTGGAACAGATGCAGGTACAGTACAAGTCATACAACACCTTTTGGACTTCACTGATATGTTATAATAGCTCATGAATGAATCTCCACTACAGTTTGAATGATGAAATGCCCAGAAAACAGATAATTGATTACATTTTCTCTTGCTGCCTTCTCAGAAAATCTTGGTGGCAGTCACAGTGTTTGATTATGACAAGATAGGTAAGAATGATGCCATTGGAAAAATCTTCGTGGGCAGTAAGGCTACTGGCTTAGGTCTGAAGCACTGGTCTGACATGCTGGCTAATCCACGCCGTCCCATTGCCCAGTGGCACCCATTGCAGCCAGAGGAGGAAATTGATGGCCAGCTGGCATCCTTGAATGCAAAGAAGTAACACATCTCACCAACCAGCTAATGCACTAACTCAGAAATCCAATCTTCATCCCTACTTTGCATGAATTTCATGACTTCACACATGACTATTTGTCAAAAGTCCTGCTCAAAAAAAATATATTAAAAAAAAGACATTGTAGAATATCTGAAACTCTTTTTGAGCATCACATTTCCCACATTAATGTATGCTGAGAAGAATGGTGTTGAGTTACCGGGTGACTGGTTAATGAATGATCGACTTTTAGTCTTTCCTTCATTTGAAGAATCTCATTCTTAGGGTGCTGACACTGAATGGAATTATTGGTGAAGACAATGCTGGATATATATAAAAAAAAAGGCTTTAGTTTAGTTTATAGAGCATGCTTTACTTACCTCCCCACTGCTCTGCGTGCATCACGCCCAGTATTGTGTCTTGCTAATAACTGTGCTTTAACTTGCAATAGAAAGTACTCTAATTTGGGGTTATTTCCTGCATAAAGTTTGTCTTAAGTCTATCAATGCGAAGAGATTCAAGTGCAGATGATTCAGGTTGAGATCAATGAATGCAACAATCAATTCTGGAATATGTATGACATTTTTCTTGATTTTATCAGCTCACATATGAGATGGTGCAAACAGTGCAGCAGAACCATATAGCAGGGATGATGCAGTTGTCTGACTTAAGTTGCTTGTTTTGTGTTGCCACGAAGGCCCATCTATGCATTTAGCTTCAACCCATATTTCTGTGTCTTCAGACAGGTGTAATGTAAGACAGGAATACAAGGGTGCCTTCCTAATATGACACTTTGAGAAGTAGTGCAGGTTTTATTGTTTATTTTAAAGTGGTTGAATATTGTTCAAAATGTGTCAGGGACACTATGAATGTGCCATTTGAAATCTGGCTATGTTGACCACTTGGATGTAAAACCTTACTTATCCATTGTAGAAGTAAGGCACTAAAAAGGGTTACCAATGATGCTGAAAACAGTACTGACTATGCTTCTTTGATTTCTGTTGTTTAGTAAAAGACAGTGCCATTTTGGTTATTATGTTTTGACATTCATTAAAACGATTCCACGTCATTGGCTGATGTTGTAGTTCTACTGTAATTCACTTCAATATTTCTGTAGTTTCTGCTGAAACAACATGAGGATTTCTGTCAAAGACGAAATGTTTTTATAGATTATTGAATTTGAAATGTAAGATGTAGCTTTGATTTGTATTAATGAGGTGTGTAGAATCTAAACATAGCAACTGTATCATCAAACGTATACAATACACACATCCTGGACCATCTGCTTGAACCAAATAGAGCTGCAGAATAGAGCATGTATCATGCCTCGCAGTATTTTGTCTTGTTTGAATCACTCGGTCGGGACACAAGCTTTTTGATCCTGGAGACAAAGTGCTGCAATATGGTGATGTTGAAACTTGTAGGCAAATTATTAGTGTAATGTTTAGTGGCTTGGAAGCAAAAAAGGACACAAAGAATTGATTATTATAAGGGAATGACTGAGGATAGAACATTTAAAATGTTGACATTTAAATTCCACTGAATTTACCAATGACCTGATCTCTTTCCTGTAGCAGCTCCTCTTAACTGAAGAATCATGACTGTCCCCATATTGGTTTCTTTGAGTTAAATGTAGACATATGTAGGATTAAAATTGTCATTTATTGCAGGAACCTTAAAAACCCCCAAAAAAATAGCTTTAGAAAATGGATGACACTTTCTCTAATCATACGTGATGACAACCTGAACCTGAAAAATCTTCCGAATTTACCGGGAGGGAAAAGAGTCAGTATCACTTTCTTATAATTCAAATCATTGTAACTGAAATCATTATTAATGACAACTAATTTCTGGCTTCAAACACTGTCTAGAGCCTTTCTGATGTTGAGTTTCACTGCTTACGTAGGTAATTTTGGATTCTGAACTGGCCATGAATTGATGGAACTGGACACATGTCCAGGGTTTTACCCCATCTCTTGTGGATTATCTCCAGGGATTGGCTCCAGCCCACTCATCCACTCAACCCGAGTTGATACATTGATGTTATCAGTGAATTCTAAGTGAGACAAAATCAGGGAATCGGTGTTTTGTGAATTACTTTCTTTAAATCAAAAAATCCAAAATCAGATCTTGGGAGGCCAACACATTAAAATATTTTCTCAGAATTTCAGAAACTGGAAAAAATGAACTCATAGAAACTTGTGTCTACATTTAGTGCTTTTAAATGTCAACATAGATTTTTCAGGACATTTTTATAAGGGGGCAGTTTGTTTAAAAAAGAAAATGTTAAGGCAGTCGTTCGTATGCATCCACGTCGCCAGCAGAAGTATCTAATGGTGAGCAGCGGCACATTGACAGGTTCATCCACAGTACTTCTTTACAATTGTTAACATATGCATCCCGCAAAATTTGTTAATAGGCTACAGCATGTATTTACAAGATGATGTAAATAGCGGCATGTTTTAAAGAGGAACCATAATTATATTGTGTATGTGTGTTTGTGTTCTGTGTCATTTTTATAATAAAACAGAGTATAAAAAAAGGATGCACTGACTGCAAAGTGTATGAATTTCTGCTGAATGTATGTCTGAACAATCCATGTTTGGCTTACCAGACTCCATGAATGCCTCAGTTAAAAACACAGCTGATTTTAGTGTCACATGGAAATCCATTGCGTTTTCATCAAACTGCATGATCGTCTGATTTTCCGTCATTGTTTTTATGTCTCTATGCTAGTGTGTTTTTTTCCTCAGGCTACAAGTCATGTAATAATTGTTCATTTCTGAGTGTATTAATACATAATCAGTTAATTGTATATATTTCAAAACAGGAGAATACTTGTCTCCTTAATTTTCTATCTCAGTGTACCTAAGTGTTTCCTTCATGTACTCCTGCCAGACGGGTGTCAAGTCTTAGTTAATCAAATGTCAGTGCCGTACATTAGCTAACTGACTTGTAGCCCCTTTTTCGTCACACGTCATTAAATTGTACCTCCTCATCTTCTTGCTTTTCAAGAAAATTAGCTTTTATTTAAATTGTAGGATAAATTAAACTGAATTCAGTTGTAAATTCATTATTCAGTAGTGTCTTCTTTGCTTCATAAGTAATTAAATATTATTACAGCATACCAGATTATTGATGCTGTTCTTTTAAGTAGCTACCATCTAATAATCAAGCAATCAATTTTTTTTTTCATTACAAATGCCACTGTATGAACTGATATACTTTAACTAAGGGATTACAATAGGATGAGCTGGTGTTGTGTCGCTTGTGCATGCTCTTAGATACTGACGCTGTCTACCACATCATTTACAATGTGGGCCTTCATTTTTCTGCTTTTTGAGTCATTATCATTTACGTTTAGATAAAGCCTTATTTATAAGATGGAGTGCATGGAGATGAACGCGCCTAATCCTCTCTGCACTCTCTTTCACATTAAGACTGTTTCTGGTTTCGAGGAGATGAGCTGAAGACAGAGGATTAATGTCTAATTCCAATATCTTTTTTGTGGAGAAGCACCTCATTACATCCTTTAGTACACCGTGTGTCAGCACATCCTCTACTCTTTGATATAGAACTTGTATTTTACATGTGCTAGTTTATGTATTTTCAACAGGAGTGTAGAGCCGGCATTCGTTAAATGGTCTTCTGTTAAGGTATGTTAGGTATGTTCTCTGCGATGCAGGCAACAAAATCCCTGTCTTCCTGGGTCTCATAAGCTGTCTTGGGCACAGAGCAGACCCAAACAGTGCAGATTCAACATTCAACATTCGAAATGCAATACTGCCAACCTGCTGCTTCGGTAATGGTTCCTTTACAGTCATAATCCTGTTAAGTCAACATAGCCATATAACAGAACATCCAAAGACAGTCAAGCTCGCTTGTATATTCACTTACCCAGCAACATAGACAAGGGAAATGCTTGAATGTCGTTCGTCATTCTTGTTTTGTCTTGTTGTAGAGGTGTGTCAATAGTTGTGCCTTTTTGTGAACTGCATGATTTAATTCTGTACAGAATCCATGTTTTTCCAGCAGAAAAGCAAACAAAAAAGACCAAAAAAGTTGTACTCATACATCATTCTGTGTAGAACTGAAGTACTCAAGGGAACCAAAATATGAGGATGTGATCAGAGCATATCTCTGTGTTGTTCATATGTAATAATAGGAAATAAAGGCATTTTAAGTAACTTTGTCCCATGTGTTGTGTAAATGTATGTAGAGGATGCATTTCCATTTATGGTCAGCGGGTGGCGTTGCATGCATAAAATAAATGCCAAGAAACAGCTTAGTAGCTGAGTGTGACACAGATGACAGCCCAGCGTTAAAAAAAAAAAAAAAAAGTAAGACACAGTTTTATGCCTTTAAATAAAGGATATCATATTCACCATTTAGCGATAAAGTCCATGTGATTTGATCAAAATCACCACAACTCCTACTTAATTGACGCTAATATGACAGATTAATAAGTGCATGAGATTGAGGCGATATTTTACAAGAAAGCTAAATTTGTTTTGACACTTTTATAGGGAAAAAATATATAAATACATAATTTTTTTAAACATTTTTTCTATTTAAACTTGTAAGCCAGAGATCGTGTTACTTGCAATATCATCAGTCAAGGTAAAGCTCTTAAATCAGAGATGACACTCCTACGTTCCTAAAAAATGTTTCTCATCCATCACCCACTGTCCCTGATAGTTCAGAGCCCATTTTCATGATCTGCATATGGAATAGGCCAAATATTGCTGTTTCCATGGCAATGCTTCTTTGGAAATACCTGCAATATTTTGTCCATTTTTGTGAAAGTGTCTACTCAGTAACAAAATTTCATATACTGTTTACTTGAGGACAATTTACTCACGTAAAGACAGTAATAAGAAACACGTAAACTGGCATTTGCCTTTATTTAGAAATATTTAGTGAGTTTACATTTTAAATTTTAAATTGATGCACTGTGCATTTACAGTTGGACAAATGTGTCTTCTTATATGTGAACAGGAGGATGGAAAATCAGTATTAAATCAACATCTCTTTCATCTTTCTAAACAATCAGTAGAAAGGGCTCAGTTTAATACATTCTGCTGACCAATGTACATATCTTTTCAGAGGATGGACTTATGCTTTCAGAAATTTAAAGGATACAGATTAAAATATGACTTCTTGAATCCTTTCTTCTTCTTCCTCCCTCCTGTCTGCTTCCCTTCTCACTTGGAGAGTTTGGTGATGACACGGATTAAAGCCCCATTCTCATCCTTTAGTCTCTGGTTTTCCATCTTAAGCTCTGCTTTAATCTGAGGGAAAAGAGAGTATAAAAACATAAGGGTGGACAGAGTATCTAAAAAGTCCTACAACTCGTCCCAGGTAGAGCATTTCTGCTTACAGTGGCTAGTATAAGGATTTGCTTGTTCTTAATTTGTAGTTTAAAAGTAAGTTCATATTTTGGTAGTGTCTTCATGGGCTACACACCAAGGACTGGTTTTTATTTCTGGTCATGTCAGTAATCTTTTCAGCCTTGGTCACATCAAATGGGAGGTAGCAGATTCAGAGTACAACAGACCACCCGCAGAACACATGCTAATCTACCTCTTAAAACAAAGGCATAACCTTGGATTCTTGCAAAACCACAAGTAAACATTTTTTTTGCTATAAACAATATTTACTTTGAGCACAAAATTTGTTTCACTAGATTTGATCGACAGTGACCACAACACCCTGTAACTGTCATAACATTTACATATAATATTAATAAATACAATGAATCTTGATCTGTGCAGAGACCACTTTTTAAAAAGTTGTGCATAACACAGGAGAGAGAAACACAGGGATACAGAACGGTGTCTTCTAAGAGAAAAAAAAATTCTTGCTCACAAAGTGGACAGTAACAAGGTCCTGCTTAAAGTGAAACTCATACAAGTTTGCTGGTGTTTATAAATGATGGACGTAGCTTCAGGGTCTGAAAAGTGAAAGCAATGCAAAAGTGCCTTAAACCTACAGTCTATCTTATCACCAGCATGAGATGGTTCCTGCATGTTCAGTTGTATAGTAATCTATGGGAAAAAAATGTTTTTTGGCTCCTTTGAGCTATGGCCAGCGTAAACACTCCCCTGTGGTCTTAGCCGCTACTTTTAAGTTCTCTTTTTAGATTCTGGACCCCATTCAAGTCAAATAGGATGGAAAAAACCAGGTATGCTGCAGAGAGGACCTACCTTGTGACTCATAGTTTGCTACTGTACAAGTGTTCAGTGCTTCTTGGTTTCTCAATCTGATCCATGGCCTGAGGCTTCTAAACCTATTTCTAACCAAACCTGATATCATACTGACTACGGTATGTCCATCTTTTATCTACATTCTATGAAGGTTTCTGGTTTCTACTCTTATTAGTAACTGGTACAGAAAGAAAACTGGCCTAAAGAATAAAGGACAGACTGATCTTTATTAAACAAATACAATAATGTGTTCATACACACTGACAGACAGATGCTTTTAGACCAGTTTTGAATAATTTCTCTGTTGTAAAGGTATATTTTTAGACCAGCATCTTTGTTTAGGTCTCTCATTCACAGACAACAAGAGGTTTTTGTTTGCATTCACTTGTGCAGAACACAGCAGACATTTGTGGGCTTTACGCTGCACATGAATACTGATTGCTCACTCGCTGCAGTGCTCACACATTGCACAGCCAGCAGAGCATAATGGTGACAAATGATGTCAGCTAAAACCACTGAAGACAAAACAGCTGAGACCACAGCACCAAGTTACAACCAAACACTTACTGTATATTCTCAAAAGAGACTTAATGTTCAAATTCAATTTTAAGGCATTTATAAAACATTTACCTTCAGTTGTTCTTCCATATCTGATATCCTCTTTTTAAGGCTCCAGCTTTCCTTTAAGTATAATCATTAAAGGTAATTAAAATAAACGAGTAAAAATGCTTAAAAAACACTTCTCCTCTTGAGTCCATACCTTTTTTTCTGCTTCTAGCACATTGGCCCCACAGTCATCCTGTCTCCCCTTCTGCAGCAAAGAGAGATTACTATGAGAAAAGATTGCAATTTATGGAAACAGCTTGATTATGGAGTCTCTGTTATCAATGTCTCATATTTATGTAAAAAAAATGGACTGTTGCCCTTTTCAAACAAGTGGTTAATTTGTTTCTCAGTAGTGTTTCTGGATCATTACTTCAGCCTTGCTTAGAGTACCTGTGCTCTCTCCAGCTGGTCTTGCATCATGGTGAGTTCCTGTTTACTTGTTTCCAGTCGGGACTTGAGCCTTTGATTTGTTGCCAGTGCCTTTTCATACATCTACAAAATACCCACATGTTAGGATTTCCACCACCAAACACTGCCACCAGGACACATTTTTGTGGTAGTTTCAGTTTTCATCAATTGCCATCAGGGTCAGATTTCTTCCTTAAAATATCTTGACAGACATTAGATTGCCATTAGGTTTAGTATATGTGTTACATGTATAATGAATCATATTGACTTTGGAGACTTTTTTCCTCCCATGATGTTCACATTAGTGGCTGTGAGGGAAATGCTTCAACAAGTTTTGGATGAATCACTCATGGCACTTGTGTTTGTCAAGATAAGCTGTGCTATCTTTGGTGATCATATTACTTTCATAAAGCGACATAGAACCCATTAGCATCGTAGTATCTGCCCCCCTGAATACGTGATTCTGATTCATTTTCATATAATTTCATATGAATAAACTATTTTTCTCATCTGACAACATTAAAAAAGTGCAGTGGTATTAAATTTACATACTTAATTTCTATTTGAAATTAGATTTGATTATTATCAGCAGTAGCTCCCATTCTATTCATCATTTTCATTAAATCCAAATGTTACGAATTATTGAGCCCACTGAATCTCTGTGTGCTCTTTTTATTTTTGTTCTTTTATTACAGTACATACGCATCTACAGTACTGTCAAAAAGTAGCACTCAGAATCTACATATTACAAATCTATAACAGTCGTGTATATTTGTATTTAAGGTGTATCACATACCTTTTTATAATCATTATTTGCTGTCTCTTCTTGTGCCTTTTTCCTTGCAGATAGTCTGTTCTCTCTTTGTAAAAAGTAGGACTCAGCATGGTTTGTTGATGTGTCATTGGAGACATCAGATGATCCAGATGATCCCAATCTGAAGACACAGGAGATGTATTAACTATTAATTCAGATTTAGCACACTCTTTGCCCAATTGAATGGATATACTCCTGTCAGTAATGGATAGATTCCTGTTTTTGTTGTCATTCTGGTAATACGTGGTAATGCCTTTCTTACTGATGGTGTAAATCAAATTAGAAGAACCTTACCTAGAGAGCCTCTCATGCTGAAATGAGAAGAAAATGTTTTAGAAAGGGGTGCAATCTGACCAAAGTTTAAAATAAATAAATAAATAAAAAAATACAGTATGACAACCACACTAATCACTTTTATAAACATTCCTGATTCTCTTAACCAAGATATCAGCTGTGCTTAACCCCTTACATTGCATAAGGAACTATTTCAACCCCATTTTCCAGCAAATGCACAAACATTTTCTTCTGCATAAGACTGTTACACTAAAATAAAGGTAATTTGGACTCAGAGCATGTTTTATTACAGGCACAATGTCAACAAAAATAGATACAGACTATATTATCAATATTCATGCAATTGCATGTCTGGGTTTCTGGAAAATTACTTGTTCAAGAATTATCTTGAAATGGACTTTTAGTGGGGAAAAAAAGGTTTATGGCAGTCTGAAATTCTCAGCCAAGTTAAAGGGGGGAGAGGAAATGATTCCTTAAATAAACTGACAAGCACAGATAGCTAAAACACATCCAAAAAAGGTAATAACTACTGCACCGACTACTGCTTAACTCTAAATTAGGAAATAATTTCCTCAGGAGATGACAAAATATAGGATAATACATCAACTTATAAGGTTAGTAAATATAATAAAGTATGAAATATAAGGACTATATATATGGTACAAAGTCTTCCACACCAGTTCTGCTGAGTTGACAGTTGAGATCCAGTGACTGGGAAGGCCATAGCATATTTTTTTAAAGTTTGTTTCCTTTTGTGATTTGAAATTTTAAAGTTAAGACCACTAGCAACAATAAGATGTACACTTGTGCTGCCACATTCAACTGTAGTGAAACTATAGACTGTATCTAAACAATGGACTTAGCTTTCTTTTCTGAAGACTATAGCCATTGTAAAAGTCCCTTGAGCCTCTATTCTTCCGTGGCCAGCAACTGGCAGTGCCTATGATGCAAATAGAAGTCAGACTCTATAGAAAACATCCACTGGCTCCTCTGATCCATGAGCTCAACAAACACTCTTCTGCCCCCTGAATAGTCTCTAGCACTTGCTTGAAATATGTTTACCATTACTGCAAAAATTAAGGCTCAAATAGAGAATTGTTTAGAATAGGCATATCTTGTCTGATAAGGTAGGTCTTTCTCTGGGGAGCATGTTGTTATGTTCTCCCCGTGCCTGCATGTGTTTTTGTACTGACACTTGGGCTTTCTCTCAAGATTTGTATTTGTGGTTTATCTGGTCATTTTAAATTGGCCATAAACATGAGGTAGATAAAGTACTTAGATTATATATGCTCGAAGCTCGTACCTTGTAGTCCAAAGCACTTTGAGTGGTCAGTAAGACTATAAAACATCACATGAGTTCCACTCCATTTCCATTTCCTACAAGTGCCTTCAGTTTAATGTCACTCATGAAATTTGGTTTCAAAACAGCTAGCAGTGGCAAACATGCTCAGCTAGAAGTTTCACTGCAGGACCAGTTATAGATGATGTCACAGTGGCTATATCCAGCTTTATTTACAATCTGTGAGTGTAACTCAGCACCAGTATAGGAAATAAAGCTGTTTTTTAACATGTGTTTACTGCTTTTTTGTGTATTTTAACTCAGATTGCTCTTGTTATCTAATGCTAACCAACTAGTTTCTGTGTCTGAATTCAACCAAATAGCAAGAGGAAATGAAAAATAAACAGAGAGCCAAGGCAAAACTAAACAGTCATTTTAGAAAAAGGTCAGACTGGAGTCTTCGTTTCAACAGTTGGATGTGTTTGCAAATGCTGTTTCTTTTGCTCTCCATGCTGACTGCTTACTTGCATGCACCCAAACCTGCTAAATCATCGGTCAATAGCACTCAGACTACAAGCAGCCTATAAACAGAAACATTGTCACTACCAAACATTATGTCCCTTGCCTACAGATTATGGATATCCATATAAAGAATTTCTTTATTAAAATTAGTAGGAACAAATTAGCAACACTATTATGTGCTTGGAGGACTTCTTGGATACTTGTTATTGTTATACTTCAAAAATTTGTCTGCAATAATCTGGTAAGATTTTATCATTTGATTAGCAAACGTTATGGGACAAACATCCTAACCTTAGAGAGCAAAAGAAAATATATGCCCAAGTCCTGTGGTGACATTAGCATTTAGCTGAAAGCACCGCTGTTCCTAAATACAGCCTTGTAAAGATACTAGCATGGCTGCCCACTTTTGTGTGATAGATTAAAAGGCAAGAAAGCAAAATACAGCCTCCAGTAGACAAAAATAGCTTCGCCACGTTTCTTTTCTAAACCCACCTTTTAATCCTCAAGTGTGCTTTCTGTTTATTCATCATAAGAAAAGCTCTTACTGTAACTCTTTTAGTGCAAACAATACGTTTGTTTAAAGCTTGTAAAAGTAATGATCTTGCTTTTTGCCTGTACTTCTGCATTTTGTCTTTTAGAAAATTCAAACAGAGAATTGACTTGTTAATATAAGACAGTCCACACAGTTACAGTTTACACTGCATCTTTATTCTTTCAGAGACCTTTGGTAGAGACTGTAGTATAAACTTCAGCCAAAAAGCAGATATGTATCCTTTGCCTGAGGGCTACATGTCATGTGAAACTGATAAAGTAAGCTAAATTCTCTAAAGAAGAGACAGGGTTTTAAGTTGAAGGCACATTGTGTAAACACAGTGATACGCTTCACTTCAGACATTTATGGGACCTTTAAAGAGATGACATCCAGTCATGTCTGCAAACCCTGCCATGCTATGTAAATGACAATGAACAATATACTGTATTCAGACCTGGAAAAAGCTCGGATTTATATTAAGCAGTATCGCACAGAAACAGATGCTGATCAAAAAGTTTGTGTCTTTGTCTCATGAAGGACTGACTCCATCTGAAATCTGTCCTCCAGCCTTCCCAGATTCTGTGAGGGACTTTTTGTCTAATGACCAGCTATTCCCAAATGGAAAATATGAGCTTCCCTTAGGACTAGCAGAGAGATAAACATCCATAAATACTGGGTTCCCACAAGTCAGTCCTCCAAGCACTCTGTCCCTCTTTCCTTCTGTTCCTCTTCATCCTGTCTTTCATCCCCCCTGCTCTCTCTTTCTCTCTATTTTTCTCTTGCCTCCTCCTTTCTTCCTGTTGCCCTTTCTCTCACAAACTTTTCTCTGCGTCACACCATATATTTTTCTCAAGAGGTTCTTGGTTTGCATAAACAGATAAGACTAACTGCTCATTACAACATTTCCTTCAAGTTTTCTGCTCCCTTGCTCACGAACATCAACGTGTAGCTTTATTTATCAGTTTATGTGTTACTATGGTCATTTGAACTATCCCCATATACAGTAATGAACAATATAAAACTGCACATTCTCCACATGGTTTATTACAAGTATCTAATAATCTAACTCCACAGACCCTAGAATGCAATAAAATAAGTAATCCCAAAGATAAGCTATTCGAACTTAAAGGAAAACACACGATTTATTTAGAATGTAAAAATAGCACATTATTGGGTAAATATAACACTTTGGGCTGTATTGGACTAAATTACCACAAAATCTCCTCTGCAGTTATAGAATGTCAAACTGGACTACCAAAATAAAACATTGTAATCATGTTGCAGAAACAGTTGAAGACACATGAAGTCTAGCATATTTTGAGAAATTCTACTTCCCTAATTTTTCCTAATTGTACTGCATAAATCATACAAAATGATTAGCTAATGCCACACAATTATGTCCAAAAAACAAAACAGACCAAAAAAAAAAAAAAATAGAATTGGATTGAAGGCAGTGATGAGTTATGTGTGTTCTAATGCTCAGAAATACCTCTGTGGCTTGTTTTCAACACATTTCTTCGACAACGACCGAACCTCAAAGTTAATGTTTTCCTTTTATGGCATTTCCTGCCACTAAACAAACACTTAAAAGATTAAAGACAATCAGGCCTTACCCGCAGGCTCTTAGTAGTGGCAACAGAAGAAACTGGACAAGAGTCAGAGAACTGCTTTCTGATGCGTGACGGATCTTTGTTGTGAGAGGGTAGAGATGACATCGCTCCTGGGCAGCTGGAACCACTGCATGCAGCAGTATTGTCGTCAGAAGTATGTCCAATTTTTTTTTAATGTTCTTCTTAAACGAAAGAGAAGTAGAGAGATATGTATTTTTTTTATCCAGTAAGATTAAAATCAGATTTGTTTTTTCTTTGGTTAAAGGACAATCCAAGCGTCTTCTTCACGTGATAGTGAGACATTGCATATCAGAAGAGAGTGAAACAATTGCACAAGTGTGAGATAGTGGGGCGAAGTGGTGGGAGAGGGGAGTAGGCGGGCTGCAATGTGTGTGCGTGTGCATGCGTGTGTGTGTGTGTGTGTGTACACACAAGGATTTATAGCAACATTGTGTAAAGGAATTAACAAACCAGAGTAAAAATTACAAATACAATAAAAAGTCAAATTAATAGTATTTTAAAATGAATATACATTATTCTCTTTTTTAAAGAAAAGCTTGTTTTGTATATTATGGTGTAACTTTGATGCAATGTAAATTCTGTAAATGTGATGTTGTAACTTATTTCAAGGCAAAGAAGTATTTTTTTCCTTGTGAATTAAAATGTGATTTACTATAGAGTCCTTTAAGCAAAAGGGAACCAAGGTTTTTACATTAAAATAAATAAATAAATAAATAAATAAATGAAAACCTACCAGTTTAAATAACTAGCGGAAGACACATCTGAATGTACAGTAGTAAAGGAAGGAAAAGTAATAATAAAAACATATAGGGTGCTTGGCCATGGAGACATGTGTATACTATGTCTTACAGTATATTCTGTCGTTAAAGGTTAATCTTTTGACCGAGCTCCAAGTTGCATGTGTCTGTGGTTACATTAGTTGCAATGCAGTGTAACCAGCTCAAAGGCAGTTTTTTGGCATTCATTTATCTAAAAAGGGTACATTTTCTGCAAGTTATTACCAAATAATGCACTGCTGTAAATTTGTGCCAGTGGTAAAGACACACTTTTTTTTTTTAGCAAAAATATCTGATTCTGAGTAATTTCTTAGCATTATGAGAGGTGAAAGTTTTAGGAATCTTAGTCATACCAAACTAGGGCTTGGTTTTATTTCTTTTTTCAGCCTCAGTGTACACATCATCTCCATGTACTCTAATCACATTAAAAATCTAATAATTCTACAAATTTAAATTTTTACAGGAATGCTGATGGGAGCACATCGTACATGATGTAACTGCAACTAAAGAAGAATTCTGGATTATTCTATTTATTTCATGTTGGACAACAGCGAGACAGTACAGTTTACATAAAGTGCAACATCCTAACAATGTAGGAGTCAGTCACTCACTTAAAAAGGGCTTGCTGTGGCCTTTTAATCAGTTTCAGTTCAAAGACCAAGGAAAGATGACAGTAGTCCACTTAACATGAGAAATCTGAGGTATCTGAGGTTACATTTAACAGTAACTTGTAAACTGGCTACAAAAATAAAAGAATAAATAAAGATTAACGGCACATATCCACTAGTTACAAAGGTTTTGTTTTCTCCATATCCCCTTTATTCAGTATGCTTCATCATCATATGGCAGTAACCAGGCACCACCTGCTGGCAGAAAACAGTACCTTTCACAAAAGAACTTGACACTGAGAGAACTGTGTAAAGTGATTTCCCGTTTTTAAATTGCTATAACTGACTTGTTGGCCTATAATATGTGAAACATATGTTAAATGCATCCCTCACGAATGATATCAAGTCATCTTGAGCCACAAACATGACATTCTTGTCATAAGGTAGAACCCAC
The DNA here is from genome assembly GCF_057382095.1 of Aulonocara sp. 'chitande type north' Nkhata Bay. NCBI lineage: Eukaryota > Metazoa > Chordata > Actinopteri > Cichliformes > Cichlidae > Aulonocara > Aulonocara sp. 'chitande type north' Nkhata Bay. Next base: position 37,124,058 of record NC_141348.1, on the reverse strand, counting down.
AATATGGGAACCTGACATTTATGTATCCTTTATTTATCCAGTTAAAAAGTCTAATTGACATTAAAAATTTATTTTTTTTAAAGAGAAATCGGACCAAGAGGATAGCAGAAATATAACCCCTTTGTAAATCCTGTTCACTAAAGTCTATTTAGTAATATAAGTAAAGACATTATAAAAAGCACATGGAAACATCAAGATTGGACACATTCACAGGGCTTCATCAAACCGTCATTAGGTATCAACAAACTAAAATGTGCTGAAAAGAACGGACACTGCAAAGCAAAGAAAAACACTGCTCCTGTAAACAGGCTCTAGCTACCGTCTAGTAGCTTGAAGACCCAAATACTGTCAAGACACACCTCAGCTTAGCAGTGTTGCCAATTTAGCGACTTTGTCGCTATATTTAGTGAGTTTTCAGACCCCTTAGCGACTTTTTTTTCTAAAGAAAGTCGCTAAAAAAAATACGTGAAAGCGCGCATCGCTTTTACTCTCGACAAGCAGCGGGTGCTGTAACGCAGTCAGTTCTTCTTTTACTCTTATGCTGTTTTGTGGATCACAAGGTTTAAAACTACTTATAAACAAACAAACACACACAAACACACACAAACACACACAAACACACACAAACACACACACACAAAGTAACTCCACCAGAGTGCCTTTTTCGGGTCACTTTTGCCGGTCCAAGCCCGGGTAAAGGAGCAGGGTTGGAATTGTAACATTAAAAAAAAACAATAATTGCTAAAATAAATTTAATTTGTAGTTCTAAATAAACTCTAAATGCATTTAGGACGTTTTTTACTCACTTTATGTCTCTTCCACGATGTTATTTCTCTCTCCAACAACATAGGTGCAATTAGATTAGCATGATCAATTATGCAAAATAGGCGATCACGTCATTTAGCGACTTTTAGGACAACCAATAGCGATTTTCCTTACTGAGGAGTTGGCAACACTGCAGCTTAGGCCTCTACAGGCTTGGCGTTCTGACTCAGACGCCCAAGCACACCACAGCATTGAAGCTGCTCAGTGAGCAGCTCTTCAACAACTTTTACTGTTGGGTGGCTAATTGCTGAGTGAACCCAGCTGTGCACTGGCCACTCGGGGGAACTGGATGGCGGCCGAAGTCAGGCGAGAAGGAAAACGGGACACACTAAAACACATAACAAGTTTGCTAGGGCCGTAACAGTTACACGTTTATCTATGAAGTGAAACTGCAATGCTTCCATTATTTTATTTATATCTTGGTGCCTTGTTTTTAAACTCATGTATATATGACGTGTGTGTGTGTGTGTGTGTGTGTGTGTGTGTTTTAATGCAACTTCCGAAGGAAGGAAGGAATGAAATAAGTAACTATAGAAGTACTTAATATTAATTAAGAGTCCGGTTGATTAGAGGTGATAAAGTTAGATAATTTGTGCTTCTGTGATCTCCGTCACCTGCTGGAGGTATTGCTGTTGTAAAGACAGTTTCTTAAGATTGTGCTGATGTTACATATACATCCCTCTTCTCAGAGGCCTGACTGTAAAGGTACAAAGGACCAACACTAGCATTCACCACACTAGTTTCTCCAACAGGAGGAAGCTGCTTCTTGTTGCGGCTGGTATGATTTTTACTTCACAGTAGAAACAGCAAAGGGAGTTAACCAGAGTTGGGTGTCTTCTGTGAACTAAATTCACTTCATAGCACTTTTTTACTCTGCTGGAGCACTCAAAGTGCATTATACAACTTGCCTCATTCACACAGACACTTTTTTCCTATGCTTTTTCTACTTGAGTGCTTTCTTTCTAACCTTCACACACATTCATACTCCAATGGATGCATCAGAGATCAACTTGGAATTAGGATCTTGCTCAAGGATATCTGGCATGCCACCAACCTTCCAATTAGTAGATGACCTGCTCTACCTCCTGAGCTACAGCAACATATGTTTTCCCTGATATCTTTTCTATTTTTAAACATAGATCTACCGATAAATCATAAGCCTAAATGGCTTCATTACCACTAAATTACTACAAAATATGATTTTGAGGAATGTTTGAAACTACACATTACATGGTCAATAAAAGAGGAAAGAGCTTGACTTGTAACATTTTGCTGCAGTTCAAACACTAATATATTAATACTAAAGCCTTTTGATTTTAAACATATGAAGTAAGATGGAAATGCAGTCTTTTATGTTTTCTGTACCTGGAAATTTTCCATCTCTCTGCCATCTGATGTGACTGTCTTTAACTCTGTTATTGTAGCATTCAGGTGTCACACTGCACATTCACCTCAAGAGAGAGCTGTTTCATCATAATTCATACTAGTTGCAGTACACAGTTAACCTGGATATTTTGTGATTTGTGGAAAATAAATAAATGTAATCTTAAGATACTAGCAATGGCACTTAACATTTGTGTTGAAATGTTCAAACTGTCTTTCTTTCAAAATGCTTTGGATCCCTTTCCAGAATTTTAAAAAAGAGCAATTTTTAAACTATTTTTGCAACATCCACCATTTAAACAAAAATGACCACATTTTCCATTACATTTTATTTATTGGTTATATTATTTCCACATAGGTGTTTGTTCAGCTTCTTCCCAGGAGCTGTGGCTTGTCTTCACTCTGCAAAAAAAAGCAATATTGCTCTAAGGTTATTTAATCTACATACTGCAAACTCAAATGTTACAACAGACAATCAAATTAGTAAAAACTTTATGATTGTTAAACCTTGTGAATACCTCTGACATTCAGCATCATTGATGACTCCGCAGTGCCCAGTTTGTTCTGTATGGCAACTTTGTATTCCCCGTTGTCTTTGGGTCCCACTCTCAATATAAGCAAGGAGCAGACTCCACATACATTTGTGATGTGGTAGTTGGTGTTTGTGTTGAGGCTGATATTGTTCCAGTACCACGTAACACGTGGAGCTGGATCACCCTTAATGGCACAGCTCATGTAGCATTCATAACCTTGTGGGGCTGTACGCCTCTTCAGGGGAACAATAAATGAGGGAGGAGAATCGAAGATCCGGTGTTTTATCTCTGGCCTGTTTACTTGGAACTTTTCTGAAACAAAGAATTACAAAAAGTAATTATATTTTAACAAAAATAATAATTAAGTAGGGGAGACTGGGACACTTATGATAAGGGATGGTTAGTATTAATTAGTGAAATTTAAACATTATGTTGATTTCAAATCTGATTTCTTAGATTGAAGTAAAGGTTGTGATAAAAGTGTGTTATGCATTTATCTTTAATAACCATGGGTAATGAGCAGACACATTTAAGCTCACAGATGAGTCCATATTTATAGCTATCATGCACTTTCTTACTGTCAGTTTTGCCGTCTGTTATTGGCTGCCTGTGCATATTTTATTCTCGCTCACTCAGAGACCCCTGTTTCTTTCTTTGCTATTTTGTATTGAATACAGAAAAGGGCTTATTTAGTTTCTTAATTGACAATCTGATTAATATTTTTATACATTTGTGGCTCAAACCCCAGTCTAACAATGAATGAACGTCAGGGAAATCTAATAGTTTACTGTTTAAAGAAATCATCACTTTCTTGAGAACCTAGCTTAGCTTAGGAACAGTGATTTAGTTTGACAGTTTGCAAAATGATTGCAAGTTTTGTATTGTTTTCATGATAAAACTTGAAACACCTTTTTCCTTTTTGGTTTCAAATGCAGGGGACTCGGAATGTGGAGAAAGGCCCATGTCATTTTTAGCAAACACCCTGAAGTGATACTGCCGTCCAGGTAAAATGTTGACAACTGTGAATTTGTTGTTAAAGAGGTTGTCTGCCACTGTTCTCCAAGTCCGTTTGAAGGAGTCCCTCTTTGATACCATGTAGTGCAGCCTGTCATCCCTTTTTTCATCTGGAGAGGGAGTCCAGGACAGTGTCACTGTTCCTGGGATATTCTGTTCCAGCTCCACTGGACCTGGAGGTTTAGGATCATCTGGAGAAAAATTTAGAGATTTTAAAATACTGTTTACTGATATAGCAGGGCTAGGTTACTGATTTTCAGTCTAAATTGTACCCTTGATGGTTTGGACAGGAAATAGATTTTTGTACAGCTTCTGCCGGATACGCTTTGAATTAGAAAGATTTTCATTCAAGTAAAACTCCTAACACAGGTACAGCTAGCTGCAGCAATAAGCGTAGCTTGGGGAAAAAGGGATTTCTTGAAATAGGCAAAGTAAAAGGCAGAGAGAAAATTGGACTGGAGTATTTTGTTACAGTCACAGGATTATGGCTTTAAGCATTCCCTTATCTACAGTGTTGCATACCTTTAATGTGATCTTAAAGTAGTACAACCTATGTGGTACATTAAGTTATAAATACATGTATTCTGTTCCTACTTTAATCACATTGTATTTGCTAAAACATATGTTTCCGTGGTAGTATGAATACAAATAGAATCCAAGTCACCAAATTAAGTTATTATTCTGTACCGCAATTACCATGCAACTGTATCCAGCCAACTTACAGGATAAGTAGATTTCATAGTTTTACTCTAATTTGGCTACAATATATGGTCTTATTTAGCCTAACAATGACAAACCATTGCTATGGCTCTTGGACAGTTACCTGTAACTCTGATTTCAACATTGAAGCTTTCCTGGCCAACCATGTTCTTGACAGTAATGGTATAAATGCCAGTGTCCGTCCTCTCAGATGTAGGAATTAAGAGTTGAGATCCTTTATCAGAGTTGGTAATGGTTACATGCTTTGGTACTGGAATACCATCTTTTAACCAAAATATTTCAGGCATGGGAGACGCCTGTAGATGACAGCATAGGAGTCAAATTAATATATTGCTATATTAACTAACAGCATTGATTAGATTCTCACACAGTGAACAGAGTAAAAGCCTGTGGAATAATACCTCAAAGTTGATGTTGAGGCGAACAGTGTTTCCAGATTTCACCACCACAAAGGTCTTCATGTTGCGGTCTTTAAACCTTGGTTTGACTGTGAGGGATAGATTTAGAATACAATACAATTAAATTTGTAATTCATAAAGCTGCTGAGGGAGTTCTATATTTTGAATCTCTCTACTGTATTATGAGGACGTGCTCTGTGTATAGTTGACAAAAAGGGTATAATTAACCTTAATTCCATTGTTAGACCTCCCTTTTTTTAGTCATAATTCAGCTACACAGAAAACCTGTACTAGTAGTGAGAATAAAACTAACAATTAATAAGATGTTAAATGCACTCATTAGTTTTTCTTTTACAATTCTTCTTTGAGTTTGAACTACAGATTTAAATTGCTATGCTTGGTGATATGATACATTTGAAGTGCAGTTTTTTTGTCCATGCTGGGCTTTATAATCCTATCAGATGTGTTTTCAGTCATAACCTGTCTTGTCACAACAATTCTCACCCGCCGTCTCGTATATCTACAGATATTAAATGGGTGTATAGCACACAAACATTATTTTTTGACAGCTGTAAGCTTTTTCGAGACAATTGTTCCTCTCTGTAGGTGTGTTGTATTAGAAGAAAAACTGCATATTTTCTTTGGCATTTTGTGAAAAATAAATATAAATATATCTCATTTTAGAAATAACCAATAACCAAACTATAAAAACTGCATTTCTTACCAGGAGGAGGCATAGCAATGATATAATTATCAAAGCTCTGAGGTTCTCCATCACCTCCATAATTGGTGGCAATTACTCTCACCCAGTATGTGGCCATTGCCTTAAGGCCAAGCACAGTGTAGGATGTTAGAGTAATTGGGGTGGTATTACAGCGGGTCCATTCAAGGCTCTCTATTGGTCTGATCTCCACATAATACCCTTGGGCTTCATCTTCTACCCCTTGCACTTCCTTAGGTTTAGTCCAAGCCAGCGAAAATGTCATGTAATTGGAAGATGTTAATTTAAGGTCTGTGACTTTGCCTGGGGGTTCTGCAATAACAGTAAGGTGAGAATGAAGCTTTTATATTACACGACAGAGAGAATTATATTTACTTTAAAGAATGACTTTCATGACTGAAAAATCCCCCCAAATACAGTAAAACATAAGTCTGTGTGATTAACTTACTCATTGGATCTCTTGCAATAACTGTGTCACATGGAATGCTGGGATCTCCAGCACCAGACAGGTTGACAGCTGACACTCGAAATTCATATGCTGCTCCTTCAAATACGTCTTTAACTGCATACTTTGTATCTATAGACAACAGAAGGAGCAATTATATCAATACAAATCTGCACTGATGTGTACAGGTACATCACAAGCATTTATTTTTACTCTTGAGCTAAATGTCCTGCACCTCAGCATTTAAGTTGTATACCTGTAATTGGCCCCTTTTGATTTACAAGGCTCCAGTAATTGGTGCCTTTCTTGTTCTTTTCCAAATTGTATCCCACTATTTTGGTTCCTCCAGTGTCACATGGAGGACTCCATGCCAGATTAATGCAGTCTTTAAAGGCACTGACCACTTTGGGTACAGCTGGTGGTCCAGGATAACCTGCGGGGGATATATGACACAGAAAAGTGAAAGTGAGTTAATTAATCAATGTTGCCATGCCATGTTTCTCAACATTACTTTTATTATTTCCGTCATCCATAATTAGCAGGTGGCTGAAAACTAAAGAATGTGTAAATGGAAGGGTATTTATTAGACACATAAATTCAGAGACAGTGTTTTTAATATATTTAACATAGCTTTGTATATATTCTTTATGGATTTCTTTTAACTTCTCCCAAAACATTTTATTAGCGGCTAGTCAGGGTTTTACTGCAATAAACAAAGTGTTTCCACCTGGATACTAAAAAGACATGCCTTGTAATACTTCCTTCTAAACTGAACAAAGAAAAAGTAATGAAGAAGAAGGCATTAACTGAAAACTTACGTAATACACCAGCTGGTATGTCCTCTGTCTGCAGGTAGTCACTGATACCTTCTGCAGTCTTTGCTCTAATCCGGTAGCAGTATCTCCTTCCAGGGTCCACATCTGAATCTTTGAAACTTGGGCTGTTGCCGGGTATCTCACCAAGACTTGTCCATTTATTTCGGCCTACTTGTTGTCGCTCTATGATGTAGTTTGCGATCGGACATCCGCCATTGTCTTTTGGTGGTTTCCATTTGAATTCAACAGATGTCACAGCACTTTCCATAATGTCCACAGGCCCTTGTGGAGGGGTTGGTTTGTCTGTTGACAACATGACAAGAAATGCGTCAGAGGCATTTATCTTTGCACATTCTACATTTTGCCATACCGTTTTTGTTCAACTAGCAACCAGGGCATTTTTTAAAATGTACTTAAGTTGCTTAAGGCCTTTATTTGACGCACGGTCATTTTACAAGCAGGGATTTATTTCTATGACTGTCTTTTAAGGTAATAAATGGATATTTTCATGTTGAAAGCCTCAATCCAGTACACTTCTGTTGGCCATGCTGGAATTCATGCATTATGGTAATTAGACTGTAGTGAATAATTGCACAGGTTTCTCTGTAGACAGGCTCTGCTCTTAAAGCAATATCTCCATTCTTGCATGGGGATGGGCCTCAAACCAGCTACCAACTAAATTATTCACTATTCACACCACTACGAACAATATAATTTGTGCTTTATTTACTTAATTTATAAAGTAAATAAAGCACAACATAAGCAAACAAACTGTAAATATAATAGAGAACCAACTTAGAACAGGTCATTATGCCAGATAATATGTAACAATTAAGCTAATGTCTGTAATTTTTGCTATTACAAAGTCATAATTTCCTAAACATACTCCTCTAATTGCTGTATTCATCTCCGGAAAATTAAAAGCATTATCATTTCAGTGGCGATAAAAGCCTTTGTTTATTTATTCATAGGGCTTTTTTTGTGAAACATTTGCCAGTATACCACTTGCACGCTCAAGTAGAAAATGTTATTTTTCCACAGCCTGTTTATGTCTAACATGTCCTCGGCTGTTATCACAGAAACTGCCAAATTATATCTGAGGAAAACTCACCCAGTACAATAAGTTTGGATATTGCCTCTGTTGTACCGAATTCATTTTTTATTTTGATTTTCACCTCTCCACTGTCTTTTCTTTGACACTTAATAAGGCGTAGTTGACTCTCAGAATCAGACGTTTCAATCTTCACATTGAGGGCTGGCAGCAGCTCATCGTCATTCTTGTACCACTGTATAGTCATTGGTGCTTGGCCTGAGAATGGCAGCTTCCATTCAGCATTTTCGCCTGCCTTTATAATGACTGGCTTTGTGAAATTTCCTAGTGCATCAGGGTCCATTTTTGGTGGATCTTTAGTATAGGAGAGACGGGAAAAAGTGTTTTATTTAAACATTGAGAACTTTTTTTTTAAAAGTGTTATTATATTATTTGTAGTGCTGTCAGTGTTAATCTTGTTAAAATGTCGTCAACGCCATAACCGCGTTGACACTGTGCAGCCCCACACACGGGGCGATCCGCGGTAACTCACTAACAGAGATTTGCCGTGTTAATGTGGTTATGGTGTTAACGTCATTTTAACGAGATTGACACTGACAGCGCTAATTATTTGATATGTTTTGCCGTGCTACAGCCATGTTACTCATTTTATTCTGACCTTGAATACTAAGTGTTGCTTCTGATTTACGTCCTTCAGCTTCAAAGCGGTACACAGCTGCATCATCTTTTTTACAGCAATCAACTATCAGCCTGTGAAAGGCTCCATCTTTGATAATTGTTACCCCATCTTCATTTGTTAGCTAGACAAATAAGTAAATAAACAGTAAAAAAGTGATTAACTATATAAAATGTTAGTTATTTGTAGAAAAACAACAAAGTCGTAGTTATAGTAATTTCCATATACAGTGAATTGTGGCAATTTGTTACACTCCTGTTTTACTCCTTTGACTTACCAGTTTCCCATTTTTGTACCAGTGCCCCTCTGACGTCTCACTGCTTAGTTTGCAAGACATCTCCACCCGTTCTCCAATATTGGCATTCGTATCTGATAGCCCACTGACAAATTGAACACCTCGATCTACATGTGAAAATGTAAAAAATAATCACGTTATATAACAAATTATTGATTTGATTATTTTTAAAATGACACATCAGTAGCAAATTACAATAGAGATAAAACTGAAAGCACATAAGCGCACAATTTAATTTAAAAATCCTTGTCATTACAGTATGCACTTTCTTGTGGACAGCAGATGGGATTGGGAAATATGTATGATGATTATCTTTCACTAAAAATTGAACCACATTCACTTTTGTCCATTTTCTCCCTCTGGAATAGAAATGATACTTAAGCCTCAAACATTATATCTGATCGAACCTTTAGTGGAGTCATCCTGAAACACTGATTGAAAATGGGCTGATATTGCCAAGTTACAAGTATTTGCAGATACTAACCCTTGAGAATAGCTAAGCTAAATCTTTGACATTATAATAATCTGTAATCTGAGCATACATTATTCAGTCTTTAAACCATGTTGTATGGAGTTTTACCTAAGGCAGTGTCAGGAACCAAAGGCCCAGTTCGTGATTGCTTCTTCTTACTCGCATCATCTTTTGTATCTTTATCATCTTCTTCGCTTCTTAAGTGGTTCTTATCATCTCCATCAGTTCCATCACCATCCCTGTCACTAGAACCATCGCCAATTTTACCACTGGAACCATCCCCAGCCCCTAAACCATCTCTTCCATCACCCCCATCTTTCGCATCTCCGAGTGTGTTTGCAGCTTTCTTTTCAGCAAGTGCTCGATTGACTGCCTCCAAGTCATCTTTCTCTTTTGAAATCTTTGCCTTGTCCAAGCCTTGGTTAGACAGGTTATCATGTCCAATGGTTTTGGTTCCCTTGCGACCTTTCCGACCATGTGGATCCTCTGAGTTATAGTTGACACACATAGAGAGAACAGTTATTTCAGTCAAAAGGTTTGACTAAAATATAAATGATGAGCAAAACAGGTTCAATAATATCATGACTATCAAACAGTCAAGACTATTTGTCTTTGTATTACACCATTTGCATTTTTATTTATTATTGTACTTTGTGAGTACAAAAAAGAAAAATGTCCCACCTTCCACCATGAGAGAGGCCCTGCTGGAAGCAATACCAGCAATGGCATAATATGCTCCCTTATCTGCAATTTCACAATCTTTTACTCTTAATGTGTGAGTTAGTTTGTCCTCTGAGACAGTGATCTCATATTTGTCCCCATGTTCAAGTGAGGAGTCTTCTCTTGACCAAGTAATTCTGTTGAGTGGTGTTGACAAGACGCACTGAAATATAGCGTCCTCACTTTCAACAGCCTTAGCATCCTTAATCTTGTCTACAAACTCCACTGCAGGCACTAAGAGAGGAAAAAAGGTAGATTTTGAAACCCAAGATGATCTCATTTCCAAAATATAAATGTACTTGATTTGTTTTATAAACTTTAAGAGTAGTTTTACTTGCCTCTGAAGTCAGTTGTAAGAACATTTGCCTCTTCGACATCAACCTGGTAAAATCCAGCATCTTCTGGCTGAGGGTCTTTAATGCTAAATATATAATTTGTTCCTTTTTTCCTAAGGCTATGTTTTGAATTTTCATCATCTGCATAAGGAACCATTACGCCATCCTTTTGAGACAGAAGTAGTAACATTATTATTTATGTATTTATTTTCATTATTAAATTATTATTTAGCAAGTTTAATTAAAAATTATTATTATTTTTTGCTGTTTTAGAATGCTTTTAAATTCACCTTGTATAAGTTAACTGCACTATTGGGATCCCATAGCTGCATGTCAAATCCAAATTCAGCTTTTCCGTTTGGTTTCACTTCAATTTGTTTCACATTTTCCAGCTGCTCTACAACCTATAAAGGAAAGATAACAAGTTTTATCTAATGTATGTGTCTGCAAGTGTTGTTTTAAACTTTACTGCTTAAATAATCACATTTTGAAAAAATGGAAGGAAAGAATTAAATCAGAAACATTTAAAATAACCAAGCAGACTTTAGCAGGATGAACTACCAGGGTTTAAAGTAAAGCTCAAGATGCAAGTCAACCTTCTTCCTTGGTTAAACTCAGTAACGTTGGTTCAGGATACAAAATCCAGAATTCATGTGTAACTGTTAATTTATACAGTACCTTTGCCTGTTCGTCTGCCCTTTCCTTCTTCATCTGGTTCAATCTCTTCAACATCCACCGAAAGTCAGTAACCCCAAATTCAAAGCAGATTTTTTCATAATCTTTCTTTGGTGCACTTATAAGCAGTTCCCAGAGTTTAGGATCAATTTCTCCCTCTTTCTTTGGTGGGAGTTGCTTTTTCCTAGTGACAACAACACTAAAAAAGGGCATTGGAGGCCATTACAACACGCAGAACACATTTTGAATAATTTGACTTTGATGTGAACTTACGTTTTCTTGAGCATTGATCTAAAATCCTGTGGTCCCTGCTGACTTCCTGAAAGACATTTTGACTTAAATTTAAAATAAAATTCTGCCATCTGGACACTTTTTTCACTTTGTGGTATTTTTTTCCAAATCTAATTGTGAAGGATTCTTATAAGGCTCTGTCAAGTTTTTGTTTAAATTTTACTATTTTGCAATAAAAAAGAAACAAATCTTTGCTATAGAAGTAAAATTTTGCAAAGAATAAATATGCTAAAAGTCTGTAATTCTAAAAAGAAACTTGTGGATTGGACGCTATTAGAAAGAGTAAACCACTTCATGTTAAAGTATGCTTTCTTACCTCCCTGGCTCTTCTTCCTGAAGCCGGCTTCATACATGCATGAAAACCACAATAGAACAAGAAGTCATTAATTACCAGACATGGTATATTGTAAAGTTGTTTAACTCAGTTTTTATTGTTAACTATAAAGCTCACCTGCAATGACATTGAGAGTGGTGGTGCAGACAGCTTTTCCGTATTCATTGGTGGCAAAGCACTTGTAAGTGTCTGCTTGGTCTGGATTGATGTTGATTATCTGACAAAAAATGATTCTCACGTGAAATATGTAAATATTTGACAACAGTGGAATCAATATCTGAGTCTATCTCCCAAAAAAAGTTAAACTTGGTTATGGAGCTTTAACACCATATGTCATGGTTTGGGGTCTATGACCAAGCTTTTTGGGTTTTCCTTTTGGTTCATGACCCTTTGCTTTATTAGGATATTTTAGGCTTGAGGTTATCTCTCGTTTATTTCTTCCATCGCATTATGAAGATGTTTTAAGTTCGAGTTTATTATCAGTCTGTCATGTCTTCTGTGTATGTTTCTCCAGTCGTGTCTGTGTTTGGTCTCGCTCCCTCTCTTCCTCGCTTCCATGTTTCCCTCTTGTTGTCTCCTCCCTTCATCTTCCCAGTCCGTCTTGTTCCTATGTGCGTTCTTTCCTCCTGTGTCAAGTGCGTGTCTCAGTCTGCATCCTAGTGTGTTTCCTATTTTATTTTGACAGTCTCTCGTCCCGTGTTCAGTGTGTTTAGTGTTGCTTCCCCTGTGTGGTTATGTCTATTTTTCCCAGCCATGTTTCTGTTTCCACTCTCCTTAATCACCCTCTGTTTTTTCTTTGTACCCTGTCAGGTTGCCTGCATTTCATGCTCCATGTTCCAGGTTTCCATGTCCAGGTCTCATTTTCCGTAATCCCTGTGTTTAGTGTTTAGCTTTAGTTCGCTCAGTTTAGTTTATTAGTTAAGTCTTGGTTAAGTTTTCGTTTGACTTCTATTTGTATTTTCATTCAGCCTAAATAAAAGGCTCCCCTTTTGTTTAAACCCACTCATATTTTCAAGTGTCCACGTTTGGGTCTTTATCCTCTCGCCACACAGTCTGCAGCTGCAGGCCCGTGACACCTACAATTACTACAAGCTTACCTCAATCTAAAAGTAAATGCATATTGTACACTTAGTTACAACTGTTGTTTTAATTGTTAATGAATATTCAAAAAAGAATTTCATGACTTCAAAAATGTTTAGCTTGAAAAATTAAAGTTGGGAAATTATCATTAGCCCAATCCTTTTATTTTGTTCTTACCTCAAGAATGTGTTCTCGAGCTCTTTCATCATATCTAGTCTTGTACTTTTCTGGGTCATCTATTTCACCTTTATTACGCCCCCATGTCACAGTTGGTGCTGGCTCTCCACTAACCATAGCTTTGAAAAAGGTTTTTTTACCTGAAATAATCAAATCATGACAGTGATGCAGGTGTTAATAATTATGCTCTATGGTTATTGTCAGTTTCACTGGCTATGGTTGTTTTTCTACCTTCTTGGACAGTCACAGCAATTGGTTTGCGGGTAAAGTCGGGGGTCGATTTCCCTGGTGGCAGTTGCTCCACAGTCTGAGTGATCATAACCCCAGGAACCCTGGACCTTTTCTTGATAGCCACTGTCAAGGGAAGGTTTAGTGTTTAACAGCATAGCTGGTTGATGCTATGAATGTAAACATGAACAGGAAGCCCGCTACCAACAGAAAAACATAGATGTTACAAATGCATGTGTCTGCAGAGTATATATTATTTAGAACAGTTGCAGTTTCACACTGGAATTTCACAAGAGGTCACCATTTCCTTACTTTTCTTAACATTACAGCTAGGTCATGGCAAGATCTTGAAATATGTTAAACTCTATTGACTAAGCTGAAGTTTGGATTAAATTCTACACATTTTTTGTTGTTTAATTAATTTAATGTATTAATTTAATGTAATTTTTTGGTTAAATGCTTAATTTATGTATAGATTTTTGGAGGACTTTGATTTTAAAATTAGATGGTTTTAACCTGTCAGCATGATACTTTTTCATTTATTTTTATTTATTTTTATTTTAACCAAAAAAGTGACTTGGACAAGTTGTAAGTGTGTCTATTTAAGAAGTCATTATAGAGTTGTAAAGTCAGTAGATCAAAACTAAGTTTTAGGACCTGTTACTGTATTAAACACTAACTGTGTTCTTTGTGAGAACAAAAAAGACACATAGCATATTTTTCAGGGTTTTCTGTTTGTTTTTTTTGCTCTTATCCAAAATTCCAATCATATAGACATGTTATAGAGCACTAAGTTTATTTAACTTATTGCTGGTTTTAGATAAATGCATGGTGTTCAGCTCAGCTGCATTAAGTACTCTGGGGCTTGTACATTTAGTACGTGTTTACTACTACATTTATATTAACATAATTCAGCATATATAATCCAATCTGTCTGAGCGTCATTGTAATATATTTTTTAAATATATCATATTAAACCATACTTTTGTTACCAAACTATGCCAGAGTTAAATATGGAGATACCAATCATATTCAGATTTATTCAGTGAGGAGGAAATAAACAAAACAAAACAAAAAAACCCAAAACAAATCTGATCAGACATGGAGTATCCAGGGATAACTTCTTTGGTCATGCCTTCTGTGAGTCACTTTGAGATTGTCTACTCTGCTTATTTTTTTCTGTGGCCTTAACATAGTTTGAGGGCATTTATTTAATATTCATCAAACTGTATGTGTAATCTGTCAATGGGTTGATGCACATGCTTATATCATCTGGACACAAGCACGATTCTTATGACCTTGTTACTGAAGCATCGATTTAGACATAATCTAGCAGGAGAGCATTTTTGCTTTTTTTCTGCATAGCAATTACTACATGAAGAATTTTTTGGATTTTTGGCAGCAGGAACCTTGGCAGGAACACATTCGGTAAGAATTTGTTGACTGTATAAAGTAGATATTCCTGCTGTAAACCCAGCTAAACCATATGCTTACTTTTTATAATGTCCATTCATTTATTTTTTTTATTTTCATCTTTACAAGTAAAATCACAGTGAACGTGTATGTCAGTTTGTTTCAATACTGTAGACTCTGCAGATTATCCTCCTTGTGAAGAAGAAAACTAAAATATCTCATTTATGAGGCATCCTTTTTGATTTAATAATCCCTAAAATGTCTTTAGAGCTAGATAGGAGTCCAGCTGTGATGTAAACGGGTTATTATAGAGCCATAGGCCCTGGGCAGTGGACCCCCCCACACACACACACACACACACACACACAAATTATTCAGTGTGAGAATAGCAGACTGTACGGCAGTGCAGAAAGAATTATTAATCCTAATTGTTATTCATATCATTTTTCCAAAATTAAATATGTGTCATAACCATAGGGAATTCTTCATTAAACAGTAAATGCATAGCATTGGAGTGAACACAAAAATGGTCAGTTCAGTTCAGATACAGGTGACAATGAAGAATGACACCATGTTAAACATCAAAAGAGATAAATATATGCATAAAATAACGATAGACATCATTTACACGATTCTCCAGTTTTTTAGTAGATTTGCCTGCAGTTGCCATGAGAGAAAGTGTGCTCCGAGTCCTTTTTTGCAACATTTGTTTTCTCAGTTCATTTTTATCCTGGATAGAAGCAGAAATGCCTGCTCTCTGTTATAGCTACCCACAGGCAGAATCAGCAACGACTGCAGCACAACAGTAATATTTGAAAACATTTATTGCAGTCTGTAGTTTAGAATTATCTTGAGTAATCCAGCTGGGGTTTTATTATCTCCAGGCTTGATGAATGATCTAAACTGAATTAGCTGATCACCCAAGGTGTGATGTAGGTCAGATGGATGTGCAGCCGACAAAATGTTGTAAGAACAGTGAGCTTGTCAACTGTGAAACACTGGTATACTACAAAGCTGGCCCATTAATGATTTCAGTCTCATCTGGCTCTGTTTTATTAGGGAATAGCTGTTCATAGTTTGTATTTGATGTTTCACATTAGCAAGTCAATGAGAGTTAAGAAGTCTGATCCTGAATGATAGTTAATCCTACTTATGGGTACAAATAAAGGAACCTAAACCTCCATCCCTTTATTTCCCATGGTAGACTTGCTAGACTCAGCAGCTGTCGCTGTTTTTATAGAAGCTAGAAATATATAATATAATATATAATATCACATTTTTCATACTTACCGAAGGCTTTTGGGTCCTGGTTTGTTTTTGAACTCATGGCGATGTTTGATTGTTGATTATCAGATCAGAGGTGCGATCCTTGTGTGGCTAAAGTACAAAGAAAGACTGTCACTGTTAACTAATGCTGTCATTATAATCAAAGCTGATTTTATTAGTATTAAAAAGCCTTACATCTACTCACCAGCCACTTCATTACACTTCATTCGTTACACCTGTTCAACTGCTTGTTAATGGAAATATCTAATCAGCCAATCACATAGCAGGAAGCCAGTGCATTTAGGTATGTTGAAATGGTCAAGACAACCAAGTGAAGTTCAAACTAAGCATCAGAATGGGGGGAAAAAGGGTGACTGAAGTGACTTTGAATATGGCACGATTGTTGGTACCAGACATGCTGGTCTGAGTGTTTCAGAAATTATTTACAGAGAATGGTTCAAAAAAGAGAAAAGTGACCTTCGGTTTTCTAGGTGAAAATGCCTTTTGATGCTAGAGGTCAGAGGAGAATGGCCAGAGTGTTTCAAACAATTGAACATTGTATAAAAACACCCCATCCTTGCTGAGTATTGTCACTGAGCAAATCCAGCCATTTATGGCCACTGTGTACACATCTTTTGGAAGCTACTTCTAGCCAGGTGTCGTGTCACAAAGCTTAAATTATTTCAAACTGGTTTCTTAAACATGACAATGAGTTCACTGTACTTAAATAGCTTCCACAGTCACCATATCTCAATCCAGCAGAGCAGGTTTAGGATGTGCTGGAATAGGAGATTTGCATGGATTTGCACCAACTCTGTGATGCTATCGTGTCAACATGAGCCAAACTCAGTTCTAGCAAGATGTAACTAATGATGTAATGGGTGAGTGGATGTTATGTTTTATGCATTTTATACAAATTTAGCCTTGAATAATAATGAAAGAAAATTGCTGCATGTTGACATGATAAAAAAGGTCCAGTTTTCAGTACTCATACTTCATATTGTCCATAAATGACCAAATTCATCCTTTATGTATTTTATTATGTTTCCCTTATATCTACATAATCAGCAGTTTGCAGGAAACTTGAACAAAGTTTTTTTTTATCAGTTATTTGTTTATCTATTTATTTTTTGCAGGTAAGTAGTTTCTTTAGCTGAGATTATTAAATACATTTCATAAAGGAAACATCTAGAAAAAAATATAGTATTTCTTTACTGCAGCAAAAATTATGAGAAGTCTTAATATTTTTTTTTCTTTTGCAGTCAGTTATAGTGAGTCTCACTTAACCATTCTTTTCTAGTAGCTGCTAGTGTTGCAAGAATCAAGGGCACCTAGAAACAGAGCCATGGGCAACTAGAGTTTGAGAAATCCTGCCTTCAAGCATCTTCTCATGTATCATTAAACTGGGAATTCCTTGACTTCCTTGACGCGTGACTTGTGCAGACAGTTGGAGACATGCTGGGACACTGTAAATGGGGAATGTGAAATCCCACCTAGTGACTCACTCCACCCAACTGCCCGTGGAGTCAGGTGGCTGTGCCAACAATTTAACTGCTCAGGATCCAAACATAGAAGAGAGCTCAGTGTGTTTATATCAAAGTGATAAGGCGATGAAGTAACCTGTATATCTTTTTTTTATGCCATCAATGCTTAAAACTGCTCTTTAGCTTTATAATACTCCTTAGGGATATCTCTATGTAGGCTCTTAGTCATCCAGGTCATAATAGCATCAAAAGAAGATGACTGCACTTCTTTAAGTCTAATTTAAAAATAAACTTCAGGTTCAGTACACTGAACTTTTCTTAAGTGAAAAGTGGAACCTTAAATAACAGTGGATAGTAAACCAAAGATATGTTTCGTATAGGTTATTTTTAATCTTTAAGTTAGTTAAGTAATTATTTTAATGGCTATAGAGCTGAGAGGCTTTTAATTAGAACAAAATGGACCTTATATCAAGATTATGGCCATAAGGCTTTTTTATGCAGTGTTTTATTTTTAGGACCATAAAAGAGACACTGAAAATGTCTGAAAAAAAAAGCATATCTGACCTTCATCTACAACCCAGAAAAAAAGCTTAAGCTTTGATGTGTCACAGTGTCTGTAGTTCAGACCTAGTTTATAGGTTCAGTCTTTTGTAAGTCATGGGAAGCCAAATGGGAAAGTCACACAGTTAAATGTCATTCATTGTTGAGATCTTAAATGTTTGGACTGATCTCAAAAGGTCAATTAATGTTTCTCCTTTTCATAGAATTGTTGTAGAAATTGATTTTTTGACTGTATTGCATTAAAGGTTGTACTACCACACAAGAAGATAACATTGCAGAAAGATATCACTTTGATATAGCAATTTTGGTAATATACAACCAAGTCATAAAATCTCCAGGATCTTTGTCTTCTGTTTTTCTGTTTTCAGTATTATTTGACTTCTATAGCAACTGAAAATGTCTTGATGATTTTCTTTATTAAATTATGTTTGGGAAATTATTATAGGTGTAAATTTACAGGATACTCATTTACTAGAACTAGACTGCACTTTCAGTCCTAATATAGGTCTTATCAAATAATACCTTTTTGGTGTGCCATTGTTATAAAATAGTACTAAAAGTCTTGCCGAATTTGCTTGGTTGTCAAAAGCACTGCATAAGAATTTCAGTCAAACCTCATGTTTAAAATATTAGTTTAGCAGTTCTTTTGGGACACTCATTAAAATTACTAACACACATTTTTTCTAATAACATAAGTTGTACTCACTTTTTGTTTTTTGTCGTCTCTGATCAGTTATCCGCCTTCAACTTGTGCTCTTCTCACTACCCAATATTTCAAAGGGGACACTCCTTTTTGTTCGGTGATAAACGTTTGGAGCACATAGAAACCCTTACATGGATAGTTGGTAAAAATCCATATTACAACGCTGGTAAAGGCTCGAGGCTCATCTTACGCATCTCTATGAAAGCGATCACTTTGCAGTTGTCACTGGAAATACATTATGACTGTTCATTCAATCTGGCATTGGAGATTCTGAGTCAACACTTTTCAAACATTACTGTTGAGAACATAAAAATCCCATCAGCACTGTATATTAATATGAAGATTTAAATTGCACCAGATTCAAATAAAACTAAGATGGATTCCAGCATATTCTCATTAATTACAATTACATTAGGAATGGTTATTACCATACTCCATGGTTCGAGGTTCAGACTTATAATGCCTATAATTTCATTTTATAGGCAAACTATCTAACTTAAAGGTTTTGACTGGCAGCTTCACGAGGTCTATAGTCATATGATCACTGTACTATGGTCTTTATTGGTCAATAAACATTAACATGAGACATTTTATTTGGTAAAATAATCTCTAATTGAAATGAACAGATTGACTGTTCCAATAGACCGCTAAATGTATCAGCAGAAATTCTCACAGCATGCCTTTGGTATTTGGGAGGTCACACTGTGTCTGCTTTGGCATTATGGAAAGGTGGTTGCTCGTGGTGTTGGTGGTATGTTGGACTCTGTGTACTGAGCAGTGGTTAGCAGTCAGAGGTTAAACAAGCATGGCATATCAGCGCAGTTAGAATAGTTACTCTGACCTTTTTAAAGTAAATGACTCAACTGCAAGAAAACTCTGATGACATCAGGAATATCACCACTGAGCTGACAATGGAAGGAAATGCGGTAAGGACTTTTACATAATCTAGTAGACATTTACACAATTTCCTTAGGGATTAATACAGTATTCTGATTGTGAGACTGTGTTAATATAAGATCATTGCTGCATTATTTTACTCTATTCAGTAACTATACACTGCTAAATGAACAGGTTAGATCTAGTACAGTAACTATTCTGATTGTCAACATGGACTTCTTTCATAGTAGCTTTACAACACTAGATAAAATGCAAATCGATGTCTTTTTATTTAGATCTACATGAATAAGTATGTAAAGGAAATGGATATGTGGGAATGAAATAAAATGCACACTTGGATCATAGGTGCTTGATGTAGAACTGTGACGTGCATGTTGTCATGGGCTCATAAATTGGAGCCATGTGGTGCTTGAAACCCATGCAATGCTTTGTATCAGTGAAAAATAGAAAAAGTTCTCAATAAAACAAGAATAAGTGAGAAGGCAGAACACTGAGTACACATCAGTTTGTTGATTTATTGCGGTTACAATTTGACAGATGTTTTTATACTGAAGATTGCCACTTCACTCATTTTAATATATTATTACCAGTGACAGGGTAACAATTGTAGATATTGCACTTCAGACACATCAAATGAGTTTGCATTAAAGCTCTTTTTTTTTCTTCCCACACTTTGTATTGAAAGTATACTATTTCTGTTATATAGCAAACCAAAAAATTCATTTTATTTCTGTATTTTCCACAGGATCTCAGTAAGAAGAAAAGCTCCACAAAGGTTTGTTGCCAATTAATCTGTTCAGGAAAAAAAGCAAAACAATTATAAGAATAAACCCTTCATCACAAACTACAAAAATATAATAATAATCTTAAATAAAGCTTACCTCTGACAAAAATTTTAGCGGAACACTCTGCCTTGCCAAAAGAGTTAACTGCGACTACCTTATATTCCCCACTGTCCTTTGGCCGAACTCGGAGAATATACAGGGAGCAGACACCAAAAGAGTTGGTGATGTAGTAATTATTGTCTGAGTTGATGCAGATGTCATTCAGGTACCAGGATACAGTTGGGGCGGGATATCCTCTAACGGCACATGTCATAAAGAGTTGGTAACCTTTAGGTGGTGTGTGGACTTTCAGAGGGACCAAGATAGATGGAGGTCTCTCAAAGGAGACCTCTGTGGAAATAATTCCATTTGAAGTTACTGGAACTTAAACAGAAGGAGCATTCAAAGTTAGTATTTAAAGTCAGATTTTAATAATGTCAATAAAGGTCCAAGAATATTTGCAAAATTCCTTCGTACTAATCACATTTCAAATAGCAGCATTATAACAGTTTTACATATCCAGTGCAACCCTGAACTTTTCTTGATATGTGGTAGAGCTCAATGTGAGAATACATATCCTGTCAGCTCCCTAATGCAGTCTGTGCCTGTTTGTCTGGGAAATGTCAGAGTGAGCGAATGTAAGAATAATAATAATCATCTGGAGAATCATCTGGAGACAACTTCTTCAGTGACGCTGAAGAAGTTGTCATAGTATGGCGTTCCACACATGATGCAGCTAAACAAAGCCTTTATATTGTGTGCTAAATTTGAGAAAGGACAACATCATAACTGTGATGACTCTGCCCAGTCTGCCTGATGTGTGCTTTTGAGGTTGGCAGGGAATGAGGTAAGGTAGTTTCTGAGCAGGAGCGCAACTGTTGGCTAATTGTTTTAAAGTGCATGGTAGGTATTGTTCTCTCTTGTCCCACCAGGTGAACATATGTTTTGCTTAAGTTTTATTTTGTTTTCTTTTTAAAGATGCAGGACTTTTTTTTTAAGTTTAGAAAAATTTATTTAATTAAATTAAACTCCTTTATCTATTAGGCTCAGGAAGCATAAGTATACATTGGCATATTTAATAAAATGTATCCCATTCTTTTAAGAAAACTGACAAAACACATCACACAAACAAATCAGAATAATGCAATCATTAACAAAGACATAGCAATAAAGAGAATGATGAGATGATTTCTGTTTTAAAAATGTATATACTGTACTTTTAGTTCTTAATACAGTGTATTGTCCACTTTTAACTTGCAGTCTTCAATCAATCAGAATCAGAATACTTTATTGATCCCTGGGGGAAATTATTTTTTGTTACAGTGCTCCATTTTAAACCAACATTAAGACAAGACAGACAATACGCTAACTAAGAATAGTACAATATATACATATATATACATACATACATAAGTCACTTATAAATAAATAGTTGGAAAAGAAACATGTGTAGTTGTAGCAGCAAACAGTGTGTTAAGTGGATGATATAATATAATACCCAGGCCAACATATAATATAATATGTTGGCCTGGGTTAGCCAGGCAGGTTTTAAATACACGAGGAAAACCTCAGAATCATTCTAACAGTTTGATTGTTCTTGATTGTTCAAATTATGGTACCTCTTACATTATTATTATTAATGTAGGGTGTGTCTTCAGTGATGACAATAGATTTTAAATGACACAAAATGTATTTCATGAAAATGTTTGTTTTCTGACAAATTAGCTGTTATGGTCACTGGAAAGCACCTAAATTATCAAACTAATGCACCCTATAGTTTAGTTCACCGTTATGGCATAATTAAAAATAACTAACCCACCTTTATTGATGTTGGTGCCCCATGTAGGTGACGGAGATGGATCGGACAGTCCCATATCATTCTTGGCATAGATTCGAAAATGATACTCTGTCCCAGGAAGGATGTTGCTAGCTGTGTATGTGTTAGTGAATAGACGGTCTGCTATAGTTTTCCAAACTCTGTTGAGGGAGTCATGTTGAGAAACCATGTAGTACAGGCGGTCATCAAGCTCCTGGTCTGGTGAGGGAGCCCATGATATCACTAGCTTTCCATGTACTGTTTGCTCTAGTTCCACAGGCCCTGGAACCTTGGGTTCATCTAGCAAAAAACAGAATAAGTTACAGAAAGTGGGATAATTATTTTGCTAATACTCTGGTTCAGTTCGGCAAATTGAATAACAATATAGTCTATTATATATTTCACAAAGTTCAGAAACTAGTAGCGATACAACCTGTTTTACATTAATCATAGGCTGATATCTATGTCCTTACCTGTGACTCTAAGGTCAATGTCAAATGAAGCCTCACCCACAGAGTTTTTGGCTTTAATAGTGTAGATGGCTGAATCCGAGCGCTTTGAATTGGGAATAACAAGCTGAGATGTTCCCTCTGTATTTATGATATTAATCCACGCAGATATTTTCTCGTCATCCTTCAGCCAAGTGATCTGAGGTGGAGGTTCAGCCTGAAGATATCAATATCAGATAAATTACCTTAAATGTGAGGCAAATCCTCCCTTGTCATGCTGTGGTGAACTTACAACTCAAAAAATATGACAAGGGAAGTAAATGCAGAAAATACTGGCATGACAGATTTAAGAGTTATTAAGGGATGAAAAAATACTTGGAAACCTGATTTTGGGTTCATTCATACCTCAAAGCAAATTTTGATACGAGCAGAATTTCCTGCTCTGACAACAATGAAGTCCTCTGGATCCTTAAAACAAGGTCTCACTGGATATAAAACACATAAAACATTCAAATTAATGCAGGAAAAAAAATCACTGCTCTGGATAACTAAGGTAATCATTTATATTCACACTGAAGCATGTCAAGACTTACTGTTGGGATTCTTTGCACACACCATCGCAGATGGAGGGCTTGGATCTCCAGGTCCTGACTCATTGATTGCTGTAACCCTGAACTCGTACTCTGAACCCTCAGTGATATCTTTGACTGCGTACTTTATGTCTGGAAAAATATGATTAATGTCAAGATAAAAGAGTCAATTTTCTTTAATGAAAGGTGCTAATTGTTCTTTAGGAGTAGAAATTATTTTTGTTTTACAAACCTTCAATAGGTTCATTAACTGCATTTAGGGGAATCCACTGATTTGTGTCCTTCTTCTGTTTCTCTACTTGGTACCCAATGATCGGCACTCCTTTATCATCCTCTGGAGGGGTCCAGGTCAAGTTGATACAGGTTTTTGAGGCACTTACCACTTTAGGAGCACCAGGAGGGCCGGCGAGTACTATAAAATAGTGAGAAGTCTAATTAATTAAATACTCTCATCATTAATAATTAGGACATACTTAAATTAATCAAAGACATTTGCAAGCAGTTTCTCTTAAAGAGAGCATAAATTCCAGCAATGATAAAATGTTAGACTGCTATAGTAGCTGCAGTGATAAAGTATTTAACGCAATCACAAAAGCTACATGAAAGCATTTTCATTTGGATTTGCCGAGAAACACTAAACACGACTTCATTTTTCTACACTCACTCATTATGCCAGCCATTATGCTTTCAGCTGTCTCCAGGGCATCACTAATACCCTCAGGGTTTTCTGCATAGATGCGATAGTTGTATTTCTTTCCATGTGTCACATTCCTGTCCCTGAAGGAGGTCTTGTCCGCTGAGACATCTCCAAGTTTTGTCCACAGACTCTGTCCTGTCTGCTGCCGTTCTATAATGTAGTTGGTTACAGCAGAGCCGCCGTCGTCTTTGGGAGGGTTCCATTTAATCTCAATTATTGATGAGGTAGTTTCAACAGTCTTCACTGGACCCTCTGGTGGACCGGGTCGATCTAGGTATCATGTTAAATTTTAAACATAAGTATGGGAGTTAACAAATATTAGAAAGTTTATTGATTTAACCTTTAGAAAATCTCATTTTCACATATATTTATCTTTGTTTCCATACCAAGCACAATAAGCTTAGATGTGGCCTCTATGGCTCCAAATGGGTTTTTCAGCTGGATCTTTATTTCCCCTGTGTCTATCCGCAGGCAGTCTCTGAACAACAGGCGGCTGTGATTGCGCTCCCTCACAATCTTAACTCCTCCTCCATCTTTCAGCTCAGTGCCATCCTTGAACCAGTTGACCTCCAAAGACTCCTGAGGAGGAAAGGGCATCTTGAAAGCAGCATTTTGTCCCACTCTTACTATCACAGGTTTAGAGAACTTGTGAAGGTCATCTGGATCAAACTCAGGTACATCTATGAAACACAAAGCACAAGTCCATTTTAAAGATCTGTGACTGTTTTGCCATTTAATAGAAATGTAACAGCGAGAG
Source organism: Aulonocara sp. 'chitande type north' Nkhata Bay (assembly GCF_057382095.1). Taxonomy (NCBI): domain Eukaryota; kingdom Metazoa; phylum Chordata; class Actinopteri; order Cichliformes; family Cichlidae; genus Aulonocara; species Aulonocara sp. 'chitande type north' Nkhata Bay. Next base: position 37,099,413 of record NC_141348.1, on the reverse strand, counting down.
AAAGTATATTATACCTCCAACTGTAACCTTCCCTTGTGTGCTGTGTTCCCCTGATGTAAACTGATAAATTCCAGAGCTGTCATCACTGCAGCTTTTAATTCTTAGCTCATGAGAATTTCCATCTTTGGTTATGGTGATCCCAGCACCTGAGTTTAACTAAAAAGGAAATTAAAAAAGCAAAGGGAAAGTACCTGATATGGCAATTTTGTTAACACAATTTGTTATATAAAATTAGTTAATGATAGAAACATACTGTAGGTAGAGTTTTCTTGTTTTTCATAATACTGACTTATTCCAAATGCTATCTAAAATTGAAAAATATAGATTTAATAATACTTATTCATTGGCTTTACCTGCTTTCCATCTTTGAACCAGGTGCCATCACTGTCAATGTTCATCTTCACTTGCAATTCAACTGATTTTCCTCGAAGGGCATAAATATTAGAAAGTCCAGAGGTAATTCTAGGCTCTAGGAAACAAAAATGCATTTAGAATCCTCTTGACATTCTTTGTGATGAAGCTTTGTCTTTAAAACTGCATGCATATTGAATAAAAACAGAAAACATACAATATTTAAACGTTTCGTTTTTATTAATTTCAGTAAATAGCTGTTCAAATAAAGGTGAGAACTTTCTAGATGTTTTGGAAGGTTTTTCTGTAATTCTTCAATAGTTTAACAAGTTTGTGAAACAAACAAGTGGCCACATCTGGGGATGGCTGCAGTTACTGGCTCTAAAGACAAGAAAGTCCCTATAGACTCCCAACTTAAAATCCACTTTAGGTCTGAGTCTGTATAAGTCTGTATAACACAGACTGAAAATCACCAGTGAACCCCTGGTAACCACCAGTTGTTAGGGAAAATGTGTATTCCCTGACCAGCTTGTGAATAGTTGCTGCTAGATGAAATCACTCACAAAAGGGCTGCTGTACCAGATACCTTTTTGGAAATACTTTGGTTGCTAAAAGATTCCTACGGTTTCCTATTGTTTATAGTAACTGTCTGCAAACACTAATGCTAAATAATCAGCAAGCGGTACTGAAAAACTTGAAAAAGTGCAACAGAAACTATAAGAAATATATGACCAGTGTACTTGTCAACAAGGGTTCCTCCACCAAGTTCTAAGTTGTTTTTTGTTTTATCAAATACTTATTTCACTCAATGAGTTCCAGACCGAGGGCGATTGGAGGCCATTTTTCTTCCATTTCCTAATAATTGCACCAACAGTTGTCACATTCTTACCAAGCTTCTTATTGATGGTCTCATGGCACATTCTAGCCTTTAGCAGGTTTTATTGATTCACTGATTGAGTTGTAAGGGACCAAATATTATTTCGCTCAATGACATGAAAATCAGTTTATAACTTTTATGTCATTCCTTTTGGTTTTTTGGTTTTTTTGTGTGGTTTTTTTTTTCCCCCTCTGGATTTTTGGTTGATATTCCGTCTAATTAAAATCTATCTGCATTAAAAAAGTAAGCAGGGTTTCGAATAAAACATACATTGATGTTAATGTGTTATTTTTTACACTTCTGTTAAAGTCATGTAAGCTACTATATAGATATTTTATTAGTCTTTCTATATTGTTAGTACTGTAGTGCTTTTTCAGTTTTAAATATCTGGCATGCCTGCATATGCAAGTGGTTGATTTAGCATTTCACTACCACTGGTTTCTTCAGGTGAGTGGCCTGATGGCAATAACAACAATAAGTGATTTAAACTTGTCTGTGGCAGCTTCTCGTTTTGATGTTTCACCTATGTGCGATCAGAGACAGTATGACAATGCTATTATTATTATTCTGTGTTTGTTGATAATTTCAATGACTTGCAACTCAGTTTCAGTACTTTTATTTTGTCATAATAAAAATAATGATTTTACAACATCAAAAAAAGGTAAAGTCAGCTAAAATCTATCCTTGAAGAGGTAGTTACATAATGAACTGATTACATTATGAAGTTCAGCCAAAATATTACTGTGACCTCACTAGCAGTTTTATATTTATATTTTGGCAAATGTTTACATAAATAATACTTTTAAATAGTTAGACGTAAGAAGGACTTTAGGTCTCAAAGTAATTTTAGGATCTTACCAGTGGTTGTTGCCTCCACAACTGGTGGATGTGAACCTGTCATTGTTGGTTCATTTACCACTCCTCATCAACCATAAAAAAAACAAGTCAGAGGTTGATAGATTAACACATTATAATTACCCACATAATAACAAAAGTTGACTAACCACATAAACAACATAATATTCATATGAAAAGGTGCATCACACTTATCTAAAATGACATTTTCTCTCTTGGTTAATGTGGTTAATGTTCATTTAAAACCACTTCTGGGCATTCTTACTTGGTTTGGAAGCTGCAGATCCAGCCACAACTGGAGTGTCAGTGGGTGCAGCAGGTGGAGGTGCAGCCTCTTCAGAAGCTTTCATTTGCTCTTTTCTTTCCTCTTTCTCCTTTTCTAGTTTTGCTTGTTGCTCTTTGGCAATTTTCTGTAAATCCTGCCCAGATCCCCCTGCCCTTGTTGTTTTCCTTGCTGTCTTTTTACCCTTTTGTGCATCTTTATCAGCTGAATTGGGAAAGACAATTAGATTTGTGACAGTGTGCACTTAAAAAAATGTATTTTATGTCATGAACTCAATAATAGATTAAATTAATCTAATCTTTCAAAAAATATTGTCAGTTAATTATATCATATATTATAAAATAGCCTTTTGGTGGGAGATGATATACCTTCAATGACAAGCCAAGCACTGCAAGATTTTATCCCTGCACAGGCACAATAAATTCCTTTATCTGCCACCATGCAGTCTTTAACCAGCAGCCTGTGAATGAGCTTGTCTTCTGAAACCTCAATGTCATATTTATCTCCCTGTTCCAGTGGCATATTTTTGCCAAACCACAAAATCTTGGCAAAGGGGTTTGACAAGACACACTCAAATATGGCATCTTCTCTCTCTTTTGCCTTTACTTCCTGAATCTTCACCACGAAATCCACCATGGGGACTAAAAAATAAGACATTTGTTTATTATACTACATTATACATGAATTTATTTCAACATCCTTCATTTTGTTGTGTCATGTGCAATTGTAAAAATGCTTACTTTTAAAATCAGTGGAAAACATATTGACATCCTCGACATCCAACTGGTACAGCCCGGCATCCTCTGGCATTAGGTCTCTCATGCTGAAAATGTACTTTTTTCCAATTTTGTTAAGGCTGTGCTTGAGCTTATCACCCAGTTCTTTTGTGTAAGGGATCATTTTACCATCCTGTGGAGTGTGTGTATATACATAGATTGTTATTTTCATATGTTTTTGTACTTGCATAGCACAATGTAGCTGCAAGACAATAACAAAACAAAAAAGTCTTATTTGATTAAATATTGATAACATTATAACAGGATTTCATCAAAAAAAAAGTAAAAACTCATTAACAAAGCTGCATAAAAAAAACCCCCAAAAAAACCAAAAACAAAAACAAAGCTGCATATCTAATGTTTAAACATAAAAAATTAATTCAAAGGTTGTTATCTGGTATATATCATCTAATTATCTTGATGTATCTTTGCAAGCACTGGTCATATTATGGCTGTGGTATTTTGGGGTGGTCCTAGATAATGACTCTATTCATTGTTTTCTACTATTATGGTTTAGTAGCGTTACGACTTCATTCTATAACTTACCTTGTACAGGAATATAGAGCTGCTTTGTTCAATGAGGTCCATGTCTATCTCAAAGGATGCAGTGCCATCTGCATTGACCTGAATAGGTCTCAGATTAGAGAGGCTTTTGACGAACTGGGACAAAAACAGAGGAAGTAATAAAAGGAAAGCAAACAGACATTTTTTTTGCAACTAAATAGCTTTATTTATTTTTTCAAGAATAAACTTATAAACAAATTTAAGCTTGTATAGTCAACATCAAGCCTCATAAAGGAAGTAAAAAAAAAATCATGAACCGAATCACTGACCTGTGCTTGTTCTTCCTCCCTTTCTTTCTTCATTTCGTTTAATTTCTTGAGCATCCAACGATAGTCAGTTACCCCAAACTCTGCACAGATTCTCTCATAATCTTTCTTGTCAGCGCTAAGTAAAAGCTCCCAAAATTTTGGATCCATTTCTCCCTCTTTTTTCTCAGGTTTCTCAGATTTGGGATGAACCTTGCTGGAAATGGATATAGTAAACAATTTGTAAATCTATATATGACGCATGGTGATCAGTAGACTACCTCAATCCTACCTTTTCCTTTTTAGAACAGTCTTAAAATCCCCTTCTATTGCATCAGCTGCTTGCTTTTGGGCTTTGTTTTTTTTAAAACCCACTAGAAAGTAAAAAAAGGATAATACATTATCAACTATGTAGGAAAAAGTGAAATGACAGAAATAGCCTTAAGCGGAGAAGTAACAAAGTATCAAATTTGGCAGAATCTGCATGCAGACTCAAATACGTGCAGATTTAATAACTCTATGATTGCTTTCATCACACTATCTCCATATCTATACCTTCATAACCTTACCTTCAATCACATTTAAAACAACTGTGACCATGGCTTGTCCATATTCATTTGTGGCGAAGCATTTGTAGGTATCTGCTTGATCTGGGGCAACATTTGGCATCTGGACAGTAAAAGATATACTGAGTGTAATGGACCTAGATAATTAACAACCATCCATCCATTCGCTTCCGCTTATCCTTTTCAGGGTCGCGGGGGGCGCTGGAGCCTATCCCAGCTGTCATAGGGCGAAAGGCGGGGTACACCCTGGACAGGTCGCCAGTCTGTCACAGGGCCAACACACAGGGACAGACAACCATTCACACTCACATTCACACCTAGTGACAATTTGTATTATCCAATTAACCTATCCCCACAAGCTGCATGTCTTTGGACGGTGGGAGGAAGCCGGAGTACCCGGAGAGAACCCACGCAAACACGGTGAGAACATGCAAACTCCACACAGAAAGACCCCGGCCTGATGGTGGAATTGAACTCAGGACCTTCTTGCTGTGCGGCAACAGTGCTAACCACCGTGCCACCGTGCTGCCCCTTTACAATTTACAATTAACAACCAAATGTGTTAAATTTCATTTTGATCTAATTTATCACAATTCGTGGTGTGGAAGTCAATAATGTGGTTATTATTGAAATTTGTATAACTGTACTTTTTGTAACAAATATTATTTACCTTTGATGTAATCAAATATCTTTGTCTTCTAGATTGTCTTTACATTATCTGCTTCTCCTTTATGTGAACATGTTGCTTTAGTTTTACTGCATCACTTGCCTCAAATGTATGCTCATTGGAAGGGGAATCGTATTTACTCTGGTACCGGGAAGTATCAGACACATCTCCGTTATTTCTGCTCCATGTTACAGTTGGTGTTGGGTCTCCAATGACAATAGCTTTAAAGAAAGCAAATTTCCCTGTAAAAAAAGAAAAGAAAAAGACAGGTCACTCCCTGGAGACAGTGAAGAGATCCAAATATATACGGTGACATTTAGTATGGATATTAAATTGAAATGGGTGAACAGTACCTGTTAATGCATTCACATTACAGAGGCAAAAAGATCATTTGTGTTATGCAGAGTAGATTTGGTAACATTGTCACTTCTGCAGATGTTTAGTCACGGTTTTGCAATTCTACTGACACAGGCTTCTTGCTTTTGAAAGGCAGAGACTTTTTCTTTGGGCAAATTGAATTGATCTAATCCATTTAGCAGAATCACATATTTCCTTGGGATGTTTTTCCCCTGAATATTAATGTTTAAAATTATTATTTTTTTTGCTATGAAACATACCCTCTTGGATGGTCAAAGCAATTGGCTTGCGGGTGAAGTCTGGATGGCTCTTTCCCTCTGGCAGCGTCTCGATAAACTGTGTAATCATCACTCCTGGGACCTTAGATTTTTTCTTGATCCCAACTGTCAAGAATTGGAAAATGAAATGTCAGTGGCAATACATGTGACACTTGGAGCAAGGAAAAGGATGAAAATCATAGCCGTAATTGTATTCACTGTCAAAATCTGTTGTTTTGTAAGCAAGCCCCCTTAAACCATTGCTGAAAACACATTCTATTACTTGATATTTTAAAATGTTAATGTTACTCACCTTATCACCACTCTGAGTTATATACTAAATGTAGCGTTTGCGTTTCAGTCAGATTTACCTCTTTTACATCTTCTGTATGAATCCATATTTAAAATTCAGCCTGAGAACACATATTTAGTAATACATACATATTCACACAAATTACATGCGTATCAAGAAATTCATTGCATATGAGTTTTTGATGCCTTCATGAGCAGTAGGTAGATAAATGGCTAACATTTTTTTTCTGTTGCTTTCTTTACCTTCCTTACCACTGTAGTTCTCTGCAGCAGGAGCTCATAAGGCATATGTTAAGAAGAATGTACTGCATGGATCAGCATAGTAGTAACATTGGATTCGACTTAAAAGTTTAACTGACCCAAAAAACAAACAAGCAAGCAAACAAAATAAATAAATTGACCTGCAGAATATTTAATGAATAGTTATGCTATATAACTATTTAAAAAGTAGTAACAATATATAATCTGCACTGTAATGGTTACAGCACACATTTCCTATTCTATATTGCTACAGCTTATCAATGAACGTGTGCTTGCTTAAACCTGTAATATTGTCTGCCTGATGTATGGTATAGTCTTAGTAATAGGAGGAATGTAATAGACAATGTACATTCATGACTAGCAGATAAATTCAGAATTATGCAAATATACCTAATTTAATAATTTTCTCTCTAGAGTCATAGTACTTATTTAATTTGGTTAACACTTGCATGTTGCAGATTGATGTTAAAATTAGAATAATAAAGCAAAAATCATTCGTTTAAATTTGTACAGACAGTGTTTTGCTAGTCGAGTATTCTGTAGTGCTGTAGACAGTTATATGTAGTGCTCACCTTGGCCAGCGGCTGTCCCGTCTGTCGCTTTTGATTTTCTAATCATCTTGGGTCTTTTGATTCCTGAATGGATTCAGCAAGAATTGGGGAGAAAAGTTAATTTATTTAGGAAACATAACACAATATTTTCAGTGTACTAATTTATTAAAATAGCAGGAGCATTTTTTAGTTTTGTATTACTGGATTATTGAGTATTATTAAGTATTATTGAAAGAAATTGTTTAAAGATTCAGTTGAAACTGAGACTCAAAAGTTATCTGGCACCGAACAGCTTAAGAGAGGCGTTGCGAGATGTGACCAACCTTTCATTAAATCATGATGTGCAGGAAAATTTGGCCATGTTTGAAAATGTTCTTCTTTAGAAACCACAAAATTGTGAGTTTTTTGTTTTTTTTCTGGGGGACTGCACTGAAAAAAATATGTTGTTGGATTTACTTAATTCAATGGTGGACATTTGTTGCACACAGATGTTTTGCTTTGGCAGCAACTTAAACAATTGAGTTAAATTAACACAATTTATTCATGTTCAATAAACCTGTGCAATTTGTGTTGATAAAATGTGACTTAAACATGTTTTGATGAAGTAATTTGAGCTCTTGAAATATTTTAATCCTTCACAATTTTCTCACTTTATCCCAACACCATTCAATAACTTTTACCCAATACTACTTGGTCACTTAAATACTACATGTTATCTTCAAATTACATTTTGCTATTATATTCTAGTATCAAATACACAATTTTCAAATGGAGGCCTTATAACAGATTATATTGTTCTCTTCCAAGATGGTTGCTGGCATCCACCAGTAACCTTTCAAAACAAAATGTCTAATTTCACTGCATTGACAGTAGGTAAAGAATTAAACTGACATTACTCCACTACTGAATCTATATAAACCAACAGTTAAATAATGTCAGTTCTTCCGTGTTCTCTGGAATCAATCACAGCAAAGAAATTAGACTCTTTCTTTTGAAAAATGTTGGGAAAGAACAATACAAAACATTCTATTTAAGGCCTCTAACGTCAAGATTCAGTTAAACAACAATTATAACTAAACAATTTGAGGTAATGTTAGTTTCCATTAACATTAAATTAGGTTACTGAATTGGCAAACACCTTCCTATTAACATTACCCATTTTACCCCAATAACTAAAGAAATTAGCACTTGCAGGTCAAAACCTTTATTCAAGAGATGCAAAAATAACATTGATACAGTGACTGTCAAAAATTACGGCACTGATCATACTGTGACATCTTGGTTCAAAACAGCACACTTAGAAATATTCAACGTTCCTTACTTCAACTGAATGAAACTGAAAATACCATTTCACACGGCCCATATGGGATATTTAGACTGCATAACTGTTCATGCTACATCTCTTCACTAGTAAAAGAAAGAAAAAATACAAAGAGAAATTTAAAAATGCTGCCAAACAGACAGAGAACTTGTACAGAGCAAAAGGAAAAACAAACAACAACAACAACAAAAAAACGGCTCGTCCTCATGGCAGTTGCAGTGTATATAAAAATGAACCCTGCGATCTGTTCCTGGAATTGAGCTTCAAAAATGCAGCAGAACAAGTGTGAGATTTAAATGTCTTCTCACCTAGAGCTGGTCACCTCACATGCATAACAGTGAGCTTCGTTGCAGGAGCAGTTTTGTCTTAGTTGTGAGCTTTTCTTGAGAGCTGAGTTGCTTCCAACTCCATTACCACCCTTTGAATCACCTCAAAAGTGTAGCAGAGTTGTGATGGGTAACTCATATTGAAGGAATAAAAAAGGTCCAAACAGCATGGCTACTGCAAAGGTCACGTTATCCAGATCTTGAAGAACTACTATACCCTCGATGATGATGCCAACGTCAGAAAAGTCATTGCCTGGTGCATCCTCTGGAGACAGATGTTCATTGTGGTTTTCTCAATCTGTGCAGTGGCCTCAGTCAAGTCCTGGTTAAACACAAAACATTTCTTTAAGATTCCTTTTTAAACTCATCTCTTTTGAATCTACCAGTTCTAATGTTAGAGTAATTTAAACCAATGCAAGCAACATAGTAAATAGCTATAGCCAAAGAGTGGCCTGCCATGCTGCCATTCATGGTCTAACAGAGTTTCTAAGAGAGGGTGAAAAACATAATTTCAAATGCTTTACATTAGTTTTTCTTAGAAAGACACCGGCCCATCAGAAATCCAGGTTTTGTCACTCAGAAGATGTTAGAATTTAGACTTTCAGCCCCACAATTTGGTTAGCTGTTGGTCTTTTTTTTTTTTCAAACAAAAGCTAATGTAAATATTGGTGGGATTTTCCTTTGTTCACTAGAATGACAAATTTAAAGTTTTTTCACACTGATGTGACCCCTAATACAGGGGTGGGGCCTCAAGGGCCGGCGGCTGAGTTCACTACCAGGCCTCATGTGAACTTCAAATTATTAAAGAGGACTACTGGTCCTAACTGGTCCAATGAGGATCAAGTGGATAACTAAATGCATTTTTAAATGTTGCAAAGCCACAATCTACTCATAAAACACTCACCATGAACTCCTGCACCAAGATGTTGCAATTGTCTTTCACACAGATGCGGAGCACTTTGATGAGACTCCCTTTGAGCATTAATGTCATCCTAAAGTATTATAACAAAGAAAACAGAGATTTGTGAACTTTTCAGTAGCACAGAAGAAAATGATCCCAGTCCAAAACTTAAACCAGTCAACATGCAACACCAGCATCTACAAAGCAATATCAAAAGTTCCTGTTTGACATCAACTTTATGGATATATAGTTTCCAGAACATTTATTTTTTTAAAAAGATCAATTTTTCTCAGTGGGCCAGTAAATGCATGACGAAAATTATGGCATCCTTTCGGTGGAATCAGTACTCACAGGTAATAGTTGACTGTTTCAATGGATGCAGCATAAAAATCTTTTACTGACCTAATGCAATACATATACACTTTGTAGTTAAAGAATTTTAAAGTTCTTACTGTCATCATGGCAGCTACATCCTTTAGCTTTGTGCCCTGTTCCCCCGATCACTTTGCAAACACTTTCAGCAGACTGTCAGAGAGAAACTCAGCTCCGTCAGAAACCTTGACTGTAAAGGCATGGTTGGGATGCACTGGAATGCTGCATTTCATCTGAAATGACATAAAATTATTTTGAAATAACAGCAGGCACTGTGCTTGGTTAATAATCAGTAATGTTTTGTTGAATAAAAACTGTGTTTCCAGATCTTATGGGATTAAAAAAATCCAAAGATGTTTATTTCTGATTTGCAACCCAAGAACCCACAAGTTACAACCTCATTTTAGTTCAAGTGTGCATTAATGTGAGTCCAGTAATCACCTTTCTGACAATACATACAGGTATAAGTTAAACCTATGGCAGATTTTGGATTTCTCAGTTGTATTAATAGGGTGGTCTATTTGAGTATGCATGCACCTAATAATTATAAAAAACCTATTATAATTAAGTTACAGAAACCTTAAGCGAAAATAGAATATACTTTCTTACCATAACACCTTGAACCCACAATCCATCAGCTGACTCCTGGTGAAATGCAGAATAGATGTGGTCTCTCAATGTGCATCAACAAAAACAAAAACAAAAACAAAAGGACAGCAGGTGAGGGCAGGAGGGGTAGGGATGTAAGCTAGCATAATGCCGCTGATGATATTAGCTAAAGCTGTTCAATGTCCAAAATCTCACTAACACCACGGTGCAGTAAATACACAATGTAACTGAAGAGTCAGTTGACAAATCTATTCACACAGAAAACCAAATTATGTTATGAGTGCCTCGTAATTAGGTTTAATGTGATATTACGGCTCTTGTGCCAAAGACAAATTCAAATGAAAAAGCGCCAATTCTTTGATAACAGATAAAACAGCAAATAAGCTAACGGCTCTTTTTTAGCATGTTACATGGCGGCACTTTAGACGTTTAACTACATTTGGCTGAAATATGGTAAATATTAATTCAAAAAATCAAGACATACCAAAAAACGTAGAGTTGGCTGCTCGACTTGACTGAGATGGATGCATTTTTTTAAACCACGATCCAAAGCCCGCGAGATGAAATCACGCGTGGTTTCACGAGATTTAACGTTGCTATCTTATTGACTTACTTCACCTGAACATGATATGAACAATTTAATACACCCTTTCTGCATATCATGTAGTTTTTACACTATATAGTTACATTTATCTTTAAAACATGAGGCAATTGTGTTAAATACATGCAAGATGCTTACATAAATCCAAGAGATGGCCAGTCCCTTTTTTTCAGTGTGATTAGTTGAGGACAAATTCAAAACAAAGAAGGGTTAAAAATGTAGAACCTGTTATGAGAGTTCTTAAGGGAAATACTGTGACTGGTGACAAATTCAGACTGACTACACGGCAAAAGACACAGAACATGGACATCTGTTTTTGCATGTCGTCTAACTCTTGCCCTATGCCAAGAGTAATTAAAGTAAGGAAATCAACTTTTTAAGAATAGCTGAGGGGAAAAGCCCATATTTCTTACCTCACTTTATGATATTATTGTGCAAACTATTATTAATTTGTAGTTTTCTTCTTGTGTCGTTAAGATACAGCAAGCTGACGTGTTGTTTAAATGATTACATGCTTAGCAAATTCACATTTTTATGATCTTAAAGATCCATTCACAGCAAGGATCTCTACATGGCTTTCATTACCCACATGATTGCTATACTTAGAATGACAAATGTCACTTGACTAAAATAGACTGAACATTAATTTTAATGGATTCAGTGTTGCTGGGGCTTAAGCGGATTTGCAGAAATGTTAATATTTCGTTAGAACATTAATGCATAATTGCAGGAATTAGATATTTTTATCAGTGCTGGTTTTAAGAAAGATGAGATTGTATGAAATGATACGAAAACTAACAAATTCTGTCAATAAATCCTTTTATAACCATCACTCTGGTTGAAATAAATGATAAGCTGATGTATTTATTTATTACTTTTATGGGGTTTTTTTTCTTTTTTTTTTCTTTTTTTTTTGTTTCCATATGTTGAGAAACATCAGCTTGATAGATTTTATAATGACAGGAAGAGATCTGGGATTATATACTGTTTAGTATTGTATGCTGAGATTGTCAAAGCTGTCAGTCAAAACAAAGTCTGACAGGGAAAAGAAAATAAGAGAAAAAAGGAAAAGAAAAACTGTACATGACTATAGGTTTAAACATGAAAACATTGCTTGGATCTCAAATTTTATATACTGTAAAAAATATCATTTGACAGAGAAATGCTAATGTTCCCAAATGTTAAATGTTCCCTCTTACACTTTAGCAGTTTCATCATCACACCTACATATACTGTAGTTTTTAGTTTGGTGGAGAGGGAATTTTTACAGAATTTGTAAATTCCTGTTGCTAGTGTTATGAAATGAGTTGCTTTGAGTGGATGTGAGTCACAGTCGATGAAAATTTGTTTCCCAAAACTCAGTGTTTCCAGAGCACTTTAGTTCGACCCATTTCCTGTGTCCCAGGACCAGTTAAAAGTTCTGTGGGCTGCGTTGAACTTTATGTCCGAATGAAATAACCTGTTTGATGTGTCAGTGCACAATGCAGTACACAGTACAGAGCTAATGTTCTGAATCATTGATCTAACAGCAGGGAAGGGTGTAAGACGTCTGCAGCTGTTATGTCAAAATCCACCAAACTGTGTAAAGCTCTTTCACATATGTGTGAACAAGAAAAACTGTTTCTGAATGCCTGAGTAACTTGACTAATCATCATAATTTTTCAGTCTGTATAGCTCTACATTGTTGCTGATTAATTAGATACACTGACTTTATATTTCAGATGCGTGCGACATCTTTCATTCTCATGTATAGTATTTGCACAAACCTAGCACATCCCGGTATACACGTGATATTCTAGGGTTTCAGCGCTTCATGGCTGTTGGAAGATGAGAAAACTGGACTGTCATATGATAGGTCACATGCCACATAAAGCTGTGAACATCCCATCTTGCACATCTTAATATGCTTGTAAATCACTTGACAGGATAATGTCAAACTGAGGTGAAACTTTTTCAGTCTAGCAAATTAAATCACTATAGATTACCACATTTTCTATCTATGGGCACCAAACGGATAACCTTCATAATCAGTCCTTTTTAATTTTTGGTGCATTTACTTATGATTATAGCGGCAACTAAATGGTGAAAAGCCTTTAACTATTTTAAAGTATTCAGTAAATATAACAGAAAATGGTTATTGCTAAGCACATTGTTGTATTCTTGTGTTCTTAGGATAAATGGGATGAGATTAAGCCCATAACTTCAGCTCCCATTGTGGTTGTTCTGCAAAGTTATTTTTTATGGTCAGAAAAGCCTTTGAGATTTAGATTTTTTTTATTTTTTTACTCTAGAAATTATTTTTTTGTGTACTTGGCTTCTAACACACTCCTTACACAACCAGTGCGTGAGTTGTTTTTATAGGATATAATATCGCCTTTGCTGATGTTAACTTGTCGATGTTAATGCCACCAGCTGCTTCTCTGACTGGAGATGAAATACAGTACGGGATAGTATACTCAGAGACTGACAGCATCATAAAGATGATTAAAAGGGAGACACCGTGAGGGGCATGTTCACAAAGCATGTGGCTATCTACGGAGATGACGCTGATGCCAGTAGCTTAGAGTGCCAGGTTTGCTTAAATTGAATTATTCCAGAATTTCACCATAAACTATTTTGTATTTTTATGCAGCTCATTTATCTATTTAAATCTTCATTTAAAACTTTTAGGGGCCATAAATTGACAAGCTGATGGATGAAAAATTAATAGAGCAGATTAGAGTAACTATTCATGAAGAAAAATTAAAGTTAGGAGTTTTAAAAAAATAACATGCTCTCAAAAGGATGGTTCTTGGTTTTAGGTATGGCTGTGATATTTTTTCTACGTGCACGGACATAGGGCAAAGTTATGAGTAGTAAGGATTTTTTGCCAACTGGCTACAATTATATACAAGATCTGGAAATCACATAAAGTTCATTTTATTTGAACTCACGTAAGCAGTTACGTTTGTATACTGATGTGCATTATTGTTGCATTTTCAAATTTTTTGAAAAACCTTTTGAAATGCATATTTAATGAAACATAGGAGCTGAGTAATTAGAAAACAACTTCACTGTACTTAAATAATGTGAATGATGGAAAATTAAACCACTTTCATGTGCACAACAAAGAACTTTTATTAAGTCAGCTCAGTTGTGTTTATAGGCAAATACTTTGCACAGTTTATCACATGGATTTACTGTTATCTTTAAGATTTAATATGGCCCAGAACTGAGTGTTAAAAACTAGAGCCATGTCTTAATACTTAACACCTTCATCTAAGACTGGTGATGTATATAAGATGAATGATGAACTCACCACAGTACTCCTGTGATCCTGTTCAGTGGTGCTGCTTCCCTGGCTGATATTCGAGTGTTGCCTTCCTGGTCTACAAGCTATTAAATCCTTACAGGAATGCCAATGACTCTGCGACAAGCTCCCACGTTGTCAGACACAGTGCCTGCCAAGACAGGGGATTGCTTTTTTTGTTTTTGGCATAAATCACAACCTCTAGATAGGAAGACGGAAAGCCAAGGCTGCCTGCAAGCCTTGTGCTGAGATGACCATAACTGGGACTTCTTGTTGACAAATACATAAGCTTCCTCAGGACATTTACTGTGAATGACACACCTAAAAATGAATCTTGTTATGATCACACATACCACTTTTACAAGACTTTACATTTTACATTCTCCCTGTTTCAGTTCCTTTATTCTGTCTCTTTCACACATTGTTACAGATCATTTAGAAATACTCAACAAAGCAAGTGTGTACACTAGTGTTAAAGTCTTCAGCCACCCCCATTACTTTATACTTTGCTTAAAAAATGGGAAATACAACTGTGACCACTACATCCTTCATACTTGCAGCTGACAGCCTTATACCCTCTAGTATTTATTCTTCAGTATTTGAATGGGCTTAATTAGCCACATGACTTGGTAGTAATGCTCTGAGAGGACTATAGGTGAGCTTTCTTCTGGGATGGATGAACTAAAAGGGCCAAATGATAACAAATATGCATGGAAAAACAATAATATATACCAAACTATATTCTTTATATACATTGCTGCACAGGAAAGGTGCAAGCCACTGACAGATTTATTTCCTCATCTTTTGCCCCGAGAGCCTTCTAGTGGGCCCTGTGCTCTCTGTCTGGCACCATGGAGCCCGACTGGCATTTGCTATAGAATACCAGAACTGGCAGGTCCACCTCATACTGTTTACAGACATAAAAGGGTGTGGAGAAGCTGTTGAGATGCCTGTAACATCATTCAGCATGACCTGTTTGAGAGTGTGTCAGTCATGGTCTGGGAAGTCATACTGTATCCTTTCAGGGATGCACAGACCTCTACAGATCTGGATTTTTGGGGTGTCTTTGATTTCAGACCCCCATAGATTGATCATTTTCAGTGCAGTAAATTATGTAGGATCTTTTCATTTCTAATACATTACCCATTCCATAATGGGGGGTGGGATTCCTGCGATGAAGGTGATTCCTTTTAATTGAGCAGTGTATTAACCTATAAGGACAGCTTTTCTGTTCTGCTGTCATTAAAATGTCTTCTTTTTCTTTTTTAATGAATCACCTTTGAAAGGGTGGGAAATCCTCTGAGGAATTAAAGTACTGCTCTTTCCAAAGCAACTTTTCTTGAGCACAGGACAGCAATCATTCCCACGAATTAAGACTGTATTATTTCCATTGTTTCTGTATTTACAGTAACAATGCAATTCTACATAGTTGAACTACACTGTTACCTCCAATTGATGTTATTTTATACATCCAAAAGAATGTTTAATAGGGTAATTTTGTATTGACCAAGAATTGTAAAACTACTTTTAACACATCACAGAAAATTCAAAAATTTATTTACTTTATTAGTATAAATATCTTTTCTGTTTAACGCACTTACCACCTTGGGGCTGTTTACTTACATGTTAGGAGTCATTCCGACTTATCTTCGTTGGCACTTTAGACCACTGCCCAGTTATTGTGGTACCATAATAACAGAGTTATGCTCAGTCTGAGCATGAACTTGTGTGTGCGTGTGCGTGCGTGTGTGTGTTCAAGATGTTTAATAAAAGTCGGATGTGTGACACAAGAACTATGAGGTTCTCAGACAGTGAAAGCTGATATGAGAGGCTTGATGGGCTTGGCGGCATTTATTGCAAAAGGTCACAAAAGTCAAAAGCTTCAAATTCTACCCTCCAAAACAATGATGAAACAAGCTAAAATTGCACAAAGCAGTATAGTCTGAACTAAGGTAGTGTGTTATCTGTGTGTTGCCATCACTTTTCAAAGGTTTTTCTCCCCTTTTCGTTTAAATACATAATACGTCAGTATACTTAGTATATTAGAACTACAGTTAAATGGCTGAAAGATAAATCATTTATGGCATATATTTTTATGTTCTCAAATGAGTGCTTATTTTAGGTTGTTAAATTAAGGGTATGCCTTTGTTCCTTACTGCATTACTACAGAGAATTTCTATATACCATTGGTATGTGTTTATAGGTTTCCAAATGTCAAAGCCTAATACAGGAAACTCCTACTAATGATGTGTGCTACTAATAATAGGATACAGTGTGGCTACTGATAATGTTTGCATGTCTTAGCACTTTATAAAAAATGTATAGTTATTTCACAGTTGTACTTTGTCATTCACATGAAATTGTATCACTTATGACTTTCCCTAGCAACTTGCAACACCAGAGTAAAAGGTAAATTTGAAGCCAGGCATGCATTTTCACACAGTATACACAGGTTTGTAGGAAAACTGAATGTTTTTGCAGTAAACAGTGTTTAAAAAACACATCTAATGTTATTGGTGGTTTAAAATAGCATATCTATATTGTCTTTGTTTTAAAATCCCTTCCCAGACCCACTCACATGCTGGGCCATTTTACCTCAGGAAATCCCATGAGGGTGAGGCTAGGTTTCACAGTGGGTTCACCCAAAGCCTTGGTTGATTATGACCCACACCCGTTTTCACACCTTGGCTCGTGTGATTAGGTGGAGGATCAATAGGGGATCCATGCCCCCCTTGGGGGACACTCCCACAGGGCTTATGTCACGGTTTGCGGGGGCAAGCCGTGTGGAATTATATAGGACCAAAAGGCGGCAGCTCTGGTGCAGGTGAGTGTTTATTAACAACAAAATGCAAACAACAAAGGCTCTAGGAACATGAAACTGCAACCTAAACTGGGTAAACTAACAACACAAACCAGAACCGAAGATGCAGGGAGATCCGGAGAACTATACACGGAGAGACACAGGGAGACCGAGGGGAAACAACACAGACGAACCAGCAACTACTATAACAGAAGACACAACTTAAATACACTCAGAGAACACAGGGGGATTACATACAGGTGGGGACACAGCTGGGAGTAATTAACATGACGAGACTAGGGAGGCAAACTGAAAACACTCACATAAGACACAGACCTTCACAATAAAACAGGAACTTACATATGAAAGGACACAAACTAAGAAACGCGGACTAGATACAGGAACACACGGGCAGAACAGAGTAAACACTAACCAGAGGAAGAACAGAACCAAAATCGCAAAGAGAAAACACAAAACGCTGGGTCAAAAGGACCCAGGATCATGACAGTACCCCCCCCCTCAAAGGCTGGCTCCAGACAGCCCAACAAGAAACAAAACAGCCAGAAAAAACAGAAAACAACCCGACCAGGGCGGGCGGCGGGGGCCCAGGAAGGAGGGCTCGAAGTAAAACAAAACCGGAGCACCAGGAGGCCAAAAGACAAAAACAAAAAACGAGCCCAAAACCAAAAGAAACGAAGCACACCAAAACACAGGAAAAAACAGAGTCCAAAACAGAAGAGTTCAGGGGGCCGACAGCACAGGAGTCCAAAACAGTTCAGGGGGCCGGCCAGGGGGCCGACAGCACAGGAGTCCAAAACAGTTCGGGGGGGCCGACCGTGCGGACGGCAACGGCGGCGACGTGGATACAGTTCGGGAGGCCGGCCGTGCGGACGGCAACGGCGGCCACTCAGGCGATGGCGGTCCGGGGGCCGGCCGTGCGGAAGGCAACGGCGGCCACTCAGGCGATGGCGGTCCGGGGGCCGGCCGTGCGGAAGGCAACGGCGGCCACTCAGGCGATGGCGGTCCGGGGGCCGGCCGTGCGGAAGGCAACGGCGGCCACTCAGGCGAAGAGGGTCCGGGGGCCGGCCGTGCGGAAGGCAACGGCGGCCACTCAGGCGAAGAGGGTCCGGGGGCCGGCCGCGCGGAAGGCAACGGCGGCCACTCAGGCGATGGCGGTCCGGGGGCCGGCCGTGCGGAAGGCAACGGCGGCCACTCAGGCGATGGCGGTGCAGTTCAGGGGGCCGGCCGCGCGGAAGGCAGCGGCGGCGCTCCAGTGTCAAGCGTACTGGCTGAGGCCCGGTGGGCACAGGACCAGACGAGGCAGGACCAGGCGATGACAGGGCCGGACCAGGCGATGACAAGGCAGGAACAGACGGACCAGGCGAAGCACAGGCGGAGGCTGGGCCAGGCGAGGACGAAGACTCGGATGAAGCCGGACCAGACGAGGACGAAGGCTCTGATGAGGCTGGGCCAGGCGAGGACGAAGACTCGGATGAAGCCGGACCAGACGAGGACGAAGGCTCTGATGAGGCTGGGCCTGGCGAGGACGAAGGCTCTGATGAGGCTGGGCCTGGCGAGGACGAAGGCTCTGATGAGGCTGGGCCTGGCGAAGCACAGGCTGAAGCCGGACCAGGCGAGGACGAAGACTCGGATGAAGCTGGACCAGACGAGGATGAAGACTCGGATGAAGCTGGACCAGGCGACGCCGAAGCGGCCGCAGGTGGCGGCTGGACAGGCTCCTCGGGCCCTCCAGCGGAGACAGGAGGCTGAACGGGCCCCTCGGACCCTCCAGCCGACGAGGCATGAGGCTGGTGTGGTTCTCCGGAACCACCAGCTGACGAGGAAGGCTGCTGGACGGGCTCCTCGGGCCCCCCAGCTGAAACAGGAGACAAAGGCCGGAGCGGTCCCTCGGACCCTCCAGCGGAGATACGAGACGAAGGCTGGACGGGCCCCTTGGACCCTCCAGCAGAAGCCATCACAAAGCCAGCAGGCATGGAGTCCACTGGCAGACATGAAGGAAATGGGTGCTGTGCTGAGCACTGGCCCTGCTCAGACAGCACTGACACGGGGCACTTCCCAGGTGGCTGCTTAAACTCCAGGGGTCCAGAATCAGCTGAGGACTGGGACCTAGCCTCTGGGGAAGCCCTGGAGCGGCAAACAGTGCCAATGGCGGCTGAATCATGAAAAGCACCTTGAGTAGGACTTAGGCTTTCTCCCTGCACGGAGTGAACGGGTGGAACCGGTAATGCTGGAGCTACTGGGGCCTGCGCTACAGGCGGCACTGGAGCCACTGGGGCCTGCGCTACAGGCGGCACTGGAGCCACTGGGGCCTGCGCTACGGGCGGCACTGGAGCCACTGGGGCCTGCGCTACGGGCGGCACTGGAGACGGAGCTACGGGCGGCACTGGAGACGGAGCTACGGGCGGCACTGGAGACGGAGCTACGGGCGGCACTGGAGACGGAGCTGAGGGCGGCACTGGAGACGGAGCTGAGGGCGGCACTGGAGACGGAGCTGAGGGCGGCACTGGAGACGGAGCTGAGGGTGGCACTGGCTGCGGGGGAGCTAACTGGGCTGAGAGTGGCTGCGGGGGAGGTGATATGCTGTTCACAAAGTCATCTGCCGCACAGAACACCGCCCCTGAATGAACAGTCATACAGTCCGCAAATGGAAAACAGTCCTCACTCACCACAGCCGGCGAATTAGAAGTCCGAACGTCCAGCTGTGGGGTGGCGCGCTTGCGGCGCGATCGGCGTCTCCTCCCCGCAGACGGCTCCGACGGGCCGGGCAAGATCACATCCGGCGAGTCGGGCAGCGAGGCAGGAGTGGCTGAGAGAAGGTGCGGTGTGAGCCGGAGAAAAGCCTGCATGGTCGGAGGAAGCGAGTCCAATAGCCATGGCAGGCCGGAAAAGAGCCGTTGCAGCCGGTCTTCTGCTGCGCGGCGAAGCTCTTCCGGGGGATGTTCCAGCCATAGGCTGAGAAGGATCTCCACATTGTATGTGATGTCGTCCTGGAGCTCCTCGGACGGATTTACTGCCGCTGGGTCCATGGTGGCTGGTTCGTTCTGTCACGGTTTGCGGGGGCAAGCCGTGTGGAATATATATAGGACCAAAAGGCGGCAGCTCTGGTGCAGGTGAGTGTTTATTAACAACAAAAATGCAAACAACAAAGGCGCTAGGAACATGAAACTGAAACCTAAACTGGGTAAACTAACAGCACAAACCAGAACCGAAGATGCAGGGAGATCCGGAGAACTATACACGGAGAGACACAGGGAGACCGAGGGGAAACAACACAGACGAACCAGCAACTACTATAACAGAAGACACAACTTAAATACACTCAGAGAACACAGGGGGATTACATACAGGTGGGGACACAGCTGGGAGTAATTAACATGACGAGACTAGGGAGGCAAACTGAAAACACTCACATAAGACACAGACCTTCACAATAAAACAGGAACTTACATATGAAAGGACACAAACTAAGAAACGCGGACTAGATACAGGAACACACGGGCAGAACAGAGTAAACACTAACCAGAGGAAGAACAGAACCAAAATCGCAAAGAGAAAACACAAAACGCTGGGTCAAAAGGACCCAGGATCATGACAGCTTAAAAAAATCTGGGTCTCCACCATCTGCTCTTAGAGCTGAAGAAGCTTCTTGAATGAGAGGTGAGGTGTCTTGAAGAAAATTAAAGAAGTCCGGATCCTTTTCTTTCAAAGCTCTTTAGATTGTTTGTGGGGGTTTTCACACCACTTTTGTTCAAATGCAGCATTTTGCGATGTTCTAGACTTCAAGTTTCTCAAGCGTATTAAATGAAAATATTAAAACAATCCTTATATTATAATTGTAGCACAATTATTATTTTTTTGCACAGTGAACTCTGAGCCAATGTTTAAACATGAAAATCTAAAAAAATAATATTGGTAAACTATATAAACTATAAAAGATAAAAGCCTGAAATATTTACTGATCTGTCTTACCATCAGACTGAATCAGAATCTTTAATTTGGAACAAATACATTGAAAAATGTCTAAATACTGATTAGATAAAATTTGGAAAAAAAAAAAAACACAAAACAACTTCACATTGCAAAAAAAGTTTCATGATTGGAGATGGAATGACGCAGATCTTGAAAATAAAAGAAAACATTCACATATTGAACTAAATTGTTCAGAGTACTATCAGGACTACTAATATTTTTGTTTTGTAGTTGTAGTTTGTAGTGTGACAGTTGAATGAAAAATTGCATTTTCTTCATTTTTGTGTCTAAGAATTTCATGTTAAAAAGTATTTTACTTGCTTTATTTTACAATATTGTGTAATTCAACAAGATATCATTCAGAAGTTGACTTTTGCAATTTCAAGTTTTTGATTTATGTATCCTCAAATATGGGACTTTCAGTAGTGCTGATATAACCAATATTTAGACATTTTTGATACATTTGTCCGAAATTACAGATTCACATTGATGGTAAGAAAACACAGTAAAGATTCAAGCTATTATCTTTAATGCTTTTTGAGATATTCATGGTCAAGCATTGCCTTAGATTTCAGTGTGTGAAAAATGGGTCATTTATTTATTTGTATACTGGCTACGGATACTGACTACAGAAAGAAGCAATCATCACCCACCTCCTTTACATGGATGACATCAAGCTGTATCCCAATAGTGAACGAGACATCAATTCACTGAGCCAGACCACCAGGATATATACAGCAACGACATTGACATTTGAATTGGAGAAGTGTAGTCAGATGATAACGAAGAGAGGGAAGATAGTCAGAACTGAGGGGATTGAACTACCAGAAGGCAACATTGCAGACATAGAGGATAACTACAAGTACCAGGGGATCCCACAGGCAAATGGGAAGCATGAAGAGGCCGCTAGGAAAGCTTCAACCACCAAGTACCTGCAGAGGGTGAGGCAAGTCCTGAGAAGTGAACGGTAAGAACAAGATCCAGGCTATCAACACCTACACCCTGCCTGTGATTAGGTACCCTGCTGGGATAATAACCTGGCCAAAGGAGGAAATAGAAGCCACTGGCATCAACACAAGGAAGCTCCTGACCATGCATGGAGGGTTTCACCCAAGTCCAGCACCCTGATGCTGTACGCTTAGCGGAAGGAAGGAAGCCGAGGACTGGTGAGTGTCAATACCACATTCCAGGGTGAGACAACGAACATCCACGAGTATATCAGGAAGAAGGCCACGACTGACCGCATGCTCAGTGAATACCTCAAGCAGCAGCAAACCAAAAAAAGAGGAACAAGAGGAGGAACTATCATGGAAGGATAGATAGAGGAAGTGGCTGACATCCACAAATCCTACCAGTGGCTGGACATCCACAAATCCTACCAGTGGCTGGACATCCACAAATCCTACCAGTGGCTGGACAAAGCTGGACTGAAAGATGTCTCAGAGGCACTAATCATGGCAGCACAGGAACAAGCTTTGAGCACAAGATCCATTGATACTGGTGTCCATCACACCAGGCAAGACCCCAGGTGTAAAGATGCCACTGAGCTAATCCAGCACATAACATCAGGGTGCAAGATGCTAGCAGGTAGGGCATACATAGAACATCATAACCAAGTGGCTGGCATAGTATTCAGAAACATATGTGGCCTGGCAGGTCTCCTGCCATCCCCTTGACATCAGAGACTGGCTGTGTGCACTATGTCCAGTATCTCTGGGTAAAGAGCTGTAAGCCATATCATCCTTCAAGCCTTCACTGTAAATCTGTATAACACTGCCCACAGTTCCTAAGTGCTGACATGGTAAGGGAACAGTCTTGTAGTGTCGTCTTCTTGGGATGCTCAGTTTATGGCCTATCTCTGACATTCCCCATTATTTGAAACTTGGCCTTCAATTTGGATGCAGCCATCCAAATTGAAGGCCAAGTTTCAAACTACATGAGCTTTTTTTCTTGCTCATGTAGTTTCCTTAGCATCCAGCAAAAATCAGTAGTTCAGAACAGATGCTCGTGTAATCTTTCTTGCCTGCACTCATCAACAGTTGATTTGTGGCTTTGTCTTTGTTTTCAATGTCAGCCATCCAAAAAGAGGAAAACATGTCTTAGAAAATAACGTTGTATCTAAAAACATAAACCTGTCAAACCAAAACAGAACAACATTTCACCTGCTGTTGTACCTGCATGGTTCTGTTCTCCATAACTGAAATTGAGGGCATTTGCATTGTTATGTAGCAGAAGACGTAGCACCATACTTACAAATGAATCTAGAAAGAAAAATAAGATTTAGATTATAGATACTTTTGGCAATGTGTTTGCATATTTAGAAGATTCAAATTGATTGTTCTCATGTAATGTCAACAATATGCTGTATCACACTGTATCTCAGGGAAAAAGCAATGTGAAAGCTGCTGTTCTCAATATATTTATGCTCAGTCTTCCTTCATTTATATGGTTCAATAGTCCAATGACAGTATATTTGATAGCTACTTAAGCTTTCTCTATTAAATTTAATTAAAATTAATCATCTGGGCTCTGTCAGTTAATAAAAGGCCTACATATTTAATGGGTTTGTATGCTTGGTGTACTGTTGTGAAGCCATATTTATTAGTTGGCTTTTGAACGCTGTTATAAGTGAACTGATTGATTTATAACATGGACGTGCATATCATGTAATTTTCCCTTTTCCATTTGAAAGAATTTTAAAGTTTCAGAAAAAAGGTGTAAAAATCGAAAGAGCAATATGGTAAATATAAGCATATAAATGAGTGAGCTTGTTCTGTGTAGTTTATCTGGTTCTTTTCTCTCATGAATACTATTAACAATAAATTTAGTCAATTTCTCTCCATAATGACATTAGCATGAGTAGCAATATGTTTGTTTTTTTTCACAATTATGCTTTTATTAAATGGTGAATATAAATAACAGCAATGTGGTTAGTCTAAAATAAATGAATAAATAAATAAATAATCTCTTAACAAACTGACTTGCCCAAATGAGATGGAGCCCAATCTATATACTAATGTTTTAAAGGATTTTAAACGAAAAAGGGGCAAACCCCAGAGTCAATAACTAAATTTAATACAAAGACACATATCACACAGAAAGCTCAAGAAATCTTAAATGTGAAAATAAGTTGGCAGCATTAAACCTTATTCTGTATCTGATTTATATGGTTGTGAAATATAATTAGTAATACTAGAGTTTTTCAATTGTGTGTTTGTGGACACGATCATCACAGTGTTCTTGGTCATTTTACTTACCGTATTTTCAATTTCCATTGTCTGTTGTCAGCTAGGTTTCAGATGATTCTTGAGTCTGGGCTTTCTTTTTGAGATGCAGTAAAGCCTTTCAAAGACCCTCAGAACAACCTTTAACCACTGTTTTTTACTTTTGTTTGTTACCATAGTTCTTGGAGGTTACTGACTTAAGCCCTGGTATTGGATTCCTATAAGTTCTTGAAAAGGTGACAGCAGATAAATTGCAGCATTAAGGCACTAATATAATCCTCAAAACTGGAAAGTCAACTTTAGAATGGCAGCAGGGTGCTTCTGTGCTGTCTTATAGGATCTGATACAGAGGGTTGTAGTGCCACTGGTGGAGCCGCCTTGGCATTGTCTGATCTTACATGTATGCTATCTGATATGTATCTGAACATATAAGAAAAGGAATACATTTTTATTTGTTCATCAAAACAAAGCAAGATAAACCTCATTCTAAAATTAGGGTACCAATGAGCGACAGTTATTTTATTGCAGGTTTAGGCTGAGCATGAATATGAGCAGATTTAGCATTTATATTAATTTCAGTATTTGAAACTGAGCTGTGTCACCCTGCATTCAGAATTTATGTATGGCTCAGGGTTTACCTAAGCCTCTAGTTCTTATTGACTCTAAACTTGGAATGATGGCTGAGCCTTTCAAAATATGCTTAAAAATGTAATATAAGAAACACTGGACATAAGTTATTATTCAGAAAGTTTCATGAATGTGAACAACACATATGAATTTCAATACTTGTCTGCTATGCTGAGGCTTGACCCAGGGCCACAATAGTCTATAGTAACAAAAATCTGTCCGGTACATTTTTATTATTATTTTCAGGTCAAAGTGACTTGCAGGTCACATTAAAAATTCACGTCACGATGCTGTTTGAAATGTTTATTTACATCAAACTCACACAATTTTCATATTGATGTCATTTTATGACAGCAGTGTCATTGTAATGTAAATATCCTGTCAGTTCATATATTTTCTCATATTAGTTTTATTCTGGGGTCTTCTACAAACACCTACTATACAAGCCAAAGATCCTTGCATCTAAAAATCTGTTAAGACACAAGTAAGTTGTTTCATCACCTTCAGACTAATAGCAACTAATCTAATAACAATCAGTGCTGTGCAGAGATAAAAACTGTATATAGTTTTCACAGTTATATTTCAGTATTTTATTTCATTACTGCTATACCCTTGAAATCAAAATAGACACATGTTGGTAACTTTTATTTAAGCAATTTTTGAAGGCCTAAGGCTTTATTGTTACTTTAACTTTAGATGATGTTTGTTTTGAATTTGTGAATCAAATAAGGAAGGCATCACTAGCATAATTTAAAAAACAACAAAGGTTTCATTCATGACAGTTCTCACTTAACTGCAAACAATGTGGCATTATCATGAGCTTGATTTATGCTGGCATTATAAAGGAAGTCTGCCATCTTCGGTGTGTCCAATTATTCTGTGAAGAAAAGGTAAAGCAAAAATAAACACATTCTGGAAAGAAACTGTTTGAAACTGGTGAGAGGAGCCTGAAGTGAGCATTTTGCCCACAGGAATTATTTTTCCTTTATTATTTAAAACATGAAGAGATGATTTACATCATACTAGTATATACATCTGATATACTGATATAGATATATCTATATCTATATCAGTATATTACACTCATTATGACAGCAAATGAGGAAAGGCATAAAATGTCTCTTTGAAAGGCTTACCTCTGACTGTGAGTTTAGTTGCAGACTCTGCCCTTCCCAAAGAGTTTTCTGCAACAACCTTGTACTCCCCGGTGTCTTTCGAGCCAACCCTCAATATGAGCAGAGAGCATACTCCACAGGTGTTGGAGATTAGGTAGTTAGTGTTTGTATTCAGACTGACACTGTCGCGGAGCCATGTGACATGAGGTGTTGGATCCCCTTTTATAGCACAAGTCATATAGCATTCATACCCTTCAGGAGCTGTGTGGGTTTTCAGTGGGACAATGAACTTGGGAGGACACAGCAGATTGCACGTCTTTGATTCTGGCATTTTCACAGTGAACTTTTCTGGAAGAAAGGAAACATGCAGTGCATTCTAATTGTATTCATCTAACATTAGAAAATGTGTCAATACTGTCTTGATGATGGCGCTACAACAGAATAGGGCTGGGCCATATTATACCATTCACGGTAATATCGGTATAATGTTAGGCAACGATAGGAAAATGAAATATCGCGATAGAATATGAGTACAACGCGCATGCGCAGTGCCTTTGTTTTCATACGCACATGGCCGATTGTTGAGTGAAACAGATGAACCAGATTTGGTTTGTAAAAATGGTGCAATTTCAGTGATGTGGAACTGATTTGGTGTTTGTCCGTCAGATACACGACAAAGCAC
Organism: Aulonocara sp. 'chitande type north' Nkhata Bay; assembly: GCF_057382095.1. Classification (NCBI taxonomy): domain Eukaryota; kingdom Metazoa; phylum Chordata; class Actinopteri; order Cichliformes; family Cichlidae; genus Aulonocara; species Aulonocara sp. 'chitande type north' Nkhata Bay. The sequence goes on along the minus strand of NC_141348.1, from coordinate 37,072,634 downwards.
ATTTTTTTGCAGAACATGCAAGTGGCCGTTGTTACTGTCGGACTAAGATGCTCTTAAATCTGTGAGTAATCTGGGTCCTAAACTCCGTATACTTCAGGTCAAACGAACACTGCAGCATCACTGAGAGTTTAAAAACTGTCTAAATTCTTTCATCTTTAATAAAACGATCAGCATTGCTGCTTTACCAGGTGTAACTATGAAGTTTAACTTCCAGGCATCCATGAAAACAAAATTTATTACATTTAACGGAGTTAGATTTTAGCAGGAAGCTAGCAGAAGTTAGCTCGCTAGTTTCGCTAGTTACCTAAGCATGATATTGCATGTTCTGACTGAGAGATTTCTGAAAAAATTCAAACGTACAGCTCTACTATCACTTCCAAAATAAATGACGACAGGAAACTAAACAGCAGTGACGTTTGTAGGGTTACTGAAGTTGGGCTAACTGGTATATAATGATGTGCTACGTGATCGCTAGCGACACAGCTATGTTAGCATAACATAAACAGTGAAGCTGGAGGACGAACACTAACACTTTTCCATTTATAAAAGTTAACGTGAAGGTTCCTGATAGTTAGAGACAAATGCAATCGCATGGCAGGATGCTGTAAACGGACCAAACTTCAGTCAGGAGAACAACTGAGATAATCCATCCACAATACAAGGTTAGTCATTAATATACTGCAACAACATGGGAATAGAGCAGCTGCCAGAGAATTCAACATTAATGAATCAATGGTACAGCAGTGGAGGAAGCAAGAAGAATGAGTTTAATAAAGTTTGATTTATCTGACTGCTTTGTTTTGCTTAATGCACCTTATAATCCGGTCCTAAAGCTTTAATGTACATAAAAACCAGCTTTTTGTTTAAGTGAAAATAAATGGAAGGTTGTCTTTTTGCGCTAGTAATGTTGTGGAGTTGTATTTTGTCTCGCATCAATTATATTGTCAGTTATACCGTTATCGTGATAAATATTTTTGGCCATATCACCCTGCTCTACAACAGAATTATTAGAAAATGAAAGGAGATACTAGTCCTGTTCGTGTACTAGAGTTTGTCATAATCATACAGCAAAGCAAAAGGGAAACAAGGTTAAAACTCTAAAGTTTTAAATATCAGTGGATAAGTCATAAAAACAAATACAGATAAATACAGCAATGCATACCCATTGTCCACATTATTTTTATATATATATATATATATATATATATGTATGAGACACACACGGCCCTATGACATCAGTGTCAGTGCAAATTAAGTAAAATAGATATGGTCACAGACAGTTAAACTTTATTTTGTAGCTAAAGAGTCATTTAGTTGTTAATATTTAATACTAGATTCTCTTAAAGCTGTACTCTTAAAAATTGCAGTTCTTCTTCAAACTAACATGTCTTCCAAAAGGACAGGCATAACCATGTGCATACCTTTTTTGGCAGGAATCAGCCACTTGGGGGATTCAGAGGGTTTGGAGGAGCCCATGTCATTCTTTGCATAGACTCTGAACTGGTATTCTCGTCCTGGCATTATGTTACATGCTGTGAATCTGTTGTTGAAGATTCGATCTGCAATGGTGTTCCATGTTCTTTTGCTTGAATCACGCTTGGTCACCATGTAGTGCAGCCTGTCATCACGTTTCTCATCTGGAGATGCTGTCCATGAAATAGTCACAGTACCATGCACATTTTCATCTAACTCCACAGGACCTGGAGGCTTGGGCTCATCTGGAGTTATAAAGAAAGTTTAGTTTTTTCTTTTGTCCACAGCATATGAAATGGAAGTTTTACAATTAATACAAGATTATACCAAACACACCTGTGACTCTAATTTCAATGCTGATTGTTTCTTGCCCAACAATGTTCTTGACAATGATTGTATAGACTCCAGTATCTGAGCGCTCAGCAGAAGGAATGAGAATCTGGGATGTACCCTCTGCATTACTGATGGTCACTTTTTTAGACACTGGCACGCCATCTTTTAGCCAGATTACATCTGGCCAAGGAGAGGCCTAGAAAGAATACAAAGATGTAATTTTCTTAGTTTGTAAGAAGATAAAATAAGATCCCTATATGTCTGTTGTCACAAATATAGTAATCAAGTTATTACCTCAAAGTTAATGTTGAATCGTGCTGAATTTCCTGCTCTCACCACCATAAAACTCTTAATTTTGGCATCAGTGAATCGGGGCCTCACTATGTAAACAGCAGGATGAAAGTTTGTCAGAACAAAATTTAATATTGGGTAAAAGTTACAGGAAGACAAATCTCGCAAGTAGGCTTTGGTGGTAATAATTTGGCACAGAAGATGATATTTATACATGGAGCAATTCAAATGTACCATGAGCAGTGGAGACACTGGGTGCATTGATGCTCAAGGAAACTACCTCAGATTTTAATCTGGTATGTATTGCCAAATATTGTGGTTGTACCTTTTATGCTGGTTATTAGATTTCTGAAGTATGCAAAATTCTGGTAATTTCAAGTAATTGAAACTATATACTTAACTTGAGTCAAGCATTGCTTAGTGGAAACAAAACAAAGAATAATTACTGAATTTATCATTATTATGTTGCTTTGTAATCATGACATTAAATATAACATTTGGAAATTTTCTCACCAGGAGGAGGCATAGAGATATGGTAGTTATCCAGTTCCTGTGGCTCTCCATGGCCTCCTTCATTGATAGCAATGACTCTTACCCAGTACATAGCCATTGACTTCATGCCTTTTACTGTATAAGACGTCATGGTTATTGCATTCAAATTACAGCGATCCCACTCTGTGTTTTCTGCAAGCCTGATCTCCACAAAATATCCCTTTGCTTCATCTTCAACCCCCTCAATGTCCTTGGGTTTTGTCCAAGACAAGGAGATGGTTGTGTAAGTGGAATCTGTCACTTTGAAGTCACTGACTTTACCAGGAGGTTCTGTAAAATATGATTCAAAGACAAACATTATTTTTACACAAAGCTAAATATAGTCTAAAAATGCCAACCGTATCAGTTTCCACCTACTTTTAGGGTCTCTGGCAAACACGAATTCTGAAGGGGAGCTGAATTCACCGGCTCCAGAGTTATTGATCGCAGACACACGGAATTCATACTCCATGCCCTCAATTACATCTTTCACAGCAAATTGCTTCCCTGTAAGGGAAAAATTTGAATTGCAGCAATAAATCATTAGGACATCACTGTTGTGCTGTCAAGTTATTCTAACATAAACAAACAGAAACTGGCTGTGAATAAGAAACCTCTAATCATCTCATTGGGTGGATTGACAGGGCCCCATAAGTTGCTGCCCTTCTTGCGTTTTTCAAGGTTGTATCCCAGAATACTGGTTCCTCCAGTATCAGCAGGGGGAGACCAGGAGAGAGTGATACAGTCTTTGAAGGCACTGACAACCTTGGGTGCTGATGGAGGTCCAGGGTATGCTGTATACAGAAAAGAGTGGGACTAGTATGTTTTTCATTTATATTTTTTTGTCTAAAGATTCATTAAAAAAAAAGGTTGTCTACTTTTGAGGAACTCTGAGAATGACACAAAAGCTGAACAATAACTTTATTTCATTAGAAACCATAGTGGTCAGTTGGAATTAAAGGATATTCTTTGCATTCTCTTCAGTTATTTAGCTACCTTAAATTAGAAGTCTTGCCACATGAGAAATTAGCACAGCAAAATGTTTCCATTCATTCTCTTGAAATGTACACAGCTAGATTTATTACATTGTTAATGAAAGCTTCTGCCTGACTTTTAGTTGTCAGTTTTTTTCCCTAATTCAACAAAGATTTGAATAGAAAAAAAATGTATATGGGAAAATGAAAATAAGGTTGTTCAATTTATTGTCATAGAAGTAAGTTTGCATAGTTTATTTAAAATAAAATAAACAGTGAGTGTCCTATCTCGCAGCTGTCTGCAGACCATTCCCATTTTCAATTTGTGAAAATTGAGGAAAGTCAATTTTATGGTGAAGCACTGGAGGAAAAACACAAAAAACAAGTACCTGAGTTTTTCAATAAAAGGTTTTCTTTTTTTACCTGTAAGATTTGCCTTTTGAATGTTGATGACCAGATCGTTAATACAGTGGTATTTTGAGAAGATGGCATTTAAATAATTGTTATCTTAGTTCACCTTTTGTACCAGCTTGAATGTCCTCTGTTTCCATCAGTTCACTGATGCCCATTTCAGTCTCCACTCTGAGGCGATAGCAATACCTTCGGCCATGGTCTACATCCGTGTCCCTGTACTTGGCCTCAGGACCAATTGGCCCCAACTTCTTCCAGGTGTTACGGCCAACTTGTTGTCGTTCAAGGATATAGTTTAATATCTTGCAGCCACCACTGTCTTTTGGGGGTCTCCACTTGAATTCAACTGCAGAGGAGGAGGCTTCAACAATCTCTAGAGGTCCCATTGGAGGAGTAGGTTTATCTGTTTGAAGAGAAAGTACAATACAGAATATTCATCTGTGCAGAACCAAGATTTTTAAGTGTATTAAATCCAGTGTCTTATGCAAAAGTGCTATACACACACACCCAGTACAACAAGTTGGCTGAGAGCCTCCATAGTGCCAAACTCATTTTTGAGTTTAATCTTGATTTCACCACTATCTTTACGCTGAAGCTTCAATAGCAGTAGACGGCTAGACCCCTCTGAATGCTCTATCTTGATGTTTGCCTCCTCCGAAAGCTCTTCACCCTCACGGTACCACTGAATTTTTATAGGTTCCCGTCCAATAAAAGCCAAGTTGAACGTAGCTTTGTGTCCTTTTTTCACAGTGACAGGAGTTTTGAATGCTTCCAGATCTTCAGCATTAAATCGTGGTGGATCTAGAATGAGTCATAAAAAAACAAAAACATATTTCAAGCACTGTTATGCTTTGTAGTTACTGTATGTACAATAAATAAACTTATTTTGCACTGCTCTTAAAAATTATTTTTCATCATGAACTAAACACTCTGCTTAATGAATGATGCAGACCTTGTGAGCAAGAAAATAGCTATTGCAATACTAATGTTTTTACCTTCAACAGCAATCTCAGCCTCTGTCTTACGCCCGTCTGCTTCAAATTTATATTTCCCTGCAAATTCTTCTGTGACTTTATGAATTTTCAGTCTGTGAAATGTTCCATCCTTTGAAATAGTTAACCCCTCAGATGACTTAATCTGGAATAATAACAAAATAAAAATGCAGACATAAGTGTACAAATTAGTTTTTGATTGCAAGTGAAAATTGTTTTCTTTTAAAAATAACTTTCACTGAACACAGGCAATCCCTCAACATGTTTGTACTGTCTGCTCATATTAAACCATGTTGTGCTTTTTAAATAACCTATTTTAACATTTCGATGCATTCTCAATCATCCAGGAAAGTAAATCTCCAAAAAGTTGATTCTGTTCATCTGGACGTAGCGCTTTGTGGGAGAAACGTTTCGTCACTCATCCAAGTGACTTCTTCAGTCTCAGCTGACTGCAGGTTTCCCCAATCTTATAAACATTTGCATAATGACTGAAACCAGCCCACTGAAGGAACAATGGGCTGGGAGGTCAATTCCTTAATCTTAATTATGCAAATTCTCATAACCATTGATCAACAACCACTGACCAAAACCCACTGATCAATAACCACTGATCAATAACCACTGATCAATGGCCACGAGTACCATTCACAGAGAGTTGGGGAATGGCTGCAATCACAGCATTTTAAGATGGCGAAAGATGTACCCTTAGGCCCCCTCCTCGATTCAGAGATGGTCTTTTCCTTTTCACATAAATGGCCTCCTTGACTTCACGCTCAAACCAGCGTTCCTCCCTGTCTAGGATGTGTACATCCTCATCCTTGAAAGAGTGTCCACTGGCCTGTAGGTGTGAATAGACTGCAGAGTCCTGGCCTGACAATGTAGCTCTTCTGTGTTGTGCCATCCGCTTCGCCAGAGGTTGTTCGGTTTCCCCAATGTATAAATCCTGGCAATCCTCCTGGCACTTCATTTCATTTCATTTCATTTCATTTCATTTCATTTTTATTTATTTCACACTTGGTACTACAAATCAAACAAAACAACCACATCTTCTATCAACAAAACACAACAACCATGTGTGAAAAGGAGCAGGAAGAAGAAAATATTCTTATTAAACCCTGCCCCCTATCTACCATCGAACTTATATCACCGATGGGCACCAAAAATCAGGAACAAACTAATATTGACATTTCTCTCCGGTCGAATCCCAAACCAACATCACATTCATTCGCATTCTTCATACTGAGTTATCATTTTAAACATATAACACTTTTTAAAACATTGTAGATTTATACAATTCTTTAAATTATAATGAAGTGAATTCCACAGTCTTATACCCCTAACCGTTGTGCTCATTAATCTTTGTGTAGTCCTGGCTAACTGATGTTTAAAATAAAATTTCCTTCTATTCTCTTCTCCCCTTGAACACATCAAAAATACTCTTTGTAACTTAAAAGGCAAAATATTATTTTTAGCCTTAAACATAATTAATAATGTCCGTAATTTCACTAAATCTCCTAATTTTAATAATTTTGATTCTATAAATAATTTGTTTGTATGTTCTCTATATTTAACATTATGAATTATTCGTATAACTTTCTTCTGTAATAGGTTTAAAGGTTTTATGGTATTCTCATATGTATTCCCCCAAACTTCAACACAATAGTTGATATATGAAAAAAACAAAGAAAAATATAAAATACGCATTGTTTTATAATTTAATAAATCTCTTATACTACCCAGAATATAAATACTTTTGACCATTTTCTTTCTAATATGTTCAATATGAGATTTCCATGTCAAATTCTCATCCACTATTACACCCAAAAAACGAAATTCAGTAACTCTTTCAATCAATTCTTCCTCTATAAACATAATGACTTTATCCTCCTTTACACGATTGCCAAATATCATATATTTCGTTTTTGTCAGATTCAAAGATAATTTATTTACATCAAACCATTTTTTTATTCTTAACATCTCAGAAGTCATAATTTCAACCAAGTCTTTCAAATTCTCTCCAGAGCAATAAAAATTTGTGTCATCTGCAAATAAAATCGAATTTAACCTTTTAGATACGTCACAAATATCATTAATATATAAATTAAAGAGTTTAGGTCCCAAAATAGAACCTTGAGGAACACCACATACAATCTTCAGTCTTTCAGAAGTATTGCCAAAATAATAAACATATTGCAACCTATTCTCTAAATAACTCATTAACCAATTCAATGCTACTCCTCTCACTCCATGGTTATACAATTTAGAAATCAAAATAGAATGTTGTATCGTATCAAAAGCTTTTTTTAAATCAACAAATACTCCCACTGTGTATTTATTATTATGTGTTGCAGATGAAATATCTTCAATAAAAGTCAACAACGCTAATGCCGTTGACCTATTTTTACGAAATCCAAATTGGTTTTCATGTATTAGTTGATATTTTTCAATAAAACTATCAAGTCTTTGTGCAAAGAGTTTTTCTAGCAATTTTGAAAACTGTGATAAAAGAGACACTGGCCTATAATTGTTAAAACTATGCTTATCTCCTGATTTATATAATGGTATTACTTTTGCCACTTTCATTCTGTCAGGGAATACTCCTGACTGTAGCGAAAGATTAAAAATATAACAAAGAGGAGTACTTATACAATCTATTGTCTTTTTAATTATGACCATGTCTATACCTTCACAATCAGTAGATTTTTTATTTTTACAATTTTTTACGATTGCTACTATTTCTTTTATGGTAGTATCGGCTAAGAATATGGAATTAACCATTCTATTATCACCTATCCAGGCTTCCTCATCTCCTGGATCATCATTTTTCCTGATTAAATTTGCTAAGGTAGGTCCAACATTTACAAAAAAAGAATTGAATTCGTTTGCTACTTCGGTCTTATCTTTAACAACTTGATTATTATTAATAAAATAATTAGGCCGAACTTTGGGTGTGTTCTTATTACCCAATACCTCTTTAAAAATATTCCAAATGCCCTTAATATTATTTTTGTTTTCCTGAAAAACTTTATTATAGTAATCTTTCTTAGCTTTCCTCAATATTAATACCAACTTATTTTTATATAGTTTATATTTCATTTCCGCATTTTTAGTTCTATATATTATATACTCCCTATATAAATTATTTTTCTTTTTACACGCATTTGCAAGACCCTTAGTTATCCAAGGTTTCATATTTATATTCTTTTTCTTATGCTTAAATGATATCAATGGACAATGTTTATCATACAAGGCCAAATATATATTTAGAAATACTCCGTATGCAATGTTGACCTCATTAACATAAACCTCCTTCCAGTCCGTTTCCATGAGATCTTGTCTAAACCTATTAATTGCTTCATCATTTCTTAACCTTCTATAACTCACAAAACTAGCTTCTTTCTTTCTTTTCATATTTAAATCGAAAATAAAAAAGACTGGTAGATGATCGCTTATATCATTTATGATGAGGCCACTTTCAATATTATTCTCCAAACTATTAATAAAAATATGATCAATTAGTGTTTCTGATTTATCCGTTATTCTACTCGGCTTTATAATTAAAGGATAAAATCCTTTACCATATAATAATTCAAAAAAATCTGACGAAGCCTTATCATTTGTCACTTTACAAAGATCAATATTATAATCACCACACAAACATACAGTCTTATTTCCCTTAACCTTACTCAATAAATTTTCTACTGCTTCTGTAAATAACTCAATCTGTGATCCCGGTTTCCTATATATACACGTTACAATTATATTACTTCTCTTTTCTATATCCAATTCTACTGTCACAGACTCCATTAAATCATCCATAACAACAGACATACATTCAACTTTTTTACATTTCAAATCACAATTAACGAAAAGTGCCACCCCTCCTGCCTTTGTCTTAATTCTATTCACAAAGTACAAATCGTATCCTTCAATACAAAAATTACAACCCTTATTCTCATCTAACCATGTTTCAGACAGAGCAATTATTTGAAACTTGCCTCTCAGACTATACAGAAAATCTTCAATCGAAGCAAAACTTCTATAAAGACTTCTGCAGTTAATATGAATTAAAGAAAATGTATTGGCTATATCAACCTTATCCCTGAATTGCTCCTCTGTAAAATAATCACATGTGACATTAATTGTATTAAGCACATTCCTTTCAGGGTCAATACCTACTTCAAAATCATATGATTTATAATCTGTGTCGTCAAACATAATGCATAAATTATTCTAGCGCTATCTATTACCTCATAAGAAAGAGAAGGAAACAAAAAAGAGAAAAGAAGGAGAAAAAAAAAAAAAAACTGAAAAAGGAAAGAAAAGATCCTAAGCAATCTCACATTCATTTATCAACATATTTTAAAGTCCGTTGATCTTGTTATCTTCCATATCCAATTTTACAATTTCCTTTTGTCCTTTTCCTCCCGAGGTAGCATTTGACCTTGCCAAAAATAAACTAGTTATGGCCATAATTGGTCGCAACCATTTGTCTATCTTAATCATATTATCACGTATAATTGTCCAATTCCTCAAGTTCCTTAATCGTTACAACCTTGGCTTCTTCTGGTGTTCCATTCAGTTTAATCATCACTTTGCAATTCCTGGTCCAGGTTGCTTGAATCTTTTTCTCCTTCCGTAAAATACGAGCTTGTCTTGCAATATCTGCATTTCTTTTTGTAAGATGTTCATTCAGATATACTCCACTTCCTTTCAAAAGGCTGGACCGTCTCAGCAATTCTACTTTGTGTTTTCGATTAACAAATCTCACTACAATTGCTGGAGGAGCATTTTTGTGCCTTCTAGGAAGAGTATAGCATGCAGATATATTGTTACTATGCAGGGGAAGATTTTTACTCGAAAAGAATTCCACAACCTGCCGTTCCAACGATTGTAGCTCCTCCATCGGGGGCACGTCCTCTCCTCGTTTTGCACCAGTCCCAGATTCGGTAACTCTCGCATATGTTCTGTGTTTAGTTTCCAGACCTGTAATGACCATTTCCTCGAGTCGAGCCTGCTGTTCTAGGTCGTCCACCTTCCTTTCCAAAAAATGGATTGTCTTATCTTTCTCCTTGACCAGATCTTTTAGTTCTTTGATTTGCTCCATCATCGACATTAATATTCCTTGTTGCTTATTTACTTTTTCAATTTCCGACGTTAACGAATTAAGTGAATGCTTAATCTCTTCCAGATCTTCTTCGACTTTCTTCATCTTTGCCATTTTGTCTCTCTTTGATGTCAATTATTAGTACCTTTGTTTGCCCAAACAAAATCTATAGCCAGAATTATTTGGAATTTTTTCTTATCACCAAACATTACGGCACCACCGCAAGGACGCCAATCCGGCTGTAATCACTCAGGATCTGACGAGTCCATCAGAGAGCTGCTGCGCCATCACCTGACAATCCACCTTATCGTGATGTTACTTAACAGCATACACTATGTTACTCTGTTTGTGTCGGGGGACCTGATCCTTGGGGTGGACCAGTTTTTGGCGCAGCGTGTTTTGGGGCTTAAAAGCCACAGAGACCCGGTGTTTAGAAAAAATGCGTCTCAACTGCTCCACTCTTTCAAGGATGAGGATGTACACATCTTGGACAGGGAGGAACGCTGGTTTGAGTGTGGAGTCAAGGAGGCCATTTATGTGAAAAGGGAAAGACCATCTCTAAATTGAGGAGGGGGCCTAAGGGTACATCTTTCGCCATCTTACAATGCTGTGATTGCAGCCATTCCCCAACTCTCTGTGAATGGTACTCATGGCCATTGATCAGTGGTTATTGATCAGTGGGTTTTGGTCAGTGGTTGTTGATCAATGGTCATGAGAATTTGCATAATTAAGATTAAGGAATTGACATCCCAGCCCATTGTTCCTTCAGTGGGCTGGTTTCAGGCATTATGCAAATGTTTATAAGATTCGGGAAACCTGCATTCAGCTGAGACTGAAGAAGTCACTTGGATGAGTGACGAAACGTTTCTCCCACAAAATGCTACGTCCAGATGAACAGAATCAACTTTTTGGAGAGACTATTTTAACATTGCACTCAGCAACAAACAAATCCTAACAAAAAAGTAACTTCAAGGGTCAAATTGCATTATATTTCTTCATGTCAATATACAGTGTTGTGGGACTCGAGTTTGAGACCCCTGATATAGCGCTTTGTTCTATAATAATATCTGCCTGTCATCCATGGCCAAAATACGTCTTTAGATAGTGGGGTGAAGCCAGAGTACGCAGAGGAAACCCATGCAGATAAAGTCTAAATGCAACATGAACAGATTTAAGACCATGAGCTTACCTCTTCCCCATCTTTGTACCAGACTCCCACACAGTCTTCACTGCTCACTTTACACTCCAGCTCTGCCGCTTCTCCAATAATGGCTTTGCAGTCAGAAAGCCCAGCATGAAAGTGAACTCCTGGGTCTGAAGATTTATCAAACATTAAGTTAGTAATTGCAAATACAGTTTCTTTTATTTCATTTTTGTAATTGTACATTTAGAATTTTAGTGATTTGAAGATTTCCATTCATGCATGCAGGAATGCAATTGTGGACATACTTACCTATTTTATTTTTTACTTATAAAAAATAAGTTTTTATGACAGAAATTTCAGATTTGTAGTAGCTGTTTAATCCAAGTTGGTAAATGATGCAATAAGAGTGGGTTTTTGGGGAAAAAAATTACTTGATGAAGATCTTTTTATTTTTTTTAAAATTTGTAGCTTGTCTCATATGGCATTGGTCTTCGTCAGCTCAAGCCAACTCTTGGCACAGCTCAGGAATGTCTTCACAGAGTCGTCCATTTGTATCTGTTCACTTAATTAGTCTTGGAAAAAAGAAAGATTTACTATTAAGATGTCCCACTTGGGATTGACCTTCTTGGTCAGTGAAGGAGTATGTCGTTTTTGCTGGCATAAATTCAGCATCAAGTGAAATATGGAAAAAAAAAAACACACCCATGAATCTGGTTTAGGACATAGTCATCCTCCAAGGTCAGTCCAAGTTGTCTTCCATCTTCCAGTTACGTAAGAGTGCAACTACACAAAGTATTTAAGTGACCAGTTAAAAAATAAATTACTCCAAAGCACTGATTCATCCTGAATTAACTTTTAAAATGAAAAGCAAGATTGTTAACACAGAAAGCACAGAAAGCACAGATGCATAAAAATCACATACACACACCACACCCAACCTTCAAATACATAAAAAGACACATGTAGACGCAAATAAACAAATTGTTGGCAGCTAATCCACCTGTAGGTCAAAAAAAAAAAATTAAAATTATATAAGTAATGGTGTTCTGTTACCTAAAAAATATGTGAAGTAGTTTTAACAATTCTGGGACAATTAAGCTAAAAAAGCATTAGTGTATCAAATTTAATTGATGTTTCCTAAATAAATGCATGTTCAAAGTTAAATCCACTTGTCCTGACCTGTAATCATTGTAGGAGGTAATTTATCCAATTAGACATTAAATCTGCTCTTCTTCTTAATGATCACACACTTCTATTAAGTCCCAAGCCACTGGAAACGTCATCAGCTCATCATATGACTTCACAGAGTCGTCCAGAAGTGAGATTGCTTCCCATGCAGCAGTTAATATAGCACCTGTAATCTTACCACAAAGTGTCTCGTCAAACAGTCAGCCTTGCTGTGCACTGCCTGAACGTTTGCCAGCTGCTGCTGGCTCATCATCATCTGCACCCTCACCATTTTCAGGAGATTCATCACTGCCTGCTGATGGTCCAGTGCCATTATCACCATTGGTATCTCTTGCTTCTCAGTTTTTTGCTTTTCAAGTTTAAGGAACATCACCATAAATACCATCAATCCAGTATTTCTCATTTGCTGTTGGTTAAGCCTTACAAATAACATTGATAAAGTCAGTAATAATAACAAATATTTACATAGATAATAAAAACAAACAGCAATCGGTACAACAGAGTGGTGGAAAAGGTGATCTCTAAGTTGAATAGTATTTCTTGGTATATGTGAAAAATAAATAGATGAAATAACCAAAAGCAGTAATACATGTGATAAAAGTGGTGATCCTTTTTAAATTTTCTAGTGCTTCAAAAAGTGGACAGTTCATGATTAGATATGTGAAGTTGTTTGGGTTTTAATAATCTTTCCTATTTGCCTACTAAATAGAAGACCTCAAATGATTCAAACATGACATTTATACAGCATAAAAACAAACATGAAAGCACAATACACATAAAACACAAATACAGATCACTTTCCATATATGTGAAAGCTTTAAAAGAGAGTTTAAAATGTAAAAAACATATATGCTAGTTTTCAAGACGAGACACAAAAACAAAGAAAAGCAGGCATAATATACAACAGTTTTTTTCTAATTTATTAACTAGAGGTTTTCATTGTTTCTGGACTGAAAACCATGTGATCCGTAAATACATGGTTGCACTACAGATGACTCATTAAATGACATTATATTTGAATGTTGGATTGTCAAGAAGCAGTAAACTTAACCCTTTAGCTTGTTTAACATCCCAGTGTTCTCTTACTTACTGAGTTCTGGAATTTGTTATCATTATTATTATTATTTTTAATCCACTTCGTGGGGCTTAATTTTGCAGTTGACATAGCAGAGTACTGAAAAACTTTGTAAGATATCAGCTACTGCTTACGCACCTGAATCTAAACTGAAGTATTTAGAATTCCCTACAGGTATAATGATAGCGATTTTCATTCCCAATGACTTATTTGTCAATAAACTACAGCATGCAACCTTTACATTGCTTACCAATAAAAGGTTCTTCAAATGCCACATTTACCTTTTTTCAGTGTTTTTCTTTTTCACAGGAAACCACAAGTCTCCTCATTGATTTGTGGTTTCCTCATCATTTATATTTCTAATTATTTTATAGCACTTTTATACAGAATAGACTGCTAGTAATATTAACACCGTAAATGAAAAGTTGTGTAATACAATACAAATTAAATAAATTGAAAGAGAATAAAAATGGTCAACTCTTTTTTTTATTATATAATTCTGTGTGTAGTGCAGTACAGTATTAACAACTTACCTATTACTGTATCTGGAACCAGAGGACCAGCTCTCACACGTTTTCTGCGTTTTCCTCCTTTACCTCCCCCCTCTCCTCCTACACCCCCTTCTCCTCCCTCTCCTCCTTCTCCTTCCTCTCCTCCTCCTTCTACACATCCTTCTTCTCCCCACTCCCCTTCAAATGAATCATATTCATCTTCTCCTTCACCGCCACCGACTCCTACTCCAGCTGCGCCTTGAGCTCCACCTTTTCCAATGGCTGCAGCTCCATGTCCACCTTCTTGTCCACCAGCACTGGCACCACCATCAACTCCATTGCCTGCACCCCCTGCACTTCCTGCACCAATACCACTGGTACCACCAGCACCTGCAACTGCAGCAGCACCACCAGGACCACCTGTCCCGCCAGCACCAGCTGCACCCCCGGCACCAACAGCACCACCAGCACCCCCGGCACCAACAGTTCCATCAGCACCACCAGCACCGGCAGCCCCACCAACACCAGCAGCACCCTCGGCACCAACAGTTCCATCAGCAGAGGCCGCGCCACTTCCAGCACCAGCTCCGTCTTTACCAGCTGCTGCCCTTTTAGCTCTTGCCGCAGCCTTAGCTTTAGCTTTGGCTTCAGCAGCTGCCTTTTTAGCTGCTTCTTCATCCTCTTGGGCTGCTGCTCCAGCGGCTTCTTTCTCGGCTTGGGCTTTCTTTGCAAGTTCCAGTTTTTCTTGCAATTCTTTCTGATATTTTTCTTGCTGCTCCTTTGCTATTTTCAACAGCTCCTCTTCGTTGCTACCTCCAGCCATGGTGGTTTTCCGAGCCACCTTTTTGCCCTTACTTGCAGGATCTTTGTCAGCTATGAAAAATATATCAGATATATTTGTAACTTGCAGCTGGTTTTGGAAAAATTTTGGAATATTCAATTTTTTAATGTGAATTTTGTGATTTTTTTTAAATTATATATATCTATATATATATACATGTGTGTGTGTGTGTGTGTGTGTGTACATAATTCTCACCTTCAACTATAAGCCAAGCGTTGCAAGATTTTATTCCTGCCACAGCAGCATAGATACCGGCATCCAAAGGCATGCAGTCCCGCACAATCAATTTGTGGATGAGCTTATCCTCAGATATAGTAATTTCATGTTTTTCACTATTTGACAGCAGAGCACTTTTGCCATACCATTTGATCTCGTTCATGGGTGCAGTTAGGACACATTGAAAGAGGGCGTCCCCTCGTTCTTCTGCCTTGACTTCTTGTATTTTGACAGCAAATTCGACTGGAGTTACTGAAAGGTTTTAAAAAGACACAAAAGAATCAGAGAAAAACGCAATCCATTATCTAAACTGCTTACCCTGTTCAAGAACTCTTTCATCAGAGCTGCCCGAACTTAATGAGTCACATTAATTTAAGCTATGAGTACATTTCAATCAAATGGAAAAACACGATTTATGGTTAACAATTGTATAAGTAACAATAAAAGAAGCTGAATAGACCTAAACCTTATCTAATCTTAATACCTGGATTAAAGACAGACCTTTAAAATCAGTGGAGAACACATTGACACCCTCAACATCCACTGAGTAGAGTCCAGCATCTTCTACTCCTAGTTTTTTGATTTTGAATATGTATTTTTTGCCAACTTGTTTCAAACTATGTTTCTGCTCATCAGCCTCATCTTTGGAAAATGGAACCATGACACCATCCTGCAGAATTTAAAGATGTATTAACATTTTGATAATACGTTTAAAAAGAAAGAAGCAAGACAAAACGTAATGAGCAGTTAATTTCTTACCTTGTACAGGTACAGTTTACTGCT
The DNA here is from genome assembly GCF_057382095.1 of Aulonocara sp. 'chitande type north' Nkhata Bay. NCBI lineage: Eukaryota > Metazoa > Chordata > Actinopteri > Cichliformes > Cichlidae > Aulonocara > Aulonocara sp. 'chitande type north' Nkhata Bay. The sequence continues at coordinate 37,056,784 of NC_141348.1, read as the reverse complement.
AGGATCCTTGAGGTCCATATCCAACTCAATTGTTGCATAATCATCATCTGTGACCTCAATAGGCTTTAAACTGCTGATATGTGTGACAAACTATGGCAGAGATATATCAAAAATTATAAAAAATGGTCAAGCGACAGTATACAATACAGCAAATTTAAAGAAAACATTATAGGCCTCTCTGAATAAAAGCAGTTTTGTTGGAGAGGCTTTTGATTAAATAAAAGAATGCCAGAGTTCTGTACCTCTGCGACCTCCTCTTCTCGTTCTTTTTTCATTTCATTAAGTTTCTTTAGCATGCCACGGAAGTTTGTGATACCATACTCAGCACAGATACGCTCATAGTCTTTCTTGTCTGCACTGAGCAGAATTTCCCAGACCTTCTCCTCTGTCACCATTGGCTTCTGCTCACGTGTTCCATCTGGATTACTGTATTGACAAGCAGCATTAAGTTAGAATTCACAGCTGTAAAGAATACAAAAAGTAAGAATAGTTCACAAGCTATAAAAAAGCTCACCGTTTTTTTAGTGTCTTTCTGAAGTCAACTGTATCTGCGGAACCATAAAAAAACAAACTTAAAACACAAATTTGTCAGTCAATATAGAAATATCATAAATGTGGGAGGCTCTGACCAAAGGAGGCTCTAGAAACTAAACCACAGCATAGCTTCATAATGGCAAGCGTCTGGGGGCTGAGGTTAATATTTTCAGAAAAAGAGTCACTGATGTCTTAAGTGGCAGTGCATAGTGAAACTGTGCTGATGTGACAGACAGATTTTTCCAAATAATTCAAATCACTAAGTAAAATGTCAGCTTGCAATTAAAATTAATGGGCAAATTGTGTAGGAGAAAAAGTGAACCACTCTATCTAAATATTGGTAGATTTAAAGAAAGCCCATCAATATCCATTTAACTTATCTTGCCAAGTTCCCCAAATGTCTTCTGTAAAATCTAATAGATGTTTTCTGAATTACATTTATAGTTTGGTTGTAATGCAGTTTGCTTATTTTCTAGAAAATGTTTCAGAAGCGCAGTAATGCATAACTTGTCCTGGTCTGATAACAAACAATTCAATTCAGTTTTATTTATACAGTGCCAAATCACAACAACAGTTGCCTCAAGGCCCTTTATATAGTAAGGTACACCCTAAAACAGGGGTGGGCAACTCCAGACCTCGAGTGCCGGTGTCCTGCAGGTTTTAGATGTGTCCTTGATCCAACACAGCTGATTCAAATTGCTAAATTACCTCCTCTGTCTTGAAGTTCTCGAGAGGCCTGGTAATAAACTAATCATTTGATTCAGGTGTGTTAACCCAGGGTGAGATCTAAAACCTGCAGGACCCCTGCCCTACAATAATACATACAGAGAAAAACCCAACAATCATATGACCCTCTATTGCAGGGGTAGGCAACTCCAGGCCTCGAGTGCCGGTGTCCTGCAGGTTTTAGATCCCACCCTGGGTTAACACACCTGAATCAAATGATTAGTTCATTACCAGACCTCTGGAGAACTTCAAGAAATGCTGAGGAGTCATTTAGCCCTTTAAATCAGCTGTGATGGATCATGGACACATCTAAAACCTCCAGGACACCGGCACTCGAGGCCTGGAGTTGCCTACCGCTGCTCTATTGAGCAAGCACTTTGGCGACAGTGGGAAGAAAAAAAACTCCCTTTTAACAGGAAGAACCATTTAGTGAAGGAAACACTAAATGCTTCTAAGAAAACATTTCAAGGTCATACAACACCAAGTGTTTATGAGCTCTTACCTTCGACTTGTGCCTTTTGGAGTTCTTTGGTCTTGGAAAATCCAACTGTGAACAGTAAACATAGTTATTTATTTATTAGTTTTGTTTTTAATTCATCATAAAGATACCAGTTGCTCATGAAGATATGTAATTCAGCTTTAACACATCTGAAAGAGACAGTATTTCAGAGAATAAAAGTCTTACCTTCAATAACATTTAAAACAACAGTGCAAACAGCCCTTCCATATTCATTTGTTGCAAAACACTTGTAGGTGTCAGCATCTTCTGGAGAAACTTTAGGGAACTAATGAAGCACAGAGCTGATGTCATTTTTATTATGTTTGACTGCATATTAAGTGTTGTTATTTATTTCAGCTCACAATCACTTGTACCTTGAAAGTGCTATTGTGGAGCTTACCTCAATGGTGTGTTCGTTGGTTGCCTCATCATATTTTTGTAGGCACACAGAAGGATGAAAAAGTATTTCTCCATTTGCTCTACTCCATGTCACAGTAGGGGTTGGGGTTCCTACTATTATGGCTTTAAAGAACGCAAATTTACCTGTAATAGAAAAAGTTGAGGATTGTTTAGTATTGAAAAAATAACTTAGTAAATGGAAATGTTCCAGTTACAAATGTTCCAGATCATGTTAATACATTAAATTAAGAAATTCTAAAATGATTTCTGTTGCCACTGCCACTGAGTGTGCAGAAATGATAGGTTTGAGGCTTTTCCTAGTTTTCTTCATTTTTATGATATTTATTTCAACCCAATATTACAGGAGATGTTTGGCCATAATGCACAACACCATGTCTGGCAAAATCCAAACAAGGCATTTCAGCATAAACGCCTCATACAAACTGGCAAGCATGGTGGTGTAGGGATGATGATTTGGTCTTGTAGTTACTGACAGTGACATAGTGTAGTATGTCATGTGTTTTTATTCAACTAAAAAAAACAAAACCCTCCCAGTACATAAAACCGCAGTGGTCAATAGCATTCAGTAACCCAGATAAGAACACGCAATACCCCTTTTCTTCAAAACTGGATTAAGAGCTTCTCAAAAACCTGATCACAAACATGATCACATGCATCTAAAAAGTTTCACTGGAATTTATCTTTGTCATCTGTTTAATAGATACTTTTGTTAGTGACTTCAGTTTAATTACATCACCAGAACAATTAGGACTTCCCAGTATTTGTCAGTAATACTTGTGTAGGTTTAAGGTGTAGGTCAGTGTGCAGCACATTTTTTTGTATTGTATTGTGAAGCATTTGAGACATGACATGAGACTTACCCTCTTGAATAGTTAGAGCAATCGGTTTGCGGGTGAAATCTGGAGTTGTCATTCCCTCTGGAAGTTCCTCCATAAACTGTGTTATCATGACACCAGGCACTTTTGACTTCTTCCTGATGCCTAACCAAATCAAGGCATATTAGGCAATTAGGCAACCCTAATATTTCAAAGCAGACCAGATATATACAAATTTGTGTGATCCAGACTGAGGATAATAGATCACTTAAAATGTTAAAAAAGCAACTCTATAAGTCTAAAAAACAGTCATATTTTGATCAAAAAAATAACCAGCACATTTAAAGAAATTAAAAACCCAGACCAGAAAAAAAAAGAGGTCAGGGTCAATTGCAAACACAGTCACATTCTGACGTATGAATCAAGTATGTGTGAAGAGAATGCATATTCTGATGTTAAAATGCCACAATACACGCTCAAATTTCAACTGCTGCATGACAAAATGGCTAAGAAAAGCTACATTTTATAAGATTATCTACCCCTTTTTCTTTACAAACTGCAGGTGCTTATTCTAAGGGAAGGAATAATACTTTAACAGTCAGCTTATTTGGGAATGAAATATGTCAGCTATCAGCTAGGATAGTTTCATATTGCTGAAGGTTTGTTGAACTTGCTCCCGCAGTTTATCCAATTCCTAGTGCTGTTTAAGTAGGATAAAAGCCACTTACATAGAGAAAGGTGAACAATCATAAACCGTTAATTACAGTGAATGTATAACTGAGATATTTAATTAGGTTTTTTAAGTAACTTTGTGAAAGAAGACAGAGTTGCCTATAACAATTTAACAAACCTATGGGCATTTGAAGTAGTTGTAGTAGTAAGTGTGTAGTGTTTAGTGATATTAGCATGTGCCATATTTATGGGCTTGAGTCTCAGACAAATATTTGTGTGAGTCTCAAGCCCAGTAAGATCATAGTTGGTGCTATTATAACAATAAAGTCAGTCTTTTAGCATAAAATCAGCACTTTGGTCATGTGGAATAGGTTATGCTTGTGATTGTGATTAAGAGTTTTTTCTTCTCAGTCTATTTCAATTTAATGCATACATAATCTTAAAAAAACACATTTATAATTTACTAAAACACTTACAGCTTTAGTTGTATTATTCTCAGCACAGTTTATTTTAAATTTGTGAGTATGAGAAAAGATAAAACTGAACAAAAAGGTTGAGGTTAGCTCATGCATTCTGTATTTTAAAATATGTGTCAACAGAATCAGACCTGGATCTACATATATGTGCTGTACTATTAGAGTATTCATATGAACTAACCCTCAGCAATATCGAAGACTTCATCACTGATTGCTGTTCACAAGGATAAAGCTGGCCCAGGGATCCCTGGTCTTTAATTATTTTCACCTTGCGTGAAAGACCTGCAATAGGCAGAATATTAGCTACAAAATATTTATATTTTTATTAAAGATTGTGAGAGCAGAATGCCCCACCCAGCATTTTGCAGTCTGAAGCACACTGTTAAATTAGTTAGTTAAATTAAATAAGTTAAATTGCTTGCAGCAGGGGTTACTGAATAGTATATATGGTTTGTATGCTGCACGGTGATGATAACGTTACACTGGTGTTGCTGCTGTTAGCAAGCTGGATGTTCACACTGTGGAATTTTTAGGATGATGCAACAATAAAAACAACATGTGTGCATGAAAATGTTGATCAGCTTTTCAAAATAAGACAGTGATTAGAATGACATGAAAGCCAAGCATTGATATCATAGGTCAATTTGCAGATAACATTTAAAAATAATTAGCATAAATGTGGTACGAAAAGGTTTAATTCAGTTCTGTCATTCTGAAGTAGATTGAACAAGACGTATGTTCTTGATTAAAAACAGGGTCTTTCGTAAGTCGAAAATTTTCGTAAGTCGAAGCCCCCATCGCACCTTTTGAGTGAAAGATAGGCTATAGGCTAATTGCTAACTGCAACGACGGAAGCGCAAGTACGAAAGCCAAGGGGGTTGTCACATGATTGGGAAGGCATTGTGGGCATTGTAGGCATTGTGGGCTCAGCCAATCAGAGCCAGCGGATTTTGTTACGCGGGCATTTTGCCGTAACACGGGCAGAAATATTGCCGTTAAGTTCCTTCGTAACTTGAATTTTTCGTTAAATGGGGTATTCGTAAGTCAGGGTTCCACTGTATATTATATCTGAGTTGTCTTACATCTACTTTTCTCAACATCACATCCCTGATATCTTGTTTTTTTTTACTTAAATGATTGCCTTCATTGAAAATTTGCACTACCGTCGCAGTGGAAATGTCCCTGTTTTGTTTGAATTGTCTACCAAACACAGATGCGACAGAATAAATTTTCCTTTTGTGTGTTTTTTGCATCTTCATCACTTACAATGAACCTCTTTTTGGAATGAATTAGTAATAATGATAATAACTGTACCATCTGTTGTTAGAGTCTTTGTCCCTCAGTGTTTGCTTAAAAGCTGGAAAACAAACTCATAAAAGAGATTCCACTTCATTTTTTTTTTTAAACAAAATCTACTTTTAAAACTTAAGTAGTTATACCGTGCACCCTTACACCCTGCAAATGAATGCAGGAGGATAATGCATTTATCTCGTTAATGTCGTTCTCCTTTTACCTTGTTTCTTTTTTTCTCTTTTTTTAAATGAATATTTTTCCCTTTTTGTGTTTTTGTGTCTCATAAGGCTCTTGTTATTTGAATGATGTTTCATACACTTGGCTTTCCTCAGCAAACAACTGTACAAAAGAATGAATGATATGAATGAATAATGAGTCTATTCAGGTAGACTGTCAAAACCTGCTCACTCTCCAGTTTGTTCTTATTTTTGTCAGATGTTTGTGTTCTCAACAGTACAGTTTCAACCTTTTCGTCAGATTAGACTGACAGGACTGAATAATGTATTTTCTTTTTCATTTGTAGATAAGTAGTGCTGAACTGTTTTTATTTGATACTGTCCTACTGTAGTTAAACTCTATAGTGCGTTTTTTGTTTGTTTATTTTTTTAAAACCTCAACTAAAAAAAACCCTGGAAAATGCTCTCTAATCCTCCAAATTATTTGTTAATTTATTGTTAAATCCCCCTGTGTCTCACAGGAAAATGGCTTTGCATACGTTTTATCTTGTGAAAAAGCTCTGATGAAAAAACATTTTGGTTTATTTTTGTTTAATTTGCAGTGTAGAGATGTTTAAAGATGTTTAACTACACATTTAATCTCTTAGATATCTTAAAATAAGATCAAGAAGTGCAATTTCAATAGCACATCTCAGTGTTTCTTTTTACTGAAAACTATTTTGAAATGTAATTGTTTATTTATTACTTAACTACTTTGGTGTAGCATGACTGGCTGTGGGGGAGGTCTTTATCATCAGGAAAAGCTGTAAAACCTATAAAAAATACAGTTAAAGGCCCACAAATGTTGGCCTGCTTCATATTTTCTAAAGCTGTCCAGCGGGCCGATTTGACAGGCCGATTCTCACACCTGTGATCTGAAGATTGAGTCATTAATGTCTGGTTTCACATGCAAAATAAGTACAAATAAATATGTGCAACTTTAAACGCAACTATGAGAAAGGATTTGTTGTGCTATTATTGGATTAATTAAGATGTCATACTAGAGGTTATAGGAAGATTGAGTGAGGATGATTGTAGTACAACTGAGTACACTTTGAAATTTGGATTTAATTTAGTGTAAAATTGGTGTTGTTACTAGGGTTGCATTTAAACTATATTACATGACATCACCACGACATCACTAAATACTGCAGCAGAATAAGTGACTCATTGTGCTTATCGATGTAAAACTTGTTAGCTGTTTTGGTACTGCAAAGTTTCTTAAGAGTCAGGGTCAGAGTTGGTCAGGTCTGCTGAGTAGAACAGGCCACTAAACGCCATTGCACTAGTCACAGTGTATAAATTGTGAGATTTGCGGTAGAATATGAGTTTTATTTTTATTTATTTATTTTATACCTTAGACTGAGTAATGAAATAATACATTAAAGGCCCAAAAGTCCCAGGCCACTTACATATTTACACCTATTGGAGCTACTTGGCTATAGGAAACCATGCCGTCAGTCTCCTGTTGCACAGTTTTTGTGCTGAAGTTAACACCAGAGGAGGTTTGTAAATCTGCATCTTTACATGGTCTATAGCAGAGCTGAAGAAATTTCATGAACTCTTTTGTTACAGTGTTGTGCCATACAGTATTACAGTAGGTCTTTGTCTTCCACTCATTGTAAAGGTGGACTGCAGGTGCGTGATTTTATATTCCTCTAGCAATGGGATTAAAACTCTTAAATTCAAAGATAGATTAAAGGTTGTTACCCAGTGCTTTTGTCTGTCGTGTATAAGACATTAAATGATACTGAGAACTGTCATTTTAGCTGGTTACCTTGACATTTCACAGTTGAGCAGGAATACAAAGGTCAAAATATTTAAGAGGGTACAGAATGGTCCAAATTAGAGGAAAGTACTCAGATATAATTTACTGGTAATCTTTCTACTTATACCAAATGCACGCCATTTGCAGTTTAAAAGTAATTACAATGTAATTATATTAAAGCTTGATGAAATTTGCACTTTTTAAGGGTCCTTAGAAAGTGCAAAAATCTATCTAATGTGACAGGTGCCAAGTTGCATTAGATAGATTTTAGGAGACATTATGCCATTCCTGTAGAGCAAGTTCACTTATTTAGACTGAACTGTGCCAGCATATTGTACAAGGTTACTTTGCATTTGAATACATCTTTAAAAGTGGCATTTTTTTTTCTTGAAATTACAAGCTACAGTCAACAGATGGCAATCAACCGCAGTGCCCTCTAGCAACAGCCTGCAGACACTATTCATATGAGGGGTTTGAAAATGTCACAATGAAATGCATCTGTTGTGACACTGAAAGTCATATCATCCATTCTGGATGACACCTTTCAATGAATGATGAAGATCATATCATACATGCAACTCACCCATCATGGAATCATGCATTTACAAAGATGAATCGTTCAGGTAATTCGATTTTTTCTGTTTTGTTTTTTGTCTTTCGCTCGCATACCTTTGTCGTCTGGGTGAACTCCCTCAGAACCTTTTTTTCAGAACCGCCAACTTAACACGTAATGTGAAAGTGGGAGAGGGAACAGGACAGGTAAATATTAATCCTGACAAAAGCACCATGTTGGGTTGGAACTTCGACAGGATTATAACATATAATAGACATAAAACACCACAATATACAGTATATTCCCAGGAATCAAAAGCACAAACAGACAGACTTGAGCAGACCCAAATATTTAGAGACACATTGCACATCAAATCATTAGTCACAGACAAAAAATAAGACAGAGGTTAGCAATGTGTTGTTACAGCAAGCATGTAAATGCTGTACTGTACAACTGATGATTAGACATAGCTTCACACTTTCTTACGCATTTTCTCATGGTAGACATCTCAGGATGTTTCCTGTGCAGTGCTTGAGAGAAATTATGTATAAATAGAAAAGCAATTTGTGGAAAGATGATTTCAAATAAGCCTTCATTTTGTCTTCTATCAAACAGAGACACAATTTCATTTTCAGCTCCCTCTTTATTTGTGGCAGCTTCAAGTGTGTGTTGAATTAATCTTCGATGATCTTGCTTTGATCTTCCATGTCCCCAACGGTTGCATTGCCAGCATTGCTTCTCAGATGAATCCTGAGTATTCTTTGTCTTTGGTCATGAAGAAATCTTTTTTAAACATGATGAGAGCTTGTTTGCATCTTCTCTTGTGTTGTCAGTGATGCCGCTGATCATTTCTTTGATCGACATCTTCATTCGAGTGGAGAAGCTAGTGACTGAAAAATGACTTCTCTTCTTAGACAGAAAAAAAGAAGAAAAATAGCATCTGTTTTCTCATTGCCACACAAAATCTCGATATCTTGCAGGGATCTTGTATCGACTGCTTCCACTGAAGAAAATAGGCAGCTGTATTGTTTATCTTCTTTTTAAGTTGTTGGTGATGGCCTTCATATTACACATTTTATTGTAATTTTATTCTTTAAGTACCATTTGGCATGTCATTTTTACCTGTTGCTTTCTTGTCTTAATTATTCTTGAATGCAGTGTCACACAGCTCTTTAGTTTTAATAAAGTTTAGTTGTTTGCTGTCTGTGAGGAGGATCCTGTTCTTGTGTGTCACTGCAATAATAGAACGTACAGGGTGACAAGGTTGCAATACTAACCGTTGACTGGCTTCTTTACTTACCCGCCTGCCCAGTGGCAGTCTGATCGGTCACCTTTGACTTCTTCGACATCTTGGTTTTCTCTTGAGCTCTGCTGATTCAGAAGGCTCTGCACTAAAAGACAGAATAGGAAATCTAAAATCTACTGTACAAGTGTGGCTCAAATCAAATCCCTGATATAAGACATTTGTGTCAGAGTTTGAGGTGTTAGTCTTTTAATTTTGGGATTGTTTTCTTTTTGAAAATTTAAGCAGACGCCATTTAAAAGTTTTAATAGAGTAATGTAGTGCTTTTGAAGCAGACTGCTCTAATTACTTTTCCAGTGGCACAAAGTGATCATCAGCACCCGTTCAGCCAACGTCATTTACAGTGAATGTCAGACTTAACATGGGATTATTCTGTGTCTCAGGATTCCTTTGCATACATTTGTTAATTAACCGAGGTGCTCAATGAAACCTCATATAAACATGGAGAAGATTTGGAATTAGATTGATAATGCTGCACACTGTACAGCAATAATTATATGATCACCCAGTTAATGACAATAACTTACATGCCAGTGTAAAATTTATAATTTTACAGACATTATACTGCAAACATTTTTAAACATTTTACTGTTTTTAGAAGAGTTCTGGGATCTTCTGTACAATTCTGGACGAAGTCGGTGACAAGGATCAAATGAAATTCAAAGGAAATTCTTTATATTTAATTGCTTAGGATATATGCTTATGACTGTGTAATGCCGCAAAATGATTTGAGGATAATTAATTTGGTGTGTGTGTGTGAAAATATACATCAAAGTTTTCCATAGTACTACATTTAGTGAGATTTCTTGAGCAACAAGGGTTTCACTGGCTCAGAGTCACACCACCGTGGTCAATACATCACCTTTTTTTTTAGCTCCGTAAGTGTTTGAAAGCTGAAGAGATGAAGCTATAAAGGAAAATTGTTTTTCCATCTTGACTGAAACATTGTTTCAGATGCTCAAAAGTTAAAAGTTTATTTGTTGTTTTGGGGTTGGTTTTTTTTTAGAACATCAGGTGCAACACAACACTTTACAAATTAGCATTCGTCACAGTTCTAAAAGGTCATGCATATGGATTTATGCCATTACTATTTTTTGTTCTTGTAAAATTTGAACCAAAGAGTCATGTTAAGACGTCTTAACTTCCTCATTGGACAGAGATTCACAGTGGGTGTGGTTACTTATGGGTAAATAATATTATTGTCATTACTTTGTAGCTCAACATGGATTTTTAGAAGATAACGTTGATGTGAAGAGGTAAGTCTTGTTCACATATATATGTATATATATATATACATATATGTGTGTGTGTGTGTGTGTGTGTGTGTGTGTGTGTGTGTATATGTTACCCTTGGTTCAGGATGTGTTTGAACAGTTTTTAGTGTTTAAAACATGGTTTAGTTCCTGTGTCACACTCTACTAATGAAGAAACAGACATAACCAAAATGCTCATGACTTTGAAATGTTGCTCATGTAATTCTTAAATTTATGCTTGCTTTGTTATCCTGCTTGTTCAATGTTGGTCTTACAGAAATTCAGGCATTCAGAAAGCATGTGTGCTTGAACCTATATGAACTCCTCTAATCATTTGAAGGTTGTTAGGCTGGGTGAATTGAAAGCTGGTGTGTGGTGGATATGGGTGATCTATTGAGATGATCTTTTGAGAGACTGACTGATTTGGATGTCAAATAATCTCCACATTAACATTTCCACAAATAACTGTTTTATTTATAGTTGTGCACATGCTCTAGCATATGTTAAAAAGGTTCTGGGCTCCAGCAGTGATCTTGGCACTTGGTCTGTCTTGAGAATGAACAACACATATGGTAAAGGGAAAACAGCACGAAAAAGGAGACATCTTGCAAAAGGCAACGCTCTCATCTTCTCTTCCACTTAATAGTTGTTGCTGTGCTAGCTCTTATCATTTACTGTTTTGCTGCGGCTTGCATCTGTTTTTTTTTTTATTTTGACTTGTGGGGGAGGGGATATTCTAGACATTTTTTTTATTATCAATGCATTCCAGAATAAATCTGTCTTAGTCACTGTCCCAGAGATTGACGGATTTGTGCTGCAGGCTGCATTTCATTAAATGTTGTTACTTAAAAAAAATAAACAAAAGAAAAAAAAACATGCTTCAAAAAATCATTACATATAACCAGTATGTAGGCAGGCTGGCTGTCACTGCAGGCAAGATAACAAGCCGCCACTGCTGAAATTGGAGATGGACTATCTGAAATGCTGGGCCACTGCTACAGAAAAGTATTGGTTGTTGTTGCCTCATGTTTTCCTGTATACTTCACTACTGTACTTATTCATTATTATGTTCTTCATTTTAATTAAAAGTGGTAAAAATAGCACTGATATATTTATGATGATTGTTTTTTTATTATGTAATGACATCTATGTATTTCTTTTGCTTACAATACTGAAATGATCTCTTTCTATGTTACCAACATGAAATGGAGTCTCAAACATATAGAAATTTGTAAAGAAGACTCTTGAGAAATTTGAGAAACAGCAGACAACTAGACTGCACCCAATACGTAGGAGCGCATGTGACACCTACTGCAGATGACTGCACCGCTGACTACATATTCTGGAAATGGCATCTGGTAGCTTCTCAAATGTCCCTCACTGCACTTTTCTACACATCACTGACTGCAGCTGAGTGCACAAGATGCACAGCTGAAGTCACTTTCTAACACAAAACTGAGTCTGATGACATGTCTTTTAGTGTCCAAGTGTTAGTGGTACTATTTGAGCCTCCCAGTGGATTTGTTTATATGTTCGGTATTCAAAACATGTAAGAAATACTTAGCCTACATGTAATATGTATGTTGTAATGAGTCTGCTGGTCTTTGTCTATTTAAGCTACTAACTACACTGAATACAGCATTTTGCTTTGTTTTTTCAATCTTTAAATGCAAGAGAGATGCACCGTATGTGCTCAGTGTTAGGAGGATTTGTACATTGTGAACTGTAGCCCTGTGAATTCATTTAATGTAAAAAGAAATCCAGTTCTCTGCCAAAATACAACCCACTCCCTCTATGCAGCTTCTTGAATCTTAGGTCACATATTGATTTGATACCTCCTTCTAAACTTAGTCATCACCCAACAACCTCACAGCTCTGACCATACTGCTATGATGAGCTTCCCAGATTTAAAGCTATGAAATTCAAACTGAGAAGCCTACATGCCTTGCTTAAGTGATTTCATGCAGCAACATCAATTCTGTCCTCTTTGTAATTAAATCATGTCCTGTAAGTTTTAATGTATGTCTGAACTATTAATATGATAGCAAACCCTGCATGCACTGTAATTTTAGAAACTGAAATCAGATACCACATTCGTGACTTACAAGCACTTTTAAGCTTCAAGCTCAGTCTTTGGATAGGAAAATAGAAACATCTCTTCATGTCTCATGCATTTACACATTAGCTTTTCTATTGCAATGTTAAGCACCTGTTTACAAAGTACTGACATCTTTCTGATATAAACAGTGATGGTAGACATTGTATTCATGCAGATTGCGCTCCCAGCTGCAGACTTACAGAGGATAGGCTTTTGCAATTCATTTCTACATTTACTTATCCAGCCTTCATTTTGAGGGCCACCTACCTGCTCTCAGTCCTCTTAGCACTCTTCCCTTTCAGACAGCAGTCTGGTCACACTGTGCCTTCTCCTAATTTTTTCAGTGTAATAGATCCTTCCAGCAGTGTGCAAGTCTGAGCTCAATGCTCCTCTACTGCCCAGACCCAGTGACTGCCAAAAGCTGTTTAGGCTTTTTTGTATTAGTCGTGACCCCAAAGACATTGGAGGTTGAGTGGGTGGTGAAGTAGGGAGGTAATGTGAAGGGGTGGGGGGGTGGCAGCAGGTTGAACACCTATTAAAGAATTTTTTTTCGTTAATCCAGTTTCTGAAGCCTGAATCTTTCCCTCTCTTTCTGTCTCTTTCTAAAATGTGTGTTTAGACAACCAGCATATAAAATGATGGACAAAAAATTAATCACCATACTATTCAACACAATTTAATTATAAACTAAACCCAAATATCACCTGGAAAGGGAAGTTGCAAAACATTAAACAAAACTACACGTTTTCAGTGCAGAGATGATGTCCTGTCATCCAGTGCATTATAACTTCATAACCTAACTCTGGCATTCATCAGAAGCAATCCATTCTTGACTGCTGGGACATAATAATTATCACCCTGTCAACTTTTATTAACAAAATAGGGAGTAGCTAAATGGCTAATATTGATGTGGCAACTGGAGTAGAAATATGTATTCATGATCATCTTAAATGGGTAAAGTATGATATCCAGAGAGGGTTGTTTTCAAAATCTTCATAGCAGATTGGCACATTAGAGTTGATAAGCATCATCATGTAATATCTAACAACAGGTTTTCCATTAATGTGTTGTTGTTGTTTATCTTTCCTATTTAGGCCAAGTTTAAAGGCTGCAGCTATAAATGCTTTTGTATCATGTCTTTTTAATACACACTAGGATATTGCAGACTGAATGTCATGTTTAGAGTTGTGGTATTATTTTAAGATTTGCTATAGAAGTTGCCAGACACTGTCTACAGAGGATTAAATAAAGAGATGATGTGTATTGTAGGTGTGTCATATTGTCCCCTCCCATTGGGTGTTCTGCCAATCACCAGGCAGCTGTTGAAACTTGCTCATGGGTGTTGACGAGTGTTAGTAACCGCAACAAAAACATCCTTACCGGAAATGCATACACACTAATACCATAATGAATTTAATGATTTAAAAATTCTAATATTCAAAAGTAGTTACACCAAAAAATTTTAACACATGACAATATTTCCTTAAGCTTCCTGCCTTGACAGCAAACTTTGACTAAAAATAACTAAAGGTCTCCAGGCAAAATATACTAATATATAGGCCCACCACTATTTGACTTATGCTTAAGTAAATATATAGTTCATTGTAAAAATGAGAGAAAACCTATTCCAGAAAATAATTCCACTACAGAATAATCCTGCATGAGGATTTAATTTGTCATAGAGTGAGGGAGCAGCAACTTACTTGCTTCTACATATTCTACATAAAATCATAAACACTTAATAAACATGCATACATTTGCATCAGATACTTAAGAGGTTTATGCGTTCACTCACATGGAAAAACGATACCACCGGCATAATTTATTGGCTGAGGTTAGACATGTCACTGGGTCAGGTCGAGGTCTGGAAAGGTCTTATGAAGACCACAAAAACTGCCTCTTGCTGTTTTTGGATGCTGTCAGCCAGCAAAAACAGTATTAGTTAATAGCAGTAGGCTCTTTCAGAAAACAAATTATGCACCTTGCGACAGTGCAAAAAATGTTCAGAATTGATTTGAGGAATATGACATTCAACAGATGTGGTGTCAATGCTCTTATGGAGCCACTTTTGCCTTCTGTTCCTTTGAAACTATTTTGACAAGTTACAAAACAAAAAATTATTTACTGTTATAGTACACTGGATAGGATAATTCCCTGAGAAAGAAAGTCACGACAAAAGAACATCAGACATTAGCAGCCTGCTACGACTTTGAATCACCTGGGAATTTCTCAGAGTGCATCTTCTCATATGTACTAATATCAGTGATTCCAACTTTGGGCCTTGCAGTTTTATGACTCTGTGCCAGCTTTTGTGGCACAAGGACACCTTAAGAGGTCTTTTGGAGTTCATGCCTCAGTGGTTCAGAGCTGTTTTGTCAGCACAAAGGGGAGCTACACGGACTTTTTTAACAACTTTTTTTTTTAACTCCAAGTAAAACACATCGCTATACAGTGCCTACCAAAAAATTTTTTTGAATCCATATTAAATGAAAGGATGCCCCCCAGGTCATATATTAGATTTAACTTATTCTACATTATATAAAACTTCAGTAGCTGTTGAAAATATTCAGAATGAGAATCTCTGATTATATAAATTGTGTTTACAGTGTTTTGTTTTTTTCTCAAAAGTGTCAAAAAGAAAGCAAGGAGACATAAATAAATAAATGTATTTAGTTTTTCCCAGTGTTATATAGGCCATGCTTTGCAAGTGACCTATGGATTTCATTGCAGGCATAACATACTGTAAATGTATGTCAATAAGAAACTTGAATCAGCTTCTTTTAATATGAACATTTCTCATCTTGACACTTTAAATGAAAAAATTACAAAAATGCTTTCAGTCAAAGAGATGAAGAATAAAATCCACTGTGCTGATTCACGTGTCAAATAATCCATTGTATAAATCTATCACAAGCCATTATGATGCAGCAGTGTGATTTAGACAACTGAAGGTGTTTCTGTGCTAAACTGCAATGGAATGGACGGTGCCACAAAGGGAGAATTTTACATCAGAAAAAATGAAAGAAAGAAAAAAAAAAAACCTCAGCGCTGCAGTATGATTTTATTATTAGTATTGGTGACATGCCTGCAAACTGGTGCTTTACAGCAGTGTGCGTCTGTTTCTAATGGTCTGTCTGATAATTCACACTCCACTACTTTGTCTCCTTTCCACTCCATTTACCAAACATATCTACCTATTCTTTGATATTCCTGTCCTTCCTTTGAATCTCTTCTTGCATGCAACATTTTATCCTACTTTTAATCTTTTACATTTTATCTTGTAAACAAATAAATCAGTGTTGATCCATTTCTTGTCGTTGATTTGTCTTTTGAATGATTCATTGGTTTGTTAGCTTGCATGTTTTTGTGAACTGCAATAGACAGACTTCAAAGTTTTCTCCCAGTAAGCAGTCCAGTAAGCAGTATGGGTCAACAACTAGCCTTCATGTGACTAGTTTTACGTGGATAATTTTAATAGCGTTGGAACGTTTTGGAACTACAGGGAGTGCACCAGGAAAAGGTGCGATCTGGAAAGGTGATGGCCCCAATTCTTAAAAGAGGTAAGTGGCTGATGAGGTCTCTCCCTGTGTCAGATTCAATGCCCTGCCAGCTTTGCTACACCAAACCTAGGACTGTGGCCAGAGCAGCATGTAGTGTATGAATCAAAAAACCTTATTAATACCTTTTGTTGTGAGAGTACTTGTAAACATGAAAGGCTTTTCTGGTTTTGTCCAGTTTTGTGCTCTGACTGTGTGAATGTAGCTTTGTATCTGTCATTTTGATTCTCAATTTTTGGCACAGTTGAATACATTGAAAAAGTGAGATTGTATTTACAACTTTAAATGAAATGATCACACAAGTTTGTGTTGAGAAATGTATTAAGATTTAGCCTCACTTCAAACCACTTGCACGTTCAACCAGAGAAGAGGAAGAAGAAGCTAAACGTCTTACTTTAAATCCAAAATAATTGAATTCATGCCTTTTACACTTTCCCAACCCTAAAGTGGTGCTCATCTTGTCCCCGTCACAGACTCAACAACATGGTAAACCCCATTTTGGTTTAAGTATACTTTCAAAGTATTACTTTACTGAAAATATACTAAGAGACATTGACCAGGCATCTGCTCTTAGCAAACTCTTCATCGCATCCAGAGAACTTGAGTTCTGCACAGTACATAGCATTACCTCTACTTGACTGCCAGTGAGATGCGTACACTCAGTAAATTAGTGGTACGGGTTTTGTATGCAATTTTGATACCTATGAGTACTCAGCCTTGTATTGTTTAATCACTGTAATCTGTTTCTGTCATTCAGGCTGTAAATTTTTGTATCATTCTTGTAACTGTGTAAATTGTTAAATCTATGAGGATAGAGGTAGGTGCAGTTGTATGGCTCTAGTATTGTCCAGTTAACAGATGGTTGAGCAGACATAGAACACATGTATGAGAGATGATACTGTTTTCATACATGTTAATTAACAATTTAGCAGGAATGGGAAATGGGCACATATGGCATGTCACTGTTGCGAGTTGATGTTAATCTGTCAGGAAAGCACCGTGAGTTCAAGTAGGATCACAAGGATGTGTGATTAAGCATAAAGTTTAATCTAATCCAATTAGATATGAATTAGGTGTGCGTAAGTCAGCCCATATGGAAAAGATATATATAAATCTTATAAAGTTTGTATCTGTCTTGTGTGAAACTTGTATGAAAACAGATATAAGATCCCTTGAAAAATTATATAATGAAACTTGTATGTTTTGGATACTTACTAAAACAATGTATGAAAGTAATGCGAAAGTGGCCACTTTCATGAGTAATCACACATAAGTTCTTACTATTTCTTTTCCATATGGGAGGCTGTGGCAATTATGTATTACATCTTTCTTAAAGGAATACACAATTGCCACAGCGTGTACATTGTGTTTAAAGCTAATGTGTTTTTTGATCTTGTATGAGATCCCAGTGTATTATACTCCTAATTAACACAAATATCAAATCAGCCAGACGTGTTCAAGACTACCTGTTGAAGTTCAGCAGAATGTGGATGAAAGGTGATTTAAGTGACTTTGAATGTGTCATTGATGATGGTTCCAGACAGGGCAGTCTGAGTATTTCAGAAACTGCTGATCTACTGATTTTTCTGCACAAAAGAGAAAATATCCAGGCAGCGGCAGTTTTATAAGTAAAAATGTCTTGTAAACACTCTTTACACTACTCATCTCTGAATAGACACGCTGAACCTTGATGTGGATGGGCTACAGCTGTATACGACCACACTGGGTACCATCACTGTCAGGAGAAAAATGAGAACATTTTACATCGCACAATAGAACATTGGAATTATGTTTCCTGGTCTGATGATGCTTGATTTCCACTACAAGAATCAAATTGGTTCGGTTACAACCCAGTAAAAGCAAAGTGTATCTGGTCTAAGTAAGAGTATAGATTGATCTGGCATGGGTAGGTGATATCAGGATTGTTTACCATATTTGTATTTGTAATCAAGTCAGTATGACCTTGTTCTTCAGAAAACATAAAACCAAACCTCTTGGAGTGTAGTTATATGTAGTTATTTAATTTATTCATATATGTCGTTCTTTATGCAACTTGGATGGATGTCATGCTCATTGATTTGGACTGAGTAGGCCACAGTCTTTTAGAACTAAAATTCTTTGAGGTCATCTGACTTGAGGCATGATCAGAGGCTCCTTTAGCATGACAGAGTTAGGTAGGGGTCGAGGTTAGTGTGACCTCTCTGGAATTCTCTGTTCATCATGTGTTTTGGCTGCTGAAGAAAGGTTTGGGATAACTGACATGTCTCTGTTTGCAGTCAAGGAACAATGTTAAAAACAAAAGGACAAAGTGTGTAAATCTTTTTTTTTTTCATTTCATTTCCTTCCTCTTTGTATTTCCTTGGTCACTATCTCATCCATGAACTTTCAAATCCTGCTCCCTCTTCCCTTGCCCATCTCTCCCTTTTGGTCGTGGTAATAAACCCATAGACGTTTCTGTCATGCAACACTTTTGGCACTCATAAAGGTGCCACCTGTTGCTAGTGCATACCAGGACACTTGATGATACTAGTTAGGATACTGCAAACTTGGCGATACTCATTTACTGCCCCCACCCAGTATCCTTTTAGGGTAGCATTAGTTGAGTCAGTGATGCAAGTACTCCACTGTGCAGATATTCACTCTGAGAAATAGTAAGGTCAAGGTCAAGGTCAAGGTCAGATTTATTTATATAGCACATAAGGATATTGATCAGCAGTTTGATACCAATGCACTTTACATCATGCGCTTCATGTTAAAGACTGCAGTCAAAGATTAAAAATAGGGTATTGTCTTTCATTTTTGTAGCACATTCATTCCACATTGAAGAAGATACTGTGAAATGTAGAATAGAAGACAAGAAACATGAAAGGATTTTCTGTGTGCTATAATTCTTAATATGGCCTATCTTTATGTTGGCTTTATAAGAACCTCTAGCAGTTGAATGACTTATTATATAAGAAGCATTTTTAGTGCAACTACAGTGCACAAGTATGTAACTATCACTCATTTCTCTATGTTTTACTTCCAAAGCCAGATGTTCTTGTAATTTTTTTCAAAATCGCCTTGAGCAGTAATTCTCTGGGCTTTCTGAAGGACTTTCAAAGCAAACATAACAGACAACTTGGGAAAGAACCAGTTTTGAATTGTATTGTTAGGCACATTCTTACTGGCAGGGTGTCCCAAAAAATGCACAATTTGTTCCAATTTCTTTTGTTTAATCTATGAAAAATGCCAAGGATAACACAGTTTGACAGTCATAAAATAGTAATTTTGCAACAACAAAGGGGTTAGCAAAGAGCAATTAGCTGAAAAGTTGGCGTATCTTGGCTCCTACCTCAAAGCACACTTCACGCTCTCGATCTTGCATGCTGCACAATAATGTTTAATATTTAGTATTTTCTTTTTTCTTTTTTCTTTCTCAACAGGTGATCCAGGTGATTGATATATGTAGTTTTTTTTTTTGTCTGCTTATTTTGTTGGTTTTTGTTTTTTGCCCTTTATCCCCGTCCCTGACTTGTGGTAGTAACCTCAGAATGATGCTGCTTAATCATACCTTATGTCATGGTAGGGGGGTTGGGTTGTTGACCCAGTGTTCTGTGTTTTGGACCTTTTATGTTTTGGAGCTTTACCAAACTACTGAAATTGTAGAGTTTTGTAATCCCTGGTAATTTCTCTGCTATATTATTAGAGGTCTCTAGTTTAGTTTTAAGTTACTTCATGGTTATCAGCTTATAGTCCCACTCCCTTTTTTCTGCTCTCTGTGTTTTGTTCCCTGTCTGTCATGTCTCTCGCCCTCTCTGTCGTTCGTCCCTGTTTCGTCTCTGTGCTCTGTGTCCATGTTCTTCTCCCTGTGTTTCCTTTGTCTCCCCCAGTCTGTCATGTGTTTCCATGTTTGTTTACCCCTGTCAAAGTGTCAAGTCTGCATGTCCTTGTCTTAGTTTTGGTGTGTGTGATACTCCCTGTCTTATTTAGACAGTCCCTAAACTCTTGTGCATTGTGTTCAGTTTCGCTTCCGCTGTCTCAGTATGCCTGATTTGGGTTAGTCTACTTTTCTGAGTCTTCTTTGGCCTTTTGTTTTCTATTCTTGTTTGTTTTTTCTCTCAGCCTAAATACTTTTGTTAAATAACACTTTTTGTTAAATAAACCTTATTTCCCATTCTTCTTTGTTTGAAAGTAAAAATGTAACTTAGTTAACCGTCATGATTACCTGCAAACACCTGTGATAGTTTTAGCAAAATAACCAAAATTACACATTTTTGCTACATTTCATAGTAATATTTCCAACACTTGAAAATCTAGGACCAAAAAAATTGTATTATATTATATTACATCACTGGGAAATAATGTATTTTTCGGACCATAAGGCACACCGGTTTATGAGGCGTTCTGTCGATGAACTGGTCTGTTTTCATACATAAGGTGGACCGGATTATAAGGCGCATTAAGTGAAACAAAACAGTCAGATAAGTCAAACTTTACTCAACCCATTCTTCTTGTTTCCTCCACTTCCGTACCATTGATTCATTAATGTTGAATTCTCTCACAGCTGCTCTATTTTCATGTTGCAGTATATTAATGACTAACCTCGTAATGTGGATGGATTATCTCAGTTGTTCTCCTGACTGAAGTTTGTTGTTTGGTCTGTTTACAGCATCCTATCATGCGATTGCATTTGTCCCTAACCCTCGGGAACACTCACATTAACTTTTATCAAGTGGAAAAAAGTTAGCATTCATCCTCCAGCTTCACTGTGTTTATGTTACATCTAACATAGTTGTGTCACTAACGATCACGTAGCACATCATTATATACCTGCTAGTCCAACTTCAGTAACCCTACAAACGTCACTGCTGTTTAGTTTTCTGTCTTCATTTATGGAAGTGATAGCAGAAAGAGGTTTTAATTTTTTCAGAAATCTCTCAGTTAGAACATGGTATATCATGTTTAGGTGGAAACTAGCGAGCTAACTTCCTGCTAACTTCTAACTCCGTTAAATTTAATAAATTCTGTTTTCATGGATGCATGGATGTTAAACTTAATTGTTACACCTGGTAAAACAGCAATGCTGATCATTTGATTAAAGATGAAAGAATTTAGACAGTTTTTAACTCTCAGTGATGCTGCAGTGTTCGTTTGACTTTGGGACCTGAAGCTGACAGAGTTTTGGACCCAGATTACTCCTTAGTACGGTAGCCGTAATGCTCCGACAGTCCATCAAGCGGTGCAGGTTGTAGCTTACCAAAGTTGTACTAAAATATTTTTTGACAGATTTTTGAGATTATAAGGAGCACTGTCAATTTTTGAGAAAATTAAAGGATTTTAAGTGTGCCTTATAGTGTGGAAAATACGGTAAACGCTTTATATACAGCTGTACAGACTGAATGTTTAATAGATGACTGTTTAAATTATAGTTCACAAAAGATTTTGATTTTTAGATTTACAAAGTGTGATGACAGAGCCACAGCACCATCATCTCACCATAATATCTGTGTAAGAAATTACCAAATGCTTACATTCTGACCATGTGACAGTTTACAGTTATATTTTACTACTAATTACTAAATGTTTCTCTAAAAATTAATTTGAGTTTAAATTTATAATAATATAGATTGTAATATATAATAATGTAGATTTAAAATGTTTTAAATGCATCAAATGTCCTCTTGTCCAACCAGTTTTTTTTTTAACTGTAAATAGTAAATACATGAAATCTGTCAGAACTGCACATTATCCAATCAAATTTATAAATTGATTATTTGATAGCTTAATTCCATACTAAATTTCTATGTTTTAGTATTTGAAAAGAACATATTTGTGGACATAAAACATTTTGTAATTTATTGATGTTAACCTTTACTTACAACATCTCAGTGATAATCGTTCAGTCTTTTCTAAATCAGCTTCTTTTGACTCTGCAACGAGTAATGCATGTCTTTGAAAGTCAGAATGGATGTCAGGATGTGATTTTGTGTTTCGCAGCTGTTGTAAAGAAATTATGATAATCTTAAATAATTTCCTTTAGTGCAAAATCTGTTTACAAATTAATAGAGATCTGAAATGACTCACAATTTTATTCCTTTTCAGTCATTTGGTAGGTTTACAAAATGTGCTTTGTGGTTAATGTTAAAGCATTCCACATGAAATCATAAGCTTTGGATCTTTTAATGTAAGCTCTGTTGCTCAGCAACTGTCATAATTGCAATGTATTTGTAATTATAAATCTGTTGTACAATGACAATAAAGGGCTTCTATTCTATATATCTGGTTTCCAGTGACAAATAAAGTCATACAAGTTTTTTGGGTTTTTTTTAAGCGAAAAGCTACAGTTTACATATTCTTAAATTCCAGATTTCTGTTATTAATGTGCAGATGTCCAGATGTTATTGATGTTCATTTGCTAGAGGTCCAGTCACAATCTCATAAAAATTCAGTTAAACCTTGGCCATAAAAGTGGTAAATTAGCACCAATAAAAGCTTATGACAACACTGATGCAGCATGCTGGTACTTGATCTCGTCCTGAGACATCCTGAGACTTTAAAATGGGAAAAAAGATCCAGAGAGAATCACTAGAATGAGTATTAAAGAAAATATATCCAACACTCCAACAAAACAGTTTTGTAAATACAGTATTCTTCACACTCTTCAAACAGAAATGGCTCAATGCACATAGACATGACATAATATACAATGTTTAATTAGATACTTTCACAGTAACAGTTTAATTTATGGTCAATTTTCAGACTGCATTCTCTGCTCGAGGGTGTAGCTGGGGTGGAGGGTCTTTTTTCTGTCCTGAACAGTTTTCTTTTCTTTTCTTTTTCACTGAATATTGCAAAGAGTATAATGTTAAAGCTCTTATATTTGAAGGTTTGATCTTTGATCAAGACATGAGATTTATTTATCCTTCTTAATAGATTAAAACAGAATTATGACCAGGTTTTTTTTTTTATTAGTGGCTGTACCTTGTTTGTCAGTGTTGTGCATAATGAACTGGGGTTATATGGAGCACTTTTCTACTGTACTGTACTGGCAGTGGGAGGTCTATCTAATGCAGGGGTGTTGAACTCCAGGCCTCGAGGGTTTGCAGGTTTTAGATGTGTCCTTGATCCAACACAGCTGATTTAAATGCCAAACGACCTCCTCAACATGTCTTGAAGTTCTCCAGAGACCTGGTAATGAGCTAGTCATTAGATTCAGGTGTGTTGACCCAGAGTGATATCTAAAACCTGCAGGACACCTACATCTAGGTGGTAATAATGAAGTAATGATCTTCTATCGGTTTATTCATCCATCTGTCCATTTTCTTAAGTGCTTTTCCAGTTTTAGTGTGATATAGGGCAGAAGTTATATAGGCTTTTTTTTTTTTTAAATCTAACTAAATAACCCACATGCTCATATAATCAGTGTTTCCTCACTGACCTGCAATTTCTTAGCAGTCGATTACAGAGTATCTTTGAGATTAATCTTTGAGATCTTGATGATTTTTTATCATCAGCTGGAATAGCCTGACTGTCACCAGTTTCCCCCTGTCCTCTCCTGCCCAGCAGATGATGGATGATTCTGTGGTCCAAAGCATCTGACCCATTTCGACCTGACTCTGCAACAGTAAACAGAGGCCCTTTTCGACATTTGAGCCACAAGCACATTCTTACATGAATGGTTTTATCATTTTTCTGTACCCCCAGTATTTCTATGAGATGCTGCAGCAAACTGTTTATAGATAGACTTAAATCGATACCCTTCACCTAAATGAACATGGACATGAGGTGTTTGTTCACATCCTATATCTATATCCAGTTCATGAAAGCCTTTGCACGCTTGAAATGTATGTGTAAGTTTGTGCCAGAAGCAACACAATTTTTAATTACTATAGGAAAAGTAGCCAGTGTGATTTGGTAATTGGTAGTGAGTGTGACTGATTAAACACAAAAGATTATCAATTACAGAAAACAAAAAAGCCATGACACTGAACACATAGCGATAACATTCTCTGAGCAATGCTCTTTATTTACATCTAAATGAAAAACATAAAAAGCCTGACCCACTTAGATTCAAATACACATATTTTCTCCATGTTCATCTCAATTTGATTTTTCTTCTTAAAAACAGAATGTAAGAGACCTTCTTCCAATAGCAAAGCATAAGGATCACTGGAGCTGTAAGTCTTAAACTAACTAGGCAGGCCCTTATCTACTGGCAAGTAAAGCCGCAATCATTGGTGTTTTTATCAGATATATTATGATGACTTAATATCCACATAGATGCTCATATTATCACCTTTCTGTCAAACATATTTTAGTGAAATGTGAAACCATCTGTCACTGTCAAAAAGAACTGATATTTTGATTAAGAAAAAACACTTAGCATTATGGATACTAATGGCACTCACTCATTTTTAGAATCAGAACCATCTTTATTTGGTCATTTGGCCATGTTTGTGCACACAGACAAGGAATTTGACTCTTATTTATATATATTTATATATAAATATGAAGAGAAAATGAAAGCAATAAATATACAGAGAGTTACAGAGAGTCTTAAACTATAAAAACTGTAACAAACTACAAATGGGTGTGAGTGATAGATAAAAATAGGCTGAACATGGATTAACCTTATTAATCTAATTTAATTGTCTCAATTTTTATGTTTTTTTGAAGCTGATACTTTATTTCTTTATTATAAACAGATGCAGGTACATAGAAGAAATGTAGATTGTCTTTTATTACAGATAATTATCTATAATAGTTTTTCTTTTTTGTAAAAAAGTTTAATCAGTTGCACTCACTACAATCAGTAAAGCTAATCTTAGAGGCCAGGTGGATCAGAGCATCCTGTTGTTCTGGAGTAGGTGAAAATTAGTTCTTGTGGCTTTCTCTTGTGTGGTTTCATCAACTGCATATTCATTTACTGTAGCACTTCATTCACTGTGCTCATGTTAAGATACTTCATTAAACATAATGTTGAAAAAAGGGAATTAGTATGTTGCTTTTCTTAGCCTATGAAACATGCATCCATCAGCGCCCGATGAAGGCCAGGGGCATGTTCTGGTGTTTACCGTGTGGCCAGCGGGGTTTAAAATAGTTCTTGGGAAACTGATCGTCAGCGCTGAGCAGCCATGAAATCCACATAGATCATATTTCTACTTAGTGTTGGAATGTGGTGGCAAGACATAAAC
Source organism: Aulonocara sp. 'chitande type north' Nkhata Bay (assembly GCF_057382095.1). Lineage (NCBI taxonomy): Eukaryota > Metazoa > Chordata > Actinopteri > Cichliformes > Cichlidae > Aulonocara > Aulonocara sp. 'chitande type north' Nkhata Bay. Next base: position 37,031,426 of record NC_141348.1, on the reverse strand, counting down.
GGCCCCATCAGCTTTGTGAAATCACATTATGGACTCACTGTTTAAACAGTCATTTAAACTGAAAAAAATAGTCATTTCCAATGCAGATTCCAACATCCAGAGCTTAACATGATTCCTTGACATATTTGTCATTGTTATAGTGTGGACAATGCTGCCACTAGATGGTGTTGTTACGCTTTACTGTGAGGACAGGCTTCCCTCACAACAGGGTGTGAATTTAACACATTTTAATCAATTAAAAATCAAAAGCTGAGGAGTCATGTGGCACAACTGGTCAGAATGTTTATACACTGAATTACAATGCAGTTTTGAAGCTTGAATTCCATTTTGTTGCTGCAGTTAGTGTGACCATGTAATACTGATTGCAGTATAAAATTCCCTTAGATGATAAATAGTGTCTTAGTAATATATATATTCCTAATAGAAAGACCTCCACTTAATCTTTTTTTGTTATGTCCACCTAACCATTTCTCATTTGGATAACATACTGGAGGTGGCACTGAATGACAGTTTATGAATTCTGTTCATATAAAATCAGAATATGGAAAGCTGTCTCAGAAATGACAGAATGATATTATCCATAGACACGAAGTTACGGTTAACTAGACCAAAGCAATCATTTAAATGTCAAATCTGATTTGTGCCTTTGAAACACCTTTGCCAAAGTGTGGAAAAATCTTTGACAGCTGCAGGATGAAAGGATTTTATTTATTTACTTATTCCTTTTTTCCCCTCCAAAAGATCTCGAGGCTAAATTTCAAGCATGAAGCTTTAAAGTGGGAGGTCACCCAGGAACAGGATAAAGCTACTAGTAAAAATGGTTTTTAAAAGGGCTCAGGTGTAGTCGTGCATCCACCTTAATGTGAGAGCCAACAATAGCATGATTCATAGCCGCAACATGAAATACCCTACAGCACACTTTTAAGAAGATTAGCATATCATTCTTTTCGGAGAAAATGATTTCAAGCATCAAACCTCCAAATTGCTTCTTTGTAAAAGCAAGCATTGAATAGGAATACTCCAGGAGTATTTCTCTTCACCACAGCAGGTTTTGGTTATGTATTCTGAAACCCAGGAAAGTACTTCTAACTTCTCTTCAGTCTTGCAAATGTTAAATATGCCCAATCATCCAGAGACCATTATACTGCCACAAGTACAAATTTTATGTGACTATAGGCAAAAATATCTCTTAAAGAATCATTCATAATGAAAATATCATACTAAAGTACATTTGAATCTAACTTGAATTTAGCAGTATATTTATTGAGACTCAATATACATTATTTCTACTGATAATATAACTCTGCCTACCATGTGCGTGCATTAAAAGCAGCGACTATACCATTTGTCAGATATTTTGAGCCAAACAGTGACACCTTCTTGACTTTTAAGGATGGCCAAGTCAGTGACATAACTGCAATTCCAAATGATGTCTCTCTTGGTAAATACCAGGCTGCAGGCTACAAGACTAAAAACTGGCCATAGTCCAGGCCTGGCAGAACACCACCAAGGACCAAATGTCAGCTGTCCTCACCAGAAAACAGCAGCACTGGCGATCAGTTTTAAAAAAATGAAACCACAGATAATTGTGTTCTTGAAAAGAAAACTATTTAATCATGACATCATTAGAACCTTGCAGATATCCACTGAAATCCAGGGTAGGGAGATGAAAGTCTTTGACTCTGGAGACTGCTGTTTTCATCTTTTCTCCTACCAGCAGTCAAAGTTGGTAGGAGACAGTTTGCCTGTCATGTTCGAATAGGTGTATAAACAGAGTTTTCTCTCATTGTGTGTTTATACACCACTTTGCATTTAATCATTAGTTATTATTAAAATCTGGCTCTCTTCCACTGTGTTTCTTTTGTTCAATCTCCCTCTCTTTATCTCTTACCAGTCACAACAGATGGCTGCCGCTCCCTGGAGCCTGGAAGTTTCTTCCTGTTTAAAGGGAGTTTTTCCTTCCCGCTGACACCAAGTGTGCACTTATGGGGAATTAGCTAATTGTTGACAGATTGTTGATTGTTGTAATTTGGCACTATATTAATAAAACTGAATTGAATTGAATACCATTAAGATATTGTGAATACAATATAATTTAAATGATTAGTGGTTCATTAATACTATTTGTACAAGGTGATTAATAATTATTAACTTAATATAATCATTAAACTATTAAGTATGCCTTTATTACTTTTTAAAAATGCAGCTCATATAAAACACACACCCTGCCACAATCTGCATACTTTGTATATTTGACTGAAGTAGACAAAAACATTATATTTGTGTGAACAGCTCACAAATATTAACATAACATTAAGCAATGATCAATAAATTCCTGTAAAATAAATGTACCTTTTTCCATCATGTCTTTAGCAGCAGTTTAGTTACCCCTGTGCTAAATTATCCCCACAGGATGTTTGTCTAGATGCACATCAACTCTTAATAGGGTGGAAATGCATGTTAATTGCCATTCTTTATACCTGATTTTCTGTAAATTACATCAATATTTATGGAAAATGTGAATGGAAAGTATATTCACGTCATTAATTTCAATACATTATTAAATATAAGTCAGTGTATCAGATTCACGGCTACTGCATGGCTGCAAGCAAATGCATATAGGATGACCTTGTTTGTGCATATCCATTAAAGGATGGTAAATGTTCATCATAGTGCAGTGATGGGATACTAGAACTGAGCTTGTTAGCCTGCCTGATACCCACCTACACTGACAGACAAACCATTTTTGTATTGTGCTTTTTGGTATATATCACAGCCAAACCCAAGCACCAGCAAATAAGCTCAGGCAAAGCAGTAATTTTTCATATGATGCTTTGCCATTATATATATCTCTGTCTTGGTCACCATAAGTCTTACTTATAGTAGCTGTTTAAGAACTGCAGTGTTACCAGAGACAGGAGCGATAACTCCAATGTAATAATGGACCTCTGCACAGCCACGATGACAGACGAGCCCCTGTTGTGGGAATATATTCTTTTTTACACACTCCTTTCTTTAAAGGACCTTCTTGTTGAAAACCTCATGTGTGAGAAAACTCAAGAGTGAAATCCTCCACACAGCTACTCTATGTCTGAGCTGACCAAGGCTGTAACTATGCAGAATAATTTATTGTCTCTTAGTACTGGAGAATTCTCTGCAAATATATTTCTTTCACCAGTGGTGAGCGCATCTAACTGAAGTGCCAGAATCAAAGCCATGCTGGCAGCTCTCAGGCTAACAACGTTGGTCTAGATTTAAATATCAATATTTATACATTTTGTCCAGATATTCTTGGTGATCATAATGGTCCCTTGACTTTTCATCTAGCACAAGCCAGTAGTAGCTACTCATAGTGTGTGCAGCATACGTTCTTATTTGTTCACCATATTAGCGACAGTAGTAGAATTTGTTTTCTTTACGAGGGCTAAGCTATAGTGCACCTTTAATGGGAACAAGGCAAAATCATGATTGAGTGGATATGCAGCATTAACATATCTTGCTAATAATCTATGCACTTTAGCATAGTTTAATATCATGGTACTTATTGCTCAGCAATATCATAGTGTCTTTAACTACACTAATACTGAAACTAACAGGCCCATAACCCCATGCTGTAGTTAGCTAATATTAATCCAGAACTAGCAAATTAGATATTTAATAAATGTTTAAGTCATGTGTTTCGCCTTCAAACAACAAAACTGCTGACCCGTCCATATTTTCAATATGCATAACCTTTGTCCATCCATGTATTCCTGTTAAAACAAAATCTCCACATGACTTTAAACATTTCCTAGTCATATTATAAACATTTTCCTTTTTTGAGAAGTGACATTAAAAACTGAGTTGGTGTTTTCCAGCATGCTTGAACAGTACTTTGCCTTAAACTACTTTTACTCTAAAGTTATGACTGCTAAATAGACAATAATGCAAATAAAAAACATTAAAAAAAAATCAAACACACTTTAAAGCACACTTTAAAAAAATAAAAACAATTACTGGTTAAAACTAATAAGCGAACACTAGCATGCTAAACCAAGTTGCTAAAAATGGTTAATATTACATCTGCTAGCCATCATCGATTGTAATAGTTGTAATCATGTAACTTCACTGGTATATACAATCCTATGCCAGCATAGGCTTACTGTGGACTTACTGCCAAAAAAAATTCTAACTAATAAGACTGTAACTTAAATTTTCCTTTCTGTGCAAATAGTTTCGAACGTTAGACCAGCTGTCATCACTAAACTTTTCATTTTCATTATGTCTGGTCACATTCTGTATCATTCTTTAAGTATGCTGCTACTGAAATTGGGCCTCTACTAGTATAATGTTTCCTTCTTAAGTCATTTCTTTTTCTCTGTTGTGGCCATTATTTGGCGCTCAACAGCCTTATCCTTTGCTAGGGGAAATAGTGGTCATCATTTAGGCTAATATCTTAAGGTCCCCATCTCTGGCTCTGCAGAATGCCATCCATCTGTCGATGAGCTACCTCATGAGCCTCATAGTAATATTCCTGTGAGATACTTACCCATCTCTGCTTCTTCATATGGATCAGGTGAAGACACAGGCAGTTGCAGTCTGAATGTAAAAACAGGTTAACTTTTGTTACTTGAGCCATGATACCAGTTGAGCAGATCAGGCATGTAAATCATGTCTGCTGGTTATGGATTTGTATCACAGCTTAGTCAACTTGCTGTTAGTCTGAAATAACCATACAGTTGGTTACAAAAACATTTATACCAGTTACTATTTTCGAATTCAGTTTTGACCAAACTGGACTTTGGCAAAGGAAGTCTGCTTTTTTCTAAAGTATGATGGATCGGCTGCTTAGGAGGATAAAGACTGTTTGCGGAAGAAATTAGACAGGAAGGTAAAGCCACAGACATAGTTGTATTTTTTATGTGGAATAGAATTGCTCAGTTATTTCTTTCTGCTGTCTGGGCTTTTTCCTGGCTGTGGAAACAGCCAATAAGAAGTAAAAAAAAACAAGTCTGATTGTGCTGTATTTCACCTTCCATCATAATAGTCATTTATCCTCCAGTCTGGCTGATCCAGCTTCAAACCTCCCTCACTGTAACTATATAGGAAAAAACAAACAAACAAAAAACCCGAATAAAAATAGCAATAGGTCACTAAACCTCACTAAAAAGGTGTGTGAAGAGTATGATCAGCTAAACGTTTACATGCATTTTAGATGTTATATTGCATCTCCACATCTGTTCAGTGCAAGTAGGTGTGAATGACAAGTGTAGCCTCAAGGTCAGGGGGTAAGGAACCACAATATTATGTTATTGTAGAATACACTGAAAACGTCTCCCCAGGCTTTTCACTTGTCACACTGTATGAGCGGCAGCGCTTCATTTTTTTTAAAAGCTCCTCCAGCAAAAAAGAAAAGGAGCAAAAGTATAACATTAATAAAGAAACTCCCCTAAATCCAGGTTTCCTGTGGATGATTCTCCCACAAGGAACTGACTGTGACTCATTACTCAACAATGACATTGGCTGTACTGCTAACACAGACATCTCAGTGTACATAGAAATCAAGAGGCTAAAACCTCAACTGTGCCAGCCCTTTCATCATCACTCACATTTCTTCTCCATTACCTGTTATCAGCATGCTAGTGTCATGTTACCAGTATGCTGTACATGCAGTTTCTCTTTCATTTTGTTTAACTACAGCAAATGTATCGTAAAGCCAGACTATGGAACTGCGAGTTTCAGTAGGTTTGTTAGTCAATATTAAAACTAAAGTTCTATTTCAAGTATTTAAACCAGGGCCCTTCATCCATCCAACTTCCTCCATTCATTAGCTTATTACTTGCTAATTTTAATTCTACAAGAATTGCCAATAAAAATGTTGAAGCGATCCCCTACGGTCTTAATCCTTTTAAATATGAGTATTACTTAATTTGTGTATGAAGGGGGAAATAGTGTAGTTTCTATTCTCTATTCTATTCTATTCCCTTTCTATTCTCCTGGATATGAATGAAATAAAGCATCATCCATTTTTATAGGTCCTTAAAGTAGAAAAAGAGAATCTAGTTACAAATGAATGAAAAGCAAATTAAATGGAAATGTTAGAGTGAGTCATTGATGTGATCCACTGGTGCAGCAATAACTGCAGGTTACTGTTTCCAGCAACTAACCTCAGATGAACCACTTTCATGCTGTCCACCAACTTACTGGGTTAAGGTCAGGACTTTGACTCAGACTTGATTGTGTAAAATGTTTTCTTTATTCTTCCTCAAGCATTTTTTGGCAGAACAATGTGAAAACTGAGGGTTATTGTTCTTCTGCATGACTCACCTTTTGTTGAGATATTTATACTGATGGTTTTTTCATTTTTTTTAATAGAATTCTCTGATATAATTTAGAATTAATTGTACCACCACAATGTTTTTTTTCCTCTCTCCAAATGTAACACTTCTAATTTAAACTAAAAGGTTCTATTTTGTTTATGTCATTATATTCCATGTTAATGTTATTCTATGCTAATGCCTAGTGTATCATATTAGATATATGAGGGGTTTTTTTGTTTTGTTTTTTTTTTTAGCTTTTGTGACTTCACAATATCTTCATGTTTGTTCCCCCCGAAAAATCAAAATAATCAAAATAAGCAATACATTGCGAAAAAAAGAGCTGGATGTAGCAAATATGATACAAATTAAAACTGATATATATAAATTAACAGTTATTATTATTTTTTTAAAGATTCAAAACTACCATTTCAAAAAAAAAAAAATAAATACAACTTTCTGGTAATTTTTTCATGGTTCAGGCTTTTAGGGTTAATTTGTATACACACTGGTGCCTGTAAATTGGTGGAGTCCAAACTCCAAGATGGTACCCTTTCCAACCTAATGAGTACCAACAACTTTTTTTCTGAGATATCTACTTTTCCTGCCACAATATACTTCCAAAATCTTGAGTTATGAAATTTTGATTTATTTATTTTTTTTAGATTATCTGTCTATAAATGCCCACTGCTCACTGCTGTGAAAGCAAAAAAATTGCAGTCAAGGATTTGCAATAGCTAGCAATGAGTCTTTCGCATCACTCTGGAGGGGCGTTGGCTGGCTGTTTTTAAAGAATTGTTTTAGTTCAGTCACACTGGACAGTTTTCCAGCATTGACAGCTTGTTTAAAGGGTTCAAATGGGTAATTGTGTATATGTAAAATAAAGGTCCCCCCTTGCCCTGCGAGGTGGTCTTTATCCTTCATCCTTGGGTTTGCGCCGTATCTTTGCTGTTCCTTGGACTGCCATGATTAGTGCCTCTGTGCTGTCTTTCAATCCAGCTTTATCTAGCCACTGGTAGGATTTCTGGATGTCAGCCAGTTCTTCAATCTGCCGGTGATGCATGCCATGCAAGGGCCTGTCGTGCTCCTCTTTTTTCTCAGGTTTTTTGCTGCCTGAGGTATTCACTAAGCACATGGTCAGTTGTAGCCATCTTCCATGCATGCTAAGGAGTTTCTTTGTGTCGATGTCAGTTGCTCCTCTGTCTCCTCCTTTGGCCAGCTTATTATCCCAGCAGGGTATCTGATCACTGGTAGGGCAAAGATGTTGATTGCCTAGATCTTTAGGACTTGCCTGACCCTCTGCAGGTATGTGGTGGTTGCAGCTTTCCTGGCAGTTTCATCGTGGTTCCAATCTGCCTGTATGATTCCAAGGTACTTGTAGCTGTCATCTACAAGTCATCTACAATCTTCCCTTGTAGTAGTACAATGTCCTCAGTTCTGAATACCTTCCCTGTCTTTGTTACCATTGAACTACACTTCTCCAGACAGAATGACATTCTGATGCTGTTGTTTTATATTCTAGTGGTGTGAACCAGTGAATCTATGTCTCGTTCACTCCTGACTTACAGCTTAATGTCATCTATTTAGAGGAGGTGGCTGACAATTCTCTGTTCCGTACTTGGTATCCATCTTGTCAGTAATCTCACTGAGGGGGACTTGTGCGACTGGTTTGAAGTTAGCCTCTAGTGTTGTTTGCCACATCCCCATCAAATTCCTGATGACAGCTGTTATGGTCCTGTTGAGGTTGTTGAATTGAAGGCATTCCAGGATCCATATGTGGGACATTGAGTCACAGGCTTTCAATCCAGGTGGGGCACAGGTTGGTAAGCCTGATCTTGCCGCTTCTGGTGACTGCTTTATCTACCAGTAGCTGATGTTTCACCCTTCTGGTGTGCCTGCCAAGGCCTTTCTGTGCTATGTATTGATATGAGCCTGTTCATCTTAGCTGCTATGATGCCTGACAGGAGCTTCCATGTGGTACTGAGGCAGGTTATTGGTCGGTAGTTTATGGGATCTGTCTCTTCTGGGGATCCTTGGGGATCAGGACTGTCTGACATTTAGTTAGCCATTCCGGGTGTCTCTCTTCCATTAGCAGCTGGTTCATTTGTGCTGCCAGACGCTCACGGAGTCCACTCAGCTTCTAACCAGTAGGTGTGAATCATGTTGGGGCCTGGTGCTGTCTAACTCTTCATACTGTAGACCTTTTCTTCTATGTCTGCCACTGTGATCCTTAGACTAAAAAAAAAATCAGGAAGGGAGCAAATACTTTGTACTTCAGATCAACAGAATATAACATTTCATCTCATGAGATATTATTAGGGTTCTATTTATTTGGGTTCTGTTTATGAACTTTTTCCCTACTGGTTTTCTCTATATCTATTCTAGTTTTAGAAGTTGTGTGTAAAGATGTCACACAGAAATAGAAAAGAAATGCTCAACAGTTTATAAAAAGAACCCTTTTATTTTTTAATTTAGAGCCAGTCAAGTAGTACACTCAACAACATGATACACCAGTTATGACAATAGTTTGATGGCTCTCATTCCCACCTCATCAGATATGAACACTTTTTAAGGATCCCTTGACATCTCATGTACCAGTATACTGTATAGGCGTAATCATAATTCCACCTCAGTCCACATTTCATATTTTTTTAATACAAAATCTCCTTATAAACCCATAGAAGTTATTTTTACTGCCTAAAACTAATCAATTAATTTGGGTGATGTAACTTAACGACCAAACAGGATACCATTTATGACACCTCTCCAGCATCCTAATGCAGACTTTTCCTCTGTGGTGTACAATACTGCTGCAGCCGGTGCATGAAGGCATCCAAGCCAAATGACACCTTGTACATATTTCTGCAATGCCAGCAGTATCTGAAACAATGTGTATTTGACACTCTGAGCTGAGAACACATTATTATAAAATATAAAAATAAAATTGGAAGTAATACCATTGAATACTTTTAGATTTTAAAAGATATCATTTTAAAAGGTCAAAACACGACAACCTGCTAACAATAAGACCTCAAATATCATGTAAAGGAAACTCTTTCCATGTAAAAAGACTATTTAGTGTTGATAATAATACTTTTTCACATGATAATACTTTTCTAGTCTATAGATATAATGCATCAGTTGCTTTTTAATTATTATTTCCAGAAACACATAACTTATAGTGCATGTATACTTCTGAAATATTGACTAGGAGAAAAAAAATACCAGCATGATTGCATGAAGTTATCATGTTTGTTGCAAATACAATATTGGAGCCACAAATAAAAGGATGTCAAAAACTTACCAAAAGACACAGGTTAATATTCATCAGCGAGACTTAATAAGGTATGAATTCTTTTGTTTTTGATTTTGCTGATTCATCATCATCATCATTATTTGATCAAAAGCCTCTCCATCACTGTGTTTTATTTAGCACCCCATGCTTAACAATAAACTTGTAAAACTCTGCACTACTAATTGCCACCACAGCGATACTAATCAGAGGGGCATGTGTTGTTTTTCAACAAGGTAGGTGTTTTATTTTTTTAACAGCACAGAGAAAATACTTTTCCCTAGGGATCCAACCACCACAGCTACCTGTGTACTCCATCCTTCCTGCTGAATACGAATTTCAGTGCCTTCATGAAGGGCAATTTGACAGTAATTTGTAAGGAAAGGGACAGTATTAGTCATTCGAATCACCCGTGGATTATGAGTCATGAGTCCATCTGATGAGGTTCATTCATTTCACTGTACATGTAAAACGAAGCTACATCTTCCTCTTGTGATGTTTGTTCCTTGTCAGTGTCTTCCGTCATTAGAGCAGGATAAAAGCAGTTTGTCAGCTTCAAAGACTCTTGATTATACTAAAATAAAAGCAGCAGGAAACCTCGCCAGAGACCTAACAGACTGAGCAGTGAATTTCTTTACCCAAGCATCTGCAGTCTGGAAAACAACAGTACCTTTTGCGCGTCACTCAGAGTCTTTTGTCAGATAATATGAGTAGGTCATACATTTTCACAAACAAAATGTTCTTTGTAAAGTAACTAATAAGAATCATTGAGGTTTTAGGACATCTTGAAGTGTTGTAGCCCTTACCTGCTTCTATTTAAAGCCTGCTCACTTAAGCATATAGTTCCATGAAACCGATTCCATGATAAATGTATATTCTATTCCTTTTAAGCAATTCTTAAGTTTTAAGCAATGAAAAGAGGTTAAATTATCTAATGCAAGTTGTAGGTTTTTCTTGTAAAACCAAAAGTGCTGCTTATTGTAGTTGTCAGATAATATACCATTAATCCTTACAGCTATTGAAAACATAGTCATTTTTCAGTTATGATGGCAGGTTAAAATATCCAGCCACAGCGCACTGACTCACTAATCTGTTTACAGGTAGAATATGTCTAAACACAGATATTGATTTATCTGTACTCTAAAACCTTTGATTGAATAGTGACAGAGTATAGACTCTTACCCAGTTGTGGTTTAATCTTTTCTCCTATCAGCACTAAGCATACATGTTGTAGTAGCAGCCAGACACACAGTTTATCAACTGTCCTTCAATTACTGTATCAGTCAGCAGGTCGCGCATGTCAGAACCCAGTGGATTAAGAGTATGTTGTAGAGCAGTGGCCCCCAACCCCCGGGCCTCGGACTGGTACCGGTCCGTGAATCGTTTGGTACCGGGCCTCGAGATTTGAGGCTCAGGTGTGAAATGTATAGTTTTCAGGGTTTTTATCGGTTTTCAGCGTTATTTTGTTTATCGTTTTTATCGTTTACTCGGTTTTCCTGGGTCTTTTCACGTGTGTTATGAATAAATTTTCTTTTTTTCGGTACCGGTACTAGTTTTATTTTGTTGTATTTATCCGCGACACCTTAAAGGCCGGTCCAGGAAAATATTGTCGGGCATAAACCGGTCCGTGGCGCAAAAAAGGTTGGAGACCGCTGTTGTAGAGGCAAAAAGGAGGGCACAAAATAAGAACTCAGGGAAAACAGAAGTGGAAAACAGAACTATCTGTTCTGAGGTTCTTAACACGTATTCCCTGTACTACCTCTTAAGTAAGTCTATAGGAGGTAATATCTATTGGCAGTGCAATTTTCAGACTGAAACCAGACAGAGAGAGTGTCCAGGAAAACACGTGTCAGTTGTCACACCTTATAAGACTGAGTGGAGTGATCTGTAGTGATTATCTACTCTGCCTAAAGACTTACACATATGCAGAGCAACTTCCAAGACTTGTTTCCTTGAGTGCTCTCAACAATTCTTTAGAGTGCATGCTATGAATTGCTCCACAGTTTTCTTTGGAGTTTTTTGCACTGCTTAAGAATTTGTATCAGAAATTTTTGAAAGGCTGATTATCGTTGCCCTGAAAGCTGTTACTAGCATTAGTTTGGACAGTGCAAGCATTTTCCATAGAATTATGTCTTCATTACTTATGAATGCAGCTTCCCTGTCTACCGACATGGGAAGCTGCATTCATAAGTAATGAACAGAATAAGTAATGTACAGAATATTACACTTCTGTAATATTACAGATGTGTAATATTACACATCTGGTGCTAACACATTCAATTCATTCAATATATTTAGACATTCATTCAATATATTCATGGTAAGACTGCACACCTCGCAGGTTTGATTCCTGACCAGGGCTTCTGTATCCAGTAAGGGTTCTAGCCTAGACCCCCCGTGCTAACCAAGCCTACCTGTCACATGAGGCATTGAGGAACCAGGACACTCTGATGAGAAGTGGGCTACTGGAATAAGATGGCGTCTGTGGGCAAGAGATGAAAATAGGGCGCTGTTGGAATGCTACTATGCAGTTGTAATTGGAGCACTGAATCCCAGGCTAGGCGAGTGGCTCCAGCAGATCCCAAGAACAACATTCGACATTCCCGTCCAGAAGAGTGCAGTCCTAGGTACAGCTGCGCAGGATACTGAAGCTCCCAGGCCTCTGATAGAGGACCTGAGCTTGAAGGACAGAACGCCCACAGGGGGTGAGAGGACATAGAGAAAGAGAGAAGAGAGAGCCTGTTAATAACAAGACTTTTAAGACTATGGGCTTTTCTTTTCAAGGTTGAGCTTTCTACTTACTCTTTGCCACAGCGCACTGACTCAGCATAGAACTAAAATGACACAGGAGTAAAATCAATCCTTATTTTCTCAGAGAGAAAGTTAACCAGCGAATTTTCCATATATGTTTAATTATTCCAAACTACTGTCTCCCACTTTAATCTAACTGAAAATATCAATATCAATGCATACTCAATGGACTGGTTTGTACAATGATTGGTCTGAACTGTCAAAGAGATAATATTCCCACTTTATTCAGTTTTTGTTATGTTTTGTGCTCATCAGTAAATATTAATACACAAATGCACTAAGCTTAAGTGGTTAACATTGTAAACCAGCCTCCTGCTACCTATCAAAAATGTCATATCACTTTTTCAGATGGAGAGCAATAACAGAGATGTTCGGCGTAATGTCTTATTAGTGCAGTTATCAATATTTCAAGCATAAAACGTATCTGAAATATGGTATTAGCTTTCCTTGTGCCACTTTGTTTGTCAGGGTTCATTGTTTAGGATTCCCCAAACAAATCATCCTAATCCCTCAGACACCGTGCAGATGGTGGTTAATAATTAGGAGGCTGAAATATGTCACTTTTATGAGCATTGTATTTGGCTCCACATAGTACAGAAACCAGACTGCACCCTGTTATTTCTCACACCTAATTGACTATCACTGAGGACTGGTGTGGTTAAGTTGTTGATGAAAGAAGTATTTAGTGTACTGTGAATGTGCCCACCAGATTTCTGACTTTGACTCAGCCAGTAGCTAAATCAGTTCCCTGTTTTCCCTGTTTGTGTCTGTGTTTTGATTGGTGTATTACACAGTCAGGTCAAGTATTGAAATATACAATTTCAACAGGTTTTCCTCCACCGCCACAATAGATTTGAAATTACAAAATTGAGATGTCAAGTCGAATCAAGTCAAAGTTTATTTATATAGCACATTTTAAAAAAACTAGTGTACATCAAAGTGCTTCACAATAAAACCACAGTGCGGGCAGAATAAAGAACAAATAGTACAATTATACTTAAAATTGCATTTACATGGTGTAGTGCAGGCCAAATGAAAGTCAAACTAATTTGTTTCAAAAGCTAAGTTAAACAAGTGTGTTTTTAAACGGGATTTGAACGATTGAATTGATTCCGAAGTACGGATTTCGACTGGGAGATTATTCCAGAGTCTAGGGGCAGCGATGGCGATGGTCACCTCTGGTTTTACCATTTAGAAATCACAGCCACTGGCTCAAAAGCAACTGGACAATGAATTGAATTCATTACTGAAGTCCAATAGCTGAATTTGCATTTGGCACCTGTTCATGGAAACTCTCAGTATTCAGTCCAAGGAGCTGTTGATGAAGTGACCACATCATCAGTTTGTTAGATTCTTAAAATGACTTCTACAACTAAAGTAGGTCAAGAAAAAACGCTTGGCTACATCTAGTTAGATGAAGAGCACTCTTTAAGGGTGAAGAGCTCTCTTCCATTCCACAGCCCATTGGCTGTCTTCCCAGGTTAGTGTGTGTGTCTTTGAAGAGGCCTGTACCTAATTCATAAAAAAGGGAGAGGATAACTGGCACATGCACAACAGGTGTCCCAATCACCTCACCTGGCACTGTTCCTAAATTACTCTGCCCCATGTCTCCTCCTGCAGCCCCCAGTGAGTGTCCCAGGCAGTAATAGTGTACGGTATCATAGGACAGTCTTTCTCAACAGTACTGTAGCCTGATTCTACACTCTGACAGTTTCTGGCTGATATCCATGCTGGAACAAAATGGCCCTGAGCCCTGTGTTTGAAGCATGAATCTGCGAGACAAAGAGGAGAGAAGCAAGGAGCGCTGAGTGGAGATTGTTTCACTCTCAAATTCCACCTGGCATTGCTCTGGCCTCTGGAACAAATTTGGATGAGAGCAAAGTGAGTTTCATCCGCCTAAGAGACCAGCTGTTGACTGCCCATGTGGTACCCCAGATACTGTACCTCTCTCCATCAATCCGCATACTTCTTCAGGTTAGTGATAAGCCCAGACTCCAATACCATGGCCACCTGCTGCACACACCAGGTGAGCAGTAGATGATGACATTGTCCACACAGGTAGCAGCATAACACGCTGCACCCTGTCCATGAGGTACCTAAAAAGCATAAAGAGACGGAAAGTAAGTGTATCAAGTTGGTATATTGAATAGAGTAGGATATACCAACTTCCCTAGACTCTGAGGAGAAGGAACTCTTCCAGGAACCCTTGGTTAACTTCCAGGAGCTTTTTGATCAGGGGCATGGGATAAGCATAAAACCATGACACTTCACTCGCTTAACATTTTTAATGACATGAATAGTTGGGTATAAGCTATAGCAGACACTATGAGCTCATCACCCCCATTTCCAGCATTGCTTTCAGATCCTACAGAACTTCTGTTCTGGTAACCTATGGGTCATGACAGAACCATCACACCCAGGCAAGTTTCAGCATTATGTTGTATGAGACTGGTGCAACCTGGTAGGTTTTGTAGCCTAACAACTGTTCCCTGAACCATTTTGTGGGATTGATGGAATTTGGCACCTCTGGCCCAAAGTCAACTATGTTATTTATTGGGTTTTCCAAATAGACAGACTCTGTCTCTCCCTATGCTTTCAAGATGTCCAGAGCACCAGAAAACCTTGTATTACTGCTGAGCACAGCACCTACCACATCTTACTGGTGTAACCTGCTGGTTGCGATGTGACCCTCACACGTTGTCTTACCAGTTGATCTGTACCCAGCAAATCTGTACCCATAATCAGAGGACAAGGTGGGAGTTAATCATGATCTTAAATTCTGTGCATTTTGGCCTTACATTAAATAAATGTCTAAACAGGAGCAAGATTATTTAGATGGATGAAGCCAAGACTGACTTGTACCCAAATAGTGAGAAATGAAGAATTTGAAGTAAAGGAAGGCTCATAATCCAAAGTACACAATGTCATTTGTCAAAAATGGTAAAGGCAATGTTATGGCATGGCCAATATAACTGGGTCATTGCTGTATGATGTTGTGACTGCTGATAGAAGCAGCAGGATGAATTTTGAAGTGTATAGAGCTATACTGTCTGGTCAGATCTAGACAAATGCCACAATGGTGATTGGATGCTGCTCCACAGTACAGATGCATAATGACCCAGAGCATGCCCTGAAAACAAAACAAGTGCATCTTAGTGTTTGAAATTGAATGATCTTAAATATAAGAGTATTAGAGTGTGACTTCCATTTACTGAAGATGAAAGTAAAAGCAAAAAGAACCACAACTATTCAGCACTTGAAGGCAGCATCCACATGTCCATTATCTACATAAAATAGAAATGCATCCTACAAAAAAAAGTATGTTTAGAATTATATTTATTTGTTTTTTAACCTTTTGAATTAAAGCTGAAATTTTAGTCTTCAACTCCTTTAAAAACCATCATAATGATGCATGGAGGCATATTATAAAAATCACCTCCTTGTTATAATACTTTGAACTGACTTTTTATTTATTTCATTTCAGATGTTTTCTTTAACAACCTTATTTTGTTCAGTTATAATATCTTCCCAAGTAAAAAACATGGGGAAAAAAGACATTTGTATATTTTATTTTAATATTTTTGGTTGCCAAGATTGTGAGAGCACAGAATAAAGCCTTAAGGCGACAATTGAAGTAAGAGAGAAAGAGGCACTTTATGCACTCATCAAGACTTGAAACTCAGAGCGATTAAGTTGAATAAGGCTTGATGAGGCCCTATATCATACCCTCTACATCAGAGGGACATTGTGACTAATAGCATTTGTCACAGATTGTTGAACATACATTTGGAGACTTTGGAGGCCCAGTGGTGAATTTCAATTTTTTGCCTTGAGTCAAAAAGCAGTAATGTCACCATGTTTATAGTTTTCACTGGCAAAAAATACTGTCTCAGTTGTTATTCCCAAAACTATATGAACCTTAAGTTTGAAATTTGCATTACAAATATGTAAAAAAAAATGTAAAGTTAAAGCTTTCACCTTTGTTTAGTTTGTGGTCCATTTAGATATGTAGCTGTGCCCTTAAGAGGAGGTCATGAAATTGCAATTACTATTACATGACATTAATGAGTATAATTTGAGAAATCTGGCCATCTGGCCATCTGTCAGTTGTCTGTCTTGATAGCCATACATCAGACTGCTTTAATGTCATTTCATTCAATGTCATTGATATGAGGAAGTGCATCCTCATAGCTATTCTCTCTTCAAAATACTTAATGACAGTCTACATGTGACATGCTCAGAGGCTTTTCAAAGAAAATGGGTTTCCCCTAAAATATGTGTAACTGTGAATATGGTTTTATTTGCTTTGCTAGTATTCTCTCACGCATAACTCAAAAAGCTAAAATAGCACACTCATACACTTGTATGTACTTTTTTTAAATTATGAAATGGAGATGTAACAATAATGTGTGATGGTGTGAAAAGAGTCAGTCATATGGGTACAGGGGCAATAAAGGTAATTGTCACCTGAATCCGCAGCCCTGCTTAGTGTTATAAAACTTTACAGGGAGTTGTATCTCATTATATTCCAGGTTTTTACCGTTTTCGTTCACCCTTATGGTGTCGTCTTCGGCTGGAGCCAGGCAGCTGGTGTAAGTGATAAAGTACTGAAAATCTGCTGCACATGAGTTTAAAACTCTTTGCTGAACACACTGGAATATTTAGCAGAGCCGGGTTATTTAAGTTGATTATTGAAATTAAAGTTATTAGACTAATGCTGCTCTGTAACTGCTGAGTTAGTAAATAAACAGCCTCGAGTAAAAAGTTTTTTGCAAGAAAACACAAGGCAGTAATATTAGGTGCTTGTTTCTGAAGTCATTCACACACTGGTGATGGCAAGCTACATTGTAGCCACAGCCACCCTGGGGCGCACTGACAGAGGCAAGGCTGCCAGACACTGGCGCCACCGGGCCCTCTGACCACCACCAGTAGGCAACGGGTGAAGTGTCTTGCCCAAGGACACACGACCGAGACTGTCCAAGCCAGGGCTCGAACCGGCAACCTTCCGATTACAAGGCGAACTCCCAACTCTTGAGCCACGGTGGCACGGTGGTTAGCACTGTTGCCGCACAGCAAGAAGGTCCTGAGTTCAATTCCACCATCAGGCCGGGGTCTTTCTGTGTGGAGTTTGCATGTTCTCCCCGTGTCTACGTGGGTTCCCTCCGGGTACTCCGGCTTCCTCCCACCGTCCAAAGACATGCAGCTTGTGGGGATAGGTTAATTGGATAATCCAAATTGCCACTAGGTGTGAATGTGCGAGTGAATGTGAGTATGAATGGTTGTCTGTCCTTGTGTGTTGGCCCTGTGACAGACTGGCGACCTGTCCAGGGTGTACCCCGCCTCTCGCCCTATGACAGCTGGGATTGGCTCCAGCACCCCCCGCGACCCTGAAAAGGATAAGCGGTAGCGAATGGATGGATGTTTCTGAAGTCCTATAATGGGTAAAAGATGATGGTATTGCAGACTTTAGTGTGTAGAATATTCTACTTTAAAAGATCAACATGTATCAAATTTGTAAAAAGGCTTTTTGGCTTGAAGAGTGATAGCACAAAGTCATTTTAAGCATAGTTGTATTTACAGGAAAAACAGGCTGTGGATCTAATATTAATCTCAATAGAACATTTAATAACCAAATCAATCCAGGGGAATTACAGTTCCTGTGATAGAAAAGTGAGTTTCAAAGAGATAAACATTCCCTTGTAGCTCATAATCCTTATAGTTTGTTGCCAACCTGCCTCCGTGGAAATTGAGCAAATATCCTGGTTATTAATTCTTGTTTGTAGCGAGAAAATCTTTCTGAATATAATCAGAGCCGGTGTTTCTTAAATTGGAGAATATTTGTAAAAATATGAGTGGTCATATTAGAAGACCCTTGCCCTACTATCTGCCTGGGAGGTTGAACTATATTAAAAATGGGCCCATATTTCCTCTTATGTTGGACTCTCTGACAATATATTACAATATGAGCTCCCATCTTCTCCGTGACCAGACACCAATGTTTGCTTATAAAACTAGAAAGCTTTTTTACCCTATGTATCACATTTTCATACAGTGTCATCCAGTATTAATGCAGTGAAGGGCTTTGAATGGTTTGCAATAAATCATGATTTTTAACAGCTTTAGGGATTGAGTTCACCTCTATCTAGACTTGACCTACTTCTTAGCAAAGTCCACACAAAGTTGTTCCAGAGTCCCTCGTGAGATGAAAGATAAATGTGGATCTTCTCGGAGTACTCATTGTCCACTTTGTCATTCCATTAGTTATACACAGACAATCACCATTATAGTCCAGCCCCCATTATTTATTAACCATTTTAAGTCACATTCTGCTCCATTATTTTATTGTATAACATCACACATGAGTCTCATCCTTAGGATGTTTCTCTTTGAATTACCTGCTACCTATTATAGTCTCAGATATCACAAGTACAACATGTGATGAAATAAAATATGCAAAACAAACTTGAGACAGTTCAGAAGTCCAAATAAAATGTGAAAAATCTGGAAAACAGCTAGTTAGTCAGTTCCCTTACTTGTGACTGACTCAGGCGTTCTTGCTCGACCATAATCATTTAATTTTCTTTGCACTGACTCATGGATTAATCGTTGAATTCCTTTAGTTTCACCGTAGCTATGATTATTTCACTCACAGCTGCTAAAGTCAGAGGAAGATTATTTCCATCTGCAGCAATGTACCTTTGATGGCATTGCTCACTTCTGGGACCTTGTTGCTTATTCATAAAGTCATGGCAAAAAGTGCAACCTCTTTCATTTCGAAGGTTTTATGTATCAAGACATGATAAAAAATCATTTGAATCTTAGAGAAGCAAATGTTTCTCCTGCTCAATCTCAGAAACATTATAAAGCCATTTCCAAACAATTTCAAGACCATCATTCTATAGTAAAAAAGATTATTCACAAATGGAAAACATTCAATACAATTGCCAGTTTTACCATGAGCGGACATCTCAGCAAATCCACTCAAGGTCAGTACACAGAGAAATGACAAAAACCCCAAGCAGTAAATCTCAGATTCTTCAGGATTCAGTTAGCATGTCAAATGTTAAAATTCATTACAGTATGTGTGGCGTGTTTGGAAGTGTTGCCAGTAGAAAGATTCTTTTCTCTGAAAAGAACGTAGCAGCACACCTTAGGTTTGTAAAGGTTAATGGTTACGGCTAATAAAGGTAATCTTATCTTATCTTAAAGTTCCACCTGGAAAAACCACAAGATTTCTGAAACAATGTCCTTTAGACTGATAAGACCAAAGTGGAAAAATTAAGCCACAGAGAACAGTGCTGCATTTGGTGTAAACTAAACAGAATGTATCAGTGCAAACACTTAATACCAGTTGTCAACCATTGTGGTCGAGGAGTGATGATTTACAGCCTGACCTGAACATCTTGCAGTCATTAAGTTGACTATGAACTCCTCTGTATACCAACGTATTCCAGAGTCAAGTGTGCGGCCATCTGTCAGGCACCTAAAGCTTGGGTGAAATTGGGTCATACAACAGGGGAATGATCCCCAGCACACCAGCAAATCTACAAGAGAATTGCTTCAGAAGAAAAGATGTAGGTATACAAGTCTTAATACAATACATGTGTGCAGCTAAAGTTGTATTTAACAGCTTTTATTTATAGCTAATAACAATTTAGGCCTATCTCCTACCCCTAATTCAAGATGCAATGCTATAAAATGACACTTTGTAAAATGACATGCAAAAACTAGACCACTACCAAATGACATGTAAAATGTGGGAAAGTGGCTTTCTCAATAGGCTGCTATTACTTGATGTGTTCCACAGTTTGAGTTCCATCTGGAGGCATGTACTACCAAGCAAGATTAAAGGGTTAGTCAGATATTTTGACCCTAAAGCCAGAGTTCTCAATGCACAAAGATGGCTCTCTTTTTATCTGGGCAATCACGCGTAGACTCACAGCCACATGCTAACATGTCAGTAGGTTCCTCATCTACACAGAGGTGGACACAAAAAGTTTACCATGAACTCCTCCTCCTGGTGAACTTTGTTCAACAGCACAACAATGTTGTTAAAAACAGAATCAGAAACTTAAATTGTCTTCCTCCAGTTCGACATGGAAATTTTAAAGAGGATGAAAAAGAAAAAAATGTCTAAAGCTTAAGCTATCTAGAGCTCAGAGCCACCCACAAACCAGCAGCTTCAGGATGAGCAAAGGATCAAGGCATTTCTAGTGACGACGAGTAATACAGAAAAAGTTATTAACATACTGTGAATGATGTAAGTAGCTGATGTTACTAGGAGAAAACTCAAATGACTCTTCAAACATGCCTTTTTATGGATCTTAAGCAGAAAGCCTAAATTTTAAAAAGTTCATTCTACCCATTATCCCATCTCATGGGTTTTTATGCAAATCATAAAAAAAACCCTGGTTGTGTCAGAGTGAGCAAGTAGTAGTGTAAAACTTTAATAACATAATGACTGTGTTTTTCTTTTAAACTACTGATCATGGCTTGTAGTATTAAAACTATATCATTTGCTCCAGAGGGTTTTCACTGTGGCAAAGGAGGTATTATCAGTCAGTGTGATAACAACCCAGGGGTCCAAATCATTGAAGCTAACTCAGGGATTTAAATATAACTAAAACTATAACCAAAAACAGAAATTAGATTGTAAACTGTACTGGACCATGACACAGGCTATAATGAAGAACCCTGAAGGAATTTCATGACAGTTAATCCAGTAGTTGGTAATGGTGGACTAATTTATAATGTTATGACACCACCGTGGTAATAGCGATCATACATACTGGTATGGCATTTCAGAAAATTCAGTTCAAATAAATAAATACAGGACATATTCAGGTGCACAGAAAGAGAAATGACAGGTTAGAAATATCAATTCTGTTGTTGTGAAATATGAATAGAAGCATTAAATATTAACAAAATACATTAAATTTTAAAAGAACGTCATGTCAGTGCTGCCACATTTCTGAATCAGCATAAACATACAATATATTGTTGTTGTTGTTTGTATAATCAAAATCTAGATTTGGCCAGTGAAACGACTCTCTGACAGAATACCTAAGAAGATGTATTTAACAGACAGCACTGTGCGTTTGAGGTCGACTGAGCTAAAAGGAGAGAGTGAAGTGGTGCATAGCAAATGAAAGCATTATTGGTGGTGAATATGAGACCCAGGCTGCGGTAAACTAGGCTCTGCATTCTACTGTCACAGCCTTTCCCTGTTCTTTTTAGGATGGCCTAGTTTCATTGTAAAGACTTTACCCACCTCCTCACACTTTTTTTTTCTCCCCAGAGAAAAACACATTACCACAGTGTCTCTCTTTAACCTGGGGAGCTCTACTTACAGCACTTATCTGGTTCTTCATCTTCCCTGGGGCTCAATTAGAAATATTGTTCAATGGACTCCACAGTCAAGATAATGACGTGTTGAGCGTTACAGAGGAGTGTGTTTTCTTTAAAACCTTAACCTCTGACTTGAAATTGCAAATGATATCTTCATGTCCCAATGAAATCAGTAAAATAAGCAAGTAAAACAAGTAAAATAATGCTTCTGGCAGAGTGGAATGAATTAATGAAACTTGGTTGGCATTTCTAGTCAAGTACTGGCTGTCAGAGCAGTGTGGTATTTTTCTTTTCTCTAATTTCTTTATTCTTTATTTACAATATGCAAATCTAGCATTAATGCTGATAACATATTCACACTTTTTAGTCGCATTTTTGCCATTGCAGAGAGAATGGAAATAAAGTAACTTTCTGAAGCATTAAACAAAAAGTGAAATGATGGTGCAGCACATGCATCAGTGCAGCCTTGGTTACAATGTTGCATGCAACACACTACAAAAACAAAAAAACTGCAGTGTAACACATTTTGGTGAGTATATTCAACGTTTTGCTTTTATACAGTGACTGCATTATCAGAACATTACTCCTTTGATTGCGCAGTAACTGCAGGATATTCATGAGGTACTGTTTCCTAGCAACATAGCGTATGCACTGTGTACTGTATGAGCTATAGTAGCATGTCTGTGATCACTAAGACAAAAGATGAATGAAATGTTAGGGGAATGTTTAAAGAAATGGGACAGACAGCTTTTCAAACATTTCCAGTTTATTTTTGTTAAACGCTGGTATTTTTATTTTTTTTTAATACACGCATTCATTTCTGTTTCTGTCCACAGTGAATTGGTTGAGCCTCTTCGACTGACGCTGCCTCTAGATCAGGCTTTTTACAGCAAAGCAGCCCCTGTCAGTGTTGCATTTGTGATGGTATACAATAGCATAGCTGCACAGCTGAGAGAGCCCAGTCACGGGACCCCAGAGAGAAAGCATCACTGCATTGCTTCTCTCAAATCCTGCTGTATATTGGTGCTCAATTCAAGACAAATGTGCTCCTGCACTCATTCTGTCACCTGAGGGCAGTTGTATTGTATTATTCTGAGGTACACACGGGAGCGGACTAGTGAATAAACATTTTATCGGCTCAGCTATTCATACTTGCATGAGGATTGTCTCAGCTTTGGCACTTCACTTCCCATCCACTGCAGTCAGATCCAGTTTAAATGCTTAATGAAATGTTTTTGATGACTAAAACCAAATTATATTACTATTGCAGTACTTTTCAGAGCAAAGACAGATGGCTTGCATTTACACATTTTAAAGACTTGACATGGTTCAATTGGAAGTGAGGCAAGATGATTTCAAGAACATAAGAAAGCATTATTGCTTGCTCTATGATCCAGTAGTCAAATGGTGGGGTTTGCATAGACACTGTGTTAATATTTTTCCCTATTGTGTGAGTAGCATTGAAATTCATTTATTCCACTATTCTAAAGCAGCTGTCTTTTTTTTACTAAGATCACATAATGCTGAGGAGAGATCTATATTCAAAACGGAAGCTTACTTTCTTGATTTTGCTGTCACTTTTCATATCATGAGACCACCTCATCAGAGATGTAGTTGTACATTTCTAGTGTATCATTAGCCTGTGTTGATAACCCCCTCAATGCTTATCTGAGTATTTGTATCTCCCTGTCTGCAATAACACAGTTGAGCAGATTGCACTCAATCGCTCGACAGTTGTGTCGATATGGCCACCCACACGATTTATTTTCTTGAGTGTATTTTGCTGCTGTGCTGCCGAACAACATCTCAAGTTGTCCCAAATATTGTTCTTTCAGAGTCAGACGCATTGAAGCAAGGACAGGCCAGCTGTTGGCAGAATAACACATTCACACTCGCATGTCTCCTGCAAAGTTGGGACGAAAGTCCATAGTTTCAGACACCCAAGTCTTTGATGGGCTGAAGATTCTGATTGCACCATCATTTGAAAAAGTCATTAAACTAGATTTATTTCTTTTTGTCTTTTGTATCAATCATGAATTCAGCTATTATAAGTTCTATTAGTCAGACATCATATATCATCCACATAACTATCTCTCTAATAAACACTTTGACTGTCTCAACAAAGGTTAAATCTGTCTACTTCGAGTTTGGTGGATTTGTCGTTGAGAACCAGAATAAGTGTTGAGTTCAGTTGTTTGGTGCTGAGTGCTGATCTTATTTTTGGGCTGTATTCTACTGGAACTCAGTGGTTAGAGCATTTAACTCCTGCTGCAAGATATCATTGCCACTGGCAAATGTTTGATGTCAGGAATATTTTGTTACCTCAAAGATAATGTCACACTTAGTTCACTTAAGTGTACTTATCTATTTGCTTCTTACTGTATTAATTATATGTATTAGGATGACATTTGTTAAAGTAGTCTGATGGGGTGAGCCAGAGACAATCATTATCTTGACACCATTATGACAAAATAACTTGTCATGGTCCTGCGTCTGTGACCCAGTGTTTGATTTATATTCTTTGTTTTAGTTGTATTACTCATTCTGTTTACTTGCCTCCCCTATGTCCATGTTCAGTGTGTTGTCTGTCCTGTCTTTCATGTATGTTAGTTCTGTCGCCATGTTTGTTCATCTGTTTTCCAGTCGTGTCGCTCACCTCTTCTGTTTTCTGTATTCAGTCAGACCGTCTTAGTGTGTGTCCCATGTTTCTGTTTTTACTTTGATAGTCTCCTGTCCTGTGTGCATTACGTTCAGTCTTGTTTCTGTGCTGTTAATCTGATTAGCTCCAGCTGTGTTTCCCTCCTGTTTCCCATCCCTTCGTTATCCTCTGTGTATTTAACTCCTCTGTATGTTGTCACGTTTTCCACATTGCTGTGTGTTTCCCCAAGCTCCTCAGTTTTGCTCATTACTCTTAGTTTTCTCCTAGCTCCTATTTCTTAGTTCAGTTTCCCAGGTTCCAGTTTAAGTTTTGTTTCCTTGTTTTAGTGTTTGGTCCTACAGCAATAAAAGCTGCCTTCCTTAGTTAATACCTTTGTGTTCAAGTCCTGCATTTGGGTCCTACCTCTGCTTGCTCATAGCACATCCATGACATCATCAGTCAACAATTACGTTACTGTATTTGATGCAGTAATGTAGTTGTTCAAACATACATTTACAATAACAAATATAGCTCAAGATTGCTCTGGTGGCAGGCCTTGCAAAAGTCCAATTTTGTTTGCTTTTCTTAGAAAACACAAAACATAAAAATGTAGATCTGATTGTCTGCAGTTGGCTGCGTTTTATGGAATATTACTGCCACCACTTGCTGATAAGCAGAACAGAATCAAAAAGGAGAGATCCACTTTCAGACACATACATATTGCAAACTGTGTTTTGGTGCTAAATATGTAAAATCATTTATGTCATGAACTGATAAACTAATACAATTCTCACCATATTGTTGGTTTGAATTTAGCAGTATATCAGGATTAGTGATAATGATTCCAAACAGCATGTAGTGTACCACTGATTCATTATGATCACCTCCCATTTGCTGTGCCCTTCTTCAGCTGTTTCACATTAAAAGTTTTCAAACTGAAGTTTTTACCATTTAGAAGATACTGCAGTTTTTGAATTGAATGGTTGTTTTATCAGTTGTAGTTTAAATGTATGGATTTACTGAGGTCTGGTATAGGGTGTCAAGTTATGTAGATCAGATCAGTCTTATTACATACCTGCACTGTTGGTGAAGTTAAATGAATTGTAATAAACATTTGGACAGTGTATGCTTATATCTTGTGTTTTTAAAAGCATGAGAGATGTACAAACATGTCTTGTGATCTACTTTTTGGATCATCTCCAGTAGTCATTAGAAAACCTACTGAGATGGAGGACTGATTGTTGACGGGTTTTCTTCCAGATCTATTAATAATGATGATTCTAATAATGTGCTGATAATGTACTGAAGTGCGTCATTTTTTCTGTGCTCTGTTTCTTCTTGCTCTTGCTATGCAATGACTGTTATTTTCCAAGCCTTTTGTTGTATTGTGGGCTCACACTATCAGGGAGGCGTGGAGAAGATGATAGATGCAGAGAGCTTTCTGCATGCAAAAGCCTTGGATGAAAGTAGGGGCTCCCCATTCATTTAAAATAATTTCATGTTTCCTTCCACCAACTCTGTGTCCTTCCAGCACTATTATCAGAGCAATGTGGCAACGTGTTATTCAGAGGATGGCACCCATTGTCTTGTTTTCTTCAGGGCGGACAAACACTTTACATTGGGAACAAAGTACACACTCACTCACACAGAAGTGCTGCCAATCATTTAGCTAGGGATATTGTAAGTTTGCTAATGTATCATTTTCTCTCTTTTCTTTTTTTAAACTCAAGCAACATATGTACAAGACCAGACAGGAACCGTTAATGATAACCTGTTGAAAAACTGAACAAAGACAAAAAATAATAAACAAACCAATTTTCAACTTTCTTGAATTACAGAAATGTGAAAATGGACAATGATGTTTTAAAACATTTTTAATAGAAATAAAATTTTGTATAAAAAAAAAAACTAAACATGCTTCACACACTTCATTAGTTTTCATGAGGTTTAACAAATACATAGCTAGCCAGGCACTGTATCCTTTTGTATTTTTTCCCCAATTTTAAGATATGTCAGGACATAAAGCAGACATCATCAATCTATTTAATAACATACATTAACTTACCATTTAATTTGGTCAGCACTCACATTTTATTCTGCAACACAAATGGTGTTGAAAGTAATACAGAGGGAGGCATGAAAAGCAGCATTGAATTCACAACACAAATGACCCCACAATATTTTCCCCAAGACAATAGAGGGCTTTTATACTGCACGGAGCCAACCCTTAATCTGTTCTGCCAACTCGGAGTGATTGATAGAGATATTGTATAGTTTTGCAATTAGAATTTCATTTGCTAAAATGCCTTACAACTTCCTGACACCTCCTCCTTATCACAAGAGTGCCTGAAGAGGACATGATTTTTTTTTTTCAGTAGCTGGTCCATTATGGATATCACCTTCAGGGTATATTGCATGATCCTCTCAAGGGCATACTTCATCTTAATTCCCCTACTAATGGATCTGTACAGCTAAGCTTTACCCTTACACTATGAATGTGTGAGAATAGCTGGTGGCAGTGGTGGTAGGGTCATCCTGGATAACAGCTCACAGTGAGATCTCCTGGCTAAAACACTGTTTATTTTAACCATGAGCCACTGTTTCAAAGCACATACAGATATGCAGAGGGCAGTGGCAGCCTTGGGCTAGCTGGTAATACAAATCATGGCCTTACTGTAGCACAGATAAACAATCACTCACTAGACCTTCACCATTTGAGAACAGTTTTTAACGTACAATAGGCCCAAACAATTTTAAACAACACTGCAACAGAGTTTAAACGCATTCCTTTTTTTTCCCTTTTGTTTTTTTAAACAACACAACACAGGATGTTAAAACTGGCATGCTCAAAATCAGCAGAGACCATTTTATATGTGTAGTCATTCTTATTAACTCATCGGCAACTTGGAAGAGGAAATCAAAATACATGGAGTCTGGTAAAGATCTGTTGCATTGTTGTGACGATCAATATTTCCAGTCATTTGACTCACGAGACCAGAACACATTTAGAAATAAAAACAAACACAAGCCCCTCTCAGAGATCCATAGACCATGTTTGCATGCCTTTTTGGTGTTGATTAATCCCTTGTGATGCCTTGAGGATTTGAAGATTAATTATAATTCACAAAACTGGCAAACGACATTAAGAACCTGAACATATTCTTACTCGTAGTTCAGTTTCAGTCAGTGCTGCGAAAGATGACGGAGAAGTCTTTAAAAGAGGGCATAGCTGAAATGTAAACACAGAAAAGGAAAGCTCCATCCTTCAGTCTATAGGCCTCTGCCATGCAAATATTTTCATTTTTCTTTTATGTATTCTTCTGAGGCAGACCAAAGATGGAACCTTAAAATTGTGCTGTTATCTGTTCTGGTCCCAAGTTTTGTCCATCCCTGCATCTCATGTGCTCTTTCCACACAATGCCGCGTCTTTGTGCAATATTTCTCTGATCTCCACCCGGAAAAAAGACATATCTATTTAATTTATTTGACTTTATTTATTTTTGCCGGATGCTTGAAATTCCACTGCATGTTTTGTTTTCTTTGCTGGGACGGAAATCCTGAATCGTGATAACATCCTTTGTCCTTCAGATTGCATGGTTGCTGTAGCTGATGTAGGTTTGCTTTGTTGAAAACGCTGAAAGAGACGAAATGAGAAGGAAGAGTCAGAGTTTAATACAGTTGAGGTAAAGTTTGTAACCTAAGAAAGGGAGCTGATTTGGGCATGAAGCTCTTTTTGTTTAGCGCTCTTCCTGTAGTAACAAGAGTAAGAAACTGCTACACAGGGCTGAAAAAATGTGTTTAGTTCCTGATTGGTTATGATATTACGATCCTATTAAAAATTCCCTAGTTCTCAGGTCATGTTATTCCCCTCAGCATGTGCCAAATGTAACTATTACCTTTAGCTACCACCACCATTTTTTTCCCTCACAGCTATAGCTATCAGGAGTTAACTTTCCAGCTGTCTCCCCAGACCATGTTAGCTGATTCTCTGAGTGGGAGCAGATAAATCCTGACATATCGCCACTAGATCTCAGCATTGGGGGGAGCTGGCCCAGACAGGAATTTTTCAATTTCATCAAGCCATATATCCACACTGGCGATGACAATGACAAATGGCACTCATTCAAATAGCCATACACTGTATAGCCCCCTGTAAACGGTAACCCCATCAGGATAATTTGCTGCTGGCTATCAATTCAGCGTCTCTGCCTTCTCGACACTTATTTTAACAAAAGGCCCTTTTAACCATCCACACAAACATGAAGCAAGAATGGAATTAATGCTGCTCTGTTTGGATGCATGTAGTTTTTGTGACAGGCCTCACACCATTGTGCTATTGTTACTGCAGAGCATTGTGATAAGTTTTACATTGATTTCTGGTTTTGTGCTAACAGTAAATATATGTCAGCTATTTTATTCTCCTATGAAAGGAAACAGCTGTCAATACCTGTGGTTTTGACCACAGACTGATAAAAACCTTTTCCAGCTTAAGGCAAGAAGAGTGTTTTGAATGCCACTTGAGTAATTTCTGCTGACTCAATTGCTGAGGTCATTATTTACCTCACTAATATAAATCCACAGTGCATCACAGGAGTGCCAAGCATTGAGATTAGGAGGCATACACAGTGATTCAGCTGCTTTATAAAAGATAGTCACACCTTTCTTGTTTTTTTAATAATGTGTGCAAATGCTAGGCTTTGATTAGTGATTCAATAATTTATCTATTGATTATTATTTCAGTTTATATATAGCATGTCAGTAAATAGTAATGAATGCAGATATACATTTTCCAGTCCGATGGCTTCATTTTACAGGATAGAGCAAGTAAATATTTGCATTATAATGAATTATAAGCAATGGTTGCATGACAAAAATCAACAGTTTAAGTCAGAGATAAACTGAAAATTATTAGAAACCCAGTTCCACACAAGAACTGGAACGCTATATAAAATATAAATAAAGCAGGATTCAAACAGATAGAAATAGAAAACACAAAGTTTACACTGAGACATTTTAATATTTGATGAATTAGCTCATTTTCCAATTAGTTGGCAGTAACATGTCTCAAAGTTTGAACAGGGATAACAAAATGTTAGAAAAGTGGTATTGCACTACAAAAACTACTGGAGGGATATTTTGCGATTGATTGGGTTAACTGGCAACAAGACAGTAACATGATTGGCTATAAAAAAGAGCACTTCAGAGAGATAGCCTTTCTCAGAAGTAAGGATGGGTAGACATTTATCAGTCTGCAAAAAGATCTACAAATGGTAAAACATTTTTCAGAATAATTAGTTTGTTATTCATTATTATACAGGGTGGGCCATTTATATGGATACACCGTAATAACATGGGAATGGTTGGTGATATTAAAGTCCTGTTTGTGGCACATTAGTATATGTGAGGGGGCAAACTCCTCAAGATGGGTGGTGACCATGGTGGCCATTTAGAAGTCGGCCATCTTGGATACAACTTTTGTTTTTTCAATAGGAAGAGGGCCATGTGACACATCAAACTTATTGGTAATGTCACAAGAAAAACAATGGTGTGCTTGGTTTAAACGTAGCTTTATTCTTTCATGAGTTATTTACAAGTTTCTCTTTGTTCACAGCCATTGACATGTTGAAGAGGTTAACACGTGAGGAGCGGATCGAAATCGTGTTGATATCTGGTTGAACCCAGTAACCGGGTCATTGCAGCAGATTTCAATGCAAGACACCCTACGAGACCACCCATCTCCCATGCTACAGTTAGCAAACTGCTTGCTAAGTTTCGTGAAGCTGGTTCAGTGTTGGATTTGCCAAAATGTGGACGCAAGAAAACTGTCAGTAATGAAGAAACATCAGTGGCTGTCCTAGCTTCATTCAGCAAGAGTCCACAGCGTAGCACTCGCCGCATGTCACTGGAGAGTGGCATTAGTCGAACATCCCTTCGGCGGATATCAGCTACTCACAAATGGCACCCTTACAAACTCCAGCTACACTGCAGCATCTCAGCGAGGATGACCCAGATCGGCAGAATTTGAGCAAAGAATTTGTAGGATGGGCAAAACAAAAATTGGAACAGGACCCTCAGTTCACGCAGAAGATTTTGTTCAGTGATGAGGCAAACTTTGATGTGAATGGTGAAGTTAACAAACAAAACCACCGCTATTGGTCTGACACTAACCCACATTGGATGGATCCCTCCAAGACTGTTGGAACCAAAAAAGTGATGGTTGGGTGTGGTATATGGGGTACAACGATAGTGGGTCCATTCTTCATCAATGGAAACCTCAAGGCCACTGGATATTTGAAATTGCTACACGATGATGTGTTTCCCTCTTTATGCACTGAAGCTGGCACGTTCCCTGAGTTTTTCCAGCAAGATGGTGCACCACCACATTATGGGTGCCAGGTCCGAGCATTCCTAGATGAACAGTTTCCTGGAAAGTGGATTGGTCATCGTGGGCCAGTTGAATGACCCCCAAGGTCTCCCGATCTGACCCCCTTAGACTTTTATCTTTGGGGTCATCTGAAGGCAATTGTCTATGGTGTGAAGATACGAGATGTGCAGCACCTGAAACTACGGATACTGGATGCCTGTGCTGGCATTTCTCCTACAGTGTTGCTATCAGTGTGTGAAGAGTGGGAGAAGAGGGTTGCATTGACAATCCAACACACTGGGCAGCACATTGAACACATTTTATAAGTGGTCAGAAACATGTAAATAACTCATGAAAGAATAAAGTTACGTTGAAACCAAGCACACCATTGTTTTTCTTGTGACATTACCAATAAGTTTGATGTGTCACATGGCCCTCTTCCTATTGAAAAAACAAAAGTTGTATCCAAGATGGCCGACTTCTAAATGGCCACCATGGTCACCACCCATCTTGAGGAGTTTGCCCCCTCACATATACTAATGTGCCACAAACAGGACTTTAATATCACCAACCATTCCCATGTTATTACGGTGTATCCATATAAATGGCCCACCCTGTAGAATAATGGCTTTCAGAATAAAGACTTTGACTAACTCAACACATATAATACATTTTAAATAATATCACAAAATGATTTTGAGAATCTGAATAAAGGGACAAAGGTCAGGTCTATGAACACAATTTGCTGTGCCATCTACAAATGAAGGTTAAAATTCTACAGTATGATGATTAGAAGAAACCATATGTGAAAATGATCCAGAAAAAACATTGTCTTCTCTGGGCCACAGCTCATTTGGACTGAGGCAAAATGGAAAACTGTTCTATGATAAGATGAATAAAAAATATATAATAAAGAATTTCAAAAATGTAAAAACACGGACATAGACAAGAATGGAACAACATTCCTCTCCCAGAAGTGCAGCAACTGGTGTTCTTCAGTTCCCTCATATTTACAGACTGTTTTTAACAGAAGGGAATGCCACACAGTGGTAAACACAGCTCTGTCCTAACCTTTTTTGAGACTTGCATGCTTCTAACTGGGCTGCACAGTTTGCATTAGCAGTTATTGACTCCGTGTTGGTTTCATACTGCAATTTTGTAACAACATGATCAATACAATTTTTCCCAAAACACATTTAAAAGTGAAACAATCAAATTGTATCAAATTTTAAGATGTGGTAAAGTCGTCTTCATCTTTTTAGAGAAGGCCTAAAATTTAGGCGATTGGACTTGAAGACTTTTTTAAGGACGTGTGTTACCCTCGTTTACTTGTTATTTTAGGAATAGTTTGACATTTTGGAAAACATTCACTTTAATAAAAAAAAGAAGAAGATTGATGCCAGTAATAAAATCATACCTCAATGTTTTACAGGCGTTTTAGTTCCATTGCTGGACTCCAGAATATGCTTTCTAATCCATTCCTTTGTGACTTCATTCTCACACACATAATTGTGATTCCTGTAATGCTTCTTGAAAAACAATTTCCACAGCCTCACCACCAAATGAATAACAGTGTCACATTTACTAGATTCAATGAAGTGTTAAATAACATGCTATACATTTGTTAATAAGGTTTTGTTTTTTTTTCACACTGCATCCTATCATTGCATCAATTTGTTTTACAGACACGGAAGGACAAAACATTCCTGAACTTAAGCCAGCAGGTTTCTAGTCAAAGCTTTCCTCATTTGCATTTTTGCTCTTACACTGTGTTTCGAGGCTTTCGCACAGCTCGGTCTTGGCTTCTCCGTTGGGTCTGAGTCCAGCCTTGGGGTTGAACTTGTTGGACATGGTGGCAGCAGTAACCACAGCCTTGAGGGTCCGTGTGCGCTTAGGCACATTCTGCTCAGGGTGGAAAAGAACCACATAGACCTTGGGCATGTAGAGCAACCCGAGGGACACTGAAGCACTCAGGCTCACAGAGATCGTCAGCGTGGTTGTTTGGATGTACATCTGCAAGAGGCAAAAACCAAACATGAATGATACAAACAGTTTAACAGTGTTTTGCATTACCGATTTTTCTGTGTGGGCAGTGGCATGTATAGTACAAGAGACATCTGCTGTGCATCATTATAATTAGAGTATTCAATGACCCATGTGTTGGTCAAGGAGTTTTTAAATGAGTATCTACTTTGTCCAGTAGAAGCTGCAAAGCTATCTAATGAAAATGATGTGTTAAACTTGTTTTAAATCAGCATCCTATCTGCTTTTATGGTGTATGTGTGCTGAGCCAGCCAGGGCCACAGTGTTTACTTAATTTTCTGCCATTCTAGTTTTAATATGACTATCACGTCCACCCTGAACACAGATTGGATCTTTTTCTAACTCATAATAAGCAGGCCCATAAAAAAAGAAACAAGCTCATGAAAATTTTACACATGGTCAAATCCTCCAAATTATGGGGGAGGGCAACAGAGTACCATCCTCATTCATTCCATTTAATTGTTTGCAGAACTGCAGCAAATTAATGAGTCATCTTTAAAGATGCAATAAGGTAGAAGAAAAGCTTATGCAATTTCTAAACATCATACTGTTGTGACTGATTGAGGAATGAGTTTACATTTGGCTAATACTGGGATACACACACACACTCTATCTATAATTGATGGATCGAGATAGATAGATAGATAGATAGATAGATAGATAGATAGATAGATAGATAGATAGATAGATAGATAGATAGATAGATAGATAGATAGATAGATAGATAGATAGATAGATAGATAGATAGATAGATAGATAGATAGATAGATAGATAGATAGATAGATAGATAGATAGAGAAAGGTATATAGAGCGAGATATAGACAAAATATATAAAATTTAATTTTTACATATATATAAAATTGAAAGTTCAGTTCACTAAAAAGGAGGAGTTTTGTTTGGATAGAAATTAAATTGTGCTTGCTGTAATTTACTACACCTCTGTAACACACAACAAGAATCTAATTATGATCATTTACCTGGTGTAACTACATAAATGTATGAATACTGTCAATAATAATAATAATAATAATAATAATGAGAGATTTTGTTGTTCCTTCAAATCCACCAAAATTGTTCCTAATGCATCAAAATTGATGGTGAGGCTTAAAATAATGTAATGGGTTATAACCTGCTGTGGGTGTAAGATTTAATATATTTACTCGGAGGATGACAGGTGCGAGTAGTAACAACAACAACAAGAAAGACTGAAACGAGAGCAGGTTTTTCATTCTTTGGTTACCATAATCACTGATTTACAAAGATAATTAAACCACAGTCGACTACAGTATTCAAATGAACACACATTTCCAACAAATCAGAATCTGTTATTTCTTGCAGGAACGATATTCGAATCAGACGATAAATCCTCTCATGCATAGATTTTTACTCACTAGTATTTTATATGTTGGTACTTTAAGAGTCAATCTTTCAAGTCAAGTTTTTCCTCATCAGGTCTCTGCTATTTTCTGATTCAACAAAAGTAACAGCTTCTCATACGTGACCTCTATTTTAATATGTTGTGTGTTTTTATTATTTTGACTCTCCACAGTGCTTTCCCTATATACTCAGCCAACCCTCTTTCCATGTGAGACTGCTGGCTGAAGAGAAGAAGGAAGAATGGAGTCAGTATTATAGAGAGACAGCTGCAGCGCTCCCCTCCCAGCTGTGGGGAGTATTAACCAGTGAACTGCTCAGGGCTTGGTTCACTGCTGCCTCAGGGACGGACTGTTGAACCCAAGCTGTTCATCACATAAACAGAACATAAAAGTGTTCTGCTGCTTTTCACCCAGGAATAATATCATCTTAAAATCCATCCTCTCGGTCACTGATTATATACCGGCACAGAATAAATAAGAACAGTAAAATGACTTTAAATCTGACAACATTTAAAGTCTGTGTCAGAATAACATTTTTTTTTAAAATTGAAAATTATATTCTCAATCATTTCAGTTTTGGTCTGTAAAATTAATGCAACAAGGAACAAAAGACACTTAAATCATCTTTGATGTCCATACTAAAAGAAGTCAATTATCCTATGTCAGAGCTATAAAAACTTGCTTTATTTGTGGCTCAACTAATCAACTTATCAACGCAGTTCCAATAATAACTACTATGATTATGTAACTGCACCATATCTCACTGTAAATTAGGTCACGTTGAAGAACAAATATTGTTATTATCATTTAATCTAATGTAACCTTAGGTAAGGTTATTTTAAATTTTGAATATTATGTCAGCAGTGATATAAATCAGGACAATCAGTAAGCTGTCACATTGTAGAGGCTAAGAATAGAATATAAGTGGATTTAATGCCAAATAGTACAGTGTGCAAGAATAATAGTTTCATTTATATTTTACATTTAATGGTGGTGATAATATACATTGGCCACTTAATTAGGTACAACTGTTCAGCTGCTCGTTAACACAAATATCTAATTAGCCAAACAGCAGCAACTCAAGGCAAGGTATGTAGAGATGATCAAGATGACCTACTTAAGTTTAAATGGAGTAATGTTTGTATTTTTGTAGGGTCTCTACAATAATACTGCTGTTGTGAATTGGTGCTATATAAATAAAATTGAACAGAATGAGGAAGAAAGGTGATTTGAAGGACAGCTAGTCAGCTAAGAACAGGGAACTGAGGCTACAGTTTCTAAAATTAGACAATACACGATTGCAGAAATGTTCCCTGGTTTTAAGAGTCTTGACTTCTACAGCAAAACATTCAGGTGGTAGCGTCAGAATTTGACATAAACATGGCTCCATTCTGTCTTATTACAACAGCTCAGTCTGGTGGTTGTGCAATGGCATGGGGGATATTTTCTTGTCATGCTTTGGGCTTCTTAGTACCAAGTTAGCAATACATCACAGCTCTGCCCGAGTATTTTTGCTGACCATGTCTATCCCTTTATGACCAAAGTGTACCCATCTTGTGATAGTTGCTTCCAGCAGCATAACAAACCATGTCATAAAGCTGAAATCATCTCAAATTGGTTTCTTGAACATGACAATGAGTTCTCTGTACTCCGGAGGCCTCCATGGTCACCAATCAATCTCAGAGCACCTTTGGTATGTGGTGGAACAGCAGAGTTACAGCATGGATGTGCAGCTAACAAATCTTCAGTAACTGAGTATCTTTTCAATATGGACCAAAATCCAAGAGGAATGTTTCCAGCACCTTGGTACATCTGTGGCAAGAATAACTGAGGCACTTGAAGACAAAAGCGGTCCAACCCAGGACTAGCATGTGTACCTAATGAAGTGACTAGTTAGTGCATGAACTGTTTTCTTTTTTAAAATAAACAATTATTTGATAATTTTTTTTGTAACAGCATTATAGACAAAGTGATAGATTTTATAGTAACTGGTACCTTCTTATAGATGAACAATGGAAAAACAAATCAGCACATTTTATAAACTAATCTCAGTCCTGCCTGTTTGTTGGTCTATGTTATAATAATATGTATATAATGTAATATGTTAGATGAAAGGAAATTATTGCCTTGACCTTACTTGAAATCAATATATTATTGTTTGGTATTTCATCAGATAACATGTGCCCTCTCTATTGCCTCATTGATGTTAGCTTACAAATGGAGTCCTTTTTTCAATGTCAGAGCACGTCCAATATTCAGTCCATTAATTTGTTTCCTCCTGATTGAAATGCACCTGAGCATTCAATGACTGGAGCAACTTGGAAGAGAAATGAAGAGAGATACCATATATCTCACACACATATCATCACACTGCCATTAGCGTAGCTTGCCTTAGGCAAAACATAACATAGAAGAAGTACTCATAGTCGCATTAATGACTGAACTAGATGGAAAGAAATCATGGAGCTATCAGTACCTGGAGGATCAGTGATGGGAAGAGTCCTGGAAATATTTACTCAAGTAAAAATGTACTTGTGTACAACAGTACTCCAATAAAACGTAGGTGAAATAATGGCATTATTAGTAAACATGGCTGTATTACACAAAAGAGGAAGCTGAAGAGCAAGGGTCACCTCCAGAATTTTTTTAATAGGTGTGGTCATATGGGGGCCAGTAAAAATATTGGCTGGGGAAATTGTGGGGGACATACAAAGTAACACAATGGGTGTCACTGGGGGCCCAGCAAATTGTTGTGGTAAAGAAAAGTAAAGAAAATTTCTTATATGGTGATAATAAGTCCAGTGAGCCACACCCAGCCTAAAGCAAGTAAATGTAGAGATAAAGCTCATAAACTGACATTTTAAATCAAAAAAGGAAGCTGCAAAATGTTTACGCACAGTGTAATGCACTCACACAAATACTATATGAAACTGAATACACTGCTTCGTGTAACAGCAGTTAGGCTGCCGTTGTATCTGCTGAATTTGCTCTTTAGTCTCAGATCCTCTGTTCCTCTAAAAAAAAAGAAGAAAAAAAATCATAACAGAAATGATAAGGTCATATTTAAATGTGGATTTCCTATTTACTCCTACACAGCTCAACTTCTGTCAAGCCAGAGAACAAGCAAATGCAGCATTAACTGAGCAACAATGGTAATGCATCCTAAATAAGCAAACGTAGCAAGCCAAAGTTTGTTAGATCGCCAGGCTAACACAAACTTAAAACATTAACAATCTGCTATACCCGTGACCTTTGAACTGAAGTCGTTACAGTTAATTAACATACAATACTTTTGCAGAAGAGGTAGTATGTAGAGTTTTTGTAAGAGAGGGCCTCTACATGGTTGTGAAAACACTGCATAATGAAGCTGTGTTGCCTTGGGCGTGAAGATGTATTAGACCATTAGATTTTTGTTTTTTTGTTGGTAACTCTGCAATTGATTTTCACATAAAAAATACACATGAAGATAACCAATAACAATAATCTACTTTCTTACAGTAATCATAGGAATTGTATTTCATTATTTTCATTCCAGCAGAAGTGATAAAGCAATTCCACACCCTGGCCTACGGTGAGTAGAGCAAAACTGAGTAAAAACATCTGTGATAACTCATAACATTAATTTGACAGCTAATAAACATGAACAGACTGCATTTTCAATTCAACCCAAGAGAGTCTCTGAGGCAGGCTGCAAACAATCAAATTTATTTAAACTTGCATAATTCCTTCACTATATTAAGGTACTTTTTTTTTCTCAGCATGCTATGGAAGTACTGAGCAGAGGAGTTTGCTGCATAAGAATTCACTATAATTGCACTCTAATTAAGCCAATAAACAAATAGAACCCTTAGGGGACACAATAATATAGCTTCATGGCAGATTGTCATTTATAAATGACAAATTCTTTGGCCTTGATTAGCTTCACGGCCTATCCACCCATTATCAAAGCACCCAGAGGTCAACAGAGGGCTGCAGTGCTTTAGGCCTAATGAAAGCAACAACTGCTCTCTGAAGTCCAAGATGTTGCTTAGCTTCCTCTGCTTCGTAGCATCCATCTTCATTATTTATTACAGAGCCTCAGGGGCATTACTGTGAATAACGCTGTTTATCTTACGACTGAGAAAAGACAAAGGGAGAAATGGGAAGGAACATGGAATGGGTGGTAACAGGTAGCAGGTATGAACACAGATTACACTGTGTAACACAAAAAAATAACAAAAAACCCCACTCCTGACTCTGGTCTGGTTGAACTGAAACTCCCACTTCTTTGTCTGACTACCACTTTAACAGCAGTTTTTTTGTTTTTTTGTCCTAACGGTGCCAATAGTGAGATGGAGACTTCATACAGAAATAAACAACCCCACTCAGTTAATCAGACGATTCATGCACTGTAATGGCAGGACCTCTTTGTGTGGGCTGATTGAATTTAAGCTGAGCCCATTGTGCTGTAGCCTCATTCCCATGCATGCTATTGTCTGCTGCCCCTCCTCCTGCCTATATCTTTGAGACAGCCGCTGATTTAGACAGTTTCTCCAGGTAAGTAGGTGTCACATCTATTCCTGAAGGTAGCATAAACACTCCATAGATAGACCAGATGTCCTCGTCTAAATGATAGAGAAAGCTTCCTATGGCATTCGTTGCATGTGTCTTGGCACCAGATGACAAATAAATGACGGTGCTTGTAATGCTGAGGCAGAGGCCTGCTGTAAACGGGTGATGAGTGCGTACACAGCTAGATAAGGTAAATCGAGACCCAAAAGAAGTGGAGCATTTAATTGCTCTGAAAGACTCGTCAATGTGGGCTGTGAAGATTTGTGCAGCCTGACATTTACAGTACAATGATTATGAGGTGTGTTTGCTTTGACATGTTAATTCCTTAAATAAGATCATTGTTTATATAACATCTCAGCAAATCAGTCACAGGCTTTATTTTAAAAAAATAAAACAAGAAGAAGAAAATCTGGCACAGCAAAACTAGCTAACTTTCCTGCTCAACCAACCAAGTTTTCCAAAATGTAATGTGTGTTCAACAGGTGAGAAATTTTATTTGTCCACACTTCCTAAAATTGTTCTGAATCTGCTTAATGATCTAACTTCCTATATTTATTCCTGTTATCCTTTTCTTCATTTCTAAATATATATATATATATATATTGTTAAAATGATGAGTGGTCATATTATACATGACCAAATTCATAACCAATGAGTCTTTCTGCTGCTGGTTCTGTGCAGTATGATGCCAATGAGAGCGTGTATCCTTAGGACAGTCATCTCAGGTACACAGCTGCTGTTCAGATCTTCTATTTATGAGGAGCAGTAAATAAGAGCAAAGTTGGCTGTAAGTGAGAGTAAGAAAAAGGCTCAAGCTGCTTGCTTTAGGCAATGGAGAAACTGTGTGCACCAACATTCCATGTAGATAAAGATTATTTTGAACCATCAAACTACCCTAACAGAGTAAAAATATGGAGTTAGAAATGGGCATAACAAGTTTCCTTTAAGGTCTTATTGGCTTTGAGCACATTCATCAGAAACAGTGACATGTAAATGGCAACTATGTCACTGTTTTCATGGTAACAGAAGAGCACCATTGGGGGCATATCCTGTCCGTTTCTCTGCGCTTCAGCTTTTCAGTTTAACTCAAGCCACCTGTAAAGGCTCTGACCACTCTGCAGTGGTAGAGTGCTGTTACAGATCATCTAGAGTTGAGGTAATGGTGGATATTTGTTTGCCCCGATGAGGCAAATTGGAAGATAGTCAACAATCTTATGATGGCTAGAAGTGCAATCAAGCCCATGACCATCCCTACATTTGGAATTTTAGAGTATTTAGGGTGTCAATTTAAATAGAATAGAGGACCAACACTGCAAGTGTACAAGAACAAGATGATTATTCTTTTTTCTTTTCTTTTTGCTGAGTTTTGTGCACAAAAATATTCCCGAGATTTTCAAGCAGTCTTCATTCAGACTGTGTGCTGTGTACAAACTGTGGAGTGGTTTTCTAAGAGAGTACATGGCAACAGAATCGAAAAAAACATTCTCAAGGACAGAACTTTAATTGGGGGGGGGGGAAAAACCCTTTACTCCAAGTCAGTGTAAAGTAGGAGGTCATTGAACAAAATACTCTCCATCATGGACTATCCATCCTAACTCTCTGCAGTACACACTACAAAGACAGAAGAAGGCATTTTCCAACATGCTCATTTAGGCCCTATGTCACAGAAAATCATCAGCTCTGACAATTTTGCTGTTATTGCAGTGATATTACTGTTCTGACTGACTGTTACTGACTATTTTGAAAAAAATCATCATGGTTCTGATATTATTATTGTTGTTGTTGTTATTATTAATAGCCTTAAATTTAGCTAGAAGTCCTGTATACAGCAAATTTGAACAAGAGAATTTCAACTACATGCATATCTGTATTCAGCATGTTTGGGACTCACACCGAATGCGATAGACGCGACCAAAAACCGCCAGACGCCCCTAGCTGGTCACGTGCACATTCGCACCTCGACGCACGACCAACGCGAATTGGCTGCACTTCAAAACATGCAATTTTCACGCACATGAAGCGGAAATGTGGAAGGAAATAGTGCCAGATGGCAGCTGTCGATCTAGCCTTTGAAGAGAGAGTCTCTCTTCTCTATTTACTGTGGAGAGCAGAACAGCGGCATGAAGGACATCCTCGCTGTACCTGGGTCCATCAGGTCCTCCAGAAGAGTGAGCAGTTTGGTGAGTTTCACCACTTGCTCCAGGAGCTGCGTCTGCATGACGGACGCTTTCAGCGGTACCACCATCTTTCCCTCGCCCAGTTTGAGGAGCTGCTGTTGAGCGTCAGTCCAAGCATCGCCCACCTAAACACCTGTCCGTCTGCCTGCGGTTAGTAAAAGTGTTTAAAACGGCAGTCCTTTATCGATACCTGTGCTAATATAAGCTCATTTGAAGTCCCAGTGACTTCCCCACAACGGCTCTTTTAAGAGCCACCCACAAACCTCTAAAGAGCGTTCCTGCCTTTTCTTCTTTAAAAATTTCCTTAATAAATTACTTTGCATGTATACCTGATGCTCTGGTCGCGTCTATCGCGTTCAGTGTGAACGCACCGTAAAAATAATTTAGGGTGTCATTTGTCTTCAAGGTATTGGTATATCTCTGGCTACATCCACACTAATCAATCAAATCAATCAAGGCTTTATTCGCTACGTGCAGGTTGCCCTGCAGTGAAATAGGACCCCCCCCCGACCTTACACACACAACACTGACATCACATGGGGATAAAGGTCGGAGATCGGTAGCATTACAGAAAAAAACAAAAAAAACAAAAAAAAAAAAACACAGAAATATTCACTACAATGGGAAAGTACAAGAGGAAAAAAAGAGACCTCTACTCATGCTGGGCTCCTGGGAGGACAGCATGAGAGTGTCAAGGGTAGTGTCGTGGATGAGAGAAGGAGGACCCAAACGCTGGACTCACAGGCAGGTAGGTGAAGGTGGATGTTTATTGCCGAAGGAGTGAGCAAACAGTACAGAGGGAGGAAATGGCTGGCTGACTGAATGAACAAAGGACTGACTGACTGACTGACTGGACATACAGACGACATTGACATCAGACATACATCATTAATGACCCGACATTGAATGGGTAGAACAGAGGGCTTAAATACACAGACTGGTGATAATGATGATAATGAGAGACCGGTGAGTACACAGCTGAACATAATGAACTAATGATAATGGGAAGAGGACTGAACATAATGCACACAGACCAAGGCTAACACAATAAAACAGGAAGTGGAACAGGCAGTAGATAAACAGTGAACATGAACTAAGAATACTGGGTCAAAGACCCAGAAACCCTGACAGAGAGCAGGAAACAAAAAAACTCCTCTGCACAAAAAAAGCACATAAATGTCCACAGCACAACATTATGGAACACGTGACAAGCCACAGGGTCGGGTGGGTGGTGAGGAGTAATCCGAAGCAAACACAGCAGCCATCCTAATAGGTTTTCGTTTGAAAACGCATCATTTTCTCTC
This sequence comes from Aulonocara sp. 'chitande type north' Nkhata Bay, assembly GCF_057382095.1. Taxonomy (NCBI): domain Eukaryota; kingdom Metazoa; phylum Chordata; class Actinopteri; order Cichliformes; family Cichlidae; genus Aulonocara; species Aulonocara sp. 'chitande type north' Nkhata Bay. Next base: position 36,989,225 of record NC_141348.1, on the reverse strand, counting down.
CGTTTTGACCTTCCGTCCACACTGAGATGGCGCTTTCCCTCACGGAAAACGCAGTGTTTTGAAACACTCTCAAAAACACATACATTTGAAAACGGTGCTTTTGCGTTGCATTGTGGACAGCAAAAACTGAGACTTTTTGAAAACGATGACACATTTTAGTCATGTGATGCAATTCCAGTGACCAGTTAAATTAAGATAGCAGAGGGCATTATACAGCGGTTGCTTTGTTTGCTCTCAAATTTTCTGTACGTTTTTGTCCATGACAGGTTAAACCACAATAAATAGCGATAGCATACACGTGGTGTGTGTGTAGTTGTCTGTCTCTTAAAACGCCAGTGATTTTCCTACAGTTTGAAATGTCATGCAATCTTGTGAATTTCATGAGTCCAGCAACTAACCACTCTTACTAGATTGTATCATGTCATCTCAACAAGAACAAATTAAGTTGTTGAATTTCATACAGATCCTACATGATTTAATTACGTTCAACCTAGAAACATGAAATTATTTTTGTTCAAATTACAAGTTAGACTTTTGTAAATGTAACAACCAGTCGAGACTGAAGAAGTCACTTCGATGAGTGACGAAACGTTTCTCCCACAAAACGCTACGTCCAGATGAATAGAATCAACTTTTGGAGCTACACGCAAGATGCTTACATAAATCCAAGAGATGCCCAATCCCTTTCCCCCCCCACTGTGTAAATGCTTCAGATAGCTTTTCTTCAAATTCTTAATTCTCACTGGCTTTTGCAACTTCGTACTCTTTTGGTACTCGCAGCAACAACTCCACCTCATCGTTAGTCCGTTTAAAAAACTTGGTGCTTTTCCTCAACATTTTGCCACGACGTTTCAAAGGGCCGGAAAGTAAATAAACAACAGACAGAAATGAGGCAGATCGAATCGTCTTGCGTTTCACGCATGTGCAGTATTGGAACATAAGCGGTTTTGGCCGTTTCAGTGTGGACTGACAACTCTGTGAAAACGACTGAAAACGATAGTGTGGACACGAGGCGTTTCCAGACGAAAACGCCTTTTCAAATCTATCCAGGCTAGTGAGGATGTAGCCTTCGTTACAAGAAACCAATGTTTCCATGTTCTGTGGACATTCATCTGCTTTGACCTCTGCCTTCTTAAGACTTTTATGTATTTTTCTACAGCAATATCTTAATACGGGCTCTTGCTCTCAAGGGACAAAACTCATTCTGATTCATTAAGTTACATCCGATCTTTGTTCCCATTATTTCTAAATGCTTGGTAAAAAAAACAAAAAAAGAAACCAAAAAAACATTTGCAGTAGCAGTATGCTGTGTGGTCTGACAAAGCTACAAACCATATTGGAGAGTAACTTAAATTAAGTTTTTCAGACTCAACACTCAACAGCCCTTTTGGGTTATATATTAAATATGATTATTCTCTCTCAAATGAGGAAAGAAAAAAATGTAGGACATTTCCCTGAAGCTAAACTTCCATTTTGTGTTCCATTTTGTGCTTTACCTTAACATAGCTCAGGGCCAAAGTAAAAGTTTTCTAAATGATAAAAGTAAAACTGTCCTCCAGCCATAGTGTGTACAGTTTTCCACAGGAAATAATAATTAATAAGTGACTCATGTAATTTAGATCAAGAAAAGTGTTTTATATTAAGACTGGGTGAGAAAAGTTTTCAGGGTTTGTAAATTAAATTCATCTGAGGTAAGGAACAAAAAGTAGGACTTCACATACGCTTCAAAGATTTTTTTTTTCACTTCTATTTTACTATTCAAAGCCAGGCTAGCTAATGGATTACCTCATCCTCTAAAAAAGCTGTTCAATCTCTCTGTGATTGTATAATTCTCTTTCATCTTCAGAGAGAGGAGATGGAATGATTAAACAAAGAACTCGCTGATCTCCGCGGCTGGTGTTGACATGCGACTTCAGATGTGCAACACTCACATTAAAAAATAATGTGGGCTTTGCACTTGGACCAATTCTTCTTTACTATGTATGCTACGTGTATGATAATGAAAAATGTATAGTGACGACAGCTGATGGTTGTTTTTCCCCTCTGACTATATTGAGGAAATGTAACATTAATCAAGCAATATGTGTGAAACTCAACTGGTCTCTCAGTTTTCAGCATCTAAATGCTGTTGTCTGCACTTTTTCTGTTCATGCTAGTTAACATTTGGGGTAAGAGAAAGCCTGTAGCTTGGACTTCATAGTATTAATGCAACATGCAGCATATGAAAATAAGTCATTGTACTGCCAATCACATAATGCATAAATATAATACAATTGGCTACAGTCATATGCAGATTTTCTGCAATGCCGCAAACTACAGAAATTGGGAGGGGGCGGGGTGTGCTCTGAACCACAATACACACTTTTCTTCCCACCAAGCTAACTATCACAGCCAGTTTCCAGGCCAGCATTTTGATGTATTGTTTTGTTTAATCCCAAATGGAAGAAGGTAAAGATTAATTTGTTGCATCTGTCAGACCCATGCTGGCACTGCTGATAGTGTCCGTGCCAGTTTTAGGGCTTTTTTTGTTTTTTTGTCTCACCACTGCCCTCTCTTGTAGCCATCAAGCCCCTTTTGTTACACTGCCAAAACACCTCTTTCAACTGCATCAACACATTGCTATTGTGTCATTGTTGTACCCCTTTGGCTTTGTCCCCAGACTTTCTCCTCTGAATGTGAGGTCCAAGCCCAACCTTCATTTCCATGTCCCATTTGGATCCCTCTTGACCTCAGTGCTCCTGCTGAACACAGTCCAGGTCTATGGTTCAAGAGGTCGGGCACATTGATTTGACATGGGAATAAGAGTGTGAGCTTGTGTTTATGTAAACAGCTCATGGTTCCCTAATGCACTGTGGCATACAGCTGTCACATATATGTGAGTCACAGGCTTGTGAGTTGCCTTCAGAGTTATTACAGAAACATTTACATTACTTTATGTGTACACGTTGCAGATTCTGTATTCACAAGCATCCTCTTTTTAAGTTCTTGGTTTTTATAATTACTGGTACTTCACAAAATGTTTAAAAATTACAGAACAGCAGTAAGGAAAACTGAGTAGAACCATAATTTAGCCTTTTCATTATATTAAGTATATAATTAGATACATATTTAACATTCAAACAGCACTTTAATTCAGCAGACTTGGTGGATCTAATTATAAATGCTTAATACTGCAGGAAGGCTTAACCCAATGGTCACCCCACCGCCCACAAGAGGTTGAATAACTGGATAGAGCAGTAGAGAAAATCTTTTCTATAATCTTTGTTTCATGTCTTTCTTGATAATTGCGATATTCTAATAAACCAAGATAAAGACAATTGTTAAAGGAAACTAGGGAAACCAGGTAATACTGGTTGAAGTCAGTCTGTAAACCCGCTATGGGTTTGTTATGATAAGACTACTTCTGCTTTACATGGTCACCAGCGTACAATTATTTGTGAGGTTATTTTTGTCTTCTAAGTAAATGTCAAGAAATATGAATGCCAAAAGCCACGCTAATAGGTGTTAAAGATAGTTTTGTGTAGCTGCATGTCTAAGCATTTCTTAAAAGAAACTGACAGGCAAAAAATACAAATTGCACTCCAGTATTAGTTGTAAGCTTACCTTTTCTGTTGATTGTGATGTGCCAAAGAAGATTGGGATGAATGCTAGCCAAATAATGCAGGTGGTGTACATAGTAAAACCAATTGGTTTGGCCTCATTGAAGGTCTCCGGCACCCCTCTGGTTTTAATGGCATACACTGTGCAAGTGACCATGAGCAGCATACTATAGCCAAGCAGGCAGATGAGGGACAGGTCAGAGATGTCACACTTGAGCACACCACGAGCCATCGCTGGGTTAGAGGTTCTCTGGTCCTCATAGTCAATAATAGCTTTGGAGGGATCCACAACAAACCAGATGCACACCCCGACCAGCTGCACCGAGGCTAGGGTGAACGTGATGACTAGCTGTGAGGCTGGAGAAATGAACTTTGGCGCGCTCACAGACATACTACCCTGCTCGAAGATGCGGTAAATACGATTGGTTTTGGTAAGCAGAGCAGCATAACTAATGCTCATCCCCAGACCCAAGAAGATCCGACGAAGGGAGCAGATTACGACATCAGGGGCAGAGATCATCAGGAACGTTGTGGCATAGCAGAGAAAAATGCCAGTTAGCAGGACATAGCTTAGCTCCCGGCCTGATGCTTTCACAATTGGAGTGTCATTGTAGCGAACGAATGTGACCACCACAAACAAAGTGGCCATGATGCCAATGACTGCAACAAACACAGGGATGACTGCCCACGGAGAGCTCCACTCCAGCTTAACAATGGGGATTGGAACGCAGCCTGTGTGATTCTCATTGGGCCTCAAATCAAAGTGACACATCTTACACGTGTAGGTGTCTGCCTGGTATTGATAGCCATCGCAGCGTTCGCAGTGCCAACAGCAAGGGATGCCCTTCACAATCTTCTTGCGCTCACCAGGGCGACAGGCCTGGCTGCAGATTGAGGAAGGGATCTGACGGACACCACCGGGCCACTGCATTGAACGAACCTATGAGGGAGGCAGAGGAATGTGGAAAGGGATGAATGGACAGATAGAGAGAGAGAAGAAACATCTGAGAAAAGATTTTTAGTGTACAAAGCTCACTGAATTGCATACAGCTGAGATAGGTACAAAAGGGTGCTTTATTGATCCAAAATGGTCATCAGAAGCTCTGGAAGCCAAGGAGAATTCGTGTTTTTGGTTCTCTGTATTTATTTGGGTGAGAAGTTGAAAAAAGGCAAACTATTCAAGTATTCCTCATACATTCAGCAAAATCTTTCAGTGGTAAGTCAACTTTTCTGAAGGGCAAGTCTGAGAGGAAAAGAGAAACGCAATGTTTGTCCTGCAGTGAACTAATGGCACAATTCCTGTATTTTTTTTTTTTTTGGCTTTGGCAATTTTTTGTGTTAAAAATTAATCAAAGTAGAAAGAGATGTCTCATTTCAAAATATTATTCCCCTTTGTGGATTTTACAGTTTCCTAAGCATACTTTGGAGGATAAATTAAATTCATCATTTGAAACAAGGTCTACTCCCTTTAATGTTATCGGTTTTATTTAATTGTGCCAGTTCATTCAAAGGCAGTAAATTTGTCTTTAAATGTGTATTTAATTGAGAACTCAAATAACACTAATTAAATACTGCTGGCACATTTTACAGTAGGTGCCTACAAATACCTTACCTTTCTTTTTTTCTTTCAGCACATGTTGTTGAAAGAGGTGAAGAAGACAAAGCTCCCCTCAGCCGGCCTCATGTGTTCAATTGAACTCATTTGCCTGCCCAAGGCCCCCTCTTCATTTTGTGAAAACATAATTTGTTTGAGTCCTTTATGTAATTTACTGTTATAATACTGTTACTTCATCACACTGCCTGCCCACAGTATTGTTTTTGGAAGTCAGTGATGCCATCTGCTGTCTGATATTAAATATGTCTGTCCGTAAGCTCCCGTGGCTTTCTTTTCATCACAGTCCATTCTGTTAATCATTTAAAGTGCCCCCTGGATATTTACACCTTTGAAGATAGAACTGAGCACTGTGAAATGGTTTAGAGGGGTTAGAGATCTAACATGCAGCTGCAGAGCTGAAGTAACCTTTCGGAGGATTTTCATTGCAAACACTGACACAAACATAAGTTGTAGGGGACACATAATAGAAAATGCCAGTGCTCACATTCAGATGGAGTTGATCCGCCCAGTGACCAATAATTTTGTACTCGGCTGTTCGGTTTCTGATCTGGTATTGGTAGATCTCATAGCGTCCAGGGGCATCTCCGTTTTCATTGAAGAGCACTGGGTTGCCAGCTATGCCTGAGTGAGAGAACAAAAATATTTATCATCATTATCTGTTTTTTTGTGTTCTGTGTGTGCTTTTTTACAATTTTTCAGTTCTTGTGCTCATGGGTGATTTTATAGTGTACAATAATTCATCAATATGTGGAAAGTAAGGGTGTGGAGGAGGTGGAGATCCATCAAAGACCAGCAAAGTTCTGAATGAACCATCCAGTCTTGGATTACTGACCACATTTTCACTGAGTTCAGTAACTGAAAGCAATGGTGACTTCTGTTTTTAACTTTTGGCTAGTTGACAGTTGCTTCCACTACATTTCTACTTGGCTGTAGGTGGGATTAAGTGTAAATACATAACGATCCTGCACATGTAGCTACCAGAGAATGGAAATTGAGACAAATGTTATTTTTCCATTGTAGTTTGCACTGGCTAAAAGTGGTAGGACAGATATGTCAACATGCAAACTTCTTAAACACAACAAAACAGAATCTGAAAGAACCAAGTAAAGTGAAGACAGCAGTGTGTGTTTATCAGAGTTCTCATCTTAAACATAATCAAATTTTCCAGTTTCCTAAGCTTATCGATCTTGGCAATTAAACCCATATATGGTAGAATAAATAAAAAATACATAGGAATCTGACAATTAATTAGAATTTTCATGGTTCTCTTTTTTCACTTTGTTTTGTTTCTGTGGGTTTTTTTTTTAAGAAAAATCCATTATCAGTGCATCTCACTGCACACAAGAAACCTTAAGAGCCTGCCTTCTTCTTACAGCAAACTGGCTGTAAACAGTTGGAGTTGAGCAGGAAGTTCAGAGATAGAGTACTGACCGCATTTTGTACTGATTTTTCTGTCAACTAAGGTGGGCTATAATTTATCTTTCCAATAATGACTCTAAATAATATTCCTGTGTTCCTGTTTTATGATAAGTATGTTAATCACAGTATGGTATTCATAGAATGGTCTTCCTTGGCCAGAGAATGGCGTAAATGCTTCTTTTTATTTTATTTTATTTTAATTTAGGCCACTTGTGGTTTAACATTAAGTCTCCCAAAGACAATTAAAATCTCAGTTAAGACGAAAAAGGTAAACCTGGCCAATTGCTGCTGATGGATTTTCTGCTGATGAGAATTTTTTTTGTCCTTGCTCTTTGTTTCAATTCTGGGGAAGCGGCACTGTAATCCACATCTCGATGAGTCAGCCCTGTTGGATTAAGGCATTACTGTTTTACTCAGCCTTGTGACAATGCCGCCCACATCACAAAGCAGTTACTGATCATGGGAGGATTACAGTGACTTTATGAACCACAGAGGCAGTTTTTATATAAAAATATTAAGAACATCGCCAGTATTAGTAAGCTATGACATTTTTGTTCAGAGATTTTAATCATGCAAAGCTTGTTTTATTTTCACTAATGACCAGCGGAATTTCAAAAAGATTAAAGCTATCTGCCTTCCAGTGTCATGGTTGTCTGCCTACGCTGTCATGGTTGAACACATAACCTCAAGCCAAAGCCTTAAAAGCTTGGATATAGACTATGAGATCAAGCGCTCCTATGGACACCTTCAGTGAAAGAGGAAAACGGACCATGAATGTCACTGGCAGCTTTAAGAGAATGATACGGCAATGCGTCTGATATAGTTGTATGTAAAGCCTTGTGGGCCTTTTGGTTATGCTTGCTTTGCAAATTAAATCCTTTCATAGACTGACTGATCTCTTATTGAGTCTCTGAGCAACTGTTAATCTTCTCTTTTATGCACATATACAAAAACAAAGCAGTTTTGCAGTGATTTTATTTATATATTATTTTGTAATAACATTTAAATGGACTATTCTTTATTTTTCTGTTGGGTCATTATAAATATAAAAACAATGATGTTGGTTTTAGTATGTATGTGGGACACACAATAGAGACAGGGTGCATTAAGCCCCAAATTCCTTGTGCTACATTGACTTTGAATAGCATGGAGCAATGTGGTTAGATGCACTAAAAGAGACATCAGCAAGAACAGTGTTTGTACAGTTGAATACTTTTGGATCTTGACAACTAAAGCATTTTCACACCATGTAACTTTTAATATTGGAAATCTGGAGAATTCAAGAAACTAATGCGAGGAGTCAAATGTGAGGAATATGAAGTCCAGCCAAAAACTAAGAGTAAGAAGCAGCTGGGTGCTAATCAAAGCAGTTGATTAACTGATCGTCAGCAAGTGTGACCAACTCTATAAAAGCTTCATAACAGTACAATTAGAAAAAGACTGAGCAAGTATTTCTTAATAAGAAGGAGAAAAAGGGGAAAAGTCTTTTCTCTATAAAGAACATAGCAGCACAGCTTAAATATGTAAAGCTGAACCTAATCAACCCATAAGACTTGTGAAGCGATGTCCTTTAGACAGGTGGGTCCATAGTAGAGATGGTTGGCCTTAATGTACAGCATGCACTTGCTGAAAACCAAACACATATCAGAACAAACACTTCATGCTAGCTGTCAAGCACGGTGGTGATAATACTGGGTTGTTTTTGAGCCACAGGACCTGTGCACCTTGCAGTCACTAGGTCGACTGAACTCATCTATATGTGAAAATATTCCAGAGTCAAATGCGAGGTCATTTTTCTGACAGCTAAAGCTTATTGAAAAATGGGCCAAACAAAAGCGCAATGACTACAAGCACACAAGCAAATCTACAACAGGATGGGTGAAAAAGAAAAGAATCAAGGTGTTGACCCAGTCAAAAGCTCCCAATTCAACCTGACTGAAACGCTGTGGTGGGCCCTTGAGAAACATTTGTATAAACAAGTGCCTGCAAACCAAAATCAACTTAAGCAATGTTCTACAGATATTGTAAAGATGTTGTACAGTAATTTTACAGAGATTACTTATTGCTGATGAAGTTGGTCCCACAAGTTATTTAATCATGTGGTGTACTTTTCTTTTCAAATGACTATAAATGACCTTGCTATCACATGATATAACGCTAGCTTTCTAAATGCTAACTAGACATAGCTTTTCTAGAATAATGCAGTATGGGGGGCCAAATACTTTGGGACTAGAACAGGATATCAACAAAATTTAACAAAATATTGGCCACTTATTTTTCTATAATGAAACAAAATTAAAGAAAAATGGGGAAATACAAGCTTAAGTGTGCAGGAAGGTAGTTTATTTTGCGGCACTATGGTCAGTTTTCAGTTGCAGCTAAGAAATTAGATTTCTCATCCCCTAAACTGCTTGTCTAAATAGTCAACTCTCAAGTCCAGGAAAGATTTATTTGCACAGAGGACTGTTCCATGGCTCATTGTGCTGTGAACTGTAGCCTGGGGGTAGCACAAGTGTGTACCTCAGGCTGCTCGTTTGGGGTTAATGAGGTGCTAGTAATTATATGTAATATTTAATGATTTTGACCTCTTTCTGTCTTGCACTGTTGTGACAATCCCGAGTAAATGTATACATAAACTCTTTAATAATTGCCATGATATGATCATTAATCCAGCATGTGCTTGTTCTGCATCGATGCACAACCAGAACACCTCAGTGAATGACAACAACATGACAGCTGGTCATTAACTCTTAATGACCTGTACCCAGACACAATGTCAAATTTGGCATGGATCCACTTTCACTCTTTAAGCCATTCAGTCACAGGCATGACCTGTACATGATTGCTCAGTCATAGCATATACACGTTCACTATCTGCAAGTACTCTTAAACTGGCCCTAAAATGTTCTGAAAGCATGCAAGTGGTTGCTTTTAAAAACCCTATAATATGTGAAAATGTATATATTCAAATCACCACAACACATCTGGGTTTTGGATCTGCTAAGAGAGTGTAGATATTTTAAAACACTGCAAATTGTCACATAAAAGCCAGTATTTAAATATTACCCAACACAAACAAATGAAGGACAAGCAAAAAGCATCAGAGGAGTGAAAAAACAGTAATGTTAGAGCTAGCATGGTAAATTTAGCATAATGTGGAATCTCACAGCACTATTTTCATCAGTGCAACAGCAGCTATATCACACTAAACATTTTCTCTTTATAAAACAGAAACACAGCTTTCATTTAGTCTGTCTCTGCCTTATTTGGGAGCACCATAAAATATTGTCAATACAACCTGACGTGCAGCTGTTTTAAAAGCATGTAAAAGCATGAATATACCTTTTGAGCTTTCAGTGTGCTGCAAGTGTTGCTATTGTTGTATTGACTCATTTAATCTAGGCTCAGAAAGATGCAAAAAGACCCAAAAACACTCACTAGAATAGTAAGTGAATGAAAACAGTGCTTTCATATGGAATGATGAGAAGTGTTTTTGAATCCTACTTCAAAACTTTCACAATGAAAAGTCATCAGTGTAAAGCAACTTCAGAGATTCTCTTCACGAGCATAGTCTCTCCCTCTGTCTGTGTTTCCGAGCAACATCTGCCAGCTTTCCACTGCCACACCCCGCTGCTCTAAAACTGGTTTGTTCAGTTTATCGTCTTCTGCTGACTCAGCAGTTCTAGCCAGAAAAACACAAGTAAACACTGCACTTCCAATGCGCAACAAATTATTTAGGGCTGATGAAGAGACAAAATTGTGTTATGTGGCCATGTACTGACACTGCCTTACAAACAAGAACACAGAAAAGCCACTCTCGTCTGAAAAGCAGTTCAGCTATAGTACAACTAAGGTGCGTGCACAGGAACACTCTCAAAGGACTTTAAATGTGTTTCCATTGGCTGACAAAGCTCCACCGCACTCTCCATCTTTCCAGAGGAGAAACACAGTCTGACAGTAGCTCCTCATGCCTGGTTAGCTCTGACTACGAGCTCTTTGACGCTGTCCACACTACACTGAGTGGTGGTCAGTCATTCTCTGTGTTTCCACATTACCTGCAACACACCATAGCCACGAGGTCACACCTTCTACAGTCACCCTGAATACGATTTTAAAATGAGAGCGGTTCATCAAACGGTTACAAGCACTAGCATTAAAGAAGGCCTATTTCTGGTAGAATTAAAGTTGTTTCAAATAAAGATAAATAACAACCCCAGCTGGTATTTCAACATTTTCTTTACTGTTATAGCTTCTGTATTAGACACAGACTCTGTAAACAACAGGATGTACTGCTCATCTGAGGGGACAGAAGTTGATAGTAGAGAATGATAAATAGATCTTTTTTTAAGATAATGTCTGTTCCTATAAGATATGGGGGGATCTTTTGTCAATAACATGATTGAGTATGATGCCGAATACAAAAAAACCCCAGACATACTGCACATGCAAAAAAATATGTCAGTATAGAATTAGCTTTTGTGCTATGCAACAATGAAGATCTTGCACATCCTTGAGAAGAAAGAGAAGTGTGGAAAAATGGAAAAACCTGAGAGCGTGCCTTTATTCCACACTCATAACTGCTGTCCCTGGTGAGAAAGACAGTGGAAAGGCCACTGCTTTTCAGTCAGAGGTAGAACAAAAACACCTCCCCCTGATGTGATTGCAAGAGCCATGAAACACTGACAGGAAGCTCCATTCAACTGTGGCCCACTGAAGCCTCAACAACCATTAGATACATGCATTGCTGAAAAGGAGCAAGAAAAGGAAAGCTCTAAAGTGTCAAACAGTGGATAAAGATAGATTGAAGGTGTTTGATTCTTTCGCTTTGTGGGCTGCAGCTCCAGCTGCTACTGAATGAACCAATAATCAGCACTTGTGTAGTTGGTGATTTACAAAAGAGGAGACACAGTTACATCCCCAGATACATCTGTGTGGGAAAATACAAAAGAATAAAAGCTTTTTCGAGAAAGCACAGACCAATAGAAATAAATGTTTTTTGACTTTTCTTTTAATATTTTCTAAAAGGTTATCTGTCATCAGCTACTGTGTCCCTTGTTGAGCCCATGACAGTCTGCTCAGATATTGATGCATTTATGTATTTTCCTGGCACATGAGGAGCAGGTTTAGTACATCTTTGTATTTAAAGGAACTTGTTGACTTTTACCAGTTTCAACATCTGTAATGTAAGACAGAGTGCATTTGAGCTGTGTATGGACTTAACTATGCAGGTCTGCAGAGGAAGAAATTAGAATTATTTTTAGAAGATATCTGCTGAAACTGCTTACAATAAACAGAAATGTGTAACAATAGATTCTTGCTGGCTCGGCCTCAAGAATGATTCATCACAACAAAGAATGACCTACTTTCACATACATTTCTGTCAATTTGTAGGAAGAAGCAGGACAACTGCTCAGTGTATTTACTGCTGAGTAACATGCTAATATCCCAACACAGAGATAAATATTATCTTTGAAGTTTTTGTACACTGGCCAGTAAGTACAGTCTCAGCTGTTGGGCTGTTTTATGTATCTGGACAAGTTCAATATACTACTGTGAGCTGATGCAATTAGATGAAGTGTAGCGTAACCTCAAGGCAACCCCTCTGGTCTGATGGTGTGAATATAGTCTCCCTGCTAAGAACAAAATTCAGCTCAAAAGTGCTTACTGCACAGGAGTTTTCTGTCCCTGCTCACAGGCTAAAACCCTGTTGAAACCAATTTTTACAGAGAGCATCTCTCAATCATTACTTTACAAACAGCCCAATTAAATAAATGTTTGAAATGATTGTGGATGCACTTATAATGCACACACATTACTAACATGCTATTCCATCATACAGTTCTTATATATTCAATATGTCAATTTTAATTCAATGTCTTGTTTCCCATGGTCGAAAATGTCATTTCTTGTAGGAGCATCCAAACATCAGCTCTAAAAGGGAGAAACAGAAGTTGCATTAAATTCAAGAGTGGTTGCCTTTGAACCTCCAGGCTTACTGGTCTATATACAGCATACGAAATTGGACACATCACTGTCTAGACAATGACATAAACATGATTTGTCTAGACAGAAACTATCAGAACCTGTTTGTCTGGGATGAAAAGAAAACTACAGAAGCTGTTTTACATCAGATCACGAGAACCACTTTCAACAACATACTGCATGTTGCGAGTTGTTTTTATCTAACATTATTGGATCCTGAGCAGCTCAGCTGGTGTGGAGCAGTGCTAAGGGCACCTGATTTACTACTAAGCCAGGAGATTGTAATCAGTACTTTACATCAATATATCATAAATAGGGTGAAAAGAGCTGAACTGATGCAAAAAATTGTGTTGAGGAATTATGTAATAAGATTTTAAAAAGGTTGCTCTTGTGCAAAACTCTTGAATCACTCCTCATTTCTTACTGTATTTCCCAGAGGAGAAGACCTTGTACTCCAGATATCAAGATATACTGTATTTAAGACAAAGACAGAGTGTCTACAATTCTAATGATCCTGAATTCTCTTAGGCAGGCTGCCTTGAAGTTGTCCTCAGGAATTGCCTGCCTTTTGTTCTCTTTCAACATGAACCCACACTGCTTCAACAATTCTGAGATCCGGGCTCTAGGGAGACTAATCCACGAGTGATAACGTCCATTGTATGTGTTATCTATCAAAGTATTGCATTGGCAGCGTGTTTTGAATCATTATTATGCTGAAAAAGGTTTCAAGCATAAACGTTGTGTAGATGGTGATATTCATGAAAACTTTGCTTGTAATTTTATTTATATTTGCATGGTAAATGGTCTGTATAGCGCTTTTACCTGTCCCCCCTAGGGACCCCAAAGCGCTTTACACACCCAGTCATCCACCCATTCACACACTGGTAGAGGCAAGCTACAGTTGTAGCCACAGCTGCCCTGGGGTACACTGACAGAAGCGAGGCTGCCATATTGCGCCATCAGCCCTTCTGGCCAACACCAGTAGGCGGTAGGTGAAGTGTCTTGCCCAAGGACACAACGACCGAGACTGTCCGAGCCGGGGCTCGAACCGGCAACCTTCCGATTACAAGGCAAACTCCACACTCTTGAGCCACGATCGCCCAGATGTTTGAAATAGACAGATAAATGGTAAAAATGGTAAATGGCCTGTATTTATATAGTGCTTTACTAGTCCCTAAGGACCCCAAAGCACTTTACACATCCAGTCATCTACCCATTCACACACATTCACACACAGGTGATGGCAAGGTACACTGTAGCCACAGCCACCCTGGGGCACACTGACAGAGGCGAGGCTGCCGGACACTGGCGCCACCGGGCCCTCTGACCAGAAAAGCTATAGAAAATAGAAAAGTAGAAATAAATAGAAAAGTTTATCTAAAAATTTGGTCACTGCCAATCAAATTGCTTGGTGGATCAAAATCTGACCTGCATTTATCATTCCATTAATTTTGACAGGATCCCCAACACCATTTACTGAAATGCACTACCAAACCATGACAGAACCTTCACCATCTTCTATAGATAGCTGCAGACACTCAGTGATGTACCTCTCTCCTAACCTCGTACATATTGATAACGATTTAGTTTAAAAATATTACATTTGGATGCATCCCTCCATAAGACTTTTAGACATTGATTTCCAGTCCAGTTCTTGCGTGACTTGACATTCGTCAGCCTTTTCTCCCTGTTTCTCCTCCTTAAGAAAGCCTTCTTGATAGCCACTCTTCCACTAAGACCATTTCTGATTAGGCTTCGGTGAAAAAATAGATGGATCAACTCAAGGGCCAGATGCGTTTCTCAGGTCCTGTGTCACATCTTTGTTGGATTTTTTTCCCCAATTTGTTAAGGACACAAGTTTCAGATACAGTGCAACTGTTGTAGATCAATTTTCTTTAGGCTGACCACTTCTTTTGTCATCTATTTGTCCAATTTCCCCCTTTTTTTAAGGACACACTGCAAACCATGCCAAGTTTTCAGCTAATGACTCCTTTTCAGTGCTTGAATGATTTTAATATGACTAAAAAAAAGCAGACAATGTCAAAAAAAAAGCTAAAAAAAAAAACAAACCAAAAACCTCACACTTTGATAGACCTCAAGAACACCTGGAGAACTATTGCTCAAAACCACTTTAACGAATTACAAGAAAATCTATTTCCTTGAAAGTAAAACAATTGTAAAAAAGTAAAGGGGGGTGACTTGAAACTTTTGCACAGTACTATATTTGCGAAAGTAAAAATTACATTTTACTGAATACTGTACACAGTCCTGCTTTGGTAATAATGCCGCAGGCATGGTGCTTGTTGCCTAAAAACCACTGACTCCTGCTGAAGTATTACAAGGAACTAGCTTTATGTCCATCAGTGGCGTAATTGTGCTCAGTTATGATTTCAATTCATCAACTATGGCATTGTAATAGTGGTAGCAGATTTCAGGAGTTTACACTGCTTTACTCTAACAAGCAACATTTTGGCCCAGATAACTCAGCACAGAAGTCAGTAGTGATTACTGACACCACTTAAGTAAAAGCTTTTTAGGCCAATAAAAAAAAAAAGTGTCCCCATTTATTGCCACACTTAGGGTCTATGTGGCAACCTAGTAGTGCTCTAGTGCTATTTTTTATAAGTAGGTTGTTTCAAGCTTGTAAACATGGATTTAACAATGCATCTAAAACTGACTTTGGGCAATGCAGCTAAAGACTATGTCATAACCCCAAAATGTTGACTGTATGTTCAAAAGCAGGTTTAATGATACCAAAACCTGCAGAATCACCCAATAAAATTATTTTGAAATTAAAAATATAAATTTACTTCCCAAATGTGAATTAAACATTAAATTGACATTCTGCCAATGTAATAACTAGATATTAAAATGACAAATTAGCTTGAAGAGCATGAGTTCAAATGAATAATTTATCTGTGCAAACACTGCATACTCAAGTCTCTATGAAAGAATTATAATTGCGTTAAACAGCTTTGCTTTAAAAAGGCTGACTATATAATGAAACTCTGGATCACTGCTCTTTGTGTGAAAGCAGTCAATTATTAATATGCCAGTCATGAATGTGAACTTGACTGATAACTGGGTTTAATGTAATGCTACATAAAGAGTTGGGAAATAGGTCATACAGTAGAGGGGGGAAAGTAAGTTGTGTGCTGGGTCGGGAGCCATATATGGCATCTCAATGTAAGACAATGTTCTTCAAACTGTATGGTTGTGTCGAAAAAAAATAATTCTAATAATGTGAAAGTCAAGTACTTATCATTTTAACCCTCAAACACAGACCTCGGATGGCCATTGAACTTCTATAAGCAATGTATGTTTGTAATCCTACATTGCTTGCATCTTTCACAGCACACATTTTCAACCTTAAAACTTCACATTTAACATGAAAAATGTGAAGTTTGTAGAAAATGTGCATTGAGTTTCCTACAAAGTCAGTGGGAAATATATAGCAGTCATATATAAAACATTGTTCTGCAATTGAAAGAAGAGAAGAATCATCTCTTTTTAGCATTCACAGCCTCACAGACCTTTTATCCAAAGACTTCAAACCTGGATTGATCTGTCCATTCTCTCCATACCACTTTTTTTCTTCTTTTTTTAACCATTTATAAGCGGGCGGTTGAGGACCACTAAAGCATTTGTTTCTCAAAAAACACCTGCTTCTCAAAACCCTTTCAGCTCTGCCACAAGGGTTTTTCAAAAAGGCTTTTCGAATTACCAGTTAGCCTTTTAACATAAAAACTTGCATTTGGTAACAGAATGTGCCACTTAAATACGAGAATGACAGCTGCCAAAAAGGGCCCTGTAACACGTGATGTAACCCATCACTGATTCATAAAACTTATTCTAATAAACTTTAATTGACATAAGATGTTGTCAATTCAAAACTAATACCAAATGACCCTAAAAGTGTATATTTGAGTGTCTATAACTGACCTGAAAAGTTGAGACGACGAATATGCTTCAGCAGATGAGTGCCATTTATGGGGTCCATTTTAGCGCAGAGACCAACCTTGCCCGGGCACAGCTCCTTGTGCATGTTGTGCAAGGCATGAGCCATTGCATAGACGGCATCAATAACAAACTGTACCTTTCCTTCCTGCTCATATTGCGAGTCCTTTCCGATTCGCTCCTGATCTGAAAGACATAGACAGATGCATGTGTGTGGTTTTATAAGTATTAATTGGTTAAAAGAATTCATGAAATAATTCAAATCGTGGTAAGTGATATATGTAATGATCTGCAGTCATTCATTTGGTTTGGTCACCATGTCAAGGACAAGGTTGAGTCCAGTATTAGTATCCATGTAGTCAAGCAATCATGTTTGAGACAGAAAAAAGATTTTACAAGTAGATTTAAACGACTCAATCAGGCAAAAAATCTGTAGCTCTATCAGCCACATCATGCAATTAAGAAAACTGTATTCATTTAAAGGCATGAGCAGTTTCCATGAGTGGATCCAGCTTAAAGAATTATCTACTTGTGAGTTTGTCTCTGACACTTGTTTAAAGAAGGCCGATGATAAAGTTGCATATTCAGTGCCTGTTCTAGACAATTAATATGCACAATTATAGCAAAAAAAAAAAAAAATCCATCTTGAAACTAATTTATAAAGTAATTTGATGAAGATACTACTGATGTGTGCCAATAGTCAGGAAAACTTATCTTCTCAACACTTGTCTTCTGTGTCATCCCCACTCTGGATGGCAGCTTTTAGATAAGACAATTGTGTTCACGCTACTTGGAATGAGCTAAACCTTTTAAACGAAGGGTGTGGCATCAGTCCAAAAGACAGAAGAAAATGCATTGCTCCTCAGTGAGTCTTATTTTTTATGTACTGAATGGTGTTGCCTCTTGCAATTAGCTAGAAAGTAAATATCTGGATCGCTGCAGAGGACCAAATCAATTCTAATATCTGGAGTGCAAGGTCTTCTCCTCTGGGAAATCTCATCTGTTAAAAATTAAGAGTCTTTCTTATATCTTCTGAAGGAGTAGTAGAGTTCCATCTGTGTGATTTTCGTGAGCATTATGTTTTGGGCCTGCATTTCTATTCTACAAATTTTAAAAATATGCCTCATGCTATTTTTCATTAGTTGCTTTAAACAGTTCTTCCAATTTGATCAATTTTTTGTATTCTTTACCTTCTTGACTGAGTGTCCAACTCTGAATTCAGTATTTATTGCCTGGTTCAATTTAGAAGACCCAAAGAAGCAGGAAATAGAGACATCCATTCACAGGACAGGGATAATCCCCTTATGGGCTCAATGTAATAACTCGTGATAGGAGTTTATTAATCCTGGCTCAGGTTGTTCCAGAGGTTTTTGTGATTGTTAATTGCTGTGAGGAGGTGGGGTCTAAGGAGATACAACGTGCCAATCCTAACTTCGGCTGTCTGCTCACATGCATGAAGTCTTAAAGCTGTTTCTATGTAAATCTCCTGTATGTGCATTAGCCATTATTAAAAGCAGGTGTGTTCAATTAAGATTTACAATAGACTAATTACTAGGGATAAGCTAATGATAGAGCTGCATAGAATTCAATTAGGCTTTGCAAGTTAATAAGCACACAGCAGGGAATGAGCTGCTGATACTCACACAATAATTTCCATATTGTTGGTTGAAAAAAATACTTGATGCTATAGAGCTTCTTAACTTACTTCCATATTTTTCAGTATATTTCAGTAAGTAATTTGGTTAAATTCTAGGTTAATGCATTAGTAAACTAGAGTCTTTTTAAACATGACAAAAAGTAAGTTAAACCAATTTTGCCATAGGACAGAGAGTAACTAAATCAAAACCTAAGCCATGCCAAAACCTGACTCTATTTAAAAGTAGAGTTTACTGTAATGCAGTGAATGATTTTCAAAAAAAAAATTGGACAGACCTGCATTATACTAAACATCTCTTAATCTTTTAAATCAGGTGTTTTCAGTCTCATTGCCACAGACCAAGCACCAAGGATGTAGTCAGTTTTTCTAAACATTTGTGAAAGAATAGGTTGTTTTAAAGAGCTCACTGAATCCGAATGTAGTACTCTAATAGGATGCCACAAATACAACAAGTTAAAGTCACAAAATTTCTTAAACATAAAAAATTAAAAAAAAATTTTATATAAAACATTGGTATTGGTTGAAAATTCCACAGTTGGTGCCTCCCCTTCATATAATTGTTCAAACAAATACGGCTTAATAACAAGAAAGACATTATACTGTCAGAACCGATGTGAACTAATGAACTACAAATGATCAATATCAATATTAAAAGCCACCTTAACAAACCTCAACCATATACAGGCTAGAACAGTTTTTTGTGACTATGTGGTTATCTGATACTTTTGGACATGCCGATATACAGCTTTCACAAGTAAACTTTTTCCTAAACATTATCATGCAACAACTATCCTCTTGAGGTGCAAGCTATTTTCGGCAGCTACTTCAATCCGAGAGAGTGCTAGCCTCCAAATCAGCAAAGGTCTCCTTCTGTTAGCCATCTTTCATTTGCTAGATCTCCAGCTCCTCACTGCAGACCAAAGGGGTTTTAAGTCTCAGATTATCTCATGAGCTTTTGAAAATGCATGAATTATTGTTGGAGGTTACGGCTCAGTAATTAAGGGCCACAGGGCCTTGATTGGACAGAGATTGTCACAGTTTGGCCGCCATGCTTATGCCGTGGGGAATCCTGTGAGCCAGAGTGGGTGTGAGAGTGATATTTCTCTCTCAGTCTTGGCAGGCCACCCACACTAACTTTGTATTGTCTCTTCTCCATAAGACAGTTTCCCTTTTTCCTTCTGTCTCTCTTTGTAGCTAACTCCTCATTGGCATTTTGGCACTCTCGCACAACTTTTCCAAGCTGGCGTTTTGCTTTCAGAGAAATCCTTTTAGATTAAGCAAAGCAGAAGCTGAGTGTGGGTGTCTTCCACTGAGGTGAAACACAAGACATTATGTGACAGACAGTGTGGGCACAAAACCTTTGACCTATTTTTCAGCTTACGACCGGCTGCAGGCCATCCAATCCACTGAGGCAATCGGACCATCTTTTAAGTTAATGTGACGCTGCTGACATGTGTCACGCACCTTCATTTCACATTTTCTGTGAATTTTCCTATACGTGATTGTAGAGCTAAAGTCTCAATTCATGTCGGACTAAAAATGTGCTGTTGTGTGTATGTTTTCAGTCAAACAGAAATAGTAATTTAAAGTATATTAAAAAAATATCAAAAATGATAACAAATATGATATCACATTTAAAAAACTGTTATTGGATTAATACTCAAAAAAGAAAACTCAAAAAATTGGTTATTGAAGCAAATAATTAAAATGCAACTTCAAGCAAATGTAATTTCAATATTAACACTGATTTAAAAAAAAAAATAATCATTTTACAACTATACTGTATTAATGTTCAATAAACATGTCACAGCTGGTTTTATCACCCACAAAGCCATTGATAAGTCACAACAATGTAATAAACAACAGTGTAACCAACAAATGGTACCTTTTGAGCCCCTCAGAACCAACTGAACAATGTTTAAACCCCACAGCCTTCCTGAATATTGTCTGTGTTTATCCCTTTTTGACCGCAGTCTACCCATCTTCTGATGGCTGCTTGCAGTTGGATAATGTTCCATGTCACAAAGCTCATCTCAAACGTGTCTCTTGAACATGACAAAGAATCCATTGTCCTCAAAATGCCTCCAGAGTCTCTAGATCTAATCTAATAATGAGCTGCATTGGGATGTGGTGAAACAAAGATTTGCTGGATGGTTGTGCAGTTGACAAATCTGGAGCAACTGTGTGATGCTATTATGTCAATATGGACCAGAATCTCAGAGCAATGTTTCCTGTCACCTTGTTGAATATGAAGAATTAGGGCAGTTCTCGAGGCAAACCCAGTCCAGGATTGGGGTTGACCTGGATTAGGCTGAAGTGGAGTCCAACTCAGGTGCACCTATTAAAGTGGCCAATTAGTGTATATGCAAATAACCTATTTGGTTACATCATATTAGCAAACAGATTTCAAAACCTACCCCAGTCAAATTTCTAACTAATTAAATGTAATTGCTATTTACTGATTAATAGTTGTATTAGTTGTATCGTCTTTTTCATGTTCTCACGCTTGGAATCAACTCAAGGGTAGGCTTTAAATTTTAAACTATTTAAACTCTCCATCACACCACTGATCAGAGATTTTCTGCTTCCTAAAATAATTTAATCTATTTCCACAATGAATTCAATTACTTTTTACAAAATCCTTTTTGTAATAAAAGGGCAAGCTGTCCAATATATTCCCCATCTCTTACCCAGAGAAGGCTGAAAACCCCCCTAGTCACCCTGGAACGCTGTTTAGGGTGAGCAGTATAAAAATAGATGGTTGGATGTGAGAGCACATGCGCGGTTTATCTGCATTACTTTCTCTGTGCTGTTCCGCTCACATCGTTAATACAGAGGCGAAACACACAGCCAGCGAAATGGGTCCCTGCTCTACCTCCCCTCTCCTCTCAACATTAATCAATATCAGTTTTACATCTCCTTCATTCCCAGATAAAAGACAAGTCTCACTTTTTTTCTTCAGTCACTCATGCCCTCCTTATCCTTTGATCACACTAAGCAGTCTAACCCTCTCAGGACACTGATAATTCTGCAGCATGCCCCATGTGGTTTTTGCACAGCTGCCACAGGGACACTGCAAAGCTCCCCACCAGTGAAGAGGCAGCTCAAGTGTCATACTTTAACCTCAAACAAATTCTGTGAGACTCTCACTCCCTGTGAAGCAGAGCTGATAGGGAAGTTTAATACTAAAATGTCTGTAATGAGCGAGACAAGTGATAGAAGAACAGCTACTTAGTGTGAGATGCAGGTGCCTATACAACACTCACTCCTAGTATAGAGATAAACTTAACGATGTCAATGTGGGTATTTTCAGAGCTATTAATTTAGCTTCTGCAGCAACTGAAGGCTAAAAATATTTCTAGTGCATAATCATTGAGAGTACAAATAATCATTAAAGATCATCATTGGTTTTATTGGTAGATAACAATCATTATATGTTTGCTTCATTTGCTCTTTTTCCTTGTCTCGTTGTGGAACACTTCCTCGTATAACAGTTTTTCCCCATTTATAGTTTTGGTTTCATTGATTGAATCCATCTTGCAGATAAAACACACATTTACATTTTGAAGCAGAGCATCTTTATTTTTAAGGATTAAACTGGAGATTCTCTATAGATTTATAAATTCAGCAAATCCCATAACATAAAACAGAGCTTTGATATCTCTGATCAAAAACTAAACTAACCTTGATCTCTACAGTGATGAATTCAGTAACTTTGTTATAGTGTGTGTGTGTCTGAGGGAGTGAGAGGTCGCTGCAAGGGTCACTGCAAATAAGTACAGGGCCGAGTGATCACCTTTACTTTGATGAAAATTTCTATCCTGATCAGAGCGGTTCCTTCTGATAATGCATGAAGGGTCACCTCAGGGAAATTTTGGACCAGTACTCATAACCTTTATCAGAATGCAAAGTTAAGGAATATCTTTGGGAAAATTGTGTTAGAGAATAGATTTCCAGAGACCTGCCAAATAAGTACCAAGGTGTATTAAGCCTGTTTTGGTTGCAGAAAATAACCCAACAAAATAAGCCACATTAATGCTCCCTTACTTCATTATAATAAACTCTGTTGCTGTAATTGCTCAAAAATGCAGTACCCAGCTATTTTAAGAAATGATTTGGCCTTTTGTTTTGTTTTGTTTTTCAAAAACAAAACAAAAACAATGCGACCTGATGAGTTTTAAAGGTCTGCATCATCTACAAGAAACACAAGGACTATGGAGTGCCACAGACAGAGCTGGAAAGTCAGACAGTATTAATAAACAGTTTGACATTTTGTTTTGTTTTGGTCTGCACAGGATTTTGTGACATTAAGAAATATTTAGATTACCAACTGGCTTATCTTCTATAACTTGGGAGGGAGGAAACAGGGTGGTTTGTTTATTTGCAATTTTTACCACAAAACACTAATTCAAAACATATATTGTAAATCTTCCCCCAGACCCATGTGTTAATATCAATCTAGATCGGTATTCAACATTCAGTATTAAACTACTACAGATATTTCAAGACACAAAGAAGAATAAATGGAAATACATTTGCTCCCAAACATAAACAATGTGCCATGTTTTCCATCTCATTTATATAAGGAAATGAAAACATGGTATGAGTGTTGGCCATGGTGTTGATCAGACTGCAGACTCCCAGAGGGTCACTGGAGTTATCTAGTTTTTTTGTTCTTGGCAACATTTCCTCTTGGGGGGGTGGGCAGGTCAGTGTAGCCAATCAGTAGACAAATTGATCCATCAGTACTATCTTATCCACCTGAGTGATGCCCTGAATGTAACCCTCTGTGTTATCTCTTTAGAATACTCTGTGTTGGGTTTTATTGCCTGTGAACACAGCACCAGCTGTTGGTTCTGCAGCTCACCGCTTGAGTAAAAGTATGTCTCTGGTGTATTTTGTTTGTACTGTTTCACCAGGGCTGTTTCAGTTATTTATTGTTTTACCAACCCTGCCCTTTATCTACAAATAAATAAACATTAAGATTCTCTAGAGTCTCAGCACAGGGGTCCTTGTCTTTTATCATTACATGTTATTATACACATTAGTACAGCAGAGGTAAGTGGCATGATCATCCACAATCACGCATAATTGCATGTCAACATGCCCATTTACACCGTATGTCAGAATTGCTTTGCTTTGGTGTAGTTGTTATGACTTCTTATGCTCAACAAAGGAAGAAAAGCAGGTTTTACTGTACCTCCATGTTACACCCCGGCCTAGGCAACCGGAGTGCAACACGAAAAAAGTAAAAATAAAGAAAAAAAAACACACACAAAAAACCCCACTAAAGCTCACCACCAAAATCCCGAAACGAAAGTATCGACAAATCTATTTACAACAAACTATTTATTTACAACAAAACACCAAACTATTTACAACACGGGGGAGATCGCGACCATGACACACTGAAACACAGGGTTTAAATACCTAGAGGGAGGAATCAGGAAAATGGACAACAAGAGGGAAACACAGCTGGGGCAACTCAGAACTGACGAGACAGGGAAACGTAAACTGAAAAGACTAAGATAACACAGACTTTCAAAGTAAAACAGGAAACACATAACAGTCACGCCAAAAACAACACACTGACAACACCGAAACGTAACACTCCACTGTCAGTGGTTGAAGAAAATTTGGAAACATTAAGGTAAAAGATGCAAAATAAGTCAATTCAACATTTGCAATACAAAGTAATGTATAGCGATTTAGTAGTATATCAGGTAGTCCAACTGCTATATTACAAAACAAATATTATTATTTGTCAGTATATTTGTGTTGCCATTTATACCAACTGATAAATGATGTGAAGACGAGATGGGAGAAACACCCTTCAACCATGTCCTGAGTGTTGCATTACATAGTTTGTCCACCAGGGGGTATTCTGCAACTTCCCTGTTGCCAAAAGGTGTGGCCACAAACACAACAACAAGCTGAGGAGTAGAGCATAATTAATTAACCTAGGACTTGTTGTGATGATAAGTTTATTTATAAAACTGCACTGTTATATTATCTTAGTAATAACTTAAATAGCTTCACATAAAAAAATATGGACTGATATAATGGGATTTTTAAATTGCTTAATATCGATATCAGTCTTGAGAATCCTGTATCAGCTGGGGTCTCATATCAAGTATATTTTTCATAGAGTTAATTGAGAAACTGTTTAGAGGTAATATATCTAAATGGGAATGTCTCCTCTGGCAGTTAACTACCTGACAAATCAGAGTTCTTCATCACATTTAGAAAAGTAAGCTGTAAATTTTGCACTGCCACAAAGTCCTCTTGACTGAGTGGTCTATTACAGTCACTTCAAATTTTACCATGCAATAAATAGCATGGTAAAATCTTTGGAAATCTTTCACAAATAAATAAATAAATAAAATTAGTCTATATTATTCATGTTATATCGTAGGGTAATGCACAGCTGTGACCGATGCATATAGCATTGTAAGACAACGTGCAACCACCTTAAAAATCTAATTTAGTCATGCTGTAAATCCCACCTCCACAAAGCCTGCTGGTTTGGAGCATTTTGTGATTTATGGCACTACTGAAGTGCACTAAGAGGGATTCCCCCCTCCCTGCAACAAAATCAGTTTGTTTGTTTTTTGCAACCAAAAATTGCCAGAAGAAAAAGTAAAGCTGGTTCCTCATAAGAACTAAATATAAAAAAATGAAAAGAATAAAGACAATGAAGAGTGTAACATTAACCTGTGGCCTCACAACAGCTGAACTGAGTGAAGATAGCATGCATTTTCAACACAAATTCCATCATTAGTAAGAGAATCATGTACTCCTATTGT
This sequence comes from Aulonocara sp. 'chitande type north' Nkhata Bay, assembly GCF_057382095.1. NCBI lineage: Eukaryota > Metazoa > Chordata > Actinopteri > Cichliformes > Cichlidae > Aulonocara > Aulonocara sp. 'chitande type north' Nkhata Bay. The sequence goes on along the minus strand of NC_141348.1, from coordinate 36,964,190 downwards.
CCGCCACCCATTCAAGCAGTGTACTGTATTTTGTTTTGTTTCTTTCTGCTGCTGCAGTCCCGATGAGTGCTGTCAACCTAACGAGGCACTTCATGGGTTTTTTTTGGGGGGGGGGGGGGTTTAACATTAAAAGCTATCTAGATCTATAAATTTTGAATTAGCATTAACTGAAGGGCTGAAGAAATAAGAAATAAAAGCAAAGTAAACTTTGCCAGTCAGGTCACTATTTCAGAAAATGACTGTGCTCACATTCATAAATGTTACTGTACATGTGAATCTGTGCAATGCGCCGACTCCAAATCCTGCCCAGATTCTGTCTTTGATGTTTTTCTTTCTCTTACTCATAATGCTGCAGCATGTGAAACTCAGCCCAGCCACTGATGTGTGGATTACCGCCATATAAAGCCAGTGTGGAAGTATTGTACGCACGCTGTCACGACACAGTCTTGTTTATAAATACTAGTGTATGTGTGGAAACTGGTGTATGTAGATTGGGGATATACACATCTGGCTCCAGGGCAGAGTGGTGGCTCGGTGGTTAGTGCTTTCACCGTACAGCAGCTAGATTGTTACTTTTATTTCCTTTGATTTCTTGGAGTTTGCATGGTTTCCGCCTAAAGACAAATTGCTCATTCTTAACTGTAAATTCAAGAGAGGGATTTTTTAAACGTTGTGTTCTCTAATTGTGTGCTGATCTATTTTTCTGTCCATGCTGTATGCCCCCCAAATTATTCCTCATTCCCAACTATGTTATGAAGCATAATGTGATTGTTTTTATGACTTCTTTATCTGCTGTATATTTTGTGTCCTCACAGTGAGCTGTCTCGATTCAGTATATGTTTATTTCAGAGGCAAGTGGGGGCTATATGAAATTACAATAATTCAATCAAATTCAACTTTCTTTTTATTACCAAAAGAATGACACAGAGCACTATTATATCCAGCTTTCCATGATCCTCTAAAGCACAATACTGTCACATTTTAAGAATAAAGAGAATATGCAAGTAATTTGTAAGCGTAAATTTATCGTCATATTAAATAATTCAAATCTGGGCATTTGAGTGTTAATTTTTTAGGTTGTTGAAAAGCCACTGAGTCATCACTTGGACTCTTCTTTTAGAGGAAAGAACTGATCCTAACAGTCCAGTTGTGATGATCTGCCTTTAATGGCAATACTAGCTACCTGTAATTAAGAAGATATGGATTATTACTGCATGAAATCTGCAACAATTCTGCAGTGTTTGGCTGTAATGATGGTCATTATCATACAAATCTTATTTGTGTCTCTGGTTTCTTCTCTGTTGTATTGTTACATTTTCCAGCAGACTTCAGTGTTATGCTGTAGTTATTAATTAGTCATTTTGCTACTCTGCATACGTTAGGGAGAAATATTTCCATTAATTGATGTCACTCGAGGGTTGAGGCTATACGTGGCAATTTTCAAACTTGGGAGATTCTCAAGGGATCACTAAGACCTGACAGTCGAGAGCAATGTTAGACTGTTTCTTGGCAGTGTTCTTGCTTGCTGGGCTGCATACAGCAACTCTTACTTGAGTTTTTCCCCACCAATAACACACCTAATTCTTCTTCTTTTTTTTCACCTGTTCCTTTTATGGGTCACCACAACAAATCCTTGCCTTCATGCCACCCCTATCCCTTGCATCCTCTTCTGTCACACTAACCCTCTGCATATCCTCCTTCATGACTTCCATGAATCTTTCCTGTGATATCCCACTTTTACTCATCCCTGGCAGCTCAATTTTTAACATCCTTTGTCTGGTATATCCACTTTCTCTCTTCTGATATACTCATTCTGGGTACTTCCAACAAAAAATCTTAACATCTTGAACTCACCTCCACCTCCAGCTCAGCCTCCTATCTTTCCATTTGTGTCACCGTCTACAAACCATATATCATAAGAGGCCATCTTGCAAAACTTCCCTTTCAACTCTTACTGCTATCCTACTGTCACAAATCACTCCTGACACTTGTGTCCACCAAACCTGTAGTGTCTTTTTCCTCTCTCGGATAGTTGATAGTTGCATACTTGTCCATTTTCACTTCCTCTGCTCCGTGTAGATTCCCTGTTACATCTATCATTTACACAAATGTATTCTTCCTTGCTTCTACTTTCATTTCTCTTGTCTCCAAAGCATACCTCCACCTCTCCAGGCTCTCTTCCACCTGCTCCATGCTCTCATTACAGATCACAGCATTGCCTGTGATCATCCTCCTCCACAGAGACGTGTGCCTGACCTCATCTGTCAAACTCCCCATCACCACTGGAAAAAAAGGAGCTCAAAACCAACATGTCCTGCACCATCCTCACATAGTTCGTTGCCATTCCTGGCTTTCTCATGCAGTATACCACTTTGCTTTCTCTAGACCACAAATACACTATGAAACTCCTTCTGACCTTCGCTACACTCCTCCATCAACACTCTAAGTCAAACACTGGAACTGTGCTCTTTTCTCCACATGAAGCCATACTGCTGTTTGCACCTATCACCTATCTTCTTAACCCAGTGGTTCTTAACCTGGGTTCGATCGAACCCTAGGGGTTCGGTGAGTCAGTCTCAGGGGTTCGGCAGAGCCTCCGCCTTGACATGCACGGCTCATTTTGTGCACCAGTAAAAAAACATATCTATGTCTTGAATTTGAAAAAAAAAAAATCATATTTTATTTTTCACTAAAGAGGGGATCAATGACTGCACATATGAAACTGGTGGGGTTCGGTACCTCCAACAAGGTTAAGAACCACTGTCTTAACCTAACTTCAGCAGCTCTTTTCCATATCTTCATGATCTGGCTCGCCAACTTTATCTCTCTGTAGTTACTACAGCTCTGCACATCACCCTTGTTCCTGAAAAGCACCAGTAAACTTCCTCTCTATTGCTCAGGCATCCTCTCACTGTCCAAGATTTTATTAAACAATCTGGTTAAAAAGTCTCACAGTAGTCCTGTCAGCTTTCTTCATCAGCCCGACTACTTTCCATGTTTTCTTTGCTAATCTCTTCCTTTAAATACTTTCCTGCAGTAGCATTTATGAATGTGACCACCATTGCGTCACTCTGTCTTCTTTACTCTGTCCAGAGAATAGGACAAATGCCCTCATGGCAGTATCTGTGCAACATTTCTACCATTTAATCCTTGCCTATGTCTTCACTCACTTCCACTTCTTGTTTCCACTTGTGTTTCAGATTGCTTCTTCTGTATAAGATGTAGTGCACCTATGTGTACGTCCTTGCATTCTTATACATCCCTTTGTGTTCCTTCTTCATGTTCACCATAGTCATTTCCATCCTTTTTGCAAAATCCACAACCATCTGTCCTTTTGCATTTCTCTCCTTAACACTATACGTACCCAACACCTCCTCATCACCTCTGTTCCCTTCACCTACATGTCCACTGAAGTCTCATCCAATAACCTCATTACCAATCACCTCCAGTGTTTCTGTCCTTGCTTCCCTTCCACCTGGTCTCTTGCACAAACAATATACCTTCCTTCTCTCCAGCACATGAACTAGCTCTTTCCCTTTACCAGACTACAGAGTCCCTGCTCTCACCTCCCCACTTAGACCTTCCCTTCTCTCTTGCTACCTACAAACACACCTTCCCCCTTTCTTTGTCTTCACCCAACAGTAACACCGTTTCCGCAGTTATTGTTAACTCTAGCCCTGACTGATCTGGTATAGAAATCGCATATGGAAACCTCAATAATCTGCTTGTTTGATTTTAACACCTGATACCCTTTCTCATGTAACCTTCCCCATTTACCTGGGGCTTGGGACTGGCTATAGAAATAAGCTGGGTTCCAAAAGTGAATCTAATTATCACCTTAGTTTCTTTTGCTTTTTGCTCTTCCAAAATAAATCTATTACTTTTAAAGATGCTATAATTGATATTATTTAGGGTTTAAAACAGTGCAAGTTTGTTTTCTTTGAAAAGAAAAAGAAAAAACGGCGAGAAATATCGAATGTGGAACAAAGTAGAACGTAAAAGTCTTTTGTCTGAGCCTGTAGAGAATTATAGCCTGAATATACTCCTCCCTTCAGCTTTGCAGAGCTTTATAATCAACTTCAGATCATCGTTTAGGTGTCTAGCCAACAGTTTCAATGTTTTGTTGCACTCTTATTCCTCTCTCAACTTTTTGCAGCCATACCAAGTAGCTGCTTTTAGCAAAAAAAACAACAACTTTAAAATCAACAGTGAGCTGCCTGCATCAGACACGGTTGGTGACTAGCTGTTGAGCATAATGGAGTATTTAGCAGTTAGAAAAGGTAATGCAGTAACAAGGCGTGAATGCTAATAAGAGCTGATCACCAGATATGCTATAAATCCTATATTAAATTAATCAGCTTATAACTACTGCATTATATAGAACTTTGGTTTTGGATTTTTCTTTGGGGAGGGGGGTTCATTTAACTTAGTACGGTTTAGTTTTTACCCTGTTGCAGTTCTCAAGATAGGGCAGAAGTGGGGTGACTGTAAGCAAAATTTCAATTTTGTTATATGTTTTACTACTTAGTAGAGGTTTAAATCATGATAAAATATGCAGTGACTTTTCCCACCAAGAGAGATTGTGCTATCTACAGCTGTATAAAGTATGGCATTAAGCCCGAAGCTTTAAGCATGCAGCCGAGCTAAACCATTCACTTGTTATAGCTGTGTGGATAAACACACTAGACTCAGCAGAAATATAGAGCAGCAATGAAATGAGCTGTGAGATGAACTGTGATTTTGAAGACTGAATATATAGCGGTTCCACTTTTAATAGGTGGGCAATGCTGTCAAAACACTTTCCCCATGAGCCAAATGTGTCACCTCCCTCATCATACATTAAAAGAGGAATGTTTTCATGTTGGGTAAAAGTTTAAACAAAAAGAACACAGAATAGCTTTTTCTCAACAGGAGAATATCTTACTTGTGCACTTCTTGAGCCCGGACCCTTTCTTCACAGCATGACGGCTGAGTTTGCAGTTGAAGTTGTTCTCCCAGAATTCAGCAAACCAGATATTCCTTCTGTTGTTTTCCAGCGTTCGACTGATGAAGTAACGATCAAACCCTAAACAGATCAGTCGGTTCATTGTCAGTGATGCGGTCATTCTCAGTGTAAGCAATGCTATATGAGAACCGTAGCTGTCATGTGTTCTAGAGTATATGCAATAATTCAATATCGTGTGCACATTCACTTTGCTTCTTTTTTGTTTTTTATTTGACTGAACTTTTTTACATCTTTGATGATTAAATGAGTGTTGAAGTCATTACAAATAACGTAGTCTTCTGAAAGAGTAAAAGATAAATAGTTTTGTTTTACTTGCATGGAAATAATAAATCACTGATATGTGCACATGATTTTAGAAGGCAGGGAGATCAGATGCTTGCATAATGTCCATCTCTGTACCTCTGATGGACTGACGCTTGGGCAAGATGGTGACTGCTCCCTCTGCCATCTCCTCCTGCTGCACAACCGGAGAGATCTTTGAGCCCCAGCTGTCTGAACCCACCCAGATAAAATGACCTGTCTGGTTGGCCTTTTTCGCTGCATGGAGCAGCCGCCTGTGAAGGTGAGGAAACAGATGTTGCCACAGATAAGGTCAGCATCCCAACCAGCTCCACTTTGATTTTGTTGTGCAATTCATTACACAGTAGTCTGGCAGACCCGCACTGAAACGGCTGTGTTCCCACATGTTTGCATGCTGTCTGCTGTAGTCATGTTTTCCTAATCTTCAAAAGAAGTGTTAATCTATTACCAGGTTATACCTGATATCATCTTCATTGGCAAAAAGTATGACGACTCTGGCATTTGGATTTTCTCTGAGTCGCCGGATGACCTTGTCGAACTCTCCTTGCTTGGGCTCCCGGGGAATTTTGACAGACTGGGAGATGCACACACCGCCTAGAAAAACAAATATAGAGACATAAAATAATATGTCAGAGAACTCTCAGACACGCAAACATAAGATTAAAACATCAATGATCAGCCAGTACCGTACTTAATTGAGTGGTTTGAATGTGAAATTAATATGAAATTAAATGTTGTATGTTGCTGAATAAAGCGCGGTGGCTATTAAGTGAGAAACAAACTGTCTTTTAGAGTTTATTAAAGTAACATCATTTTCACTTACTAGCAGCTCTGACCAGGAAAATATTCTTTGCATTTTTGTGGGATAGGAGAAATTATCTTAATTATCAATAATTGAAAGTTCTGTTCACCCATACTATTTGTTGATTCAGAGGATAGGTTTAAAATGTATGCAAAGTATATGACAGCATGAACATTGTCATGAATTTCCATATTTTAATGCTGGGTATGCTGAAAGCCTGAACCTCAGAGTTTATGCACCAAATGAACAAGGTAATGTTTGTTCATTGTAATGCATACAAAGGACCTTTATGCGACGGGACAGCTTTGCAGCTCTGATTTGTTTTCTGCCATGTTAGGTCCGGCCATGCTGGTTAGCATGACAGCACAAAACACTGGCACAAAAGGCTTTTTTTGAAAGCTTTGTTTCTCCACCGCTGCAGGCATGTTGTGAAGGTTGTGGTTATGTTGGCCTATCCGGTCTCTGTAATAAAACACTGAAATATTATAGGAAGTATGTTCTTTACCCATTAGACAAAGCAGAGTTAGAGAACCTACAAAAGGAAAAAAAAATACACTTTGAGTCCTTGCAAAGGCAACAGAGAAAGAGGATGCTGACATGTGTTTTATGCCACTCAAGTGAGTTTTCCTGGGCTTCTCCAACAGGATTTCTTGGGTGAAATTTAGAGCACCTCAGAGTGCCATGTTTGTCTGAACGATTGTTTCTGAGCTTCCTGCAGCTCTACGGACAGCAGGGACACTGCCAGAGGATTGCTTTGCACATACTTTACACTGTTTATCGTACACAGAAACACAATGTTTAGAAGCCAGAAAGAGTGAGCGGGTCATAACTACTTAAACAACTGCAAAAGCAGTGTGTCTTATTTTTTAACTGTCACAAGTTGCTCTCCAAACTAGTAAAAATGAGAGTACTAGAATGCCGAATGAGTCTTATTTTTACTACACCTACATATATTTAGTTAAGGTGTGTGCACTTTGTAAAAGTCTATGGCCTAGACTCCTGCCATTTGGTGGTCTTCTGCTCTGATGCCCAGCCTAATGACGGGGCAGCTAAACCTGTCCCCATTTAGCTGTCTAAAAAAGTTTTGAAGTCTGAGACAGAGTCCCTGTGTTGGATGAAACTGTCTCCTCCTTCCTCACCTGTCAGTGAACCTCATTAAGTTTGAGAAGGTCAGACAAATCCTGGCTCAGTCCTCAGACATGCAAAGATTTAAAATGTTGTCAGCAAAAAACCTGCAGGGAATGGCATATAAAGAAGCTCCAAAAGGGATAACAGCATCAGCCAATGATCAGCAGTGATATGCTGTCTTTTCCTAATTTAATTTATTTTTTTCTTTTACAGCACAACTTGGAGCACATATATGTACTTGTATTGGTACTTCTTAAATAAGTGTTCATAAAACTTTTCAGTATAAAAACAGAAATAAGGCAGCAGGATAACTCAATCCTGTAAAAACACAACCAAGCAGAGCTGTTTTTACTTGTGAGTCTCCCCTGTGCGTCATCATTTTATACATCCCACATCAACATGTAAGGGAAACAGAAAGGAAAAGAAAGGAAAGGAAAAGTCAATATTAAACACTTTAATTAGATATTGAGCCAAAGCATGCCACTAGCAGACCATCAGTGCATTTTGACATTGATTGTTCATTCTTCCACCATCTGGTGTTTTGATGATGGGGGTGAGGACGTTCTCTGGCACAAAGGTGTTGAAGATCTAGTGATTAGCAAGGGCACAGCATGTGAATCATCATCACACCATTTAGTTATCGCTCATAGCCTACGTATTCGATTCTCATCCTGGAAGAGATCACTCCTGTTGCAGCAGAAATATTGCCTGAAACAGGTGAACACTCAGAACAACATTGCACTGTTTTTTCAATTACCCTTCCCACTAATGGTATCAGTGAATTCAAACAGTGTCCCATTTTTTTCAGCTTGCCAACTGTCTCTATAGCGCATTTCTTTATTTTATTTTTTTTGGCAAAATGTTGGTTTCACAGGTATTGCACATACCCTTTCGGGAAAATCCATTGGTCCAATAAAACACTACCCTGAAAACATTAAATGTCATACCTTTTGAATTTGTGCAAATATTTTGAATCAGTCAGACAGACTGACACATCTACAGCTTTTTTTTATTGCAGTGGTCCCTGGAAATATGCCATGCAGGGATATTTTTATGCATTTTTCATGCATTTAATGAAATGCCAAAAAAACCCTCACTTTAGCCAAATGTTCTGTGAATTGATTTGTCACCAAAAGCAGTATGCTTAGAAGAGAGGATTATTTCTGTAACAACCTGTACATCTGCGTCACCCACACTCTTATATTCACTACTTTTCTTTTGCAGTTATTCCTCTGTGTAGCTTTTTTCCTTACTATCTATTTTTCCTCCGGCTAAGGGAAACAGCTATCCATGACCACAACACTGGAGCTATATAAATCACTAAACAAATCACAAAGACCAACAGCGATTTGGTGGAGGAAATATTCATTACGAGCATTCCATTTTTGATCCTAAAAGAGATGTTTAGCATGGATAAAAATAACACTTTAACTGTCTTAATGCTTCAGATCATCCTTTAGTTTATGGTAGATATGCTGCAGGATGTGTGTGTCTTGACTGCAGTCATGAGAGCATTTCATCACTTCCACCATTTATGTGTGATGACCCACTTGTCCATTTCACTCAAACAGGATCCATTATTGGTCATTCTGGACATTTAGCAAAATGGATGGGTTTAGATAACTGACAAGCATTCAAGGCGAGCATCTCTTTGCAGTTTCTCACCTGCCACAGCAGAGGACCACCGCAGTGCTATCCTAACAATGTCTTCACTTAAATTAATGGAAACTAATAGTGACAAATAGCTGCTGTGGTGTCAGGCCAACCACAGCCACGCAGTCGGTCTCTGTCACAATAACTGAGCCACCGTTTCTTACTTTTCTCTTTCTGTTTTTAGTTATAGTGAGATGCCTTCCAATGAACACAGACATGCGCAACATGCTGTTAGTGAGATAAACACAAATCTTCAAAGAAAATGTCAACAAAAAGTCAAGATATCAACAACCACAGCGTTTATTGCATTTGAACTATGTGAACACTGGATTCTATCATCACAAATCAGATTAAATCACAGCACCACAGAATGGACACTTCATGAACAAATAACCAGGAATTAGATTTATACTGCAGGGAGAGGCTATTTCTTCTTATTCTTTTTTTTTTTTAAATTGTAAAGAAGACATGCTAGGCTGTCAAAAGTGAAGTGATTTATGGATTTTAATGGCATAAATTCATCAGAAGACAAGTCAGGCAGTCAAGCTGCAGCTTTCTTTTCCTAATAATCTGACATCATTTACTATAGTATATGTTCACTTAGATATCTTGACTTTCCACATCATGAACAAGTGCAGCATTTTTTCTTATTCATTTATTTAATTTTATTTTCGGTGCTTATTATCTGTGCTTTCTAATATTTGCAGTCTTAGCTGACCAGATCACAAAGAGAAGAATGCATAAAAATCCCAGCTGTAATAAATCGCTACAATCAAAGTCATTATACAAATGACATAATCAAATTTACATTTAAAGATCAGGCCATTATAATGACTCCTGTTGGCTTGCTTGTTAAATCTGACAAGTTGTTTCTTCCAAGCAATTCTCTTGTACTAGGTTCTTTTCTTTTTTCACATCACAAGGTGTCATTCTGATAGGGAAAGAAAACAAGGAAAACATCTTCACTGTTTTGTCAATATATAGTGTCAAACTAAGGGAAAACATGTTGAAGATATATGACAAGCTAATTAACACGTAAAAATACAGATGGGCAATAGATGGAAATTAAAACTTAGTGAACACTATTATTATTAAACGTCTAACTCTTTTGGAGACAAATAGTATTGAGAAACACTCGTCATTTCCAGTGACGCGTGGTCACTGGTGTATTTTCAGTGTTTCTTCAAGTTTGATATGTGACCTACTATAATTTTTCAGCTATTTTTTTTATTCATTGTGTTACATGTTGTTAATATGACAAAGATCATTTAATGTCATTTGCTTTTAGTTTGTGAATTTGGTTTGATTTCCCAAAGTGACAGTAATAAATATTTTTTAGGACTCGCACTATGACGCTGCAGTTCTGTTCAGCCCTACGGGGTGTTTACTGTCTTTCAGCTCACTGTTTTTTTTGTTTTGGTTTTTTTTTTTACATCCCACAGATTTAATGATTTGAGTGCCATCAGTTTTTTTTTTCTGTCTGCTAAGAGTTTGTATGTTAATGTTGATCCATCTGTGCTGAATGTGTAAACAGAAAACAGCTTGCTGCCAACTTTTAGAAACTGACAAAATGTTAGAGTTGTGTTTTAAGATTGTACATTTGGTCGCAAGCTAGAGGAACAAACTGAACTTTCAAATTTACCGTCATGTTTGATTTGCACGCTGTACTGACTTTATTTATCTTACAGTGCTATAAAATACGATAACAAATTCACAGGAAGCTTTCAATTACACTAATTGCCCTCTTTGTCAATGATAAGTTAATGATAACGATAGTCAGGTAGGTAATTTGTTTCTTGTGATGACCACTTGCACAACATACTACATGCATACATCCAATGTTCCCTCTAATTTTTCATGTGTCTGAGCGAACACACAAACTCCGTGAGCGGTCCCTTGGACCACAGTGAGCAACAGCAGATGTGTGCACTGTGGTCACGCCGGCATCGAATCCATCCAAGTTACATGGTTTATTAAAATTATCAAATTACAGCGTTTATGTTAGACTACTTTTAATTAACTGCTTTATCCCACTTACAATGAAAATTAAAAAAAAAAAAATCTTGTTCATGACCTGTGTAGTATGTTAACACTATTGGAAGTAAAAATAACTTGAACTCCAATTTTGAAAACAAAACTTTCTTTTTTTTTTTTATAAAGCTCTGACTTGTATTATGCGTCTGTGGTCTGGGAGAGAGTCCTGCAACTTTCTGTCTGCAAAATACAGTAAATAATGACCAATGTTTGCCAATTAATTATATAGTTACTTCTTCAGAAAAGTAACTGAGTTATGCAAACAACAAAGTTTTTTTTGCAGCTGTCTACCTAAAAATGCAGCCAAGGCGTTTTTTAAATAAACATTCCAAACTATTTACAGAACAATCAGCTGTTCTGCATCAAGTTTGATGCCACACAAATTATTTGTGCCACTCCAAAAAATAATTTCTGTCCACTATGAGATAAAGGAGAACAACAGCCTGATACCTGCAGGCCTGACAACAGGAGATGTATTACTCCTGCAACACCTGTAACACTCAGCAGTCGCCTCATTGTTCTGACACACACAACAAAACTATTGACTACACTACACACTAACACTAAATTTGCGCTAAACATCGCAAATCTCTCACATCTCAAAACACATCTTTCACATCTTTCCTAAACAACTAAATGCAATGTTGCCATATCATTTTTTGATTGGTCGACATGGTACATTTTTCGACCAATAGGAAAGGGTAGGGGTTATTTTGGTTTTGTTTTTGCTCACAGGCGGAGAATGCTTTCGAGCCTTTTCCTTATAAAACGCCATTTTTACCGTTTTTTCTGCAGTAAATATAAACAACGATAGTATTCAGGAAGGAAACCAAACATTGCAAATATTTTTTATCATAACTCTGGTTTTACGTGGCCGATCAACACATTTTAAAAACGGGTATAAAGTCCACACTTTCTCCGTCAATTGTTCCGACTGTCCTGCTCACATCTCCAATGGTTGTACACGTTGTCATTAAAGTGGCTTCACTCCACATCAGCCACGCCGCTTTGCTAGCTAAAACACCGGTGTCGGCACATAAGGACGCTGTCATAGCCTGTCAGCAACGTTGATTAGCTGCGTATATACGAATGTGAATCGCATTATTGGTTGGACTATGGGATAAGGTGGCATCGTTCTAATCCCATACGGGAGCAGCCAGTCACTGACTAACACTGCAAAACAGAATTGTTAACGTATTCATTTTAATTTCAATTCAGGTTAGATTTTTTTCTGTGCGCAACGCAGATTTTCTGTGCGGAGAGACCGTGCCAGTAGTGCGCAATTGCGCACGCCTGCAGCTTAGAGGGAACATTGCATACATCCCAAGCCAAGCCATTAACCATGTTACTTACTGTATGTAGTTTCAGATGTGTCAGATTTGTCATCACGACTACTTTGGATTGCTCAGGTATGCCTGTATAATCCAAACCCCAAGACTTTTTAAACACTTTTCTTACAACCATTTCTGGAAATTTCATCATTTTTCTTTGTCTGGTGCACAGTGACATACGGTGCTCGTAAGATTTTTTAGATTGTCTCAATATTTCAGTCTTGTACCTTTGATTTGAAGATTTCACAACAATAGCAGGTTTGGTTTTGTTATCCCTGCATGCAAGGGCGTAACAGGTAAACACTTTCTCTTTCTCTCAGCAAATATTATTACTGCTAGGAAATTGAAAAACTTGTTGACTTCCTAGAGTATGCATCTTCACCTGGTTGATCATCAACTGCAACTCTGGCATAGCTGCAAGGATTAGTATCTTGCCCAGGAATGATAATGTCATCAGAATGAGAAAATAGTTCCAACTCATCAATCCTTTAACCTCTAACTGTGGCCTTCAGGTCATGAACGTTTCAGCACCATTAGGCCCATGAGGTTAAGAATAACAACATTGTTTATAGTATAATTTAGTACAGTGATCTTGATGTTTTGGAGAAAAAAAAACTGTGAACGACAAAAATGTATTAAATCACCATCCTGCAACAACTAAGCCATCATTTGTGGAATTTCTGTATTTCCCATTTAAATCTAAGAGGTTCTGGCGCTTTTGGATTCTGACTGTAAAGAGTTAACTTGAAATTGTGTATATGTGCACAGCAACAGATTTGCTATTTTCACCAATTTACTGTATTAGACCTAATTGCTGTATTATCACAAACAGATTGCAAGTAATTGCCAGCATGCCCTAATTCAACTACAAACTGATAGCAGACTGATACCGTCTTATTCCCATTTTTTTGCCATCTTGATGCACCAAGATCATTTTGAAGACAGCGACTGACCGCGAGTGGTCACAAGCCTGTTCTTGATTTTCAGTGAACCATTTCAAGTCAATGAGATTACAAGTGCTTTGCACATCCTCACAATCGTTTTAGTAGCGTCACCAACCATTATTTTCCTAGTGTGATTGTAGCATAGTATATGCCCGTGAAGATTTTCTTTTTTTTTTTTAACTTCTAAATCATCAAGATCCGATGTTATTTAAGTATCCCCTTCAGTTTTTGAGTAGTATGTTTTGATGCTCAAAATGAGCAACTGCATATATGAATGAATGTCTACGATGGACTGCTCATTTATATAAACCGAGCCCTGATTGCAGACATTTACAAAAATTCTACATTTAACTCTGAAATGTATTTATTGTTATATGCATGAGAAAATAAAGGGAAAATACAGATTTAACTTGCAGCATGATGACTCTTCTATTTAATGTATGCCATTTTTTCTTAAAATAAAAAGACTACTGAGATGCAGACTCAACAAAGGACAAAATGTCACAATATTATCCTGCCTTTATTCTGCAGAAAACTGCACGGCTTTGTATTGTAATATTGTCGGCAGTGAACAACCACTGAAAAATCCAGGATTAATTTTTAAGGATAGACCTACATGAGCTGACAAAGGCTTTCTACTTAAACAGAATTTTTACATTAGCAACAGCCCATTTGCATGTCATGGCTTTTATGTATTAATCTGAGGTAAAACATACTGTAATTCCCTGCTTAAGTCACTACTTGTACAAACTGGTGAGCTTGCTAACCTTGCAGCAGTCCTATATAAAAAAAAACAACTGCTTTTTAATTCTACTACAAACTCTCTCTTCCTGCTCTCTTCCCAAATTTGAATGCATTATGTAAAGAACTCTTTGTCAGTGAAGTTATTTCACAAAAATAAATCAGGTAGGACACAGACGTCCTCACAGTAAACATAGATAGCACTGAATCCCAAATAGTCATCAGACATTGCTGGATTAACGAGGAATAGAGAAAGTAATCTCACAGAGGTCAGCCCTGAATGGATTCATATTGTATGTAGACTTATGATATAACAGTTGCAGAAAAATACATTTAAAAAGACAAATGTGAACTTTTCACTATTATAATGTTCTCGAGAGCTGCACTGTGGTTTTACAAATGAAATGTGAAAAGCAGAAAAGTCAGAAAAGTTCAAGGAAGAGGGAACTGACAAAATATTCAAAGAAGAAAAGCAGATCCTGAGAAACACAGTTTGATGCTAGAAACTAACTCTGCTTGTGATGACTTTACCTTTCTGCTGCATTTACAATACAAAGGCAATTCTGCTGCATTTGCTGTTGGCATAGTTTGCATGAGGAGGTTGTTTTCATAGATATGTGCGATTTGAAATAATTTGAAATAATTTGAAATTTGAAATAATTTCTCTACAAATTGCACCAAGATGGCGGCGCGGCAGTAGCACGCAGCGGCCACTCCGGAGCCAAAACTGGTGCTGCATTGTTTATTGTTTACGTTTTTGTGTGTAGCGTGCTTATTTTGCACTATGTATGGATAACGTCGCAACTGGTGTCGGTGTTCGTGCATACAACAGCCAGACACTTTTCAACCTAAATAACCTAGTTGACGACATCCAGGAGGGGCTGCGGGAAACGCTGCGTGAACTCGGCTTGCTCCGCGAACCAGGCCTCGAAGCCTCGGCGTTGCCTGATGCCGGCGGACGGAGGTGGAGACATCGGAAGCGTTGCGCAAGGAAGCGGAAGCGCGGCAAGCGGGCGGGAGTCTGTGCTAGGCTAAAAACAAACCCTAGCCGGCCGGCTCTACCGTCCATCATCTTATCCAACGTCTGCTCCCTGGATAACAAACTGGATTACATCCGACTCCAGCAGGCCACACAGCGTGAGATTAGAGACTGCTGTGTCTTTGTTTTCACGGAAACATGGCTCAGCGAAAGAGTACCGGACGCCGCTATTCAGCTAAACGGGCTGGCCTCGTTTCGCGCCGACAGAAATGCAGCTCTGTGCGGTAAGACTCGCGGTGGCGGCTTGTGTGTTTACATCAACGAGAAATGGTGCAAGAACTCTGTGCTAGTCTCTAGTTATTGCTCATCGCTGGTGGAGTTTGTGACTGTTAGATGCAGACCTTTTTACTTACCACGGGAATTCACCACTGTTTTCATTATCGGAGTGTACATTCCACCTAGCGCTAATGCTAAGGAAGCGCTATGGGAATTGTATACAAAGATCAGTGAACTGCAAAATACACACCCGGATGGACTGTTTATTGTTGCTGGGGACTTCAACCATGCAAATCTCAAGTCAGTGCTTCCTAGATTCCATCAGTATGTGGACTTTGCAACGAGGGGAGAAAACACGCTGGATCTTGTTTACACAAACATCCCCGGCGCATATCGGGCAGAGCCCCGCCCCCACCTCGGCTACTCAGACCACATCTCTGTTATGCTAATTCCAGCATACAGACCACTCGTCAGGCGATCAAAACCGGTTCTGAAGCAGGTGAAAACCTGGCCAGCAGGAGCCATCTCTGCTCTTCAGGACTGTTTTGAGAGCACTGACTGGAACATGTTTAGAGAGGCTGCAACTTACGTCGACTTCACTGACTTGGAGGAGTACACATCATCAGTGTCCAGCTATATCAACAAGTGCACCGATGACGTCACTGTCTCCAAGATCATCATCTCACGACCCAACCAGAAACCGTGGATTACTGCGGAAGTGCGTGCACTTCTAAGGACCCGAGACTCTGCCTTCAAAGAGGGAGATAAGGTGGCGCTTAGAAGAGCGAGGGCTGAACTTTCTCGGGCCATCAGAGAGGCGAAGCGCGCACACGCCCAGAGAATCCACAACCACTTTAAGGACAGCGGCGACACACGACGCATGTGGCAGGGCTTACAAGCCATCGCTAACTACAGGACAACACCACCTGCCTGTGACAGTGACGGCTCCCTCCCAGATGTGCTTAACAACTTCTATGCTCGGTTCGACAGGCAGAACGACGTGGCGGCGAGGAAGACCACCCCTCCTCCGAACGACCAGGTCCTGTGTCTCACTACAGCTGAGGTGAGGAAAACTCTACGCAGAGTCAATCCACGTAAAGCTGCTGGACCAGACAACATCCCAGGCAGAGTGCTCAGAGAATGTGCTGATCAGCTGGCAAATGTTCTCACCGACATCTTCAACATCTCTCTGAGCAGTGCCATTGTCCCCACGTGCTTCAAGGCCACCACCATCGTCCCCGTGCCCAAGAAGTCTTCTGTGTCCTGTCTCAATGACTACCGCCCTATCGCACTTACACCCACCATCATGAAGTGCTTCGAACGGCTCGTCATGAGACACATCAAGACCCTGCTGCCCCCCTCACTGGACCCAATGCAATTTGCATACCGCCATAACCGCTCAACGGACGACGCCATCTCCACTGCACTCCATCTTGCCCTGACACACTTGGACAAGAAGGACTCACACGTCCGAATGCTGTACATAGATTTCAGCTCAGCATTTAACACGATCATCCCCCAACAACTGATCGGAAAGCTGAGCCTGTTAGGCCTGAACACCTCCCTCTGCAACTGGATCCTGGACTTTCTGACCGGAAGGCCTCAGTCAGTACGGATCGGGAACTGCACCTCCAGCACCACCACACTGAGCACTGGGGCCCCACAAGGCTGTGTGCTCAGTCCTCTGCTGTTCACACTGCTGACTCATGACTGTGTAGCAACACACAGTTCAAATCACATCATTAAATTCGCTGATGACACGACCGTGGTGGGTCTCATTAGCAAGAACGACGAGTCAGCGTACAGAGAGGAAGTGCAGAGACTAACGGACTGGTGTAAGGACAACAACCTGTCTCTGAATGTTGACAAGACAAAAGAGATGGTTGTTGACTTTAGGAGGACACGAGGCGACCACTCACCGCTGAGCATCAACGGCTCCTCTGTGGAGATCGTTGACAGCACCAAATTCCTGGGTGTACACCTGGAGAAGGACCTCGGCTGGTCCCTCAACACCAGCTCCCTGCACAAGAAAGCCCAACAGCGTCTCTTCTTTCTGAGAAGACTGAGAAAGGCCCGGCTTCCACCACCGATCCTGACCACCTTCTATAGAGGAACTATTGAGAGCATCCTGAGCGGCTGCATCACTGTCTGGTTTGGGAGCTGTGCCATATCAGACCGCAAGACCCTACAGCGGATAGTGGGAACAGCAGAGAAGATCATCGGGGTCTCTCTACCCTCTATTGAGGACATCTACACCACACGCTGCATTCGCAAAGCCACCAGCATTGTGGCTGATCGGACACACCCCTCTCACACACTCTTTACACTCCTGCCATCTGGAAAAAGGTACCGAAGCATTCAGGCACGCACATCCAGACTGTGCAACAGCTTTTTTCCACAAGCCATCCGTCTCCTCAGCAAAAAGGGACTGACTGATAAACACGCACACACACACATACACTAACATTATCATTCAGCTTAACTCAAATACCTCAAAACATTGAGACTGGACTGACTAACCAACACAAAGCGCAAACACACTGACCTACACCACCAAACCATCGCACACACCAACCTGTAAATGCTCTTTTGCACAATATTATTACTAGATATATTATATATATTTTTTTTTTTTTTTGCACTAACTTGTCTTGTAGCACCTTGGTTCCTGGAGGAACGTTGTTTCGCCTCACTGTGTATTTTTAAACTGTATATGGTTGAAGTGACAATAAAGTTGAACTTGAACTTGAACTTGAAATTATTCTCTTTTCTTGCCAAGTGCACACTGTTTAACTTAAACTGCTGTGTGTGACTGATGTGCCTGAAGAAAAAGAAATATACCGTGTATATATATATATATATATATATATATATATATATATATATATATATACATACACACACACATACATATATACATACATAGGAACACGAGAAGCTGAAGCTGGAGAAATACCAAGGGCTCAGAGAAGAGCTCGAGAGGATGTGGAGGGTGAAGGTAACGGTGGTCCCCGTGGTAATCGGAGCACTAGGTGCGGTGACTCCCAAGCTAGGCGAGTGGCTCCAGCAGATCCCGGGAACAACATCGGAGATCTCTGTCCAGAAGAGCGCAGTCCTGGGAACAGCTAAGATACTGGCGCAGGACCCTCAAGCTTCCAGGCCTCTGGTAGAGGACCCGAGCTTGAAGGATAAACCGCCCGCAGGGGCGTGCTGGGTGTGTTATATATATATGGCCCACTGATGGGATTTGTTTTTCCAAAATGAATTTCCAAAACATTTTTTTCCAATGCATCTCCTACAACTGTGCCTGGTTGTATACTGTAATCTTTTATGATGGGCCCATGCTCAGTTCCTGTTCAATTAAACCAACAAAATACAATACTATTAGGTCTGAAAACACAATTTGTTGTTTTTCTGCTCTACTGAATTCCCAAATTGTACATCTATCCCCTGTTATTTGTTCACCACACATGTCTTTCTGTGTGTTTAGTCTGAGGAGCCACTCAAGGAAGTAATTAATGTGTGGAAAACACAATCTTGATTTCTTTTTTAAAGCTTTAGATGCTTTTGACTTTAAAGCGCTACTTCATTTTTATGCTTTTCAAGCATATCAAGCAAGTCTCAGACTTCAGTTTGAAATATTGTGTTAAAACAATTGAGAGCAAATACACCGCACCAGTCAAATACCAGTCTTGCACAAACAGAAATAACCACTTCCATTACAGTCAATGATGTGCAACATATACTGTAAAATGATATGCTGAAAGAGCAACATTTGATGGACAATGAAATTAAAAATACTTGAAGAATAATTCAGAAACTGCAAGAGTTTGTATCTTTGAATTGAGCTACTGAGCTGTCTTTTATTTGGCTCTCTTCCTCCCTGAATCTGGTTCTCCTGGAGATTTCTTCCTATTAAAAGGGAGTTTTTCCTTCCCACTGTTGCCAAAATGCTTGCTCATAGGGGGTCATATGATTGTTGGTGTTTTCCCTGTTTTCTTCGTGTCATTGTAGGGTGTTTACCTTACAATACAAAGCATCTTGAGGCAACTGTTGTTGTAATTTGGCAGTACAGTAGAACCCCGGCTTATGAAGACCCCATTTAATGAAAAATTCAAGTTACGAAGGCACTTAACGGCAATATTTCTGCCCGTGGTACAGCAAAATGCCCGCGTAACAAAATAGATAAAATAGAAAATTTTAAAAATTAAATTCCATAATGTTATGTACATTTACACGTACGTATGCATGCATGCATATGTATGCTTTCTTCAACCCCAGCCACCTCCTCCTCCACCAAAAACTTCGTCTTCAGCCAGCATTGCCTCACTCAAAAGGCAATGGAAAAAGGTGCTTCGACTTACGAAAATTTTGACTTACGAAAGACCCTCTGGAACAAATAAATTTTGTAAGTCGGGGTTCCACTGTATATAAATAAAATTTAATTGAATTATATGTATTAGTAGGGTTACGCTAACCCATGCCACAAGGCAACCTCTGGTCTAGACTTTCACCAACGGTGAAGCTAGTGATTAGTTTTCTAGGAAGATCCAGGTAAAGCAAAAACATTTTTTTGAAAAAGGTGGAAATTTTACTAGTTTGAACTTTTTAAACTCTAACAATCTGATAATCAGCAACTACACTAAACACTGACATGCAACACACAGAAATGAACATGGTACAAGTGGAAAAACAGTTTTTAGTTTTATGGGCTTTATTTTTATACCACATATATCACACTATATAAAGTTGCAATCATCAGTGTTTATATTATGATATGTAAAGTGAAAAATATATTTTCAGATGCAAAACCAAGTGGTCTAGTTTGCAAGTGTATATCATTTTAGCATCTTAAGCTCATTATTCTGGTCTCATTTCACATTATTATTATTACTAAAAATGACTCTTGTATACACTTTAAAGGGGAATAGTTATTAAAATGTTATTACTTCCAATCTCATACTTTTATTCTTAGACGCCAACAGAAGTCTTTTATCATTTAAACATCAACATAGTCCTTTTATTTATGTTATTCTTGTCCTTAGCATATGCTCCGTCTCAAACGAGCTCATTTAACTCCTCTTAATTTAAGTCTACCCTTTAAATCAGCTTTCTTAGGATTGGCTGCCCTCCTAAACATAAAGATTGAAAGCATGAGGCTGACTGTGCTCACAGTCAGAGCCCGGTGCTTGAGCTCTCCAAACCTGAGCTTTCTGCTCACAGAGATTACCTGTCCATATGCTGTATTTATGCTAATTATTTTAATTTTTGGCTATGTTTAATTTAAGCATCCACCATTGTAAAATTATGCCTAAAAGTGAGAAAAGACATAATTGGTGTCCTTTAAAGCTAGTACACTGCTTCTCTTTACAGGAAAAGTAAATACACATTTTAAGTATCAAACTTTTAATTTGGTGCCTTTTTTAAAACTAATTGCTGCTTTTACATATTTCACTGGTTTCTTTAAAAATTCTCAGTTTTAGTGAATTGCAGCTGTAGACAGACAGAAAAAAAACATTTCCTGAAATAAGTAATTTGCTGAAGCACAAAGGATGGGTGACAGCCAGCATCAGGCCTTTTGACAAGTAAGTGTGAAAATTGTTGAAGGCTAACAGAATAGCTGATGCTTTCAGTTTTGCACTTTATCGCTCATCAATGGCTATTTAAAAAAAAAGAAAAAGAAACAAACAAAAAACATAAAAATGACTTCCTGAAAAACAGAGTGAGTACAGTTAGTCAACACATTTTAAAACAATCTATTTTAGCACATATATATTTAATTTCAGATATCAAATATATCCTGAAAAGATTTTCAAATTTTTTCTTAATCCAGACATTTTGGCAAATATGTCCAGTTACAAGTGCATCAGAGAGAAAAAAAGAATAATTTCTTTCACCTCTGCCATTCTCACAAACAAAAAAAAAAAGAAAAAGATTTTAAAAAGTGTTCATATTGTGTTTTCAGCAGTACTGGCAGACAAACTATAGAAGAAGCGATTCTACAGAGATTACTGATTAAGTTAGTGGTGAGCCAAAATTAGCTCAAGTCTAAACCTGTCTATTTGAAAAGTTGACCTTTAGTTGGTATCGCCTCCATCAAGCTATTCACCATAATGCTTTTCAACATTAGAACACAGTGCCACAATGAATCATCCTTCAATGTTTGAGCAACACTGGATGGAGGTGGTGTCTGCCATATTACATTTAAGTTAAAAAAAAATAATTATAGAGCTCTGCAATTCAGGCCAGCGAGTCTTCACCTCTGATATATCATCACAGATATCCCATCAACAGATGGATTGACACAGGCTTTTCACTAAGATCCCTCTTTCAATTGCAAGAAAAAGAAAAAAGAAGAAATGACAAGGCTGCATAATAGCCTGTATTTTATTTTTCACTTCTCTTCAAAAGTAAGGGCAGTGGTTTTAATCAAAACAATTGACTTCTGTCTGACCTCTTTCCTTTGAGTACAGTCCAGGAACGCCTTAGGCTGGGCTGAATCCACACCGTGCCATATGAAAAGGAGGCCTTTAGAATGTAGCCTACCTAATTGACTTTGTAATAGTGTCATAGTTCACTGCCACCAAATTGACTGAGTTTTCAAGCATGCTTTGGCTACAATGACCCCTGAAAAATGACAAAAGGGCCTCCCAGTGCAACTCCAAATTTATCACTAGCAACAAGAGGCTGACAATCTAAAACTGAACAGCAATGTGATTATTTACAATTGGTCATTTTGAGTAATTAGTTTAACATGTCGCATTTCCTCTCCACTAAATCTGCTTTGCTTAATGTTCTTTCATTTGGATATTTGACCTACTGGGGAAGATTAGAAGACATTAAAAGGCTATTTTAATACACTACTCTTTCAAATGTTAATAAATGACGTATTTTTGAGAATGCATATTGATGTATTTTGTGTAAAATCACACCACAGATTTTACTCAGATTTACTTGGATCAACAAAGTCTGTATCAGAGATATGGATAGGTTTAAAAAACAAAACTAATTCATAAAAAAAAAAAAGAATGGTTATAGTATTTCCAATTACTGTATATAAAATCTCCAGGACTTTTAGAGAGACTCAAAATTAGAGAAAAGAACTGTATGTAGAATCATATGATTTTAGCATATTAGGTGTCACCACCAAGAATGTGATGTTATATTGGCCCGAGTTTTAGCAGGCATCTATTTTAAGCAAAATCATTCTGATTTATGGATATAATTTTGCCTGTCCTAGTTAGTGACTAGTGGGACGACACAGCAGAGCATTAGCATGAGGTGAAGAGAAAACAAGTTTTCAAATGAATACTTTTGAATATCAGATTTGTAAGGCAACACTGCAGAGAGTTCAATTTCAATATATAGTGCCAAATCACAACAGCTACCTCAAGGCTCCACAGAAAGCCAAAAGAATAATAAACATATTCTATTTTTTGTGGTTAAAAAAATGCACTCACTTTTTTTCTTTCATTCAAACTGAAACAGACAACTGGAATATTCCTCTCGTTCCTGTCTGGATAGCCTGGGCCTCTTACAGAGATTTTGTTTTTCACACCTTTGACCTGCACTGTGTAAAAAGAACTCCTGCTTACCTTCAAAAGGTGCTAATTAAATGGGGTGAGGGGGGATACAGGCACCATATGGAGGAGGCTCCTACTGCTTTAGAATTTTCACTTAACTGCTCTTTCTCTATGTTTCTATGGAAAGGATGTCATCTGACTGACAATGATTAGTTAACAGGTCTTCACAGCCCAGTGCTACTTTATAAATCAGCTGTACTGGATGACACATGACTCACTCACAAATCTGACTACGCTGGTTTGTCTTGTAAAATTGTGAATTACTTCACAGGAGAAAAGAGCAATTTGATGTTTCACTGAGAGCGAATTCAGAAACTATTTGTATACTTTTATGCTTAATATTTTATTGGTGCTATTGTAAGAGGTACTGTGAGTGTGAAGGAAGCTGCAATACTATGGGAAGCCTCTTATGAGAGAAATGCTAAGCCGCCAGAAATGATACATAGCTGCTCCAGAGTATTTTTGCAACATAATTGACGTGCCACAAGCATAATTTCCCATCATTAGAGGAACCTGTTGCCTGGGAGCATAGGGGCTTTCGAGGAGGAAAATCCAAGCCCTTAAGCTGCCAGGCCTGAAAGATAACAGGGCTGCAGCAGCACAAATGCAGAGATTTGGGGGAATATGTGGACAACAAACAAACACATTTTGCAATTCATTATACTGGGTGGTAGAAATTGTATCAACCATTCTGTCACATATAATGAATGCAGACCTGGAGGAACACTGTCATATAAAATCTGCAAAGCAGTGAAAAATAAGTGCAACCTCAAGACTGATTTGTGGAGCAAAGTGTTTTTGAAATGGCCTAATAATAAGACCGGTCCATCTTTTCAAAAACTCTTCAATCCCAACTCCCATCAGCTTTTTGCTCTTCAAACTAGCTCCAAAACTGCTGGAGGAGATGAATAACCTCTGTTTATTTGCCATGATCACCTCCTTGTTAATTAAACACTGACAGAATAAAACAATGGGATCAGATGTTTTCATCTTCTAATTGACTGATTGATTTGCCTGCTTTTTATCACCCCATGAGAAGTTTTTTATGATGTAATGCCAAGACTGTTTCAGTTGATTTATAGAATGCTGCTTCAGCGGGTGCGCTGATGTGGGAAGGTGATATAAACATCATTTGTGAATTCATGTAGTACAAAAGTCTGCTGAGGAAACTGACAAAAAATATGAAAAAAAAAATAGGCAAGTGTTTTGTTTTGCTAATTTGATGTTGCTGTGGAGTCCCTATAGAAAAGGCATAAATGTGGGCTGTAAAAAAAAACTCGCACATTTTCAATATGTTTATAAATATCAACAATCTGAAGCTGCAAAAGACTGACTGCCCAGTGTGGGAGTTGTTTACAAGATTTTGTTGTTATTGTTGCTGGATCATGGAAGCATTGAGAGCTTTCAGCCTGGAGGATGAGCTATTGTTGAGGATTTTTCCATCCTTCTGAGAGCTATATATCTACTTCTGCCTTTGGGATAATCGTTGTTCATGAAATGAATTTTGCTAAGAATACTTTTTATTAAAGAGTTGTTTGTCATTTTTGGTTAGGACTCTGAGGAAGTTTCTGACAGAGGTTTATGATGTGAAGCAATAAACAGCTTAGTTTCTCTCCCTGGAGGCAAAAAGTATAAACATAAATTCTCTCAAACAAGTCTTTTGGTTTACATTATTGTTAAAGACTATGGGATTTTCACATTAAAGGATGCTATTATAAACATTTTACACTCATATTTAATGTTTATTTTGATATGTTTGCTTGTTAAGTTCACAGCTGTTCAACAATGTTATTACAAGGTACCAGGTTAAGTGTTCATGAAATCGTGGAAATTGGTGTCCCCAAATGATCAAGTGGGACTGATGAATGAAAACATACACTCTTAGCTACAACTGAAAGTGTGATTCAATCTCTGTAGGACGTCTTTTGAAAGTTGGACAGAAATTATCAATCAGATAAATATGGAATTAAACTTTAAAATACAACTAAAATAACAGAATAGTACACAGAGTAATTTTTAGAAGCTAGCAATGTTCTGCTTGGAGGGATTCTGTCTGGGAAGGTTGATTTAAATCTGCAGTTAACTGTTTCATTTTTTTTATTGCCCAAAATAATCTGACCCTTCTTTGCACTCCTTAAAATTATTCCATTATAGCAAAAACAACTCAATTGTTGGAAGATCTTCTCTAGTGAAATCCTCTAGATGCTGATCAGGACGTTCTGTGAAAACCTGATCCTCCTTTATCCTCGTCTATTGAAATGTTTTAGGATTTACAGTAACAATGTGTGGATACTAGGGAAAGCTGTTAAATGTGCCAGCAAGGAACTGAGCAGAACAGTAGATGTCAATTTTACCACAGAATACCCACAAACGCATGTTGGCAACTCCTTTACCCCAACGAGAAGAGCGCTTTAAAGTGATTGTGCCAGCAACAAAAGGGGACCTTTTACATTAAGAGTTTAACGTAGACAGTCTCTGAGAATTTTCTGGGTTATCCTGGATTACCAGCTCAGTGAGGGACGCTATTCAGGTCGCCAGTGATTACACTCAGACAGCCAGACTATTTTGATTTGTAGCCATGCTTGCAATGTTGTCTTAGGGATTGTAGGATGATCTAAAGGGTCAGTCAGTCAATCTAAAACTTGACACTTGTACTGACATATAATAAGATATGTGGAGATCTATGGCTAGTACTTTTTTTCTCTGCATTGTATTCAGATAATGAATCCTAAACAGTAGCTTTGTCATTCACTGGTTTTGTACTCAACTTTGAAGCTTTGAAGGAAAGAGGTCCAACATATGAACTTGAAACAGTGGATGAGGCTCAGCAGTGAATCTCAACCCTAATGGACAGTGTTGGACATCATTGCACCCACATCCCTAACTAACTAACTTTATTAAAAACAACAAACAGACAAACACTATTCAGAATTGCTATGTGATTTTAAAACGGGAAACTATGGGGATTGACACACAGTCTCAAGTGGCATCAAGAGGAACTGCAGTTTTTGCACAGTGGCTCATGATTTTTCTCCTGGCCACCAAATTTATACTGGATACTGAATACTAAAAGAAATTGTTTTGCTTTTTTTCTGAGCAGATTGGAGGTCAGATAAATACAAAGCAGTATTGTTTTTCCTCACAGCTCAGATGTGTAAAATTAATAGCCAAATGTTCAGCACTGGAAATAAGTATTACTCCTAAAATCCAATTTTAGGGCTGTTTTCAACTGAAGAACATCTTGGTCAGCTGAAATAACAACCCCCCCCCCCCCTTAGCCAAATTGATTGCAGAGTTCACTCCACCTTCCTTTCTATTGCTGTTTTTTGTTGTTGTTGTTTGCTTGTTTGTTTTAGATCAGCAATTTAAAAAAAAAAAAAGAGTATTTGCAGCACATGGAGATACTTTTACCCTGGTTCTCTTGAGCTGAAATAATATGAAACTTGGAGTGGATCAGCAGCTGACCTGCTCATTTGTTTCCAAATTTAACAAAATAGACACAGCTGGTCAGCTTTATGAAGGCATAAAACCCATCAGTAATCTTACCGAAAGAGAGATGGTGGTACTATTTTCTTTGTGTGCAAGTAACTTGGCTTAATAATGTACAACTCACTGTGCTTATCTGTGTGTTTCATGTGGATGAGTCAGCATGGCAGAGTATGATATTCTACTAAAATAAACAAAGACAGAACTTGTTTACATTCCTTGAATGTCCTCGTTAAGTGTCAGCTTGTCCCCCAGCAAACAATTACAGAACATTTCTTAGTTATTCATGATTAAAGGACAGCCTCAAAGTCCTTTTACTTTTCAATTGTTTTTGATAAACAGCTGCTGTACACACAGATCTTAAGAGAGAACATTAAAACAAAGAAGTCTGTGTTGTCGCTCAAACAGAAATAAATAAATAAATAAACAAACAAATAAATCCCCAAAACAGGATTTTAGGATTCAGTGTTTTGTGTGCAGAAAGGAAAAATATTTCACACACACTGTGATGTTGTTAAGTGCTCAGCTGCACCAAACCAATTTTGCATCAAAGTAGTAAGATGAAAAGAATTCAAAGCGACAGTGATATAATTTTCACGGAAATCTCATGTTGCAACCTTCTCTCTGCATTCCTGATTCTGCACAATTCAGAAATGTTTTCTTCTGACAAAATGTCAATAAATATGTTTAATATAAATTGTGTGATACACAAATGAACGCAGCAGTCTTTATCCTTTATAAAGCCTGACCTTCAGTTCATTATAATTAATCATCTGAAAAGTGTTTGTACTAGTTTTGTGCTGACATCCTTTTTATTATTAATTAACTACAAAACATGTTTTGCATATTTTATTCTTTTGCATGGTCACAAGAGGGTTTTTTCTTTTTTGAAAGCATAACAACACTTTGCAGTGTGTCTGAAAACATGGTCCCTCAACATTTAACAATACTTTGTGCGTGTGTGTGTGTGTGTGCGTGCGTGCGTATGTGTGTGTACTTTTCATGAATATATTCACCATAAGAACATGTACAGGTTCACATTTAAGACAAATGCGTTCATAAAAATAAATATATTGTTTCAAATATGCACTGATGAGGCAAAAAAAACCCTTAGGACCACTCGCAGGTGGTATTCAATAAGCAATAATTATCTCATAAGAATGACACATCAATGTCTTTGATACATCAGACATTAAGTGGACAGTCATCTCTCGCCTGTGTTGGATGCCAGGGATGACAAGGTGTTGGGGTATAAAAAGATCTGCTGTTAATGTGTGAAAAACATAAGTATCCATCTTCAGAGGTCTTGTAGAGCTCATGCCGTGATGGCTCTGTTGTGTACTATGTGAGTATAAAGTCACTTTACCATCTGCAATGGCCCCACGTGCTGTGATCCAAACACACCTTCATAGTTTCACAAGAAAATTTCTGTGTGAATGTGCATTTTATTGTATAAATTTGTTTTCCAACAAGTTGTAATTGAATGAGCATGTCTCTGTAGTCTGTATTTACAGCATTATTGCTTGTCTAAAATGCTGCTCTTCTCTTTTTTTCTGCACTGTAGGGTTTTCCTTGGGAATTCTTTTATCTGAATCCAGGGCCTAATGATGCCAAGGATGTTGTACAGATTTCAAAGTCGTTCAAAGGCTGATTCATGATTTTGGCCGGCATAAATAAACTCATTTGACTTCAGGTATGCAGACCTTCACATATTTGCACATGGGAGCTGTCCAATACCTCCACAGTGCATCTTTGCTGAATCAACTACACAAGCGCTGGAATGGCTTTATAGCATGCCAGCAGCTTTATATTCATTTTACTATAATGTTATACTTGCCTTACCTACAGGGCTAAAGAACCTGGCTTCAGTGCCTTGCTCAGGCACATGCTGACAGTAGTTAAAAAGTCAATCAAGCCCCCTACAGCCTCTTCTAGCTCAAGTAGGTCTTCGAACTGGGAAACTTTCTGCTAGCCAGATCCGTTAACCTTGAGGCTACTGCTGTACCTCACTTGATTAATTAATTTATTTCTTTTGCACTTCACATCAGCAACTGCCCTCAGCAAGAGACATCTCACTCATTCCTTACAGACAAAATTGCACTAATTTCTTATGCTATAAACAATGTGAATAAAGTTAGATAATGATGAGACCTTAATTTGCCAGGGGCCTCGGGGTTCCCTACTGGAAGATTTTTTTTAATGTTTTCCTAAAGTCATGGCATATCAACCACTCAGGCAGCCCAGTTTATTTTCATTTGTGTTTAGTATGCATAAAGTTGCAAATATAAATATTATGACTGAAGGGGATTAGTGGATGAGCATTGTATTCAAAGATAACTTGGATTAACTAACGAGCAAAACAGATTTTCAGAGGCTTTGTTAAAAACTGGGAATGTGCAATGTCTTCCTAAATATTGGTTAAACTGACTAATTTATGAAGCCAGCATTGCTCTTTGGACATAACATGCACAATGCCATCCTCCTTAAAAATGTAATTCTTTTAGTACACTTTACCATTCCATTCATTTATCCATTTACAAATTGTTTTGCATGTTCTCCAAACAAACTAACTTGACAGCAACTGAAAAAGAAGTGGGAATTGCCCTTTATAAACAACAACAACAACAACAACAACAGATTTCGTCTTCACATGCAGAGACAACGATTCCACTTCCACACGGAGATCTGACTATTTCACGCCTGCTCTATCTTTCAAGCCTTGTCAAGAATTCTGTGGAGAATTCACAGATGAGTGCACACATTGTTCATCTCACAGTCGTACAATAAAAGGACACTTGATGGAAAAATACAGGCCAAACATAAAATGAATAACATATGACTCCAATTATGCCAAATAATGTGAATGAAAGCAGGTTCTTATGCTATGAAAGATATGTGAATCAAAGAGGCACAGTTTTACTTTATCATGTTATCTTCCGTTTTTAATTAAAGTCTTTGCCTTGTGTGCTTTGTCAAATGATTGGAGTGACAGTGTTAGTGCACTAAATGAATACAGTTTTTTAGGCTGCTAAATATATTCTTGCATCATTTTTCTGCTGCAGGTACAGCAGATTTACTGGAGTCTCAGACAAGCGAATGCCTTGCATTGCAGCAAGAAGATGACTGTAAAAGAAAGAAGCAGGAGGATCACTCCTAGATCTCTGCTCTGCTATTCATGTCAGTACACTTCAGAGCTTTTGGTTCAAATATGGTAATCTTAGATGTGGTTAGCCGGCCTGTGGGGGAGACTTTGTCAAGCAGGGCTACGATTTCAAGTCTCTGGGTCAGTGCAGTGGGAGCTCTATTAAAGTGGGCTAATCCTACGGGCATAGTAATGTACCTTAAGGCAAGTGCCACGCTCTAATCTGTGCAGAGACAGAAAAGCTGATAACTTCCTACATTCTTTCCATTTTTCTTGTCTTTTGAAATTCATACATTATTCTAATATGGGTTTATGCCATTGCTTTTACTCAGTGTCATATAGATTTAACTACACTGTTTAAATACATTTTTAATCACATCTCTTCTTCTATATTAATAATAAATCCCTCTAATATTTTTTGTCTCTGAACTCTAAAATAGCACACCTTTTGTCTTTTTTTTTATTCATCCATTACCAGCGCTGAGCAGTTTTATTTGACAGCAGGAAAAATGGATTTGTTCATTTTCTTTACACCGGCATATTTGACTGAACATACTCTCTATTCTTTAGAGCTGCCACATCCTGTACAAACAATTCATCTGCCATGAAAGGCACCATGTGTTTTTCTTTGCTGTCTGATGTCGTAGATGACAAGTTTTGTAGACTGAGCAGGAAAGCTTTTTACAGAGGGGAAATTTCCTGACTACCACCAAGATAGGATACACCTATTGGTTGAAACACTCGTTGCCTTATGGCTGTATCCAGTGTGACTGATGCATTTGTCAGTCACAAAACAGGAAGACATACCTTTTAAAATGCAAGAAAGAAAACTGCATTGAGCTGCAGCCAGTAGGCGAGTGAAAGAAAGTGAATTAAACTACACATTGCACAATCACTTTTGCCTGCCTTTAGACTTTGACCCATTCTGAATCATTTGTATATCTTGGCAGCTTGGTCTCATAATTGATGCCATTCATTACATGATTGAGGGGGGCGTTTTGATGAGGTGAGTGGAGGTAACTAGACCATTGCTGAGAGCAACTTACACTGTGATGATTGATAGGAAGCCAGCTGCATAAACACTGACGTGCTGGTTGCCCAAATGCAAGTCAGTGTTATTCTCTTTCCCAGCTAGGGGCAAATCCATTAATAAACCCTGCAAATGATGATAGCTGTTGTATTGATTCTAGTTTGCACTCTCTACTCCACCAGCCCGTCTCTTTTTCAATACTTTGCCTCAGTAAACACAGGCATCAGAACTGTTGACCCGGGTTGTCTCTGCCATTGATCACCCTGCTGATGTTGGGACACCACATTCTCTGTTTGCATGGTAGCTCAATTTATTCACAAAGCTTGCAGATGGCACAAAATGGATCAATACAACAGGAAAAATGGAAGTATGAGATTAAAACTCATAAATGTTTTCCTGACAAATGAGGTAATATCAATCCTTGCTCCTCTGCAACAGATTAACCTGTATTTTCCAAGAAATCAAGACTGTGGTATTTTACCAAACAGAAACCTGGAGGGAAATGCTGTACTGCGCCTCATGATCACAGTATGGCGTTTGTTTACCAAAAAAACAAAACAAAACAGTAAGGACTAAACAGCTTTATTTTGATCACTTCCTCATCAGGCACAATAGAACAAATGCATAATGAATTTGTAGAGTTGCAGCAGTTCCCTCACTCCTAGCTGATCAAACAAATGCTTCTCTCTCATTCTGCAAAAACTTCCCTTTTTCCACCCTTCAAATCCGCTCCTACTTTCTCTCACCCACACGTCACTCCCTTCTTCTTCCTCTCCCCCTCTCAACTAACTGCCTTGTCATATCTAATGGAAATGACACGCCCTGAGACGAAGTGACATTATGTCAAAAATTTATCCTGCGATTACTGCCAGGCTAAATCACTCTTGCTTTATTTCTCATTCTGAATTAAAATAGGAACACTCTCACAGAGACACCATAACTTCAACGAGGCTCCAGTGTAATGTCTTCAATAACACTTCGTAGCCAATGTCTTCCACTATTTCAATTTTGCTGAGAAAGTTCAAAGCCTCTGTGCCTCTTAAGTGAGTTTGAAGCCTGTTGAAGAAAAAGAGCAAAATTGTGTTAAACTTTTAGATGCCAACAAAGGGTGTCGGTTTTTTTCTACTTCAATGAAATGGCTGCCTCCTCTCACACTTGCTTTTATAGAATTACCTCAAGCTCCTGCAGTTTGTCCTGGTGATTTATGGGCAATTTTGCATTTTGAGGAAGCTGTGAAAAGTCTCTTTTTTAAGTCTAGGTTACTTTAGTTCTCTCTGGGTGACAAATATAGGCAAAATATTCCAAATTTCTAAATGCTTGGTAGGGCAAAAATGCCAGCCATATTAATGTGTTACCATCTCAATCCCATGATGTGTTTATAACCCCAAAGATGATGGTTTCAAACCACGTGATTTGGGGAAAACCCATACCTAGAATATATTAATGCAATACCTTTTTTCAGCTGTTGTCACAAAATCTAATGCTTCTGGTCAGAAATAACTATAATTCCTCGGATGTTCCCTTCAATCAGTTCTAGATGTTTCGCCTTGCCCAGACATTTTCCCGATTTCATCAGGGCTAATGGGACAATTGGAATCCTATTTGTGTCTCACTGTGCTGCCTATTACCTTATGGAAATCCTGCTCAAAATACAGCATCACTTATTTCTTTACGCTAAATCAAATTCAGTTTCCACCATCAAGGTTATTTCAGCATGCTGTGTATGGAGATTGCTTGTGCCTAACAGTCAGTGGTTGGTTCATGCCAATGTTTTCCTATCACATGAGGTACCAAAGCCTCTATTCATCCCCCTCCCCCTTGTGACAATGGTACCCCTGACTCGCTAGCACAAGGGTGCTTTTCTCATTTATTCAAAATTGACCTTTCAAGGTCCTTGTGCAGAGATGAAATGTTGTTTAATCCCCCAGCAGATGAAGAATACAGTTTCAAGAACTTGTTAGAGTTTTAAGATCATAGTAAACAGTGTAAAACAACACCATTTTGACAGAAACAGGACAAAATATTGTTTTCGCTGCTTAAAGGGACCAAGGGCTCACTTAGCAGCTCAACATGCATCAGCGAGTTACTCACAGCAATATTACTTTTCACTGTCTTTAATTATTAAATATAAATATAGGTCACACAAATGATTATTTACACCCAATGGCAAACTAAAATGTTAGGTTTGGTTTTATATGAATTATGCAGCACAATCATTATTTAAATCTGCGTGGCTAAAAAGAAATAGAGAAAGCATAGCTATATATTTGGTGTGGATAAAAGATGGAATCAATCAGTTCCAAGTAGAGCTGGGCGATATATCGAGTTTTTAAAAAATATCGATATATTTTTATACGAGATATAAGATGTGACAATATCCTTTATATCGATATAGTCTATGTTACGTTATAATTATACTTGCGGAGCCGCAAGTTTGCCTCTCTTTCGTCCACTTTCGTCTTTACGCAACGTTACTCGGCCTCGCCTCTCCTTCACTGAACACAACTCCCCCTCCTCCCCCATCGCTTCACCTGCAGGAAGCGACAAGATGGACACAGCAAATCCGTTAACGAGTTACTGCGCATCGCCCCGTGCGTGGGGCTGGACGGCGTCAACGTGTTAGCTAGCTAACCACGCTAACGAGCTAACCACGCTAACGCCATGCAGCCCAGAGGTGCTGCACGGACTAAAATCCTTTCATTTTCTCAAAAGTTGACAGCGCGCCTTATGTATGAATTCTGGTTGTGCTTGATGGCCGCGCACCGATTTTATGTGGAACACGGCGCTCAGCAATCTGTCAAAAAATGTTTTAGTACGACTTTGGTAAGCTACGGAGCTGCAGCGCTTGATGGATTGTCGGAGCATTACGGCTGAGCCTCGCGGAGTGATACGTACTGTGCTTCAACGTAATATTACCTTACTGTGTATAAGGACCATAAATGGCACCTGTTAAGAGACGTGGTTGCGAAGCGGATTTCAAACTCCAGGTTGTCAGTCACGCAGTACAAGTTGGGAACAGAGCAGCTGTGAAATCTGTCCTTGTTATAGTGCTCGTCTTTTAGTTTACATTTTGACTGCACATTTGTGAGCTTTTTGTTATGCACAAAAACAACATTGTTTTCTTTTATTTATGGAGCATTATTATTTAATAAATGCTCATAATTTATTTTTGAGTAAATTTTATGTACATCTGCTCTATGTTAATAAAAGTGCCTGTGTGACATCTGGGACACAGCTTTGACTAAGAACTCTCTTTTTGTTCTTACTTTATGGCTTTAAAAAAAAAATATCAAGATATATATCTTATATCGCCATCCAGCTAAAAAATATCGAGATATGAATTTTGGGTCATATCGTCCAGCCCTAGTTCCAAGCATATTTAAATTAATGACTCTTAAAGGTCATCCCAATCTCCAGAGAGCAAAGGTGCAACTGTCTTACATCTTTTCACCTTTTCAGTGAAGTGCATTACAGAACTCGGTTCTAATGATATGGTAAATAAAAAAAACTTTGACATCATCTAGTTTGCTGTGCATCCCGTAGTTGCACAGCCATCACAATGTTTCAACACTATTGTCAATTTAGAAAGAATGTTGCAACTATGCAAGTTAGCCAGAGCAGTAATTAGCTCTCAGGGGAGCCAGAAAAAGACTACAGCAACAATATTATCTTGTTTAACATCAGTTCACCCTGCTAGAATGCATCCTCAGGCACAGCCTCCAACTTCAGAAAAAGGCTCAGACTCTTATCTGATCTATACGTGCTTTCTATTTGTAAAGATTTTATATATGTAACTTTATTATATCATGAACCACATCTAGCAATAAAAGAAACCATTTTTAACATTAATATTTTACATTGTAAACAGTTTGGTCCTGTTAACTCCTTCATGTATTAGCTAGTTACCTCGTGAATTTCTAGGTTAGCAGAAAAGCTAGTTTGCCTCCTTGCTGAATTGTATCAGCAAAGCCATTCTTCCAGAATCAGTGTCGGTGGACAATTACAGGTTCATCCAAAGCACCATGGGACAGTTCTATGGATTTAAAAGCTCACTGCCTTAAAGCAGGATTTCTTCATTTACTCCTCTGGCTCAAAAAAAAAAGTCTGATTGTATAGAAATCGCACTTGTCAGTCTCCAGTTTCAAATCTTATTTAATGAAAAACAATGTCTGTTTTCTAAATTATAGCCCTTTGCAGAGGAAAAAAAAAGATAATAAAATGATGAAGGTTTAATGGAGGTCTAACTTGTGATGGATAATTCACAAGAGTATGAGCATGTGGACACTTCATAACCAGGGCTTACACATCAATGGGAGGAAATCAGGACAGGATGATAGATTCCATCTTTAATATACAGTCTATACTATATTGCCTGACAGGAAGAACTACAGCAAGAGGGGAGTGTGTCGTAATTAAAATACCACTTGCACTCGCTCTATCTGGTTTGTCTTGTAACGCAATGCATCATTGCTGATGACCTCATAACACTCTTAACTAACAAGACCTAACGGTGACAAATGTTTCAACAATCACACTCTGTCTACATACGATTCAACCACCAAGCCTTTTCTTTCCACAAAAAACAGCTCACTGATTTACACCAAAGAACGCACAATACTGTAACATAAACAGAACAGGTTCACGGTTTTCATCTAAAGCTTCTGTTTTTGTGTGAGGATGTTTATCAGGATGAAGATTCAAGCTAGATGAGAAGCTGACTAAACAACGTCTTCCACCAGCTCGTTAGGAAGAAACCTGAAAGAGCAATAGTTCTGAAGGAAACTGTACTGCCAGATGTATCTGTGTTTCTTTGTCATACAAGGCTCCGTGCTGTGTAAAGAAAGTTTACAGAGTTGTGAAGCAAAGTCTGATCAAACACAGATACTATAAAGACACATAAAATGATTTTGTCATTTCTGAGGTCATGAAAGCCTCTTCAGCTATGCTGTTGTTAAGTGAGATGTTAAGATGTCAGCGTCGATAAATAGATGCAACTGGCAAAAACACAATATCCATTAATTGACTTCCTTCCCGCAAACTGTGCTGAGATGCACCTTGACCGCCTTCTGTTTATTTTAGATTTGTGTAATTATATTATTCTCGTCTCTCCCTAAGCTAAATTTTATTGCTGCTGTAATGAGCACATTTCCCCAAAGGGATCAATAACTCTCAAGTCAAACTAATCTAAAGACACTGCTCTACTGTGTCACTGGCTGCATGCGCCCAGTAATCTAGATGCCAAGTGTGCCAACCAGCAACTATTAGGGGTGCAACGATACACAAAATTCACGGTTCGGTTCGGTTCGATACTTTGGTGTCACGGTTCGATATTTTTTCGATACAAAAAAATGTTCAAGCATTTTTAATTTGTCATTTATTAAAATTATAAATATATATTTTAACTCAAAAGTACAGTTTTTAAATTTAACCCTAACCCTTGTGCGTGTTTTTTATTTTGACAGCGAATGCGCACCTGCGGACCACTTATGTGCAGCCCTGGTTATTTAGCTCATCATATTGCAGCCACAGAAATTATTTTGTCCATGAAACCATAAAGCTGCACTTTCTTTTTGCCTTATAGTCTGATTTGTCATAACTTCTCCGTTTTGTGGTAAGCTTTTCTTTGGCTGTCACTTCTTCACCCTGACCTGTCTTATTTGGCTCAGCAGAACTGAAATGCTTTTACACGCTCACTCACATAAGCTCAGCGATTCTCTGCGCGATCAACCTCTCACATGTTTAAGCTGCGGGAGATTTCACTTGTCATGTTTGCATAGTAAGCTAACGATTAATAAGACGATGTCAGAGGAATTGGTGCACAAATTATCATCACTCACCAATCAGTGCTGTCGCTCTCTATACACAGTTCGCACGATTGCAAAGTGAAAGCAAAAAAACAAGCGCAAATTCAAACGCGACTTCAATATGTCACATATTGACAGTGGCTCACCGATGCCAATGACATAATTACCCAGCTACATTTCTGAAAGAATGCAAAAGCATTGACATATATTTTTCCTACAATAGCCCGACGGGCAGGGAAGAGATAGATTTTGGTAGCCCGACTGAAAAAATCGCTAGCTCCAGGACGTCGGGCTAGCGATATTGCAAGCCCTGTATCTGATTGAGGAATCACTCATCTTTGGAAAAGAGAGTTTATTACAGAGAAATGGCTATTTCCAAAATAAAAGCTATACTATCCGCTTCTTCTGGGCTATATTCTCAGCAGCATAAGGAGAATCATGTGCTAACAGCTGTCTAAATGACTCGGCTAAAGTTAGTAGCATGCTTGTTGTTTTTGTCTTTGCACTAGGATGATGTCGGTGTAAATGTGCAGTCATATTCGTTGTGTTCCCACTAGTGCTTTCAGGTTAATCTCGTTGAAATGACCTTAACACCACAACATGGCAAATCTCCGTTAACGAGCTACCGCCGATCGCCCCGTGCATGGGGCTAGACGGCCAACACGTTAACGAGCTAACTGCGCTAACACACTAGTTCCCACCCATGTAATTGAGCATTGCATGGCACATCCAACATACTGTTTTACTTTAGTCCATGACTCGCTTACCTTCAGGGTCATACGTCACATGAAAACCAAAATAATTCCAAACGCCAGATCTGAATGAGAGTGGGGGAGGTCCATGTTAAAAGGAGAGCTTAACTTCTGTCTCGCTAGCTTGCCCTGCGCTCTTCCTTCTGACTATGCTGTCTGTGTTGAGCGCTCAGTGGATCTGTGCTGGACAGTGCAGCCTAGGCGGAGTAGTCGAACACAGATTCACTGAGTGCTCAACACAGACAGCATCGTCAGAAGGAAAATTGATAAAATAAATTACAAATGTTGTATTGTTCGATACATATGCGTACCGAACCGAAAGCACTGTATCGAACGGTTCAATATCGATACGAATATCGTTGCACCCCTAGCAACTATATAAAAACAACACATATATAAAATGGAGAGAAAGTAAAAATGAAATGAATTAACCTTAGGCTGATAAAATCATAAAATACATCTTTCCTTATAGGAACCACATATAAATTAATTAACAATAACCATTGCTCTCACAGAAATAGTGCAGCTTAGATAAGGCGAAACTACAGGAAATAAAAAGCT
The DNA here is from genome assembly GCF_057382095.1 of Aulonocara sp. 'chitande type north' Nkhata Bay. Classification (NCBI taxonomy): domain Eukaryota; kingdom Metazoa; phylum Chordata; class Actinopteri; order Cichliformes; family Cichlidae; genus Aulonocara; species Aulonocara sp. 'chitande type north' Nkhata Bay. Next base: position 36,926,639 of record NC_141348.1, on the reverse strand, counting down.
GTATTTCCTGTAAACATGTGCGAATAGGACAAACAATCAAGTTTGGAGTCAGTACAATAATTCTTAGGATTTGTCTGTGTTTTGTCTGGTACAATGTTGGGTTGGTTGCCTGGCATATAAAAGGCAATGTAATGCATTTATTAAACAAATATTTTCACATGGTTTTGTGTGAAATCATGAAATTACTCTGTAAGCTCTTGTATTTGTACAGAAACACTGCATACTCATTCTTCCATGAGTTCACTGGAAAATGTCCAAAGCTCTTTGTTGTACAGACAATGCATGCGTGTATTAGGCATTAGTGTAATCTAACTCTGTGTTTGAGTGACTGTATATGTTTGAGTGAGTGCCAGAGAAAACTTGTGGTACCAGGTTTGGTCACACTGCAATACCACTGAGGAAATGTTGGCAGCAATGCACACATGAATTGAAATAAAGTAACAGGGTTCATTATACAAAATTATGTATTTGTTTACATTATTTATGATATCCAATATTTATGCTTTAAGGAAAATGACCTCTGGTGGCTCAACAGCTTTGAACTAGTGTCTGCACAGTAAACAGTTTTGTGAAATGCAAGTTCTTTTCCTAATTTTAACTCAGTTGTTTTTTTCTCAGTTGTTGCTGAAACATAACCAAACCACGAGTTAGAACGAGTGAGTAAAAGAAAAGGTTCAAGTAAATAAACTGGAGTCCAGTCTCTCAATGAACAGTAAAATGTGTCCATGCCACTTTCATTCCACCTAATGTGACCTTTGTCTGACCTTTAAAAGCATTTGTTTCAGGAATGCTTACATGGGTCGTTTCAGGCGGTACTGTAGCAACAAATGATTTAGTTGAAGGACCTGTTGTTTTTTTGTACATTACTCTTCATACTTTACTCTCTGAATAAGACACTACAAATGTCACAGGTCTTATAAGAGACAGACGGAATATTAATGTCGGACATGATTTTTACCTAATCTTTGAAAAGAGGAGCTCTGTTCCCTTAGTGTGTCTAGAGAGATGCTCAGTCATTACATTCCTTCAAGTGAAGCTCCTCTATTAAGTGAACTCTGAGTGACCTCTGTAACCTAACCTAAGGAAAAAAATCTCCATAGTAACATCCATAGGATCGATTCAGGGCAACTGCATACAACATCACTATCTTAATGAGCTTCTTAATGCAGTTTTTGATCAAAGTGGGAATTCAAATATGTTTATTATTTTTACATTTAGTAATGTTTTTATCAATGTTGTTGCCAATACTCACCTCTTGTTTTTCTAAATGGACTGAGCAATTAGTACATTTTAGAAATCCTCTCTGGGTTTGACATTGTTCAGTTAAATGCTAATGCAAACCACTACATCAGCAAATAAATATAGCTGTGTAAAAAAAATAATTCCACCCTGATTAAAGCTAAAACGATTATGTTGTAGGTAAATAAGATTTAAGATTTTAATTACTTGATATCATTTTTATGTTACAAAAACTTATGTTACAATTTTTTGATGGTCATTTTTTTTTTATGATTTTTTGCTTAATTTGGTTCATGCGTTGACCAGGGTAAAGAGCACCAGGGAAAGTAAGGAAACTGGCTTTGGAGGCATCTTTTAATAAAACTATTGGACAACATTACTGGTTTTTGTGAACGCCAAAAATTGATGGAAATGTTTCCTACTTCGTAATTAGGCACATCTGTTCAATTGCTTTTTAACACAGGTTGTGGGGAATATGTTCTTGGCTCCTTTGTGCCTGTAACTGAGCATTGTTCAAATGTGATGGCTAACCTGTATATAGTTGATGACCATGTTCCTTTAACACCACAATGTACCCATCTTTTGATGGATGTTTCCAGGAAGGTAACATGCCATGTCACAAAGCTCACATCATCTCAAACTGGTTTCTTGAACATGACAATGAGTTCATTGTACTCAATGGCTTTCAAAGTCTCTAGATCTCAACCCAATAGAGCACCTTTTGGATGTGATGGAACATTAAAGCAATTCGGAAGTGTCTAATCAATATTTGCAATGTTAGTGCATTTTTCTTGCACAGTAAGAACTAAATTGAGCAACTTTGGTAACATTTGAAATTTTAAAATCTTTTTACATTTTTTTATTTAAATATGAGCCTTCAAAAATTGAAACACGGCATGATTGCACAGCAATGACCAACATATCAAACATGTATATACATATACATATACATACATGTACATGTATATGTACAGTATGTATTTTTGTCACTTTAAACTAAGTTAAGATTGCAACACAAGATATCATGTTGCTTCAGAAACTGTCATGGAATCGTTACACTACTGTAATGTAATGTGTAAGCCTATTCTAATGAAGCTAATATGAAGCCATTAGAAAGTGCTCAGTGGAAGCTGAGAAAATCTTATCCCCCTGACAAAAGTGCTATTGATATGTTCTTATGAAAAGGAGCTGTCTGGATTATCTGCAGAATTGTAATCCAGATTAGTTGCCTGAACTGTCTAATTTAAATTATTGTCTTATGTTGCGTAATTGAAATCTGTCTTCTTCTCATAAGTTTGGAATGATGGACTTAAATAAGTAGACAGACAAATTCAACTCTCTTTGAAAGTTAAAATCAGTTATATGTCCATTTTTTGTCTAGCTTTATCCAGAATTTTTCATGTACATAGTCATTAGGAAAATTTTGCCACTCATCTTATATTCTTGGGGGGGGGGGGAGGGGGGGGGGTATCCTTCTTGTACACCAACCTGATTATCTCCTGTTGCTGGGTGCAATGCTAAAGCTATTGAATGTCACTTAAATGTCATTCTGTTTTTCTCTGACAACCAAACAGACTACCAACTAGAAACAAATTTGATGCTCATAGTTTTAAGTCAGTAACCTCATTTTATTGTTTTTGGTGTCCATGTAATTATTCATATACTAACCTTATCTATAAAAATTCACACAACAGCCTCTTTTGTGGCCAATTTGTGCCACATCCCCCGGGTAGTTCAGGCTAAAATAAACTCCACTTTCCCCCTGCACTTTTGATTGAATCTGCGTCACGTATTTCTCAATTTTTGTCTTTGTTTTAAATATGTATTAATGTGCATTGACATTATAAAGTACAAGCTGCCACAGAAGAAGCAGAAAGGGAATGATGTCACATGAAATCATTTGGTCAGCTAACATTTCTATAGGGTATTACTTAAGATCGAAGTTCAAATAGCACTTGGCTAAGGAAATTGGCTTTTATAGTGTCTTTGCATTAAGAGCAATATGTAACCATTACGTCCCTGTCAGAGAGGGAGAAAAGATGGAGAGTGAACTGCTAGAGAAGAAGAGTGATGATTATTTAGCCTTTCGTTTTCCCTAATTAAGCAATGACAAGTAATTGTTCAAACAAATTGCAAGAGGACATATCTGAGGCACTCAGGGGTCATTTGCGTTATGTCAAATAATAAATAAAGACATAACTGCCTGACACATCACACACGGGTGTGAACTAGAGATTAAAAGGCCATACAGATAGAAACAGGGACATCGCTGTGTGTGCTGTGATCTCTTCCCTGGGTGACTGCGGTCATTTAGAATGCAGATGTTCACAAGTCTGTCTGTTGCTCTGGGTGGAGCCGTGCTTCTATCTTATCCTGTTACACAGTCTACAATACTTTCCAGTTTCTTTACCTTGCAGTTTTCATGATATTCTTCAAAGAGTGCATCAAATATTTATAAAGCAGTAAGAAGAAAGCGTGATCTAGCTTATTCCCCTATGCCATAAAACTCCATTGTTGTTACACTATTGCGTTGAGTGGTGCATTACTGCATTACGATAAACACAAGCCCTATGCATCTTAAGGCTTGCTCTAATGCACAAACTTATTATCAAAATTCAGTACTAGTGCACCACATATGGTACTGTGCAAAAGTCTTGAGTCACCCCATATCTCTTCATATTTTGCTTAGTTTGTACATTTCTTATCAGCATGAAAATCAGTATTTGAAATGAGCATCTTTATTCTATAAAACAACCTGAACTCTCTTAGGTAAGCTTCCTTGTAATTTCTTTAAGCAATGTGATGGCAAATTTTTAATGATTCTGGTCTTCCGTGTGTTAAGCTGATGATGAAAAGTTCTGACTGTATTGTGTGACAATGGTGGCTAGATAACATGTGCTTGGATGATTCATGGTCCAGCACAAGGACTAGGATGAAAATGAGTGAAGAAGCTGCCAATATCCAAAGGACTTTGAAAGACCTTCGAAAACCCTGGAGAACTATTTTTCAAGACCACTTTGAAAATTGCAAGAAAGTCTGGCTACTCCAAAGCAAAATATAAGGAAAGGCAGCTCAAGATGTTTCCACAGTGCTACATGTATTAATCTTTAAATAATACTGTAACTCAGACCTGCAAAGTTGTGCACAAACACCCGGTTGGTGTTTTAATATTTTCATGGGATTTGTTATTTATGACATAAATATAAAGCCTCACCAACCTTAATATTTAAATGTGAACTGCTTTTAACCTGAAAGATCATTTCAGTAAGAATCAGTTAATAAAACATAATTATGCATTTTCCCCATGTGTTGAGTTCATACTTTGTTTTCGCTCACTAGGCATAACAATCAGCCCATTCTAAAATTGTCTGTTCCCTGGATCTACAAATAAACCACCCAGGAGCAATGCAGAGTTGTTTGTGCTCCCCTTTTCTTCTTCTTCATTTTACATTCTCCACATGGGCTTATTCAGCCCAACTCTGTGGCTAACACTTGTAATCCTCATCACATGGGGGTAGCAGTTACTCCATTAGCAGGGTTTTTTATGTTGATGTCAGACAGGCCATTGGTTTGCAAGGGAAATCTTGTTAGAGTTCTTATTGACATTGTGTTTCATTAACTTGATTAATGACATCTATTGGGGCATGCTCCATAGTAATCAACGTCTCTGCAGAGAAGGGCAGTCTTCAGCCAGAGATGAGCTTCTACTGCCCAGAACTGACTGGTCTTTCTGTCTCCTGTTTGTTTCCTAAAGTCTGCACTCGGAAAGAATCGTACATTCATAAATACGAAAGTAGTAAGCAATAAGAGACCATTAAGTAGACCCCAGATGACCATTAGGAAGTTTCCATTTCAGAAACTATGTGCGTTTCATAAAATAGGTCCTTTGAAATTGAAGAATAAAGCATCCGGTGGCTGCATCAGCTCCACGTAAGATGTTCCAAATTATCTGGTGTTATTAGAACCTACTATGTCCTCATTGTACTGCTCTTTGCTTTGATGTCTTTGGTAATTTAATATAACACATTCATTGCCAGCAGAGAAAACATCTGCTAGAATGTAGCAGTAAAATACAAGGTGAAAAAAGGGGATTTTTCCAACATTAGGTGTAACTAATACACATATTAAAATTTAGTATGGCAGAAAAAAAATATTTATGTCAATTGCTGTTTGACAAAAATACCAGGTTGTTTTATTACTTCCACCAGCATACTTTTTGCCTGTCCTGTCCACAATCCTCTGTGTCATTTACAACTAAGCAACTAAGTGCATCAAAAGTTCAACATTACGATGAAGTAGTGAGTCCCAAATGTATACACCCTCCATGCAGTATTACATAGTTTAAAAGGGCATAGTGAAGGTAAAAATAAAAAGTATGTGATTTGGAAAGCTTTCTTTTTTTTAAACAAAACAAGTGACTGCTTTTCGTGTCCATGTATCCTACCACAGCTCTTACAACCATCCCTTCAGGGTGGGTCACATCCTGGGTCAGTATATGGGAGATGAGAAGCTTCTCATCTCAGACACTACACAGAAATAAACACTGAAGGCCACTGATTCCCAGCTCGAGGCACTTTTTGCCAGAGAAGAGGGATACAAAAGCAGAGATCACAAAACCCCACCTGGAATTCATATTTACCTTTCATCATCTGCTTTTTACCCACATTGTACTCAGTCTTATTTGCTGGCTCTCTTAAGGGAAAGCTGTTCTGGTGAAGCTCCAAGCATGTGGCTCCTGGGCTGCCAGGGCTGCTGCTATGGGAGCTGAGTCAGATAATTTGCCCGTTCAGGTTATTTTCTTTATTCAGCTCATGACAGTGGCAAAGTAGGAGAACAAGTGCAGCAATGAATTAGCAGAATACTTCAAATCCACAGTCACAGGGATTTGCTCACTTAATATTGTGAAAGCACACAGTTTCAATTAAGAGCTCAAACTAAATTGTAGCAGCTAATATCTATGATTTTTCTGAATAATTTATATAGATTAGTGTGTTTAGAGAGATATGTACTGAGCTTGAACAATCCCCCAAAAAATTGTGTTGATAATACAGTTAAAGTCTGATCCATTTTATTGTAGATAAAAAAAAATATAACTAAACATATTATAATAATGCTATTTATCTAAAACAAAATAGCCTTAACGTTTTGGCAGTGAAACGTATGAAATGCTTATGACTGTTCTTTAATATAACAAAGAAATGAAAAAATATTTTTAAAAAGAAATATAGTCTATGAAAACCAAAATTTTTGCTGATGCCAAAAACATTTGGCCATGACTTTAGTTCAACATCACTTTGTAGTTTGTTTAATTCTGAATCCTCTACTTTAACTTTATGGCCTTCTCCATTTTGGTATGTTAGAAGCCAAAAGTGACAAAAGGGTGGACTGCGAAATAGGCCGGATGGGCTTAACATGGCCACATATTTAAGTAATTGCATTAAAAATGTTCCAAAAGGCAGCCAACATAAATGAAACTTAACCTTGAGACCTAAAACATTTGACTAAGAAACTGACACCCTGTGAAGTTCTCACATATGGAGAAATAAGCTCTTTGTATTAAGCTGTACCTATACTTTTTAAGGTAAGCCATTTTACATTGGACTTTATAAGGAATAAACTGCTGTTGAAGACAGCCTCAACTGGTCATTCCAGGTACTACAGTTCACTTACAATGTAAAGCACCTTGAGGCAGCTGTTGATGTGATTTGGTGCTATATAAATAAAATGGAATTGAATTGAAAATCTGTGTGGGTATGAAACATTTTACAGAGTTGTTTGGCTTTAATAAACTTTAGTGTAGATTACTGTGATTGGCGTTGTGTATGGGTGCATTGTTAGGTGTATATTCTAGATGTTAATTAGCAACTTCTACATATGACTGATATTGTCTCTATAGCATCACTCTTGTAAAACTGAATGGTGCTTCAAAGCCATTCATATCATAATTATATGCATGGTAACAACAAACAGATGTACTCTGTGGTATTCAAGTAGACCTCTGCATATGCAAGTTCTGGGTTGAAATCTAACATTTGACCTCAGTGGCTGACTTTTGCTAGCTGTGTCACTGAGATATATCATTCATCAGTGCAGCAAGCTCAAATAGGTGACACCTTCCCACATTGGTGTGCAAGTTATGCAGTAATGATGTACAAGGCCAAGTGTACTCACCATCCTCCCGAGACTTCTGAATGAAAGCATCAACACCGCTCTCGCCATAGTTCCCCTCTGAGGCCACTGTGGAAACATAGTTCCAGCGCATATACTTCACAATATCTACCATGGCCTGGGCCTGGTAGGTATCAGGAGGCACCACTCGGGAGAAGAAGTCATAGCGGGTGTTGTCACTTAGCTCTGGAGCTGTGGAGGCATAGCTCACCTGGGGTATCTGCACAAAAAGAAGTAATAATAAAATAAGCTTGAAGGAGCTTCTAGTCAAAGGAGTTGTGGGATTGAAGTGAACAGTATCAAGGCAAAGCAATGCACACTTACTTGTGTGTGCTTTTCAACTACAAGGGGATCAAAGTGCTTTACATAAGACATAAAAGGCATTAGGACAAGATATAAAAGAAGCTCAAAGCTATACAGTAATAGCAGACACAGATAGGATTTAAAAAGAGTACAATAAAAAAAAACACAATAAAAGTAAGTGACATATTTAAAGAATAAACAATTTAATTTAATAAAGGGCACTTGCCCTAGAGTTTATAGACAAGTTTATTGTACATAAAAACTGAATACTGCTTATCCACTTTTAGTTTTGACTAAGGGACAGTAAACAGACCTTCAGAAGAACAGGAATGTATTGTAGCCTGAACCATTCAGTGCTAATTGGAATCATTTCACAGCCACTCATTTAAAACGAGGAATCGATACAAATGTGTGAAAACTCAAGTCATATCAGCCACTTGATCTTGGTCTCAATGTAACAGCAATGTTCTGAATAAAAATGGTAAATGGTCTGTATTTGTATAGCGCTTTACTTGGTCCTAAGAACCCCAAAGCGCTTTACACTATACACAATCATCCACCCATTCACACATGCATTCACACACTGGTGATAGCAAGCTACAGTGTAGTCACAGCCACCCTGGGGCGCACTGACAGAGGCGAGGCTGCCGGACACTGGCGCCACCGGGCCCTCTGACCACCACCAGTAGGCAACGGGTGAAGTGTCTTGCCCAAGAACACAACGACCGAGACTGTCGGAGCCGGGGCTCGAACCTTCCGATTACAAGACGAACGCCCAACTCTTGAGTCACGATCGCGGCTCAATATGTTGATGCAACTTTCTAGATATAGTAGTCTGGCATAAATCATTTTGTTTGTCATGCATCCTTATGATAGTAGCCCAATTTTGTGAATGTCTTCATGTAGTCATTGAAATTGAAGCACCAATACACCATTTTTTTCCATTACCAATTGGAGCTGAGATTCAAGTTATTCAAGTTATTTCTCTTTAGACAGTTATCAAACAACACCCTGCTGATCCATTTATAATACCCAGCATCACTAGTCCCTTATGCTACCGTAGGCTGGCCAGAATATAAATTGAGATCACGAGTATGTCACACATTTCAGCATGGGTCACTTGCTGGTATATTTGTGTACCACAGAATGTCCATGCTTGGCTCTAGCTTCTACAGCTAAGCATGATAGAAAATGATATAAAAATAAATAACTGAAGTATTGTACATGGGGTACAGTGTATAAGGTTTTACAAGCATTAGATTAGATTAGATTAGATTAGATTAGATGAAACTTTATTAATCCCTCGGGTGGGTTCCTCCGGGAAAATCAGTTTCCAGTAGCAAAGCAGATGTGCAAGATGCAAATTTTTCTGCTCCAACTCGATCAACGATTTCACTGATGTGTGCACCAAGAAAAACAATACACACACACAAAAAAAATAAAATAAAACATATAGGTGAGCTAAAGCAAGAAGCTTTTCTTGAGTGACCATAATTTTATATAAGACTTACTCTTAGCTGGTGTTGTGTTTCTCAACACAAGAGGCTGTTTTCAGGGATTTCACCATGTCAGTTGTTGTGATAGATAAACTGTGTTTGTGTAAATGGAATTTTTCATCCCTATGGGTCACACTGAACAAAACAGACAGACGGCAGAGGTGTTTCCTGGTAATGATACACAGTGTGCCTTTTTGATGAGGATCTGTCGTCATGTTTTTGTGTCTCTGAACAAAATGAGGAGAAGGTGCACTCAGTGAAACATGAGCCTAATGAAAACAGCACTGTTTCCCTCCAGATACTTCTTTGCCACATGCAGCATTTCATTATCACTGACAGACCTGTAGGCGCACGCACACACAGATAACCCTTGAAATGAAAACATCTGACTTAAAGGCAATGTCCTCCCAACATGATGAACACCAGAGTGGCCTAACGCCCTTCTTTACATTACAGTATATCAATAAAAATGAAGAACTTGTCTCCACTCACCAGTGGCTGCAGATCAACCTTGGCATTGTAAATACAAATACATATTCGACAAACAAAAAACAAACAAACAAAAAAAAAACATAGGTACGGCATGTTCATGGGTAGTTAGTAAGAAGAATCTGGAAGGTGAAACTAGTAAGTATGCATTATGATTTATGTTTGAAAATGCCTTAGTTATTGGGTTAGTATGTACCATGCACCCCTTGCCTTGAAATGTGATCATGCAAAACTGGTCAGCCAGGAATCAACCTGTTAAACTTCCAATTAGTAGATGACTTGTTCTATCTCCTGAGCAGGTCCTCTATTAAGTTTAGTCAAAATTTTGTAAAAACTTCACACGCTGAACTAAACTAAAGATAAATCCTTTGGGAGCTAAAAATTGAAGCAGTTTATCAACCTGCTTACCTGCATCACATCATAATCAGAACACATCGTGACCTCTATAACAATTAGCTTTGGTGTTTTTGTTCTCTTTTCTGCTTTAATTATACTACTATGACAACAAGCTTATGTTGCATTGTTTCATTTTAGATTTTCCTTTATTTCCTAATTTATTTGTTTTCATGTTTCAGGTTGGATAATGGGTGAAACATGGTAGAGGCAATATCACCTTCTTGAATCCTTCTCAACAGCAGAAAAACAAAAACTGGTCAGAAGTGGGGGGAATAAAAATGCAACCAACTACATTGCAACAGCAAACAAAAAGAAGGTAAGATAACTGTGCAGTGGCTTTAGGGGAAGTCATGACAATTTGTGAATGGCCCAGCCAAAGTATAAACTTTAACTTCACAGAACATCTGTAGGGAGACCTGAAGACAGCAGTTCTCTGAAGTTTTCACAGGCTCTGCCAGGAGGAATGGGATAAACTGTCCAAATCCAGGTTTGCAAAGCCTGTAGAGACTTACCCAAGCAGACTGCTAGTGTAAGCTGTAACTGCTGCAACGCTGGTTACTTTTATCATGGGTTCTTAAGTCTGAACTGACAGAGAAGGGGAAAAATCCAATATTATAGACTTAAAATTGTTAAAACAATACTGAATACTTCCTAAAGCGATGGCATGTGTACATTTTTGTATTGCGAAATAAAAAAAAACAAAAAACACAAAAACTCTGAATATGTGACGCTCATCTGAGGCCAAATCTGAGGTGAAGAGGGTTGGTTTCTTTTAAGCTATCAAAAGAAACACAGCAGGCCAAAAATACATGTTGGTACATGGCGTTTGTTTGTGGTCTTTTCAGTCCCATCTACAGCAGCCTTATCCATGCATGTCTAAGATACCTTAGCTTGGTTTGAAATCTATTCTTGAGGATAGGTTAGAGGCCAGACTCAACGAGGTACTTCGCTTTTGTACCAGTACTTTAAAATGATTCCCTGAGCAAGCACTTGTGAGGGAAAACATGAAATAATGGAATATGTTATAATGGAGCAGAGTGTATTCATAGAATCTTTGAAAGCTTACTTTGTCAACCATAATATATTACTGATCAAACTTATGTGGGGATAAAAAACGACACAAAAGTCTCCTTGGAAACAGTCATTATTATTATTATTATTATTACTATTATACTGCAGTTACTTTTCCTTTTAAATAAGAAAACAGTTCAGTAAAATTAACCCTCATCTGTGTAGGGGTAGTTATGTTGTTTATTTGTTATTGAAATAACAAACCAATTAATTTCATATTTCCTTTTCTTGCTCCAACTCATATAACATCTCCCAGATAGACAAGTAGATGGACAGACAGATGGAGAAAAAATAGAAACCCTCTGAACCAGTAACATGAACCTGCACTACATCAAAAACATCAAGGGTTTGTTCAAATTATATCGACAAAATACATCCTGGGTGGCCTGCTGAATATGGGAAAGCTCATAAGTATGCACATCACGATGAATGGATTAAGATCTAAAGAATCTCATTATTTACCTTGCATCTGAAATGAACAAAGGTGCATTTTAGGTGCATTGTTATTTGAAGGAGGAAATAAATCACAAGTGAATAAGCATACTTGCTTGCTTGGCATGTGACTTTCTCAGCTTTGACACCCAACGTGTTCTCTCCCGAGAACTCTGCAGAGTGCAAAGCTGTCTAATTGTTGTGACTATTAACTGGTATATTCAGAGACCAGAAATAGCAGATTTCTGTCACACCATGTCACTCTGACAATCTGTCAGTTTCTGTTTTACTGGCTTGTTGCTTGTCGCTAACAAAGATGTGTAAAGGTTTTCATCTTGACCAGGATTTTTTTTTTTTTTTTACCTGAACTTGCACTCTTAGCATTAAGCACCTGAGTTTGTGAAAGCAGTGGGAAAGCTAGCTGTGAATGTGATAAAACTTAATGATTTCAGTGTGATTCACATCCCAGCGACACATGGTAATCTGACTATAAAAAAGAAAGTCTGCCTGCAGAAACTGCACTTACTATTGAGTTGAATGTCAGTCCTCTAGAATTCATTGCAAAACAAAAAACACGTGACATATTATATATATGTATGTAAATAACAATTTTAGGCTTAGATATTTAGTTGGACTACACCTGCAGATAGGCATCTATAAGTTACTTGATTTAGAATTTAGACTCTTGCCTATTTAGGTCAAGACTCTGGATAGCAACATTTTCAAACATCCTAACATTACCTCAGATCCTAAGTGCTACGCTAAAATTATAATCTGGCAGAGAAAATTGGTGTTTCCTCCCTTTATGTTTTCCAGCATCATTTAAGACCTTTTAGTGACTGTGTGGTGCCATATTTATCTCAACTGTTTTCGTTGTTGAGCATCCTGTTGAGATGAGGAGCAACTTAATGATGATAATATTGGGACCCGAGGTGTAGGTGCAGTATTTTTCTGAGCAAATGATGCTGGCATGCAAAGTAGCTGACTATATTTGCATCTGTAATTCAGACACCTGACAGATCCTTGCAACCCGCAGTGTGGCCCAAATGCAGAGCATCTGTTTCAATCACGCTGCATATGGAAAAAATAGATGGAAAGAGATAGTTTAGCTGTACTACTTGGCATTCTAATTTTCTATCTGAAGAATGCTGACTTTCAACATTGCATGAGCTCAATTTTTGTGATCTATGGTATGAGTGCAGACATATAATAGACTACAAAGTCAATAGCATAATTAATCTAGTAGAAAATAAGTATTTTTCATATTACATATCATTTATAAAACAACAAAAAAATCTGTAATTGAAATAGCAACATTTTGATCATCAGTTCCAGATACACTGGAGTTTTCTGCTGTGGTACCATTATGGAGTACTTCAATTTGACTTCTGTTTGAGTTTAGTTTATCTTGTTCCTACACATAATAGCACACAAGTGCACACACAGAGGTGATGTGATACACAGTCCTGACAATGATTTTAGATTCTTCCACAGAACAGCTTTACCAGCAGTGGTAGGGCATTAAGATGTGCAGTAATGTGTAACTAAAGGCAGAGGAAAAGCTAGCTGGTAAACATAGGTATATTTTTTTTAATGAAGATTTTAAATGTAAAAACTGGAAAATGAAAAGAAAAATGCCCTCCAAATGTCTAATGTTTGAGGCCTCGGGGATACACACTATGCATTTTGCAGTGTATCACTGCCTATAAATATTTAGCTACAAGCCAAATCTTTTTAGTCTAGACTACTACAGTCAACAGAAGAGTGTTTTTTTCTATATGTACTAATTTAAATTTGGTAGTAACTCTCTCTTCAGGGATTTTGAACATATGCCTCACATGTGCCTATGTGGAAAGCTGGAGGTAGGGAAGTGCTCCAGGAAAGGCAGCACAGAACAGAACAAGTATCAGTGACAATGTGACACTATTTAGATCAATAGATCAGGTGGAAGGAATTGAGTAATTAAAAAACATTTTTTTGCTCTTAAAGCATTTACTCTATATTGGCTAAGTGACATTTGTAAGGACATATTGTGTACTTTGTCTTTTGGTTCCTCATGACAGACATACAGCTCTCCATAGCAGGATTGTTGCGAAGTGAAACAACGTTAAATTCCTCATCTGATTAGCTGATATTTTTCAGCACATTTACAAAAAGCATGCTCAATTTTAACTTGTGTTAAGCAACATAATGAAGATTGAACAGTTCTAGTATTAACGTAAACTTAAACAGACATAATAATTGCACGCTTGAAAAGACTGAACACTTCGAAGTCTGCTTTTGTACTCGACGAACAGTGGGCTCCACCATTGTTTCGCTCTTTGTCAGAGAAAGCAAAGCTTGCAGTGCAACAGCTCCTCACTCTTACACAGCAGGAGCTTTGTGTGTTGACTGCAGCACAGCAAAGGCTGCATTATACTTAAGTGTCAGTAGGTAAAACAGCAGTGTGCTCACTACATTCAGGCAGAGATAATGCCTGCAGTTTTCTCCTCCAGCTTCATGCAGATTAAATTTACACAAAATTACAACATCTAATTTGCATTGTTTAACTATAAAATGGCCACTTAGTATGGGACTAGGATGTGAAGAAAAACAATATCTATAATGTTTTGATTTGCATGCTGAAATCTGCACAGATCCAGACAATTGTGTAACTGTTTCAGTGGCGTAGCTCCTTAATTCAATTTAGGGCCAGAAAAGAAATTTGGGCTTGGACAGCGGCTGCAAACATAAAGAGGACTCAGTTAAATTTTCAGTGAGAGATGTGGGTCAACTCTTTGAGTCAAACGCACCACTTCAGTATCCAGGCTTTCTCCGTAATTGCTATCAGCTGCTGTTGACATTGAGGGGAGATTAAAGTTTCACTTTGTTACTGTCAGGGTAAGTGGAGCAGCAAATAGCTGAGCCTTCTGAATAGAAAACCAATTCCTGTATAATGAAATAACAAAACATATTCTCACCGCTGAGGGAATGAACAACAACGTAGCATTGGATACAACAGGGATATTTGGCTATGATTCAGACTGATGCATTAGTATATAAAGGGACAGTATATTAGTGGGAATTATTTCATTATCGCCATTATTTTCTTAGACTTGCTTATTCTGATACACTGTCTAGCTATAATGGGTTTAATTGAGCCAAAATGGTAAACTGTGACTCCAAATAATGCTACTTAATTTCAGCCGTGCAGTGTCACCGTACTGTCAAATGTTCAGTCCCAAGAGACTGGTGATAAAAACTCAGAGCATGCTTTAGACCTTTTCATAATATTTCCATCTCTCAGATTTGACCTTTAATATTTTGACATTCGACTGAATTGAGAGAAGCCAAAGCCAATAACACCGAGCTCATCCTGCTTTGTCTTCCACAGGGACTGACATCACCATGCTTCAATCATGCAGATCACTCTGGGGAGCCCAAGTCTCTCTGCTGCCTACCTCATCTTTAGTCAAGTTATGGCGACTTCTCAAAAAGAATTTGTGAACTGAGACGAACCTGTTGGTGATGTGACTGTTTCAGGTGAGGCAGTAGTTTCAAGATGTTTGTCCTCAAACATCAAAAGAAGTCTTGCCTAAAAGAAAAAAATTAGTTCATGCATTTTTTTTTCTTGTAGGCAAGACTATTCTTGTTAATTATTAGCCCACTGTCTCAGAAAAGCCTTCAGTTTAGTTCACTTCAGCATTAACGGGGACGAGTAAGAGATCATATCTCCCCATATCACTGGCTCCATGTTAAATCCAGAAATTAATTCTAAATCCTTTATTTCATATACAAAATTCTGAATTAGCAGGCCCCATTATATGCTTAAGAAGACCATATTATCCCAATAGAGCACTTTGTTCTCAAAGGCCAGGCTTACTTGTGGTATAATCGCCGAGGGCTTGCTCACAGGGGATGAAGTGAGATTCTCTAATGCTGCGTGATCTTTACTAACATAAAGCACTAGAAAGACATGACTATTACTGTGAAATGGCACTAAATGAAATCAACAAAATTCAGTTGAACTGGGGAAAAAAATACTATGTTCCAAAGATGCCAAAAATACAGTAAAACTGGTTTCATTTATGAAATGCTGTCCAGCAAGTTTGATTATATAAACCAAATGTTACACTTTCATGTTTAGTATTAGCTGACAAAGTTTGATGATTTGTGATAACGGCAGCCAGTTTCAATTTTTTTGAATCTTTCCTTTTGCGGGAATGGTATAAAGTTGGTAGAAGCAGTGAAAATGGATGCTTAATGACTGAGTAACTGTTTACACAGTGAAACAGTTATAATTTTAAACACCGTAATGAAATATGTAAAACAGTCTTACCAAATTTCCATAAAAATTGCAAGGGCTCCTAGCTGTGAAAGAGGTTTGGTTTTGCTGCACACATGATTTTAATGTAAACTGAAAATGCAATGCTCAAACATATACAGCATTATTCAATCTGAAAGTATAGGGATACGACTTTTGACCCACTTGGTCTAAGAACTAAAAGTCAGACAAACTTGACAAATGGATGTGAGTTTATCTTATGAGAGGCAAGGCTGCAAAAGGAAAGAACTCTAAAATCAAAACCATGGATGTTAAAATGCAAAAGGTGAATTTGACTACCACACATGAGAATGCCAAATAGTTGAAAAATGCTAGTTTGCACACTTGGGGTATGTGGGTGTTTGGTGTATGCACGGTTGAAAGATTTGCCAGTTATTGATTTTTCCACCATATTTCTGCTTTGAATGCTCAGATTAGCTCAACAAGATCACTTCGATTTTGTCTGCAATTGATGAGACAAATGACCTCACTGAGTGGGATATTTTGTTTATTTATAATAAACAAAATGTCAAAGACATTTTGAAAAAAAAGGCACATTTGTCTGTAAAAGAAAAGCTAAAGGTTATTTTTTATTTACTTATGGTTTCATATATGATAACAGTTTCTTGGATGAATTCCAGTTTGTTAGTTTTTGTTTTTTTTGAAAAGTTCCTAAAAGAAAATCTGCTTTGTGATGTAAGAAAAACTGAACTTGGAGAACTTTTAAATGTTATTTAAACCTGTGGCAGAACCTCATAATGAGCTGTTCATTTTTTTTCCCAGTGTATGAAGGAGGAAGTCAATTAACCCCAACAATAATGGCGACTAAATCAAGTTGTCACAGTGCAGAAACATTTAATACTGTTTATTGTTTCAGAACGTAAGTGGATGTTGTTTCTGTTTATGGCAGTCGGTGATAATGTATCAGTGCTACAGCCAGCATATGTACTCCAGCTTAAAATATTGCCCGTACATACTGTATGGTTTAAAGCAGGTGAATGCATGTACTTTGCTTTGCTAGTCTGAGAAGTTTGCCTTTAGGGCTTTCTGGCAGATGGCTCTCCTTCCTTTTATATTATTTTCAATTTTCAGAGGCATTTTGGGGCAGGTATACACAACAAAACAAGATTTGTTTTAAAAATCATTAAGGTGAAAACAAGCCTTTGCACTGTAAAAATCTTAGAGAACCTTTTATAAATATACATATTTTAGAAGATTAAATAGAGAGAAACTGGTTTTTAATGGATTTTTAAATGTGATTCAAAATTTAAGAAAATGCAAAAAAAGACAGACTAATATTCTCTAATACATTCAGGACGCCGTACTTGTTTCTTTCATGGTTACTGCATTTTAATCCTACTCCAGATTTACACTGGTAAAAGCAACTTTTCAGTTTGATTTGAAAACCTAAAATAATGATATATTATGTTAATGAATTTGTATTGTTTGGTACACAACATTTTAAATGCAGAAATGTCCATCATCAAGAAAAATGTCTGATTCCTCCCAGTCATGAATAATTAGAATCTGACCTCTCTCTCCTTCTTGTGTTCCTGTGCTCTTCTGTACTGCTTCCAGCTGTCCTGCTATCTTTATAATTTTCCACAGGCTACTTCACAACCGCATCTGCATTTTCATGATATACCTAAAAATATGTACAGTGAGCAACAAATTCTGTGTAAAATTGCCCCAACTTTCACGTCTCTTAAAGATCATTGCTGATAATAATAGCTGGATGTTATGCTTACAACTCAGAGACCAAACAGCAGTTTTCAGTCCACAATGTCCAAGCACAAGGGTGGTGCATCATGTCAGGAGCATGTTTGGGCACAAGCCTGACAAGGGGTGTGCACTCTGAACTATTCCCTAAGGGTCAAGCTGCCAACTCATTTAACTTGAGCGGGTCACTATTTTGACACAAATGGTGGAAGCAAGCAGATAGTGATGTCTACAAAGCAAGACATGATTAACAGAAAGATCTTAAATTGATTAGTATAAGTCTTTAATTTTCTGATCATCAGGTCTTCTATTTGAGTATGACATTCAGTACTCTTTTCATCTTAGTTTGCATGCATGATCCAATGCAGTGAAATGTCTCTTTTATCAAGATAAATTCAAAGTAAAAACATAACACATTCAATCACATTGTGACACCTACCAAAAAAAAGCCCTTACAGTTAATGTTAACATGAAGAATCAAATTGCAAAGTGAGGTAGTGCGTGCTGAAAGTGCAAACTCTGTCACGATGCTCCAAGTTTCTTTAGAGCACTTGTCATCTGTGCTAAACATAGCACCCCCCCATCTGTTAAAGACCTTATGACACAGTGTGTGAGGAATCGACTCTCTGCTATCTGGGTCTCTATCTCTCTGCTCTGCTTTCTGTGTGCTCCAAAGACGGCACCTCGAGTGACCCTTTATTCAAGCTGCTGAAGCTTGTAGAAAACACAACCGGGTCTTTCGATGACACATAAGAGGACTGACTGCTGTTTTAGTGAGCCAAAAACAACAAGACTCTCAATCCAGGACAAGAAGGACTTGACATGATCTCTACCTGTAATCAGTGATGTGAACACTGAGTGGAGAGGATGAGGATATCTCAAATCTGACCACAGAGGATGCTTTACACCAAAGCATTTTGGCAGCTCAGTATGTCACAGTCACTCCTGGTATAGACCTACAGATCCATCATTGAAAACACCCTCCCACCATCCATCACTGACTGATATGGTTCTGCCCCCCACCGTTCCTAGGGAAGCGTGTCATTCAAACCACTGAGGAGGCTATCGAGTGTTGACTGCACTGCATTACAGACACACGCACGCACGCACGCACGCACGCGCACACACACACACACACACACACACACACACACACACACACAATAATGATGTGTGAAAAGGCAAAGATTTCCTCCAACCCTGCCAACTGGGATAGCCACCTGTTCGACCCATTGGGTTTAGTTAAATCACCTGCCACTAAGAGTGTTTCCTTGCAAAAGCAAACATTCTCATATGGAAAAATGAGTCAAAACTACAAGATTACAGAGTAGTGCTTTCATTTTTTATTGATTTAATTTTAAGGAAAGAACATCTTAAACTTACAAAGGCAGACTTTTTGTTAGGCTAGAAGTTGGTGTCATCAGTGGCTCTCAGCTTTCTTTGTGCTTCACCACCAAATAGGCAGCACTCACAAAATTAATCTTTTTTTTCATATTCATGAAAACAAATTCTTACAACAGCGGTTCCCAACCCCCGGGCCTCGGACCGGTACCGGTCCGTGAGTCGTTTGGTACCGGGCCGTGAGAGTTGAGGCTCAGGTGTGAAATGTATGGTTTTCTGGGTTTTTATCGGTTTTCAGCGTTATTTTGTTATCGTTTTTATCGTTTACTCGGTTTTCCTGGGTCTTTTCACGTGTGTTATGAATAAATTTTCTTTTTTTCGGTACCGGTACTAGTTTTATTTTGTTGTATTTATCCGCGACACCTTAAAGGCCAGTCCGTGAAAATATTGTCGGGCATAAACCGGTCCGTGGCGCAAAAAAGGTTGGGGACCGCTGTCTTACAATTTTGTGTCAGTGAACACAAATTTGTATGTAATGTATTTCAATAGGAAATATATTTCATATCAGAAGCATGTACTTTTTGTATCTTTGTAGAGAAAGCAGGGAAGTGTTACTATGGGAACCAGGAGCAGCAATGTTGTATTTTAACACAAATTAAGACATTTTTATAAACATAAACAAGCGGGGGGTTTTGCCCAGCTCCAACCTAGTTGTGTTTAATGCCTAAACCTAATCAAGCAACACTTTTGTATTGAATTATGATCTTACAAATCATACAAATGATGTGTGAAAATCTGTGAAATGTATATATGGACTGATATAGCCTGATTAAAAGTTGTGTTCACGGACATGAAAGTGTGAAATTCATGTTGAAAAACAAAAAACAACATTTTTAATTTAGGTCCAGTCACAGAAAGCTAATGAGTAGCTAACACAAGGGAGAACTGCTTTTGTTTTTGTTTCTATCACAGATATATTTCCATAATGAATTAATTAAATTTTGTAAAGTAAATAAATAAACCTATTGTGTAATTTGTTTTACTTCTATGTACAACTCTCTCTCGTCCACCCCATTTACATCAATACAATATAAATGATATAAAAACAAGAAAGTTCTGGCATAATCCAAAACAACTCAGTACCACCACATCCACCAATACAAGCAGCACTCAAACAATAAGTATTTAAATGTATAGTAATAAAGGAAGGATTTACTTGCAGGGCTTATGCATCAGACTGCATTAGTTTTAACAAGAGCCACAAACGCTGGTTATAAAAATGCACTTAAATGCAGTGTGGTTCCTTCTGCAATATTGTGTGTTAAATTTATCACCAGGCATCAAATTTTTTCCAAACACTTTGTTCTTCTATTTTTTTTCTTTATTCTCGGGATTTGCTGTTTTACATTAATGTGAACTGAATATGTAGATATTTTGGGACCATCATCCAGATAAAAGGGGTCACTTTTTGCAGTAAGTCACATTCGATGCATCCCTAAAACTAAACCCAAGAACACTTTTTGTACAAAAATAGAAACCACATACCTCCAAGTGCATCCACCAAAATTTAAACTTTTTGCAATCTCCTGAGCAAATGTTGCAATTCTGGAAACTAAAGAAACATTTGTTTTGGAACAGATTAAGGGGTGGGAGGGTTTGTGCTGTGAAACTACAAAATTCTCACTCTTCAATTTAAGCGAGAGCTGGGGTTCTCAAAGTTTTGATTATCGAGTGCCGATTTAGGGTTCCACTACCAGTTTATTATTGAGTGCTGCAATAAAAAAAAAATACATGTTAAAAGTACAAAGTTAGTATTTCCTTCCATCTTTTAAACTGGTTTACATCAGTGTTAGATAGATAACTGTTACATTTCTTGACATCAGCTTTGCTGGTCTTGTTCTGTGGTATTATAGGATGACATTAATGGTGGATGGATTAAATGTACAGTTGTTCCTGCCATCCTCGTGCTCAGGGCCTCCCACTGTGACTTTGTGATTCTATAGCAAACCGTTTTTAAACCTCTTGTTATGTCACAGGTAGCCAGAGTAATCCCACCACCTGCCCCATGTATACATATTTTTTGCAGTTTTAGTTTGCATTGTAGCTGATTAAGATGAAGGATCGGAAGCATGCTATGGCAAAAAATATACTTTCACTTTATCAGGTAAGTTATGCAATAATATCACTTTGAAACATCCTATTAAAGGCTCACTTGTATAACAGGAGGTCCTTTCCCTTAAGGAATCATGATCACAAGCCACAGTACCAACTCTCACATCTCTAGCGGCAGCCATTACTGACACTATATAGGCAGAGTAAGGAAATTTTAAAAATTCATTAGGTAGAATTAGGAGTAGGTGGTCATGAATAATAAACATTTTATCTTTATCTTTTAGCTTTTAAAACAGCTTTCTGGAGGACTGAGTGGGCTGTAAGAAAAGATGGAGTTAGAGAAATCTAAACAACTTTGGGTGAATAAAAGGTTGCAGATTTGTTTAAAATAGACTAATATCAAAACCGACCATGATATTCAGTCTTAAATAATTTAGCGGGTTATTTCACGAGGTCCAGGTGGTTTCGATTTAGTTTTACTGCCTCAGAGTGAAAATTCAAAAGAAAAAAAGAATACAAGAGGAGGAAAGGTCAGTAGTGTCATGAGGTTAAAAGTTTGACATATTGAATTTTGGTGTCTGCACTTGTAAGTATGTAAACCACAAAGACAATGAGTAACAACTCAAAAAATGTTAAAGTGTTGAACCAACTAATAAAAACTAAAATGATTACGTTTTTCTTTTTCCCTTTTTTATTTTAAGTGATGATTCAGACCATATAATCTAAGATGCATGGTTCGAATTTAGTACTAATTCAACATTAGTAGTGCGTTTTTAGTTTAAAAAAAAGTTCTAAAAGTGAGAGCAGAGATGGAATGAGAAACATTAACAACACTCTGGTCCATTTAGGTGTCAGAGAAAGCCATTACTGCAAGTCAGTGTGTGCACTGAAATTAGCCAAACTAAATCTGAAACATCAAACATCATTAATATTAAATACAAATTTGCTTTTCCTGGAATTACGTGTCAAAACTTCTGCAGTAGAAAAGCTTTATAAAAGTGAGAAGGAGGTAAACGATTGCTAGGAATTAAAAGGTGACATTGCAGAGTGGACGGTTTCTTCACTCAAGTGCTCCTCTTCACAGGGACCACTACTTTTATATGGCAGAGCAAAAAAAAAAAAAAAGAACTGAAAACAGTCTTGAATAAGTTCCATCAGGCTCCAATATTTCTGCTGCAAATCAAAATAAATTCAAGCACATCCCTGTGTCTTGTTCCAAAGCACAAGTTCCAAAGATTAATTTCCTTCCAAAGAATCTCCTTTTTGCACAGCTGATCATGTATCACAAACACTTAAGCAACCAACAAAACATCAATGTGGCTCTAGCATGATGACAAAAAGCCACAAACACAAAAGAAGCCACATGGTGCTTACAGAGGTTCACACGTCCACTGAAACATTTGAATGCATCTACCATATGGTGGTAGAAACACACATATATGTCTTCCGCCACCTCATCAACTTGGCAGCTAATGAGTAAAGTTTTAGGGATGGATTTGGCTAGATGAAAGACGAAACTAAGCCCCTTAATGATGAATGGTGGTGCCACACTTTTGAAGATAAATCAAGACAGAGGTTTTTTGTTTTTTTTTCCACTATATTTTTTTGGCTTCGAATTACCAACTGGCTTCCAGCAAAATGGTATATCATGTAGTGTGATGACACTCCAGACTCATATAAAAATGACTGATACATCACAACAATTGACAGAAGTGATTCATCATTTTTTAAAATAAAGGGAAAATGATGGAAAGCATCCCGCGGTCAGGTCTCTTTCTCTGCTGTGTGCTTTAAAATGCCCCAAGATAAAGCCTCACAATCCAATAAAAAGCCACTTAATAACAAAGATACAGAATGTCCTTATAAAGACCCCAAGATATCATCAATATCCAACCATCAAAGTTATTGCACTGCAGAGGATGGAGTGGCAAAGAAGAGGCAAGCCGTTTACCTTGGCCCTGAATTATTTTCCTTAAACCGTGAAGACCGCAAAGCAGTACACAGTGTCACATTCGCTGACCCTTAAAAAAGGGCTTTTACTTGTATGTCATCCTTCAGTCCGTGACTTTACACACACGATCTTGAATAGCCTGATCAGAACTGGCAGGTTATATGCTGAGCTTCTGTCTGCTCTTTTGGGGGGGGGGGGGTATTTATTCTTGATGGCTTATATCTGAACATTTTTGTTCTTGTTTTCAACATGAAGCTACCCACACAACAGACACATATATATATATATAAAAAATAGAAGAGAACGGCTATATTTGTTTATTTTAAAATTCTGTGCGATTTCTTGTTCTTTAATGTTGACATGCTGTGTTCCTCAACAAACATAAAATGTCACAGTCTTCCTTTGCTTCAAACATTAAAAAGGGCAAAAAGTCAAAATATTGTGTTCAAAGCACCTCTGCTGCATATTCCCAGTAAACTTCAAATGCACACGACATATTTATGCAGAGCGTGTGCTGTATAGGAACAGCGTGTCGTGGTCCAATTAAAGATTTTTCAATCTCTTTCACACATATTTTTTGAAATTAAACATGGTGGTGAAGATGACATGGAGAGTTTGCAATTATAAATATTTCAAAGCAACATCAGTCTTACTTCACTATTGGTCAATAAGCCATTATGGTCCTCTGCTAAAGTGATTAGATATGCACGACTTCTCATGATTCATTAGTCTGCCCTCCTGTTTTGTGGGACATTCAAAGTTTTCAGACTGTGTCTTTAATCTAAGTTCATAAATGAGTACCTATGGTGCATCAAATGATGACAAGGAAGGTCAAATTTAATAAAACCCAAAACAGGAATTATTAGAAAAAGACAACTTGATGCCTTTCTTTGGACCTATGTTACCATTTCATGATGCAGCATGTAAAAAAGGACGCTCAAGTCTAATTTTGTAAAACTTTTTTATGCTTTCTAAAATTTCAACATTTCTAGATTTCTTGAATGATTTGTCTTTTTTTAAGTTCTGTAAATGTTAAACTCGAAGATGTAAATGGTTTGGCGAGTCATAGCACTTTTCTACTCTGAGCACTCAAAGTGCTTTCTACTGCAAGTCTCATTCACCCATTGACACAGCACTTTATTATTTGTATTCTCATTGCAATTTGTGGTTCAGTATCTCGCTAGAGGATGCCTTGACATGCTGACAGGAAGAGCCAGTGATCGAACCACTGACCTTCCAATTAGTGGACGACCCGCTCAACTTCCTGACCCACACACCTTAAACTGCCTATCAAACTATTTGTTATTTGAATTATTGTAGTGAAGTAACAATGCAAATAAACAGTCACTTGTGGTAAATATGATTACATGAATAAACAAATAAAAACTTCACAAAGTTTACAAGAAACCAGCAATCGATCACATTGCACATAGTGTTTTCACCACCGGCTACAGTGTGTTGTTTATTTGCACTTTACAAATCAGAAACGGTTCATTAAACCACATTTTTTGCAAATAGTTTTGAGAAAAATTTCTAGAAAGTGAAATTAAGATAAGAAACATTAGAAATATTGGAAAGCCAAGCAGCTCTGAGCTGTTTTTCCCCATCTGGGATTTTCAGTCAGCATCTTTGGCTGGACTTTTTCCTTGCTCCGACATATAGGCTACCTTTATTTAAACACTGGACTAAACGTATGTGTAGTATACATTTTTATTGTAACAAACTCAAAGAGGGTTATAAAACTATTGCCCTTTGACTGTAGACATTGTTTTAGGGTCTTTCAGCACTTTGCTTTTATTATGGGGCCTGTTCCTGTTCTATTTTGATTTACTCTCTCTGCTATATGAGGTCATTTTGTGAAATAGCTCCAAGTACCTTCACAGAATCAAACACTAACTGGGCAAATTTAATAACTAGTTGATACACTAAACACCGGCTTGTTGGTAGCACAAGCTGTTATCGCATATAGTGTTATTAAATTTTAGATAAGTGATCTTTAGAATGTGTGCAATTGTTTAAGGTATAAGCTTAATAATAACTATTTTAGACCAAACCTTTCCCTTGCTGAGCCACTCTGGTGCCTAAATATAACCAAGGCCTGAGTGAAAAACACCTGCAAGTGGTGCTAGACAACTTTGCACATCCAATCTCTCAACTGACAGTTGGGTGTGTTTGTGTCACCTCAACCCCACCTGCCTCCCAATATGGTCCTTAAAAGGACTTGTGATTAATGCACTGAAGCATTTACAGCTAAAAGAGCAGCCATTTCCCCCATGTGCACTTTTTTCATTCATCATGCCGTTGCTGTCATTTATGGTAGTTTCTTTCCTCTGCTCTCAGTTTTACGCCTGCTGTGTGTGTCTCACAGTGGAAGCCACTGCCCTCCCCATACAAAAAGCAAAGAAAAGACCAGAAAATGATAATGATAATAAAAATGTTAGAGACAATTCATTATCAAAGGGCAATTCATTATGTTGTTGCATGTGCAAAAAGGTTCCCTATGTAAAATGATACCTGGACCCTCAAAGAAGTAAACCTGTGGAAAAAAGGAGATATTTAACCCTTTTAGTGTTGCAAATCTATTTCACCTTTTGTCATTATACACAATATTTATTATTATTGTAACAATAACGCAGGTCATTATTGACATACCTAGAATTCCCACACATTTTGAAACCCAGGGTATATTGCATAAATGGAGAAGAGAAGCCCCAGTTAACAGCTTTCCTATATATAGAATTGTCTTCTATAGCAGCGGTCCCCAACCCCCGGGCCTTGGACCGGTCCGTGAGTCGTTTGGTACCGGGCCGCGAGAATAGAGGCTCAGGTGTGAAATGTATGGTTTTCAGGGTTTTTATCGGTTTTCAGCGTTATTTTGTTATCGTTTTTATCATTAACTCGGTTTTCCTGGGTCTTTTCACGTGTGTTATGAATAGATCTTCTATTTTTCAGTACCGGTACAACTTTTATTTTGTTGTATTTATCAACGACTCCTTAAAGGCCGGTCCGTGAAAATATTGTCGGACATAAACCGGTCCGTGGCGCAAAAAAGGTTGGGGACCGCTGTTCTATAGTTTGGGATACCACAAAAGCTTTGATTTATTTAAATCTTGATCAAATATATATTTACAAAGAATCCTTTATTCTGTATGTGAGAATAAAGGTAATAAATAGGAGTTTATACACAAACACTGAACCACAGACTGTGTTAACCACACACTGACTCTAATAGAGGTGCTTTTCACCTTGACAATGAAAATAAATAGCTTCAAATGAATCTCATATAAACAGTCATTGAGTCTCTTTGTCATGATTTGCGGTGTGACTGAACTCATGTATGGAGGTACTCAGGAAAATAGTTATTTTCTTCTTCTGTGTGGTCACTGTAATAAATTATGATTACAAACACAATGGCAGGAAAACTGACCTGTTTTTGCTCTATAGGGATACTGAAGAGGCACTGCTTGCTAAAAGGTTGGGACTGATGAAGACTGACGTACTTTAAACTTCAGCAGTAAGCAAAGTTTGCACAGTTGGAGAAACCTGGCGTTGCTAAATCCATCAATCTTTGTAGATCCTACAATGTAACTTAAGTCTTCAACGTAGTTGCTGGCGTTTATACTTGTGCTAGTGAAAAATATATTAACTACCATGTGACAATGTCCTGGTCAATCAGTGGCGCTGAGGCCAGAGAAACTTAAATAATGGAACTTTCACCAGAACCACATTTTTGGTTTTTCTTACTCTGATTTTTAACATTAGTTATATTAGCTAGCAGAAGTGTGCCCAGCTCTGTTAGCCATTGTAGCAGGCTGAAAGAACGTAGATGTTTGCAGCTAGCATTAACACTTATAATAAACTTGCCCTCCCATTTCTAGAGTAAGGTTTTACCTGTCATTTTATAGGACATCAGTAGAACAGGTGGATTAACCACCAGCTAACTTGAACAATACTTGTTTGTACTGTTGAAAGCAGTATCCATTCAAGGTAAATGAGAAGTTGTGAATGCTAACTTATGAAATTTAGAAGTCTATTCTAAATTGCTACAATGTATGTGTAGTTTGGTGCATGTATTTTCCACATTTGTATTCATTGTATTTTCCACATTTGTAAT